>NC_090272.1:39923750-41282500 GCF_040414725.1 Anabrus simplex | reverse complement strand
ACCTTATGATTTCAGTTGTGCACCCAACCTTTTTACCATTAGACTCCAAATATTCTTACTTAGCATAATGTATGTAGAATGATTTTTTAGCTATTTGTTTTATGTTGCACTGACACAGACAAGTCTAATGGTGACGCTGGGCTAGGACAGGCCATCACCTTAATTAGGGTACAGTCCCAGCATTTTCCTGGTGTGAAAAATGGGAAAACAAAGTAAAACTTCTTCAGGGATGCCAACAGTGGAGTTTGAACCCACTTTGTCTTGAATGCAAGCTCACAGCTACGAAATCAAAACCGCGCAGCCAAATTGCTGTTATGCATGTAGAATAAAACATAAAGAAATTTTTAAGAAACATGCACGTAGCAGGCCTTGAACCAGCAATCCTTCATTTACTAGACTCTTGTGCTACCCACCAAGTCACACACTCGATTGTCACTTCATGTTAGTAGATATAAGCACCTGGAATGTGCCAAAGCATATTTTCTCAAGAATGCTTGGAAATCTGGACCAACGGCTTTGGAGTATTCATATTCAAGGGGTCATCTTCACATAATATACTGTAAATATGAAAAGAACAAAAAAGAATATGTGGCTTATATACCTGAAGGTCCTTGTAAGCCTTGAATCAATCAGTAACTGAGTACACCAGCAAAACCAGACTTAAGGTGGAAAATGTCTCACGGCCTTATTAATAAACAATTAAATTTCACTAGACAGCCGAATATACTTAAAATAAGAGTTTTGTCTTTACAATGCTCGGAATCTGTATCGGTCACGTCCATAGTAAGAAGGAAATGCAAATTTTAATTTTCCGTCATCTCCGCCTGTATGTACGTACGTATCTCACATCAGGAGGAAATGGCAGACCAGAATTTAATGAAAATCTGTACATAAAGTTGGAGAATAAGCCACTACACTTTAGGCTATAAATAATGTTATTCAAGCTGAGTGATATGGTAGTTTAAGGTAAGGCCTAACATTTAATTCTTGAATATGTATGATATTAGTGGTCCTGTCGACAAATGCTACACAACAAATGTTATACAGAATACAATTTTTGATCATTTTTACTATCTGATTCATGTTGCACCAACACAGATAGGTCTAATGCCAATGATGGATAGGAAGGGGCTCAGAGTGAAAAGGAAGCGACCGTGGTCTTAATTAAGGTGCAGCACAATAACGGACCATTTATATTGGTATTAAATACTAACATATCAATAGAAAATGCACTTTCCGATAATTTGTATCTTGTACAGTTTACCGTACAGAATTCATGAATTTAGATTTTTGTTGCTTAGTCCATATCAATGCCGAGCAATGGTAACATGGAAATGTTGTTCAATTGTGTTAGCTGATGATGGTGGCATTTCTTTTAGTGGTTGTCTAAAAAGAGAAAAACCACGTGGTCATCAACCCTTATCAGCAGGAAAATTGTGAAGGTGATTATCAAAATGAGAAAAATCATGAAGGAATGATTGCTTGAAGAGTAAGACAACAGGAAAGGAGAATACTGATGTAATGATTCACTTTACACTGGATGCCCTAATATCAGAGTTGGAAGAAAACTAATAAATGTGAAGGCCTCCAATATTGAAAGCCCATCAAATTAATCAACAATAACATTACACTGACTACTGTTTATTGTGATGTGCTTTGTATCTTCAGCTGCAACTCATCTTCAATAGATGGGATTTCTGCTGCATCCCAAATAGAACAGCCTGTTTAAATATTGACAAGGAAGTAGCCAGGGAGTTAGATAACTTTCTTTTTTAGCATGCCATTCCTCCGGTTCATACACGTTCTGATAACTACTAGTAAATGACGACACACTGGTTCATCATAGTATTCTAGCTATTTAATCCCCGCTCTGAGGTACTGAACAGCAGAGTGGTGTTCACTGCTGTCCATAGCTGGGTCATTCCAGCACCGGAATTCTTCTGTTAGAATGCCAGCGTCTTGCAGTACGTGAAAAATAAACTGTGCCATTGTTTGTTTGATCGAGTATTTCATACTGTATAATTGCTTTTAACTGTGGCATTCCAGTCAGTTAATATTATATTCTGATGAGAATAGTGACGTAATGACCTATGTCATGCTCAGTTTAATATTTGTCTGTATCTGTTACAGCATCACAGGAAAATTACGTTAGGTTTACTTGAAAATAGCTCATGTGAATGTTTGTTCTATACCTTTTTCCGATATAAAGAAAAATACCAGAAATATCAGCAGCAGTCATGTGAAAGTTTTAGTCAAAGAGCCGGTAATTAGCTCTATAGACTGTAAAGAAAGTTGCCATGGAGATGGTTCCAGTAACATTTTAAAGCCTTTGAACACCTGTCAGTATTTTTTAATATTGACTCAACAACTGGCTTTCTTTTATACTGGAAGGAAGAGATCATATCAAGATCAGCAAGTGAAACTGCAAAGGGCCACAGACAGCAAGGATGCACGTCAGGACAAGCCACTGACAGTGTTCAGCATGCCCACCTGTATGCTTCAGAATCTGGGGAACAATGTTAGAGTTCAACAAAAATGTCATCATGAACATGCTAAGTGATTATCCTGTCAACGACGGGTTTTACAGCTAGTTTGATAATTCTAAGTAGGTACTTGGTTGTCAAATGTGCCCAAATACCTGTCAAATTATTTTAGTTTTTATTGCCATTTAAGAATATCATCCTGTGTTGCACAAGTGAAAATGTTGATTGTGATTATTGTTTTCAGAGGACAATAATCTGAGGGAAAAAAATGGAAGGGGTCCAATACTTTGAAAAATGAATGTATTAGCCAAATAACACAAGGGCTACGAAGGGCATGAATGTGAAAGACTCCATAGGATTTGTAAACCTAATAACGTCACAGTCAGAAAAGGACAAGAGTTGACCAAGGGAGGTCAGATAGGAAAAATGAAAGTAAGGAGCCTGGTATGAATAAGTGGAAACTAAGACAGGACTCAATTAAGGGCTCTGTGGTAACGCTGACTAGTTAAGAACCCTTGAGGTCCCTTTTTGTCACCTATTACGACAGGCCTAGTCTATAAGTAAGTATTCAATAACCAGCTGCAAATATGCCTAAGAGAGCTCTTTTACATCTTGCAATGTTTCATAAAATGGTTTCTTTGTTTCAAAGAAGGGGAACATTTGGTGCATGATTAATGTCCCTTTCCATGCCACTGTAAACGATCCCTCATTGTGTCAAAAAGAGATTTCCTACTTATAGGGCTCATATTACCCAATTAAGGCTAGTTGAAAACATATAATACCAGTAAGTTCTTCCTTCGTAGTCCTTATATTTCTTCGGCTAATACATTCATTTTTCAAAGTGTTAGACCCCTTCCATTTTGTTTCCTTTGATTAGTGTTAATAGAGGATGGTTGTCCAGTTGAACTTCCTCTTAAAACATCTCAGTATGCCAGCTTATCTCAAAATTTAAATCCTGTTTACTCCATTTCCAAATGTGGTTGGCAAGCTTTGGGACTCAACTGGACGTTTAAACTTACTCCTACATTGTATACCAACTTAAACCTATCTACGGGCATATACTCCCACGTATTAGCATCCCATGCTACAGACCCTAGTTTAAGTCAAGTGTTGTACTTTCTAACAGGCATGATGATTGTCGTCTTAAGGGGCCTGGGTCATCGGCCCCTTCCACAGAGAAAAAGTCATGAATGACACTAAAGAAAACCAATTACTAATTCTTTTAATGGATATTACATTCCCTGTGTATTTTAATTCACAAAGTCATGAATGACACTAAAGAAAACCAATTACTAATTCTTTTAATGGATATTACATTTCCTGTGTATTTTAATTCACTGATATTTCACGAATCACTGAAGATTAACATTTTCTTACCTGCATCACACTGTTTAGACATGTATCTCCGAAATGTTCTACGTTTTCTCTCTGAAAGTTTTTTAATCATATATTTCATTTCTTTGTCTAACTTGAACTGCTCTTCCTTTTTATCAGCTTCCTTTACTATTTCTTCATTCTTTCCACACTTAGGGCATACACCGATCATTTTAGAGCATGGTAGACACATTATGTGATAAGCAGATTTAACACATTTCTGTTCACATTTAGTACACTTACGCGGAACCTTTAGAGGTTTATACTTTTTATACTTTATTTTCCATTCCAAAATATTGGCACATTTTCTACAAACATTGACAACCTCAATACTGTTTATTAAATTCATCTTTGGAGTTTTATCATGCAAATCATTTTTGAAAGCTGTAACATTCTTATATTTCTGGGCCCTCTGTCGACTTGTATTACCCCGCTGAGTACTCATATTTCCTAACCAGGAACAATTACGAAAGACGTGAAACACGCGTATAAAAACCTACTGACATAACAGCTATAGTCTTCGTACAAACTTAATCAGTCACAATATCGCAATATAAAAATATCTTCCTGCCTATCAGAAAGCCTGATTTTTAATGTTAACTAAAATCCAAACTTTTCCCAAAGGTGAACCTAACCTATTATCGGCACACTTTTTCTGGATAGATTTCTTCTTCTTTCTTGGAACTTATGGGCTGCCTTCCTGTTACCCAGTCACTAGTCACTACGCTTATTACTATAATAGAAAGAATCACAAGCGAAAGTAATCTTTACTCCCGCTTTACTCCCTGCTCCCAGCGTGATGTCATGCGTAAGACGCAATTTGGACCGCTTGCGATAATTTACAGATCACTCATCACTCACTAGATCGCAGTAGCGGGAACAGCGAAACTCGTTTGCCCCTTGAATGGTGTGTACGCCACTACGGCAGTTAAAGAAGGAAACCATAGAGAGCTCTGATAGTCTATATTTGATATTTATACAGATTGGGTTCTCAAAACTGAATGCATATTAAATTATTGTAACAAAATTCGTCCATATATCAATAATAGTATATTATATTGTACTAATATAGTGTAAATTTAAATATTCATAATATTATAGCAGTATGATATTTTCTGTTGCAAATGAACTGTCTGCTGTGTAACGACCTTCCTTAGTTTCGTTTGGGATATAGTCTGCAGTCTGAGTTGCGAATCATCACCCACGACGCTAAAGCGTTTCGTCTACTCCTATATGGAGTAATTTTTGAGAAGACTCTCGGTGCGAACCTTGGGTCTTATATTGTAATCGAAAAATAATTCTGTGCTCTTGGGGTTGGTCTACGAGAGGTGTGGAGAGCACAAAATTTCCTGAAACTAGAGCGAGGATTAGCCGTTGTTAAGTACGGTACGAACAACTTAAAAACGTACGCCGAAATGTTAATTTAACGTAGCGACAAGAATCTATTAGTAGGGCTCAATTGACGTCCGAAACGGGGGAGGAGCTTACGGTCAGCTGTTTCCAATATGGCGGCGAGATAGTGACGGGAAGTAAACACGACAGTGATCGGGTGTGCGTCTGTAGGATTTATTAAGAATTCAAAATGTCTTTGGTGTCGTATGCGCAACTGTTGAGAGTTGTCGGAGATTTCGCGCGTCCATTAGTGGAAGGGGAAGAAATATTCAAGCGTAATTACTTGATATGTGTAGGTAAAAGTTTTGAAACAGAAGATTAAACTGGTGTTGTAGCGTTGTGTTTACAATCATCCCACATCGATTCAAAACCCCACAAAGTTAATGTTGTCTTGAATAAAGGGGGGAAAATGTGAAGTGCAACTGTACATGTAAAGCGGGTTTGTCAGAGAAATGTTACCGTTGACAAGATAATTCACCTTAACAGTTAAGCTCCTGTAATTTTCCACTATTAGAGGTTATGGAGTAATTTCTTGTTGATTTGGTCCATGCCAAAGCCTTAGCCAGGTGACGGGGGAGTTACCTGTTTTGTAAACTGTAATCTTGGTGAAGAAATAAAATAATAATTCTACTAAGTAAATGTTATAAAGCAAATAAATCCTAGGCTTTATACAGGCTTGTGTTGGAACAGCCCACATAATCTTAATGATCTTCCATTTTTACCATCAGCACTTATAATTTTTATACTTCTTATTGTCGGTTCTAACTACCTACAGAACATGCAGAGCAAAGTTTGAAAATTATAATTTAAGAGTACTATAACCTCTTTAGTCGCAGCTGTTTGGGGTTGAAGAATACCTGGTTTGTCCAATTCTACCAAATAATTAGGTTATGGCTTCTAATTTATGATGACCGGGCGAGTTGGCCGTGCGGTTAGGAGCGTGCAGCTGTGAGGTCGCATCCGGGAGATAGTGGGTTCGAACCCCACTGTCGGCATCCCTGAAGATGGTTTTCCGTGGTTTCCCATTTTCACACCAGGCAAATGCTGGGGCTGTACCTTAATTAAGGCCACGGCCGCTTCCTTCCCATTCCTGGACCTTTCCTGTCCCATCGTCGCCATAAGACCTATCTGTGTCGGTGTGACGTAAAACAAATAGCAAAAAAAAAAAAAATTATGATGGCAAAATACTACATATTTTCTTTCATTGATAGAAGTATTTTTTAAGCAATTTAAATGCAGTGCTTAATTACAACCAGTTAAAGATATTACTCACATGTAGATAGTTAATTTACTGTCTGCTGTTACACATATGAAGAAGTTTACAAAGAGCGGATTACATTCTATGTGCGGCACAGAAGTACTAGGCTACAAGTTTATCATTATTTTTGATGTAGCTAAATCTTTGTGAATACAAATTAGAGACAATAACTATCAATGAGTACAATGAACAGTACCGGTACTTACGCTGTGGAAAGAAGTCGTCTTCATGAGAATGCAGACTGCACACTGTCATGTATCGCGTAACGCGTTTTCCAATTGACAGTGCGGAAGCCCATCTTTCTCTCTGAACTTTTTATACACGAAAGTAGTGAAGAGATTTCGCATCCGTTTTATACGATTTGCAACCGTATACCGCCTCAAATTTCACAAATTCTTTTCTGTTTCCATCACGACGTCAATTCTTCGCCATGTAAATAAATCTCACCAGTCACTATGTTGCAGCTTCAACATCCTACCGCGTGGCTGCGCCATTCAACTTTTCTGACGTCAATAGGGACATACATAATTCTCCATATTTATACTGCTTGAATGAAAGGAAGACACTTAGGATTGTGATGCGCGAGGATATTTTCCTGTAGAGGCCTCAGTATTGGGAATGAAACCGTGTATTGACAAATGTCAAGACATGAAGAAAAGGCCAATTAGCAAGGGATTACTCAGTAGGGGGCCGGAACGTGACCACCGAGATAACGGGGGCCACGTCCAGAAACAGCTGCAAGCTTACAACATCGTGTCAGCTTTTGCAGATCGGTTCCAGGAAACAACAATGTCCTAGGGATCCTCGGGTTGCACCGTGGTTGAGAGATGTGCTGTGTTTGAGTTGCAGCCTTGGGAAGACTGTGATCTGCACGTTAGTTCCTCATTTTGTGCCATATAAGTAACATTTTTTGAAGAGGGACCGTTTTGTCACTGAAAAGCCAACACTATGTGCATCCTCGGTAAGTTATGAAAAAGTTTTTTTTTAAATTCTTACAGTGCCAAGACAATCGCGGATGCTTGCCTAAGTTCGATAGGTAGGCCTATATATTTTGTCAAATGCCCGGGGACTGATTGGAACCTCAAATGGCACCATCAAAAGTGCGGGTAAATACTTTATAATTGGCGGGCATGATAACTCCGTTCCAATGCTTCTATCTTCTCATCAGGACGGCCCAGGCTTGAATCGCAGTCGATACATGAAACATTTTTAAAATGGGTAGTCACGTTCTATTGATACGGATTCTACTTAAAACACTAGATCCCGTCCCTTACCTTTCTTTATACTTTTGAGCCAGAACCGCATCATTTATGGTGGTGTATTTTGAGTATCCAACCATTCTTCGGACTTACCTTGTACCTTAAATGGTGAGTGGATGCAGTGGCGTACCCACAACTTTCCCTGGGAAGGGGTTGTGAAAATATTTTTTATTTTTTATTTAGAATTTGCTTTACGTCACACCGTAGATCTTCAATGGCGACGATGGGAAAGGAAAGGGCTGAGAGTGGGAAGAAGCGGCCGTGGCTTTAATTAAGGCACAGCCCCAGCATTTGCCTGGTGTGAAAATGGGAAACCACAGAAAACCATATTTAGGGCTGCCGACAGAGGTGTTTGAACCCACTATCTCCCGGATGCAAGCACACAGCTGTGCGCCCCTAACTGCACGGCCAACTCGCCCGGTGAATATGAAAAGAAAGCCGGTCCTACCGAATGCGTTGACGGATCTTCAGTAGATATTGTTGGTTTTGATTGTTACCATGTACAATCATAGCTTTTGTACTTTTAACATAAACCGGCTGCATTATTGAAACTGTTCGTAAAATTGATAATATCGTTCTTCGTTTGTGAGGAAGTAGAATCTTCATTTAATTTGTCTTCTTAAAAAAAAAGGAACCACTTTGATACTACACCCCGTGAAGGTGACTACCTTCCAGGCCCTATTTATTTCGATTACGAGAGATTCAAGGAAAACGCTACTGCACCCAAAAAAACAGGCTGTATCCTCCCCATCCCATGCCTTTCTTAACTCTGTCAGTGCCGGGAATCGAATGCAGGATGGCTTAAGTCAAATTCGAAAATAAGGAGACCTAAAAGTACCAGCCGGCCCCACAGTGTACGGGTAGCGTGCCTGCCTCTTACCGGAGGCCCCGGGTTCTATTCCCAGCCAGGTCAGGGACTTTTACCTGGATCTGAGGGCTGGTTCGAGGTACACTCAGCCCACGTGTTTATAATTGAGGAGCTATCTAACGGTGAGATGGCGGCCCCGGTCTAGAAAGCCAGGAATAACAGCGGAGAGGATTCGTCGTGCTGACCACACAACACCTCGTAATCTGCAGGCCTCCGGGCTGAACAGCCGTCGCTTGGTAGGCGATGGCGCTTCGGGGCTGTTACGTCATGGAGTCTGATTTGGAAAAGTGAACAGAGAAGGAAGCGACACCCCTGCAAGGTTCCTTAGCTTCCAGCTAGTTCTTCTGTCCGGCCTCGTGCGTTTAGGACAGTAAGAAAACGTACGCCTTAATAAATGCTCCTCATAAAACCTTTGTAAAAATACTAGCTGCATCTATTTATAACAATAATCACAAACGCCTCCTTTTCATATTGCTCAGTTGGTTGAGTCGCTGTCCTGAGTCTGAGTTCGCAGGTTCAAATCCCGGATTGGATCGGTAACCCTTAAAACGGTGTTGAAATGGCAACAGCTCAGTGTCGTTGATTTCTGGCACGTTAATAAAATTTATAGATACGAATATTAGCGTCACGAAACTCTAACTTTATACTACTATATTCTGTATCCCAGACTTGCGTGGAAAAGTAATTAACAATTTACTTTACGTCACACCGACACAGATAGGTCTTATGGCGACGTCGGGATAGGAAATGCCTAGGAGTGGGAAGAAGGCGGCCGTGGCCTTAATTAAGGTACGGCCCCAACATTTGCTTGGTGTGAAAATGGGAAACCACGGGAAAACATTTTCAGGGCTGCCGACAGTGGGGTTCGAATCCACTATCTCCCGGATGCAAGCTCACAGCTGCGTGGCCCTAACCGCGTTGGAAACTAACAGGACAAGGTAAACCCTACATAGCATTTGTTGTAACGTGTATTTTTCTTTACCAACTAACAAAATATCTATACCCATACGCTTTACATTATTTATTTATTTATTTATTTATTTATTTATTTATTTATTTATTTATTTATTTATTTATTTATTTATTAGTGCCTTCAGTACAGTGTTGAAGTTAGGGCTCCAGGCCCTCTTGTACACTTAACCACATACTAATCAACATCTTAAATAAAATACTGAGATTCTTAAAATAGTTAAAACTACATAAATTAATAGAATTTAAAATAAATTTAAATAAATAAATTACTAAATATTCGGTGGTGGGGTCATGTGAGCCGAATGGAGGAGGATAGGTTACCTAGGAGAATAATGGACTCTGCTATGGAGGGTAAAAGAAGTAGAGGTAGACCAAGACGACGACGGTTAGACTCGGTTTCTAACAATTTAAAGATAAGAGGTATAGAACAAAATGAGGCCACAACATTAGTTGCAAATCGAGGATTGTGGCGACGTTTAGTAAATTCACAGAGGCTTGCAGACTGAACGCTGAAAGGCATAACAGTCTATAATGGTAATGTATGTATGTATGTATGTATGTATGTATGTATGTATGTATGTATGTATGTATGTATGTATGTATGTATGTATGTAAATTAATATTAGAACTAATTAATATTAAAAACTCTTAAACATGGCTATTCCTCAGGAACGCACACATTCATATTTCAACCATTCAGTCAGCTGTCCTCAAGCAGGTAGTCTCGGCAGGTGACCTTAAATCGTGATTTAAAAAAGCTAGTTTCTCTGACCTGAACTGGCAGGGAATTCCATAATCTGGCGACAGTCACCACAAATGATCTAATAATTTTATTTGTGCGGTGTAGTGGAATAGAAAGAATGGATCTAGAACGTGTATTAATGTTGTGAAATGATGATAAAAAGACGAATTTAGAAGAAATATACATTGGCTGACTTCCAGCTACCACTCTGATCACCATCGTTAAAGTGTGCAGCTGCCGACGTTTATCAGACATCAGCCATGAGACAGCCTGTTAGTATGGGGTGATATGAAAATCGTACGGTACTCGATATTGTAAATAAATCGCAGGCAGGAATTCAGTGCTCGTTGAAGTTTAAGTGTTTCTTCTCTCGTCATGTCAACTAAAACAACGTCACAATAATCAAGAATAGGGAGAATGAGTGTCTGTATTAGTTTGGCCTGTAGCTCAAATGGAAATACATTCCTCTGTCATTTAAGAGGGTGAAGTACTCCAAAAATCTTTTTACGTATTTCTTTCGTTTGATCAGACCAATCAACTGTTACATTCATCATTACGCCGGGATTTTTAACCGTTTTACTGTAGGGAATAATGTTACCATTCAGTAGGATAGGCGGGATTGCGACATTGTTTGAGAAGCTCAGTAATTTTCGTGATCCAGTTATAATTGTCTGAGTTTTTTTTTTTTTTTTTTTTTTTTCTGTTTAGTATAAGAGAGCTTCGTTGTGCATATACACTGAGTCGTCGGAGGTCCCTGTTAATATCTTGTCTTGCAGTGTCGATATAGCCTATTTAAAGATCGTCAGCACAGAGGTCATGTGTGTTATTTCCTGTCACAGATGGTATGTCATTGATATAAATACAGAAACTTAGGGGCCGTAGAATACTGCCCTGTGGGGCAACACTTTCATTTTCCATTTAGAGGCCTTGTCGTTTACTGTTACACGCTGTTGACGGTTACTCATAATGTTATGTATAAAAGTAATAGGAATATCATATACACCTGTAGTCTTTGATTTTATCGAGTACAAAGCCTTTTAACCTGATTTTCTGTGACACTGTGAAATGTGAATGGCAGATTGGCTGGAGGGGAGGGCGGTGAGTCGGTGCAGTTAATTTGGGTAGGTTGAATATTTATTCTACTAAAGTAATCGTTCAGTTCGTCAAGTGGAATGTCAGGAGTTGTCTGTCTCTGTTGATGTTTTCCTATTCCCAGAGCTCTAAGTTGGTCCCATGCGCGATTAGAATTTAAGTTGTTAGCTGAAATCCGAAAATATATGCATTTTTTAAATTTCTGATTAACTGCTTTGTGCGATTTCTTAAGATGCGGTTAGATTCGAAGTCTGTGTCATCTAGGGTTTGTTTGTAATGTCGAAATAACGAGTCACGGTGGGCCATCATTCTCTTGCCTTCATCATCTAGCCATGGACAAGAAACCTGTATTCGACGCGTGCGCAAGCGCGCGCGTGTGTGTTTGTGTGTGTATCTTTGCCGCATTATTTGTATAAAATGTCACTTCTTTATTGCTTATCACATGACCATTATTATTATAACATTACCGTATTTGTTCTAAACCAGAATATTGCATCCTTACTCAAAGTGTTTATTCTTGCATTCATTTCACTTCTACGCGGAATATATGAAATGCTGCAGTTATGTTGGGATGGGAGTAACAGAGGTAGCCGAGACCGGGGGTTGTCGTCCAAGGAGTCCAGACACCCCAGGAGTTTTAACGAAAGTTCTTTTATTGAGCATTTTATATATAATATGCATTAATATTAGCTTCCGGAGTCCCACTCATTGGCTGAATGATCAGTGTTGAGGCCTTCGGTTCAGACGGTTCCGGGTTCGATTCCCGGCTGGGTCGGGGATTTTAATCGCGTCTGAATAATTCTTCTGGCTTGGGACTGGGTGTTTGTCCCAACATATTCATATTCAGACAACATACTACATTACCAACCACCAAATAAACACACAACACTGATTACATCCCTCTAATAGGGTTGCGTCGGGAAGGACATCCGGCCGTAAAACAGGGCCAAATCCACATGTGCGACACATTTCGCACCCGCGACCCCACAGATGTGGGAAAAGTGGGGAAGAAGAAGAAGGAAATTACTATTAGCTTCGGGAATCCGCACGAATCCACCACTCTTACTTGGATCCAAGGACACTCATTTCCTTTTTCGGTATTCTACACCACCTAAACTATGGAAGTTTGGACACCTATCAGAATAAAATTCTGGATGAATGGGCCCCCCCCAAACTGAAATCCTAGCTACGCTACTGGTGGAGAGGGATATTGTTATTGTATCCCATTAATATGTGCCAAAACTAGGGATGGGTCCAGTCAGTTCATTTTTGTGCTGTCTTCATGGAAACGCTCTCGTGGCACGTCGTTCAAATGAACGAGGTAGTTTATTATGAGCTCTCTTGGCAACAGCACTAGCGGCGTGAGGAGAGGTAGTTTACCGTAGCGCACGCGAGCTAGTACGTAAATTTTACAACAGATTGCACTTGCGTACGTCTTCGTCTTCCTTTAATTTAATGGCAAACCATACAGCCTTGATCCCACCCCACCTCCTACGTTGTTTAAGCTCGGTGGTTTTAAGGGGCGTATGAATCAGCTGTTTGAGAGAGAAGAAGCTACTGTATTTACGGCCTTTATACAAGGGAAAACATTGCTCTAAGATGATAATTGTCCTTTTTATCTGTTAAAGAGCTGGGAGGACGAACCGTATGAAACGTCCTGTTAATAAGGGATGTTCCTAAATAGCTAACTAATAATGTCAGATCTAAGTCCTTTAAGGCGTTTGCTGTATAAAACTAGAGTTTCGTCTTAGGCCTGACATTACACTCATCAGAGTGGAATGTGTCAGGCCCTATCCACTGACGATGATAGGGTGTATGCACGCGAATTTATCAGAAGCCCATTAACTTTTGATATGCTCTATTGGTATGAAAAATCTAATTCCCTCATCGATAAACATTCCCCATTAATATTACAACATATTACAGTGAGTTGTGACTGACATTATGAACTTGAAATGCGATCAGCTGATTCTTAACCCAGACGTAATTAATAGTTTCGTTGTCAGGGAAGAAATGTAGGAGATACACAATTTCAATTTGTCTTTATCACACCATTGTAAAAGCGTAGTTCTTTGCTCTATTCACTTGATCATAAGAATGTATGGTAATTTCGAAGGAATATGATAGAAAAACATTTTGTATACGACAAAGTGACAATAAATACGTACATAGGTTAATGGGAATGAAAAATTCCCTCTGTAGATCAGTAGTCTGCTTCCGATCCGCAAGATTGGGTGTTCAAACCCGACAGAAGTACTCGGATGTTTGAAGGGCGGAAAGAAATCCGTTCGAAACTATATCGTGCGATATCGGCATATAAAAGATCTCTGGTAACACATATGGTGTTTACTTTAAGTCAGTCAGATCACCCTCCTGGTGAAATAAAGCAGAACGTCAAATCAAAATGCCTGTACATGGTAGCTGAAGCGTACTTAAAATAATAATATATGCGGTGATTGTGATCACGTCACGACAAGAAATCACTGATATCAGAAAATCACGATATCAAATCACGCTGTGACTCACAAATCACGGTATCGCTCATCACTAGAAAGTAAGGGTCTGAATGCTACCAAATACAGTAGAGACAATACACGACACTGAGCGAGATATCGAGGGACAGCTATTGGAGCTCACTCTAGCGGATAGACCTGAACGGTACTGATTCTGTCATAAGAGCACGTGTATTTTTGTGTGAAGTTTTTGGTGTTATTTATGCGTTTTCAGTGAGTTGACATAATTAAATAGTAGCGTGTGTCATTCCTTGATATCTCCTCTCACCATGAGGGGAAAAGTATGTGCTGTGTTTGGCTGCAGTAATTACGAAGTAGAGAAAAATGCGCGGTCGTTCTTCAGGTTCCCTCGTGACAAGAACATGTAAGTAATATTGTGTTTGCATATATATTCTTCCAGTGACAGAGTTTTTTATAGTACTTCATAATCTTCTGACCTGCTCGACCCATGTTTTAACGGGCTTAAAATAGAATACGCATATTTTATTGTATAGTGCAGCAGTTAACCTTCAATACCGATGTGTTGTTGTAGGTGTGATCTGTGGGTTTTGAAATGTCACAGAAGCGATTTGGATAACGTGTACAAGAAAGAAGGTACGTTACGCTTGTATAAGAATTATAAGATCTGTTCAGATCATTTCCAGGCCAGCGACTTTAAAAATCCTCGACTATACAGCCAAGGGTATGTTACATTTTTACTCTAATTGTACGTAAATATTCCTAAAAGCATCACTATCGACAACATTTTCAAACTTTTCTTTCTTTTATCCCTCTTCTCAGATTAAAGCCGGGATTTTATAGATTTTATTTCTGTTAGTAGGCTTCATGTTAAGAGGAAAATTGTCCAGCTATTAAATGTTAATTCATTGCATCATATGTGTAATGTGATGATACATTGTTTTTAAATGAGGAAAAAAGACAAATCCAACCGTAAGATTTCAGGCAGGTATGCTAAAGCTAAAAAAGTTTTGCATAAATGAAAGCAAGCCATTTCACAGCAGTCCATTTCACACCTTGTTTATATGTCTAATTTCAGTCTTTGAATAATAACCTTTTAAATAATTCTTCATTCATTTATCCAGAATTGCTTTAGCAACTTCGAAGTTAATATCTCAATACCACTGTCTATCTAGACGTAATTTATTTATCCATTTCCGTATATACATTTCCATTGATATTTGAATTTAGCGCGATTTGTTCAAGTCAAGTCACTAGGAGCGCCACCGTCGAATTGTCTCCCATTTTAGCAAGGCGAAATCCGTAACTGTCGTGTATTGTCTCTACTGTATTTGATGCTACCCAGTCACAAATCAGGAGTATAACGTTACATCGTGATGGAAACAGAAAGAAAATTGTCAAATTTGGGGAGGTACTGCTCTGGATACGGTTGCAAATCGTATAAAACGGATGCGAAATCTCTTCACTACTTTCCTGTACAAAAAGTTCAGAGGGAAAGATGGGCTTCTGCGCTGTCAATTGGAAAACGCGTTACGCGATACATGGCAGTGTGCAGTCTGCATTCTCGTGAAGACGACTTCTTTCCACAACGTAGGTACCGGTACTGTTTATTGTACCTGTACCGGGCGGTACACCTCCACGCCGCTAGTTCAAATATTGCGCCAGTTGAAAATCCTCAACAGGAGAAAGCCTCAACTTTAACAAACTGTATTAACTCAACGGTTTCTCGGAAGATGTCACTACTGTAAATTTGGTAATTTTGAAGTGTTCTGAACGGTGTCTATTTCGATTTGTGTTTGTTTGCTCCGTATCGAGAAGTTTGGATATTCTCTAACAGATGTCTCTACCAAAAATTATGATAACGCACTCTGGTGTAAAGGAATGTACTCTCCTGAAGAAATATTGTATTTCTAAGTTTTGTCTTTACTAAATTTTGTTCTGTCATTTGTGGGTTGGCAATATAAATCCTTTCTTTCCGCCTGTTTTGAATATAGCCAATCAGGAGTTTCTGTAATTAATTTTCCACAAATAAGGTGTTTCTTCCTCGTCTTGTGTATTAGTTTTTGCTGTTATCCAATAAAAGTTTGTGGGCGGGTTGTTATCATTCATGAAAGGTCTCGAACTTTCCACGAGGGTATAAAAACTGCTGATTTACTTGTCTCGGGGCCACTTCAGTAACATCTTTCTTAGTGTGTGGATATGTAGCAGGGGGCGGGAAGCGCCTCTTTCTTCGGGCAACAGATCTCCAACAAGGTAATGGCCTGTTAACATCTTTATTTCTTGCTAGCTCAGCAGTTTAACTCTCGGAGAAGGTTCGAATCCTTTAATATGTAACCCATCTTTTTAAAATGTAAATTCCTTTTCCGTCTATGTAAAATCTACAAATATCTTTACTGTAAAGCGGGGATAGAGAGTGCTTCACCCTCTCGAACTCCCCTTCATTTTGAAAAGGAGGTGACTACGTTTTCATAACTAGGGTCCGGATTTTTAGGTACTAATAGGTTAGAATGCAAACTTACTTATGCCAGTAACAATTGTACCCTACACTATACAGCGGTTATGCCATGAGATTTGCATAGATATTAGGGGTACAGCCTATAGAACTCCTTGAATTTATGCTACTCTTCCTACATCGTGGTACAACGGGTTGCATGACACTTACTACAAACCAAATTACTTTGCATTCTAACCTATTACCACCTACAAATCCGAGGTATATTCATAACCGTTCTTCTCTTCTTTAATGCAGTAAAGTTTTCTCATACGGGTCACCTCCCTAGCTTGGGATTAGCCGCTGTATTATCGGCCTAGCGCCACATAGGTTTTAAGACAAAAACTTTGTGTAGGAGTGCAAGTTATCGCCTCCATTCAATTTTGTATTTTGGGCCATTTACTTAACCCGTTTTGTTTTCCTTCCTGCGAAGGCCAAGTAGATTGGGTATTAGATACACCTGTTACACTGTATGTGTGCCTTGAGGGCAGTTAGGAGTAAGGGTTGTTGTGGCCTTTGATAAGGCTGGTTAAAAACGAGACCAGGTCAGCTCTTTCTGGTATTTTGGAAAGTGCCTCTAGGAGGCCTGACATTGTTAAGCGGGAGCAAGAGCTCCAGGTACTGAAGGGGTTTTCTGCCCTTTGTTGAATTGTGGGTGTGAACTGGGAGCTCAGACTTTGGGGCTTGTAGCCCAGAATTGTAAAGTTGCTGTGTACCTGATTTAACTGTTGTTATTTGTTGTACGCTCAAAAGTCTATGTTACCATTGTTAAGTTTTGAAAATATAACCTTTGTTAAAGTTTAAATTAACTTTAATTTTGTAGTTGAGACCTATTCCAGCCCGCACCTTCTTTCACCTCTAACTACCACGGATATCTCCGTAACAGTACCCATTGATAGTTATTGTCTCTAATTTGTATTCACAAAGATCTAGCTACATCAAAAATATTGATAAACTTGTAGCCTAATACTTCTGTGCCGCACATAGAATGTAATCCGCTCTTTGTAAACTTCTTCATATGTATAACAGCAGACAGTAAATTAACTATTTACGTGTGAGTAATATCTTTAACTGGTAGTAATTAAGCACTGCATTTAAATTGCCTATAAAATACTTCTATCAATGAAAGAAAATATGTAGTATTTTGCCATCATAAATTAGCTTTTTTTGCTATCTGTTTTACGTCACACCGACACAGATAGGTCTTATGGCGACGATGGGACAGGAAAGGTCTAGGAATGGGAAGGAAGCGGCCGGGGCCTTAATTAAGGTACCGCCCCAGCATTTGGGAAACCACGGAAAACCATCTGTTTTACGTCACACCGACACAGATAGGTCTTATGGCGACGATGGGACAGGAAAGGTCTAGGAATGGGAAGGAAGCGGCCGGGGTACAGTCCCAGCATTTGGGAAACCACGGAAAACCATCTTCAGGGCTGCCGACAGTGGGGTTCGAACCCACTATCTCCCGGATGCGAGCTCACAGCTGCACGCTCCTAACAGCACGGCCAACTCGCCCGGTCATCATAAATTAGAAACCATAACCTAATTATTTGGTAGAATTGGACAAACCAAGTATTCTTCAACCCCAAACTTTTATGCTGATGGTAAATATGAAAGAATATTAGGATTAGGATGTGCGCTGTTCCAACACAAGCCTGTATAAAGCCTAGGATTTATTTGCTTTACAACATTTACTTAGTAGAATTATTATTTTATTTCTCACCCAAGATTACAGTTTACAAGACAGGTAACTCCCCCGTCACCTGGCTAAGGCTTTGGCATGGACCAAATCAACAAGAAATTACTCCATAACCTCTAATAGTGGAGAACTACAGTAGCTTAACTGTTAAGGTGAATTAGAGCGTCAACGGTAACATTTCTCTGACAACCCCGCTTTACATGTACAGTTGCACTTCCCATTTTCACTCCCTTTGTTCAAGACAACATTAACTTTGTGGGGTTTTGAATCGATGTGGGATAATTGTAAACACAACGATACAGCACCAGTTTCATCTTCTGTTTCAAACTTTTTACCTACACATATCAAGTAATTACGCTTGAATATTTCTTCCCCTTCCACTAATGGACGCGTGAAATCTCCGACAACTCTCAACAGTTGCGCATACGACACCAAAGACATTTTGAACACTTAATAAATACTACAGACGCACACCCGATCACTGTCGTGTTTATTTCCCGTCACTATCTCGCCGCCATATTGGAAACAGTTGACCGTAAGCTCCTCCCCCGTTTCGGACGTCAATACACACGTTATTGTACGAAAGCTACGTGCCAAATCGAACAGAGTTCACATGACAAGGGAACGTAGGAGTGTGAGAACTTTGTGTAACAAAAGAAGATCATTGTTTACAAAATTAATTTAGAGTTATCAAGAAACTGGTTTATAAGTTTAAGGATATTGGGAGAAGGTTAGAATAATAAACAAGAAACACTTGTTGGAAAAGGGAACTGTAGAGAAATATACGTCTCGAGGAAGAATATGCAGGACATTGGAAAATCAAATGATTACTATCGCCTTCGGGATTTTCACATATTGAGGGAGATTAGTGATATTAAAACGATATTTATATAAAGGGGTGAGAGAACGATTGAACCGTAAGCCTATAATGTTTATAATATGCCGCCGTGTATACGAACCTTTAAGATACCAAGGTTTCTGTGGAATATATGGCTGTAACTGATAATAGAATTTACCTTTCGTTCATGCAGTGCGTTGCCACATTTCCTGCAAAGATTGTAAAGCGGCGTCTTTAAAGGCCGGTCTCCACTGTTTAACATTTAACACCAACATGTTAAATTTAACATGTTACAGTGGACATGTATACTGTGATTGTGTCTTCCAATTGACTTTGCATGTTAACTCAGAATGTTGAGTTAACACTTTTAACATGTTGGCGTGTTTTCCACTCCAAGTGGAAAATATGTCAAGTCAATTCGTTGTTCGTGCGATGTCGGCACAGCTTCGGCAACTTCCATGATGTTTCCATGCCAACACATAACCTAAACGACGCAAACGACGTGCTCCTCATATAGTAGGATTATAATTACAACACTCCGCAACACTCCTTCTCTTTGTTATAAGCTACAAATACAGTACACGCACGTGTGTCGTTCTCTCTGCACTATACTAAAATGTATAGTCAGAAATGGAGTAGAGCAAGGAGATTACTCTGGACTTAATTAATGATATAATAGAAAGGCCTTATTTGTGGGATGTCTCATCAGAGGAATACAGATATAAAGCGAAGAAAGCCGACAGTTTCCTGGAACTCGAAAATATCTATAATTGTTCCCGCGAGTAAATCGAAAAAATAAAACTAGCGTCCCTCCACTCCCAGTACAGTCGAGAATTGCAGAAAGTTCAGAAAATTCGGAAGTCGGGAGCGGACGAAGTTTATACTTCAAAGTGGTTTGCTTTTGAAGCAATGAGCAGAGTGAGGGGAGAAAATGTGCCTAATAAAACTGCATTTCTAAATCATAACAAGAAGCAACAGTGGCAATAACAAAGGCCAATCCCTCTTCATCTGAGTCCATTGTCCTTATTTAAAAATACTAGACACCATCTAAATGTATTACCATAAACTGATATGATGAACAACCTGTATATAAACAAAGAATGTCAAGTTTAACATGTTTATTAAGTGTGGACACAATGTTAAATGAAACAGTTTTTGACATTTAACATTTAACATGCTAATGGTGTCACCAGTTAACATTTAACACTTTTAACATTTAACATGTTGTTGTTAAATGTTAATCAGTGGAGACCGGCCTTAATAGAAGCATGACGAATATAATAACAAGTTTGATGACTCAACCGTTATAGCGTGGTAGTTTGTGGACCCGCCACTGGGAGCACTGCGAACGACGGTGTCCAACACATGCTTCAGTAGACCGGCAAACCATGTGTAGGAAAGTACTGAAGATGTTATTGTGCGAGATATTTCAAGTCAATAAGTTGAATTTTCTTTGCTTTCAGTTCCTAAACTCAGTTCATTGTGTGTTGTGCACTTAAAGCACGTGTGTGATGTGGCTTGATTAAATTAATAGCTCAACATGCCGTACTGTTTTGTGCCTGGCTGTAAGTCAGGCTATGGTAAAGTAGTTAATGGTATTTGATTCTTTTCACCACGGAAGGATATAAATAAATTTGAAAAATGGGCCAGAGCTGTTCCACTAAAGGATATTGTGTTAATGCGTAATAGTAGAATTTGTCAAGTTCACTTCTCTGATGATTTGATAGTAAAATCAGTTAATTTTATAATGAATGGTGAAAAAGTGGTTATGTCTCTTGTGAGATGGAAATTACGTCCAGGAGCGGTGTCTCACATTTTCCCTAATTTTCTGAAATACCTTTCAAGTGAGATTCAGTCCTGTGAAACTTCCAACAGGAAGAAGAATCTAGACACCACTAGGAAAAGAAGAAACAAGATTGAAGATGGGAGTGCATCCGCTAATGGAGAATTAAAAGGTCAATCTAATGTTGATCAAAATTTGAGTTATTATCCTATTGTGCTTTCTGATGCCCCAAAGACCTTTTCATCACCATTCGTTTTAGATTCTAGTCGATACATTTTGAAGTTTTAATTTTAATTTGCATTTTGTTGCACCTCGTACCATTAGGGGCCGATGACCTAGTTGTTATGCCCCTTTAAACAACAATCATCATCTTTCTAATACCGGTACCTATTTCAGTGTTCGAAGTGAGTAAATTTCTTTTCCTAAGAAAGGCCTTCTTTGCTCGTGCTAGTTTGCATGTTATTTTGTCCTTCTGCCATCGTTAGTTATTATTTTACTGCCCAAGTAACAATATTCATATACTTCCTTCTAAGTTTATGAAGTGTTCGCCCTGTGCCCATTCTCTACGTGATAATAATCAAAGTACATTTTCAGTTCTTTCCGAAATAACAGACTACGGTTCAAGCAGTAATGAAGTGTTTTTAACACGCCCTTCGAAAAGTATATGCGACATTCTTTTCCAGGCCGAGAAAATTATTCGTGAAAACTGAACTCAAAATCGATGTGGGGCGAAATATTTTTTGATTGTATCGATTCTATAGGCAAAATTTCAGTTGATCCTTCAGGAGTTGGCTGTTGTCTTCAACGTGTTATGGATATAATCCCCACTTGTTTATCATTATCTGAAGTGCCGATTTTTCTTCAGTATGAAAGAAATCCGGTGATATTTACAATCTCGAACATCCGTCAAATCTTCACGCAAGCTTTCGAAATTCCATTAACCGACAAACTGAGTTGGTGTTTGTTTTAATATGCTGGGATTTGTGTGTTATTATTGTGTATGTACACTCGAGTAACTTGTGCTTTTCGCAACATGTGATGAAGGTTGCATTGTTCTCTGCCGTGGTATTTTAATTGTAATCTCTCATTTTAATAAAATACAGTGTATATACTTATCAGTTACGGGGTAATACGTTTCCTGTGTCACCATTCCTAAGACCAGCTGATCGGTTATGTGGAGCTACCACACTCTAGCGCTGCCTGGTGGGGCGCTCTTGAACTCGTTGAGTCATCACACTTGGTTCTTATATTCGTCATGATAGAAGGATAATAATCTGGAAGAGGGGCAACTTCTCACAACGTAAGTTAAGGTCAAGAGTGTTAGCACGACCAGGGATAAATAAGCAAAATAAAGGAAATACTTACAATTATCCCAACCAAAAGGCCGTCGCTGATTGAGGAAGCACTGGACACAAGAGGCCAAGCGAATCAACTTAAAATAAGCTTAACTAATTGACTGAAATAATAATTCCTTGATCCATTTAAGAAAACTTTAATAATACCAAAACATTTATAATTTACCGGCCTCAAAATTAATATTTAAAAAAAAAGATTTAATAATACGATAAATACTGAATTCTATTCTGATCAATTAAAAGAATAACCCAGTAGAAAGTAAAATCCTTACATCAATAATTATTGAATGAAAACAGAAGACCTCTTTAGAATAATAAATGAACGAGGTTCAATTGAAAATTAAATAATTAAATCCACCAATACAGAATGGAGAATGAAAACTTATCTAATAGACTATCTCGGTTTTCGGAGGTTGCGTGAAAACAGTAAGGACCAACCAAACACACTATATCAGAAATCGAAGAAATAATTCACGAACATGCAATAAAATACAGAAGTAGGATTAAATAATCCAATATTCCCCAGAGACGATAACTAAAATCGAAGGAGTAAGTCAAATACAGCAGAAATGATCCAATGCACGCAAATATTTTCAATACAGATGAACGTCAAGACTACAATAATAAGCAGATTCTCAAATGTCAGATTCAACACAGCAACGCCCCCCATTGCGTTTGCATTCTATTACACAGCTGTGTTACACAGGACAACCGCCATGATCAAATGAGAACACGATGTACCGAGTAAGTCATTAGATCAGCTTTCATTTAAAACACTAGTTTTCTTTTTAACAGCCCGAAATGGCTTGAAAATATTTTAAATAATAAATATTTGATTATGTTTTAAAACAAGAAATGAAATAAAACCAGGCTTTTAAGGTTATACAATTAATTCGTACACCATCTTGTCGGAGCTCCTAGAACATAATTATTCCTTTCGTGCACGAAACCTAATATAACTGAATGCAGAAGCAAAATTAACATATAATTATCTTCTTAAATTAAATTGAAACCCCAAATATTTTCACATTACAAGTTAACGACAATGACCTGTTTTCGACTCTAATTTTTTTTTTAGCCCACAAATGATCCGAACATCACCTTTAGAAATTCTCACATATCGTAGACTTAAGTACTCAGCGTCTTAACACCATAAAATAACAGGATTAGTTCCTCAGTTAAAACAGTCATGACATCCAATGAAGCTACTTACGAGGTCGGTGTTTACGAGAAATAAAATCTTTTCAAAAAAAAAAAACACATCTTCGGCACTTATGCCAGATGGAGAATCCATCAGCCGGGATCAAATAACCACACCATCTTCCCTTCTTGTAAGATAATTTGTATCTTTAAGGCACAACCAGCAGAGATTAGCTCAACGCGTCTTCCAGTTAAAAAGCCAAGAAACAGAACAACTGCTCACGTTGATTGTTAGAGCCACGGTTCACGGCCAAGCAAGCTTATCTTCTTGGCGGCCAGATAGCAGCACCAACTACTCACTTCGAATTGTTAGTACTAAATCCACCACTAGATGGCTCACCATCAGCAATTTAATGAAAAGCCCATACAGTTACGATATTCAACACGCGGAGATGCAGACAAATGATGTGAAAGCATGAATGTAATAGAGACAACATAGTACCATGACGAGTAGTTATTCAAACTCCATTACAAACTACTGGAAGCGGCTCCGAGGGGGAACTACTATACTAGCTTCTTTAGCAGCAAGATCAGCTGAGAGCTTGTAAAACGCTTTGGGAATCGGTGTAAATGTTTACCTTTTTTAAGGAATGTTGTTGGACATACGGTATAATAGCGCTTGCCTAATCGCAAAGATTTCTGCTGTAAAGATTGAGAAACTGTTCGATAGATGAAATTGCTCGGTTGTAAGCGTATTGGAAACGAAAAAAGCCATGCTTACACCGCGATGAGATTTCGATCCGTGAGTACAGATGTTGACGTCACGTACAGTTGAAGAAATTTTGAGCTTCTTATTCGCTGAAGTAAAAGATGGGGTCTGTGTTGATTGATCTGGGGAAAACGACGGGGAGGTAATAATAATATAGGGAGAAAAATTTAAGCTATCATAAGAAAAGGAATGCATGGGTAACTGAGGGGAGCGTAATAATGAATTGCGAAGCAGACCCATCTCAACGTATGCCTGATATACTTCGGGGGGTTCGACCATATTTTGGAGGACGTTGGCTATAATATTCGTGGAGAAGTTGTAGCTTTGGTATAAGTGTGGAGCGGGATAAAGCAAGTTGTTTGAGAATGTACTTTTTCGCAAGCATTTGGCGTCTAATATAAAGGGGACATTCATTTGTTTCTACGAGTCCGATACAGATTCGTAAAGCTTGATGCTGAATTATATTGAGTTGAGATAAAGTGGTTTCAGACGCCATATCTATGAAGTTAGCACTGTAGTCCATATATGAGCGGATAGTTGCTCGATAAAGCGATAACGCTATTGAGGGTTCTGCTCCACATCGACGTCTCGTGACTGTTTTTAGAATTTTAAGATAGCCATCTGCTTTGTGTCGTAATGTCTGAATATGTTGTTTCCAAGTAAGGTTACGATCTATAAGGATTCCCAAATAGGTATGTTGAGTAGTGAAAGAGAAATGCTGAATCCATCAAAAGTAATAGGCGTATGATCAAACGAGCGTTTGTGTGTAAACACCATTCCAGCGCAATGTGGAATAGAAAGTTGTAAGCCGTGTGTGTTGAACCATGTTAATATTTTACTCATAACGGTTGCTATAGATTGTCGGTATACGTCGATGATAGTGTGTGAGGTGTAAATGACGAAATCATTCGCAAATGCTAAAACTCGGCCATATGGTGTTATAATCTGTTCTAAATCACCTGTGTAGAGGGCAAATAATATGCCACTTAGTATCACTCTTTGAGGTAATCCATGCGAAGTCTGTCAACTCGGGAGAAGGTGGTGAGCCGATTTAATCGTTAATGTACGATAAGAAAACAATTGATGCAGCATAGATAAAAATGTAAAAGGCATTCCCTTTGAAGCCAACTTGTCCCATAGGAGGTGTAAGGGAACCGAATCATAGGCGCCCTTTATATCTAAAAATATACCAATAGTGGTGTGTTTTCTCCAGCGGGCTAACAGAATATCAATGAGTAGAATATTGATTGGATCTTGGGTACTACGATCTGTGAAGAAGGCCTATTGAAATTTGGGGAAGAAATTATAATAGTCTAAAGACCATACTAGTCGTCGTAATAAAATCTTACAAAAGGTTTTACGTAAGCAAGAACTCAGTACTATTCCACGGTAATTCTCGGGGTCTTTGGGAGTTTTGTGTGGTTTCAATATAGGTTCTAAATGAAAATCATTCCACTGAGAGGGAATGTACGCGGTTTGCAAATTATCATTATAATAGTTAAGGAGTACAAGTTGAGCTTGAGGTGGGAGTAACCGAAGCATTGTGTAGGGTATGTTATGTAATCCGGACCAGGGGAGGAACTGTTAGCAGGAAACAATACGGCTCTGAGTTCAGTTAATTGTATAGGTTGTGATGATGAAGATGATTCTTGTTGTTTAAAGGGGCCTAACATCGAAGTCATCGGCCCCTGATGGCACGAAATGAAATGACAACAAAAAGTTCAAAATCATCCACTGACCAAAATAAAAAATGACATGAAGAATGAATGGATGACATGAACCGAAAAAAACATAAAAAACAATGGATCAGACTCAAAAAAGATTATAAATAATAGTAGTACTGACCAAGGAACCACTTACAAAGCACAATCCTGAATCGAGGATGCTTGGTGTCTAAAGGGGTCCAAAATCCAGGTCTAAGGCCCCTCAGAATGGAACTTATCACTAGTAAAGTAGAATCATGGTATTTGTCATGTTGCGGTACTAATCAAAAGTAGCGAAGACTCACGGTGTTCCACACAAGATGGTACTACTCACAAGTATTGTACTTCGTACAGGTAACGCAGACCTGTGGTGTTTCTCACACAATGGCCCCACTCATACCCAACGCAAACCGATGAGGTTCCTCACCTAGGTGTATTAATCACGGGTGCCGGTATTCCCGTGGTGTTCCTCACATAGTGGGTACTAATCTCAGGCAACGCAGACCCACGGTGTCGCACATATAGTGGCACAACTCACAGGCAACGCTCATACCCGTGGTGTTGCTCACATGGGTACGAAGCACGGGTACTGGAAACCCACAGGAGAGAACCTATTCTTTGCTGCTACTAATCAATCACAAACCCATTTCTTACCCAATATAGTGGCACTAATCGCAAGTAATGGCAACCCATGGTGTCCCCCGCGTGTAGGTACGAATCAATAGTTTCATGGTTCTAGTTCAATCATCTCTTGGTCGCCCCTTTTAGTCGCCTCTCACGACAGGCAGGGGATACGGTGGGTGTATTATTCGTCTGGGCCCCACACCCACAGGGGGTAAAGAGAGAGAAAAGAGGAGAAGAAAGAAGGGATCCGTTACTTCATCTTTCGAACGGACGAAGAAAGGCAAGGGCCACGAAGGGCGTGAAAATGAAAGACTCCCTAGACCTCGAATGCTCTAATACCGTCGGGCTCGGAAAAGAACAAGAGTTGACCAAGAGAGGCCGGACAGGATAGACGAAAGTGAGGAGCCTGGCACAAGTAAGTGTAAGCAATGCCAAACTCAGCTAAGGGCCCCGTGGTCACCAATCCACACTCCCAAGTTGAGAGCCCCTTGGGCTCCTTTTAGTCGCCTCTTACGACAGGCAGGGGATACCGCGTGTGTATTCTACATGTGCGTCCCCGACCCGCAGCGGGTAGTGTGTTTGGTCCGCGAGATGTATTTTATTTCCCTCAAGTGCGCCGGCAAGCCGGTTAGGACCCCCTATCCGCCACCTGGGACGCGCCACGTGGGAGTATCACCTCAATCAATCACTACTGATCTGTATTTAGGGCAGTCGCCCAGGTGGCAGATTCCCTATCTGTTGTTTTCTTAGCCTTTTTCTTAAATGATCGCAAAGAAATTGGAAAATTATTGAACTTTACCCTTGGTAAGTTATTCCAATCCCTAACTCCCCTTCCTATAAACGAATATTTGCCCCAATTTGTCCTCTTGAATTCCAACTTTATCTTCATATTGTGATCTATCCTACTTTTAAAGACACCACTCAAACTTATTCGTCTACTGATGTCCTCCCATGCCATCTCTCCACTGACAGCTCGGAAAATACCACTTAGTCGAGCAGCTCGTCTCCTTTCTCCCAAGTCTTCCCAGCCCAAACTTTGCAACATTTTTGTAACGCTAGTATTTTGCCCGAAATCACCCAGAACAAATCGAGCTGCTTTTCTTTGGATTTTTCCAGTTCTTGAATCAATGTGTGATAGGAAATGTGTGATTTACGTCACAAATGAAATAATATACTGTACTTACTTTTTATTTCTCACAGCCGAAACCCACCTCCTGCATATGTCCGATTCCCATGGACGACCAGGAAATGTGTGAAATGTAATTAATTTTCCATGCGTGTTTCTCTGTGTGTTGTGGCAGTTCACTGCACAACAGTTTCTATTTGATTTAGGCATTTTGATACACTACTACTACCACTACATTTTCAGACCCACAGTTACACAGTATGGACTGACCGCTCAATACAAGATCACCAAAACGTTACCGATTTCTTCCGCTAGAGGCGCTAAGAGCGGCCGTGCACGCTCGCTGTAGATGTAAGAATATATCTTAACATTATTTCACAATTCGCAGTTTATATGGAAGCTATTAATTATATGTAATCAAAGACAAAAAAAACTAATTTTAACAGCATTTAAAATACATTTTTAAATCCGCAACTCACCAAAATGCAGCACGGAAAATCTATGGAGAATGCTAGATTTAGTCCAAAAAATGGCAGCTCCATAAGTACCATTTGTGTCCTGACCTGTGTATTGCACCCGCCCCCTGCCCATTGGTTCTCCGGCGAGAAATCCACAGGGTCATTAGATGGGTAAATATCAAATGGGCATCGAAAATATAAAAAAACTTAGCGGCATAAGGGGTAAGAGAATACGGGTGTCATATAACTAAAATGGAATGAGAACACTATTTTAAAATATTAATTTTAACGGTTTTATTATCCTTCTGATGATTGTGGAAACTGATGCAAAATAACCAAACTGAATATACGTGCTTAATCACGGATTTCGCAGCTGAAAATTTGCTTTGAGGACGAGACTAAGTACCATTAAAAAAATTTAATCATGACCTCGCATATACGCAATATTAAAGAAATAAATTACTCAAACTATTCCCAATAGCACTCAGGTATATTTACACAACTTACACGCAAGTCTGAGTGAAGCCTAACCTAGATCCTTCCTTCCTTAATCCGGTCCTCTTGTACCATGAGGTGTCGAGGATACGAGAGATCTCCATCTACTCCTATCTCCGGTAATGGCAACGGCCTCTCGTACCGAGAGTCCCCTCTCCTGCAGTGCTTCTCTAATCCCCTCCTCCCATGTCTTCCGTGGTCTTCCTCGAGCCTTCCTTCCTTCCACTCTCACCTCCCTCATTAACCTCGGCAAGCGGTCTGTCGACATTCGGTGGACATGGCCAAACCATCTCATTGATATTCTTGGATGGTTTTCTCCAGTGGCTTCATATTCAATACTTTCCGGATGGCTGTATTCCTGATCCTGTCTCTCCTGGTTTTGTCCTCTACTTTCCGGAGGTACCTCATCTCTGTTGCCTGGATTCTGCTCTTGGTTCTTTCTGTTAGCACCCAGGATTCGCAGCCATAGGTCAATGTGGGAATAAAGGTGGATTTGTAAACGGCTAATTTTGTGCCCTTTGAGATCTCCTTCTTGTTGAGGAAGTTTGTTCGGATGGCATTAAACAAGCGCCCTGCTGTTCCTATTCTTTCTGTTATATCTTCCTCCATCTTCCCATCTGAGCTGATGATTGAGCCAAGATACTTGAACTTGGTGACTTGTTCTAATGGTTTACTATCGACCATAATACAGTGTCTCTCCTCATTCCTGCTGATAACCATAGTCTTTGTCTTGTCCACATTCACCTCCATACCTTTTTTCCTTAAGCTCTTCCACCCATACATTGATGTTGTGCTGCAGGTTTTGTTCGCTGGAGGCAGCAACAATCAGGTCATCAGCAAATGCCAGGTCAGAAAATCGTACTGGTCGCATGAGATAATTTCCGACTGTCAATTTCTTGATTTTCTCATGACACAGCTTCATAATATGGTCGAGGTATACGATGAAAAGAAGAGGGCTAAGACTGCAGCCCTGCCGGACTCCTTGTCTCGTAGTGAACTCTGCTGACCTCACATTTCCTGTCCGCACGTAATTCCGACAGTTCTTATACAGACTCATGATTGAACTGCAAAGTGACTTGCTAACTCCATACTCCTTTAGGACTTTCCAGAGTTTGGACCTCGGGACTCTGTCAAATGCCTGTTTCAGGTCAATAAAGGCAGCATGAAGGGTCTTGTTCTTTTCCAGTAGCTTTGCACTGGCCATCCTAACAGTAAATATGAGATCTTGCGTGCTTCTATTTGGGCGGAAGCCACACTGGGCTTCTTCAAGTTTAGCCTCTACCTCCTTTCTTAAACTAGTCTCCAGGATCTTTGAGAAGACCTTCCCAGGCACTGATAACAAGGATATGCCACGGTGATTACTGCACTCTCGATTGTCTCCTTTCTTAAAGATGGGGATGATGACTGCTACTTCCCAATCTCTAGGTACCTTTTTTGTTCTCCAGGCCTCCACCATAATCTTGAATAGAAAGTTTCCTGCTTTCTTTCCCAAGTTCTTAATCATTTCTGGGGCGATTCCATCATGTTCTTGGGCCTTCCCATTCTTGAGTTGTTTAATAGCCAACTGCATTTCATTTATCCTTAAGTCCTCTCCTTCTTCTTGTTCTCCTTCTCCCCCCGTCTCCTCTCTTTCCTCACTTGACCATGAGCTGTCTTCATTCCCATTTCCATTCAGTAAATCATTAAAATATTCTTTCCATCTCTCCATTATTTCTTTCTCTTCTGTTAAGATTTTCCCTTCCTTATCTTTTATAAACTTTAGAGGGCACTGTTTCTCCTTTCTCATGTTTTTCAGTGCTCTATAGAACAGCTTCTGGTTCTCTTTATAATTTTTCTCCATTCTTTGTCCGAATTCTTCCCAAGACTGTCTTTTCGCTGTTTTCACTAGGTCTTTAACCTTTCTTCTTTGTTCCTTATACATCTCATGGTCCTCAGCATCCTTGCTTCTTAAGTATTTCTTCCACATTTCCTTTTTCTTTCTTACTTCTTCCTTGATATCATCATTCCACCAGCTTGTTCTTTTCTTGTACTCCCCCACCTTTGTTGTTCCACATACTTTACTTGCCACTTCTAATAGTATCTTCTTGAACATGTTCCACTTTCCCTCCAGGTCCATTTCCTCGATCCTCTCCTCTATCCTCCGACACTCCTCCTCCACTTCCTGTGTGAACTGCTCCTGTACCTCCCTGTTCTCTCTTAACATATACACCTTAATCTTTTCTTGCTTCTTGTTCTTAGGTTGTTTCCTCTGTACCTTTGCTGTTGTTTCCATTGTTGTTATCAAGGGAAAATGGTCACTTCCTATTTCATAGCCACGGTATACTCGACAGTCTGTCACCTTCTGGAGGTGATCTCTCTTCACTAACACATAATCTATGATGGAGCGCTCATCTCGGCTGGGTTCCTCCCTCGTGTACATGTGTATCATCTTATGCGGGAACATGGTGTTCACTGCGACGAGATTATTGGCAACGCAGAAATCAACAATCCTCTCACCATTGTTGTTAACCACAGGCTCACCATGCCGGCCAACAGCTCCGCCACTTCCCTCTGGCTGGTTTCCGACTCTGCCGTTGAGATCTCCTAATACAATGATTTCCCCTCGAGTGTCATCCACCACATTCTGTAGCTCTTCGTGGAACCTATCCTTCTCCTCCTTTCTTACATCGTCGTTCACTCCGTAAACCACAATAAATGTCATCAGCTCCATCTCTGGATCTAATCGTATGCTGACCGTTAGAATTCTATCCGTGTGGAATTTCCAATCCTGAATCTTGTTTCTGAAGTTCTTGTGGATCAGTAGTGCTACTCCTGATTTGGCCCTTAATCTGATGTTAACTCCACTATAAATGAGCACATGATCGTTCATTATTGTATCTACCCCTTGACCTTTCTTTTTTGTCTCTGTCAGTGCCAGCACTACAAGTCTTGCTCTCTCGAATTCTGCCACTAATTCATTCTCCTTTCCAGCTAATCCTCTTATATTCCATGTTCCAAATCTCATAATCCTTTTTCCTCGCCATGTTGCCATCGGGTTCAGCAGTCCGGTGTATCTCTCATTTTGACTTTTCATGGAAGATATTTCGGGCATGTGAGATATGGGCCCACAGTGCCTATAGGGCAGTGAGGGGGCTGCCCTCTTTTGGCCTCTGCCCCTGCCATGCTGCAACTTCAGGACTGGTGGTGTTCTCATTCCCTACTCCCTGAGACAAAGATTTTCTTCCTTCAGGACCTACAGCTGAAGGTCTGTCATTTAGTCTGGCCCCTCATCCTCGACCTTACCGGCAAGGGTGACCCTGCCAGGAGCCGAAGCTCCCGCCGGCATCGCTCTCGGGATCACTGAGGCACGCAAGCCTCCCCACCACGTCAAGGTACCAGACCATGGGGGAGGAACCTAGATCCACCTTGTACAAAAAATAAGAAACCCATTTAAAATAATATATACTAAACACAAAGGAATATTTCAACAAGAAATGCCCTGCTTCGGTATCGAACTCAGCTCACACACACACACAAAATCAACCCCAGGATTGGAACCTGTGTTGACAAATCAAAATACAGTAAAATGCGGTCACCACAATGAAACAAAACATAATGCAATAGATAGAAATGAACACGGATCTCCACAGTGTGAGGTTCGAACAAGTGATCACTGGACTCCGCAGATGGGCACTGAAAACCCAAACTATCATATTCATTCAAAATGGCTGCATTACACCAGCTAATTGAATTTATCTCTGATCAAAGTACTTTAAGGAAAAGGATAATCATTTTAATGAGTCACAAAACATATAAATCACACGTCTTGGCAACGGGACCCAACTGTCTAAAACCCTAGCTATGTTTCGCCTAAAAACGTCATCCGTCAGTCTTCATACTGCAGGGAACCCCTCTAGTGGACGTGTCCCTGTCATACAAATATATGGCTGCTCAAGTCCGTCAGCCGAGACACATCTACAAATCGGGTGCATAACTTCACTTTAATCTGCCTTCACGGCTTTCACATTATAGTTGCTTATAAACTCAAACTTAGCCCGTAAAGACACTAGTTCACAGGGGCATTTCATCTAGTATTCCAATTCATATCAGGTGTTCAATCTTTCCAACTCATAGTCCCGGCTTCCAATCTCTGCTGTATTCATATGCTACAGCTCTCCCTGTGCACTGACACAAAACTCACTACCAAACAATTGACAACTAAAAATACTTCCATCAAAGATTCTACTAAGTTCTTAGAATGACATTTCTACCTTCTTAACTCACAGCCATTTATTTACAACCAATTTTAATCCCCGTCTCTCGCCTAGGTATGTGGCAGTGGCGTATACTCAGGACTACCAAGGCTATCGGTGAAGCCTCAATTGAGAATGATGGATGTCTAAAGCACATTATAATGTAAGCATCTGACACATTGTTCCATTTAAAAACTTGAAAGCAGTGAGAAAAACGTCGCACGTATTTCTGAGAGCATGGCATCGGAGACTGATATTGAAGCCCAGACTTTCGACTCTCTCCCCTCTACTCGCCCCGCGCGGCTTGCTGTTGTATATCGGATAGGACCGGGGACCGGGGACCGGGGGGATAGGTGTGCTAGGCTTCGGTCCGTCAGTTCCCCACTGCTATCAACCATGCGTTACTCATCGGATATACTTCCTCACCTCATACTTCTCACTTAATCATATAGATAACAGAGTGCGGGTATCCCACTCCCGCTTACTTCTACATCCTTGTAGGATGACACTGCAGGGCCGCTATTGTAGGAGCGATATGGTTTTCTTTCTATTGGTAGATATGCTAAAATGAAATGCCATCTTTCATGTTTAGTGTTCTCTTTTGTTGGTTGAAATCGAACCCCCGATCATGGGTCGAACACCACCACTGATCTCCAGAGGAAGCTAATTAACCAGTGAAGGATGGGTGCGACCGCTGTCAAATTCAACATTTTTTATTTAATACTAGTTGTTCCGGGGATTCCGTGGAGCAGAAAGAGGTGAAAGAAGGTGCTGGTGTTGATTGGGTCTAACTACAATATCAAAAATTAATTTAAATTTTAAATAAAGGTTATATTTCTTTTAGAATCTCAAACTTAACAAACAATATTTTCAGGTACTGATAATCAGGTACAAAATAGCAATAGAGATACAAAAATTGGAAAACCCAACATTAAGGAATTTAAGATATTTGGGCTTCAAGCCCCTAATTTTCGACTTTACAATATCACCTTAGTGTTTACATAGATAAGGAGAAAACTCCCAAAACAAGAGCACTTTGCTCCAAAGTTTACAAATCTGTAGCCTTCCAGAGGCACCCCTCAATGTTACAAATATCCCAGAAAAGAGCTCACATGCTCTCCAACACTAATCATGGAGACTGGGATCCCAATTTCTTACAGCCTACTCAAGGCAACATTACACAAAATCATACAGTTTCCGGCCTCTCTAGGTCCAAACTACAAGTTACTATTTTACACAGGGGTAACTAGTACCCAACCTACTGGGCCTTCGTGAAAAAAGATCAGGTTAAATTACTGCCCCGAACACAAAATGAATGGAGGTGTACACTTGTGCTCCTAGAAAATTAAGTATAAAATCTTAATTGGGCTCTCGGCCTGATGATACAGGGCCTAATCCCAAGCTACTGAGGTGACTCGAATGAAGGTTAATTTAATGCATTACAGGAAAAAAACAGTTACAGAATCGTAGTCACCTTAAACCAAGTTGAGGGGGAACTCGAGAGGGTAACGCACTCTCTATCCCTGATTTACAGTTAAAGACTTTATAAAATTTTACATTAGCCGAAAGAAAATTTACATTTTAGAAAAGTTTGGTTACATAGTTAGAAATTCGCACCTTCCCCTCGTATAAGTTTGCGGAGACAGCTAGAAAGATAGAATACAGGTGGCCATTACCTGGGCTGTTGGTCTGCCTGCCGAAGAATGAGGCGCCCCACCTCCTGTCTTAACACACACACTCTCAGAAAGACGACGATCAAAGGGCCAAGGTAGCCCGAAAAGCCGCAGCTTATATACGCGAGGGGACGGTTCTAGAGGACTCTGTACTACTCCGGACACATTCTCTCAATTTTATTGGCAGCATCAAAAGTTTCACCCAGAAATCAACAAAAGAAGTCTGTGATAGGCTGAAAAATAATTACAGAAATTTCCTTATTGGCCAGATTCAAAAACTGGCGAAATGAGAAAGAAGTGTTACAAACCTTGAAATAACAAAATAAAATAAAGTTAATTTAGTTGATAAAACCTAATAACCCAAAACTTCCTTAATTCATTAAGTCTTTTACCTTGCACCAGAGTGCATTATTCAGTTTTGCTAAGACATCTATGGAGAAAAGTTCAAACTTCTTGAAGTAAACAAACACAAAACAAATAAATCCAGTCAGTTTAGGCGACTTCACAATAACACAATTACTCAATACTTCCATGGTGACATCTGATTAATGTCCCAACTTCACGCAGTAGCTGTTTCACATTTTGTTTGCTAGATAGAGTATTTTAATGCGCTTCTTTTGAATTTGCGGAGTTGAGGTGTACCTCCCGGTACAAGAACAACAACAACAACAACAACAACAACAACAACAACAACAACAACAACAACAATACTACTACTACTACTACTACTAATAATAATAATAATAATAATAATAATAATAATAATAATAATGGTCACACACTCTAAATAAATTCACAAATTACGAACAGCTCTTTTGAATCGTTGTAGAGTGCAGTATTATTAAAATCGTTAATTCCTTTAATGTAGAAACCGAAGTTGGCCAAGCTGTTTTGAGGATGTTCCAAGATTACGACGCTAAAAATATTACCTCTCCCATTCACCAACAAATTGTGGTACCGTACGGATAAATTCTACCTTATTTTCATCCAGGGATTCCCTAGATCTGCTTTGGGGAAATACATTCTAGCCACTCCCGTACGTTCCAAGCTTCGAGCTTGAAATTCAAGAGGATAGTTACGGATATCAACAAGGTGATGTCACATACCGCTATATGTGTTGGTGCTGAAATGGAAGCTTAAACCCATGTGACCAGCTGACAGCGACGGGATGAGGGAAAGGCACCTGTGGCTGTATTATTATTATTATTATTGAGGACGACTAGTCGTTCATCATGAAGACATCGCAAAGCTAAGTCGACGCAATTGTATAATAAAATCTGTTTGGTAGAAAAGTAGTTACGTAGCAGTAGTTGGTAAATGGTCTGGCAGTATATTTTAGTTATGTAGCCGTAGTATTTTGCCATATTATAATGACAGTAGAAGATCCTCACATATTCATTCCTGTTAGATAATCATGTGATATTGGAACGGCGTACATGACTTATGAATTATACCAGGTGTATCAAGCAGTGATAAGTCTCAGGGTGTATCTTATAAGTTTATTATAGCCACGATTGGTGGAGATTAATGTTAGAGCATTCGTGTACGTAGATTTGATGTTTTGGATGTACAGTCGTCGTACAGAGGCGAGACATAATCGTATATGGTATCTATTGGGAGTATAATCGTGTGATATTGGAACTTAAGTCTTAAAAGAAAAATGATTCCGTCATTTTGAATCAGAACCCGTGTATGTAAGTGCGGAACAGAGATAGTTGAATCGAGATATGAGAACCGGTAGGTGGATTGAATCTTCGAGAATTATATACGCGTACGACTTGTTGTGTGATGATGGTAGAATGAATTTGTGATATCCCGGGGTGGATCAAGAATATATGGTCGTATAGTATGAGTTGTTATTAGAAATTTCACTACTATTAACGTAATAATTTAGTCTTGGAGAGAAATGATATTATAATGAATAATTGAAGTAGTTCTTCGAGAATAGAATCACGGCATGATTATTAAAGATGGTTCTTGAGGCAAATGATAATTTGGTAGTGGATTATGGTAGATATTTGCGTGATTTAGGATAATGAACCTACGTCTGTTTGAATTTGAGTACGTCTTCGAAGAAGTAAGCTTAATTAGTTCTATCCCGAGTTTTTTATAATTCATAACTATAATGTTCACGATAACTCACGATGGTTTTGGAACACTATTCGAGACTTCGCCCGAACTCGAGATTTTCCCGAATGTTCGAGGACTTTCATCTAGGTCATCTGATTGAACACTTGAAATTTCACGGTACCTTCAGCTATTCTAAAAGTATTCAACGATACTCCGACAATATGATCAAATTATTCAATGATATTCCGACAATGTGATCATCTTAGATAGTGTAGATAGTGTAAAATAGGGTGTAAATAGTAGTGTATTCTAGTATTATTATATGGTTATGGTATTTTGGAGTTGATTTTCCTTTTGTCTCAGATGTTGTTATACAACGTGGACAGTGTTAATTTCTTCGTTATTCGCATTCAGGATTTGTGATATGGCATTTCAGAAGTTGAACTTTGAGTTAGGCAGACCATCTCAAATGTATATTACATTTCCAGACTTTAGTAATTTATTTATTTAATTTTGTTAATCCAGTAAGCGACTGGTAATTGAACAGATTATTATTTCATTGAGCCGACTCAGTTTTAAACAGAAATTACAGCATCAAATTATGTAATTGTAAAAGAAATGTAAATTTTTGGATAGATAAGTGGAAACTTAATGTGATTATTGAACAAAAGTTAATTCAATCTTTTCTCTTTCTGATATTTCAGAGCGGATCGTCTGAATCCAGATCTTTCCGTAAATCAAATGATATCTGTTTACCTGATCAAAATATTAAATTTAACATGTAATTATAATTTGCTAGGACAAGATAGGGTGTTAAATCATGTACCACCCCATTTGATTATTTCGTTTGTACATCAAGAGATACATTTTTAATTTATTAACGATCATTTTCATTATCATAGTTTAGAAGGATGACAATTTGAGTATATTTTTGTTGTTAATAAACCGTGCCATATATTAATTTTATTCCGTATTTTCTTCATTATATGCCATCATTTAAGTTCATATTTCCTATGCATGCCACTTTCTTGGATATTTCATCTGTGCGTCCTGTTTATGAACTGAGCACACCTGAGGTGTCTCAGTGTTCTCCGACTGTAGCTTAACCTTAATTAATGGTTGCATTATATAGGCCTATATTGCTATTTGCTTTACGTCACACCGACACAGATAGGTCTTATTGCAACGATGGGACAGGAAAGGCATAGGAATGGGAAGGAAGCAGCCGTGGCCTTCATTATGGTACAGCCCCAGTTTTTGCGTGTGAAAATGAGAAACCACGGAAAACCATCTTCAGGGCTGCCGACAGTGGGGTTCGAACTCACTATCTCCCGGATGTAAGCTCACAGCTGCGCACCCCTAACCGCACGGCCAACTCGCCCGGTATTGCAGTACTGTAGTGAGACCGTCAATACTATACGCCTCAGAGTGTCTAAACATGGTAAGAAAACTGGAGCTGAAGGAAAGCAAGATCCTGAGAAAAATCATGGACCCTATTAAAGAAGAAGTCAAGTACAGAATCAGGCACAACAGCGAACTGTACCAACAATTACTGAGCATTACAACATCTATGAGGAAGATGATATTGAACTTCTAAGGTCATATCGTGAGAACGGACAATCAGAGGCTCACCTCCAGAATCTTCCACACCATCTCTAGAGGGAAAGCGACTAATGCCAAGTGGGCAAGACTTGTCAGAAAAGACCTTCAACAACTGGACATTGTTCCCAGTGAAATGACAGGAGTAAGTACAGTACGTCCGGGAGGAGGTGTGAAATGGACTCAGGGGCGGAAAGACGTTCATAGTGCAAGAATGAAGGAGTACTGGTCTAAGAAGGAAGCTGCTAGAGATAAGAACCACGTGGTCCATAGCAGGCTCAAACGGAACTATAATAAATAAATTCGTACCTCATCAGAAGCTCCTGAACATTTACGGTTTTCGGAGACGCCAAAGTGCCGGGATGTTGTCCTGCAGGAGTTCTTTTACACGCCAGTAAATTTACAGACACAAGGCTGAAGTATTTGAGCATCTTCAAATATTACTGGACTGAGGCGGGTTTGAACTTGCCAGCTTGAGCTCAGAAGGCCTGCACTCTACCGTCTGAAGTACTCAGCCCGACATTATTACACTGCCGTTTGTAGAAAGTGAAACACTCAGAAGCAATGGTCTAAAACACACCAAAATCAGAGGACGTGTAGAACAGTGGAACCATAATAAGTTATTTAAATTGCAGAGAGATGGCAGTGCCCTTCTGTGTGTGACCGACCAGGGCAGTGTTATGCAACGCTGAGTCAGTGCGGAGCCATCATATGAAGTGGAAACGTGTACCTCAGTGCCACAATACCTCGCCGACATCAGAGGAGGAAATATCAGCATGTAAGTGCGTTCGAACGGGGCAGAATGATAGCGCTCCGGGAGATGGGTTTGTCGTTCCGTGACATTGCGGCTCGTACAGGGTACGCTGCTTCAACAGTGAGGTGTATGTGGAACCAGTAGAGAGAAGAGGGCTGTACACAGCGCCGACAGGGTACTGGATGACACAATGTGACCACAGCGTGGGATGACCGCCATCTTGTCCGCTTGACCGTAACGGACAGAACAGCTTCGTTCTCGGTGTTGTCTCAATGTTGGAGCACTGCAACGGGTGTGGCGATGGTTTGACGCCATCTTCTGAGGGCCGGACTGGTGGCACGCATGCCATTGCGCCGGCTTCCATTGACAAGCAACCACCAACGCCGTAGACTGCAATGGACACGTGAAAACCGACACTGGCGTGCTAAGAGGCAAAATGTAGTGTTTTCGGGCAAGTCCCACTTCAACTTGTCCTACAGTGATGGCCGCATACGCGTTAGACGCCGCCGTGGTGAATGCCATCAGGCAGACTGTATTGTTGAGCGGCATAGTGGACAAATGCCAATTGTGATGGTTTGGGGCGCAACTGCCTATAACGTGCGATCCCGCCTCCTACGTCTTGAGGGCAATCTGAACAGCTGCCGCTACATCAGGGAGGTTTTACAGCCAGAGGCACTGCCCCTCCTGCAGGCCGTTCCAGGCACCATATTCCAACAGGACAATGCCCGGCCGCGTGTGGCAAGGAATGTGCAAGCCTTCTTCGAAGAACGACGGATAACACTGCTTCCCTGGCCTGCCCGTTCACCGGATATGTCACCCATTTAACATGTCTGGGATATGGTTGGTCGGCACTTTGTTCGTTCAGGTCCTCCTGCAGCCACTGTTGAAGATTTATGGACGCGCCTACAAACCGCATGGAAGAGTATTCTCCAGCAGCATATTTAAGCGCTCTTTGATTCCATGCCATGACGACTAGCGGCTCTGTTTGCAGTGCGTGGTGGCGCTACGCCGTACTGAATTTCCACGGTCACCGTGCATGTACAGTTCTGTAATTGTAATCATTTGTGTCTTGTCATGTCCCTAATATGTGGAATAAATTGCATTGTGATCACAGCTCTCAGTCTTGATGTCTCACTTTCAACAAACAGCAGTGTATTATTATCCTCTGGATTGTTTAACTTTACAACAGTGTTATGAATACACAGAAAAGTGAATTGCGATGCAGAGAATAGAGTACGTTGTATAGTAAATAATTAACTGAATACACTAAGTACCGTATATTGTATAGTACATAATGAGTACTGAATTAAAGAAAGCAACCATCATTCAGACTGTTTCCATCCTTACGAAGAAACTACTAATTGAAAATATAATGATTAAATTATTAAATTTACATATATTACACTGCACACTCACACTTACTTTCGCAGTTACTAACAATTGACTACAAGTTTGCAGTCTTCGAACAGCAGTCCAGGGTGAAAAGGTAGTACCGTTAGAAATCCCCACTCCGCCGTCCCCCACAGTTCCGAACACATCGAGCTTGTGATCAAGGTTCCTTTAATGTCTGTGGTGTTCTCCCTCGTCCACATGCCCAGCAGCAAAGTAGCGGAAACGATTGCTTATATATTGCTCCTTCAGTCACAGACGGGTCATGCCCGACTGCTGTATTTAGCACTGAGACTAGCAGAATAGACGCATATCGACCGTATTTCGCCAGAAGGGCGAATGCGCCATTAAAAAAAATATTTCAGTATCAACAAAAAGGCTGTTTTGTACTTACTTTAGTAAAGTAGTATTAACCCATAGAGAGCCAGACAATGATATATCGTTGTTTCGTATATACACGTGAAGTGCCAACCACGATATATCGTCGTTTGGGTAGCGCGCTATTCTATACGAGTTAGTATTTATTTATTTATTTATTTATCGTAGGATGAATGTATGTACATATATATTCAGGATAAATGTGCGTAGTAACAAGTCCGTACGATAATACAACTCTAGGTCTAGTATTTTGACCCTATCAACTGCTTCATCCAATGTGCGGTGAATATCCATTAGCGTTCCTTTGAAAGCTCGAATTGGGCAGTCAGCAACAATATGGTGGATTGACTGAGAAGAGGCTCCACAATCACAATCTGCAGAGCTAGTTCAACCCCTAGATAATCACATCTGCGTTGTACAGTTTTTATCCGATTGACGATTCTCCACTGTCGCCTTGGAAGGTCAAATCGTAGTACGCGTTTAGAAGGATTCTGAACTAGATGTTTGTTGACTACTGAAGACTGATCCTGCTGGGCTTTCCATGAACTGCTAGCACGAAAAGGGGTCCCTTCAAGATCTGTTGCTGTACGCCAGGGTGGTTTCCTTTATTTCAGTTGTTGATGTTCAGTGTTTTGTAATATCTTGATGGATGGGTAGTTCGGGGTTCCGCTGAATGTTTTTCCAAACCTATAATAATAATAATAATAACAATAATAATAATAATAATAATAATAATAATAATAATAATAATAATAATAATAATAATAATAATAATAATAATAATAATGTTATTTGCTTTACGTCTCACTAACTACTCTTACGGTTTTCGGAAACGCCGAGGTGCCGGAATTTAGTCCCGCGGGAGTTCTTTTACGTGCCAGTAAATCTACCGACACGAGGCTGACGTATTTGAGCACCTTCAAATACCACCGGACTGAGCCAGGATCGAACCCGCCAAATTGGGGTCAAAAAGCCAGCGCCTCAACCGTCTGAGCCACTCAGCTCGGCTTTCCAAACCTTTAGGAGAGTTTCTGATCGTCTTAGGGCTGGAGGTGGAATATTGCTGAGAACATAAAGCCATAGCCTGTTCGTACTCCGAATGCATCCCGTGATTATGCGCATTGCCTGATTGAGTTGTACATCAATCTTCTTAGTGTGAACACTATTGATCCAAGAGGGGCAGCAGTTTTCAGCAACAAAATATGATAAAGCTAATGCTGTTGATCTTAGAACATGAGTATTGGCTCCCCATGATGTACCAGCAAGTTTCTGAAGAATATTATTTCTTGTTTTAATTTTAGCAGCTACATTTGAGAGATGTTGCTTGAAAGTCAAAGTTCTATCAAGTGTTATACCCAAGTATTTTGCTGTACTGCAGAACGGCAACACTTGACCTCGGAATTTTATTGTTGGTTTGTAATTAGACTGTCTTTTGCGTAAGTGGAATGTAGATATAACTGTTTTGAGGATTTAGATGAAGGCACCATTTCTTGAAGTACCGGTATACATCCAAGCTTCCAAATCAGTGGCTAAAGTAGTTTCAGCGTCATAAAAGTTGGAACACTGAGTCACCAAACAAAAGTCATCGGCATAAATGAATTTTCTTGATGATGTGTCTGGGAAGTTGTATGTGTCTGGGAAGTTGTATATGTACAGACTGAAAAGAAGGGGGGCGATGACTGATCCTTGAGGCAAACCATCGTTTAATTTAAACACTCTACTTCTGTCATTATCAGCGTAGATCTGGAAGTACCTTTTACTAAGCATATTGCTAAGTAAGGCCATAAGTAAGAGTTGAGCAGGAATGGAGCAAGAAAGGTTAGTACAAATTAGACCGTCAGATGGCAAGATCTTACGTGTCGAGCCCATAGAGAATGGTCATTAGATTTTAACTACGCCGCTAGATAGTGCGTAAATTCGTTCGTTGTCATGCATTGAATTTCTAAAGTTCGTTTCATCTATGACGAATGATCTCCATGCCGCGTGATTAAAATTGCGACTAGCGGGAGAAGTTATTTTGTTAATGATGACGAACCGGCTGCATATCTTAATAATTTAAGTGAAGAAGAGGATGATGAAGACTCTGATGAGGAATTCATTCCTCCAACAAGTGAGGAAGGGGACAATGTTATTGGATGTGATAACGGCGATTTTTCTGTAAACACCCGACCATGTGCTCATTGTCCAAATGTAAACAATAAAAGTGGTAATGATCGTCTGAATGACAGTACTGATGATTATGATGGCTGTAATAATATCCAACAGTAACAATTTCCTCTTTTCCGTAAAATTCAATTAGGTCAAGATTCAAAATACCAACCCTCATCTGATTATTATGATACTCCTGGCCCGAGACACGCCCCTTCGTCAGACGCAATACCAATAGCGTATTTTTATTTTATTTTTCACAGCTCAATTATGGAACCTCATAACTACAGAGACAAACAGATATGAGAAGTCATGTCTTGTCACCACATGCCAGAGCACAGCAGTGGCGCCCGGTTACATTGACTGAAATGAAGGCTTTCATTGCTGTTTTGTTGGAAATGGGTATAACTAGAAGGCTGAGCATATTTTCTTATTGGGTCAAAAATTTGCGTTATATTCCACGCTTTGGAAATATTTTCTCAAGAAAAATATTCCAATTTTTTTTTGATTCGTTATGCCCAGCTGTGGAGCGCGTTTGAACTTATTTTGCACAATGTTTCTTCTTCTTTTCTTCCCAATATCTCTTCATTTTTTCACTGTGTTCCTTTCTGCGTGTTTCTGTCCAGCCTGTATTTTTTCTTGTTGGTTTCTCTGATATTGAGATTCTTTCATCTTGTGAACAATGATAATCTATCACCATCTGGTCACCCTGACTACAACCCATGTGCCAGGTTCGATCCCATTGTTGAACATGTCAACTGTGTATTACGATACCATTGTACAGAACTCTTAAACTACTAAAGATATAAACGTGAAATTTTACATGTTTATTCATCTGAAATAGGACATTTCAAATAAGTCGTCATTATTCATCGTAGAGTTGAATTTTCTATTTGGTTCCTGATTTTTAATTTTTGGTGTTTTAAAATTGTTCGGGAAATATTTTTTTCAAAATATCCAAGAGCATTTTTGTGTTGTAATTTAGTTCAGCAGTAAGAATGGAGCAGGAAAAGTGGAAGGACAGAAAGGAGTGGAGGAGGCTTGTTATACACACCCTGGCGACTGGAGTGGTACATTGATGATGATGAGTACAGAGTGTCTTCTTGTTAACATTTATTAAAAATGTCCAAGTGGTAGTGATAATATTTGTGAACTATATAGCCCAGAGAGTGAGAACCTGAAAAATCCTCTAAATCTGTCTGGCACTCTTGGCATACTGTGAGCACCCGGGCCTGGCACTAAGAGGTTAATATTCCATACAAAAATGAAGTCTTATTTATTTTTCATCTTTTAATAAAGATTATTTACATATGGAATTCTTTCATTTGTCACCCCAAAGAAAAAAATATGAATTTTTGGCGTATTCGCCGTTTTGGTGAAGTAAAGTTTCCATACTTACCTTATTCACCGGTATGTTTGCCTTTTTGGCAGCATCTGAAAATTATGTTCAACTTTCCATTTGTACTGCTTTAACTAGCTCTCGACTTAGCCCAACCCATTAAACAGGCGGGTTTCCGCAATGGGTTTAGCACCATTGACCACATACTTGCTCTACGGGAAGTAATCAGCCGAATGAATGAATACCAACTGCCACTCTGCTTAGCATTTGTTGATTTCGAAAAGGCACTCGATTCTGTTAACCACTCATCTGTCCTTTTGGCATTAGCTGAACAGCCTACATCAACATACTTAAGGACATATACGAATCATCTTCTGCCTTTGTTAGTGTCAGTGAAACAACTGAAAATTTTTCCCATTCAGCGTGGTGTAAAACAAGGTGATCCCATCTCACCAAAGCTCTTCTCTGCAGTTTTAAAAATGGCCATGGTCAAAATTGAATAGAAAGATCGAGGCATCCGAATCAATGAGAGGAGGCTGAATCACTTGAGAATTGCGAACGATATAGTATTTTTTGTTGGCTAACGATATGGAAGAATTGCAATCGCAAGTACGCGATATTGTACTAGCTTGTCAGCAAGTAGGCCTCAAGATTAATCTGTCCAAGACAAAGGTCATGCATGAAAGATGGTGGTGGTGGTGATTATTGCTTTAAGGGGGAAGTACAACTAGGCAACCATCCTCTATTTAACACTAATCAGAGTGAAAAACGGAAGGGGCCCGACACTTCGAAAAATGTAGATATCGGCCAAAGGAAGACAAGGTCCACGAAGGGCGTGAAAATGAAAGACTCCCTAGTCCTCGCAAAGCTAATAGCGTCGGGGTCGGAAAAAAACAAGAGTTGACCAAGGGAGGTCGAATAGGATAGATGAAAGTGAGGAGCCTGGCATAAGTAAGTGAAAACAATGCCAGCACTCAGCTTAGGGCCCCGTGGTCGTCAACCCATGCCCCAAAGTTCAGAGTCCCTGGGGCCCCTTTTAGTCACCTCTTACGGCAGGCAGGGGATACCGTGTGTGTTATTCTACCGTCCCCACCCACAGAGGTTCATGCATGACAAGTGGACAACTTCAGAAAGTGTAGTGATAGAGGGAATAACTATTGAAAATGTTGATGAATACATCTACCTTGGCCCACAAATCGACATTAAAGGAGATATAAGTCATGAAATTTTCCGAAGAATCAAATTAGGATGGCAGGCATTTGGACGATATTCAACCGTCTTCCAATCCAACAGGTCAATAATCCTAAAGAAGCAAGTTCATGACCAATGCATTCTCCCTGTCATGACCTATGCCTGTGAGACATGGACAATGAACGAGTTCACTAAACGGAAATTAAGACCTGCCCAGAGAGGAATGGAGAACCCATGACATAAGAGCAGTCACAAATGACGTTGACATCATAACGAAAATTTCAACCTTGAAGTGGCAATGGGCAGAACATGTGGCCCGAAGAAAGGATGACAGATGGACCAAGGTTGTTCTCGAATGGAGCCCAAGAGATAAACTGAGACCGCGAGGAAGTCCACCGGATCGCTGGGACAAGGGCATCCGTAAAATCGCTGGTGTTAATTGGCAAAACATCGCTCAAGCAGAGTCCTGCAGCCAGACCCACCGAGCAGCACTTCAAACCCACGGGCTCCGGCAGCCCAGCCCGTGCAGTGCCATTCTTTTCTGACGCGGCAGCACTGGGCGGGCTTAGTAGAATAACCTTGAGTACGTCTCCACAATAACATGTGCGTCGTGCACAACGAAATGTTCACGTCACACTACTATTCGTATTACTCACTCTACGAATTCCCGTATGTTAATAATATATTTTAAAATAAGCTAATCGCATTTTGAAATTAAACGGTAGAGTTTTCTCCTGCACTGTAATAATAATAATAATAATAATAATTGAAAACAAACAGAAACTTTATTATAAACTAATATTCGTTTGCAATTGACATCAAGTTAACTGAAAATAAATCTACGAAGCATATTTATAGGACTTCATTCGCGTTTACCTCAAAATAAAATACAAACAGAAATGACGTGCAATATGCCAACAACAAAAAGAAACCTGAACATGGCTTTTACTTAGTGTGCGTAAATTATTGCTCATTGCTAATGTGGTGGAATGGAATTACTGTGAATGAAAAGAAGAGCATCAGCATTGTCTGGTTGTAGAAGAGACCGTCGTGCTTTGAGAATGAAGCCCGCTGAACTGAAATTTCTCTCTGAAACTGAACTTGATGCTTGCATACATATTATTTTCTTAGTGATCTGGTGAAATTTTGGATAGTTTTGTCCATTTGTTCTCTAATAAGACGCTATATCTATCTTCTTCCATTCCACAATTTTGCTTTAAATATCTTTTCAGATCTTCTGTTGGAATAGGAGCATCATGAACCGCAGTCCACGAAGAAAACTTCATAACTTTGGCAGGTTGTGGCATAGTCGTGGAGTCTGATGACACGGAAACATTAGACTGCTCGTCATTCAAGCACACCTCGTTCATTGTAGGTTTTTATCTAATCATAAAATAAATCAGTCCAATTCCTTTAATCTATACTAATATAATAGAGAGTGCGAATTTTGTTAGTTTGTGTACATCTGGTGGGTAATCTCAGCAACTACTGGACCGATTCTAAACATCCTTTTACTAATGTAAATATATATTATTCCTGAGGGTCATGGGCTGTATTTTATTTTCAAAACAATTCGAGGTGGGGTGCGACGGGGGGAGGTATACAAATAATAGGCTAATATAGGGGAAGTATCGAATTTGTCGTGCAAGGACAAGACTAAACTCATTTTAAGTCCCTTGACCCAAAGAACAAATCTCGGTAAGACATACGGGCCCGCAAACCATGTTTTAAGGCCCTAAAACCGACCGTTATGGAGATATTGGCACCACACTACCCCTGCTCTCGGAATCGGATGAGGAAATGAACTGCAACGCCAGCTCCGGGATTCTACAGCAGCGAGATTATGCGTGTACGTTTGGGCATAGCTGCCAACCCAAAATTTTTACACATAATCCCTGAGCATATCTACAGTATATCTCAAAAACTTAACATGTTACAGGTGTGAAAATTGATATTCTTAATATTTTAAAAATATAAAACAGGTATTATTTTTTTTTTGAAAAACCACTTACCGTGGGGGGGGGGTGTAAAATAGACTGAAAAGGGGGTTGAATTAATTTTATTAGGGTACTTATATATCAAAAACTGAAGTTGTTACAGACGTACAAATTGATATTTTGTCTCCTTCAAAAAGAAAGGAATAAGTATTCTTTGGTTTTAGAAAATCCACATAAGGGGGAGATGAAAGGAATGAAATATTAGTTGAATTATTTGTATGAGGATACTTATATCTAAAAAACCTAAAGATGTTGCAGACGAGAAAATGGGTATTTGAAATCACATTTAAAAATAAAAAACACTCATTCTGGGGGGTTAAATTAACTTCGGATGGGAGTGGATGAAATAGGTGTTGAATTCATTTCATGAGGATACAAATATCTCAAGAAATGAAGATGTTACAGTCGTGATAATTGGTATTTGGCAGTTCCTTTATCAATAAACACGTATTTTTGTTTTCCGAAAACCACTTAAGGGACTGAAAAGAATCTCTCTTTTTGTTTTCGGAAAATCCACGTAGGTGAGGGTGGAGGAAGGGCTGATAAAGGGGTTGAATTATTTTTATGAGGATACTTATATCTCAAAACCTGAAGATGTTACAGATGTGGAAATATGTATTTGTAATCTCCTTTAAAAATAAATAAACCTTTCTTTTACTTGAGAGAAGACGTTCTCACGTGTACAGTTCCATGTCGCATGGTCATCTCAGCCCCAAAAGGCAACACCACAAACTTGGTTTACAAAGAGTTTATGGGATAAATGAAACCCAAATTTTCAGTGAGGTTTTATACTTCAGGAATTTTCAGATAATGTCTTAGTACAGTACCGGTTACTTTTATCAAATTACGAAATCCACGCGAGAAGCCGCTGGTAACTGTTAGTGTGTACATAAAGTTCACCGCAGATCGTACAACACACAAAATTAACGTCTTTCCCATCACCGTCAACTGCAAGCTTGAATACCAACCAAATACGACTTTTGAGTTTAGGATCCGGTTCAGAAGTCTTGTATTGTGCGGTTTTTAGTTCGTTTGTTGCTTCTTGTTTTTAAATCAGGATTTTTTGCCACGGGTTCTTTTCTTTTGGAACTACAGTCCACATTCGTTTCCGATAACAGGATAGACGGAGAAGTCAAACTGAAAACCACAGCAAATTTGATGGGCTCCACTCGACCGTAATGCAACGCACTCCGCTGACACGCAGTACACTGTACACATTGAAGCAGTCAGCCCATAGAACTACCACAACGCTGTCCTTGACTCACCGCGTACGAATGACAGAGCGCTGCCCAGACCGGCCCGTGCGATGACGTCACTGGCTTCATATGTTGGAGCTTTTCAAAGCCCATTGCAGTCTTCTGCCGAAGCAGCTCATGGGCTGGGCCTCTCTGCAGGACTCTGCGCTCAAGATCGCTAGAAGTGGAGGCAACTCCTAAATGCTTACCTATGTTTCAGACTTCAAGAGGCCAGAGGGCACATCAGTTATTGATAGAACTTGCTGATTGTGAACTAGCTCTGCGTTTATTTTGATACATTTATACCTGTTTCAAGGATACAAGTATATCAAATAAAGAAGGGATTATAAACGGGTATGAATTTTTGAATCCAAAATCAATAATCAACTTTAATTTATTGCATTACTTGAACAGATGTGTACAGGTGCCCTGATGGCTGCGTGATAATGGGAAGGAAAACAGTGAAATTGATTTAAAGTTCCTTTGGGTATTCACCTTCTTCAGCAGTTTCACCAACTTGTCTTGAACATTTCCAGATTTTGGCAACTGTAGGTATTCCTGATGGTAAATTGGTGAGATAATGTTCATTGAGCATAGCCTCTTTGAATTTCTTCATAGGCAGAGGAAGTCTTGTCTCGTAGGCCTGTTGGACCATCTCCTGCTTTTTCTTATCTCTTTGCCTTCCTTATTAACCATCATTTCAGTATCAGCAGATTTGCTCTTCCAGTCTTCAAACTCATTATGGTTCAACACGTGGTCGCGGATTAGTTCTGGAAATACTGATTGTTGGCCATTCACTCGGAGCCCATATTATTTCACAGTACCCAACCTGCTTTAATAGAGGCATATATTAAATTCACTGGCATGTGCGTGTGGTCTGGAACAACGTAAGTCAGTTTGATCACCTGCAATGTGCATTTCTGCAACACTTGGCTGAAGGTGTATATCATCTGCTTATTCTTATTCTGTCCCGGATAAAAATCACAACATAAATGACTGGATGAAAACCATAACGGTATAAGTGACATTTTTTTAAAAATGAGTCGAATGCACGATGTAACTCCGGGAGGATGTATCCTTTCACTAGCAATGAGATACAAGTGATAGCAGTAATATTCTGCGCTCTAGTGATGGGTGTATAACTACAAATAGCATGCTTTATATGAGTGTTGAAGATGTTTAAATGCCTTTTTCTCTGAATGACCAAAATGCTACTTATACCATTATGGTTTTCATCCATTCAAATTTGAGGTAGTTATTTCATTTCTCTCATCAACGTCATGAATGCATTTCTTAAGAACGGTGAACTTCGTTAGCTCCTCGTTTCCCATCGCCTTCTCGCGAGACATACGAAAAGCCACTTCCAGTTGAACTCTTATAAAAACAAATTTCATACAGCGTACCTCCCATTGTAATACAACATGCTGTCTCCCATCGGTGTACTGAGTACCTTCTGTAGGTCAAATGAAGTAGTAAGGATACTGGAGTCTTCCGTATGTACCTCCTGATCCTTTAGGAATATCTCTTCTAAATGTGCTTTTCTTTAAGGTGGATCTCTGTTGTGCAGTTACGCTTTTTCTGGCACATTTTTATACCTTTCGCAAGTAGAGCATTTGTCTTTAGTGATGGGCAGTTTGAGACGAGGTCTCGAGATTTCTCGAAACTAGCGCAGGCACTATTTCTCGCAAGAAATTTCGAGAGATCTCGAGAGCGTTGTCCCCGCATTGTGCGGCGAGCAGCGTGCCGTAGGCCTACAGGTAGTCCGAGCTAAATGTTGTTTGTGCCGAATATGCGAATAGTCAACCACGGACCTTGTCCATTTCGTAAATACGTGTCAACAAGCGATTAGGGCGTTCATTTCTACCGAGGTCTATTTTGACGCAGTATAACATAATTATAAAGGAAACGCATTCTGGCATTGTACGCACTGGTAGGTACACGTAACTGGATACTAGAAGCGTGCATTATTCGAACTCGAGACGAGGCAAGATGCGCCTTGCTGCATATGTAACCACCATTACGCATGAGTGGAATGTGTAATCTAAAATGATTCAGTTTGCTCCAGTTCATTCGACAGGTAGGTGTACATCGTTATCAGACCCCACATTCAATAACATATGACCACTGCTTGTGTTTACCGATATTTTAGAGACGAAGGAAACAATTCCTTACAATTTATAGTGTGTTCGCGCCATAATTAGGTACTTCGATATACAGTATGACGGTGCAATGTGAAATTGTGTCTAGTTGTACGCGACAACTTGAAGACGATGTCCGAAATGCCACGTAAGTCGTAGATGTCGGCTATTTGAAGATATGCTACATAGCACAGCGCGCTGTATTGCTTGTTCTAAAGAAGTAAAATACGTCGGCAGAAGTACTTCTGGGATGATCCGGCACTTACAAACGCATAATATCAATGGAAGAGGAATCGTCACAGAACACCTCCGGCGCGGTCTGAATCACAAGAAGCTACCCTGCCGACAACGATTGTGAGACATCCAGGTAGATTTACATCCTAATAATAATCGTTATTAACAAATTATACGGGTTATTCAGCTAAGAAGTCCACCTGAAATAACTCGTGAACAGTTTAAGATACTGGCATTCTGTCTTCATTTTCGTTGATGGTATTAAGGAGCTCATGGTTCAAAATGCAGTGCTTATCTAGGCTTTTGACAAAATTTATCGTCACACACGTTTTAGTATAACTGCTGATGATAACTATCAAGCTCCCAGTCGTAGTTACTGGGACGTCGCACAGCTCGTAGCACACGAGAATCGGTCTCGAGAGCGTTGCCGATCACCCCTGCTGAAAGAATTGGAGCGAAGTCGGGCATTTTAGATTACACGTTCCACTTATGTGTAATGGGGGTTACATATGTAGCAATGCACATCTTCCCCGACTCAAGTTCGAGTAATGCACGCCTGTAGTATCTAAGTAGGTGTACATGCTATCTACAATTATTCACAAATTATGCAGGGCTATTCAGTTAAGATGTCCACCCCAAATATGTCGTGAACAGTTTAAGATACTGGCATTCTGTTTTCACTTTCGTTAATGGTATTAAGGGGTTCATAGTTGAACATGCAGTACTTTTCCAGGCTTTTGACAAAATGTATTGGCTCTCACGTTTTCATATGAGAACGTTAATTCACATAACTGCCAATGATATATTATCAAGTTTACAGTCGTAGTTACTGGTATGTCGCACAGCTAGTATTACAGGAGGATTGGTCTCGAGTAGTGATGGGCAGTCTGAGACGAGGTCTCGAGATTAACTCAGGCACTATTTCTCGCGAGAAGTCCCCGCATTGTGCGGCGAGCAGCGTGTCGTAGGCCTACAGGCAGTTATTTAGTTGGATCGAAATATTTACAGGAACTCACCTTAGCAATTTACAAATGGACTCGTATTGGGTGTCAAAACCAGCGGCCGCATGTTTCCGACAAGTTGTTTCATCAGCTAAACGTCTCCCCTTTCGTAACCATGACTTGACATATGGATGTGGGTTAAATATATGCACAGGAGGTCCAACACTGCTTATGAAAATAAGTCCGCTTGATCTTGCATCCAGCAGCCTATTTCTCTTTTCGGTGAGGATCTCATTCATGGTACTGAAAGCTCCTTCAGCTTCTGTTGAAGAGATGGGAATGGTCTCTACAGTCTTGATTAAAGGCATCAGCTCCACTGGAATTTCCTTGGTCTCGACATACTTTCTAAAAGCATTAATGTACCTCGTCTTGTCTTACACGTGGAAAAATTCACAAAGGTTGCCAACACTCTCATCACCATAGTAGATATCCAAAGTAGAAGAGGAGGGCCAGTTATTTTTGTATAGTACCTTTGAATCAATGATAACTTTTGTCATTCTCTAATGTCTCTGCTGACTAGAGCTGGAACCAAGATGAGATGATGTGGACACATTTTCCATAAGCCTGTTATTTAAATTGTTCATAAGACTTCTGAAAAACTGCTTTCTGTCAATTTTTACAACTTTTTTTTAGAATCATGTAATCCTATGTTTCTAAACATTTTGTTTCCTGCTGCTTTAAGAACTGTTCTGTAGTTTTCTCCATCAGCTGAGTTACGCATAGATTCAAACACTTTTCTAGTGTGCTTGATTACATTTTGAGCCTCTGTCAGACTTGTTTCTCTTTTCTGCAACTCTAATGACAAATCAGATAACTCAACAAAAGCATCATACATAATTGCAATATTTTCTAATAATTCTATACATGTTAACATATTTTCTAGGCCTTGGAATTTTGCCCTTTCTTTGGAGTCTCTCCGGTGGTCATTTTTGGGCTCACTAAAATGTTTTACTAGCGCACTATAGTTTTCCCAGACAGCTTTTACAGTTCTCTGGCTCGATGCTACCCATCTTATTGTAAATATTTTGATTCACTTGGATTCACACAAACATAACAAGTGGAAGAAGGTTGTTGTGCTCACTTCCCCTTCTCCGAATCCAATAGCAGCGTAGCGACCATTAGAGAAACAGAAAACCACCCAGGAGTGTAAAATCGATCCTATCTTATGAACATAAAACAGTAAGTTTCTATATTAGTCCGCTAGAATACACCCATGACGTTTCAGTGCTATGTAGAGATTATAATATTTTCTTACTTAATGTAAAAATTTTACGTCATTGTAAAGCGGGAAAATATTTTCCGGAACGGCGTTCCTGCCCGTTCCGGTCCAACTAACCCAGTGCCTACAGGTAAACGGAACTGAATGTTGTTTGTGCCGAGTATGCGAATAGCCAACCACGGGCCTTCTCAACTTCGTAAATACGTGTCAACAAGCGACTAGGGCGTTCACTTCTACCGAGGTCTATTTTGACGCAGTATGCCATAATTATAAAGGATACGCATTCTGGCATTGTATGCACTGGTAGGTACACGAATGAGTGGTTTAAGTACAGAACCTGACGGTTACTACAGGTACACGCACCTGGATACTAGATGCGTGCATTATTCGAACTCGAGACGAGGCAAGGTGCGCCTTGCTGCATATGCAACCACCATTACGCATGAGTGAAATGTGTAATCTAAAATGCTTCAGTTTTCCTCCAGTTCTTTCGACAGGTAGGTAGGTGTACATCGTTATCAGACCCCGCATTCAATAACATATGACCACTGCTTGTGTTTACCGATGTTTTGGTGACGAAGGAAATAATTCCTTTCAATGTTATAGAGTATTCGCGTCATAATTAGGTACTTCGATATACAGTATGACGGTGCCATGTGAAATTGTCTATAGCTGTACGCGACAACTTGAAGACTATGTCCGAAACGGAACGTAAGTCGTGGATGTCGGTTATTTTAAAAAGATGTCTCATAGCACAGCCCACTGTGTTGTTTATTCAAAAGAAGTAAATTACTCGGCGGAAATACTTCTGGGATGATCCGTCACTTACAAACGCATATCAATGAAGGGGAATCGTCACAGAACACCTCCGGCCCGATCTGAATCACAATAAGCTACCCTGCCGACAAGGAATGTAAGGCATCCAGGTAGGTTTACATCCTAATAACAATTCAAAAATTATACAGGTTATTCAGCCAAGAAGTCCACCTGACATAACTCGTGAACATTTTAAGATACTGGCATTCTGTGTTCACTTTCGTTAATGGTATTAAGGAGCTCATAGTTCAACATGCAGTGCTTTCCTAGGCTTTTGACAAAATTTATCGTCACACACGTTTCCATATGATTACTGCTGATGATAACTTTCAAGTTTACACTCGTAGTTACTGGGACGTCGCACAGCTCGCAGCACACGAGAATCGGTCTCGAGAGCGTTGCCCATCACCCCTGTTGAAAGAATTGGAGCAAAGTCGGGCATTTTAGAGTACACGTTCCACTCATGTGTAATGGGGGTTGCATATGTACATATGCACATCGTCTCAGTCTCAGGTTCGAATAATGCACGCCTCTAGTATCCAAGTAGGTGTACATCCTATCTACAGTTACTCAGCTACGATGTCCTCCCCAAATAAGTCGTGAACAGTTTAAGACACTGACATTCTGTTTTAACTTTCGTTAATGGTATTAAGGGGTTCATGGTTGAACATGCAGTACTTTTCCTGGCTTTTGACAAAATGTTTTGACTCACACGATTTAATATGAGAACGTTAATTCACATAATATCTGCCAATGATATACTATCAAGTTTACAGTTGTAGTATGTGGTGCGTCGCACAGATTGCACCACAGGAGGATCGGTCTCGAGATCTGCGACGTCAGTCTCGAGCGAGAGCGTTGCCCACCACTATTTGTCTTTCTTTCACCTGTGAAAGCCGATACTAAAGGGAGTATTGAATATCTTCTTGACCATTTGGATACTCATGGGAAAAGTTGTTTGCTGCTTGAACTGTCTGTACACATTTGAAATATAATTCATTTCAGCTGGAAGGTACTTTCCTACTGTACTCTTCCTACAATAATGTGAAGGTACCGATGGCAACCGCATAATGAATTCCTTTACCTCTTTTACACTGCTGTTCTTGCTTTTGTTATGTGGCTCATGGCGACCACACATATCTGGCTTAGCAACAATTAACTTAATTAAATAAGGATACAGGGATCTGGCAGTCAAGTAGGGATGACATAAAAATTAGTGTACTCTAGAAGTATTGTAAAGAAAGGAATAGAATAAAGTAATTTAATAGATGTATACTTACCATATACTGTAATAGGAGTTGAATCATGGCTGAGAAATGATATAATGGATGCAGACATTTTGTCATGGAACTGGAGTGTGTATCATAGATAGGATAAGAATGGTAAAATGTGGAGTATTCGTTCTGGTGAAAGAAGAATTTGTAAAGTACAAAAGTTAAAGATGACAAATATGAAATTCTAGCTGTAAGACTCATTTCTAAAATAATAGGCAACTTGATGTCTTTGGAGTGTTCAGACCGGGAAAGAGAAGTGCTGACGCTCATTCACAATTATTTGATAAGATAATCAGGAATTGGGAAACGACATGGAAAGGAATGTGATTGTAGCGGGAGATCTCAATTTACCAAACGTAAATTGGGAAGGTAATGCGAACGACAGGAAGCATAACCAACAAATGGCAAATAAGTTTTTTTCTAGTTGCTTTACGTCGCACCGACACAGATAGATCTTATGGCGACGATGGGACAGGGAAGGAAGCGATCGTGGCCTTAATTAAGGTACAGCCCCAGCATTTGCCTGGTGTGAAAATGGGAAACCATTTTCAGGGCTGCCGACAGTGGGGTTCGAAAGTATTATCTCCCGAATACTGGCCGCACTTAAGCGACTGCAGCTATCGAGCTCGGTGCAAATAAGTTAATATGGCAAGGACAGTTGATTCAGAAAGTGATGGAACCAACGAGAGGGAAGAATATTCTGGACATGGCGCTGGTAAAACCAGATGAGCTCTATAGAGAAACTGAAGTTATTGATGGTATTAGTGATCACGAAGCTGTTTTTGTCATAGTTTAAAAAAATGTGATAGAAAGGAAGGTCTTAAAAGTAGGACTACTAAGCAGTACCATATGGCTGATAAAGCATGCAAGAGGGAGTTTTTAAAAAGTAACTATGATCGGTGAAAAATTATAAATAAATGTGTAAACAGACTCTGGGATAGGTTCAAAGCAACTGTTGAGGAATGTGAAAACAGGTTTGTACCTTTAAAAGTGGTAAGGAATGGTAAAGACCCACTTTGTTATAACAGAAAAATAAAGAGACTAAGGAGGGGGTGCAGAATGGAAAGAAATTGTTAGAAATGGCTGTGGAAGTAAAGAGAAATTGAAGGAACTTACTACGAAAATAAATCTAGCAAAGAAGTCAGCTAAGGACAACATGATGGCAAGCATAATTGGCAGTCATAAATATTTTAGTGAAAAATAGATGGGTTTGTATAGGTACTTTTAAGGCAGAAACAGGTTCCAAGGACATTCCATGAATCATTCATGAACAAGGGGAGTGTGTATGATAAGATCTTCAAAAGGCAGACGTATTCAATCAGCAGTATGTAAAAATTGTTGGCTGCAAGGAGGATAATGTCCAGACAGAGGGGGTGACTAATACTAAAGAAGTATTAAAATGTACCTATGATAACAATGACATTTACAATAAGATAAAAAAAGTTTAAAAATAGAAAAGTAGCTGGAATTGATAAGATTTCTGAGGATATACTAAAGACAATGGGTTGGGATATAATTACCATATCTGAGGTACTTATTTGATTATTGTTTGCATGAAGGAGCTATAGCAAATGAATGGAGAGTTGCTATATTAGCCCGTGTACAAAGGAACGGGTGATAGACATAAAGCTGAAAATTACAGGCCAGTCAGTTTGATATGCAGTACATGTAAACTTTGAGAAAGCATTCTTTCTGATTATATTAGACATAATACCAATATGAATGGTCCTTTAATGGAGATTATAAATTTTCCAGCTAACGCATTCCTGGTTGCCAGAGTTTCGCCCTCGTGTGTTGGGTTTGGCTCGCTCCATGTAGCCTGCTTAGTGGCCTCCACGGTATGCACTAGCCAGCATCTTGGTAGGTGTGCTAGGTACCAACTGATGAGCCGAACCTAGCACACAAGGGCGAAACGCTAGCAACCAGGAATGAGTTAGCTGGAAAATTTATAACGTCCAATAAAGGACCTTTGATATTGGTATTATAAATTTACTCATTCGGGACAATGAAATTTTGTATGAGACATTTTTTTATTGCTGGCATGTGAGGAGTCGCGCTGCGACGCCCGAGTGCGCGAATTACGCTTCACCCCATATATATAAATGATATGAGTAAAGAAGTGGAATCAGAGATAAGGCTTTTTGTGGATGATGTTATTGTGTATAAAGTAATAAATAAGTTACAAGATTGTGAGCAACTGCAAAGTGACCTCGATAATGTTGTGAGAAGGACAGCAGGCAATCGTGTGGTGATAAACGGGGTTAAAAGTCAGATTGTGTTTCACAAACAGGAAAAGACCTCTCACTTTTAATTAATGCATTGATGGGGTGAAAGTTCCTCATGGGGACCACTGTAAGTACCTAGGTGTTATTATAAGAAAATATCTTCATTGGGGTAATCACATAAATGGGATTGTAAAAAACGGGTAGAGATCTCTGTAGGGGCCTACATGGTTAGGAGGGTGTTTAGGGTTTGTAGTAAGGAAGTAAAGGAGAGGGCATACAAGTCTCTGGTAAGACCCCAAATAGAGTATAGGTCCAGTGTCTGGCCCTCACCAGGATTACTTGATTCAAGAACCGGAGAATAAACAAAAGTAGCTCAATTTGTTCTGGGTGATTTCCAACAAAAAAGTAGCGTTACAACAATATTGCAAAGTTTGGGTTGGGAAGACTTGGGAGAAAGGAGATGAGCTGCTCGACTAAGTGGTATGTTAATAATACCAATATAAATGGTCCGTTATTGGACATTATACATTTTCCAGCTAACTCATTCCTGGTTGCCAGCGTTTCACCCCCGTGTGCTAGGTTGGGCTCATCAGTTGGTACCTAGCACACCTACCAAGACGCATGGCTAGTGCATACCGTGGAGGCTACTGCGTAGGCAGTATTGAGACAAAGTCTCTCATAGTGCATTGGCATTGCCGGTGGCTACAATTAGCCTATGCAGTGGCCTCCACGGCATGCACTAGCCATGCGTCTTGGTAGGTGTGCTAGGTACCAACTGATGAGCCCAGCCTAGCACACGGGGGCAAAACGCTGGCTACCAGGAATGAGTTAGCAGGAAAATTTATGTCGAATAACACTTCATTTATATTGGTATTATCTAATAAGTTTCTCAGTTATTGCAAGCGTCTTTAGACAATAATCATAAACATACACACACGCTCTCCATTAAGTGGGAAAAAGGTAGTGCTTAGTTTGCAATTTCCTACTCTGGGTTTCTTCAATTCTCTCTCCTTTCACAGGTAGTAACTTTACATTACTTAAAATAAAGTTTCTTTTATGAAAAGAAAAAAAAAATGTTCCAATAAACATTATAAATCCTCTCTCTATCCTCTTTAAATTTGCTGCATTCATTACTGCAACTTTTCCCTACACATTGATTACCTAACACACATTTTTTTGACACTTTCTTGCCGCTGGTCGACAGATATTCCAGACCAAGCATACGGTTCTTATTTTGCAATTCTTTCTTTGGGACTAATTTTTTATTTCTCTTCCCACAATGCCCTACAATTAGAGACTCACAGGTCGTGGTTGTGTGTGGCGCAGTGGCAAATTGCACAAACATGCAACTGATGCGTTACATCCCTTGTATTTTCAATGAAAAATAAATGCTCATTGTTCATATTTTAATGGAAGTGGTTTATATAAAATTCAAACACACAATTATCGATAGAAACAAGCATGACTGACTAGTGATTGATACTAATTTTCAAACTACTCCAGAGATGGCAGCACGAGCATTGAACCCTTGCTGGTTGCGCTGCTAATTGCCAACTACTCCAGAGATGGTAGCACGAGCATTGAACACTTGTTGGTTGTTGATCTCTTTTGTGGCGTTGAAAATGCGGAATGAATAGCCTCATCCGTCAAGAGAGCGGTGCAAGGTGGAAGACTCCATCCTGTGCTGCAAGTTATCGCATGTGGGCAGGATTTATTTGCTATTTTGTGAAATACTGGAGTTCTTGCTTGTGAGTGGTTCTTTTCTTGTGCTATAAATTATGATATAAAACAAATGTGTGTTGTAGTAATATAAATGATTCAGTTTCATGTGTTTGTAGTGTAAATATCAAATAGAGAAAATGCGGGAATGATGCGATTTTGAAATATCCCACACCGATCAGAGAGTAGTTCAGCAGGCATGGACGTAGGAGTGCCAGAGTTGCGTGTTTCTACCACACATTCCAAATTGAATTCTGGCCATTGTGTAATCGAAAGTTTATTAAGAGAACCATCTAGTACACTTTCCTTTATGGAGAAAAGCAAAATTAAAAAAGGACAACCGCGTCCAACTCTGAATGTAACTACACAACTTAAGTAGTGTGTTCATCATTTCAACAGAAATATTTATAGATACATGTGATAGAAGTGTTTGTCAGGAAAACTAGAAGAATTGATCTACAATTCAAGATATAAGGTATGGTAATACTACGGTAGTGAATATGATTTTGTAAATATACGTTGATTTTTGACATTTGAATTTATAACTGTATACATTTATGTTTATAAATCATTATAAGGTGTTTTGTTCTATAATCGGTCTGTATGCGTTGATATTTGCAAAAAAAAAAAAATCCATTACATCCCCTAAACCAAAGTCAGGAGTCGCCACTGGTGTGGGGCTCCATTTGCATCTTGGTCACTGGCTGCAGGTAGTTCCAAAGCCATTGTCGGGAGTTCATCATTTAACCCATTAGTGCATAGCGCTTGAAAAATCGGACGTCATAAAAAATAAAATTGTGTAATATTTATGCATGGTTTTAAGCCCACGATACTTTCCTGTGCTTCAGAAAGGCTGTAGCTAACAAGAACCAAGGACACATCATTCTTTATCCTTACCATTCATTGTTGAATCACACTTATTGCAAGCATGGCGACAAGACAGTACAGAGTTTTGTGCAACAGTCAAGATTTTTTTTATGAATGAGCAGACATTTTCAATAATTGTTAACTTTGGTATGGACCATATTGTTTTTGTTTTTTTTTTTGCTAGGGGCTTTACGTCGCACCGACACAGATAGGTCTTATGGCGACGATGGGATAGGAAAGGCCTAGGAGTTGGAAGGAAGCGGCCGTGGCCTTAATTAAGGTACAGCCCCAGCATTTGCCTGGTGTGAAAATGGGAAACCACGGAAAACCATCTTCAGGGCTGCTGATAGTGGGATTCGAACCTACTATCTCCCGGATGCAAGCTCACAGCCGCGCGCCTCTACGCGCACGGCCAACTCGCCCGGTGGACCATATTGTTGACACTCCCATGAATCTACTGACACACAATTATGTCTTATTATTCACGTGACAAAGGCTTGTAAATATAGCTGTCCTGAAAATCGGATGCTATGCACAGGGAGTCCTACTGGCTCAGACATATGCATTCCCTTACTAGTTTGATGGTGTGTGAAATATTGGAAGTTTTAGAGGAAAAACCGATATTTGGAGAAGAGCAGCACATCAAACCTGATGACTGGTGTGAAATGGTTGATGATAATGCCAGATGAGTACGAGGGTAATCTAAATTATGTTGGTAGAAACCTACTTCTGAGTAATATGAAGGGCAAATTGCTTGAATAAAATATGAAAAAGGGAAGGCTAGGTCCATTGGTAGTCAAAATATTACTGAAAGTTTACAGATGGAACTTAAAAACCAGAAAACCATGCAAACGGAATATGGCATACGAAAATAAAGAGTCATATCTAAGATTGGGCCCTGTCTGCCCCCCTCCATCCCACACCCCATAAGATGACGTGGAAAAATTGTGAAATTCTGCTAGGCTTATCTGCCAGTGGCTATAGGATACCTTTCCACCTTTCCAAGTGTATACAGCAATGTCAAATGAAAGGCTGAAATAATTTGGACTTGGAGGAAGTGAAGTCCTGCATCTCACTGATGCAGGTGGAACTGAATCAAACAAGGGGCATACAATATTCTCTGACAACTACTTTACATTCCTGAAATTGGTAAGACATCTGGCTTCAAGGGGAATAAGGGCAACAGGGCATTTCATGAAAGCCACACAGAGAATTGCCCCCTTCAAAGAAAGGCAGACGGGAAAAATAAGGTGATCATACGACTGCAGGAGTTTTGGTGGTGTGTTGCTGGTGCACTGGAATGACAACAGTGTTGCCACTGCTGGTATGAACTAAAAACAGATAGAGATAAGCAGTGCATCAATGTGGTCCAGCGTAAAAAAAATATGGAAGGTGTCTGTACCGCAATGAAAGCTGTTCAAGTCCTATAGTGGCATCCGAAGAGTGGATCAGCTTGACCAGTTTGAACTTCACCTGAAATGCTTCTGTGAATATCATAATCGATAAATACATAACTGTAAATAGCAAATACAGTATTGTGATAAGTCTTCAGTGGATACTGCAGATCTACTTTACATAACACTACCTAGCTTGCAACATTATTGTACAATATAATGCTGAGTAACTAGTGTTGTTGTACTGACCTGAGTGCATAGCGTCCGATATATTGGACGGCCTGTGGGAATAAAAGTAACACTTGTATGAACTTTCTGATTGTTGGAATGTGTTCCTGCAATTGTTAAGAGTGGAAATGTGTTGATAAATTGAAATAAACACAAAAAATTAACTTTATGCACTAATGGGTAGAACCACTGCAAGGTACAAATGATTCTTGCCTTTTGTCTTCCAGATGGGGGATGGTCATTTTGAGTTTCACTGCTTCCTCTTCCAGTAGTCAAACCATCAGCTTCTCGAAAATCGCTCGCATGAATCACCGTCGTACCATTATTAGGGCACAACATCTCTTCACTTCTCAACATAGGCACCATTTCACGCTCAAATACAGAGTCGAAATTTGTAATTTCATTACTGTCACTATTCATATTATGGTCCACTGAAATACTTTGTAGAACAGAAGTAGTAATTCCAACGTCACTTTGGTCTTTCTCATATTCACAATTTGTTTCTACACGCTCAGCTTCCTCGCGCTGATAAATTGGGATCTCTCAGTGCAAGCTCCACCAATCTTCTCCCTCTGAATAACGACATGCTGAAATGTTTCTGAAATAAAGAAATAACCTAAATGAACACTCACCTTTGTTCAGCCACAAAACTGGTTTTATCCTTTCACTTTTACTTTCATTATGAGGCACTGGCAACTGGGTATTAAAAATTATTTAGATTTGTATTATAGTTTAAGAAGCATGCACATACCTTAAATTATCGTTAAAAGGATTATCACCGTGTATAGGTAATGTCGACAACAAAAGCCATTCCAGTTTTTCGCTCATCAACAATGAAGATAATGTATCTTTGTACAAGAAAGTGGATGTGATAAGAATGAAACAATAACTTTAAATAAACTCTTATTTCAATAGAATTCCGTGGACATTCACCCTTCTGGTGGTAAGCACTTCTCACGTTCGCCTTTCTAGATGCGAGATTCGCCTTTTTGGTGACAAACATTCAACACATTCGCCCTTAACTTCTAAAACAAGTTCCTTTCTCGCCATTATTTCTAATACTAGACGTTTGCCCTTGTGGCAGTAGATGCATTTCAACCTATCGATATTAGAAATTGCATAAAGTGAAAATTGCAAAAATTGGTCTATTCGCTTTTGTGGCAGAATAAGGTCGATGTGATACATGTAATTGGCTGTATTTATGCCATGATGGCGTAAATACCTAATTTTCATTATTTCCTGATTAATTGTATTTTCTACCTGAAAAGCAAGTAGGCTCATATCATCTTAAAAGAGAGTGGGGGTGGGGGCACGTGACCCTGTGCCCTTCTTCAAGAGCACTGCCACTGCTCAATTCTGTGCAAGAGTAGGTTGCGTGCACTGTACAGAAGTGAGTCAGAGCCCGCATAATCAAATAACAGTTCTGGGGGCATTTTATGGGAAGCTTGAGTGCGAGTCTCTCCGCGGAGTTCTCAGGCCACACCTACCCATCTCCAGAGCCAGAGCACCAAGCAGCTGCCGCCAGAGTACGTGAGCTGTTGTTGAGGTTGGTCTAGCATTTGCATATTTTGATCAGAAAAGGAAATAGAGTAGCGTTAACGCTTCTAATCAGATCTATGTACACATCATACTGTAGTAAGTAAGTAAGTAAGTAAGTAAGTAAGTAAGTAAGTAATTCGTCTTTATTTGTGGCGAAGTTAGGACTCGAAGCCCTCTCTTACACTTAACCACAGCATTTAAAATAATTAACATACATATAATACGTATAATGCAAAGAATATCCCCAAAGCTCCCATATATTCGTAAGTCCCTCGCTTGAACGGACAATCGCCAAACCATTATTCTCATCATTGTTCCATATTGAAAACAGCTTTATCACCAAGTTTACACAAGGAGTATTTTATTACACCACCTATTCAATACAATCCACTGTTGCGTGGTTAAATGAACATAGAAAGTACCAGATTTTAAGGTGTTTCGCCCCTCTTTTACTGGGCATCATCAGCCTTATTCAATCCTAAAACAAACATTGGTCTGAGGACCTTATCTAATTTATATAAACTATGCTGTTGAACTCAGGCTGGGTGCTTGTGCTGTCCCCAACATCCCTGCAACTCACACACCACGCACAACACTATCCTCCACCACAAAACACGCAGATACCTACACATGGCACATGCCGCCCACGATGATTTTTACCCAACATGTTATGATAACTTAATCCATATAGTCTTCAATTTGACTATGCATTTTTAACCCTTATGTTTTTAGAAAACAGATCTCACCCTCAACATGCACGTTTTATCATACTAATCCTATCCATTGATGCCTTGGGTTCGATACTCTAGTCGCCAAGGGTTGCTTATTCTTCAAGCATTTTATGAAGTGGATCCATTTCAGATTCAGACATGAATTATTTTTAAGAAATAATGTGATACAAAACTCTTTTAGACGAACTTTTAAATATTTTAAAAGTGATTTTATGTATGTATATATGTTTTTTCAAGTATCTTTGTACTGTAAATATAATGAACCACAGTGTCTATACTATTAAGAGTTCAACAGTATAGTTTATATAAATTGGATAAGGTCCTCAGACCAATGTTTGTTTTAGGTCAGCCATACACGTTGCGGCGTACTGGAGAGGTTTACCCGTACAGTTGACCTGCACAGGTAAACTGGAGCGTGGGTGGCACCTACGGTCGATGAACCTGCACAGGTGGCCAGACCTGTACAGGCGAGCCAGGAAGAATCGAAAAACAATTCCGTTACCTGTACAGTTGAACATAACTGCACGTCTGTGTGATTCACCCAAAACCTGCACAGGTTTCAGCTCAGTTGAAACAGGACAAGCGTAGGAAGAGGGTCTTGCGTTCTGTTTATTTGTTTTTACAAAACCACTTGGTTTGTTTTGTTTTGTAATTTATTTTTGGTTACCGGTGATTTTTTGTTTTGTTTTGATAGAATACTATGTCAAACCGTAAGCGAACTCATGTTTTAGAGGAGTTTATTGAGTTGTACAAATCTGAACCTTTTGGATTAAAGGTGACACCAATGAAAGCAATTTTTGGTGCACTGGTTCACTCATCCTCAAGTAATTACAGTAACTTCCTTCTTCTCCACTCAATTCTTTAAACAAATTGACGTGAGTGTATTGATTTCTTCTCAACAATCAGTCTTTACACCATGAGTCGCGGGGTTTCCTTTGCTTTTTTAAATTAGTTGCTAACAACAAACCATTCAAGGTTATAAACTTCATTATTGGTTCCGTATTGAATTAAGATTACACATAAAATAAAGCTGGATAAAGGGAAATGATAAAGTATAAAGGTTTAATCCACCTACTCAATACATTTACAATAATTGCGATGTCTATAAGAACATTACAATATATTACAAGGTACTAGTTTCGACCCTGTGTGGGTCATCGGCCTGGCCAAGATGCATATGGATATGCCAAAACCTTTGTACTTTATTTTATGTGTAACAATAAACCAACCACTGCGATCTCGTCATGTCGATGCCATAAAGTCGCTTGATGGGTAAACCGTACCGTGTATGAGGTCGTCGCCTGTACATGTAAACCTCTCCAGTACGCCGCAATGTGTATGGCCGGCCTTAGAATTGAATAAGGCTGATGCTGCCCAGTAGAAGAGGGGCGAAACATGAACCTTAAAATCTGGTAGTTTCTATGTTCATTTAACCACGCAACAGTGGAGTGTATTGAATAGGTGGTATAATAAAATACTCCTTGTGTAAACTAAGTGACAATCACTCATAGTCGCATTTCCTTCTTATATTGCACCTAAGAGCGACGAATTGCTTAGAGCTTTAACCTGGTGTGGTTCAATTCTCCTATAGCACAATTGGTACCGCAGCTACAAAATCGTGAGCATCTATACACAATAGAAGTCTGGAATGATAGTGATGTAATATTTTGGAAAATTTGCTCTAGTAAGCAAGCGACGTCTATATTATCACTAAGAAAACTTTCCAACTAAAAGTTCATTTATATTATTAATACACAGTAGCAGTAGTAGTAATGCTATTTCATGGCAAATATACAGTATATTGAGATGCTTTTTTTTCTATTTGCTTTACGTCGCACCGACAGACAGGAAAGGCCTTTGGATGGGAAGGAAGCGGCCGTGGCCTTAATTAAGATACAGCCCAAGCATTTGCCTGGTGTAAAAATGGGAAATCAAGGAAAACCATCTTCAGGGCTGTTGAAAGTGGGGTTCGAACCCACGATCTCCCGGATGCGAGCTCACAGCTGCGTGGCCCTAACCGCATGGCCAACTCGCCAGGTTATTGAGATGTTACCCTAGTCATTTGCAATAAGGGTCTCTAATGAAATGATGATCATATATAAATCTTTGTTAAATGAATACGTTGTTCTTGCATTTTACAAAATCCTCATACGAAAGATAAATGGTTAATTATAGCCAGTATGAACGTTAATGCAAACAAAACCCTCCTGAAACAGGCTAATTTTATTTATAAAGATGGAAGGTGTCGTAAAAAAGAAAAAAAAAAAGAAAGTGTATCTAGTATAGGCTACTATTTCCTACAGCTACAATAGTCTTCAATTTTAAATTTATATTTTTGCTGGAGTGGTAAATTTTATTTCCCACCTCACGAGGTCCATTGCCTAAAGTCACGCTAGAAACACGGCAATCATATACTGGTTTTGGAATTTTATTCAAATCCTGAATAACAACGAAACCTTATACGAATCCTGTTGTTGCCTTGCAAACACTTAACAAAAAATAATATCTCGTTTATGAATAGAGCTCATAATGTCAAGAACTAAGGCTAGAGTCCTTCAATCCAGCCTTGTCAATTTCACTTTCACTATCCGAGCCGCTGCTTGACGAATCGTCCTCAATGCTGCTGCCGTTAGTCACATTAATTGTTAGGCGCTCAATTTCAGGTTCCAGAAAGCCTTCCGAATGTACATATTGTTCCTCAATCTCTCTGCCATGACGGCACACTGAACCCCACTCTTCCGTGCCAATTTCAGAAAATCTTTGAACGCAAAGATTTCTGATGATGATGATTGTTGTTTAAAGGGGCCTAACATCGAGGTCATCGGCCCGCAAAGATTTCTAACATCATCCAGCTTGAAGGTTGTGTTTCGCTGTGCCACCCATTGTTTCACATCACTCCAGATTTTTTTTTATGCTGTTCAAATCTGGATGATAAGCCGGCAAGCGAAGAACAGTATGCCCGTATTCATGTAAAAGACGGTCCAGAATATAGCGTAATTCGAGGCTTATTGATCTTTATAAGTTCACAACGTTCAATCTTGCACATATCATTTCCGTAAGGTATGTTGTGCTCTGTCAGCCAGTTCTGCATTTCCTGTTTACGAACATTAGCATTTATCATACTGAACGCTGTGATAGGATGCATTGTCTATCACAAGAACAGATTTTGGAGGCAAGTTTGGCAAAAGCCTTTTACCCATTTCATGTAGTTTGTGGCATTCATATCTCGATGGTAATTGCCGGATGTCTGATTTGATTTAAATGTCAAGAGGGCATTCGGAATGAAACTCAGCTCATAGCCTGCATGAACAATAATAAGGCGCTGTCTCTTTGATATCGGCGATTTAAGACCCTCTGTAGGAGATGTGGTGTCACACCAAGCCTTTGGTGTTTTGTGAGAGCTAATATTGTAGGTTTCATCACGGTTAACTATAGGGCGACCCTCGTGATGATACCCAGTAACAGAATGCAAAAATGTGATTCGAGCACTGCAAATATAATTAGGCTCAATTGGCAAACACCTGTTACTTTCTACCCTTTTCCATCGAAATCAAAGTTCTTTGAAAATTCTGCTTTGGCCCTTGTACTGTATAATTTTTTAAAGTTTTGCCAACACAGGTTTCAGTCTGAATTTCTTTCTCAGTTATATAAAATTTATTGATTGTCCTTCGAACAACGCACATGTCAAAATCATCTAATCCAGTGCACCGACACTTTTTTCTTTGTTCTTGCGAGTTGTATTGAACAATGCCAATGTTCATGCCTGGACCTATAGCAATTTTTTCTTCACGGACTTCACGGTGCACCCATTTACACGACTTTCAGCACATACACGCTCCTGCTCTTTTTTGGCAGGAATAATAAATCTGTTTACATCGGCTTCTTTCTGCATGAACTGTAACACGTTAAACACTATTTCTCGACCCTGAGAACGAAGAGTTTTTCTGTATATTTTTGAAAGGACGGGAGGCATACTGTTATCACTACTATTTCGCACAAGTCAATATGTAGCTTTCAGTCACAACACAAAGCGCACTGTTAGGGAGATATGTTATCGCCAAACCTGCCTCAGATTAACTAACTATACACCCAGCCGCGCGCAACTCTGATCAAAGTAAGGTGTGCAGAGCGAGGTGCATTGGAGATGAAGGATCGCTAGCTAGCAGGTAAAAGAAAAGTAGAGCTGTTGTTTAACTGTGCGGGCTCTACCTGTATTTAAGACGCATAAATCCAGCTCTCAGCAAAGTTTCACCTTTTGCCTTCCTCTGAGACAAATACTAAGGGAGGATAGAAGGCATTAAAATAACCCACGATTAGGAAAAGTCTGGGAAACTGATGCATTAAAGAAATTGCATCATTGAGAGGCTGGTTTGCCAGGAGATATACGTTACACGCTGTAGTCATAACAGGCAATCTTACAGGAACAGCAACGGCTCCCAGCTCAGTTATCAAAGGAATAAATTCATCGAAAACATTAGAGCCAACAACGGTACAAATGGAACCAGATGGTGTTTTTCCACTCTGTTGAATGTAGGTTAAAGTAGTGGTGGCGATTACTGTTTTAATAGGAAGTAGAACTGGGCAACCATCCTCTATTAGCAGTAATCAGAGGTCTGACACTTGGAAAAATGAAGGTATCACTAAACGAAAGGGAAGGGCCACAAAGGCTGTGAAAATAAAACATTCCGTAGGCCTGAAAAGCCTAATATTTTCGGGGTAGGAAAAGAGCCAGTGTTGACTAAGGAGGATCGGATGGGAAAGATAAAAGAGAGAAGCCCGACACGAGCAAGGTGAAAACATGCCAGACTCCGCTAGGGGAACCATGGTCACCAACTCGTACTCACAAGTTGAAAGCCTCTGTTCACCCTTTTAGTTGCTTCTTGCAGAGGATACCATGGATATTTATCTACTGCCCCACCTACTGGGGAGATATATTAATGCAGAAGTTTCAATAGGTGATCTGTAACAATTTCTTGCTTACCGAGAGTCCTCTTGCGTGTCGGGGCTGTAAGAATACATCCACAGAATCCCCTGACTGTTGTAAAAGGAGACAGAAACTAATTCTGCACTTAAATAGGCAACAAAAGTTGTTAAAAATTACCATATTATACACTGTGCTGAATTTTCAAAAGTCAAATCGAATCACTGAATGACATTTTTTTTTGGCTAGCCAAGTGATGCATAATAAAAATACTAAAGGAACCGTTATAAACCATCAAATGATCAAGCGCCATTATCTCAGATTACGACAATATATTTATATCACCATGATACATTGAAAATTACGTCCATGTTTTATTTTCATTTTAATAGGCCTATATAATGCTTTACATTTCATAGGACAGTTGAATTAATACAAAAGAGTTTATGTTTGTGTACATATCTCAATCTATTTTAGGCGCTTGGTCAAGTGACCCATAACATCCATTTAACAGTATAAGCCTGCCGCCTGTCAACAGACCATAGATCGAGAAATCTTCTGTCAACATTCTTTTAAACATGAACAATGTTCATATTCCTAAGTTCGTTGACAATTTTTACGAAACCAACAATTAAATTTTTTTAAGCAACTTGTGAGCTATTCTGTATCCTTTGGCAAACACATCATGACAGAATAAATATATAAATAAATATCGCCCACGATCCAACAGTTAGTGTAATAGTGAACGACCTTTGCTTGAAAGAGTTTGTAATGGTTAATAACACTGCTACTAAGGATTTCTCATTTTATTAAATCCTCTACCATCTGCAAATCATCCCATATGCTTCTGATCTCATCATCGATTAATGTTGCCATTAACGTAAGCTCCACGACTACTGAGGAGGAAAAAGGAGTTCTGAAATAAGGTTCTAGGTAAATAAAGGTATTTTAAAAAATCAGATAATCCATTACACCTCTGGTTGCAATTGGAGTCAGAGGAGAATAAGGGAGGTGGATTTCGAAAAATGGCAGGAGAAGACTGACAACTACGCGGGGCCACATATTCGTCCTTGTCCTATTTCCAATTGTTCCTTTAGAGTTTAACTTCTTGTGTTGGTAATCCTCACAACTACCTCACTCAGTGCACTTATAGCATTACTGTACATATATTCCCTTGGCAGAGGAGAAATAGGCCTAACTGTATTATTATAATTTCTTAATATCTCCAGAACATACTGTTGAGACAAGTAATGATCAACTGTAATTAATTAAAACTCTGCCAATGATCACCAACAGAGACCCGTTTCTCTGTCATCTGGTAGAGTAAAACGGAACGTCGAAATTGACAAGCAGACAGCCTGAATGGTGTCATATCATAATGCCTGCACATGGTGGATAAGGCTATACAATTATTATTATTATTTTAAAAACTATCTGTATAGGTATAACTTATATACTGAAACTAAGCAACATAAAATTCTCCTCACGTGCGGCCATAAATGGATATTGCACTATTGTTTGGCATTCAAAAGAACTGAAATCTCTCCTACTCTTATGACGTGGAACAAATATGGAAACACACAGATGAATAAATATTTTGTGCATAGGACACAGTATAATTGGTGATAATTCAACGTGTCTCGTGCACTCTATCTCGTTTCTCATATAACGTATTAAATAAAGCACAATAAATACCAGTTTATGATTGTAAATTACATCTTAGTTGCCTTTTTAATCTTAATTTCTTGAGACTTAATCAGAAATTTTAGACTTCTATCCAGTTAATTCGATGTCTCTAAAAAAAGAAAGATTCGCTATTTAATTTTGCTTGACCATTGACGTTATTGTCAGAATAAGTACCAGAATAATAGTGGAACATCCAACACTGTACTGGAGCATGCTTCATTTCTGTTGCAACTCGTGTGGTTAGGCCTACTGCGGTTAACAGAATTTTTACAGCTCCCTTTTGTTGCAGTAAAGTATAATTGTCAGACTATCGTGATAACACTTTCTTCGCAGCTCGAACGATGTCAGACACTTGTGGTAAGGTGTGCACCTCCAGAGTTTTAGCATATGGCACTGGTATATCCACAGCCGTAACATTAATGACTGGTGCATCCAACTGGAAAAATACCTCACTTTCCATAATTCTCCTACAGATTTCTGCACCCACACCGCTTTGAGGCCATCCTTGTTCAACATTGATTATATGATGGGTTTTCATGATAGATTTGGTTATGGCCTCCTCATCTAGTGGACGAAGAGTTCTAAGATTTATAACTTCTGCATCAATACCCTCTTCAGACAGCTTCTTTGCAGCTTCTAACGCCCATTCAACAGAACGTGAATGAGCTACAATTGTTATGTTCTTACCTTCACGTTCTATCTTTGCTTTGCCAATAGGCACAGTAAAATCTTTTGATGAAAGGTTATCAGTCATAGGAAACTGAGCACCATACATTATTTCATTCTCCAACACAACAACAGGATCTGGATCACGAATTGCTGATTTTAGAAGTCCTTTGCAGTCTTCAGGAGAGTAAGGTGCCAGTACTTTCAAACCAGGGCAGTGACTATACCAAGCAGAGAAACACTGTGAATGCTGTGCAGCCACGCCAGACGCTGCTCCATTCGGACCTCGAAATACAATTGGTACATTCATCAAACCAGCTGACATATAAAATGTTTTTGCAGCTGAGTTTATAACTTGATCAATGGCCTGCATAGAAAAATTGAAAGTCATGAACTCACAAATAGGACGTAGACCAGCCATAGCTGCTCCAACAGCAATTCCAGCAAATCCCATTTCAGTAATAGGAGTGTCAATAACTCTCTTGTCCCCATACTTCTTCCACAAACCTCTCGACACTTTGTACGCACCATCAAACTGTGCAACCTCTTCGCCCAACAGAAACACTCTTTCATCACGTTCCATTTCCTCGTCCATTGCAGCATTTAAAGCGTCACGAGGAGTTATGGTTTGGTTAAATCTCACTGTTGATGTGGAAAGAGGCCTTCTTATTACTAATCTTGCTGAAGACACGACCATGCTTGATACAGGAAATACAACCGCTTTCATAACAAAGCAAAATAACGAGAACAGCCAAGATCAAATAAAACAATAAACGGATCAATCAGACACAACCTTAAAAATAAGACCATGGAGAAAAACGGAGAAAAACACGTTCTAATTCACCAGACAGAAATGTGGAGTGCGGAGTAAGAACAATCAACACCTGAAACTGGTGTTGTTGATCCATGGAATAAATGGAAGATCTGTTCTTGAAGTTGATGTGGGCTCTTCTTCTTCTTCTTCTTCTTGTATGTTGTTGGGCTTAGTTTTAACTCTGTACCCAATAACCACACCGTTTGGTAATGCACTTATTTGTGTTGAAAGAATATCAGTAAGTTCTAGGTTGGTAATCCTGGGTAATGCAAGGTTTGGAAGTTGTTTTGCGTGGTTGAGGAAGAAGCAGAGGAGTAGGCTTGTGCTGATAAAGAATGATTAAATTATTAATTGGACCCTATGTTAGATTGTAATGAAAAGATAATATTCGCCGATATGTGATATCCATGATAGATATGGAATTTCTTCTATTATCGGTGAGCTGATTTGTACTGTTGTTAACATGTGTAGTTTAAAGGAATAGTCAGGTTATGTAATGTAAGTGTGAGAACGTTAGTGACAAGTGTAGGCTACTAAGGGTGACTTATAAGGCGATTTTACATTCATCAAGGAAATTAGTGAGCATATTTACTAATGGTTCCGTAGGAGCATGAATAAGACAAGCGACACTAGTTGGTAGAGGAACGTTATGATTTATTAGTGCTTGAAAAAACTTTTTTCTTTGGTTAGAATAGTTACAACATTGGAATATTATGTGATGAATCGTACCACTTGCTTGCTGACAGGTGCAAATATCTGTGTCACTGATATGAAATTTATACTTATATTCGGGTGAAGCGCATGATTGAATCGTAAACGGATTAGTGTAGTTATATGTCTTCTAGAGTAAGTGCCCATAGTGAACCAGGGGGTTCTTTGCAGTTCCGGTTGTAGTTGATAATAAGCTTTACCCTTCGTTTTTGCGGAATTTTTCCATAGAGAAGACCATTTTTGAAGTACGTTCTGTTTGATAGTAGGGGAATAATCCGTGTGTGGAATGGCGAGGTAATAGGGAAGTCCTTGTCCTTCAGCTGCAGCTTTAGCTAAACGATCAACCTGAACATTACCTGGTATGCTGCAATGACTTGGTATCCAAATTAATATTATATCATGCTGAGTTACGGAAAGGTTGTATAACAATTTACGGATGTTCCATATATACCAACTAGAAGATTCCTGCGGGGTTTTGATACTTTGAAGTACACTTAATGAATCGGTACAGATGATGGCATTGGGAATATTATATTGCCGTAAACATAAAAGAGTTTGGCGAATAGCAAATGTTTCAGCAGTGTATATGGAAGCGTTGGGTGGTAACGTAAATTGTTGCTGAAAGTTAAGCTGGGGGATGTAATAGGCAGCTCCAGTTCCCTCTGAAGTCTTAGATCCGTCTGTAAAGCAATTTGTGTATTGTTTATGCGGATTGAGAAATGCTTGGAAAGTTTTATTAACTAAAGTGGGATTATTCTTCAGATTACCCGGAAGGTGTTCGAAAGTAGTAGTTATGATGGAAGGGTGGTATGTAGATAAGTTGTATTCGTTAGAGTATGCCGGTAATGATCTTGTCTGTACAACATTATTTCTTAAGGGAAAAATGACTTCATATGCCAATAGAAGTGCCGGTATGTTGTTGACTTTCAATTTTCGACATATTTGGTACTCATTTAAAAGCTGCAATTTAGGTAATATGGGATGACGATTCAGAGTTATCTTTTTAAGTAAATATTTAGACGCTAGATATTCTCTTCGTATAGCCAAGGGTAGTTCTGCTGCTTCAACCAGTAAGGCATTGGTGGGTGTTGTCCGTAATGCACCTAATATGATTCGTAAAGCGTTGAATTGTAACGTGTCCAGTTTTTTTAGGTTGGTCTTTGACGCCGTATCGAAGAAATGGCAGCCCACTGCCTGCTCGATCTGCATCCGATGGCTGCTTAAACTGCCTGCTCATTCCATACTCAAACGCGCCTTACAAACAATCTGCCGCTAGATGGCAGCACCAAACGTACCCATTTACCGCGTGAATACAACTAGATAAGCATACCAGCAAAATTTAAAATCTGAAAGTAAGAGAAATATTAAAGAATTTTACGTATAAAGTGGTGCTCTAGAGAGTTATAGCTTCAGCACTTTTCGAGAAAGAGGTTTTGACGAACAAGAAAACCTGGAAACTTTGTCTGTATTGTACTTCCCTACATTACTAAGTAGAGGTTTCACGACTTTGGCCACCACAGTTTCTGACACAAGTTCCTGGTACTTATTGTTACTAAAACACTTTAAAAACTTACATTGGCACAAAGAAGGTAGAACATAGTTTTTTAAAGTCTGGAGCAGACTTGCAGATTTCTTGCAGTACGGTAGAGCCGCCTCAACAAATTTCTGAAGCCCAACGAGCTAGAAGCTCGTTGCTGAAGCCTCATAATTAGGCCAATAAATCGTTGCTAGGGCTAGCGCAGCTATCAATAGGGATGAATTAAATGAGGTAGAAACGTTATTCAAGCACGTGCTGCATTCTGTTTTTTCTTCGATTACACGCACTAAATAACCACACACTAATCCCTGGTAAGCAGTTTCCGAAGTGACACACACTGACTCAGGGGGCTCACGAAAATCTTCCAGTAAATCAAGTACATACTCAGGGAATAATAATAATAGACGGTCTATTAGGCGACTTGCATATCTGTGAAGATGAAAGCCTTACCTAGGATGATTTCTAATGCTGAATATGCCACACACACCCCAGCCCCCGAGCCACTGGAATTAACCAATTAACTAAATAGGCCCTACTTGCGTAAATAATAATAGTAATAAAAAGAGCAGTATATTGACACGATTTTATACTGCTAGCAAAAAACTCGTAATGGAATCTTAATCTGCTTACCCTCCAGGGTTGGCTTTTCCCTCGGACTCAGCGAAGGATCCCACCTCTACCGCCTCAAGGGCAGTGTCCTGGAGCTTCAGACTCTGAGTCGGGGGGATGGAACTGGGGAGGATGACCAGTACCTCGCCCAGGCGGCCTCACCTGCTATGCTGAACAGGGGCCTTGGAAGGGATAGACAAGGAAGGGTGAAGGAAGCTCCCGGCATTTGCCTGGAGGAGAAGTGGGAAACCACGGAAAACCACTTTCAGGATGGCTGAGGTGGGAATCGAACCCACCTCTACTCAGTTGACCTCCCGAGGCTGAGTGGACTCCGTTCCAGCCCTCGTACCACTTTTCAAATTTCGTAGCAGAGTCGGGAATCGAACCCGGGCCTCTGGCGTTAGCAGCTAATCACACTAACCACTACACCACAGAGGCGGACAATGGAATCTATGACAGCATATTATTCTGTTTTGTACCTTCACATTAACATTACAGTGTCCCCAGATATTATTTTACTTAGTATGTAATACTTCAAACCTTACGCTTACTATTTTCTGCAATGGTGTTTGAAGAGCTCTTGTTAGACGTCTCTGTGCTTGAATCCCTTCTCTTAATCATCGCTGAAATTAGCGGTTGTTTATAAGCTGGATAATCAGGGAAAGGGCTGGGTACAGATCCTGTTTTTAATTTCCGCGTTTTGCTGGTCACTTTGAAATCGTCATTTACGAAATGTAGACTGCAAACCACGGAATAATCAGAAGGAATCCATTTACTTCCCTTGCTGTTTCCTTCCCTGGATATAATACTTAACCACTTTCGACGCAATTGTGTACTTGAAGGTATATCATGGAATGAAATATCACGGCATTCTGGTTTCCCTTTCTTTGATTTGCAGAAAGGCACGCAGCAGTACACCATTTTCACTGAAAACAAGTACAGTCTATCCTATTTCCCGCTATTTCATTCCGACAGGTCTGGAGCCGGTTGGTGCTGCCACCTGCTGTGGGTATTTGTAAACGGAGTGTTTCATTTAGTGCCATGTTAAAATGTTGTAATGAGCAGGCAGTATAAGCAGCCATCGGATGCAGATCGAGCAGGCAGTGTGGCAGCCATAATCTATCCTTGCCCGGATTGAATTTTTATATAAATGATGTGGGCTCGTTATTTCACCCAGACACAATACTTCCTTATATTTGCACTAGTTCGACACTCGCACACAATTCCGATAAAGTAGGACACCAATGCAGTTCGCAATGTTCTCTGATTGAGAAGTACTTGAAGATTGAGTAAAGTAGATCGTGCAGTGGACGCACAAAATGGTTTCAAAGTACTTGAAATAGTTCATTAGAAGACGTAGCACCTAGACAACTGAGAGTGATTAAATTATGTATACAATACTAGGAGATATAAGAAAATCACAGGGACACAAGGTACATTAATCTTCACGCTAGAGTGGCCGATCTTAGCGACTTCTACAAAACATACAACACCGGGCCAACATATAAGGGGATAAGTAGGAGAGGGCAGTGGAACTACAGAGGGGTGAATATATGTAAGAGTGTGGGACTTTGGACAGAGGGAAATTCATATCTGATCAACGTATATGGGGGATTTAGAGAGCGGAAAGTGTTATTGAGATCGTAAACAAAAAATTAAGAGGGGTGACAGTGTGATGATATGACGTCAATGAAAATGTACACGCGATCGGTGGAGGGGGACAGATGACAATATACGGTAGCCATGTGGCTTGGTTTAAAAGCAGGCGGTAGAGAGGACGTGAGTCAAATGAGAATATTATGAAATAAGTAAGTGATGTTAATGTATTGTGGTAATGAGGGATTAGAGTAGTAAATTAGAGTGATCTAAGAACTGATTTAATATATTGATTATTGTGTGAGAGCGCTTGTAGACCAGACATGCAATTGACGTGGGGAGAGGAAAATTGAAATGTATTAAGCTTGAGTACAGGCAGCGTCTAGAGGAGTTATACAACGGACATTGAAAAAAGAGATGATTGATATCGGCATCTACGGATCCACAGTGACATAGGGGATGCTGTTGTAAACGAAATCGAAATTTATATAGTGGTGTAAGAGCATGATTAAAGCGAAGGCGTAAGATATTGATGATATGCCGACGAGTGTAGGTTGCGTGTTGATACTAGAAAATAGTAGGTAATAGGGGTTGTAGACTATGATAGAAATTGCCCTTCTCACGTGCAGATGTTGTCCATATGTGTTGCCATGATTGTTGTTGTTGTGATTTGAACAGAGATATGAAATCTGTGGCGGGAACAGAAAATGTAGCGGGGTTTGTAGATAATAGTGAAGCCTCTTTCGCTAATCGATCAGCCTTTTCATTACCTGGTATGTTTTTATGTGCCGGTATCCAAATGAGTGTAACTTGGACACCTAATTGGTTTAAAGTAAACAAGATGTGCTTTACGTTATATACATACAAATTCAGCGTAAACTTGTTAGATTTTAGTGTTTGGAGCACGGAGAGAGAGTCAGTAAATACACTGACTGACAGTGACAATGCAACACCAAGGAGGAGTGGTTCGAAAGGGATGAAAGTTGGGGAGAAAACAGAGACGGTACGGATGAATAATTGATGTTTATTTCAAACCGATATGCAGGTTACACAATGCGCACGGCATCGACTCAGTAGGATGTAGGACCACCACGAGCGGCGATGCACGCAGAATCACGTCGAGGTACAGAGTCAATAAGAGTGCGGATGGTGTCCTGAGGGATGGTTCTCCATTCTCTGTCAACCGTTTGCCACAGTTGGTCGTCCGTACGAGGCTGGGGCAGAGTTTGCAAACGGCGTCCAATCAGATCCCACACGTGTTCGATTGGTGAGAGATCCGGAGAGTACGCTGGCCACGGAAGCATCTGTACACCTCGTAGAGCCTGTTGGGAGATGCGAGCAGTGTGTGGGCGGGCATTATCCTGCTGAAACAGAGCATTGGGCAGCCCCTGAAGGTACGGGAGTGCCACCGGCCGCAGCACATGCTGCACGTAGCGGTGGGCATTTAACGTGCCTTGAATACGCACTAGAGGTGACGTGGAATCATACGCAATAGCGCCCCAAACCATGATGCCGCGTTGTCTAGCGGTAGGGCGCTTCACAGTTACTGCCGGATTTGACCTTTCACCACGCCGACGCCACACGCGTCTGCGGTGACTATCACTGACAGAACAGAAGCGTGACTCATCGGAGAACACGACGTTCCGCCATTCCCTCATCCAAGTCGCTCTAGCCCGGCACCATGCCAGGCGTGCACGTCTATGCTGTGGAGTCAACGGTAGTCTTCTGAGCGGACGCCGGGAGTGCAGGCCTCCTTCAACCAATCGACGGGAAATTGTTCTGGTCGATATTGGAACAGCCAGGGTGTCTTGCACATGCTGAAGAATGGCGGTTGACGTGGCGTGCGGGGCTGCCACCGCTTGGCGGCGGATGCGCCGATCCTCGCGTGCTGACGTCACTCGGGCTGCGCCTGGACCCCTCGCACGTGCCACATGTCCCTGCGCCAACCATCTTCGCCACAGGCGCTGCACCGTGGACACATCCCTATGGGTATCGGCTGCGATTTGACGAGGCGACCAACCTGCCCTTCTCAGCCCGATCACCATACCCCTCGTAAAGTCGTCTGTCTGCTGGAAATGCCTCCGTTGACGGCGGCCTGGCATTCTTAGCTATACACGTGTCCTGTGGCACACGACAACACGTTCTACAATGACTGTCGGCTGAGAAATCACGGTACGAAGTGGGCCATTCGCCAACGCCGTGTCCCATTTATCGTTCGCTACGTGCGCAGCACAGCGGCGCATTTCACATCATGAGCATACCTCAGTGACGTCAGACTACCCTGCAATTGGCATAAAGTTCTGACCACTCCTTCTTGATGTTGCATTTGCTCTGTCAGTCAGTGTATATTAGCAGATTGTATGGATGAATTTTTTATGTACAGTAACGTTTGTCGTATGGCAGGAGTTCGACAGAAAAAATGGAAAAATGTGACGATAAATGAAACAATTCAGCATACTGAGTTTGTTCGTAGTAAAAAGCAGCTCCAACACCGCAATAATTTTTGGATCCATCAGTATAAAAGTTGGTACATGCATTAGTGGGTGAGATACGAACTTTTTTAGAATATAGAGGAAAATATGAAAGTCGGTAAGGGAGCATAGCAAAGGATGATTCTTAATAAATATTAGGAGTATATTGAATCACGTTATATGACACGGAATAGTATGGTAACACCTGACTAAGAAAAATATTAGGTTTAAATGGGGAGACAGACTCTAATGCCCAAATTAAGGCCGGGGCTTGGCAATTTTGAGTGAGAGGGGATGGGAATGATTGAGCGAGTAGTTGTATTTTGGGTAGAAGGTTATTGGAGATCACTAGAAGTCGTTTGAGAAGATACTTAGATCCTAGAAATCTGTGTCGAAGCAGAAGAGGAGGGTCACCAGTTTCTACTAATAATGCATTAGTAGGAGTGGTATATAATGCAACAAAACAAACTCGTAGCGCTTGATTTTGTGTCGTATTGAGGGATTGAAGGGAGGATGGTGATGCAAGATCAATGATATATGCACAGAAGTCGAAACGAGCACGGATGGTGGAGCAGTATACTAATTTTGCTGTAACAGGATCAGCTCCCCAGGAACGACGTGTAATAGCTTTTAATAGGTTAATATATGTGGCAGTACTGTTTCTTAGGTGTTGTATATGTTGGGAGAAGTGTAATTTACGATCAAGTATAATGCCAAGATATTTATGGTGTGAACGTATGGGAATTTCATATCTATTGAACAATAAAGGCTCTGAATTATAAACACGCTTGGTAGTAAAAATTACCGCAGAACATTTACCAGGAGATAAGGATAACCCATGAGTGTGTAACCAAGACTGTACTTTAAGCGGGAGATGTGTTATGCATTTCCGGGTAACATCTAGATCTTTATGGGAAAAATAGATAACTACCGGTATGTCGTCAGCATACATAAGAATTCTGGCAGATTGGAGGGCAGTTGCTCAAGGTCGGATAAATATAAAGCAAAGAGTATTCCACTGAATATATCACCATGAGGGATGCCGACAGTAGCCTGATGAGGGGATTGTGTAGTGAGGGGAGGTTTGAAGATAAGAGTGCGATATATTAACAGATGGCGTAGAAGAGTTATGAAAGTAGTCGGGATTCCTTTCTGTAATAACACATCCCATAATATATTCAGGGGGACTGAATCAAAGGCACCTTGTATGTCGAGGAAGACAGCAATAGCGTGCTGTTTCCTAGATTGAGCTAATAATATGTCAATAATAAGTATATTGATCGCATCCTGAGCATTTCTACCTTTACAGTAAGCATACTGATACTTGGGAAGAAGGGAATAATACTCTAAGTACCACAGAAACCTTTGGAGCATGATTTTGAGAAATAATTTGCGTAGACAAGATGGCAATGTTATTCCCCTTATATTGTGAGGGGTGGTCATTGGACGACGAGGCTTTGGAACCGGGACTAGGAAAAAAGTGTTCCATTCCGGAGGAGGAGTCGTAGTGGTTAACACAAAATTAAAGTACTGAACAAGCACTTGTAGGGCTTTGATCGGCAATTGTTGTAACATAGCATAAGAGATATAATCAGGACCTGGAGTGGACTATTTGCAGGAGTTAAGAATGGACGTGAGCTCTGGGAGAGTGATGGGACGAGAAAGGACTGAAGACCGACTAGTGGAAGCAGACATAGCTGGGGTATAAAGTGGAAGTACATAATCTGGAGTGAGGGACGTTAGAAATTCATTCAGAATATTCGACGTGATTTGAGGGCGTGGGGCATGAGTGGAAGCCCGAGTGAGAGCACGGATAGCATTCCATAACTGATATGCAGAAATATGGGTATGGAAAGAGTATATAATTTTTTTCCAGGCTTGTCGTCGTTTTTGATAGAATACACGTCTGATATGAGCAATATGATGTTTGAGGTGAAAGTAGTGTGAAGCAGTTAAAGTTTTACGATATGGTTTGAAGAGTCTCTTGCGTTTAAGGATTAATTGGTGACATTCAGTGTCCCACCACTTTAATTTAGAGGTACCAGTTGTTATGGAGTTTGATGGTGCTTTAAAAGGATGGTATATGTCCAGATACTGTGTTATTATTTTGAGAATTGATTGATAGGATAATTCTGTTACAGGGAATGTCTCTAATTGGGTTACCACGAAGGACTTAAAGCACGAAGCATTGAAATGTTTCATGGAACGAATTTGAGCGGTATAATGGTGGTTAATAGGGTTTTTAGTAATATACCCATGTCCATAAGTAATGAGGATAGGAAAGTGATCACTTGTATGAGTCTCACTTAGTACTCGCCACGTGGTTATAGAGGCAATAGTGTTGCGGCAAAGTGATAAATCGACTGCGCTAGGCAACGAACCAGGAGGAGTGAGCCTGGTAGGGGAACCGTCATTAAGAATCAAGAGATTATGTTGAGTTACAGCATGTAAGAACTGTGTGCTTTAGAGGTGTCGAGCGGGGCTCCCCACTGAGAATGATGTATATTGACATCTCCCAAAAAAGGAGTTGGGTATCAGATGAAAACTGATTAAAAAATTTGAACCATTGGGCGAAGGAGATGTAATTATCGGGAGGATTATATAAGTTTATAACATATGTGTTATGATATATAAGGCCTATGGAATAGGTATTTGGTATTATGTATTGTAGATGTAATGGAGTGTACGATAACGAATTATGTATCATAAGTCCGACACCATCAAATCCTGGTCCGTCATGGCGTTCAGTAGAATAACCTGGAAAATAAAAGAGTTTTATGAGAAAACCAAGTTTCTTGCAGAGCGACTATATGAGGAGATGTTTCGTGCATTATAAATTTTAATTCGTATTGTTTATTTTGTAGGCTCCTAGCATTCCATTGAAGGATGCGTACTACCATTATTAAAGATAAGGTGTAAACTTTCTCGAAGTTGACTAATAACTGGTAAAATATTGGGGTGATCTCCAATTAGTTGAGTAAGCTGCATGAGAAGGTTGAGAACACACTGTTGAACATGTTCTCGCTGTGGTAGTGTAGTAGCTGTTTGGTGATGCTGTGCGGGTTGCAGAGGGACTGACGGGCTCGATGTTGAGGGAGTTGTCTGACTGGGTTGAATGGGGTATTGATAACACAGAGATTGAGAGGGGCGAGAGGATGTGGTGGGATGCACTAGCTGGAGATATCCAGCTCTATCATACCCGGGAGAAGGCTTAGGTGGCAAATCCTTGACAATCACTTGTGTGAATTTGCATTTGCGAGGCATTTCTGGTATTGGAGAAGGATGTTGAGAGGGTAGGGGAGGAAACTGTTGAATGTTATTATAATCAGAATAAATAGGTGGAAATAGTCGAGCAGAAGCTTCTGAAAAGGAGATGTTATCAGTGCACATGAGGTTTTTTATCTCCACTTGCTTCTGATGAACAGCACAATCAGATGAGCCCGTTTCGTGCTCCCGATTGCAATGTAAACATAATTTGACATTAGCAAGGCATTCTGAGGTAGCATGATTCAAACCACAGTTGCGACAACGAAAGTTAGTGGACTGGCAATTGCGTATGGTGTGACCATATCGCTGGCATTTGGAGCAAATAATGGGATAGAATATAAAGGGGTTGACTTCTAACATTACGTGATAGATTGAAACATATTTGGACAACGTTTTGGAGCAAAAAACAATCTTTACTGAGCCGGTAGGTATATATACTGCCTGACCATCTTGGAGGGTTTTAGGACGTAGGCGATGAACAGAGTGAACTTTGAAGTTACTCGTAAGGTAAGAATATCTGATTCAGTTAGATCTTTCTCAACACCGCGTATAATGCCTACTCGGAAGATACTGGAGTGAGGAATAAAGGCATGCAACTTGTGTGTATCAAGGAACTTATTCTTCAAAAAGTCATTAGCACGATTAGGAGAGTGAAAGTTTACCTGAATCCTATTACGGCCCTTATACTGGATGGAATTAACAGGAAAGTTTCTTTCATGGAGTAAACGCCCAATTGCCATAGGGACAGGTTGCCAATGTTATTACCTTGTTTGGTTGAAACAAAAACAAGATATGGTCCTGGGTGGTTTAATGGGTATCAGTTACATGCAATAGTATTCGGTGGTTGAGTAGGAGGGGGAGGGTTATTATTGCATTGGGTCGAAGTTTGCAACGAAGGGATATTAGGAGAACAATCAGTCAGGTTTGTATCCATTTTCACCTCTTCTTCCCGTTCAACATTACTATTTGACGCGGGATGGAAGTCCCCAGTATCTCCACTATCAGAACTCAAGCCACCACTTCACAAATCACACGCAAGCTAGCACTCGAATGCAGGAGTAAGTTCTAGAAACTTCAGACACGGAACACGAAACCTCGAACACTACCAACCGTACAGTACGATGTCGCGGACGAGACTCAACTGACGATAAGGCCGTACATTGAAGATCCGACAACGTCGCTTGGAGCTAAGCCTACAAGGAATACAAAAACTGCTCACTCGCAATGCTCTATTCAGAAACAGCGTCCGCCTGGCAGTGCGCGTCTTGGCCACTGCAGCGCTAGTATACCACCTCACATCAACACTCACTAGCATTGCTAACGGGAGTTAAAACCAGCACAAATTTACCTCTACACTATACCTCCTGTATATTATATACGTTACTGAGCAAAATGAAGTAGAAAATAATAAATGTTCACCTTTTACACCTGGGAGTTCAATTCAGCTGTGGATTTTCATTTCAGATAACACACAAAACTGTCGAAATTTATGTCTGGCATTTAAAAGGATATAAGTTCTGCACTAGATATTTTTACTACCGCACCGTAGATTTTCAGTGAAAAGGAACGACTTTAACAATTTTCCTTCATATTTCCTTCTCAAAAATTGTTTTTCTTCTCAAGAAGTATTCTCGGCGATACTCGCCTCTCATGCTATTAGCGTAGTTAGTGACAGAGGGGCGCAGAAACATCTGCAGTATTATTCTGCTTAGTTCCTCAGGATGATCACTTTTCCCACACTGTAGAATAGGATTTTTAGCAACATGTGGCAACAGTATTTCGGTTCATGTTTGTGCTATTTTTGGACTGCCCAGTGTTATCGATATCATTTCGTCCGTTACTTGCCCCAGTTTCATCAGCAGTGAAACAAAACTTGTTTTTGGATACCTGAGACCACCTCTGTCTTTGATTTTTATTAATGACGTTAGTGGAGATGGACTCTGGATACTACTAATTTTATAAAAAAAATTCTTGACATGGCATGTGGTCTTCGACAACTCTTACCAAATACCCTCCAATATATGCCATTGCAGCACTCGACATAGAAACTCATTGGGCTCCTTCGGCTTCCTTTTCGATGCTTTTCAATTGTATTTGAAAATTTCTTGCTACCGGGCGTGTTGGCCGTGCGGTTAGGGGCGCGCAGCTGTTAGCATGCATCCGGGAGATAGTGGGTTTGAACCCCACTGTCGGCAGCCCTGAAGATAGTTTTCCGTGGTTTCCCATTTTCACACCAGGCAAATGCTGGGGCTGTTCCTTACTTAAGGCCACGGCCGCTTCTTTCCCACTCCCAATCCTTTCCTATCCCATCGTCGCCATAAGACCTATCTGTGTCAGTGCGACGTAAAGCAACTAGCAACAACTGTATGCTAACTCAGGATTCGTTGCTGCCGGTTCATCCTCGTGTGCGATTTGTTCACTAACTAACTGTTGCAAAGTTGGAAAAGATACATTTCATTTATTTTGTTCCGACAAATAAGAAGAAAACCATTTAGAAGCTTGTGAGACAATTTATTCCTTTTCTGGTTATTTTTCACGAAAAACTGAAAGGTAAAAAGGAACTACTTATATATTATGTCACTTTACGTTCCACAACTATTCTTCCCTTCCTCCTGCATAGACGAGCACATTAACTTACGCTCCGTGATAAGAATGGGCAGCTGCACTCTTCGAGTATTCCAAGGTTCAAATCACACTTTCGACACTGGCAATTGACACCCAAGGAGTCTGGCATTGTTTATACACTACCGCTCATTAATTTCAATACACCCAATAATTGACACCTCGTTCTCTGTGGATAAGGTCTAATACCGTGGGTACGGTTGAGGAAGCAAAGGAATAGTACAACAGTTGTACACATGACATGATTTTTGTTTGTGGTCATCGAGATACAATAGTACCCAACAACCAATGTTGTGTACATAAGCGTTGTGTATCTATCGGATATGTTTGTTTACCTATTTGCAGACGGACGCCTCATTTGGTGCACCTGTGTTGTTCCCTGTAGTGATGTGATATCTGCAGCGAACGTCAAACATTGCTACGGTACATAACATGTGGTTCCTGCATGTCAGTTCCTTCGTGACAGCCGAAGTGTGCACATCGCTAGTATGGCTCCACGAGTGGAGATATCCATAGAAAAACGTGCTGCAATTGTAGCACTTAGCCAAGCAGATTTATCTATTCGCCAAATCGCGAAACAGTGTAGTGCGTCTATAGGAGAGTGCAATACACCCTTCACCGCCAGAAGACAACAGGTAGCAATAAGGACATACCACGACCAGGACGACCTCGTAAAACAAGTAAAAGTGATGAAACATATATCAGAATTACCAGTAAGAGAAATAGATTCCAAACAGCGCCCCAAATTCGTGCAAATCAATCCGACAAAAATATATGTTGCAACAGTATAAAGGAGACTGATTGAAGCCGGCTTGAAAGGATGTGTCATAGCAAGAAAACCCCTTCTAAGGCCCATAAATAAAAAGAAGAGAATTGAATGGGCTAGAAAACATCGTAATTGGACATCGGAAAAGTGGACGAAGGTGTTATTCACCGATTAATCGAAGTTCGAGATTTATGGAACCAGAAGGAGAATATTTGTTCGCCGATTTGTAGGGGGAAAGGGTATCCCAGCAGTGTGTTCTATCTACAGTTAAACACGGCGGAGGTTCTATTATGGTTAGGGGATGTTTTGCCGGATATAGAGTTGGCGACATTATGAAAATAGAAGGATGTATGGATCAGAAGCAGTACCAACGCATACTTCAGTATCATGCAGTACCAAGTGGATTGCGCTTAATAGGGAAAGGGTTCACCTTGCAACAGGATAATGACCCAAAACATCGGTCAGCATACTGGACGAACTACACTGCAATAAAGTAAAAACAGGAAGTACTGAAAGATATTGTATGACCGTCCCAAAGGCCCGATTGCAATCCCATTGAAATGGTCTGGGATGAAGTGGACAGACGTATCAGGGAAGTTTATATATCCAGCAAGGAACATCCCTGGAATATTGTTGAGGATGTGTGCAATCATATAGATTCACGATACCTACAAAAACTGATTGACCGCATGCCTCGAGTTTGTGAGGCAGTCATTAAATTCAAAGGAGAAGACTTCGATGAAAGTAAAATATAATGTTTGTGATTGTATTATATATGTGTAATTTAATATACTTATCTTTTGTGAGAAATAATGTTTGATTTGTGTTTTAAATCTGAAATACCAGGGTGTATTAATGTGCTAATAATGACGGATCATGTAACTTCTAAATATTTGCATTCCTCTCCTGAGGAGGGGGCCGGCTTCCTAGACGGTGACACCGTCTCTCGGGCCAATTTTTATCGAAGATAATATTATCATCAGGGGCTGCCTGGCCGAGGCGGTAAAGGCGTGCTCGGTTCGCCCGGAATTACGTGGGTTCGATTCCCCGTCAGGAAGTCGTAAAATTTAAGAAACGAGATTTCCACTTCCGGAGGTGCATATGGCCCTGAGGTTCACTCAGCCTACACCAAAAATGAGTACCAGGTTAATTCCTGGGGGCAAAGGCGGCCCCATCACGTGCCGAGGTTAACAATGGTGGAAGCCTTTACCTTCCACTCCTCCAAAGGCCTTCGTGGCCTGTACGGAGGTGTCTTTGTCTTTGTCTAATATTATCATCAGAACAGGAGCAATAGCAATAAGTAACCTAATTTTTGCCGTCACAGGGTCTGCATATTTACTGGAACATACCTTGTCTGCTTATTGTTTTAATCCATACTTCCCTAGTTGGCTCGTGGCAAAGGAATTCATGGAAACTAGTTCCAGGAACGTTATTTCTAGAGCCTTGTTTACAACACGGTACGCAACAGTACACCATTGTAATATAATTGACGTATTTTAACAATACGTCACCAGTAAGCATACAACGTGAAGAAATACCGCCAACCGAGGTGTTCATGTGAGGTTGAATTGCAGCGCCTCTAGCGGCAAATATAGCATCGATAGGGCGGACAGCTATGAGTGGCTATTGGGCAGGCCTTGTATTCCTTGTAGGCTAAGCTTGGAGTCAAGCATGTGACTTCTGTGTTCGTAATTTGTAAACAAGTGTAACGTGGTGAATCATCATATTTTGTATTGTGCGTGAATTAACTTGATGGCATTGTTTTAAAATCAGAGGATACTGAAGATATTTTATGGGTTATAGTTTTAAAATTTAACCTACACGCTATTTGGTATTCTGGAACGACGTTAATTTACGGCAAAGGGGAGCTTTCTCATGTTGCAGTACGTATAATAATGACAATCCGTATAGTTTTTAAAGTCATTCTGTGTTTGTATTTTTAAAATTGAGTAGTTTAAAAAATCAGCATGGTTGTGTTACTTTCTTTTACGTTGCACAAGTAAACCACAACTAAAGCTAGGCTTAAATTCAGATGCACTTTGCTCCTGAAAATGTGAAAATATTTGAGACTTATTGACATTTGAGACGTTGATCACAACGGTGAAAGGAAAACAAGGAAAAAGCTAGGCCTACATTAAAGTCTGGTGCTCTCCCTAGCATTTTTCTAAACCTTCCCTATTATTTAACCAAGAGAATAGGAAGACTTTCAAAAATTTGTTGAGCAAGACAAAATTGTAGATTTTGTAGCCTTAAAAGATTGTAAAACCCTCCTTGCTGACTGTTTGGGAAACAAATGTTTGACAGAAAGTAGTGAAAATGAATTTGTATTTTACACTCTGTCAATCAATGAGGTACAGGTTGAGGTAGCAATAAAAGTGTCAGTGTTGTTGGAGCTATCAGTGTTTGTGAAAGGGAAAAATGTAGGTAAGGATGATCCCTTATTAAAGGGAAAGTTACAGAAGTGGTCACACTCAAGGACATTCTGAACAATTATTGTGTATGCCATGCAAATAATGAGCTGAAACCTCAGGTGCATTACAAGAAAATGGTTAACCGTGTCAAAGGCCAGCTGTCAGATCTTGAGACTTTCACTGAATCTCACTCAGGTGAAGAATTATCAGACTCGAAACAAGCAGTGTTTTTAAGCCATCAGTTTCAACTCCTGTGTGTGTCCGAGAACTTATATTCCTGCCTTCTTTTCCAGTTTTCATTTCTAATTTACTACATATATTCTTCTTGTTATGCTGCTATTCGCAATCAAAACATTATGTTCCTTTCTCATTATAGACATCTTAAACGCATAGCAAATGCGATACGTAAATCTCCTTATGGATGAAATGTATGTGAACTCATATTGCCAGGATAAGTCAGGTGTTGTGCATGACCATGTTCAGAATCAAACAGAAAAGTTAGCTAGAATCATTCAGGCCTTTATGATGACTTCTGTTTTTGGGAGTGTTTCAGCTGTAGTTGCACTGGTGCCAGTAACATTTTTTACAGGTGATGACTTAGCTTACTTGTCAAAGAAGCTATAAGTTTTGTCCAAAATTGCGGTTTTACTGTGCTTAGCATTATTTCTGATAATAATCGGATAAATCGCAACATGTTTTCTTTTCTAAATGGAAGTTTAAATTATAAGATGCCCAAACCGAAGTATGATTCTTCTATTCACGTTTTATTTGATACTGTTCATCTCCATAAATCTGTCAGAAATAATTGGTTAAATCTGTGTGATGAAGCTAAAACCTTCTTTTATACCAAATTTGATCCTCTCGTTGGTCAAGGTTGTTCAGTTTTCAAAGCCTATTTTTCAGTGATGAGATAATTGTAAAGGTTATAGTACAACAAGTTATTGAAGTGTGCCTCTAGACTTAATTACAAGTCAGTGTTTCCATCAGTCATAGAGAGACAGAACGTGGCTCTTGCTGGTAATTTATTTTGTAACGAGACACTTACAGCAGTTTCTCCAAGGGGCTATTCTGAATTAGAACATTTTCTTAACTTGATTAATAGATGGTGGACAGTTATGAACATTAAGAGCAAGTCAATTGGAACCAGAAAGGGAGAGTGGATGCTTCTCCATTCACATCAAGAGATGATATCAGATTACAGTTTCTTGAAGAATTTGTGAATTGGTTGAGAACACGGTTTAGTATGATCTTACAATATGGTCGCCTTTCAGAAGACACTTTCAGGGCTCTCACACAAACTACAAGTGCCATGATAGAGTTGATATGCTTTTGTTTAAATGTACCTCAAGTTGAGTAGGTGTTGTCAGGAAAGTTCAAACTGATAAACTTGAGAAGAGATTTAGTTCTTATAGACAGTTGTGTGGTGCCAATTATAATGTATCTGTTTTACAAGTTTTTGAACCTGAGGAAAGGATAAGAGAGCAGTGTTTGCTAGGATTAAGGTCTAAAAAATATAAAGAAATACATTTAAGCAAGGACATCTTTGAATTAGGTTCCAATTCATTGAACATAACTGACGAAACAGATATATGCAGTGAATTATTCAGTGTGCTAGTTGAAGTAAATGAAATAGAAGTAAACTTCGATAACATGTTTCCTGCCATTTACATTTCGTGTTATGTAGCTTTTAAACTAACCATTAAACTTAATTGCACGTACTGTATCTCGAACAGTGTAAAATTACATGTTTAATAGCTTAAAAAGAGGTGGGTTATCGGTCCCATCAGAATTGCTCTTAAATATTTGTACATGTGTATATAAAATATCCACATTTTAATCTGTAAGAAATATGAAGCAGCATTCCTTCAGAGTAAGAATCAGAAGTGTGTATTGATTCAGATTGCTAGGCAAAGTGTAAGTGATACAAGGGAGTGCTGCTCATATAATGAAAACCTCTATATGAACATCTCTGCCTATCTTTGCCCTATTTTGCAAATATCTTAATCAACAACTACACAAAACATGTTAATGATGCTGATGCAATGGTTAAGAGTTCTGACAAAAAAGAAAACGGATGCTGTAAGTTGATTCCCATTGTAAAAAAATGTATTTTGATTGTATTTGATTGATTGTGTTTATTCTAGTTGTAGCCATATGTTTGTTTAATCTCATATTTACATTGACATATTTATTTCAATTTTCACTTTGTTTTTTATGTATCTAAAAAACTGCTCTTCCAGCAATGTTTTATTTGAGAAAACATCATAGAAGGTTAACTTCCCATATGTTACAAGTAAGACTCCAAGGAGTAGCAGTACAGTGTTGCCAAGTTTCAGTGTCACGGCCTTAGTGTAGTCTGGCCATGATCGATTGCAATGACCCTATATGTACAGTGTGGCCAAGTCCAGTTCAGCAGCCATGTTTTAGCCAAGTACTCAGTCACCTGATAGATGAAGGAGAATGAAATGAAATGGCGTATGGCTTTTAGTTCCGGAAGAGTCCGAGGACAGAAGGAGAGCTATATGATTGTTTGAATGAAGAATAGATAGGTTCAATGTTTGAACATATTCATTTTGCTTGTACTGTGAGTACCCATACCGGTATATCAGAATATGTTATATTCAGAGTCTGACTACCTGACACGAGACTTCAAAATGTATATTTATAAGTGGAACAAGTCAAAATTATTTAAAAGATTAGAAATTTCATGTATCCGGGATATAGTCGGTTCGAACCCCACTGTCGGCAGCACTGAAGATGGTTTTCTGTGGTGTTGGTAGGTAAGCCTATAATAACATTTGTATTATAATACATAGAAGAGTATAGGCCCTATTCATTGCCTTGAATAATGTATGTGATGACTGTAAAGTTAGCCCACATATAAACAAAAACCTAACATTTATATGCTTCTGGTTGCATGGTTTTACATATAAGATATAAAACGCAAATCATCAAACTACACAAAGAAATTTACTTTTTATGTATGACTTGTAGGTACGTATATGATCTTAATACACGCAGAAGATAGAAAATAACAACGATTACAGTAGTTAACCAATGAGTGAGACAAAATTACATTATCTACTCCATATTTAAGATAACAATATTTACTGTACCATTCTGCTCATGATACTGATGTAATTAATGACGAAATCCTGCTACTCTTTAGTGGTGAAAACAAGCAACTGCCGTAGTCCCGGGGTTGTTGTGTATAGTGCTCTGTTAATGACGGCTACGGTTTGATCCCCACAATGAGCAGTTAAATACTGGCATCACTATACAGTATAGTTTGAGAAAATACTACTTTTTCCTCGCTGAAAAAAGCAGTTATCCCGGTCCGGGAGTACTTGCGTTCAGGACTCAGTTAACGGCCACCAACGGTTCGATCCCCGTGATGTGCGACTAGTTCTGTGCTCCAGTATAGTTAGTAAATATCCGCTGTATTTTAAACATTTGGTACTGTTGGTTTTGATAATACATTGTTATTGTTATTATTATTATTATTATTATTATTATTATCATTACTACATTCTTCTTCTTCTACCGCTATTCCAAGAACTGTGGGGTTGTCGGTATGGGAAACTGCATCGCACATGAGGCCCTGTTTAACGGTCGGATGACCTTCCTGACGCCAAATCTATATGGAGGGAAGTAATCACTAATGCGTGTTTCTGCGCTGGTTGGTAGTGTGGTGTGTTGTTTGAATACGAAGAGGAGCGTATTGGTACAACACAAATATCCAGTCCCCGAGACAGATGAATTAATCAGAAGCTATTAAAATCCGTGGGAATAGAACCCGGGAAACTCTGAACCGCTAGTTATTTTACGTCGCACCGACACAGATACGTCTTACGGCGACGATGGGACAGGAAAGGGCTAGAAGTGGGAAGAAAGCGGCCGTGGCCTTAATTAAGGTACAGCCTCAGCATTTGCCTGGTGTGAAAATGGGAAAGCACGGAAAACCATTTTCAGGGCTGCCGACAGTGGGGTTCGAACCTACTATCTCCCGAATACTGGATACTGGCCACACTTAAGCGACTGAAGCTATCGAGCTCGGTCCTCTGAACCGAAGGGCAGTGCAATGGCCATTTATCCAAGGAGTCCGACTATTATTGTTATCATTATAATGTAGGCTATGGGAAAACTAAACTTGATGCTAGGCGGCACTTTTACCCCGGTCCTTTAATAGCCACAAAAGTTAGAATTCGAGAATATAAACCTATCCATCATGATAGCTCATTCGGTAAAACGAATGAGATACAAATGATTGGAAGTGACCTTTCCTGTAACTTTTGTCATGTGCAGGTTTTAGATAAAACAGACATTTTCGGGAATATTTGTAAATGTGTGAAAAATATTATAATCGCGAAAATCTCCGTATTATATCTCACACGGTAAAATAGCACCACACGTGAAGGATAGGAAATTGTATTCTAAACAACTTTAGTCATTTAATTTAATTTCCGGGTTGAACCGTGTTGTACTTGTACGCATATCACGTACAGTTTGCCGACGTTTCGAATACATTGCAGTATTCTTTGTCAAGGCGACTGAAATACCCCAGTGTAATTTCTGCCTGGGAGACTGATTACCTCGGATCTAGTAGGGGTATTTCAGTCGCCTTGACAAAGAATACTGCAATGTATTCGAAACGTCGGCAAACTGTACGTGATATGCGTACAAGTACAACACGGTTCAACCCGGAAATTAAATTAAATAATTCTTCACACCGTGGAAGCTTCACTTCTAAGAAACTTTAGTCATGTACAGGTTTTCGATACGGTGAATATTAACGGAGAAATATGACATTTACTGCCTTGGCCTCCATAAAATTACTAACCCATTTTGTTATTATATTATTGTTACCATTATAATGCATAAGACAACTCTACTCGTTACTAGGTGCGTCTTATAACCTGGTACTCTCAGACCTGAATATAAACAATTGTCCAATTTCATTTTAAACCCCGTTCCGGATTTGTTTCTGCACCCATAAGCACAAAAGCCTGACGTAATATCTTCAAAAGTCAGACCTCAGAAATACACATATTTCAAAACTAATAATACTAAATAACTCCCCGTATTTAATAAAAATACTTGTTCGGCACTATTAAAGTTACAACAGGGGGCCTACACTTCACTGAAATTGCGTTTCTTTGTGGAACACATATGTTTAAATCAGCTGACGGGACATTTGGCTAAAATATTGTGGAGCCAATTAGAATGAAGCATTCGTTGCCCACACTGTACATTTCGTTGCCTACATTATAATCAAGACCGACTACAATATCTCAGACCTTAATGATACTATCGATTGGCGGGAAAATGGTGGAATTCTTGGTGGTCGTAAGGTCATAGGGTATGTGTGGTTCGCACGTGGTTATTTGTTTACATTGTGTCTAGAAGATAAGAAGTACTATTTCAACCACGCTATTGAAATAAAAATGACCTGTATACACAGTCTTCAACGAGTAATTCATATTGTGTAGCGTTAGAGCTGTAAGTAATTGTGTACAATAGAGTCTATTGTTTTTCTGTAACGGCTGTTGCATTCTCCAAAACGGGTCCTTTGTGCTGTGTACTAGGTTGTAGATTAAATTATACTATTGTTGATACTTCAATTTATAAATTCCCTTAACATAAAGCTTCTAGATAAGGGATATACACCGGGAAAATTAAGTCAAAGGCCAAACAGTTTAACGTATCAAACTAAGATTTGTGGTTAAGAAATTTATCTTTCCAGCAGGAAGTAGTGAGTATTCTAGGGAGAAGAGTTGAATTCTGCCAAGTGCTGCGAACAAGATTTGATTTACTGTACTTTTGATAAATTTTGAACAAACTCCTGGTTCCACATAAGGTAGTAATGAAGGCTGATACTGTTTATTTTTATTAATGTACACGATGATGGTAGATTTATGACATACATCAAGGAATGTCTGTTTCGAAGTGTCTAATGCCTTCAATGTGAAGGTGTTTTCTAAGAAAATACGGCAGGTGCGTGCCAAACGAGACTTTCTGTATAACAGCTTAGATAAGCTGTACAATTTGGTGAGTCAGTTTACAATTACAAACATATTTCCACCTCCAATAGGATTTATATCCTATTATTTTAGACGATGCGTTTATTCCTGATAGCGATATGGGCAAAGAAAGATGTAGGAAAATGACATTTACTTTGGAATGATACTGGAATTATTAGTTTCAGCTGAGGGTACATTTTCCGTCATAGCTTCTGTTATGAGCTGCTACAATTTCTTACACGTATCTAGGAGTCTATCAGTTACTACAGAGAGCTAACATCATGGCTCTCTTGTACCATGTTTATCTTTGATAGGATAGGTTCCTTAGAATACAATTAAGGCTTGCTCTATATTTGACCAGGAACACCTTGTATCCCACAGCTATCGAGAGTCAGAAAGTTGCTCTAGCCATGAAGCATTTATAATATCATAAAATTTTACATAAGGACTGTACTGTTATTTCTGAGGGCACTATCCAATTTATGAATGTAATATCTAAATAGTGGATCAGCAGAGATGTGCTCACATTAACTTACGTTGAATCTCCTACCGTAGCAATTCTGTCTTAATATTTCCGTAACTGCTCGCTTAGGATTGCATTGATGGATATCGTCAAATCTACCACCATCCTATCATCATTTATTACTATGTTAAGTGGAACCAGCTGTTTGTTAAATAACATTTATCTACTGCATGTCATATTTATTTACTTACATGTTTCGTTATGCCAGCGTTGTGTTGTTCATATTTTTAAACGGTGCTAAGGTAATGCATTAACCTAACTAATGCATTCGTTCGTAATCCTCTTCTCAGTTACTGTGCATCATTCCAATTATTGTACACAAAGTTCATATTTTTGACAATAATCTTGGAGTTCCTGGAAGAATGTAATCTAATACGCCAAGCTTTCACGTCGAAATGAAGTTATTTACATGACTCTCTAACCTTGAACAATCTGCAGCTGATCCCTCTATGATGTCCACCATTTTGTTTTCGATATTACGGTCTGAGACAAGACCGACTCCAATCCTCAGACCTTCATGCTACTCTCGATCGTTCAAAGATGGCGAATCGAGTAGCCGGAATTGTTGGAAAACTGGGTTTGTTTTGGTTTGTTGTTATCGTATGAAGTCTGTGTAATTTTTATGAAAGTTGACGATAAATGTTAGTTTCTTTGTAGAATATAAGTGTGCGAGTGTATTTATATGAGTCAGTGGACACATACGATCTGTAATTATACTCAGTGATGTGAGAATATGCTTGTTTTAATCGTGTTTTTACCCATTAAAGAACATGAGTGCACTAGGTAAACCAGGTTTTAGTATAAATATGGCAATGCCTCTCATACAACTATTCTTAAGTTTCCTACGGATTAGAATATTAAGATAGAAATGGATTAGGAATATACATCGTGATTATTTTGAAGCCAATGACAAAACTAGCGTGCATACATCATTTTGAGAATAACTCTGAGGTTAGGGAAATCATTTCTCTACTTCAGAACTATTCGTGTTCCTCGAAAAATATTAATTTAGATATAATATAATTTATACTGTGTTATTCCGTCAGTGTCTATGTGCTTCAAAGTGGCGAGTGATTTAAATGCAAGTTTACTTTACAATAATTGGTGCTTTGCCTGTGGAAATGTTTGGCTGGATCTTGGAGTATAACAAAACTTATAATGGTGATGGTGGTGGTGGTGGTGGTGATTATTATTGCTTTAAGATGAAGTATAACTAGGTAACCATCCTCTATATAACACTAATCAGAGAGATAAATGGAATGGGCCCGACACTTCGAAAAATGAATGTATCGGCCAAAGGAAGACAAGGGCCGCGAAGGGCATGAAAATGAAAGACTCCCTAGCCCTTGCAAACTTAATAGCATCGGGGTCGGAAAAGAACAAGAGTTGACCAAGAGAGGTCAGATAGGATAGATGAAAGTGAGAAACCTGACACAAGTAAGTGGAAGCAATGCCAGGACTCAGCTGAGGGCCCCGTGGTCGCCAACCCACGCTCCGAATTTCAGAGCCCCTTACGACCGGCAGGGGATACCGAGGGTGTTATTCTTCTGCCCTCACCCACAGGGGGGTTATAAGTGTGACAGTTGGAACAATCTGTATAATGTTACACAGATTATATAGTGACCTGAGGGATTAGCTGGGTTTGTAACGTAGGGTTTTACACAGTCAACACCTTCCGATTCATCATGTGGTTATCTGTTATCAAGCAGACTGCGCCGAAATGAAGCTCGTCCATTTGGTTAAATATCAATTCTTAGTCAATGTTCTTTAATGGGAAAAAACCTATTATATATTTAGTGTCTGAACGTTTCATTACTAAAGTTACTATCATTGAGTGAAGTGCTGCTATGCCATATGTCAACATTATGTTAGCATTACCAGGGCCGTTCATTGGGTTAACAAAATTATTTCGGGTGTACTTGGGCTGAGTGGTCAGACGGTTACGGCGATGGCCTTCTGACCCTAAGTTGGCAGATTTGATCCTGGCTCAGTCCGGTGGTATTTGAAGGTGCTTAAATGCGTCAGCCTCGTGTCGGTAGATTTACTGGCATGTAAAAGAACTACTGCAGGAGTAAGTTTCGGCACTTCGACGTCTCTGAAAACCGTAACAAGTGTAATTAGTGGGACGTAAAGCCAATAACATTATTATTTCGGGTATATTTCCTATTCGTTGGGTGTTAAATTTAAGAAATTGTTCACCACTTCAAAACAAAGGCAACGAAATGTGTTTCACAGTTCTCAAGAGAGCGAATAAATCAAGGAATTTTGTACCTTAATTTATTTTGAAACATTAAACATGATTTTAACAGTTTTATCATATATTTTCATGTAACCGGCGAAGTGAAATCTAAGGAAAAGCGTTATTTGACGAATTAAAATTTCTAAATAATCAGCTTGTTGATCTCTTTTGTAGTAGAATATACTGTATGTGATTCTTGTTGGCGAAGCGTTTTCATTCGTGTAAAAGTGATTTTCCCTATGATGTTACATTTATCATATTAATTTACCACCGTTTATATAATATGTACGTGATATTTTCGTGTTAGCCAATACCAGCAGTCTGGCTACTTCGGCCGCCATGTTTTTTATAATACGGTCTGAGGATTGGAGTCGGTATATATATCAGACAGTAATATCAAAACCAAAATGGCGGTCGTCACATGGGGATCAGCTGCCTACAATTCATGGTCAGGGAGTCATCTAAATAACTTCATTTCGATGCGAAAGTTTCGCATATTAGATTTCTTTCTTCCAGGAACTCCAAGATTAACGTCAAAACCATGTACTCTGTAGGCAATAATTGGAATTGCGCACAATAAACAAGGAGAGGATTACGTACGAAATTAGTTACAGGTATCCATATGTAGGTTAATGCATTACCTTAGCATCGTTTAAAATATGAATAACACTACACTGACATTACGAAACATGTGAGTAAATATGACATACAATAGATATATTTTATCTAACAAACAGCTGGTTTCACATACTAATAAAGGATACCGTTCTTTTTTATTAAGGTACACGATGGTGGTAGATTTGACGATATCCATCAATGCAATCCTAACTGAGCAGTTACAGGAATATTAAGACAGAGTTGCTACAGTAGGGAATTCAAAGTAAGTTATTGTGAGCATATAGGCTAGGCACACCTCCGTTAATCCACTATTTATGTATTACATTCCGAACTTGTATAATGCCCTCAGAAATAACAGTAAACTTATTATGTAAAATTTTATAATATGTTATGTTATTATAAATGCTACTAGCTTGACCAACTTCCTCTCGATAATTGTGGGATACAAGGAGTTCCTGGTCAAATTTAGAGCAAGCTTTAATAGTCGTACGAACCTATTCCATCAAAGATATATATGACGAGATAGAACCACGATGTTAGTCCTTTGTATAAACTGATAGACTCCTGGATATGTGTGAGAAATTGTAGGAGTCCATTTCAGAAGCTCTGATGGATGCTGTGCCCTATGTTGAAACAAATATTTGCAATATCATTCCAAAGTAAATGCTATTTTCCTACATCTTACTCTATCCAAATTACTATCAGGAATGAAGGCATCCTCCATAGTATTCAATAAGATATAAACCTATTGGAGGTGGAAATATGTTCGTAATTGTAAATTGACGCACCAAATTGTACAGCTTATCCCAGCTGTTATTCAGAATGACTCAGTTGACACACACTTATTTTCTTATAAAACACCTTCACATTCAAGGTACTCTACACTTCGGAACAGGCATTCTTTGACAAGATATCGTCAAATTTACCATCATCGTGTACTTTAATAAAAAGAGCGCTATCATGCACGTTAAATCGAGCCAGAAGTTTGATCTGAGGTCATCAAAAGTAGATCAAATTTAACAAAATTCAACTCGTCTCCCTAAAACACTATCACTTCCTGCTAGAATGAGACGCTTCCCAACCACAAACCTTGGTTCAATACGTTGAACGGTTTGACCATTGACTTAATTTTCCCGGTGTATATTTCGTATCAATTTCTCCCTTAGAGCTGTACATTTAGGGAATTTAAAAACTGAAGTACGGTACGTGCAACAGTATAATTTAATCTGCAACCTACTACGTACCACGAACGATCCATTTTGGCAAATGCTACAGCCATTGTAGTACAACAGCAGACTCTGTTATGTACAAATATTTACACCTCTAACACTAGACCTACACATTATGAATTACCCGTTAATGTCTACGTATATACTTTATATTTAATGACGCGGATAAAATACTACTACTTATTCTCTAAACACAATGTAAACAAACATAACGATGTGCGAATCACACATAACTTCTAACCACCCCGAAATCCACTATTATCCCGCCAATCGATAGTAGCATTAACGTCTCAGGTATTGTAGTCGGTCTTGTCTGAGATATTGTAGTCGATCTTGTTATAATACAAGGCCTTGAAATAAAGCCCGTAAGGCGCAATTGAAGTGGTCACACTGAAGTTCAATTCTGGGCCGCTAGGATCGTTTTCTTGACCCCGTCTACCAGGCCAGCGCCTTTAAATGTGTTCATTAATTGAGTTGGTTGTGAATGTGTGTATTTTTCTGATGTGAAGCACTCAGAGTTCCAGTGATCTTTTACTGCTGTGTTCCTTATTATCAGTCACAAGAAATTAAAGGTAGTGGAATTGAATTTCTAAAGTTTACAGTGCGTAGTGTGTTTTAAAAGAACGGTGGCTTGTTGCTAAGTCTCGTGGAGGAGACAACCCAGGATTTTTCAGGGTTCCAACAGAAAAATCTAGGGAATATTGTAAACACTACAAAGAAGAAGGTTTTAATATAAGTACATCTAAAAAGACACTTCTGCCAAATAAAGCTCCTTTAGTTTTTACAGATTTTCCCAAACACAAAGAAGTCATTTCAAAAATAAATAAATGAATAAATAAATAAATAAATAAATAAATAAATAAATAAATAAATAAATAAATAAATAAATAAATAAATAAATAAATAAATAAATAAATAAATAAATAAAAAAGGTAGGAAAGCTCCCATGAGAAAATAGTATGAAATATTGGAGTGTGAAAATGAGTCTAAATGAACTAAAATTGTATTTTCTCCTGAAATAATCGCTGGTTTGAAAAGTATGGAGGTGGTTTGTCCCGTAAGCTTTAAAGACAAATAGATAGAGTTAAAAAGAAGCAATTTGTTTTATGGAGCATTTTATGAAATGGTTCGATGCTCATGACGTCTGCGACACATCGTAGGGGACATATTCCGCGAATGAGAACAAGCTGGCATTTTTCAGCAGTTGGTTAATGATTTCTTGTCGTATATTAAGAAAATTCACATGCATCCAGAGAAAGCGAAAAGATTCGTGAGGAAAACATATCAGGCGTTTGTCTTGATACCCAATCCACTGTGGCCTGCGTGAAGTACCTCATAAGTATACATTTTCATTATGTCTTGACGAGGAGCCTAACAGGCGGTGAGATTGAGCATTTCTTTAGCCACCTGCGAAGCAAAGCCAGATACAATGATTCGATGGAAGAAAGACTACGCCATAACGCAAACAAAACGACGCTCCATTCTAGGATTATTGCGGCATTAAAACATGGCAATGTTGATCTGAGGAATGAAATAATAACCCCACTGTACGAAACAGTTTTACTACAACCAAGAGTGTCGCAGACGGATGAAAGAGACAGAAGGCGTGAAAGTCAAGAGGATGAGCAAATTCCGCAGCTGTCTGAACACAAAGTCTATGATTACAAAACCATTGAAAGGTAAATTACATAAGATCTGTCTGAACAATACATAATATTAAAGTGTTAGCTAGTATATAAATATGATTAATTTGTTTCAGGATCAGCAGCCACAATTCCTGGTATTTTGTAGCTATGGTAACAGGATATTTAGTGCGTAAGGCAGAAGAACAAACAGACAGTGAACGTTGTTTAGAACATATATCTTTTCCAGCTAGTGAAAGCCTAACACTACGTCTTATACCTTTCAAGATCGAGGAACCATCACATACCTTAAATCATCGTATGTGGCACTTCTACAGTGCACGATGGAATTTGTCGCCTCTGCTGTGCATTATTTACCCCGACGACAGTTACTAAAAATTGTACGTTTTTTGAAAGGCAGTTTTATCAGTGAAATAATGTGTAGAAAGTGTAAAGAAGACAAACTACTTCGTCTTCTACTCCAAAACTTTCTGAGACATACACTGACTGACAGTGACAATGCAACACCAAGGAGGAGTGGTTCGAAAGGGATGAAAATTGTGGAAAAAACAGAGACGGCACGGACGAATAATTGATGTTTATTTCAAACCGATATGCAGGTTACACAATGCGCACGGCATCGACTCAGTAGGATGTAGGACCACCGCGAGCGGCGATGCACGCAGAAACACATCGAGGTACAGAGTCAATAAGAGTGCGGATGGTATCCTGAGGGATGGTTCTCCATTCTCTGTCAACCATTTGCCACAGTTGGTCGTCCGTACGAGGCTGGGGCAGAGTTTGCAAACGGCGTCCAATGAGATCCCACACGTGTTCGATTGGTGAGAGATCCGGAGAGTACGCTGGCCACGGAAGCATCTGTACACCTCGTAGAGCCTGTTGGGAGATGCGAGCAGTGTGTGGGCGGGCATTATCCTGCTGAAACAGAGCATCGGGCAGCCCCTGAAGGTACGGGAGTGCCACCGGCCGCAGCACATGCTGCACGTAGCGGTGGGCATTTAACGTGCCTTGAATACGCACTAGAGGTGACGTGGAATCATACGCAATAGCGCCCCAAACCATGATGCCGCGTTGTCTAGCGGTAGGGCGCTCCACAGTTACTGCCGGATTTGACCTTTCTCCACGCCGACGCCACACTCGTCTGCGGTGACTATCACTGACAGAACAGAAGCGTGACTCATCGGAGAATACGACGTTCCGCCATTCCCTCATCCAAGTCGCTCTAGCCCGGCACCATGCTAGGTGTGCACGTCTATGCTGTGGAGTCAATGGTAGTCTTCTGAGCGGACGCCGGGAGTGCAGGCCTCCTTCAACCAATCGACGGGAAATTGTTCTGGTCGATATTGGAACAGCCAGGGTGTCTTGCACATGCTGAAGAATGGCGGTTGACGTGGCGTGCGGGGCTGCCACCGCTTGGCGGCGGATGCGCCGATCCTCGCGTGCTGACGTCACTCGGGCTGCGCCTGGACCCCTCGCACGTGCCACATGTCCCTGCGCCAACCATCTTCGCCACAGGCGCTGCACCGTGGACACATCCCTATGGGTATCGGCTGCGATTTGACGAAGCGACCAACCTGCCCTTCTCAGCCCGATCACCATACCCCTCGTAAAGTCGTCTGTCTGCTGGAAATGCCTCCGTTGACGGCGGCCTGGCATTCTTAGCTATACACGTGTCCTGTGGCACAAGACAACACGTTCTACAATGACTGTCGGCTGAGAAATCACGGTACGAAGTGGTCCATTCGCCAACGCCGTGTCCCATTTATCGTTCGCTACGTGCGCAGCACAGCGGCGCATTTCAGATCATGAGCATACCTCAGTGACGTCAGTCTACCCTGCAATTGGCATAAAGTTCTGACCACTCCTTCTTGGTGTTGCATTTGCTCTGTCAGTCAGTGTATATTAGACAGCATTGGTTCGAGCCACTCAAGTAGAAGAGAGAGAGAGAGAGATAGTTCCAAAACTTGATTAGGAGCCCCTGAGTAGGAAAGATTTTAGTGACCTATTCAAGCCAATGAAACGCCGCCTTATAAATAAGGTACAGTACATACTCACAACAATATTCAGCTTTCTTTATTTAGGGTATAATTTACTTATTGACATACACGGTCATGCGAATACAAGGGGCAAGTACGCATTCCTAGTGGCTGAATAGTAAACTAGGATTCCGCCCGTTTTCATTACTGCATTTTAAGACCTTGTACTATAGCGTAGGCAACTGTACATATACAGTTTTACTAATAAACGGTGTATAAATTTTATACAAGGTTTATACAACGTTTATGTGTAATTTGTTACTAATATACCGTGTATAAGCCTCCTGTGTATACATCTGCTATAGTCATTCACTGAATTACTTATACAGACCAGGACCCTTGTATAAGCGTTATCTAGCAACGAGTGACGAAAAAGAAACGAGTGATCAGTTTATTTTAGTGGCATTTACTGTCTGCAGTAATATAATCGTGGTGAAATATACGACTTATCCATGGAGCACACTTTGAAAGAACGGAAAATAACGTTGATGATCTCCAGAATACTTTTAAAATACAGTAGAAGACAACATATTTGAGGTTATGGAGGCTGGAAATGTTCGTTCAATAAACCACTTTAAGAGGCGGAGTGACCCATTTCTCTTAGATGGCGAGAGTTTTAAAATTAAATATCGATTTACGAAGGAGTAAGCTCAAATTGTCATTAACACGGCCAGAAATGACTTACCGGTAATGAAAGATCCTAGAGGTGGCTTCATTTCTTGCGAACTTCAAGTTCTCACAGCACTACGGACATGAGCGCGGAAAGAGGTTTGTGAGACCTTCCGATCTAGTTTCCATGCATCGGTACTCGTGCTGTTTTACTAAACGTCAAACAAAAACGGCTCATTGATCCGCGCTGCCACCAAATAAAAGTTATGTAAGGAATTTTTATTCTGATTCAAATCCTTATAATATATCGTTTTCATATTTCTATTTGGATGTTGCGAGCTTTAGCAAGCATTAATTTTCCATATGTACTTTATATTTCCTTTTTATACATTCTGACCATTGACGCTTTATCCATGCTCCTTTTCGCTGTCACACAACGAATGTTCATCAAGTTCTGTCTCTGATAATACTTCAATCAATTCGACGATCTGGTTGGCTTCATCTGTCCAAGCATAATATGGTTTCAAATTACTGGAATTGTATATGACCCCGTTAGCACCATCCATACTTCGTATCTTATATGAGTTATTATCGTACGATTTAACGATGACATATGAGCCAACAAATAAAGGTGTAAATTTTGAATAAAATCTAGTGGCTAGATCTAAACTTTTAGGCTTTCTCACTGATACTAAATCCCCTTTTTGTAAAGGTGAATGGAAATGACGATGTTGTACACTTTTCATTCTTTTTCACCTTGTATTTTTACGTTTTTATTGACTTGACGGATGTATTCTCTTTGTGTTAAGAGGTTGTCATGTGGATAATTTAATATATCGTCCCATGGTGACTTGGGCGTTCATTTTAATGTGCATTGGGGATATGACCTGGGGATTCATGTACGGTGTTGTAGATGCTATTTAATACTACCGTAATTAATTTTACCCTTTTCCAATTGAGTTGTGCGCAGTAAGTGCAACAGAACTTTGCGATTTCTCGCATCAACCATTCAGATGGGTTCGCTTGAGGATGTCTGATTGAGTTATAAATATGACGTATACCCATTCCATCTAATGCTTTCTGAAATTCCAAGGATGTAAATTCTGACCGTAATCAGTTAATAGAAACTGTGGCTTTCCCGTATTCGTGTTGATATATCGTTTTAAACATCGAATAATTTGTTTATAATTTGCCTTTCTAATAGGACACATATCGGTCAATTAAGAAAACACATCTAGGGCTACTAATATATATCGATTTCCTCCGGTGGATTTTGGTAAAGGTCCGTACAGATCTATTGTCAGTATTTCTAATGGTCTGTTAGGCAATAAAGGAATTGGAGCTTGTTCCATCGAGAAAGAATGGTATTTAGCTTGTTGGCATGCATCTCAGCTTCTTCGAATTTTTCTAATGACATCCCTCATCTTATTCCAGTTAAAGTTTTCTTTCAAGGTTGCATATACCCAGTCAATAGAGCCCTACGCGGATATACAGAATAATATCCGCATCCTCTCCGCATACTCATATGGTTATCCGCATCCGCAAAATGGTTATCCGCTGATAATTTAAATATTTAACTACAGTATATTAACCCAAGGTATTGAAACGCATAGATCTGTTAACATACAGTAATACAATAGGCCTGAAACCTGGCAACAGAACCCCTACAGTCGCAGGTTTATAGGGATTTTCTCTTCCAACAACTACCGACGTATTGACCTTTGTTCCTTCCTTCCATTAATTGCAGGCAGGAGCCAATTAGTTTTAGGTCAGATTTTTTGAACTACCGTACTACGTACCCCCATGCACAAGCACGCACTCGCAAACCACACAGATTTCACAAGCACAATCCACATGTCCTCAAGAATTGTACATTTATCACTGATTTTTTATCAATATCATCCTACGTTGACTTGTTAATGATAAAACCAGATATGGAGAGATTATCTAACAATTTCTTAACTTGGCTATGTGCTCTTCAAATGTATCAGTGTCCGACTCATTGGCTGAATGGTCAGCGTACTGGTCTTCGGTTCATAGGGTCCCGGGTTCGATTCCCGGACGGGTCGTGGATTTTAACATTCACTGCTTAATTCGAGGGGCTTGGGGTGGGTTTTTGTGCTGTCTCCAACATCCCTGCAACTCACATACCACACATAACACTATCCTCCATCACAATAACACGCAGTTACCTACACATGGCAGATGCCGCCCACCCTCATCGGAGGGTCTGCCTTACAAGGGCTGCACCCGGATAGAAATAGCCCCACGATATTAAATTAAAATGTATCAGTAGCCAATATTAGATCGTCCACATATCTAATGCATAATTTCTTCACTTCTAACGTCAAATCTTAATAAAGTGCTCTAATCAACGCAGAACCAGCGGCCTTGATCCCAAATGGGAACCGATTGAAAACATAAGTATGGTTGTTCAACATGCAACCAGTGAGTAGTCTTGATTTTGATTCAAGAACGATGTAATGATACAATGATGTGAAATGCATACCAGGGAAATATTTATTCCCTTGAAACAACCGAGTAATCTCTTTAATGCTTGGACTTGATCATTCTCGGGTATTATACTTTCATTTAACGCCCTTCTGTCCAGACATATTCTTAACGAGCCGTTGGGTTTTCTTACCACGGTGAGTGGATTCACGAATGGAGTAGGTACTTTCGACACAATTTTTTATCTTTGATTTCATCGATAATATAACATCTTTTTTCGGTATTGGATATGTCTTTCTCTTGAATGGACACCAGTCAGTAAATTTTAGTTTATATTCATAAGTTGGTACTGTGTAGAGGTGAGAAGAATGCAAGAATGAGGAATGTGGCCTGCAAGCACGAACTTCCTGTTCTGCCCAGACAGGTCGGCTCTTATCTGATCTTATATGATTCACGAAAACATTGACTCACACTTTGCACTTTGCTGGATTACAACTGACAAGAACGAAGAGCTGCCAGTAGCAGATAATGTAAAGTATCCTGGGTAGTAGCGAAGTTGCTATGGTAACCATTGCGTCACTGGCTCTGCTGGTGAAAACCCCTTCGCCCCGTGCCTCATCGGGCACGTGCATTCTTCTGATCTCCCAACAATATCCGTCCCGGTTTTGTATCGAATATATTCTGATAATGACATAATAATTCCCATAATTGCTTCTTATCCTCTTGAGAACATATTGTAACCTATACTTTCTTCTTGTTAATATCATTGGAGGTATTTTTCTTTATATTATTGACTTTCATCTATTCTTTTATGCAACGTAGAATCTCCCTGTTTTCCGTGGGTTCCTTATTCAATTCACATAATAAATATCTCGACGATTCATTTCATTCATTATTATAACTACATATCGCTATATATTTCCTATCATTCGACGGCGCGCCCAAGAACTTTTCTGTTATCTTTACATTGCCACGGCGAATTTTGACTTCTTTATCCAAGTCAATGATACCTCCATATGTCCTCATAAAATATGCTCCGAAGAATATATTATGTTGTATATTATTCATGGCTAAGAACACACGTGATTACGTAACGTCTTTTATCATTATAACCAAATATATTTGAATCTTTCATATTACGCTCCGGTGCGGAATAATACCTTCAACTCTTACATTTGACACGGAAATGAGCGGTGCATCGACTTTCTCTGTGTCTCTTGAAATAATGCTTTAGATACTCCGGATATAGTAGCTCCCGTATCCAACAAACAACGAATCCACATATTGGCGATTTTCACTGAAATTATCGGTAGCGTGTGCGTGACATTGACTTTTGCCTTGACGGCTTCTTCCAGCAATTCATCAGGACATATATCCCAAGATTCAGTGTTAGTGATTACCAAACCAGACTTGACATCATCGTACCATTTATCACCCTTTTCTCTTATAGTTGAGTCGGATATTTTTTGGCTCTCGTTCCTCTCATTGGGTTGATAAATTGAGGTCTTCTGATCTAATCTTTCTTCTTCTTCCTCACGACGATACACTTGATATGCTAGCCTCTCAGTTCCTGTACAGTTGGGATCTGTTTCTTGGTTTTGAAAAGCACGTTACTATTTACTTATTTCTTCTGTACTCCGCTTTATCTCCTCCACGTACCTTCGCTGATCTGTCTCTCTACCTGGGTATGTTTCTGTTATCTTGATATGAGGATTGTTCTCATGAACATTGGTAATGTCTGGGTTCTCGTCGGTAATATGGCTCACCTCTTTCTCTTTTAGAATATCTCTGGTTATTACTATTAACCTGGCGTTCCCAGAATTGCACTCTTGTGCTATCCAGTTACCTCAATGTATCTTCCACATGTACAGTAGTCTGAACATTTGCCACAGTGAGTAAGCGTTGTACCTCAGGCGGAAATTGCTTTTCTATAGCGCGTATGAACTCTGATTCGGGAGGAGGAGTATCCAATTCTCGTAATTTGTGGAATTGGTATGTAAAATACTCTGCGAACCTACTCGGACCTGCACCTGCGTATCTCCTTGAATACATTCCTAAGCATAGGTTTTGTTGTGTGTCCAAGCTCCAAAATTTCGATAGGAAAGCCCTACAGAATTCTTCATAGTCGGTAAAAGGATACCTAAACGCCTAGAACTAGATATGCGGGTAACCTTCAAGATATTTTTCTACTATTCTGAGTTGACGCTCGGGTGTAATTTTCATATCTTCGAAATAGTCCTCTATCTCTCGTAAGAAAGATTTAGGCGTCAGACCATTCCTCAAATCAAACTTTTTAGGTCTATACTCATGTGTCGTTACAATGTGTACAGTAGGTTGGTTATTATGTGTAATGGCGTTGTAATCTCCTATGAACTCCGTATTTTCAGGGAATGAACCTAATAAGTTCGTGTGATCCATAGATTTGGGCAATTCTAGATCTTGAATTATATTTGCTTCCATTACAACATTAGATTTCGTGTTATCTTCTGGCAATTTAAAATTTTTAATATCATCCTCCAAATGTCGGATATTTTCAGTCAAATCTCCGACACTTTTGCCCACGTGGTCTTCATATTCCTGTTGTTCACGGGTTAATAATATCAAATTTTGCCTAGTTGTTCTTTGGTATTAGTCAATTCCAATTTCGTGACTAAATCCAGTTTCTGATCACGGTTTAATCTCTCTTTCAACGATGCAACTTCATTCTTCATTCCGTCATCGTCGACGTTAACTCTACCCTGCAGTTCTGTCATGATTTGCAGTACTCCGTTTTAGCTATCTGGAGTTTGCTTTGCATATCGTGCAGATTTGCCACAATAGGGAACATGCATGATCCGGGGTTTAAATTAAAAATATGCTAATCTGATTCAAAGTTTCATGCAGAATTCAAAAATGTGATCAGAATGTACAAATAATAAATCCAAACATGATAAAATCGAAATTAAAGTACGAAAATGTCACGTGAGGCAAGTACGCGAACTCCTTGCTCTGACGTCATCGTACAGGTTGACTGAATTAGCAGACGAAATAACACATAGTGTGCTGTGAGAAACAGGATACACATCGCGTATTTCTACTTTATGTTAGTGTCTGGTATAATTAAATTCGAGATCTATACATTGGATAATAATCCGAGTGGTATATTTTAGACTTAAAATGAATCCTGCGCAGACAGCGAGGCAGAAAACTTATAAATATGCTAATATGATACAAAATTTCATGCAGAATTCAAAAATGTGATCCGAATGTACAAATAATAAATCCAAACATGATAAAACCGAAATTAAAGTACGAAAATGTCACGTGAGGCAAGTACGCGATCTCCTTGCTCCTTGCAATAGCACATCGCATACCATCCCAAACAAATTGTTTATAAATGTTCCAAAGACCCTAAAACTAGGGAGAAATGGATTTTGGCGAGCCGGAGAAATGCTGGTGATTTATTGGAAAAATCTACCGTTTATTTTTTGAAGATTTTAACGTATGGTAAATTTGTTTGAATTTTAAATCACTTTTCCATGTCAGCAGATCTAGTGGTAAAACTTTAAATTTTAATGTATGATGCTTTAATTAAATGCTTCAATTACATCTTGGAATATGAAATTAATAAACAGTGCATTAATTAACGCTGGTTATTAAAGTATTCTCCAAACCTAACCTATGTTTTTGTGATCCGTGTCAAGGTAACAAATCAAAGGGGTTATGAACCATATTGATAGCTCTAATTATACCAATTTATCTTGGCATGCGACATTTATTTTGTCTTTATTGAAGAGCTTACATTTGTAAAGAAATTTAGGCTATAGCTAAATACTCGATGATTTAAGAAAAATAGGCGTGTACGTCATGAAAAAACAACGTGAATTTAACAAATGCATAACTCTACACAAAACCAATGCTTGTCTGTTGGGGTCTTATAAGTTAACAATGCTCAATTATAATAATTATCATAATATTAATTGTACCGGGCGGTACACCTCCGCTCCGCTAATTCAAACATTGCGCCAGTTGAAACTCCTCTACTGGAGGAAACCTGAACTTTAACTACCATGTTAATTCTCAAGTTTTTCAGAAGATGTCCCTACTGGTAAAATTTGAAGTGTTCTGAACTATGTCAATTTCGATTCATTGTTGTTTTCTCTGTAGCAGGAAGTGTGAACATTCTCTTCTAGAGGGCACTACTTACCAACTACAACTGTGCACTCTAGTGCGAAGTGTAGGAACCTTTTTTGAAGAAATTTAGTATTTATAAGTTCGTTCTTTATTAAATTTCTTTCTGCCAGTGTTTAAGTTGGCAATATTAACCCTTTCTTTCCACCAGTTTTGAATTTGACCAATAAGAAATTTCTGTAATTAATTTTCCACCAATAAGGTGTTTCTTCCTCATCTGGTATAGTAGTTTTTGCCATTAACCAATAAAATGCTTGTGGTCGGGTGTTATCATTCACGAAACGCCTCGAACTTTCCACGAGGGTATATAAACTGCTGATTTTCGGGTCTCTGTGCCACTTCAGTAACACCTATCATTGTGTAAATTATGTAGCAGGGGGCGGGAAGCGCCTCTTTCGTCGGGCAGCAGTTCATCAATAAGGTAATGGCCTTTTAATAACTTACTTTCTTGCTAGCTCAGCACTCTCGGGGCGGGTTCGAAACCTTTTACCATGTAACTTTCATCTCAAAAATGTAAAAGACTTTTGATTTAAATTCTGCCTCTGTAACTGCATATTGGGATAGAGAGTGCTTAACCCTCTCGAGCTTCCACTCATATTGATTTGAGGTGAACTTATTTTTCACAACCGTTTCTTCCCGTCTAATGTAATGTAAATCGTTTCCTTATATAAGTCACCTCTTTAGTATGGGATTAGCCCTTGCATAAGCGGCCTAGGGCGAAATTAGGTTTTAATAAAGTGTTTTTGGAGTGCAGTACGCCTCCTATCAAATTGATAATTTGAGGCCAGGTAATTGTACTGTTTCTTTAGTGAATACGCCTCAGTAGGTCGGGTATTTTTACCCCTGTATTTATGTCCTCAGAGGACAGCTTGAAGGTGGAGTTTGGTGTGGCCTTCGATAGGCTTGAACTTTGAGAGCGGGTGCTCTTTCTTAAATTTTGTTTCTGTGTGCCTCGAGCAGACTTTACTGAGTAATAGGGAGCAAGAGCTCCTGGGCATGATTGGGGTTTTCTGCCCCTTTGTCAAACCTTGTATTTGGGTAAAGTTGGGCTAATTGCTCAAGAATTGTGTGTCTGGGTCTCGGAGCCCAAATCCTGTAACAACTGTAATTGTACATTCTTAATTAGTGTCTAGGCTACTGAGTTCCTGTTATATTTGTTGTTTCTTGATCTTGAAAAGGAAATATAACCTTGTTAAATTTTATCTTAACTTTAATTTCGTATTTTGAGACCTGTTCACCCCGGCACCTTCTTTCACCTCTGCACATCCACAATACTCCGTAACATTAATGAAATAAATAACATAATTGCACACAGGTGAAAATAGTGATGTTGGTGTTTAAAATATTATCCAACTTAGCATAAGTTTCAGGTTATACAAGCCAAGTCAATAAACCGAAGGGTAAAAATACCGGGCGAGTTGGCTGTGCGGTTAGGAGCGCGCAGCTGTGAGCTCGCATCCGGCAGATAGTGGGTTGGAACCCCACTCTCGGCAGACCCGAAGATGGTTTTCCGTGGTTTCCCATTTTCACACCAGGCAAATGCTTGGGCTGTACCTAAGGCCACGGCCACTTCCTTCCCATTCCTAGGCCTTTCCTGCCCCATCTTCGCCATAAGACCTATCTGTGACGTGTGACGTAAAGAAAATTGCAAAAAAGTAAGTCACAGCACCCAAAGACATTCCTGTATTGAACGACTAAAATGTCACCAGGACACTTTTCCTGCCTGATATGCTCAACTTGTTAAAATGCGAATGTAATTAATGTTATTGGCTTTACGCCCCGCTAACTACTTCTACGGTTTTCGGAGACGCCGATGTGCAGGAATTTAGTCCTGCAGGAGTTCTTTTACGTAAATCTAAATCTACCGACACGAGGCTGACGTATTTGAGCACCTTAAACTACCACCGGACTGAACCAGGATCAAACCTGCCAAGTTGGGGTCAGAAGGCCAGCACCTCAACTGTCTGAACCACTCAGCCCGACTTGTGAAAACTAGATGAAGTCATATCTATATCAGGTTTAACTTTTCCCTCCACCAACATATTTAATGTTTCTCTTTCATGGAGCCCAGAAGTGGGTAGGCCAGTTGTCCCAACCATAAATATATTTTTTTTCGGGAATGATAGATTATAGCCCTATAGTACTATGATCCTTCTTTCTTTTCCTTCTTTCTTTCTTTATTTATTTCTTAATCAGTTTATCCTTCAGGGTTGTTTTTCCCTCGGACTCGGCGAGGGATTTCACCTCTACCGCTTCAAGGGCAGTGTCCTGGAACGTGAGACTTTGGGTATGGTGATACAACTGGTGAGGAGAGCCATTACCTCGCCCAGGCGGCCTCACCTGCTGTGCTCAACAGGGGCCTTGTTGGAGAATGGGAAGATTGGAAGGGATAGACAAGGAAGAGGGAATGAAACGGCCTTGGCCTTAGGTGCCTGGAGGAGAAGTGGGAAAATGCGAAAAACCACTTCGAGGATGGCTGAGGTGGGATTCGAAACCCCTCTACACAGTTGACCTCGCGAGGCTGAGTAGACCCCGTTCCCTCCCTCGTACTGTTTGTTTTCAACTTTCATGGCATAGCCGGGAATCGAAACCGGGCCTCCGGGGGTGCAGTTAATCACATTAACCAATACACCACAGAGGCGGACTAGTACTATAATGCTACCCATATGTTTATGTTAGTGCTTAAATCCGATTTCTTACTTTACTAATGCTGAAAGCCCGAAAATGTAATGTTATTCCTTAATATGGGAATCAGTCTAGAAGGAAATGATGTAAGTTAATTCTATCCAGGATCGTTGTTATCCTATACTATGAGTTACAGTACATTGCACGTATATAAAAGACGCCACTTACAAACTTGCTTCTTATCCGCGAATTTCTGCGGCAACAAAAGTCGCTATTTTTCAAGAATGATGACATCTACACATGGTAGATTGTCTGACTGTGCTGTTTTGAACCTTTCTTCTGTCATTTTGAAGTTATTCGCGATCACGAATAATAAACACTTTTAGTAACAGCTGATGCATAGTGGCTGGCAGAGCTGCATGCGGTACTGGATCGTGAGTCACAGCGCGCCGCTTACGTCAGAGGCCGTTTCACTCGCCTTGCGGAAAGGCACTATTAAATATTTTTAATGGTAGAAAACAAGGCAACTTACCACAATGTAATATGTTTGCCTACTATTTCATTGGTGTACTTTTCAAAAAAAATTTTTTTTGAAAATTATGCATGTTCCCTATTGAATCATTTACTTCCAATCTCAAGGTTTTCATGTCTTCCTGGACCTGAGATAAATTTACTCCGATCACGTTTACTTCTTCTCTTATTGATCTTATTTCTTGTTTGATCATTTGTACAACTTCCTTCAATTTCTCTCCAGAATTCTCTTGTGCACTTGCTAACTCCCTCCATACAATTTCTTGTGCTTCCAGTTCCTTTGCGCGTATTTCCCTGTTCTTCCATAATCTATTTACGCATAGTCTCTTGAGCTTCCATGTTTCCTTTACGCATGGCCTCTTGCGCTTCCCATATCTCCCTTTTGCTTTCATTAATATCTTTACGAATGGTCTCGTGTATGGATTTCATGTCCGACTGAACCGCTTCTCTGTTTTCATTAATTTCCTCTCTAAATGGATTTTATGTCTTTACCTAGCTCTTTCCTCTGTACTTATACAATGCTTTAGCTTCCTTAAGGGTGCACGTATTCACTAATTTCAGCTTATAGGCATATGTTCATATATATCCACTGAACTCTATAAAAATTATAGATGTTGTACCACAACAATGAAATTGATATCTTAAACCATACCTGCCAACTTTAAGAAACCAAAAACAAGAATTTTTTTCATTCTTGGATTTCATCACATATGTTCTACCACGGTCTAGGTGAAAACAGGTCAGGGCAAAAGGCATACATATCTATAGTTACAAGGCAAATTGACCATTAAATTTAAAACCTTAAACTAAGAAAACATAAAAATGATTTTCATAAATGCACCTAATCATTTTCATTTATGACACACAATAATAATGATGTCTGTTCACCGGCACACGCAACAAAATGCATAATACCGTATTTTCTCGCGTAATTAACGCACTTTTTGACGAAAAATACAGGCGAAAACGTCGGATGCGTAAATTATTCAAGGAATTCAGATACAGATCTGTTCAAATTATTAGACTCAAGAGATAAATTCATGCTATTTTGAAATACATTTAAGATACCTCTTCAAAAAAGGGACTTTTCTTGTCAGATTGTTGGTGAACATGTGCAACATCAGTTCCCGCACAGTTTATGAATGCATCAAGCTGTTGGCAACTCTGTTTTGACCTTCAGCAGTTTTTTTTGGAGGGAGAGTCATTACCTGCTCTATGACTGCAAGTAGCAGTTGGATTCTTGCTTCCGACAACAGTGAATATGTGTAGTTATGGCCATTGGTGGTGGATTGCACTGTTGCTAGGGAAGTGTAACTATCTCTAACCAATAATTTTAAAGTGATCTCATACAGTTTTATTCAATCAGTTGTTTCTTTCCAACTTCTAGTGCTGTGTACCGTATAATCGGATTGTTTTTTGATAAGGGAGAAAGGCAAAGACATTTCCCCACGTAAAATTGCAGTTATCAATACTCTGCTGAGTGAAGGAAGTTATTCACAGAGGCAAATTGCACGTAAAGTCAAAAATCAGTGAGTAATATTAGTGTGGAATTGAGGCAGAATACAACTTATCATCAAAATAGAGTGGGAACGTGTGGGCGAAAATCAAATATTTCTTCACGAGGCATTAGAACACTAAAAAATTGGCCCTTCTCAATAGAAAATGCATTTCTAAGGACTTGAGCATTAAAATGGCAGGTTATAGAGCAGTTGTTCCTCCTGGAAATGTCTGGAGGATCTTCTGTAGTGAGAGCATTAAATCGTGCGGACCAAGGAAGGAAGCGAAGATAACCCCATCAATGGCACATTCTGGTTTGGAATGGGCAAAAGAACTTCAGCACTGGTCTGACGAATGGGAGAAAGTGTGTTTTAGTGACGAGTCGTATTTCAGCATTTCTGAAGAATGTTCAAGATATGTATGTCATCGACATGGAGAGGAATACAATTTGGAGTGCATACAACAGACTGTGAAACACCCAACTGCAATGATGGTGTAGGGTGTGATGTCCATCTATGGACCTGGACGAATTCAAATTTTGGAGGGGACAATGAAACAGGACAATTACAAACGGGTTCTTGAAGAACAACTCCTTCTTCAGGCCGAAGAATGGTTTCATATTCATGCATGATAGTGCACCCTGTCATAAGGCCAAAAGTGTCGCAAAATTTTTAAAGGACATGGAAATCAGCGTTCTTCTATGGCCTGGCAACAGTCCGGACATGAATCCAATAGAAAATGTATGGAGCTTCATGAAACACAAGATGATGAAAAAGGACATAACCAACAAACATCAGCTGATTGCAGAAATAAACTATCTGTGGTATACAGATGTGGAACTGAAGGATGTGTGCGTAAATCTCGAGAAAATCCCGCCAAAATGGCTAAAGAGTGTCATTCAATACAAAGGGTACCATACAAAGTACTAAACTGCTCAGTTGTATTGAGGGATTTAATTGTAATGATGTAGTAGCAATTTTGTAGGTTGATTAAGTTTTACGTATGAAGTTAAGAAGTTGTGATGAATGATAAAAGTGGGCTAGATTAACTGGAGATACCTCCAAACAGCAAACATCTTATGCAAGGGACTGATGTTATGCTAAAATACTAGTTTTGTTAATATTGTACCATTTCATCGCCCTGATAACGGAATAAATGATGTCATACGGCGTTAAAATTTGCCATGCACGGTAATGAGATCACAGAGATTATGTAATTGAGCCATACATCTAAAAAGAACGAATGTATTAAGTTAAATAGGCCGTGATTTCATGATATATAATACGGACGCATAAAATCAAGGAGGCCATGAATGTGACGACAAAGATGTTCATTTGGCGAATCAAGTATGCCTAGGTCATGTTTCATGTCTGAAAGAACCAGAATCTTGCTCTCGTTTACCTTAGCAACCATAAAGAGGCGTTGTTTTTGAACTCAGGAAAATAGTTAGAAAGTTCATCAGGATATAATTTCTCCGTCTTCTGTGGTATTTAGTAAAGAAATCTAGCATAAGCGATTTCGACGAATTATTTCAGTTCGGTTGCCTGGACTAGTGTATCCGATTGGAGTGTCACATACAGTGTAGTGAGTGATATAGTGTCGTGTTCGTACTATGACAGAGTTCAGTGGGGGTGATGAATCACCCGATCCATTAAACTTATCAGTTGAACGAGAGATAGTAATTCGTATGGATGAAGATGATCTATTATCTAATCCTGAGAAGCGGAATAGTTCTTCTTCTTAAAATACAAAAGAGTCGAATAATCCAACTAATTTGAATTCTACTCAGACTGTTATCATCGAAAAATATCCTATTACTCATTATGGCCCCTATATTGTATTTGTGGAGTCTATTAATTCGCAAAATCTTAGTCATTTGCACCCAATGGCTTTAGGGCGCAAGTTTCACGATACTAATCTTAATGTCAAGTCTAACACGCGCAAAGGGAGAAATCGCCTTCAGTTGGAATTTTCATATGCAGTACAGGCAAACGAATTCCTAAATAATCCTCTGCTCAATTCTTTAAAACTTAAAGCATTCATACCCAGCTCTAATATCATGCGTGTGGGCATTTTTCGTGATGTCGACAAAACGCTCACTGAATCGGAAATTCTTAAAAACTTAAAATCTTCAGTACCTGTCAAATCTGTTAAACGTCTCAATCGACGAGTCACACAACAAGATCAAACAGACTATTTACCTACGGGTTCTGTAAAAATAACATTTCGAGGTCAAACATTACCTTCACATGTGTCACTATATAGCGTGTATATGGAAGTGGAGCCGTTTATTTTTCATCCCATTCTTTGTCGTAAATGTCATAGATATGGACATCGAGATAAAAATTGCAGGGCTAACACTACTAGATGTGGTCAATGCTCTATGAATCATGCTACTGCAGATTGTCAGGAAACTTTTTTAAAATGTGTGCATTGCAATGGACCCCATTTGACTGGTTCTGATTCATGTCCCGAAAAACAGCATCAAATTCAGGTCAAAAAACTCATGAGCACTGAAAACATTTAATTTTATGAAGCAGTGTCTAAACTTCATCCTCCCAGCTATTTTCCTGATCGGAACCCGCAGCAATTTCCCCCTTTAACACAGCCTGTAACTCCTACATCTCCTGTACTTCCAAGAAAGAGAAAATTTACCCAAATTATCACTCCTAAACCTCGACCGGTCCCAGCAACTGGATATGATCACGCTGGTTATTTAAATCTTATTCGTACACCTTCAGCATCAGCTTCTCAGTCCCTTTCAAGAGTCCCTACTACACAATTTACTCCCCCATCGGTATCTACCACTTCCAGTAATCAGTCAGTACACAGCAGTGTATCACAACCCCCGACAGTAAATAATATTCAACAACAACGTTTATATTTGCAACAGGACATTCGTAGTAAGCTTTCCCAATTAATCCAGTTACTATGTGATAATCAACATGTAACTCAGGTACTTAATATGTTAAAAGATAGTGTTCATTCTATGTTTTCTTTCTATGATCAGTCTCACGCAATGGAATGCAAGGAGCATACTAACTAAACAACATGAATTAAAATTACTCCTACAACAAACACAATCTCAATTTGTCGCTTTACAAGAAACCTGGTTTTTGCCGTATCATTCTTTTTCTTTTAAAGGATACAATATTGAACGATATGATGGACGAGGATATGGCGGAGTAGCATTTCTCATTCAACATAATATCTCTTATCAATTAGTACCTATTTCTATTCAATTACCTTCTTCTTATAGTATTGGTACCATTTATCGTGATATCTACATCATTAATTTATATTGCCCTCCAGACATTTATTTTTCGGAAGAACAATGGTTGTCCTATTTTGCTCAATTTGATCATGCCTCAAAAATACTTATCCTTGGTGAAATGAACTGTCATCATACAGCATGGGGTAGTAGCTCTGATTCGTCCAAAGGAACTCATCTGTTGGATGCGTCATATCAACATGACTTATTAATACTTAATGATGGATCTCCCACTAGATTAACCCACCCTGGTTCCCCGCCCAGTGCGGTGGATCTTTCTCTATGTCGTAGTTCGATGGCAACATTTATAACTTGGCATACATTAGTGGATACTTTTACAAGCTATCACTTTCCTATACTTATCACCTATGGCCTGAGTCGACCGAATCAGTCTCTGCTTGACAATCACTCTTTCCCTGCCACACGATCTGTCAAACATTTTGATGCGAATAACTTTCAACACTTTATTGAGAATCAACTTTCGTCTATGCCAACTCATCTGCTTACTTATGACTTTCTCCTACAGATTGTTTATCGATATATTAATATTTATCATCCTTTTAAAGCAGTACACACTCCGAAAGCACGACACCCCTGGTCCTTGCGATGGTAGGATGCTGAGTGTCATAATATTATACAAAAACGTAAAAGACTTTTTTGCTTGTATAGAAAAAAATTATCTCCGCATAATTATTTCCTTTTAAAACAACATATTGCTTACTCTCGCGGAGTTTTCAATGCCAAGCGTCGGGAATCTTGGAAGCGATTTATTTCCTCACTTACATCTTCAACGCCGATTACACAAATCTGGAATGCTGTCCGTATATTGACCCGTGTTTCTCAACATGCTGCTACTGCGTCAATTCCTACTGATGTGATTCAGAAGTTTTTACATTCTCTTACCCCGGACTATGTTGTGCCTTTCAGTATATTTTCCCAGATCGAAAATAGACGTCATTATTCTGTTTTATTACAGCCTATCACACTTTCTGAACTTGAAACAGTTCTTCCTACAGCCTCTCATTCGTCACCTGGCCCAGACTACATCACCTACAGTATGCTGTACTTATTGCCTTCCAACGCTAAACTAGTTATCATTAACTACTATAACAACATATTATCTTCACTCAGAGTGCCATGTAAATGGAATGATTTTTTTCTTGTACCCATCCTCAAACCGAATAAGATACCTACTGACTTTCACAGCTACCGAGGAATTGTCCTTAGTTCATGTATGCGAAAAACATTTCTTAAAATATTACTCCAGATATTACTTTGGGTACTCGAATATTATAATCTGGCCCCAAAAAACCAATATGCGTTTCTTAAAGGACGTAGCACTCAAGATGCTATCAATACCTTTGTAATTGATCTACTTTTGGCTAAAGCACGTCGTCATAGTACTATCGCTACGTTTCTTGATATTCAAAGCGCATATGATTCAATTCCATTACATATGTTATGGGACTGTCTTTCAACTAAGAACTTCCCCCCTGGTTTTATTTCACTTTTACAACAATTATTTACCTACCGTACTCTTATATTACAACCGTATCAACACCATATTTCCAGTCGACAGATGTCCCATGGTTTGGCGCAAGGAGACATCTTCAGCGGGATACTTATCGCACTTTACATGAGCGAATTTGATAGCTTAATAACACGCTCCGCTCGCATAATAGCTTATGCTGACGATATCGTTCTTTATTTATCTCACACCAACATTGATACATGCCGTGAACGAATGTCACAACTCTTATCTGAAGCTATCTCGTGGCTGGAATCTCATGGTCTTCAACTCGCAATATCCAAATGTTCGACGATGATCTTTTCTCACCACCGTAAATATGATCGAACTCCTCTTTTATTTGATACATATTCTATCCCTCTCTGTACTCATCACAAATATTTAGGAATATTCTTAGACCATAAACTAACCTGGACCCAGTATGTAAAATATTTACGGCACAAAGCTAATTCTTATTTAAATCTCCTCCGAAATGTTACACGCAGAAATTGGGGAGCTGATCCAGTCGTTGCTCTTTCTTTATATAAGGCTACACTCCGTTCCCAATTGAATTATGGGGCCCATGTGCTAGATATGGCTTCTACCACGACCTTAACGCACTTGAATACAATCCAATTCAGTGCACTTCGCATTTGTATCGGTGCTCTTAGTACTACGCCTACTAATGCTCTACTTGTGGAAACTGTCGATCCCCCTCTACAAATACGGCGCCTTATGTTAACCACAAAATACCTACTTAAGAAATTTGCCATAATCGCTACTCCTCTCATTCCAAAATTACAACTTCTATTTGAACTTTCTGACACTTTCCGTCATCGTCTTATTAAAATGCCGGCTCTATATCATGCATATAGTTATTTACATGAACACCGAGATTCCATTTTACGTATGCCCAAGCTACCGTATTACTCCTTTACTTATGCATGTTTTATCCATCGCCCTTATGTTATTATACCTCCTGCTTCTAATTATAGCCGCGATGTTACTTTGCACAGTACACAAGTACAGATTCACAAAAAATTATGTGTCTCTCCCTTTCCTAATTCTGTAAACATTTTCACAGATGGATCGAAGTCATCGACTGGTGTTGGAGCGGCCTTTTTTGCCGTACAACCACAGTTTGTCCAACAAATTAGATTACCCAATTATTTTTCCATTTATTCTGCTGAACTTTTTGCCGTCAGACAAGCCCTCCTTTATGTTATACAACATCATTATACCAAAGTAACTATTTACACTGATTCAATGAGTGTATTACAATCACCCTCCTCCATCTCCTTTTCATTCAACTGGTATTTACATAACGTGAAACATTTAATTTACACCCTTGAATGTTCAAATGTCTACCTTACTTTTGTTTGGGTACCAGCTCACATTGGAATTTACGGTAATGAACAAGCTGACAATGCCGCTAAACAAGCGTCACGTCTTCCACTCCCCGCTTTCCCTATAGCTACTCCTCCCACTGATTACTTTATACATGTTAAACATAAGGCCCGTGAAGATTGGAAATTACAATGGCAAAATACTGCAAACTACAAGGGTCGATCATACTACCAACTTCAACCTCTCATACCCCTACAACCTTGGTTCGTATCAGGTCAGTATTCCAGACGACACGTCATTACTATCATCCGTCTTAGATTAATCATGCGCTTACACCATTGCATAAATATAAATTTCACCTGTCATCTCGCTCACTTTGTGTATGTGGTTCTCCAGACGCAGATGCTAACCATATCTTTTTCAATTGTTCTTTATATCGTTCAGCTAGACTCCGTTTTTTACATCACCTTGTTCAGCATAAAATTCCTTTGCCTTCTAGCATATCTTGTTTACTTTATAATTTGACACCTAACGTCATTTCATTAATTACCACGTTTCTTGATGACACTAACCTAACTCTATAACTAGATTCTACATCATGATTTCATTGGTCTTGTTGTTTTGGTGAGTAGACATATTCCTGGATTCCTTTGTGTTCGATTGTATATCTGATAATTCATCTCCACTTGCTTCCCTGAACCTGCCTTTCTACCTTCTATACGAAGTTTTAGCACTTGCTTTAATTATTCTTCCCGCTATATGAGTTTATCAAGTGTATATTGTATATATTGTCGAATGTTTTTATTCAGTGCTCAGTATGGTTAGTCATCTATATAGTTCTTGTTAACTACATAAGAATATTGACTGGGCAAAAATTAATAAATAAGGAGCCCAAAAACATTTCACGAAGAAGAAGAAGAAGTATGCCTAGGTCACGAAATTAGACATAAAGATATAAAGGATCCATGCGGCCGTGATAAAAAAATAATAGAAAGTTTTTAAAAATTGTTAAAAAAAGGAGTGAGTGAACAATAAAAAAAATTACGCAAGACTTCGAAGCAAGTTCATCCACGAAGAAAATAGTCATCGCGGGAAGAAGAAGGGAGATATATATATATATATATATATATAGATATATAAAAGAGCAAGAGCTAAAGATCCAGCACATTGAAGAATTTTTAAAGTTACGCCGATATCTGACCTAATATCGAGGCGGAAAAACAGAAGAAATTAAATAATATTTGGACAGTAGTCGGAATACAAACTGAAGGTCGACGCGAAATACCAAAACAAATTAGACTTCTCATATGCTGATTGTCTGAATGAAAAATTAAGAGCTAATTCGATAATTTACTTGTTAAAGTCTGTTACGGGAAATTGACATTGAATTTCTGCTATAATAACCTGATACAAAACTATAATCTAGCTTCTTTGTAGTACATTTTGAAGGCTATGGTCGTGACATTAATTACGATGCTGGAAATGTTTCTTTCACATATGACTAACAGCTACAACATGAGAGGCTAAATCGGAGATGGGGCCGACTTTCCGACGTAGACCGCCCAGCTGTTCCTGCTCTCAGAACACAAGATATACAAAGCAAGAGTGTTGGCACGTCTTCGGATAAGATACTAAATTAACATAAAATCAGAAAATACATACCATAATCCAGAGAAAAGAACGTCGCCGATTGTGAAAGCACTGAACACAAGAGGTCTTGTGAATCAACTAAAATTAAGCTTAATTAATTAAACTTGGCTGAAATAATAATTCGTCAATAATTTTGAGAAACAAACTTTAATTATCCATATAATTTATAAGCCAACGGCCGTAGCCGTGTTGAAACACCGGATCCCGTGAGATCTCCGAAGTTAAGCAACATTGGGCGTGGTCAGGAGTTGGATGGGTTGCCACGCGCTGTTGGTGTGGGGTAAGGGGATGGAGGAGCGGAAAGGAACTGGCCACCCTACCGCACGTAAACTCCGGCTCAGGAACACCTCTGCGGAGGTTCGGACCTGCCTTCGGGCAGAATAACCCTTACCTTACCATAATTTATAACTTCCGACCTTTTTAGATTAATTAAAAGAATAAAGAATATTGAACTTCTGCCGTCAACCTCTTAAAAGAAAACGAAAAGACCACAGAAAAGTAAATAATCGTAGGTTGAAGGTTAATTTAGATTAAATTAAATCGTTACAATCAGAAAATCTCAAGATTTCTGAGGAATTGAATAGTGAAGAACCTTCTAAAGTATCTCGGTTAAATAAATTGCCCCGCAAACAGTCATAACCCGCAGAAATCACCCAAATTCAAATATCGAAGCAATAATAATTCAAGAACATGCAATTAAAGTCAGAAGTAGAACAAACTACTCCAATATCACCCAAGGAGCGGTAACTCAGCTCAAATAAATAAATCAATCACAGCAGTAACACATCTGCGTGCAGTCAAGAACATTCCCCAAAATCAGATGACAGTCAAACCATTAATAATAATAATAATAATAATAATAATAATCAACTGACCTTCAAATGTCAGTTTCAACATTGCAAGGCAAAATGTCACTTGTGCATTCTATGACATCGAAGAGAAACAGATGACGACCACCGAAATCAAATGAGAATTTGAAAACCGAGTAACTCATTAGATAAGCCTTCCCTGAAAACACTTTTCTTTCTTATACTTGGCCAAGATGTCTTGAAAATATTTCAAATAATTAATATAATTATTATGACATTAAGGAAATGAAATTCAAGCGCTATAAGCTTATTCAGAGACTACTTACATGATAGGTTAGTTGAGAGCTCTTCAACGTAAATATACCTTTACAGATATGAAAATTAGAAATAACTGAATTAAAGGAAAAACGAATATCATCCATACATTAAAATTGAAACCCCGAGGGTATGAAAATAAGGTAGATTGAATAAGACCCGATTCTCAATTCTTAAATTTCAAACAACCACGAAAGGTTCAAAATCAACTATAGACTTTCTTACATATCCTTGCATTTAAAGGAGTCCACGTCCCATAGCGTGATTACACCACTCACCTTTTGGTAGGTTAACAGTACAGAAACGGTTAAGATTAACTTACAAGTCGGACGATAGCATAAATCAAAATTAATATAAAAAAATAACTCAAATTATTCAGGCCTAACGCCTGGGAAAACGTCACCCAGGATCTAATCCCACGATCATTCTTCTTTCTTCTTGACAAGAAAACGCTCCAGAAGCGTCTTATTTCAATTCAGCCACAAGAATACCCAAAAACCAAACAACTGCAGCTCAGATTTAATTGTCGACCTCATACTTCACTTGTCGCGACCAGATAGCAGCAGCACCGCTTAGTGAGCTCTCCACTCAAGTTCTGAGTTGACCGCTAGATGTCTCGCCATTAGCCACTAAGGAAGATCATTCCTTCCAATATTTGTTTTCGTAGAGATGCAGACAAGCTCACGGCGCATAAATATAATGCAGAGTACTTGCACCCCACGGAGTAATAATTGTAATTCCATTACACTGCTAGCCCGAGTCTTGAGACTACCGCCTGATGATGACGTAACGGATGTTGGAGACTATCTACGCAGCCCTAAGATGACAACATCGGAGCCTAACCCAGTCATCTAACATCGGCAGTCGCAAGTTAAGTTTAAAAAGAATTATTTTATAATCTTGAAATTTATGTGTCGTAGACGTAGTATATGAATATTTGCGGTAAACATTGGTATGTAGCTTCTTATGAAGTTCTTCGTGATGAAATCTCAATCGATACTATCTATGCAATGAGGTTATCCTAGTTGATTTATCATTATGGGAGTAGGTATTCTTCGAGTGTATATAATCAATGTCATGATATAGGAATGCTTAAAGTTAAACAACGAGAGATTTCAAATGATGTTTTCAACCATTATGGAAATGAAACGACGTACACAATGATATATTCCAGACGTAACGTTTTAAAGAAGATAATTAATTTCTGAGTTGCTTAGACTTGGTTACTATTACGACGCGACTACATGTGAGTAAATATTAACTTATTTTGTTTATACATGTGTTTCCTTTACAGAATAACGTGATCATGTGTATTACAAATGAAACGTAACCCAGAAATGCACCGCTGTAGTATATTAACGATATGTTAAGATGATTTGCCGCCTAGATGGAAATGATTAATGTTTATGTAGGGAAGTAAGGATTTGAGCGACATGTTGATGTGGTTTTACGTATAATTATTCGTTGAGATATATTTATGGTAATGAATGACGCGGTATTATAATATTTAATATTGGTATATGGAGAGATAAATATACTTATGAATTTTGGTGGTAAATACGATGTGTTACTAACCAATAATGTTATTTAACGTATGCGGCATGATTTTAAAATAGTAATGCAAGATATATTGGGTTAATGATACATGTATACAATGAAATATGTCGCAGAATTCGTATGTTGGTTACCGTAAATTGTCTTCAGGTTAAATATCCAAATAAGGAATAAATAAGGGTAAACTTGCTGTCTTCATGGAGAATATGTCAACGTTGTAATGAATGTTATTTGATGTTTGGTCTCAAGGATATATTTTAATGGATAAAGCGACTTACTAATTTGAATCTCTACCACAATTAAATAAATAATGTTACTAAATACATTCCTACGAATTTTATAGTACTTGACGGACATAGGTGCAACCATACATCATGATAGGTATAATTTCTGATAGAATTACGATAATAACTGATCATTATACGATACCTACATTTAATTTTAGGATGTAATATGATTATTTTTGCCAAATGACATGGTCAAACTGACCAATATTTTCATTTAATGTTCGATATATGTTCGAGATAGCCATTTTGAGCTATTATATACTTGGAACTTACTTGCAACTGCTGACGTTACGATTTTGGAAGATATGCATTTGTTTAGTGACAAAATATGAATTCAATATCAACGAAAATAAGCATTATTTTAAAAAAACAAGAGCCGAGGGACTCTAATTAAGCATATTTATTATGCATTTTTCTAAGGTTTAGGGACTTGGTTTTTTAACCAATATTAATTTATCTGCTTACCAATTGATTGTCGTTATTAATATGAGATACTTAATTTCAAAGAATATTTGACTACATCCTCATCAACTATGACTGATACCTACGATTTATGTGATTATGAGAATTTTTCTTTGTTTTTTTTATGATGCGGATAACAAGTATTTAGCAAGAGGATTAATTGAATCAGATCGTAGATAGTTTAGGTTTATATTTTTCAACAGAAAGAAGAGAAAGGTGATTGATGTAAATGACTGTTATCATATTTTCTTTTATGATTCTAGAATCATGAATAAAATTGTAGATGTATACAATTTAGAGGTTATTATTGAAAATAGGCTGATATAAATATGGTAGATAAGATGATTTTGAATTAATTAAAAAAATATTATTATTATTTTTTCTTTCTCGAATGAATGGACATGGACAACTTGACATCGATTCCGACGGATTGATGGTATCGCTGGTAATTTATTAAAAGGAAATGCGGTTTCCCAGTTGACCTCACGTAAAAATACTATTCAGAGATGCATTTTAATTATCCCTGAGAGGTGTCGCGTGGCGATTTAGGAACTATTTTGACGACAAATGTGACATGTGAAATGAAGATTGCGGCGTTGCTTAATTTTTTTTAATGGCGCGGTCACTGATTTATTCATTGATTGATAGAAGCAAGTATAGCTACCGACACTAAGCATCGTTTTCATAAATGCATTGATCCATTCTACTGATCCGAAGAGATGATAGTCGGAGGAGGGGAAAATAGCCGGAGCACTTGACAGGTCGCCCATGATGGTGCAAGTAAAATAATTCCCCGCAGGATGTTGCAATATAAATATGTTTTTCAACATGATTTTGGGAAGAGAATTAAAAAAGTGCTTGATCAGCCTGTTGAGTCTAATAATTTGAACAGATCTGTATTTACAAATTTATTTATTTATTTATTTATTTATTGATAAATAGGGTTCCAGAGAGCAAGAGCTCTGTCAAGAGGAACAATACATAGATAATCACAACAATGGCGGATTAACGCATAAGGTCTAAAAGTGAAAGAGTAATAATAGTGGTTTTACATATACTTAAAGTATCACAATTTATCTAATGGATAGGATTATATTAAGTGGATTATCATCAGAGTAACAATACATGAGGAACAACTTTTTGACTTTTAAGATTTGGAAATGAAAATATCAGAGAAATAACTGTTACACATTTATAGTGCCTAACAGGTACTTCTTAAGCTTATTACGAAATGGCACAGTTTTAGAGATGATTGCTATGTTGTCAGGAATGCTGTTATATTCAGATATTAGTAAGTGTTGCACTCCCTTAGTGCCAAACCTTGTTGTATAATTTTGATGAACATGTAATTTATTTTTTTGCCTTGTCTTATATGAATGGATGTCAGTGACTTTAGGAAATTCAGAGTTGGTGAACATTTTGTTATGCAAGACTTTATGAATAAGAAGTGATGCGTTTAATGAGATTAATTTCTTAAGAGGTAATATATTTGTTTCAGAGTACATTTTATTTCGAGAATATAGTTGATGAAATCCATACATAAATCTAATAACCCTGTTTTGTAAGACCTCCAAAGTATTTAAGTTATTTTGGGTTGCTTTGCCCCAAATGAAACACAAGTAAGAAAGTCGAGATTGTATCATTGTGAAATAAATTAGACGAAGAGTGTCAATTGTTAGTAGGTACTTAATCTTGCCAATGATACCAACCAAGACAGAGATTTTATTTTTTACGTTTAATATATGAGGTGTCCAGGAGAGGGCACTATCAATTATTAGTCCAAGATATTTAACTTCTTTAACCCATTTCAACTTCGTAGTGCCAAATAATATATTTGTAGTTGCATTTAGGTCATTTTGTGATTTATCGAACATCATACAGACAGTTTTTGAGTAATTGGCTGTTAGAAGATTTTTTCTCAGCCATTCATCTAAGATATAACAGTCATGCTGGATATCTGCAACTATTTCATCTTCAGAATTTGATGAATAGAACAGTGAAGTATCATCTGCCAAAAGTGATATTTTACCCTTAAAAGAACACAGGGCTATGTCATTAATATATATAAGAAACAAAATTGGACCCAATATGGAACCTTGTGGTACACCAAAGCAGATCTTTTGTAGCTCACTTTTATTCATGCCAATCTGAACATATTGTTGTCGATTTGATAAGAAATCCTTAAACCAGAGCAGCGAGGGACCTCTCACACCTGCCTTTTCCAGTTTGTATATCATAAGTTCATGGCTAACAGTATCAAAAGCCTTTTTTAAATCAATAAACAGCCCAGCAGTCTTGTAACCTTTATCAATATAATTTTGAAGCTCAATTATAATGTCCATTAAGGCAGGATTCACCCCAGCCTTTTCTCTGAAGCCATATTGAAATCTGGAAAAATAATTGCATTTTTCGAGGTAACTAATAAGCCTAACTTTGACAACAGTTTCTAAGATTTTAGATAATTCAGGTGGTATTGAGATGGGTCGGTAGTTTCCAGGGTCGGATCTATCATTCTGTTTGTGTATAGGAACCACTCTAGAGATCTTTAATGAATCAGGGACAATGCCTTTTGCCAAAGAGCAGTTGATAAATTCAGATATTGGACCAGAGAGTGCTCGATTACAGATTTTGAGAAGTTTACTGGAAATACCATCACTAGCAACTGAGCGAGCATGTTTGAGAGAATTGATTATTGTAGACACTTCTTCTGGAGAACATGGTTCTAGGAAAAGGGAATTAGGATGATTATTGATTGTAGCAGTATGTTCAGGATGTGGAACAATATTTGAAGATAGTGTTGCAGGGACTGAGATAAAATTATTATTCAGGGCATTACAAATGTCACTTTTGTCTTCAAAACATTCATTCCCTAGCTTGATACGTGTAATATTGATTGTTGACTTTGAAGGTTTACCAAGAATTTCGTTTATGAGTTGCCAGGTGTGTTTAGTGTTGTGTAGATTGTTTTTAAATTGATTATCATAGTACGACTTCTTGAGAGTCCTTTTCAGGGTTGTAACTCTATTGCAGTAACTTTTATATTCTTCTTTAATTATACTGTTGTGTGGGTGTTTTCTCAATTTACTGTAGAGAAGTGCTTTATGCCTGCAGAGTGATGCAAGTTCTGGTGTGCACCATGCATTCAGAATGGTGTTTGCATTTTGATGATGAAATTTTCTAACTGTCGATGCATAGTCAAGACCACTTTGAATGTATCTGGTTAAAGCAGCATATGAAGCATTTATGTCCCCACCATCTACCCACTGGAATTGGTGTTGCTCAAAATATGATCTAGCCCTTTCATAATCTATATGTTTATATGAGTGTTGTTTCGGCTCACTGGGAGTAGGCCTATAATTAGATGTTTTTGAAATATCTAAACTAAAGAGCAAGAGATTATGGTCACTCATATCATCAATTATGTTATCTACAGACCAGTTATTAAGTTGTATGCTGCATAAAAAGTGGTCGATTAGTGAGTTGTTCGAACTCAGTCTGGTAGGGTATATTGTGTTACAGTTTTTAAGGCCATAGCTCTGCATGAACGATTTATATTCATTAGTTAATACTGCATTTGAGAGTAAATTTATGTTAAAGTCACCAACAACAATTATATTTCTATGTTTTATTTTGTTGAGTATTATTTCTATGTCATCACATACCTGTGTCCAGTTTGAAGTGAATGGATTGTAAACAGCTATAATAATATAACTACACCCTGACTTAGAAATCTCCAGAACCAGAATATTATGATGCTTTTGGACATTATAGATGATATTACATTGCCACAACTTGTTTTTAGCGTAAATTGATACTCCCCCACCCTTAAGTGATTTTTCAGAAGGAATTCTAAAGGAATGAAATGCTTCATAACCTGGGATATTGTAAAAGTTAGACTCATCACCGTTTACAGACAACCATGTTTCGACAACAACTATAAAATCGATATTCTGAATTAACTCTATGCGATCAGCAATCATCTCTAACTTACCATTTCGTATGCTACGTGAATTGAGATACATTATTCTCAAGGTTGGAGCAATTGTTCCAAGTGAGGTAACCAAATCGCTATATTGAAAGTATGAGTTCCATTGTCTTTCTGTCATTAGTGTAGTTTAAAAGAAGAGGAAGAGAAACAAATATACATAAATATAAAACATAAGAAGGAATCTGTGAAGACTGACAGCTCATTTAGGCCTAGATGCTGCGAGCCTAATCAATTTTTCAATATCGTCTTCACATTTTATTGTAAATACTTCGAGGGAGGTGGCAGAGATTTTTGCCAGAATCCTCCCTTGTCTCACAAATGCACGTTCAATTCCCTTTGTCCTAGCATCACGAGCCTTCTTGAAGAGAGATTCATTGTAAGGCGTAAGGTGTTCGTTCAAGTATATATTCACTTTTGGACCACCAAAGCCTAGGAGAGAAGAGGTTAGGATCTTCTGGCGTCTTGCTGATTGCAAAAGAGCATCCTTTTTCCAGCGTTGGACAAATCTGACTATTACGGGCTTCACACTGGTTTTGTTGAAAGAAGAAACCCTGTGAACAGTGTCGATGCTGTCCGGATGTATTGGTACATCAAGGATTTCTCCAATTTTCTGGACAATTTCGGTTAAGTTTTCTTCTGAGTGGTATGGAATCCCGGATATTTTCATATTATTAGCTCTTGAATATTGTTTTAGTTCTTCAACGTCGAGTTTCAGCTGTGTCACTTCTCCGGAAAGGGTGCGGTTATTCGATTTTAAGTCTTGTACTGTGTTGTTCAGCACTATGAGTTCTGATTGCATTTTGCCCACCTCAACACTAAAATCGTCAAATTTGTCACTGACAAATTGAACAGAAGTCTTCAGTTCTTTATATACTGACTCTAGTTCACCAAGTTTTCTTAATATTACGTTGAATTTTGTGGAAATGGAATCTTGTAAATTTGAGTCAGGTGGAACGTCAAGCTCAGGTTCGAGTGACGCCGAGTTGCAGGTCAAACATATCCATAGCCTATCCTTTTTTGGAAGACTAAGGAGGCGATCTATTTCGTGTTTGGTTGACCTCATACATTCTTCCTTCATGTGAAACCACTTAAGGCACTTTTTACACTTTACCTTCATATTGTTATCTTTAAATTTCTCGGAGCACTTCACACATCTATCCGCCATGTTGCTGTTGAAATATGATTTACAATTAATTTATTTTTAATAGGTACACCAAATATAATATAAACACTGTACCGGGCGGTACACCTCCACGCCGCTAATTCAAATTTTGCGCCTGTTGAAACTCCCCTACTGGAGGAAGTCTGAACTTTATTTAAGGTGTTAATTTTCAAGTTTCTCAGAAGATGTCACTACTTGGAAATCTTATAGTTTCTGAACTGGGTCGTTTTCGACGTATTTTTGTTTCACTTGTAGTAAGAAGTGTGAACTTTCTCTTCTAGAGGACACTACTGAAGAACTACAATAGTGCACCCTAGTGCAAGGTGAAAGAACGGTTTTTTGGAGAAATTTTTAGTTCAAAAGTTTGTTTCTTGTTAAATTTCTTTCTGGTATTGTTTAAGTTGGCTGTATTCCCCTTTCTTTCCCCTTGTTTTGAATTTAGCCAATCCCGAATTTCTTTAATTAATTTACGACCAATAAGGGGTTTCTTCTTCAAATTGGATATGCTGCTTAACCCTAACCAATAAAATGATTGTGGGCGGGTGTTTTCTTTCCTGAAACGCCTCGAACTTTCCGCGAGAGTATATAAACTGCTGATTTTAGGGTCTCTGCGCCACTTCTCTACCATCTTTCAGTGTGTAAAGTACATAGCAGGGGGCGGGAAGCGCCTCTTTCTTCGGGCAGCAGTTCAACAACCAGGTAATGGCCGTTTAATAACTTCTTTTCTTGCTAGCTCAGCAGTTTAACTCTCGGGGCGGGTCCGAAGCTTTTTCACCATGTAACCTTTCCCTAAAATGTAAAGACTCTTAGTATCTATTCTCTTTTAAGCTACGTATTGGGATAGAGAGTGCTTAACCCTCTCGAGCTCCCTCTCATATTGTTTTGAGGTGAACTTATTTCTCACAACCGATTCTTCCTTAATGTAATGTAAATTGTTCTTTTCTAAAGTCACCTCCGTAGTATGGGATTAGCCCTTGCATTTGCGGCCTAAGAGTCAGATTAGGTTTTAAACCAAATGTATTAGGAGTGCAGATCGCCTCCTCTCAAATTGTTATTTTAGAGGTCATGTAATTAACCTTTTTCTCACTTAATAGGCCTCAGTAGGTTGGGTATTTTACCCCTGTGTCTATGTCCTTAGAGGACAACTTGAAGGTGGAGTTTGGTGTGGCCTTTGATAGGCTTAAAGTTGAGAGCGAGTGGCTCTTTCTCGAAAATTGAGTGTTGTATGCCTCGAGGAGGCTTTTCTGTGTAACTTAGAGCAAGTGCTCCTGGGCATGAATGGGGTTTTCTGTCCCTCTGTTAAATCTTGTTTTGGGGTAAAGTTGGGCTAGTTGCCCAAGAATTGTGAGTTCGGGGCTCGAAGCCCAAATCCTGTAAATACTGTAATTGTACTTTTGTTTCCTTGCTACTCTGTACCTGCCATTTTTGTTTTTTCTGCATTTTGAAAAGAAAATATAACCTTGTTAAATTTTAAATTAATTTTAACTTCGTAGCCTGTTCACCACCCGCACCTTCTTTCACCTCTACCTACCACAAAAACTTGGTAAGAAGTGGTAGCAGAGCGTGGTTGAATGGGTCTCAATTTAGCCCCTTTTGACGGCTAAACATTGCTCTGATCCGAACTCTAACAATTTTCTCAGTTGCTGGAATTTTTTATTTTTTCTGTTTCAAAATTGTTCTGTCATCATGCCCGGCCCTCGCGATGTTCTCCATCTTAACTATTTGCGCAAGGAGGAGTTGATCTATGAATTGACTATTAGAAATGTACAATCTGGAGGCACGGTTGCGGTAGACACAAACAAGCTTAGAGAGTCCCTTGATTTGCCCATTTCCATCCCCACTTTGGGAGAGAAAGAAATTGACGACTCTCTTTCCACGATCACGGAGAATATTACTGGGCTAGCATCTGTAGTTAGTTTTTTTGATGAAAATGATCCTTCTCCTAATCAAATTAAGCGTGTGCAAGCCAGGCTATTTCATTTTTCAAATAGAGTTAACGATCTGTTGTCTCTAAAGTTGAATGACGTTCAGAGGAAGGAAGCTAGTACGGTGCTTGAAAATATTTCTGAATTATCTAGTAAGGTCACTCAATTGTTAACTGGGGAAGTTCCTCCCAAAACTGATCAACCTGCTACGGTGAATGTAGGTAGCGAGGAAGAGCTTCCTAAGGGAGAAGTCAATAGGAAAACCGTTGGAGCTCAAACTATCTCTGCCCCATTGGACAACGAGTCTGAACGCCGTATGTCGTTGAATAATGTACGTTCTGAACTAACTTCTTTGCCACTGAAACCTTTACCTACTATGTCACCTGGGTTCAGCAGCTTGCCTCATCCATTAGCAATGTTGCTCAGAGGTATCTCTAAGTTTTCTGTTAATACCACCAGTGAAGTTATTTCATTCTTAAGGTTTTTAGTTGAATTTCAAGATCATGCCCTTGTTTTTTATCTTTCTCCGTGTCTAATTTTACAGATAATGTATCCTTATGCAATTGGTATTCTCTCAGATAAAATAGTAAAAGCCATTGCCGAACAGTCATCTATTGAAGATTTTCATGCACATCTGCTTGCAAATTTTATTCCTGCTCGCGCGAGGTCATCTCTGATTCAGAAGTACTATTATCGAGTACAGAGATTGGATGAAAATCTGGCTGATTTCATACAAGATATTAAATTCTATACTAGGGTGTTTGCTCTTCACTTCCCTGAGGATCAGATTGTACAAACTATTGTGGAAGGCATTTCACCATCCTATAGGTCATATTTGTGTTTCGCGGCGTGCCCGCAAACTTTCTCTGAACTTGAAGCATTGGCCGTCTCAGCGGAAGGAGTTAGATACGCCGATTCCTTGCGTGTCGCGAAAGAACCCCCTCCTTCCTTTAGTAATACTCGGCCTCCCCCTCGCCGACCAGTCACACCCCGTAAATGTTATGCTTGCGTGTCGCCTGACCATCTTCGCAATAAATGTCCATTGGTCAAAACTAGTAGGGCAAATAATGGAGCTGGTTCATCACAAGGCTGTTTTAAGTGTGGGGCTTTCTCACATATCGCCAAAAATTGCCCAAATTCAAATAGCACCCCCTCATGCTCAACCTCTGGTGCAAATTCCACCAATGCCAATAATACAAAATGACTAGTGGCTTCGGCTGAGTCGACTAATCCCTCTTCCCGAGGCTCAGCCCCTGGTAAACAGGTCGAAAATTCAGGGAACGTTCAATCTGCAAATCCATCTTTTGAATGCCCCAAAGAGTGTCTTAAGATCGGCTGATACCCCCGCACCTGTTCCTTTTCTTAAAATTGAGTTAAATAATGAGCCTATAACAGCTCTATTAGATTCAGGCAGTGTTTGTTCTATTATTTCGGCTGAATGGTACGCTAAATTGAAATCTGTTTGTAAACTTCCTGACTATTGTTCCTCTTCGATCCAATATGTTTCGGCCAATTCATCTCCATTAGAAATTCTAGGTTCTTTACGGGTCAAAATTCGTATTTTTAAATTTACATGGAAAATCAAATTGTTTGTGGCCAAGCACTTGTCTTGCCCCATTATATTGGGAGCTGACTTCATTTCTCACACTGGTCTTGTGCTTGATCTTCAGAGTAGGTCGTGCACTTTCAAATTTGCTTCCAATTGCAAACTCCCATTGTTAAAATGTAATTCTGCATCATGCTCATCTATTTCGCCTACCCAGGATGAGATGTTGTTAGACCTTAGACATCTACCTGAGGAGCAGGCTGATAGTATTCGTAAGTTGTGTCAGTCGTTTCCAGAGGTGTTCTCTGATACTCTTGGTGTTACTGACCTTATTGAATACAAAATTGAGGTCACGGATTCGATTCCTGTCCGTTTTCCATCATATAGGCTGTCTCCACCTAAAAAGAAGGCTCTGAAAGAAATCATCGATCAGATGTTGAAGGATGGTATTATTAGGCCCTCTAAGTCGGCGTATTCTTCACCTATTTTTCTAGTCCCGAAACCCCAAGGTGGCTTCAGGCCTGTCACTGATTATAGGGTTCTCAATCGGAAGATGGTGTTACAATCTGTGCCCCTTCCTGACCTTCATTCTTGTTTTTCATGGTTTCGTAAGGCCAAGTTCTTTACTATCTTGGACTTGAATCAGGCCTATAATCAAATTCCACTAGCGGAAGAGTCTAAACATCTTACAGCGTTTGCCACGGATTGGAATTTGTATGAATACAACCGCGTGCCTTTCGGGCTCCCCACGGGAGCAGCTGTACTCACTAGGCTGCTAGATAGGGTCTTCTCCGACATCAAATTTGAGTACTTGTATCACTACTTGGATGATGTCGTCGTATTTTCGGAGACCTTTGAAGAACATCTAGATCATCTGCGAGAAGTTCTCGATCGCCTTCGTAAGGCTGGGTTAACTGTCAAGTTGTCCAAGGTTGCCTTTGCTAAGCCCTCTATGTCATTCCTAGGGCATATTGTGTCACCTGATGGTGTTGCCGTCGATCATTCTAGAACACAGGCCATCCGTGATTTTAAACCTCCCAAGGACATCAAAGGTATCGCCAGGTTCATTGGTATGGTGAATTTCTTCAGGAAGTTTATTCCTAACTTTGCTAATAGAGCGGCGCCCTTAAACCTTCTTCGTAGAAAAGGCATCAAATTTGAGTGGGGACCTTCTCAACAAGCCGCTTTTGAAGATCTTAAATTAGCTCTCTGTAATGCCCCTGTCCTTACTATGCCTGATTTCTCAAAGAAATTCATCGTCCAAACCGACGCGTCGTCGTCGGCGGTAGCTGCAGTCCTTCTTCAAGAGACTGAACTAGGGAGGCGACCCATCGCCTATGCATCTAGGACTCTATCGGCTCAAGAAGCCAAGTATTCCATCTATGAGCTCGAAGGTTTGGCAGTCTTATTTGCTTTAGAAAAGTTCCGTCTCTATCTGGAACATGTCAAATTCGACCTGGAGACAGATAATCAAGCCTTAAGCTGGGTCTTAGGTAGGCCGCGTCGTACTGGTCGTATAGCCCGTTGGGCCATTCGTATTTCTGACTTCCAATTCGATGTCAGGCATATCAGAGGTACCGAAAATGTTGTTGCTGATGGACTCAGCCGTATGTTTTCCAACGACGTTGAGACCCATGAACCGGTCGACAGTTCATCACCTCCCGAGTCCATACTATCTGATGTTAATGCCATCTTAACAGATGCTCCCATGCTCTTTAGGGATATCGAGAAATACCAACGTGAAGATCCGACGCTGGCTCCGATAATGGAAACCCTTTCTTCTGGGGAACATGTTGTCCCTTATGTGCTGAGGAATGGTGTTCTATGTTGCCCTTCGAGGCATGATAAGATGGAGAAGGTTGTCGTTCCAGCTATTCTTGTACCTATGATCTTCAAGTACTATCATGAGACCACCTTAGGCGGGCATCTTGGTATCTTTAAAATTCGTGAAAAGATTCGTGAAAGGTTCATCTGGAAGGGTATGGACGGTGAAATCCGTGAACTAGTAAAAGCTTGTAAATCTTGTTTGCTTAGTAAACCCACCATGTCCACCAAGGTAGGCCTTTTGTCTTCGCATCAGGCTTCGCGCCCCATGGAACGCCTGTATATTGATTATGTAGGACCCTTCCCTCAGTCAAAGGGAAATGCCAACAAGTTCATCTTTGTATGCGTAGATGGTTTTACAAGATTTTCCTGGTTATTTCCGACCAAGCTGGCTACCGCTCAGTCCACCATTACTTGGCTAAATTCTATTTTTGCTTCTTTTGGTCCGTGCCAATATATTGTGTCTGATAATGCTAAGGCTTTCACATCAAATCTTTTTCGTAAATTCTGTTTTGACCTGTCCATCTCTCATGTAACTACTTCTGCTTATTACCCTCAACCATCTCTGGCTGAACGGGTTAATCGTAATCTCAGGTCCGCGCTTATTGCCTATCATCATGAAGATCATTCCAGGTGGGACATGTCCCTGCATTGGTTAGCTTTTGCTTTGAATTCGGCGGTTCATGAATCTCATAAATTTACTCCAGCGTCTTTGATGTTCAAGTTTGTTCCCAACACGCCGCTCTCTAACCTCTGGTCTCTGAGTGACATTCTACCGGAGAGAATAGACCCGGACAACATTAAAGAACTTTGGAGGAAGGCTAAAGCCAATCTTAAAGTGTCTCATGAAAAGGTTAGGGAAAGATATGATCGTGGACGGAGACCCACCAATTTGAAGGTAGGCGACCAATTGATGGTGAAGAATTTTGTTCCCGCGGGCAAGCTTGCCCCCAGATTTCATGGGCCGTGTGTCATTCTCGATTTCCTTACGCCGGTTACGTTGTTATTAAGTAATCCAGCCACCGAGAGGATATTTAGGGTTCACCTGTCGCAGGTGAAACCTGTATAATTTCTGTGCTAACTTGCTTCATATAATCTTGAAAGGAATATGAAGGTTATATTTTTTTTGAGGTTTTCACTTTTAGGCCTTCTGCCCTTTCTATAATATTTTTTTTTATATTTAAGCAGTTATTGTAAACCCTCTCCGCATAGTTAAACTGCCATCCTGTCCTTGCCACGGCCATTACCACGCTCTCGTCTCCTGCTCCACAACACACAGTGGCTTAGAGGAATGAAATAAATATCTCCACGCCGCTGGCCACTCATCTCCTCCACTGAGACTGTACCCTAAAAAACATTCTGGTCAAACAAAATTCTGCCGCCGAGCTTTAATGTTTCAGTGCCCCCGCAGCAGCGCGGCGCCGTACCGTTCCTGAGGCAGGGTATGGGCCCGCCCTTCCCCAGTGAGGCCAACCTGTGTACGGCGAGCCGGAGCCCTCCTTCCGGCCAAGGCTAATGTGCGGCGCACGATCTGCTCCCGGCCCGCAGCCTGTATATGTTCACCGCGGGCGCGGCATGCTTCAACACCTGTACTCCTCTCATAGTGCGGGCGAGCGGTATCTCAGGGTACTTGAGGGGTCCGAGCGGCCTCCTCTGGACACAAGCTGCAGCGGCCGGTCTGGTCATCCAATTTAACCAACTACATGGACATTTACTATCAGCAATTACCACACTTGGGAATTCTACTGCAATATTTGGTGGACTTAGGAAAATTTTCTTCACTTTCAAGTATTAAAAGTTTTTCTCCTGAATTCAATTCCTACAAACATAAAGACATTACTTCAACTGTTACTACAAGAATTTTGAAACTGGATCAAACCAAATTTAGTAAACTTTTATAAATGCTTCTGCAATTAATGTCTATATCAAGATCATAACCTGGAACTTATTTCGAAACACAGTTTATGTTCTTCTGTGTTACCCCTTGGAGGAACTTTTGGTGGGGGGGGGGGAGGTCTGTACCGGGCGGTACACCTCCACGCCGCTAATTCAAATTTTGCGCCTGTTGAAACTCCCCTACTGGAGGAAGTCTGAACTTTATTTAAGGAGTTAATTTTCAAGTTTCTCAGAAGATGTCACTACTTGGAAATCTTATAGTTTCTGAACTGGGTCGTTTTCGACGTATTTTTGTTTTGCTTGTAGTAAGAAGTGTGAACTTTCTCTTCTAGAGGACACTACTGAAGAACTACAATAGTGCACCCTAGTGCAAGGTGAAAGAACGGTTTTTTTGAGAAATTTTTACTTCAAAAGTTTGTTTCTTGTTAAATTTCTTTCTGGTATTGTTTAAGTTGGCTGTATTCCCCTTTCTTTCCCCTTGTTTTGAATTTAGCCAATCCCGAATTTCTTTAATTAATTTACGACCAATAAGGGGTTTCTTCTTCAAATTGGATATGCTGCTTAACCCTAACCAATAAAATGATTGTGGGCGGGTGTTTTCTTTCCTGAAACGCCTCGAACTTTCCGCGAGAGTATATAAACTGCTGATTTTAGGGTCTCTGCGCCACTTCTCTACCATCTTTCAGTGTGTAAAGTACATAGCAGGGGGCGGGAAGCGCCTCTTTCTTCGGGCAGCAGTTCAACAACCAGGTAATGGCCGTTTAATAACTTCTTTTCTTGCTAGCTCAGCAGTTTAACTCTCGGGGCGGGTCCGAAGTTTTTTCACCATGTAACCTTTCCCTAAAATGTAAAGACTCTTAGTATCTATTCTCTTTTAAGCTACGTATTGGGATAGAGAGTGCTTAACCCTCTCGAGCTCCCTCTCATATTGTTTTGAGGTGAACTTATTTCTCACAACCGATTCTTCCTTAATGTAATGTAAATTGTTCTTTTCTAAAGTCACCTCCGTAGTATGGGATTAGCCCTTGCATTTGCGGTCTAGAGTCAGATTAGGTTTTAAACCAAATGTATTAGGAGTGCAGATCGCCTCCTCTCAAATTGTTATTTTAGAGGTCATGTAATTAACCTTTTTCTCACTTAATAGGCCTCAGTAGGTTGGGTATTTTACCCCCGTGTCTATGTCCTTAGAGGACAACTTGAAGGTGGAGTTTGGTGTGGCCTTTTATAGGCTTAAAGTTGAGAGCGAATGGCTCTTTCTCGAAAATTGAGTGTTGTATGCCTCGAGGAGGCTTTTCTGTGTAATTTAGAACAAGTGCTCCTGGGCATGAATGGGGTTTTCTGCCCCTCTGTTAAATCTTGTTTTGGGGTAAAGTTGGGCTAGTTGCCCAAGAATTGTGAGTTCGGGGCTCGAAGCCCAAATCCTGTAAATACTGTAATTGTACTTTTGTTGCCTTGCTACTCTGTACCTGCCATTTTTGTTTTTTCTGCATTTTGAAAAGAAAATATAACCTTGTTAAATTTTAAATTAATTTTAACTTCGTAGCCTGAGACCTGTTCACCACCCGCACCTTCTTTCACCTCTACCTACCACAAAAACTTGGTAAGAAACACAATTGGTTCAACTCATTTGCGGTTATCGTCATTTAGCATAAAATTACGGCGTGAGATTTTTTCTGAAAAGTCATATAGGGTACATCAGGTAAGTTAGACACGTGGGTTTGAAGTACCGACACTGGAAAATATTCTTCCCATTACGAGCTGACAACACGACCTGAAGTGAAATAAACATGAACTAATAAAAATACAATTCAGGTAATGTCATAACAATGATATACTGGCAAAAAACGAAAATTGTCCAACAGAAGAAGGGCCAGGCACGATAGAGGGACCCTGCTACATTACACAAACCGTTCGTATCCAATCTCGTACGAGTGACGTGTCCATCTACCCTTTTTCTTGAATACGAACGTAGATCACTCGCGGAAATTTTGCTTTAGGCACTGTCTTTCGTTTTAGAACAATGCAAGGTGCAAGCTTTCCGCCATCAGCTGTTACAGCAAGCATTGCAGTACATCATTGTTTTTTGCTTCCGGTAGCACGTACGATAACACTGTATGTTCCTTTCTTACGGATTGTTCGACCTTGTGGCTTTTGGAAACTGATTGGCGTCTGACCTGCGGTTCCTATAAGGGAGTTAAAAAATGTTCCTTCACTTTACGCTTCTCAATTACAGAGCGATGAAAATGGTTGAAATCAATCGTCATTTTTTGGCATAATGTTGTTCTTTGTTGTTCCATTTCTCTACATAAAATTAATCAAGCCTCGGCTAACCTTCAAATCCGAAACGCTGATTCCATGTACAGCGATTATTTCTCATTTTTTAAAATATGGCATTTCGTTAGAAACGGCTTATCCAACGTTGCGTAACAAAATCATATATTTAAGCAGATCCTCCTCTACTTGCGGAAACTTGCCGCTTTTTGGTCCGCGAAATGTTTTGCGAAACTTGTTGCCCGCTTAAAGTGCACTTATGTTACCGCGGTAGCGCACGTTTCATTTGGACACTGAATAGCCTACTTGCTACCTGCTGCCCTATTCCCCTATGTTTCGGCGTAACTGATCACCGCCGAGTTTGCATGATGCAGTATTACTCGAATACTGTGAAATGACAAACAATTTTGAGATCACAGAATGTCCCGTACCCGAAACTCTCGTAAAACGTGTGCAGTGGAATTCCTGCCGGCTAATAACAGCGCGTTGCACTATATTTGGAATGCCCGCTTTCCCAATCGGAAGTCTGCTACTTGAGTAGTTGACATCTTTATATAGAAACGCATTGAGAGCTATGTTCAAAGTTGTGGGTGCGACAAATACGCGTACATTTCTTTTTCCCCACTTTGGACCCAAAAATATTGGGATGCGTAAATTATGCAAGGGCATTAATTACGGGAGAAAATACGGCAGATTCCTTTTATCAGACGGTAAAATGAACGGAAATTTATAGATATCTCTGAACACTTGGAGATAACGTTTGTTATACTTTTTGGCCATAACGAGAAAAGAAAATACCAGAAACTGTCACCGACACAACCTGCTTAAAAACATCCCAATAATTAAAATTATGCACTTAAATACGCGAAACTACCACACACAAAACATACATTATTAACATGCGACTTTGACAGAGGGGGAAAGCATAGAAATGCAAGAAAAAACACGTGGCCTACAAATCCGACAAAACTACGCACAGAAACGTTGTAAACAGAGCGCGAACACAGTAACAAATTCATTCCTTCGTCCCAATTAACTGAGTCGCTAGCGCGTACTAGCCTCTCCTGCTTGCAGGACGATTTCCTGCCCCAGATCCCCAGCTGTATAAAGCGCACACACTGCTGTGGTCAAGGTTCCACACCGCTGGCTGCGCAGAAGCGTGTGACTGGGGAAAACATGACCATGCGCGTACCGCCATATTGCGGGCGCTCCTCAGCTTGACGCGGAGATCGTATGGAATTCATGCTTTAACTTACATTTCGCACACATGAAAACATTCGCCTTATAAAATTAATGACAGCCTACACCGACTACAGTGTACACACGCAATATATATACATAATACCAAGATTGTGGTAATATTAAAATATACTTCTGTATAAAAACTGAACAATCTACACAAATCCTTTGGATAGCCTATAGGTGGCGCATCTAAAAAAAAGAAACCTTTAGCAGACTGAATAAGAATACTGAAAAATACACTACTACAAATACACTAGCGGTAACTCGAAAATAATCATGTCGCTCACTTTAATATGAGGGTCATGTTTGTAACTGATGTGTTTGAACAATGTGTGTATGGCAAGAAGGCCAGACTCAAAGGACGAGAATCACGTGGCAATCTGTCTCTTAAGAAACCTAGGATCAACAATTATTTAGCTTTATTGAAAATATGAAGACATGTTCAAAAAGCGGTCTACAACCTAAGTATGATTACATATCGTGAGATAAAAATTACCTGTCTCTCAGCAGACTGGAGAACACATAAATTAAATATTTACTAACTCATGTACCGATAACAATAATCTTCAATATCAATATAAAGGGAAACCTGTGAAATAAAATCTTTCTATGAAATGTACATTCCCCGGTCTAGAAAGCCAAGAATAACGGCCGAGAGGATTCGTCGTGCTGACCACACGACACCTCGTAATCTGCAGGCCTTCGGGCAGAGCAGCGATCGCTTGGTAGGCCAAGTCCCTTCAAGGGCTGTAGTGCCATGTGGTTTTGGGAAAGGTACATAGCTTATGCTTCCTCTCAGATAAGTCATTGCAGCAAATTTTACTCAATTTTCTGAACAGATTGTTTAAAAAGTACATGACTGCAGAAATCTTTCTAAAACAATCAGATACATGTTTTATCATCTTCTGAATATGTAATGCCGGCTCTGCGGTGTAGGGGTAGCGTGTCTACTTCTTACCCGGAGGCTCCGGGTTCAATCGCCGGCCAGGTCAGAGATTTGTACCTGGATCTGCGTGCTGGTTCGAGGTCCACTCAGCATACGTGATTACAAGTACGGAGCTATCTGACGGTGACATAACGGCCGAGAGGATTCGTCGTGCTGACCACATGACACCTCGTAATCTGCAGGCCTTCAAGCTGAGCAGCGGTCGCTTGGTGGGCCATGGCCTTTCGGGCCTGTTGTGCCATGGGGTTTGGTTTGGTTTGGATATGAAATAACGTAATTGAATGAGTAGAAGTTAAATGATCATGTTTGTGTGATTTGGATTTAGGTAAATGCTGCCTGACATTCGTTACACTGGTACTAGTCTTCTGTTGTGTATTTCTTAAAATGAAATTAATATCTAGGGTTAGTTTGAGTTTCACTGCGTGGTTTAGGCTCAAGTTTTATTTTTTACAATTTGCTTTACGTCGCACAGGCACATATAGGTTTTATGGCGACGATAGGATAGGAAAGGCCTAGGAATGGGAAGAAAGAGCCCGTGGTCTTAATTAAAAGTACTGCCCCAGCATTTGTCTGGTGTGAAAATGGGAAACCACACAAAACCATCTTCAGGGCTGCCGAAAGTGGGGTTCGAACCCAGTATATCCCGGATGCAAGCTCACAGCTGCGCGGTCCTAACCTCACGGCCAACTCGCCCGGTTAGGCTTAAGTAAGAATGTTATCATTTAAGATGTAAAACCCTCCTCATAATATTATCTCCTTAAAAATTGGTGCTTTTACAAACTCATTCTGAATTAACGTTATTTGAGCACATAAAAATTGAAAGTGCGTTCTAATTTTTCTCTAATATGAGCACCATGATTTATACCAGAAAGAAAATAAAATGAAATTGAAAGTAAAGCACTTGCAAACAAAAAGATTAATATCATAGTGAAAAGTTAATTCTTTAGCGTTTTCTAATCCAGACTAGGATTGACAAGATTGTAATGAGCTTTGTTTAGACTTTACATTGTCAGATTTTTCTGGAATAGCGTATTAACAATTGTATTCTTTTATTATAAAGCATGTGGGAAAAATTGAAGAAATTAAGACCTACGATACTAATAAATCATTTTTCAGATAATTGATAATTTGAAGCAAATCCTTACCCTAATGTAAGAAGGTTGTGTCAAACATATCTTAGGGATTCTAGGCCCAGGTTTATCAAAATTGTAATACCGCTACACAGTTTGTATGAAAAATATGTAGTCATTTTCAGAACAGCTTTTTAGTTCTAAACAATTATCCCTGATGAATTGGAAAAAGACAAACAAAAAATAAGCCTAAATATTCTAAATTTCATGTCCATGCGTTCTCTAAATCAACCACCCTATAACTTGTTTAGTTCTCGATTATGGTAAATGACAGTTATTTTTTAACAGTTCAATTTCTACTTACATGTGAAAAGAAATGCCAGATCCCTTCTGATAGCAGTCTGTACAAATGAAGGCTGCACACGAATTCACCCTCTTGAATATCCTTCCATTTCCCAGGTAATGCCTAACTTTAGGCCTAATATTGCCGATCAATTTAACTAACGTAATGTATCAGCTCCCACATTCCTTGAAAATATTTGACAATATATTATCACTCCGTCACATATAATACCAAACCTGATCCACTAACAGGCATGATTCAAATCGAAAACATGCAAGGGTCTGTAAACATTACCACGTGCTAGCCATGCATTCGAAGCTGAAGCGCCCGCAACATGGCGATGCGCGAAAGTGTTCAATATTCCGCTTAGCATCAGCGCGCTCTGTGAGTCTAGATAAGTAGTATTAAAGTCTTTGGTTGTGGTAAGCGGGAAACACGATACACGAAGGCGACGGACAAAACACTCACGAAATAAAGCATAAAATAAATACGCTTGAAAATGAGGTTTTGTAAATTACACAAGCACATAAGAATTTATCCTAGGGGTATTGGCCGTATTAGTGGTTACATTGGTCAAAAATAGGAAGAAGTAAAAATAAATCGGAAAATCGGAAGACGAGTTAAAACCGGAAAGTTTCCGGGTAAATCGGAAGGGTTGGCAGGAATGGGAATACCTAAATAAAATGCTCTTTTGGACCCTTTGCAATCTGGTTTTAATAAGGGTCACAGTACCGCGACAGCATTTTCGAAGGTTACTGAAGACATTAGAAACGCTATGGACAAACACCTGCTCACTATATTTATCCTTCTTGACTTCAGTAGGGCCTTTGACACTATATAAATTCCGTATAGGATAAATAAAATGGAACAGCTAAATTTCGACCTAGCTGCGCTTAAGTCTCTTTTTTTCTTATTTGAGTAACCGTTAAAAGCGCGTAACAGTAAACGAAAAGGCCTCTAAATGGAAAATGAAACTTAGTAGTGCCCCACAGGGCAGTATTCTAGGGCACTTACTTTCCTGCATTTATACCAATGACATACCATTTGTAACAGGCAATAACACACACCGTCTCTATGCTGACGATCTTCAAATATATCGACAATGCAAGATAAGATATTAACAATGATCTCCGACGACTCAGTACCGGTATATTTGTACAACGAAATGCTCTTGTACGTAACTCCATGAAATCACATGCAGTCACAATTGGATCACGAAAATTACTGAGCTGCTGAAACAATGTCGCAATCTCGCCTATCCTACTGAATGGTAGCATTATTCTCTACAGTAAAACAGTTAAAAATCTTGGCATAATTATAAATGAAACACTTGATTGGTCTGATCACACGAAAGAAATGCGTAAAATGATTTTTAGAGTGCTTCGCCCTCTTAAACGGCAGAGGGCTGTATTTCCTTTTGAGCTAAAGGCCAAACTAATACAGACACTCGTTCTCCCTATTCTTGATTATTGTGACATGGCGAGAGAAAAAACAAACTTCAACGAGCACTGAATTCCTGCCTGCGATTTGTTTACAATATCGGGTACGATGTTCATATCACCCCGTATTATCAGGCTGTCTCATGGCTGAAGCTTGATAAACTTCGGCAGCTAGATACTTTAACGATGGTGTTTAGGGTGTTAGCTGAAAGTCAGCCACAGTATATTTATTCTAAATTCACCTTTTCATCATCATTTCACAACGTAAATACACGTTCTAGATTCTTTCTACTCCACTGCACTGCACTGCACAAATGAAATTAAAAAATCATTTGTGGTGACCGGCGCCAGAGTGACTAGCTCTTTATCAAGATTTAAGGTCATCTGCCGAGACTACCTGCTGAGGACACCTGACTGAATGGTCGAACTATGAATGTGTGCGTGCTTGAGGATTAGTCATTTTAAAGAGTTTTTAATATTAATTAATTAATTAATTTACATTTACTTTCAATTCTATTAATTTGGGTAGTTTTAACTATTTTAAGTGTACGAGAGGGCCTCGAGCCCTAACTTTGCCACTGTAAAAAAGGCACTAATAATGAAATAAATAAATAATGTACGGGGCATGGGTATAAATATTTTGTTAGTTGGTAAAAAATACTTCACAACATATGCTAGGTAGGGTTTACCTTGTCCTATTAGTTTCCCTCACGGTTAGGGCCGCGCAGCTGTGAGCTTGCATCCGGGAGATAGTGGGTTCGACCCCCACTGTCGGCAGGACTAAAGATGGTTTTCCGTGGTTTCCCATTTTCACACCAGGTAAATGCTGGGGCTGTATCTAAATTAAGGCCATGGCCGCTTCCTTTCCACTCCTAGCCATTTCCTTTCCCATCGTCGTCGTAAGACCTACGGTGCGACGTAAAGCAAATTCTAAATAAAAAAAATCTTTTCACAACCCCTTCCAAGGAAAAGTGGTATCCATGCTACTGGCCTGGACTTAAACCCCATCCACTGAAATTATTTTGTGGGTACGCCATTGCATCCACTCACCATTTAAGGTACAAGGTAAGCTCGAAGAATGATTGGATACTCAAAATACACCACCATAAATTATGCGGTTATAGCTCAAAAATACTAAACAAAGGTAAGGGACTTGATCTAGGGTTTTAAGTAGAATCCGAATAAATAGAATGTGACTTCTCATTTTAAAAATGTTTCATGCATCGACTGCGATTCAAGCCTCGGCCTTTTTGATGAGAAATTAGAATCAATGGAAGTGAGTTATCACGCCATAGGCCTATGTATAGAATTTAGGAACTCATCCGTCATCTGTCTTGCTACTGTTCAAATAAAAAGACTTTTCGCAATCCTGCAACAGTCTTCCCAATGTTGCAACTTAAACACAGCACATCTCTCAACCGCGGTACAACTCCAGGATCTCTAGGATACTGTTGTTTCCTGGAACCGATGTGCAAAAGCTGACACGATGTTGTAAGCTTGCAACTACTGTTTCTGGCCGTGGCCCCTGTTATCTACGTGGTCACGTTCAGGCCCCTTGCTAAGTACCCTTTTCCTCATCTCTTGACATTTGTGAACACACGGTCATATTCCCAATACTGCGGCCTCTATAGGGAAATATCCCCGTGCATCAAAATCCTAAGTGTTTTCCTTTCATTCAAGCAGTACAAATATGGAGAATTATGTATGGCCCTACTGAGCCTTGCTAGTAGATTCTTTGTCGCTACGTTAATTTAAAATTTCGGCGTAAGTGTTAAGTTGTTCGTACCGTACGTGAAACAACGGCTGATCCTCGCTCTAGTTCCAGGAAATATTTTGGAGGGAGGCCTATTGCCCTGGGCCACCCCTTGGCTACGCCAGTAGAGTCGCTGTAGAATGGAAAGAACGAAGCCCCATCTAGCGGCGAGTATAGGAACTGTGCCACCAACTTAAAACATACCACACTCCTCTGGGGCAATGATTAATGACTGATAGATGAAATGATATTGGAGAGTGGTTGTGGTTAGTAATAACATATTGTAGTTAGGATACATCTGAACATATTTTAAAATTATTGTAGTGTATTGTAATATCTTATTAGAAATTAGCATGCTTATTCTATTATTGTAAAATATTTGTGTAGCATAGTAGAAGTACTGATAGAAACCCTCTTACTTTAATTCTGTTGTAGTAATTCGGATAGGCTTAACTGCAGTTTAGAATTGTGTAATTCTTGTGTATTCCTTTCGGTATTCAGTAATTAATGGCAGTTTTTATCCTGTTTGGGTGTTATAGGATAAAAATATATTACGACTAAGTAGTATTGTAGTGTAGCAGTATATCAATTATCTTATTGTCGTGTGATCTTTGTGTACTATCCTAGACAATATTTCTTTCCTTTCTACACTTTTTTTTGCACAGAATAAGTTGTTTTATTTTTCCTTTTCTTTTCATTTTCCGTAAAGAATGGCTAAGTAGTGCAAGTGTAGGAACTGTGGGTGTGGGCAGGCATTAAGGAGTACGAGGGAGGAGCTGGAGAGTTTGAGGGAGATAATTAGGATTCTTTTAAACATTGTACAGAATACAATGTGTGTAAAAGAGGGACGGGAAGGAAAGGGGGGAATTGTAGCAGACAGGTGGTCTAATGTTTTAAGGGGAAGAAGACTGCAGGCTAAGGGCTCTATTCATGACAGGTGTCTGTAAGAAATCGGTATGAGTCACTGCAGGCAGAACAGAGGTAAGATGAGGAGCAGGGAACTATTGCTGAGAAGTGTGGAAGTAGGAGGAAGGGAAATGTGGAGTAGAGGATAGGAAAAGACAGGTGGAACAGGGTCATGGGGGAGGGGGAGGGGAAGGGAGGAGGAAGTAGCTTCTGCAGCTGTCAGGGAAGACAGGGCTGACCAGGAGGGGAGAGGATCAAATGAGGTGGGTAGGGTTGAGGCTCTGGTCATGAGGGATCCCATCGTTAGACATCTTGGGAAAGTGTGTTGAGGAAAGGGAACCGGAGTAGTGTGTTATCCAGGAATTATGTTGAGCCAAGTAGAAGAGAAGGAGGAGGGAAGGGAGAAGGTGGTAGTGTTTTGCATTTGTACGAACAACATAAGGCAAGGAGGTATAAGTACCAACACAGCTGGGGATGTGTGGGATCTGGTAAATGCAGCACGGGTGGAGTTTAAGGAAGCGGAGAATGTTTTCAGTGGAATACTGTGTAGGAGGGATACAGACTGGAAGGTGATTGGGTATTTATATGAGACTGTGGTTGGGTATATAGGAAACTGGGAGTGAGATTTGTAGATCCTAATGGATGGGTAGGAGATAGGGATCTGGACTCAAACATAAAACAGCAGTGCTACGTATAAGCTAGGCAATTTGTTCAGACGGGTTATAGGGAGGTACATTCAGGGAAACGGGGTGGTCTAGAGAGCGGTTATGAGGGTAAAGGAATCTGGAAGTCAAGAGGAATGACATAAAAAATGTTAGCGTTGAACTGTAGAAGTACTGTAAGGATAGGAATAGAGTTAAGTAATTTAATACCTATGTACTTAACATTTATTGTAATATAAATTTATTCATGGCTGAAATGATCTAATGGATGAAGAAATTGTCTCATGGAACAGGATCGTAGAGATAGGATAGGAATGGTAGGAGGGGGAGTATTCATTAAGGGGGGAAAAAGAATTTGTACGCTACGAAAAAGTGAAATATGACGAACATGAAATTCTAAGTGTAAGGCTCCCCTCGAAAGATAATAGGCAACATGATGTCTTTGAAGTGTACAGACAGGGAAAGGGTAGTTCTGACGCTGATTTGCAATTATTTGATAAGATAATCAGCTATATGGGAAATGATATGGCAAGGAATGCGATTGTAGCAGTTGATTTCAATTTACCAAATGTCAATTGGAAAGGTAATGCGAATGACAGGCATGTCCAACAAATGGCAAAGAAGTTATGTGGGAAGGACAGCTGATTCAGAAAGTAATAGAATCAACTAGCCGGAAGAATATTCTGGGCGTGGTGCTGGTAAAACCGTTCGACATGTATTGCATGTGAGCTTTGGCAAAGCATTCTTTCTGATTATATTATATATGTTTGCAAAATTAATACCGTAACTGGTTAGATAGAAGGCAGTTCGGGTTTAGGAAAGGTTATTTCACTGAAGCTTGAGCCAAACCCCCACCCCAAACACACGTGAAAGTCCCACATATTCAGTCCACAGAGGCACAATAAACAAAATCAATTCAAGTCCGAGGACCGCGATTGAGAAAGGCTGCAAGAAACAGGCCTTGAACAGGAGACCGGTCCCTTAAATTAAATCTACCAAGGACTGATGCTACTTGAGAATGAAAGCTGAGAAGTACTCTAATTCACAATTTATTCAAACAAACATCAAGGAAAGAAAAGAAGGAAGGGAAAATGTTTAACATGAAATTAACCAGGTCAAGGGAGAATAACAAATGTTTTATACATACGTGCAATTTCCCACCTGATTCTTATTCAAATTCATAGCATGAAACTTATTATTTGGTCAATGCATGTAAGCATCATATATCAAAAACGCCCACGCAATACACGCCTACACAAAATTCAACGTAGTATCAGAATGGCAACAATGCACTCCCCAAGAAAAATCAAGGAGCAAAAGGGGGAAAAAGCACCTAAGCTCCCATAGGGTGAACAAGGGGGCTGAGGACCAAAGCATACGCAAGATATGACGGAATGAAACAACAGATAGTGATCAAAATAAAAGTCAACCATACAAGAAAAGGCGATAACGTATGATCGACACAGGAACAGACTCAAAGAAAAAGGAGACGAAACCCAAAGGGATGGAATGAAATGAAAAGTAAACATTCAATAAAATACAAACATAAATATGTCTATTGTCCTCCAATAATTCAATCACAACATTCGCACGACCTTTCACTCCAACACGTTAAGATATACATGGCAGCAAAATCGCCAGTAGGTTAAGGGCCGGACACAACCAAAATAGTGACCCCCAGAGTCACGGGATAACGGGCGCAGACTCATCATAGGCCACAACCAAGGCAATAAGCATATCCTTCGGGCCATATAATAAACCATGCATACGTTGCCAGCATATCGCGATTCATACAGATCCGCCAACCGAGGGTCCGACACGGATCTAGATTTATTTCGTACGATCAAATCAAACGCAGACCTAAGGTAAAGAGCAAGGGTGCAGGCCCTTATCATTAATAGGAATAATATCTTCGAGCCATCATATACATCCATCCCATTCAAACGACAGCGGAAAGAGTACGTAGCAAAAATATAAGACAAGAGGAACAAATATTAAACAAGGAGTCACGTACCTGGAGATATAAAACAATTGATTAGAAAGATCAAACGGTCATTTGCTTTCATTTGAATCTTTTAAAAACATTCTGATATGCCACAAAGGCTGATCCATTCCGCATGGGATCCATGTTGATATTTCACGTCATAAAAACCAAAACTCGGGCAAAGAATAGCAAAATACTATTTTTCTGGTAGGAAACTTGACCTTCACTGACAAAGGGCAGAGAGCTGTCATCTGAGGAGTACATCGTGAAACACTTAACTCACGTAGTGCGAGCTAGTTAAAAACGGGCCAAGTAAAAGGGTTCGGAAACGAACCAGAACGACACACTATCGGTACAGGGCCATCACCAAATGGCACAACCTCAACTTGTAGGATTCCAGCAAGATGTAGCAGATATGTTGGATTCAGGAGGTCAAATGGATTGTATCACAATTGACCTGTCTAAGGCATTTGATAGGATGGATCATGGGAGACTACTGGCCAAAAATGAGTGCAATAGGACTAGACAAAAGAGTGACTGAATGGTTGACTGTATTTCTAGAAAACAGGTCTCAAAGAATTAGAGTAGACTAAGCTTTATCTGACCCTGTAATAATAAAGAGGGGAATTCTTCAAGGCAGTATTATCGGACCTTTATGTTTTCTTTTATATAAATATATATATAAATGATATGAGTAAAGAAGTAGAATCAGAGATAAGGCTTTTTGCAGATGTTATTCTGTACAGAGTAATAAATAAGTTACAAGATTGTGAGCAATTGCGAAATGACCTTGATAATGTTGTTAGATGGACAGTACGCAATGGTATGATGATAAATGGGGTTAAAAGTCAGGTTGTGGGTTTTACATATAGGAAAAGTCCTCTCAGTTTTAATTCCTGCATTGATGGGGTGAAAGATTCTTATGGGAATCATTGTACAGTATATACCTCGGTGTTAATTTAAGGAAAGATCTTCATTAGGATAATCACATAAATGGGATTGTAAATAACAAGTACAGATCTCTGCACATGGTTACGAGGGAGTTTTTGGGTTGTATTAATGATGTAAAGGAGGGGGCATATAAGTTTCTGGTAAGACTAGAAACTAGAGTATGGTTCCTGGGGGATCTTCACTAGGATTACTTGATTCGAGAACTGGAAAAAATCTAGAAAAAGCAGCTCGATTTGTTCTGAGTGGTTTCCGACAAATGAGTAGCGTTACAAAAATGCATTGTGACCGTACGCCCTACCGTACCATACACGACATCAAACAATGATAATTCACGTATAAATATAAAATACGTTTGAATGATTTATCCAGCGGAAATTGAAGTTATAATTTGTTGTTTCCCCAGAATATTTTTAGTGGAGAGCAATCACTGGGATTTGCCAACAAACACCGGTGCAGATAAGCCGTTTTCTGCTTGCGTTCAGGAGCTGGGGAATTTCTAAGGTCGGTGAATCGCTGAGAGTAACAATTGCAACAAACGGAAAGCTAAGCGAGGGAAAGTTTGAAATTAGCAGTCAATAATAAGTTTAACAGAAGACAATACTGAGAAATGTCTTGAACAACATACTAGAAATATAAGAAACATCCTGAGTGAGGCTCACAGAAACCATGAAGTAGCGTAGTATACCTTTATTTCTTCCTCCTGATGCATACATAATTAATACTCACATTTGGAATTTTATCTGCTGGAGAAAATATATACAGAAAACAACACAAAAACAAACAAGGTACACTGAGTGTCCAAACGTCATGGGAACATACTGAATGTGATAATAATAATGAGTTGTTCCTCCGCGAGCCTTCAAAACGGCAGCAATACGGCAAGACATCGACTCTACAAGGTGTTAGAATTGTTCTGGAGGAATCTGGACTCGCGCATCTTGCACTGCTACTCAAAATTGGTCTTGTGTAGTTGGTGCTGTGTTTATGGAGCGTAAACCAGCACTGACAGCATCCTATGAATGTTCGACTGGATTAAGATCGAGAGATCTCGAGGGCCAATTCATGGCCATAACTTCACTGGAGTGCTCCTCCAATCACTTGCGGGCCACCACAGAGCGATGACATGGCACATTTTCCTCTTGAAATATGGCATCTCCATCAGGGTATTCTAGGACCAGGAAGGGATGCAGTTGGTCTGAAAGAATATCCACATAACGTGCACCTGTCAACGTCTCCTGCAGCCGGACAATGGGGCCTAATAGCGACCATGAGAATGTTGCCCAGTCCAGAACTGAGCCACCTCCCGCCTGGACACAACCTTGTGGACACGCAGGATCCATAGCTTCATGGGGCATACGTCACTCTCTCTCGCGGCCATCAGCTCGATACAACTGGAACTGGAATTCATCGGACCATACCACACACCACCACAGTTCCATGGTCCAATGCCGATGATCGCGGGCCAATGCACGTTGAGCTCAGTTATGAGGTATCAGTGAAGGGACACAAGTTGGTCGTTGGCTGGTGAAACCTATGCAGTGCAGTTGCCTCCTTATAGTCCTGATAGAAATAGGTTCCTGACTCACAGCAGCCCATCAAGCATCCAGTATGGTTCTGCGGAGGCAACATGATGTATGTTCATTCAACACCTGTGGTCTTCCCGTGCGGTGTTTTACGCGAGTGGTAACATTCTCTCTGCAATATTGAAGATCTACCCTCTACACTGTTGACTTTGGAAATCCGAATTCACGTGTAATCTCCGCAATGCTATGACCCATGTACCGTGCGCCAATGATCATCCCACGCTTCAAGTCGGTTAACTCGCGACGTGTTGCTATCTTCACGACACTGGTATCTGTGACAAACTGCTCAGCTACGCCGCAACGCTCAGGTGGCGTACGTGGCACATTTTCTAATGGGACACTCCTCCCCGTGACTCTTCAGTGTAGACTGCATTTAAGTATCCGCTCTAGTTAAATATATGGCTTATTGATAGGTTCTATACAATTTATTTGAGGAGGCCCAATTTTGTTTTGTCACAAGGGGTGAGGTCAGGTGAGCGTGGAGGCCATGACACGTTCGTGACTCTCCCAAGCTCAATGTTTTCTGTGCCATCTCGAAATTTAAAGTTTACGGCCCCTTCTTCTTCGCTGAAAAATCCATTACAGGGCACATCTACCTGGATATGCTAGAGAATTGGCTCATGCGACAGTTGGAGACCGATAGCATGAACTTCATCTACCAACAGGATGGTGCACCTCGTTTCCATGTTGATGTTCTTGACTTTCTGAACAACAGACTTCCAGAAAGAGGGATCGGTCATATCGGGAATGAAGATCACGCCCTCATGTCATGGCCTCCACGCTCTCCTGACCTCACCCCTTGCGACTTCTTTTTATGGGGTTATGTGAAAGATGCAGTTTTACGCCACCATTACCGGCTGATCTAACAGAACTGCGGGCTGGCATCATCAACGCCTTAGTCAAATTGACAGCGACATGCTACGTCGGGTGTGGGACGAACTTGACTATACAGTTGATGTGTGTAGTCACTCATGGAGCACATATTGAGCACTTGTAGGCTCATAAAAAACTTCATGAGTTTTTCTGTCTGTCTATATAATTTTCTCATGTTACAACAAATAATAAACAAACAGGAATTTTTTGAAACCGCTCCAATCATTTGTGCGCACCCTGTATAAGTTAGGTTAGGTGACGCTGTTTGAATAAGACATCAGAAAAGTTTCCCACAAAAGCCACTGGTGTGATATTACTCCAATATTTCAGAATGAAATTGAACATATGCGTTCATGTTCACTCGGAACTGGAGCCAATATTGATCTATGCCATCGAGACAGGGACAGTAACCACGAGGGAGAGCACAATAGAATGCAGGGATTGGAAATGAAGTTCTTCAGAAGTATGAAGGGACAAAATCAGGAATGAGGAGTTCAGAAGGAAGCTAGATGTTGAAAGACTAGAAGACCAGATAGGGAAGGTTTGCATTAGGTGGTTTGGGCATTTCAAAAGAATGAAAGCAGACAGAATTCCAGGAGTAAGACTGGAGTGGAAATGTGAGGGAAAGAGCCGAAGTGGAAGACTGGGAAAGAGATGGGAGGACCAGATTAAGGAGGATATTGGGAGGCAAGCAGAGGTGGAAAACATATATAAAGAAGAGTGGTGGAAGGAGAGGACAAAATGGGGGTCAAAGATCTACTGCCTGATGCAGGAGCTCCCTAGACAAGGGTAAGAGAAAAAGATGATAATGATGAAGATTCCACCTACCTGCAACACTACAGACATGCAGTTGAACACTGAGCATACACAGCTCACCATTACATAACTAGTGCAGGCTCCCACTGTACATCTTTCTTCATCCTGGAAGGTAGACTTAATGATGGAGGAAGCTATTTGAGAAAGGAAGAGTTGCCGATATGATAATCCAGTTCTTCCATTCTAAATGGAGACAATTTCCAAGGTTCAGTGACAGGAGTGATAAACATTATTTACTTTAAGGAAAATAATACGAGAGACCATGAACCTAATTAGGATACTATAGTTATTTTAATGATAATCTCATACATAAAAAATATACAGTTCATAACACTAAATAATATGGAACATATACAACACAGGCTGCATGTGAAAAGTAAATATAATACTTTATACAGCTGTGATTTGAGGTGCTCCACCTTCTTATAAAAAGGAAATTTATAATGGCAGCAACAAGTGCCTATTGCCACAAGTGTCAATCAAGTGCTCCTCGAGAGAAATTCTTTAGAATGTATGAAGCATTAATCTAGCAAACTCTCTTGGATCACACTGAACAACTCAGAGCAACACCTAGAAACTCTTCAAAGCTGATAGTAATCGTTCCCTTCAGTTCGGTATCTCGAGTTCGAAATGCCTCTGCAAAACAAGGAGTAAACGTATGTTAATGCCATGGAATGCAGATAAAACACACATATACTTATATTCCAAAGAATTGACATGAGTTAATGGTGGAAGCACAGATAAAACACACAAATACTTATAACAATGAGCAATTACATTATGACAACCCTGACCTAGAAACATTTATTGTGGCAGGAGTGCAGAGAGGTACATGTGACATGTTGGTTGCTTGGTACATAAAGGGCAAGTGTACGGGCTCGCTGGTAGTTGTGTGTTCAGAACGGCGATCTCTCTGAGTTCGGTAGAGATAACGATGATGACATGGCATCTTGGTACCAGCATCTCTGAAATAGCACAGCGTGAGCACATATTGAAAGTGGTGCAATGCTGGGCAAATGACACTTCATCCAGTCATGCGTCAACAGCGGACCCTTGATGACAGAGACCAGTGAAGGCTGTCACGCATTGCACAGAGCAACCACAGGGCCACAGTTCAAAAAACTGCCAAATGACCAGAGCAATGTTTTACAGCATACAGTTTAAAAACACTGCTGCGCATGAAGAGTCAAAGGTCCTGTTGTATGCCAATGATGCCTGCACTCCACCAACAGCAGTGCATGAGGTGCACACAAAATCATCAACGCTGGAAAATGGATGACTGGAAAAAGCAGCTAATATTCAAGCCAGCATATCCAGGTGAAACTATGAGGCTTGTGACATCTTGTCATTGGGTCAGTGGTCTAATTTGCCCCTTTCAACAATCTTCATCTATATATATAAAATAAGAGATTTGTCTGTACATTGCTCAGAATTTGAAAAGAATGGTATTTCTGTATCGGTCATGTCCATAGTAACAAGGAAATTAACTTTTTACTTTTCCATATTTTCTGTTTGTCTGTCTGTATGTATGTACACGCATCACAAGAAAACGGCCGAAGAGAATTTAATGAAAATCCGTATGTGAAGTCGAAGGATGAGCCACTACAATTTAGCCTATAAATCATTTTACTCACGCTGAATAAAATGGTAGTTTAGGGGAAGGCCTAAAATTTAATTCTCAAATATTTATATTATTAGTGGTCCTGTCGATAAATACTACATAAGTAAAGTTATATAGAATTAAATTTCTGATCATTTATGTCATACGTTGTTACCATACTGGCTTTGATAACGCAGATATTCATGAATTTGTATTTTTGTTGCCAAGTCCATATCAACGCCGAGCCACGAGAAAATGGGTTAACAGAATTTAATGAAAGTCGGTATATAGAGTCGGGGAATAAGAAACCACTGTCTAAGTTATACAAATTTTTATTCACCCATGATAAAAGTGTAGTTTATGGGAATGCGCTTAAAATTTAATTTTTAAATGCCTATGTTATTGGTCCTTTCGAAAAGTACTACGTAACAAAAGTTATAGAGTAAAATTTCCGACCATTTATGTTTTAATCAGTTTTACCATACTGACTATGATAAAAGTGGTATTTCAAAGTCGGAAGAAAACTAAATGTGAAGGCCTACAATATTGAAAGCACATAACATTTATCAACAATAACATTACATTGACCATTGTTTGTTGTGATGTTCTTTGTTTCTTACGCTGCCGCTCAACTCAGATAGATGGGATTATTGCTGCGTACCGAGAATAACAGCCTGACTGAATATTGGCAGGAAATAGCTGGGGAATTAGAAAACTTTCTTCTTTAGCATGCCATTCCTCTGGTTCATACATTTTCTGATACTGCCATTATGTAACGGACGGTTCATCATAGTATTCCAGCTATTTGATCCCTACTCTGACAGGCTGTTTTGAATGAGCAGTGTCCACACTTAAGGCAGAGGCTCACTTAGTAGTAGTGGTAGTAGTAGTATGATGTGGACTAGAATTACAGTTTAAGCCTATTTCAAATTATAGCATCACAATTCAATAAATATAACTCAAAATTCAACCCTGAAAAGAGCTGTTTCTTAAGAAAAGCTTCTTCCTCTTCAATTAAATTCTACATTCATTTTATTCCAAATTAGCAGTGAAGAGGGGGTTTCTCCTCTGGCTTGGAGGGAAAATTTGCCTCCATGTCAGATAGATTTTTCCGCTGCCTGTGTACTGAACTGAGATTTTCCAACTCATTGGGTACTCCTAGGAAACAGATTAGTAAAAGGGCATAGTGTTTGCCCTGGGAGTCTCTACTATTCGACACCCCCACCCGGTCGAAATAAGACGCAGTGTGTTCACGGATCACGGCTGTCTGCGGCTTGGTCGTTCCAGTTCTGGAACTTTGGATTGTTAGATCGGCAGCGTAGTACTGAATGGAAATTCTAAGTTCCCATAAGGGAATTAGATTCTTTTCCACCAATAGAGCATATCAAGAATCAGATCAAAAATTAGGAGCAAACGCCGGAAAAGCCATACAGCGTAGTACTGTTCATTAAAAGTGAGAAAATGTGTGGTTTTTCATTTGATTGAGTATTTCATATCAAAGCATTGCTTTTAATCGTGCTATTCCTACTGACGTCATTATAATGACCTATGTTCATTTCAGTTGGGAAAACTACTAAGACAGTCTTTCTGAGGATGTAAAAAGGCAGGTGGAGTGAGCGTCTGCCATTATAATAAAAACTCCCCAGCCTGATTATGACTGATGGTACGCACGGAGGCCCGCCATTATAATGAAAATTCCCCAACCCAGTCTTCTTATGAGAAAAGATGTTTGGTGACTTCCCTGTCGCCTTTCTAGGCTAACGTTAAGTGTTATGCAATTGAATACAATCTTGCTCAACATGTACACTGCCTAACTAGAATTCTGTATACAATGTAGAATTCTGTAGCGAAGAACGGGTACATCAGCCAGTAAATTAATAAAACTGCTTAGGCTTCCATGGCCACTGTCCAATTCTGTGTACTTACAGTGGAAATTTATTGTATTTACAGTTTTCAATATCAATATATTTAATAAAGAATCACAAATGCAAAAACTTTTCAAAATTTCCCTTCCTAAAAGGAGGGTGAGGGGATTGGTCAATGGTTGCGGGTAGATGAAAATACGAGGATTGGGGTAAAAGTCATTGCAACTATTTTTCTTCTTGTAGATATGTGAACGGATCACAAACGTATATGTGTCATGTGGAAGTTCTGCAGGCATAGTGTGTATGCAGAACAACAGATGGCTCTGTGATAGCTGGTAGTAGCGCAGCGAGGGCTGTGAAATCAATCAGTTGGCGAGTGTCGTGCGAGATGGAAGTAACCTGCGTTGAGCAGCGCGCTTACATCAAAATAGCCATTCTCCGAGGGAGAAATGTGATGGAATGTCACAGTGAATTAGTGGAAGCCCTTGGGAATAATGCCCTACCATACCATACAGTAGCACGGTGGGTACGAAAGTTTCAGCAAGAACGTGTGTCAACCGACGTGGCACGTGCCGTCATCGAGCAGCTCCTGGATGAAGACAGACGATGGATGCTACTGGAGTTAGAGAGGGCAAGTGTCATCTAGAAACACACTGTCCACAGGATATTGCATAACGAGCTACAACTGCATAAAATCGCATCGCGGTGGGTACCACATGAACTGATGGAAGTTCAAAGGTCTGTGCGCTATGCAATATGGTCCAACCACCTTGCACGCTGGCAACAGGACGGCGATCAATTCTTGTCATGAATAATCGCCATCGATGAATTTTGGGCCAGGGCATACGAACCAGAACTGAAACGTCAGTCCGCGGAGTGGTGACATGCTGGATCACCAAGGAGGCAGAAGGTCCGTCAGAATCCTTCCCCAGTCATATTGACAGTGATCGTCCCGTATGACGTCAAGGGTGTCATTGTTTGCCACTTTGTTCCACATGGCAGAACAGTGACCGCATAGCACTACAGGGACTTCCTGGTGCGACAGATATGACGTGGCATTTGGGAGAAACGTCCGGATCTTGTGGACAGTGCAATAATCCTGCACGACAATGCAAAACCACATAAAGCAGTGTGTAGGGCGGCTACTGCGGTGTTGGGGATGGGAAGAACTGGAGCACCCACTGTACTCTCCTGACATTTTGCCCTGCGATTTTGATCTCATTCGAAAGATTAAGGAACCACTACGTGGTAGGCGGTATGCAACACGAGAGGACATTGCTAATGCTGTGCGCCAACAGGTGACCCGATTCACACATGGTGCGGCAAATGCTGAGGCAGATGGTATTCAGCACCTTCCACATCGTTGTCAGCGTGTGGTGTCAGTTGCAGGGGACTACTATGAGGGTCTTTAGGCTCAGGTTTGTCATGTCAACTTTATGTGTACTGTGTTGTCATTCTTTTGCACCGGGAAGGCCATATTGCCCTGTATACTACCTTAATAAATTAGTGTGTTACGATATTTCAGTGCTATTAATTGTCCACACATGTAGCTAACACCTTGCCCTTTCGTCTGTATAAGTCATATTTTCCAACCGGACTGGTATTTTCAAGAAAAAAAAAAATAGTTGCCATGACTTTTGCCCCAACCCTCATATAATGCTTAGGCAATTATTAGTTCTACCATAATTGGTATCTTAATTCTAACAATTCTAAAAAAATTCAATAGAGCAATCTTCATTTCTCACTATCACTTCTCTGTGCGGCATCAGTGGTTATTGAACACACATCTTATGTCTTGCCTGTCCAAAGTATCACAAAACATGGTACTTCCAGGAAACATCAAGACTCTACCAACAGTGTAATAATGCTTGTATCAACTCACCTGTGAACCTTTGGACTTGCACACATATCACAATGAATTGGTCAACAGAAATACGCTGATGCTTTTGCGGATCACTTCTGGTAACGAGAAACTTGATGAATTCTGGAGAAAATCTGAAGCCCATTTGTTGAAAGGCTGCAACATAAAGATACATGAGGCTGACCTTCACTGGAACAACTCTGCTCTCCTAGTATTATGAATAGATGACTAACTTATTGGTTACTAATGTAACTTTAAAATATATTTAACAAAAGATGAAGTGGTTGTTGTTTTCGGTGATGAAAAATAGGAAAGAGCTAGGGTTGGGAAGGCAGCAGCGGTAACCTTAATTAACCCATTTGACAAGCTGCAGTCGCGCACAGTGTTTTGGCGAATGAATCAAATAACGAGCTCAGCTTGCATCGACTCAATATCTCGCTTATTTTCGTATATTAGATCACCTTTGCAATATAAGTTATCACAATATACACTGTTAGGAACCAGAGGCATGTAGTGTTGGTAAACAACACAGTCTGTATTTCTGTGTGATGCTGGGATTGTTGAACAACGGTTTATTTACACGGCCAACTCGCTCAGTATGAAAATATCAGTACTAGTGTAGTCCGACTCATTGGCTGAACGGTCAGCGTACTGGCCTTCGGTTCAGAGGGTCCCGGGTTCGATTCCCGGCTGGGTCGGTGATTTTAACCTTAATTGGTTAATTCCAGTGGCACGGGGGCTGGGTGTATGTGTTTTCATCATCATTTCATCCTCATCACGACCGCAGGTCGCCTACGGGCGTTAAATAGAAAGACCTGCACCTGGCGAGCCGAACCCGGCATGGGATATCCTGGCACTAAAAGCCATACGACATTTCATTTCAGTACTAGTGTATTATGTAACAAGCATGGTGGTGGTGGTGGTGGTGGTGGTAGCAGCAGTAGCAGTACAGAGATGCCACCTATTACGATTCAATCATAATAATTAGGAATCACCCATCATAATTACGCCTTTACAAATCACACACCACATATTACGAATTTTTGTTGATTTTAAAATCTAAGTGTATGAAGTGTTCAAAAGGATACACAAGGAATGCCAATACAGCTTGAATTTTCAGAATATTATTTTCAGATTTCTCAGTCCTGTCCCTTGTTTAAGAATATTTAGAGTTTTCACGCGCCGAATGCAGTGTGTGCTTCCAGTACCACAAAAATAGGCACACATGAAGTAGTATATCTTGCAGAGTTGTTATCTTTGTTCGTCACATGATCAGACTTCCATGCAAGTATGCGAGTTCTTTTGTCTTTGTTTTGGCGGCAAAGTGGTGACAAACTCCGTTTCATTGTGAATACTGTGTGCGTGACTGTTGAAGTATTTATTGTGATTTTGGTTGCCAAATTAACATATACTGCATTTCTAGGATACAGTAAAACCTGTCTTAACGGACACCTCTCATTGGTGGACGATTTTCTAGGTCCGTAATTAAATGCCATGTTGTGTATGAGTAATTTACCCCTCTTATACGGACACCCTTTATTACGGACACGGACACACCATAGCCACGAGAAACTCCAATTAAACCTCCCCTAATGGACACTTGCTTTTTCAAGAAATTCTGTATTTGTGTCCTGTACAGTATGTATTCGCTTACTTTTTGCACAGCCGATACTTCCAAGAATCACAGACACCGTAACTTTTGATCCTGGCTGTACACATTCTTGGAAGGCAACACTAAACTACGCTATCACTACCGGAAGTTGTGTGATCTGACATGCTCGACAGCCCTGGAATTCGTACCTTCACTTTCAGGTTACTTTTCATTGACTCGTGAGCATTTGATATGTTCAATTTTACGTTAGTAAGTGTGTGTAAACATGGCTTTGAGGAAGTTTTTAACTTTAAAATAAAAGGTAGGCATAATAGACTATCATAAACGTGAGAAGTGTGGTGTGCGTAAACTGTCCGAAGTGTTTAAAATTGGAAAGACACAGGCAGCTGAAATTGTGAAAAAGCAAGAGGAACTAGTGAAAGAATGGCATTTAAATGGCAACGAACAGCGCATTAAACTGTTTCAAAGTGGTAGTGGAGCTCTCATTGACAAGGCAACGCTAGAGTGGTTCACTAAAATAAGAAGTCAGAATGTCCCTGTCTCAGGACCAATACAAGCAAAAGCGTTAGAATTCGCGACAGAATTAGGTATTGGAGATTTAAAAGCCTCGAATGGCTGGCTAGAAAGATTCAGAAAGCAACATGGTATTAACTTCAGAGTGATTTGCGGAGAATCATCCAGTGTTAATATGGAGATTGTTGACAACTGGCAAGAAAAAATACCTTCAATCATAGACGGGTATGCTCCGGAAAATATTTTGAATGCCGATGAAACTGGATTATTTTTCCGTGCTTTACCCAACAAAACTTTGTGTTTCAAAGGAAATCGTTGTACTGGTGGAAAAGTTGCTAAAGAACGTCTTACTGTCTTGTTATGTGCAAGTATGAGTGGAGAACGGAAGGAGCCCCTTGTGATAGGAAAAGCTGCAAAACCAAGGTGTTTTAAAAATATGGATGTTACGAAGTTTGGCATTGAATGGAAAGCGAATAGGAAAGCATGGATGACCAGAGAAATAATGACAGAGTGGCTAGGACAAATGGACAGAAAAATGATACGCCAGGAGCGAAAAGTGTTATTATTCCTCGATAATGCAGCATCGCATCCGGATACAATTAAGTTGCAAAATGTGAAGATTGTCTTTCTCCCACCAAATGTAACATCAGTTTCTCAGCCGTTTGACCAAGGAGTGATCCAGAATTTCAAGGTTATGTACAGACAGTTAGTGATGAAGCACATAGTACCAGAACTTAACGGGAATGAAGTAACCCTTCAAACACTGACAAAGGGGCTGAATGTTCTCCAAGCAATTTCATGGACAACCAGTGCATGGAAAAACGTCACGGCCTCAACAATTCGTAACTGCTTTCTGAAAGCTGGGTTTCGCGCTAGTGGTGGACATCCCGAAATAGAATCGGATACCCTTCCTGACAGCATGGAAACAACACAAGAGTTGATTAATGCAGCAGGTTACAGTGTACAAGTGGACACCTATATCGAAATTGATTCAGATATTCCAACACAGTGTGAGAGTAGAGATATGAAAACGATTCTTCAGTCAATCCAAGGGAAGAGGGACAAAAATGAAGATTCTGACGAAAGCGGGAGTGAAGGTGATGCTAATGACGACTCTGAAGAAAATACGGAAATTAATGTGCTGCCAATAACCTCGTACAGTGAGGCTCTCGGCATTGTTAAGCGACTGAAAGAATTTTATTATAAACAAAACGATGAAAAAGGTGTAAATTTGACCCAGGATTTAATTGCACATAGTGAAAACATCATTGCTAAACCGAAATGGACAAAACAAACGAACATTAAGGATTTTTTCAAGTGCTAATGTTTTACTGTATTGTGCTAGATATTGCTACATCTACATACTGATTTGAAGTTTCAAAAATTCAAATGTTCTTCTTAATTTTAACATGGTGAACGGTAATAGTGTTCAGTGTGCTCAATAGAGGTTTCCATAGAAGTGTTTTTGTCTCTTTAATACAGTGCATCGCAGCTGCAGCAGCCCATCTACAACTTTCTCATGTGAGTAGAGTGCAGTATATTGTACAATACTGTATACAGTATACAATTAAAGTTACATTTGCGAGAATTGTTAACACATACAATACATGGGTTATTGTGTTCCATCTTATGTTTAATGGTACCGGTTTCATAACCTCTCGCGGGCGGACATCCCTTCATAACGGACCTTTTTTTCGGTCCCGAAGGTGTCTGTTATAGGGAGGTTTTACTGTATATGCTAATCGTGTGTTACAAAATGAGAAAGTTTGAAATAATGAAGCGATTTCATGTGCAGGAAAATATGTGTGATGACGTTACCGTAACTAGTGATGCTAGTAATAAACCGAAAATTGTTCCAAAATGTAGGGAAGAATACTCGAAAGAATGGTCCTGTTTACCGAGTTCCTGAAAATCTTATTCACACGTGTTTTGTAGTGTGTGTAGCCGCAATTTTTCAGATGCGCATGATGAGGAAGAACAAGACTGAATTCCGTGCTAATATGAGCTCCGAACTGTCAAGTGCTCTGTTAGCGCAGAGGATCCACATGATATCAAAAGAAAAAGCATGTCGCCAGCATACGTTTACCAAACAGGAACTACAAGCTGCTAAGGGAGCAACTACCTACAGTACTCAACAAAAGATATGATCTTTCAACTTCCACTCAGATATGTACTGCAGATCACATGTTATTTTAGCAGGTAAGAACCATACACTCTTTATACGTCAGTCTTTGAATATGTTACATCTGGTTGAATTGTACGTTGTTCATTGATTTTTCAATGATATGTAAGTTCGTAAGATCTCGGAAGAAAAAAAAAAAAAAAAAAAAAAAAATTCTACCCCCCTTCCATGCACTACCGGCTGCATGATGAAATGCCTTTCTTGAAAGTTGGCATCTTTGGTAGTAGTAAGCAGTATTAATTTAGTCAATTTAATGTGTTATAGACATATCCTGGAACAGGTTCTATTGGCAGTTCTTCAGTTAGAACAGGAGCTGGCAACCTAGATGCTACAGTGATCGACTGAGAAGTTCACAAATTTTCAAATAATCTACTCTTTAAACAATTGCAGTCCAATAATTTTTTCTTTTTTGTTATGAAAATTCAATTAATGTACCAGTAAAAAGCTCTAGGCAATGAAATACTGTACATATGATATACACATGGAAATAAATTACTGTAAATAGCTGCAAAAACATAAAAGCTTACTATCCTTTATATTTAGTGTGAAACTTGGCAGGATTTTTTCTCAACAGTAGCCTTTATGCTGGGTGAGTACAGTGAAACCTTGTTAGTGCATTCCTCATTAACACGTCTTCCTGCTTAGCACGTTATAAAATCGTGTTTCGAATTTTCGCTATTACCGCTTAGTACGATCACAGTTCTGATGATGATGATGCTTGTAGTTTAAAGGGGCCTAACATCAAAGGTCATCGGTCCCGATCACAGTTTTCTTAGCCCTGAAAATGTTATTTGTCATCCCTTGTGAGACAAACGTGACTTCCAACTTGGGTAAGATCTGTCATCTGTCACCACAGTTGTGTGATTATACAAAAAGGCCTTAAATTCCTGAACTTCACAGGGTAAGTTACACGTTGCGAGGGGCAAGCCGCTAGCCTCAGGAACGATCAGTTTTGCTTGCCGGTTAGCAGCAAGATTGCTCAATAATACAGCGAGTCTATTTGTGATTGTATTTCACATTCCATTCAAAAGTTAGAAATTAATTTTGAGTTGAGGGGTAGAGTGAAGTGTAATGAATATTTGTCGCATGATAAGGTAGCCTATATCTGGATTAGGAACATATAAACATAAGTATCACATAATGAATTTTCGCTATTACCGCTTGTGAGTACGATCACATTTTTCCTAGCCCTAAAAATGTTATTTGTCATCCCATGGGAAAGAAACGTGATTTACAACTCGGGTAAGAGCCATCGCTACAGTTGCGTGATTACAGAAAACGTGAGCCTATTTGTGCTTGGTATTTCGCATTCCATTCAGAAGTTAGAAATTTATTTTGTGTTGAGTGGTACAGTGTGATTTGGTTTAGAACATTTGTTTAAGAAGGCGTGTGATCTGCAATAATACTTGGATATTTTTATTGGCCCTCCGCATATGTTTTCAAATTTGTTCTCTCGTGCTTTTCATATCTTTATAAATCGTAAATATAGTTTTCACTGTACCCGCGGATACACAATGTAAAATGCACTCGTCGGAAAAAATCGTATCAAGTGTTTCCATATATTTGTATATTCAGTAATACATTTTCCTGTTTAACACGTTCATTTTTGTTGTCCGCTGCAGAGACGTCTTAATGAGGTTTTACTGTAATTAATAACACCCTCAAATGCACGATTCAACATTTTCATCAGTTAACCTAGTTCTGAACTCATTTGCAATGAAGTTCTTGCTTGAAAGAAGGATTCACAAAGGTACCTTGACAGAAGCAAGGCCTACAGACGAATTGCAATGTCAATCCTTTTGCAGAATCATAGAGCAATATTTATTAAATTCTGCAACACATTTCACTTGCAGAACAACGCAGTACAGCCTCATTACATCATACGCATGTGCGGGAGCTAATAATTCCAGCTGTTGCACGTACGTCCACAAATGAAAGTTAAAATGCAACATAAACTTCTAACATTTGCATGCAATTCAGCATGGTGGATTTGAATGTTGTCTGGAAACCTTCATTCCTTCCTTAAAGCTCGTGACCTACTGCATCAGTTCTCGCAATCTACCCGCAGATCATGACTGATGTGTTACCAGCCCCAGAGCTGCAATATAGTCACTGAAGAAATAATCAGTGTAAGTGAGCACTATGCACTTACTGGGTACCTTAAGTACAAAGTTACTGAGCGAGTTGACCGTGCGGTTAGGAGCGCAGCTGTGAGCTTGCATTCCGGAGAAAGTGGGTTCGAATCCCACTGCCGTCAGCCCTGAAGATGGTTTTCCATGGTTTCCCATTTTCCCACCAGGCAAATGCTGGGGATGTACCTTAATTAAGGCCAAAGCTGCTTCCTTCCCACTCCTAGCCCTTTCCTGCCCCATCGTCGCCATAGACGTGAAGTCAACAGTAAAAAAAATTACAAAATCCAACTTTTGTTGTTATACGCAACTTACCTTGAGATAATTCTGATTCATCAATGTACCCTGAACCATCTCTATCGTATGTTCGGAATGTTGACAGCCACTGGTTAATGTAGTTGTACAGAAGTTGGAATTCATTAACGTCAATAGTTCCACTACGATCTTGATCAAACATACCTAAGGAAAAGTATAACAATATTAGCAACATATTCTCAGCCAAGCAATAATGATGTGCAATTTGGTACAATTGTTTCACGTTACTCTGAGGTGAGGAAGATGGTGGTGGTTAAGTAAACACACAAGCTGTCAACTATTCAGCAAAGCACAAATTGTGTATACAAATAATGTACATTTAGGAGGATGTGCAACAGGTGATATTCACGAAGCAAAGTTAAAAACTTCTGCAAATAAGCAGAAAACAAATACTCTGCACATGAGGCTGTACACTAAAAAGCAAATATCGCCGCCCTATTCTCTTTTTCTTTTAAATGGCTCATCTCTGCTGCCAACTTGACTAGTTACACATTGCAATCACGAGATATAACCAACAAATTTACCTCAATATAAGTATCAATAATAGAGGTTCCCTTAACCAAGTAAATTATCATTCAAGGTATTCATAATTAAGTCTGTTTTCAAGCTATAAAGACTCTCTTTCACCGTCTCTCTATTTAACATTATATATTTCTGTCTTAATTTTGATATATGCAGTACTATAACCGTATTCTTCAGTGTCTGCCTTGTGTAAATAATTCAGCTCCTTTCTTGAAATGTACTTGTCGGAATGAAGTGAAACCACACTGTAATAATACACACAAGCAAATGTATTACATGTAAATATGCCATAAGTCAACAAGAGTACACAAATGCTAAGTCTGAAAACCGTACCAAAGTCGTGACAAGACGACGTTATGATGCTTGTTGTTTAAATGGGCCTAACAACGAAGTCATCGGTTCCTAATGGTACCAAATGAGACGAAATGTAATAACAAACTAAAAGTCTAAAATCCTCCAATGACCAGAATTCAAAACGTGAGGACGAAGAATGAATGGATATGAATTTAAAACAATTAGTGGATTCGACCCGCAATGCCTCACATTCACAGAAACTGACGTAAAGCAATAGTATTACTGACCAAGGGACTGCTTCTACAGCATAATACTGAAACGATGATGCTTGTAGTCTAAAGGAGTTCAAAACCCAAGTCATCGGCCCCTCATAATGGTACTTATCACTAGGAAGGTAGAACCCTGGTATTTGTCATGTTGCGGTACTAATCAAAAGTAGCGTAGACTCACGGTATTCCACACATTACAGTACTACTCACAGGTAATGAAATTCGCACATGTAATACAGACCTATGGTGTTTCGCACACTGTGGCGCCATTTACAAGCAACACAAACCTATGGTGTTCATCGCATACGTGTACTAACCACAGGGAGCCGCACTATCCCGTTGTGTTCCTCATATAGTGGGTACTAATCATAGGCAAGGCAGAACCATGGTGTCGCTCCTAAAGTGGTATTAATCACAGGTACTGTAAAAGCCGGCAACGCACTCTGTTGCTACTAATCACAAACCTATTATGTACCTAACATAGTGGTACTACGCGCAAGTAAAAGCAACCCATGGCGTTCCCTGCGTGGTGGTACTAATCACAAGTAGTTTCATAGTTCTAATAAAATCATCCCTTGGTCGCCCCTTTTAGTCGCCTCTTACAACAGGCAGGGGATACCGTGGGTGTATTCTTTGCGTCCCCCACCCACCGGGGGTTGTGTGTTTGGTCCGCAAGAGGTATTTTATTTCCCTCAAGTCCAGCTGGCAAGCCAGTTAGGACCCCCCTATCCACCACCTGGGAGTATCACCTCTCCCCCTGCTATGCCAGCGTAGTAGGTTCGTGGAAGACAAGGTTAGGTTAAGTTAGGCTGATAATGAAATTTCCTTCCATTTTAACTGAAGTGTCTTTATAGAGGATGTTGCAAAATATTCTTGCTTCTTATACATCCTAGTTGAATTCTATATGTATGAAATGGATTAAATAAGACTGTATTAAGAAAGTGATGCGTTCGTCATTTAGCACCAACTACATTATTAAATGCATTATTTGAACATGCCCCATCACTATAAGGAATGATTCATTACATCCGCAATCTCATAAACAGGCTGCATTTTTTAGTCTTCTCTACAGAGCATTAAAGATGCCGCTTTCCACTGAAAATCGCAAGAAAGAACTACATTACATCAAGGATTTGGCCAGAATTAATGGCTATAATTCCTTGATAATTAATAAAATTATCAACAAGATTAAAAACTGCAACTAACTTGATTCCAGACAAGCCTAAGAAGACAAAATATGCCGCCTTTACCTATACGAACTCAAGCTTATTTTAAGTGATTAACTCTCTAAAGAAATACGACATCAATATCGCTCATAGAACCCGATGCATGAACTGGAGTACGGGTGCTCATTCGGTTGTACTAATTGGCGTCGTATATTTTTATATACGTACTTGGCTTCCCGCAGCCGTGACAGGTTCTGGACCTTCGAAACGTTCTCCACTTTACTTTGGTGTTTGGCCGCAGCGCGTGACCTTGAGTGTGCCGCGCTGGTTACCGGGAGCTGGCGGCTTTCTACTACAGATCTGTTCGTCTGCGAATTCAAGCCTTTTTGATCTTCGCATGTTGATTGTTAGTGTTGTGACTTTGTGCAGGACAGAATTTGGTGTCGTGTCTTTGTGCCTAACAGAGCGTGAAACTGACCTCCAACATTCATAAACATTTTACATGTTTTTTATGGCTGATGATGACCTGGACTAAGGTCGAAACCGGTCCCATTTAAATAGAAATGTGATTGCTACGTTTCTTTCTTTTGAGTATTGAATAGGTTGAACCTCCTTTCCAGTTATTTAATTTTTAACATCAATAATTTCAATACGGAACAATAAAATTTTTATCTTTAAACTCTAATACAGTTAACAGCAATTACAATAAATTCTCGAACTCTCGTATCTATAGACTTAAATGCACCCATTGCGGGTTTTCTTATATCGGATAAATTGGACGTAGTTTTCTGACCAGATACCTTGAACACTACAACGCTTCAAAACATAAAAAATATTCTGCCATGAGCACCCATATGGAAGAGACTGGTCACAGTTTCACAACAATTGAAAAAGATCTTCAAATCATAAAATACGTTAATAAAAGTAAACTGATGACAGAGTTCGAGAACATTTACACATCCTTAGACCAGCATTTTAATGTAAATCAAAATTTAAATGATACTTCAGAAATTAAAAGCCCATTAATCGAGAAAATTCCAGAACTACTCTCTCTTTTCAATATACACAAAAATAGTTTTATGAGTATCTTTAATTATAAAACTGCTAACAACATTCCTTCTGTAACAACAGCTACTGCTTCACCACTCCTTCATTCTACACTCCCCTCCACATACGTCGGACCCGCCCAAGGAATCGGCCGTCCCTCCTTCTCACATGACTTACTCTCTGTCTCTACGTATACTTACGTATAACACTAGAGGCAGTAATAAAGCTACCCGCCAGTCTGCTTCACGCAGGCAACGCTAGCGGACATCTCATACCAGTCCCAGGGGGCAAGCTTCCTTTTTCAATTTTTCTTTTCATTTTCTTCTTCTGGTTTCAACACAACTTCATTCCCTCTTTTCTTTCATTTCAGGTTCAAACTATTTTGTGCCAGAATATGCTCTCTGTCTTAAGGATCGCCAAAACTCTCCCCATATTCAAGTTTCATCGTTACTCTTTAATGAGTTTATTATAATAATGTTATTTGCTTTACGTCCCACTAACTACTTTCACGGTCTTCGGAGACGCCGAGGTGAGAGTTTATTATACAAATTTCTACTTTAACTAGTATTTTTCTGACAGCAAGACTGATCTCTAATATGAATTTTCTTTCTACAGGAGTTCACGTTATACGTCAAACTTAGTTTATTCCCTGTTTATATGCCTTTTGACTAGATCAATTTGGACTCGTGACAAGTCAGTGAACTCCATTTTAACCCTTGTTTTTATTAATTCAAAGGAACTTCAACCTCACAATATTTAATCCACGCTTCACACATTGACGTATATTTATGTCACAATATCTATTGTCATGTTTCAACAACCTCATGATTGTTTATAATTTCACAGATTGCCACTATTAATGTACTCCACGACGAATTTTGCTTTTAACATGCATATATTGTTACAATCTCAAGTCTAATGTTTTATTGTGTTGATTGTTTATTATTACTTCTTATTACGACATGGTTAATTTTTAATATGATAATATTCTGTATATATTAAGCTCAGGGCCTTGACCTAGTCTTTGTTGCATTAATGGCTGATGATGTTCGCTATGTCGAATGAAACCTGTCCCAATATTAGACTCTCCATGATTATATTATAATTCAATGAGTGTACACTGACTTAGCAAATGTCACGGGACAGTCACCTAATAGCGTGTAGGGCCTCCTCTGGCCCTGCGACCTGCAGTGAGATGCCATGGAAGTGAGTCGATAAGTCCCTGGCAGTCCTCTGGACACAGCTGACACAAAATCGTTTGCAGAGGGGCTGCCAATGCTGGTCTGTTCGTGGCTGCAGGATCCATGGCACGGAGCCTGCGTTCCAGGACATCCCAGATATGCTCGATAGGTTTCATATCGGCGCTCCTGGGTGGCCATGGCAGTCGTTGGACCTCCGCTGCATGTTCCTGGAACCATTCCCAGGTGATGTGGGAGCGATGTGGCGGCGCGTTATCTTGAAACACCACAGAATCGTCTGGGCGCTGGAAGGCCAAAAATGGGTGGAGATGGTCTCCGAGCAGCTCAACATACCGCGTACCATTCAAAGTCTCTTCCAGAACAACTAGGGGGCCCATTCCATACCAGAAAAATGCACCCCAGACCATAACAGACACCAGCGCCCTGGACCACACCTTTGAGGCAGGCGGGATCCATCGCTTCATGTGGTCTGCACCATACACGGTGCCTCCCATCGGCATGGTGCAGTTGAATTAGTGATTCGTCCGACCATATCACGTTACGCCAATGTTCCAGTGTCCAAACCCTGGTGACTGGCGACAAATGCGCGTCGTCGTGCCCGATGACGTTGGGTTAACAGTGGCACCCGTGTGCAGCACCAGCTCCCATACCCCATAGAACCCATGTTCCTATGGATTGTCCACTGGGAGACGTGTCTAGCATGGCCTGTGTTGAATTGAGCCGTGATTTGTTGCATGGTTGCCCGTCTGTCACTATTGACAATCCGTCTCAGAAGTCGCCGGTCACGGTCATCGACGGTGGCTGGACGGCCGGTTGTTTGTCTGTTGTGGACGGTGACACCTGCATTCAACCATTCACGATACACCCTGAGCACGGTTGATCGTGTGAAGCCGAATTCCTGCACCACTTCCGAAATCGCACTTAAGATCCGTCGGGCACCGACCACCATACCCCGTTCGAACGGAGTTAGCGCACGACGACGTTCCATGTTATACCTGTCACATGCACAGCCACTGCTCACAAGGTCTCCTATACAACTGCTGCCGGCACAGGGGGCGTGTGGTGCGCAGGCAACACACCTGCGCATCAGTGCTCAGCTATCCCATGACATTTGTTCAGTCAGTGTATTGAAATGTATTGAATAGGTGGTTATAAATACAGTGAAACTCGGTTAAGAAGTTTTCCCGCCTAAGAAGTGTGATATTCTTGGTCCCTTGATCAGTTGCATTAAGATATATGTATACTTTTCCCATTTAAAGTGTTCTGTTGTAAATATATTTCCAGGTTAAACAATTCAGATTTTAGAGCCCCTTGAGAGAGAAAACGTCCGCTCAAAGCAGCCCATGGTTAGAACCCTCCAGTCTCCGCGCAAGTTGCACCCTGTGTTAGACCGTTTGCGTGCTCGCGGTGTGTCTCGTGTCACGGAACATGTGCGGACCTGCCAAGGCCATATGACGTCACGCTATGACAACACGGACACCAGATGTTCACTCTCACCTTGTGAAATCGAATGGGATTCTACGTGGGAAACATAAAGCATGCAATGGATGGTTTGATAAAACTTTAATGTAGTAATTTGCGGGCCGCGACAGGGTGAAGTCATTAATCGAGGTGGCCTAAATATTAATTAAAAACCGTAAAGTGTATTTGTCCACAACATTACTGTTAATCTACCACAAAATTGAATATTCTAACCTGTTTGAGTTTTCATTCTCTTGCTTATTTCCTTCCAGGCATTCTCTCTTACGTTGTTGCAATAATACTTATGGGTCTTGCCGTAGAGGAAATCACGTTTTTGAACTAAACTGATAAGATTTTCCGTGTCCATTGTTAGTGAGGTGAATAAAAACAACTTTCTGACTCTATGCAGGAAACAGCTGACTTGCCAGCAGCCAGCTGATACACATGCCGCCAAACAAGCTGGCCGAAAGATCCCGATCGTTTACGAAGCTGAACGAATGTTGATAGACAACTGGGTGTTGATGGGAGGCACACAGAGGCATTGCATTACCACGTATTGGCATAAAATTGAAAAGTTATTTTTAATTTAACCTTTATACGAGCTAGACATTGTATTATCGTGTCACTCGTAATTATTACATCGCATTATTAGAACGTTATTATTTATAAGCTTCATATCCGTATTGATTGGTATCACTATATAGAAATAATATGAGTCACCACCTTATCAATACACTATTTTATTTACTACCAAACTGGTAAATAGGGTCAATACCGGTTTCGACCCCTAAGGGGTCATCCTCAGTTGACACATACAAAATATCTACAAAAACATCACATATAATGGTTAATGTTTAAAATTCATATGTCATTAAAATGCTGGTAAGTACATCTTAGTTTGGATATGCATATATTATGGGATTTATAAGTTTGCTCTATTTGAGCTATTATATAGGTCTTCTGTTCCCTTGTATACAGTGTCAAAGGTATTGTATTGAATGTAATTCATCCATTTGACAAAAAGCTAGTGAGTTGACTATTAAGTATGTACATTTACTGAGAGGTACATGCTATCCTACTTTACAATTTATATTACACAATATGAAGTAAAATTATTGCATTTGCACACACATGATAATATTAAGTCCAATGTAGGGTCTTAAAGATGTACTGTTTGGATTTTCAGTATCCTGATTACATTTCATGTAGTGGTTTATAAGGTTTACTTATTCACTTATTCAAATCAACAAGGTCCTTCTACATATTTAACTGAACTAAATAAGCATAGCATGAAGAGGATTGAAGCGGGAAAATAAACTCAATACTGGCTTGGCCATGCGGTACTTGTGAAACAGCCAGAAACTATGCCTGTTGTGACAACCAGTAGGAATGCAGGGGCGATTTAGGCCTAGGTTCTAAGAATCTCTAAGAATAAGTTGCCAGATTTCCCATTTGTTGCCGTTATCCTTGAAGCAGGTGTCGGGGGTGTGAGGAAGATAGAAAGCACATGCTAACAAACTGTAGCACACGGCTTGTCTTTGCGTCTTGTAAGCCTAAGCTACGGATTACCAAGCATAGTTTAGCGTCGTCATTAGTATGAATAGGAGTTGGTGAAGTTAGTTGTACTTGTAATATCAACGTACAAACTTTTTAAGTGAAAATGAGCGGAACTCAGAGGAAAGAGATCATGCGAAAGGCACTAACAATAAAAGACAAAGTGGGGATTATAAGGAAAGTGGAGTAATCTACACTTTCACATGTTGCTTTGGCAAAGGAGCTGGGGATGCCGCCGCAGACTTTGAAAGGTATTATAGCGAAGAAAAAAGAGATCTCTGCTTCTGCAGAGAATACTTCAGGAAATTGTAAGGAAGTTAAATCTGAAAAGTACGATGAAAGAGAACAAGCTCTGCTAATATGGTTAAAACAGCAGCAAAGTTTAAACATACCTTTCAGTGGGACTATTGTGCAGGAGAAAGCTGCATGCAAATTAAGAATACCTTTCACCGCGTCGAACGGGTGGCAGGACCGCTTTAAAAATCGAGCCGGCATCGTTTACAAAACAATTTGTGGCGAAGCAGAGAGTGTAAGTGCAGAGGAAAGGGAAGCGTGGAAGGAAATGGTTCTGCCTGCTAAAATAAGCAAACCTTGTAACGTTTTTATATAACTTAATATGTTCCCTTCTCTTATCAAATATATTTATAATACGGTATGTTCAATTATTTTACTTTATCTCTAAAAATATTGTCATGATAATCGAATTTTTATATTGTAGCTTTCTGTTAGCAGCTCTTATATATCGGCCTATTTCGGTATTGTTCACAAACAAGGAAATCTGTTGGCTGTGTGTTTCACATGTATTTCAAAGTACAGAATAAGTTTTTGGGCATTACCCCTTTTAAGAAGTTTCCTGCTTAAGAAGTTTTTTTTTTTTTTTTTTTTTTTTTTTTTGCAGTCCCTTGAAAAACTTCTTAACAGAGTTTCACTGTAAAAGAATTTTATAATCTTAATACCTAGTATTACCCAAACAGATTTACAATCCTACAGAAAAAAAGAAAATGCTATGCTTATACCTGCAAATGAAACACTAGAGATTTTCACAATACAGCAGTGGCTGTATGTACATCTCCCAAGTCATGAAAAAAATCATAACTACATAGTGCAAACATGTAAGATTAACAGTAAGACATTGTAAACTGCATGGTTAGTGACACTGAATCAAACCCAACAGTCAGAAAATCACTACCTTCCGTATTAACAGGTGAGGAAGAGTTTACGCACTTACATGGCAGGGACGATACTCATGGAATAAGTGTAATGTATGTAATCAAGTGATCTTTTTTCAGAACCCAATTACATGTTTTGTGATAAAACCCCTGTGCAGTGTTTTGAAACTTATTTTGATGGGGAAATCACTGAACTACTGCTACAAGAAATAAGAAAGTATGTACTTTAAAATTTCCTCCAATCCTAACTTCTTGCCACAGAAAATAAAAGTGTTTGTTGCTACTGTGTTGCTGTTGCCATTGATGCTTTCACGGCCCATACTAATAGACATGATGCAGTATAGGCTTTTGGGCTTATGCCGTAACAAGAAAATAAGGTGAAATTCTTTACGTTTCGCAGAGAACTGTGCTCTGCGTCATCAGAAGGAAATCTCGACTGTCCACGAGAAAGGCTTCTTAAACAATGACTTTTTGAAATTTTAGACGTTTTCGAAGATATATATATATTTTTGCCATTTGCTTTACGTCGCACCGACACAGATATGTCTTATGGCGACGATGGGATAGGAAAGGCCTAGGAAGTGGAAGGAAGCAGCCGTGGCCTTAATTAAGGTACAGCCCCGGCATTTGCCTGGTGTGAATATGGGAAACCCAGGAAAACCATCTTCAGGGCTGCCGACAGTGGGCCTCAAACCCACTATCTCCCGATTCAAAGACATTAATGATAAAACAAAAACCTTACAAATGCTCTCACTCGCTAGTGTGATCGCATCAACATGGCACATAGGACAAAAATCGTTTGAGAGAGTTGACAATTTACACGAATATATTAGCATGGTGTAGAAACACTGCTGTGAAATCAAAAACATGGAACATAAAAACCTGAAATTCTGGCATTAATGGGTTAAAGTTCATACCAGGCTCATAATATGTTTTAAAATGCTGTCTCATGATAAATATGTTGTCCACAAATAAATATAGAACCCAAAAAGAAAACTGCAATAAAGAATCTTAGAAAGGTAGAGGAAAGAGAAATGAACAGAATTTTGGGTAAAATAGATAAACTTGTCGTGGATCCTATGAAATAGCTAGACAGATGAAAGGCATATTTTGAGATCCTTCTTAATGTAAAAGGAAATCAAACAAGGGAACGGGAAGGATTTCAAGAACTACTGAGGTATTGCTTTGATCAGTATATCAGACAAGGTGTCCACAAGCATTTTAGAAACAAAGGGATGCAATCAGGTGTGGAAAATAAGTTGGATGAAAACCAGGCCACAGAGGGAACTGTCAGGACCAGATTTTCAATATGCATCAACTAACTGATCAATGTTTTGAGAGGAATAAACAGTTGCGTGTATTCTGTAGGTCTAGAGAAGCCGTATATCAGAGTGCCAAGGGAAAAGATGTTTGCCATACTGAGGGACTTTGGGATCAGAGGTAGCTGTTATAGGCAAACAGCTGAGCTGCATTAAGAACAGATGAGAGAATGAGTTCTTGTTTCACTTTACTGGCCTGAATGTATGACTATGTTTTTTGCAATGAAATGTATTCTTTTAAACATAATTGTTTTATATGTACAGCCTAACATTTAAAAAGTAATTTTAATAAAGGTCTCTTTGTATCATTTGCTGGCAAGACCTAGGTTTACAGTGCACTATGTCATCTGGTATAGGATAAAACAAATCTGCTACTTTTGCACTGACCTATCTCAGTTCTAGTCTCATCCTTGGCTTCGACAATATGAAAGTGACTGAAGTATGAGCAATGTTACCAAAGCCATTCCTAACACAGTCAGCCCATTAGGAATGGTGTGAAAATGTTGCTCATAGTGTCAGCTGGTGTATGTAATTCAGTGGACCTGGCAGGCTGATATGTAATAGCAACTTCTGGTTTGGTGAGGAAAGCAACAGGAAACTACCTTATTTCTCTAGTAAACATCTTCAGTGACGTCTAGGCCATCCACGACAGCTGATGATCAACAATCCTTTGGGCTGAATACTCGACATATGTGTAACATTTGTATCATTCCCTGACTGTACTGGCACGTGCAGCGGGAGTCACGACACATATCCTAGCTGAGCTCACAGTCACGAATAAATTGAAATTTCTTAAGTTTTGATGACTTTTTCCCAATTTATAGTGTGTGATGTATTGTTGCTTGGCTTGGTGTCTTCACATTAATGCATTCAGTTTTGGTCACTATTTCAGCCATAGCAGATTGTGTAGAAAGGAGAGATCTTCATCACTTCAATTAAATAAAGAAGAGAGGACAAGTTATATAAACATCAAACTGCAGGTTTTACTCAAGACAAAACTTATTTATAATGCAGAGGCTGCAAAAATGTTTAGTATTTCCAACTGTAATGTAAAACGTTGGTAGAAAGATGTAGAAACATTTTAAAAATATTCAGAAGATCAAAGACAAGAATGTTTTATGAAACTGATAGGTTTGTAACCGAATTGGTACAGGAGAAAAGCTGTAATATTTCACTTCTCTTGCTCAGAGCTTACAAGGATCATTTAAAATGGCAGAGAAAGATTCAGTTTGGTTTATGTTGATGACCTGACCCAAAAATAGACTTCTGAAAGCTAGAGAATATCTTGGATAAAATGTTTTCTGGGCACAACTAGTGACAAAAGGGGAAATTTTGTTATAAAGATGTTCTTCAATGCATGGGCAAACCTTGTTATGTAACAGACCAACCAGAGACATCAATTACAGCCCTGGTGAACAAAAGTACATGGAATGTAAATTAAAAAGCTTTCTAAGTTACATTTAACTGAGTTCACACTGGAAAGTATGGCTTTGATCTTAACAAAAACAAAGCATGGAAACATGTTACATTATTTGGGCTTGTTCTTTAGTGTTTTCATGTATATTCTAGTTATTTGTTCTTTGCTCACTGACCTGTCATTGTGTTTATTCTAATGGATATTCTTATCAAAGTCCATTTATTACATTATTAAAGCTTTGATTTCACAAGACGTCCATTATAATTTTCCTAGAGAAGTAATACTTTACCTATCATTAGTGCACAAGCAGTGTCACTAAAGTTCTTTCCCTGTCCATTCACCAGCGCAGACTGAAGTTCTTTGGCTGAGATACGTCCAGAACGATCTCTGTCTACTGCTTGAAACCACTGTTGAACTTCTGGACTCACTCCAGTGCCAGCTCCACCTGCCCCTGGATAACCTCCAGGCTGTGCTTGACCTGGATATCCTCCAGGTTGTTGAGCACCAGGATAGCCTCCAGGTTGCTGGGCACCGGGATATCCTCCATGCTGCTGGGCACCGGGATAGCCTCCATGCTGCTGGGCACCGGGATAGCCTCCAGGTTGCTGGGCACCGGGATAGCCTCCAGGTTGCTGCTGACCACCATATCCCCCAGCACCAGACTGCCCTTGATACCCTCCAGCATAACCACCACCTCCTCCTCCTCCGTAACTCAGATTCTGGAAGTATAAACAAGATTATGTACATCTATACAAATAAAACTGTGCTGGTTTTATGTCTCCTGTCTGTGATGTTTCATTCCAAAAGATGACGTAAGAACGGCTGAAAAATAGAACTGATTTTGGAATACGTAGTCAAGATACTGGAATCACATTTAGTCCTATTTTAATTTTGATATCAAGTGGCTTTGCAGGAAACCCCACAAACACACTACTGAACCCCAAGATACCAAGCCATAATTCCTATCAACATCATTTACCACAATGAAAGACCAAGTCAAAAGCCATGGGAGGACATTCTACTATAACATGCAATCACATGTCTTTATGATAAAATGCAAGCAAGATTAGATTTGAGCAAACCCTTTTTCATTACTTTATCACATGGCTTTCCTAAAACATTTTGTGACTTGACCGAAACAAGCAATAATTAGAAAGCCCACAACGTGACCTTTTGGCACTTTCACCAAGTGTCCCCGCTCACATTCTTTCTATTTAGTTTTATTTATTTAGGCCTATATTAATAATGTAATACATTTAATAGGGTAATTACACAAAAATATTGCACTTCCAATGATACATAATAAAAAATTACCTAACCTATATTTATTAAGTAATTTTAAATTAGGGGTGTTACTATGTCAATTACAGTATCCAGAAGGCTTACACTCAAAAACGTGCTAATGAAGATGATGTCGCATAGTTTTGTTTGAAAACGATGCCCGATGATTTCAGAGACACAATCTGCAACACAAACCACATGTTTCAAGTTTCTTTGGAAGTGTGTCCTGACGACTGCTACAGGGACATTATTTTATCTATTCGGGGGATTCTCACTCGCCCGGTCGCCTGCGCTTTTAGCCTGTCTCCCGACAAGCATTTCGCTGTAATGCAGTCAGCGCGCAGCACTCGCCCAGCACAGAGTCACTGAGTATAGAAATTTGCACATACCCAGTTCACAGCTGGTGCTGAAAATTTTCACCGTTCACTGTTACACACTGCAGGCACCTCCTTATGAAATTGTCACTTACTCTGACAAGTTCCTCAGCACGGATTGACCCAATTTCAGCTGTTATATAGTCTTTAGGATCCTGTACAGTGAGGGTTTCTTGCATAAATACTATGTTTAAGAGTCCGCCATAGATAAAAGTTGCACGGTGATAAGTCTAGATTTCTTATTGTATTACCGCTAGGCACACGTCTGTTTGGAAATCTCACGGAATTTGTGTCGTGTTTTCGCACAAGATTTCCTGTACTTTATGAAGGTATTATGTATATACCAGGTGTATGCATAAGCTTTTACCAGTTTTTGTGGTAAAGAAAACATGTAATTTTCAAGAGAAATTCATTTCTTGTTTACTCAAAATATTGACCATAGGCTTCTACACACTTTGTCCATCTTTCAGGTAAGTTATGAATACCATGCAAGAAAAACTGCTTGTCTTTTGCGGCAAACCATTCATCGAGCCATTTTCCAACTTCCTCAAAACTGCTGAAGTGCTGCTCCGTGAGCGCGTACCCCATTGATGCGAAGAGGTGATAAGGTGCCAGGTTGGGGCAGAACAGGGGGTGCGGAAGGGTGTCCCAACCAAGCAATTTCAAGGTGTCTCACTGGTTTTGCTGTGTAAGACGGTGCATTGTCGTGTAACAAAATTACTTTGCCACGTCTTCTGGCCCATTCCGGTCGTCTTTCGATCAATGCGTGATTAAAATTAATCATTTGTTGGCGATAGCATTGTGCATTAACGGTTTCACCGGGCTTGCTTGTCTTCGCACTTTTGTGGCGACCATAGCGCATACTGCCTTTCACACTGAAATCATCACATTTGAACTGTCGAAACCATGTCTCACATGTTCTAACCGATGGAGTGTGTTCACCATATGTTTCTACCAGCAAACGATGACTTTCCACAGTCTTTTTCTCTTGATTAAATAAGAAAATGCATGCAGCAAATTTTCTTTTTCAGGCACAAACGTCGACATGATCACTGAACGATAGGACACAGACGCTAGTGTTTGGCGGACTGAACTTGTGTGTGTTGGTAGGTTAATGTCAGTCAAACAAACTGATGTATGTGTCAAATTCATATGCTGCGTACTGTTTGCTGGCGCCATCTCCTTGTGAAACCGGAAAAGAGTTATGCATACACCTGGTACACACGCTCACGTAATGAAAATAGCATTGGAACAACACGTGAACACTTGACTAAACTGAACCTTACGCTGATACAGCTTTCGGCAGACTGCATAGGAGGAGAGTTTGTGGCGCCAAAAAGCGCATAATGGCAAACTGTTTGGCAAGAGACAGGCTCGCAGAGCAGGCATCCAGTCGGCAAGTGAGAATCCCCCCCCCCCCCCCAAGATAAAATAAGGTCCCTGCATAACTAAAAGACTACAACTTGAGTAACGAGCAACAATTTGTTTTTCCCAGTGCTTTGCAAGAGATAAAGGTTGCTACACATAACTTCCCAGCCAACGTATTTGCTATGTATCTGCTGCATGCATGGTATCTTTTACAACTATCCAAGCCGGATTCGCCTCAGATTTCTTTGACCATCAAATTAAGTTATATAAGAGTTCTTCCACTGAAACAAAGACAGAGATGGCAACACTGCAAATAACTGAAAGGACAGCCAAGTCTACAAGAATGCATGTTTTGGTGTTAAAAGTAACAATAAGGTCAAACATGCATCTACTAAGTAGACCAGAAGAAAAGTCAAAGCAACATTCATGTTTAATGGTTATGTCCAAATGAATACAATATTGCAGATTCAATTCTTGTACAAAAACAATGCTTTGACTCATCTAAATCCACTTCCTTATGGGTAGATTCATGAAGAATACCTTGGTTACAGTATTTTTCAAGAAAGGTGGGACAATTTACTCCACAGAATGTTTAGTATAGCCACTGAGCAAAATAAAACATGACTAGAAGCATTCTGTTCTGAAGTGGATGACAGTCCTTCGGGCCAGTACTCACTCGTTTAGCTCTGGTATAGTTTGAGGTAATACCTTCAGTTGCATGGATTCTGTTTTGTACAAATGAGACAAAGTATTATTTTACTGTCTGAAGTGTAATCCATATCACCCTCAATCCAGGGTCTAACCTTCTACTCTGTTCTTTCTGTCTCAGACATAACTGATATGTTGTCTGACAACACTATGAAACTCAACACGTTTAGTATAAAAACTGTCCCACTGCATGTTTTGTTTGCACTGCCCTGTTTAGTGAATATACATCAACTACCACCGCATTTCAGCTGGCTAGAATATGGTCTGTTACACTGCAGCTCATTTAAATCCACTGAGAAGATGTCTCAAGAAGAGCTGTACAGCATCTGCCTACTAATATCTTCCTGCAGAGTTTCCAACAGATATACCAATGAAGGCCGATGTGCATAGCAGCAAAAGGCAACTATTCTGATGGACATGAGGACCTGCGCATGCGTGTCGCTATGTCGCGTCGCTGCCTACACTCTAGGTACTATTCCCCACACTGTCGTAGTATATGAAACTTTACAATACAGTTATTTACAGACTCTTAAAATGCACCTCCTGACCATTTTCAGACCTATGTATAACGTAAACAAAATATGCGGTATATATGCAATGTCTACTCATCAGTCAACTGTCTCAATGTAAACCCAGTTTTGAGTACGGTACAGTATTATATTTCCTGTCTTCAATACCTACTATAGTAAGTTATATACTATGAATGACATGTCAAAATCAATAACTAGAATTGTAGACCTAACATTCTAAAGGGGCTAAGCACCAGTTTTTCAGATTTCATTTTATCGGACCTGTTGGTAGTATATCCATTGTCGCGAGCACCGATTCGCAACACGTCCTTCCGTGGGAAATTATGGGGCGAGCGCATCGAACGAGATTAGATCCGTGACCTCCCAGTCAGAAAACCCTAATACTCATGAGTAATTTAAGTGTAATATATAAAAGGAAGATACAGCAAGAAACAGTGGAAGTGAATGAGTAAGTGTAACAGAATATCAGTGCAGTGAAAAAGTGCAGAATTGCAATTATGATTAAAAGCATTTCCTAAAGCTAGTCTCAACTTGGAACATTTCAGTGAGCTGAGAATGAGGCAGACTTGTGCAATCAGAATATTGGTCAGAGAAACAAGTAAACAGACTACAAGGTCATAGTTAGAAGCTTTTAGAGGGTGGACCAGGAAAAGCAAACCTGTTGTTGGTCAGGTAGCAAGGTGCCCTGTAAAAATAAGAACACACGCTGTGGTGCAATAATTCTTTCTAGAAAGAGTCTCTGGAAGGTCGCCAGTTACGTACATCCATGAGAGGGGTGGGACCACACTTGAAGTAACCAATAGGAAACTAACAGATCAGTAATGTGAGGGAACATAGTAGTAGGGGATGACTTGTTCCAGAAGCTCAGAGAAATGATAAAGGGGAGTGACAAAGGAGTCATTCGGTCATTTTTTGGTCATTCGGTCGTTTGGGCATTCTGCATCATTCTGTGTCATTCTGTTGGTAGTAATCCTGGTGTCATTCAGGCAGTTATTCTATAACATTGGAAAGGAACGTTCTCTTGGGAAGGGACAGACACTAGATCACTTGGCAGAGAAGAGACACTGTAGAATAAAGTCAGTGAAGATAGCAGTATATGAAGTTAGTCAGATTAGGCAGTAGTTGAGTCTGCCACCAGTTAGTGAAGACAGCAGTATAAGAGGTTATTCAAATTCGGCAGCAATCAAGACTGTCAAGCAGTAGAACTGGTTAGCAGTGTTCCACAGGGTAAAGTACAGAGACAGTGCATAGAAAACTCACCGAGTGTTCGAAAGACTGTAGCTTCAGTTAGTATTCACCTTAGAGTTCTGTGTTTGAGTCCTGAAACTGTCAGGGAAGATTCAGAGGAACACCACAACGAGGATTCAAGAGAGAAGCAAGAAGAAAGAAGCTTCAAAACCCGAGATAAGTATCAACTAGTTAAGAAACTTTAAAGACTGAAGGGAATTTATAAATGTTGTAAAGTGAATCATAGAAGTGTGTGTATTTTCCAAGGAAGTCAGAGACTGATAAACTGGTTATTTAAAAGTAGCCTAATATTGAGAAGAGAATAATTACAAGTGTGGTGTAATATTATTGGAAGGGTATATTTGATAGTTTGTTTAAATAAATTAGACTAAGAATTTAATGGTGTCAGAAAGTGTTTTATATAAAGGTCAATCTGATATTCGAACCCAAGTCCTCAGCTTGTCCTGTTCATAGAATACGACACCATATATCATACCGAAAGGGCTCTGTCGTAGGTCAACTGCAAGTGACTCTTTCATACAGAATGAATAATGTATTAATCATAGCCCCTCCTGCAAATTTCATTTTGAAGTGGTATTTTCTAAAAGATTTAATAAATATAACACATTATAATGAACATGGTTCGTTGTATAGGTATGTGATTTAATGATGGGTTTGCCACACAGAAAAGGCAAAATTATTTAATTGGAGCATTAATAATATTTTCAGTATGCGCCAGGTAATTGAAAAATGCTACGAGAGGAATAGGCAGTTGTGTTTGTGTTTCGTAGATCTAGAGAAAGCATATGACAGGGTACCGAGGGAAAAGATGTTCACTATACTGGGGGACTATGGAATTAAAGGTAGATTATTAAAACCAATCAAAGGCATTTATGTTGACAATTGGGCTTCAGTGAGAATTGATGGTAGAATGAGTTCTTAGTTCAGGGTACTTACAGGGGTTAGACAAGGCTGTAATCTTTCACCTTTGCTGTTCGTAGTTTACATGGATCATCTGCTGAAAGGTATAAAATGGCAGGGAGGGATTCAGTTAGGTGGAAATGTAGAAAGCAGTTTGGCCTATGCTGACAACTTGGTCTTAATGGCAGACTGTGCCGAAAGCCTGTAGTCTAATATCTTGGAACTTGAAAATAGGTGCAATGAGTTTAGTATGAAAATTAGCCTCTCGAAGACTAAATTGATGTCATGAATGTCAGACTGGTGATACAAAGCTAGAACAGGTCGACAATTTCAAGTATTTAGGTTGTGTGTTCTTGTTCTCCCAGGATGGTAATATAGTAAGTGAGATTGAATCAAGGTGTAGTAAAGCTAATGCAGTGAGCTTGCAGTTGCGATCAGCAGTATTCTGTACGAAGGAAGTCAGCTCCCGGACGAAACTATCTTTACATCGGTCTGTTCTCAGACCACCTTTGCTTTCCAGGAGCAAAAGCTGGGTGGACTCACAATATCTTAATCATAAGTTAAAAATAACAGACATGAAAGTAGCAAGAATGATTGCTGGTACAAACAGGTGGGTACAATGGCAGGAGGGTACTCAGAATGAGGAGATAAAGGCTAATTTAGGAATGAACTCAAAGGATGAAGCTGTACGCATAAACCGGCTTCGGTGGTGGGGTCATGTGATTACATGTTACAAATTTCATATTTCGTCCGTAATGAAATGTACATCAATTTAAGAATTACCAGAATTTATTAGGATCAACCTATTCAATACAATAGAATTTACAAAGTTAGGACTTACATCCTATTAAACTAAAATTTGAAATTTGAAGGGCATCACCAGCCTTTTTACACTCATACGCAAAGATAAAAATCAGGATCCTGATTGTCATAGTAAAAAATATAAAATGGGAATATAAGATTAGAGTGAAATTATACAATGTGAGAAATTGTTATGAGTTCTTAAATAATAATTTACAGTTAAAACTTCATTTTAAATGTTTGCAAAAAAAAAAAAAAAAAAAAAAAAAAAAAAAAAAAAAAAAAAAAAAATTTGAAGTTGGTATGATATTACACTAGTAATTTAAAAATGATTTTGTAAATTAGACAAACTATACTCCGTATGGCTCTACTTCTAAATTGATGTTTCAGCAGATTTTGGCTCTGTCTGGTGGTTATGCGCTGAAGCATAGATATCCAACCAATCCCAAGCTGCTATTCATATCGATTTATATCGGCAGAGCACGATCTCGAAACCTTGTTGCTAACTCTAATATTTACATTTGCCACGTGGTTAACCTATCTCGCTCAGCGTGTATGGTATTCGGTACAGTTCGCGATCTTTTGCGTTTTCCTTCAATATTTAGTGTGATTTTCATATTGTTGGAGGGTTCTAGTGACTCTGAGATCAGTAGTGTTCCCATTGTAGGCCATAACCTCCTTTCTGTGCCAGCCATTAGCTGTTAGTGATGTGTTATTTCCTCATTCTCTTTTATTGTTAATAATATATTCCCTTTTAGTGCCAGATATTGTTAGAAAGTGTAGTTCTTATGAATATGTTTTCAATCCATATTCATTTGTTTTTCTGAGTACTGTATTACAATTTAAAAGGGCTGTTTACCGCGGTCGTATTGCATCAGCTGTTCTTGCAGGCGTAGCACGCTGGCAACAGAGGAAAGGCGATGCTCATTTGTTTTGCGAAACCTCAATTTAGAAGTAAGGCCGTGCGGAGTATAGGCCTTAATCACATAATAACAAGAAGGTCTATGGCTAATGTTGCTGTATCGAAGTTTGAGTGAAATTCGGCTGGAAGCAACTTGATTTACATGTTGAAGAGAAGGCTAATGGAACTTAGTAACTGCTTGAGATGACATTGAAACTTCTTGTTGAAAAGTCGTGATATTTAACTGTAGTATGACGCTATGTAGATTATAAAGTTGGATCCAACTAATCCATTAGTCTCGTTATTTACGTAGTGGGTTCGCGGTCTCCATAATTTTGTTGAAGGAGTTATAAAGAGTTCATAATTGAATGTTGCCATAACTCGTATACTTATAGTTAAATGGGAACATTCTTACTTGTTGTTGGCTGTAGTATTGAATATAGACTAACTATTGAAGGATATATGGTGAAGAATCTGTAATGAAAAGAGAATAAAAGATATGAAGTTTAGAGGGAAAAAAAAAAAGTTAATTAGGCGAAAATGATGTATATTCAATTACTTACATTCTCGATTTTTGCCGTATGAACTGGTTGTCTGTATGGTCTTGGAACGAGTAAGATTTGAATGGCGTGTGTTGTATCTGTGTGGAATTGAGGGAGGGGGGTGTGATGGAGGGAAGGAAATGGGCGGAGCGTTGAGCTTGTGCGCTATTGGCTGTTGAAGATGTGGAATTGAGGAAGAGGGGTGTAATGGAGAAGAGGTGGATGGAGGGTTGAGCTTACGGGCTATTGGCTGCGGAAGATTAGCAGGGGCGGGGACGGAGGGAGTTACCTTTAAGTGGAAGTTGGGATCCTTATTGGAAGTGAGTTTAAGATTTTTAAGGATTTTATTTGAATTTGGATTTAAAGATTGTAATAAATTGGGTAAAGTCTCGTGTAAGGGATTTTTTTATTTCGACGGGATCATTGAGATTTAGGTCTTTGTTGTAATGTTGATCCAGATATATATAAATGTTTTCTAATTTGTTCATTAATTTTCCTTTGCCTACTATTTTGATGATTGTTAGGTCCTGTTCGATAGTTGTGAAATGATGACCTGTATCTTTCATATGAGAGCTCATGGCTGAAAATTTATTATGTCTATTGGCATTATAGTGCTCCTGGTATCTAGTAAGGAAGCTCCGGCCTGTTTGCCCAATGTATGATTTTTCACATTGCATGCATTTGAGCATGTATATGCCTGAGTTTGAGTAAATACTATTGTTTATGTTAAGTGTATTGTGATTAAAAAACAAGCTGCGGTTGGTATTTGTCGTCTTGAAGGCAATGTTAATGTTTTGTTTTTTCAGAGGGTTTGTTGCTTGGTAGATGCCTGGATTATTGTACGTAAAAGTGGCGAATTTAGATTTTTTAGGTTTGTCAGGGACGAGGTTTGTTGCTAGTTTATATTTGATTTTATTAATTATTTTTTACTATGACAATCAGGATCCTGATTTTTATCTTTGAGTATGAGTGTAAAAAGGCTGATGATGCCCTTTTAAAGGGCAAAACATGTCCCTTCAAATTTTAGTTTAATGGGATGTAAGTCCTAACTTTGTAAATTCTATTGTACTGAATACGTTGATCCTAATAAATTCTGGTAATTCTTAAATTGATGTACATTTCAATACGGACCAAATATGAAATTTGTAACATGTAATGTTAAAGCCAACCAGGCTTATTATAACTTGAACAAATACCTCAACCTAAAGGTAAAAATCTGTAAAATAGGTAAAGACATAGTTTATTTAAAAGAATGTCTAAGACTAAAACTGGTTCCAAGATTTTTGAGACATATTCAGAGAAAAGACGTAACCACATCTAGTTTAACCAAAACTCAAAATAGAACTAATGAAATTTGGCTCAAGCACGAAATCAAAACATCCTACAGAAAGAAAATGCTTTTAAATCTACAGTTATACAGAACACATTTGGCAATATCTCAATACGTATCTCCAATAGAATGGAGCTCATTTCAGCTACATGTAGATTATAAATTAAACGATATCGTAAGTAGAAAACAAAAAACTTAGGAAAAAAGCTTGCATACTTAAAGGAAACTCAATTAAAATCATCCAATAAGAACATAGAAATAATAAAAAGCAATTCACCTTTCAATAACTCACCAGTCACAGTTAACACGACAAAGACAAACTTTTCAGAACAGGAAATCGACCTACTAAGCAAAGGTCTAAAACATAACTGGCCAAGCACGCGAAAAGAAAATGACAATCAACACTGTAGCAGAGATTGAATCCAACATCACCAAACTCCCTTCAGATTTGCAGAATGATATTAGATACGAAATAAAAAAGAAACTACCAACAGTCACCAAAGAATTAATTAAAACTTCCGACTTCAATATTGCAAACGTAATAAAAAGTTTAAAAACAACAACATCATAGTAACTAAAGCGGACAAAGGAGGGACTACCATATTATTAGATAAGGACGAATACATTACAAAAACAGAAAACTTTTTTGCAAACGGGACTTTTCAATAGTTAATAAAGATCCTACCATCAGACCCCAGCGAAATTTAAAAACACTGATAAAGAATTCAACTTTTTTACTCAATGAACAAGAGCAACAAAAATTATTCACCATGAATCCTAATATTCCCACGGCCAGAGCTTTACCCAAACTACACAAAAAAGATACACCCATGCGTCCCATAATTAATTGCAAAAAAAGCCCAACTTACAAGACCTCAAAATACATCCACCATTTCCTTAAAAGACACTACACTTTTAACAACAAATCCCCTCTAAAGAACTCCGTTGATTTTTGCGATTTTTTAAAAGAAATTTAACTTACTACCTAACCGCATCATGTGCTCCTACGATATCACGAACATGTATTCTAACCACCGCCGTCTCAATCCTATATACTGCCTGCTCTAGGCTATGCGGTTAACACGCTTCTCAGCGTGAGCTCTTAGTGTGACGAACCTCCGCTAGGGGCGCCAACCCCAACATAGGCCTATCTCTGTATGGTAGCCACGTTATTGTGTTCCAGTGCGTTTGCATCGAGCATTTATATGTGTGTCTCCGGTTGTAAAATGATTAATTGTTGTGTTCCTCTCTGTATATCAAAGTAGGAAATCCAAATTCTTCGGGTGTGAGGATTCCTGTTATCCCCCAAGTAAAGAACTTTGAGAAAATTGACTTAATGCTATATCAAGGCAAGGATCAACCAAGGGTAATCAATGGATTCTATCCGATTATTCTCGTGTTTTTAGCCTGAATTTTAGAGATGGAGATTAAACATAAAACTACATAAAAGAAAATTATATTGAACCCAGAGAGTGTGCCTAGTCGGTCTTCAAATTATCCCCATTACCTTCAAACCAGAAAAATAGCTCCACGAAAGACCAGACAGCGACAAGATATTTCTTCGGAAGAAATCTGTAATGAAACATGCTCTTCAACCGCAGGATATACATTGGATGAAGAGTATGAAATTCATTTGAATAACGATGTATCAATCGAAGTCAATATTCCAGCGAGTAAGAATGACAGCAGTGATCAGAAAATCAGACATTAGAGGCTACGATCAAGAATTCTGACGCTGCGATAACAGCTTATGACTAACCTTAATGAAGTTAAAAGACTACAGAGACAATTCGAAGACAACCCAGAAATTGATCGGATTATAAAGGAAAGGAAGCACCCAAATATAATGGAAAAATGACCATTAAAAAAATCAAATCCATAATTTTCGCAAGACAAAATCACGCGGTACTATGTGGCTTGGGGAATAGTATCCCAAACGGTTACGAATATGGCAGGACTCCTGGTCTAGTATCAGCTCCGTCACAACGTACTCTGGACAGGTAGCCTAAATGTTGATTGTGTTTGTCGGGATTTCCCAATTAGTGAAGGAAAGACTTAGAGCTGAATGTAAAACTCTCAGACCACTGAGAGGAGTGTAACAGTGATCGCTAATTAAATGGCTAATTAGGTACGGCTCCTCTACAACCGAACCAGTGACAAGTTCGTTTGCGTGGTCAATGTTGAAAGTGTATGAGGCACAGATATTGTAAAATCTCCCGCTATCGCGAATAAACTGTTGTGTTTTCTTGTAATCCGACTTTCAAAGAAGTTATCTAGTCCTGCTGCCTACTTCCTCGTTAAAGGCTTAGAAGTCTCCGACCTATCCCTTGTAGTTAAGAAATGATTACTGTAATGCCTTTCGGCAAAACAATCCAGATTCTGTGCATTTCCATTCACCAGCAGATAAAATACATACAATGGTTGAATGATGATTTCATCAAGTACGTTAAAATAATTCGGTTGGAATCATAACGTAAAAAACTGAAATGTCTTGCTAATGAGACGGCAGATGCTGTCTCGCTAACTGTGAAATCTATAGTGGAATGTGTGTCTTGTCTGTTACAAAATCGGTTATTTTATGTTCTCACTAGATGATTTTCTGGAGACGCAATAGATCTATTTAGTTCAGTGAGATTGGGTGGTGGATTTAATGACATGACGAACCCACGCACTGCATTATGTGCTCTAAAACGTATCCTGAAAACTGGTCATAAACAAAGGGTCAGCGAAATAGTGATAATTTTTTTTGCGCCCACTGCTGGTAAATAACAGTAAGTAAAGTACGGAAAAGGTGCTCCGTTACTCGTGTCGAGAAAATTCTGAAATTGGTATGTACCATGCAGCATGGGATGATCCTAATATAATATCTACTGTAACTGGTAAGATTTTATTATTTTACGTTTATGTATCTTAAGCCAAGCTCAAATGTCAAATGTTAGTTTCTGTATGTCCATTATCTTCCCAATTAGTAACATGTTAGATATTATTTTTCATTTTATATTGGTATTACGGACCAACTCTCATTTAACCAATATGTTCTCTGGGTGCGGTAAGTACTGCCATCTGGAATGTCGCTGTAAACGCAATTCTCGTGGCACAGAGCAGGCAGTATATAGAGATTGAGACGGCGGTGATTCTAACGTACCAACAAAACAAACAGTAAACATTATCAAGGACAACCTATCCAAACATAGCAATCTTAGCACCCCTGAAATAGATGAATTCATCAACATTCTAAACTTCGTACTAAAGAACAACTATTTCACTTTCAATGGCAAAATTTACCACCAAGACAATGGGAGATCCCTTATCAGGGATCTTGGCAGATATATACATGGACTCGTTAGAACACCATAAAATAACTTCTAAAATAAAAGGACTCAGCCTGTGGCTCAGATACGTAGATGACACATTTGCAATAATCGACAGTAATCTCAACAACAACAACAACAATATTTTAGATTTTTTAAACACCCTTGATCAAAATATCAAGTTCACCAAGGAGGACGAGGTCAACAGATCCATTAACTTTTTAGACTTAACTATAACATGCGACAAGAACACATATGATTTCCAAATTTACAGAAAACCCACCCACACTCCAATAACAATCAAAAATTCATCTATACACCCCAACTCCCATAAACAAGTCACTTTATACAGTTTAATTTACAGAGCTTTAAAAATCCCACTATCACCCAAGAATCTAAAAACAGAACTTCATTATATTAAAAGCTTAGCAAAATTTAACGGTTTTAAAATAGAAATAATCAACCGAATAATTGATAAAATCAAATATAAACTAGCAACAAACCTCGTCCCTGACAAACCTAAAAAAATCTAAATTTGCCACTTTTACGTACAATAATCAAGGCATCTACCTAGCAACAAACCCTCTGAAAAAAACAAAACATTAACATTGCCTTCAAGACGACAAACACCAACCGCAGCTTGTTTTTTAATCACAATACACTTAACATAAACAATAGTATTTACTCAAACTCAGGCATATACATGCTCAAATGCATGCAATGTGAAAAATCATACATTGGGCAAACAGGCCGGAGCTTCCTTACTAGATACCAGGAGCACTATAATGCCAATAGACATAATAAATTTTCAGCCATGAGCTCTCATATGAAAGATACAGGTCATCATTTCACAACTATCGAACAGGACCTAACAATCATCGAAATAGTAGGCGAAGGAAAATTAATGGTCGAATTAGAAAACATTTACATATATCTGGATCAACATTACAACAAAGACCTAAATCTCAATGATCCCGTCGAAATAAAAAATCCCTTACACGAGACTTTACCCAATTTATTACAATCTTTAAATCCAAATTTAAATAAAATCCTTAAAAATCTTAAACTCGCTTCCAATAAAGATCCCAACTTCCCCTTAAAGGTAACTCCCTCCGTCCCCGCCCCTGCTAATCTTCCGCAGCCAATAGCCCGTAAGCTCAACCCTCCGTCCACATCCTCTTCTCCATTACACCCCTCTTCCTCAATTACACGTCTTCAACAGCCAATAGCGCACAAGCTCAACGCTCCGCCCATTTCCTTCCCTCCATCACACCCCCCTTCCTCAATTCCACATAGATACAACACACGCCATTCAAATCTTAAGATTCACAATTAAGTATTTATTATTTTCCACCCAGTCGATACAATGATTGCTTAAGGCAATTTAATGGTTAAAAGTGGTACATGTTTCGTATTTTATCAACATCTTCAGCCACATAACACTGTTTAGATGAAAAATATATAAAACTGACAAAGTAATGCTTTTCAATACAATAGAATTTACAAAGTTAGGACTTACATCCTATTAAACTAAAATTTGAAGGGACATGTTTCGCCACTTTTAACCATTAAATTGCCTTAAGCAAGCATTGTATCGACTAGGTGGAAAATAATAAATACTTAATTGTGAATCTATTGAAGTGCGATACGGACCATGAAACTGATTTTATGTAATTCAAATCTTACTCGTTCCAAGACCATACAGACAACCCGTTCATACGGCAAAAATCGAGAATGTAAGTAATTGAATATACATCATTTTCGCCTAATTAACTTTTTTTCCCCCCTCCCTCTAAACTTCATATCTTTTATTCTCTTTTCATTACAGATTCTTCACCATATATCCTTCAATAGTTAGTCTATATTCAATACTACAGCCAACAACAAGTAAGAATGTTCCCATTTAACTATAAGTATACGAGTTACGGCAACATTCAATTATGAACTCTTTATAACTCCTTCAACAAAATTACGGAGATCGCGAACCCACTACGTAAATAACGAGACTAATGGATTAGTTGGATCCAACTTTATAATCTACATAGCGCCATACTACAGTTAAATATCACGACTTTTCAACAAGAAGTTTCAATGTCATCTCAAACAGCTACCAAGTTCCATTAACCTTCTCTTCAACATGTAAATCAAGTTGCTTCCAGCCGAATTTCACTCAAACTTTGATACGGCAACTTTAGCCATAGACCTTCTTGTTATTATGTGATTAGGGCCTAGTTTGTCTAATTTACAAAATCATTTTTAAATTACTAGTGTAATATCATACCAACTTCAATTTTTTTTTGCAAACATTTTAAATGAAGTTTTAATTGTAAATTATTATTTAAGAACTCATAACAATTTCTCACATTGTATATTTTCACTCTAATCTTATATTCCCATTTTATATTTTTTACTATGACAATCAGGATCCTGATTTTTATCTTTGAGTATAAGTGTAAAAAGGCTGATGATGCCCTTTTAAAGGGCGAAACATGTCCCTTCAAATTTTAGTTTAATAGGATGTAAGTCCTAACTTTGTAAATTCTATTGTATTGAATAGGTTGATCCTAATAAATTCTGGTAATTCTTAAATTGGGGTCATGTGAGGCGAATGGAGGAGGATAGGTTACCTAGGAGAATAATGGACTCTGCTATGGAGGGTAAGAGAAGTAGAGGGAGACCAAGACGACGATGGTTAGACTCTGTTTCTAATGATTTAAAGGTAAGAGATATAGAACTAAATGAGGCCACAACACTAGTTACAAATCGAGGATTGTGGCGACGTTTAGTAAATTCTCAGAGGCTTGCAGACTGAACGCTGAAATGCATAACAGTCTATAATGATATTGTATGTATTAATAATATAATGTCTTTCATTAATATCTCTTAAGTACTTTTTAGCGCTTAGCCCCTTTAGAATGTTAGGTCTACAATGAAGAATGTTTGGAGGAAACAAAGAGACTGATTGTCTGTATGCACAAGTGTAGCTAGCATAGAACCACACCCATCATCCTGCCAATCTGCAATGTTTTGAATACTGTCTTCAAAACAAATAAACTGCTACCTGAATGATTTGTCATATCCTGGATCTTTTGAGCTGTGTAAAAACAAGGACTGGTTATCAAGTGATTACAGTATTTAGCAATTATGACATTCCAAACTGCCTTATGGAAAGAAAATATAATCAGGAATTAATTCAACATTACGGTACTGTTTGTGGACTGTCACAAATTTCATACATAGCCTATGGCAACATCAATAACAAGACTTAGATGTCAGAATCACTTAGGGGACAAATGAAATTGACTGTATTTAATTATTATATTCAACTCTTGAGACTGCTGAAAATTGCTCAGAATAGGCCTATACTGTACATGTTTAAGTATGGAGATGGTCTGGCTCCTCAAAAGCAAACACTTAGCAGATAATTTTTGGTACAAGTGTGCTAAGGGACCTGCAGACTAGTTTCTAGCTTTATGCGTCTCATTGCAGCATGGTCTTTTGTTGCTAGTGGCTAGGTCACTTCCTATGAACTTTTGCCAACCGTTCTCAGCTTCCGGTACTGAAAGCACTCTATCTTTATGGGTCAAAAACTGCACTCACCCGTTCACCACAGATGTGGGGGGATGAAGGAAAAGAAAAATGAAGGAAGCCCAACATTTGAAAGCAGAAGAATAGGTTGAATGTACAATACTATATTCAACAGAAATTTTATTAAACACTACGTACAGGAACAGGTAAGATATGTTTTGTTAACCTAAGGGTAGAGATTGATTAGTCACTCATATCACATGAGCTGGTTATATTCTAATAATAGAACTGTCCCAACTCAAAAGTGATATTGAACACACCTGCAAAGCAAGCCTGTGGCCGCACGAGCACACGGATCTATCAACGCCTGGACATATGTAAAAATGACATAAAACTACACCTGAAGTAGCATGCCTGCTGGGGCCCACCAACCCACCCCAAGAAGTATTTTTACTTATATAGAAAAATACAAGCAGAAACTGCATAAATGTAAGATTTGTGACCATTTTTTGTATTGCTATTGGCTGGCTTGGATCAGCTCCGATTGAAGTTGTGTCATGTGTGCCCACAAGGCTGTCCTGCCACCTTAGTTGAAAATAAGAAAACCGCACAGTTTCAAATTGTCATGGCATGCGCCAGTAATCTTACTTGTTGTCACATCACTTTTTATCCAGGGGATGCCAAGAGGCCTATTGGCCTAACCTGGGGGCTTATGCCCCCAACCTATGGTCTTGTCACTACCACGGTCTTGTTTTTTCTTTTAAATTTGCTTAACATCGCACCGACACAGATAGGTCTTACGGCGATGGTGGGAGAGGAAAGGGCTGGGTATGGGAAGGAAGTGGCTGTGGCCTTAAGGTATAGCCCCAGCATTTGCCTGGTTTGAAAATGGGAAACCACAGAAAACCTTCTTCAGGGTTGCCGACAGTGGGGTTCGAATCCACTATCTCCCAGCTGCGCGGCCCTAACCGCATGGCCAACTTGCCCGGTCAGCATGGTCTTGTGAAGATAGTGGTCTAGTCACCAGCCAGACCTAAGTTCCATTTAGCGGTAAACCTTCTGCTGACCCTTCACAAAAAAAAGTAAGAGATCCAACGTGGCGTGGCTCGGACAATTTCACAAGGCCAATTGGCCTCTGGCATCCACTGGAGTCCTGCTAAAACGACAAGCAATAAGGTTATGGGCACATGCCATGACAATTTGAAATTGCGGTTATCTTATTTTCAACGGAGGCTGCAGCCTTGTGGGTACACAGGATGCAAGCTCTATCGGAGACAACATAAAACTTTTATTCAGGACAGCTGAACCAAGCACGAAGGAAGGATCTCTCCTGTATGCTACTTCGGGTTATAGTTTCACATCATTTTTATATGCTTTTTCACCCATGAAGGGTTAACGGAAGTACCACCAACATATGCAGCGACAGCACACTAGAGGGATAAGTATCTCCACTTACTAAAAATACCCACCCAGGCTTTCATGACCAAAAATTCAATAGAACTTTACTAAGAGACGTCTTGCAAAAGCGAGTAAACACTGAATGTGTCATCAGAGATCATTTACATGCCTACGTTGTATAATATGGAGCGTCAAATGAACATTTTCCTGCCTTTCAAAAATCCCACTACCTCTGCCCGGTTTGAACCCATGATCTTAGGATCCGGAGACTGACAATCTACTGCTAATCTCATAGCAATAGCTAGGGGCCTTATTTTTTGGTGAAATAAAACTGTTGATTTCAGTGTTAAAACTGGCACTATTTCGATAGGTATTTCGTGAAATAAATTGTTATACTGATTGATGTTCCCTGAGAAATCTTCATTGTAGCAGCGTATGGGGTAAATGTAACTAACTTTGTGATAAGGGGTTTTAAAGTAAATTCTTGTAATGTATCACTGTTATTAAATCTTAGAAAAACCAAATATGCAAATTGTTATAGAAATAAATATATAAATCACTGATACTTCGAAATGAAGTTAGGTGATCTGCCCTGTGATATACATTTATACATAGCCTACATTTTTAGACGTTGAATTACTTGTCTCCAAAGTACAAACTAAGCATGGTTTCAAGATTATCTGGATGCAGAGTTGTGCAACAGTCAGAAAGTGTCTTTGTGTAAGCAGAGAAGCTCCTCTCGCTGACCACATTAGACGTCGGAAACCATAAAGCTTGCAAACACTTGGATGCAAAATCACTGTGGTCTTTTATAAAACCTCCTAAAACTTTGCTAACAGTCTTCTTTCACTTCCTCAACGAGATGTGCTTTCATTGCATTTTGCAAAGTCATATAGCTATGGAAGATGTTCATGGATATACTCTTTTTTCGACGGTCGGGGATGAGTAGGTCGGATGGTTAAAGCACTGGCTTTCTGACCCCAATTTGGCAGGTTCGATCCAGACTCAGTCCGGTGGTATTTGAAGGAGTTCAAATACGTCAGCCTCGTGTCACTAGTTTACTGGCACGTAAAAGAACTCCTGCGGGACAACATTCCGGTATCTCGGCGTCTCCGGAAAACGTAAAAGTGGTTAGTGGGACATAAAAACAATAACATTATTACTACTCAAACAGGCGATTTATTTACAATAGGCCTACCAATACCGTCATATTTTACAGTAAAGACAGTATTATTTATCTTTCCTTTTATATTAATTCTCTTCCTTATGCCAGAATTATCCTATTTTTCAAGAGGCATGTTGGCTTGGTCTCTATAATTTTCAACCCACCTTTACGATCTGTAAAGTATCGCCGATTGTTATTTGCCGCTTAGAATTATGTTCATTCGCTTAATTCTGATTCTTTGCAGTGTATATCGCACGTTTCAAGTTTACGAATATTACCGGTACACTATTGATACATTAGAATATTTCTTGCAGCATCAAATACATAGAACCCCTCACTGTTGTATTCTTCGACCCTCGAAAAACCTGTTGCGACTTCAGTTTTCGCCATTTTTATACTTAAATGTTGGACATTTGCCGATAAATGTTCGTATGTAACAAACTCTCATTGAGCACTGCTGTATCTACGACCGGTCTTGTATCTTGTTACGACCACAACGGTATGTGCTGTAATCGATGACATATTGATTTTTATCGACTGCCTTAGAGATCGCGGAACTGATCTCACATACCGTACTTTTGATACAAAGTGCGTACCGCTTTGTGTGCATTTGCGGTGTATTTGTGTGCAGAATATACAGCGCTATCAGGCAAATGAGAAGGAAACTACGATAGTCCAGTTCTCAGAAGCATTTAAACGTTTACTGGAGAGCTCTTCCGGTGCCATTTCGCATTTTACGCACTAAGTGGTATATAATTCGCGATTATTCGCACAATAAATCAAATTTCGCGATATTTCGCGAGTTCATTTTGCTAAAATACGGTATTTTTAGTACCTGGGAAGTCGTATATAGACAAGAAAGAAGATATCAAAAAAACTTGTGAATATCGTTATTACCAAAAAATATGGGCCCTAGCAATGGCACACAAATTCCACTTAACTAAATTATAAATCAATAGTTGTTCATTCAAAAGTATAAATTAACTGGTTTGAAAAAAGATGTAATATTGTTAGATGACCCTGATGGCAGTTACTGTCGGCGTAAAGTACGTGGCTCCAGGGACAAGCAACTTAAGAGCTCTGTCGACTAAACACCACAGCTGAGTCTGGTGTTACCGTTCACTCATGTTTGACATCTCTTTATAATATTTCCCTTGATCAGTAATCAGTCCATCAGCAATGATATGTTTAGGGCTGTCACCCAGGTGGCAAATTCCCTATCACTTATTTAATTGGCTTTTCCTTAACATCTCCCTTCGTGACGTCAGTCAAGCCTAACGGTGTATCGGATTAAGCAGCAGTATTGTCTAAGAACTATTTTAACAGCTAAATATATTTTTGTTTCGGCTAAGGTGCTCCACTCATCTTTAACACAGCGCCTCTGCCGAGTTAAAAAAGCACAACGCTGGCTCCATACTTCGGAGCTAGTTAGTTTAGTTAACTCTCTCCAAAGAATTCCAACAGTATCCCTACGCCGAAATCAGCCACCGAGTTTATAGCTCTTAATTAGTGGTCTGACAGGCGGACCGAGCGATACTGTGGGGTTTCACCCCGGGAATCTTTTAATATCAAACCTTTCCACCAGGAGCTTCCCATTCTTCGGGACTCCATTTCTTTGAAAATCCCATTTCTCGGGTATCCTACTATAGGATTGTTTTTAGTTTTTCATCTCACATAATCATGTTCCGTCTCCCCTACCCAGCCACCACCACCACCACCTCCACTATCACCACCACCACCTCCATATCTGCCCAATCTATCACTTCCAACACCATTTCTTCTCATCCTACAAGCACCATGTGCCCAGCCCCTGCCCCCTCCAGACATATCCCTATTCTACCTCCTCCCGAACCACAAAGGTCCCAGATTAAAAGAGGGGCCCCCCTACTTCCCCAAGAAGATCAACCAGCCACCCGCAAGTTCGCCATTGACCATTCTTCTCCGAACCCTCCCATTTCTGAGCCCAACTCAACAAATATTCAAGAAATGGAAATAGCAACCTCCCCAAATACAGCCTCCTTTACTGAATTTCCACCTCTCACGGCTACCCACCGCCCTATAATCAACCCCAAATTTCTTCAGAAACCTCCACAAGGAAATCACATCTTTCTCCTATCCAATCCAGCCCCAGAATTTAGATCCTCCCCTAAAATTTTCCGTACCCTCTTACAATACAACATTAAAAGAGAAGAAATAGCGGACATACGTCCCACTAACAACGGTTACCTAATAAAGCTAAACACAGACCATGCAGCAAACCTTCTATTAAACTCAATAGGTGCCCACCAACTTGGCTCCAACACCCCCTTAAAAACTTTAACTCCACCACTCCAGAAGACTCCCCCTCCCCCTCCAAGACACAGCTTGTTCAGCTGTGTCATTAGAGGTGTTGACCCAGATATACCAGAAGCTGAAATTCTATCCGAATTAATCTCTGAAGGAATCCCAGCTAGAAAAGTCTTTCGCATCCGCAACGACTCCGGCCCAACCTTCATGGTTAGGGTTCTTCTCCCCACCACTGAGGATGTCGACATATTGCTAAACAATGGGGTCTCCATCTATCGCCATCACCACAAGGTTGAACCTTCGAAAGCTCTCCCCCCACAACCCCTCCGCTGCGAGAGATGCTTACAATATAACGTTCACAAAACCTCAGACTGTAAAGCCACCACCCCAACATGCGGTCATTGTTCTCAACCCCATGCAACCAACAAATGCTCAAACACAGCATCTTCCCCCCGCTGTAACACATGTGGTGAAGGCCACCCTACGTATTCTAGACAATGTAAGGCCAAACCTCCCCCCCCCAGAAAATAAGCCAGAATTCGTTGCCCCAATTAGAACTATCGACCCTCCAACCGAACCTGCCCGCTCCCAATTCCCTCCACCCACCAAGGAAGATATTGTACGCTTCACCACCCTATCACTGATGAACCTATTCCCATTCCATAGAGAGTTGGTATTATCCCACCTCCAAGCTGCCGCCAACCAGGCTCTAAATCTCCATTTCGTTGCCACTTACTCCGGACTAAATTCCCACTTCAAATTCTCCCGTCTTGAAACACTGGTGTAATGGATAACCAGAACCAAAATCTAAATGGTCACCCAATCTCCATTCTTTTTCTTAATATTCAATCCTTCCCAAAGAAACGCCACCATCTCCAAACCTTGATCCATCAACATCCAACCCACACCATCCTTCTGAACGAAACTATGCTCCGCCCAAATATTCCCTCTAATCTACCTGGCTACAATCTCCACCGTGTTGACCACCCAAATAATCGTGCCAAAGGAGGCTCAGCAATAGCAATCAAAAGCTCTCTCGCAGCAAGAACGTACGCTCCCCCCTATCAAGAAGCCATCGCTGCAACAATATACTTTCGTTCCCGTATTCTAAACCTCACCACAATTTACATTCGTAACAACCAACCTCTCCCACTGAATTTCATTAAACACCTAAGCCAAGTTTTCCCCCACTTCATCCTTATGGCGGACCTAAATTTAACAGATAGAAAAACCCATGAATTAACTGCTCTCCACACTCTCCTAGAAGACCTGGACTTATTCCTAGTTCATCTACCTGGCCCGCCAAGACCCGCCTCACAAACCACCCCAGACGCTATTATAGCTCATAATTCACTCACTCACCTGTTCAACATCTCCCTCCTCCCCAGTGTTGGAAGTGATCATCTCCCAATTTTATTACAATTCCCTACTACCTCTTCTTCTCCACCATGTCCTCCCCCTATTTCCACTCCCAACTTTTCTCAAGCAAACTGGGCTGCTTATCGTTCTTACATCTCTAAATCCCTAGAAAAAGCTTCCCTATCACTATCAGATCAATGTTCAGTTGATAGTCTCCAAGACCTTCTCCACTCCACTATAACAAAAGCATCTATGGCAAACATTCCTACTACACTTCACTCCCCGTCTAAACCTCGACTCCCCCCCAAATTTATCCAGCTACAAAAACTTTCCCAAAATTATCTACATCACTATGCCCAAACCCGTGACCATTATTTCTTACGCCTGCATCGTCAGACACTGCGAACAATAAGGAACTATCTCATCGCTCACAAACGTTTAGCCTGGACTAAAACATGCACCACCCTCAACGACTTACATGCTCATCCAACTCAATATTGGCGACGCCTTTCTACTCTTCTTGGACAACATCGTACTCCCCATTACCCCATTATCCATAAAGACATAGCCCCCACTGACACCAAGGAAAAATTAAAGATTTTCTCCAAACACTTCGCAATTAGATTCAACTTCCAAACCTCAAAATATTTCTCATTAACAGACAATTCTCTCTATAACAATATTAGATCCTCTCCAATTCTTACCCCTTCAGTAACACACACCCCCACCCCACACCCCCTAAATGAACCCATCACAGCTTCTGAAATTCATAATGTTCTGGCAAAAACTCGAAATACAGCCCCTGGCTCGGATAAAGTAAGATATCGCCATATCAAAGAAGCACCCGCTATCCTTTTCACCATACTAGCTACCCTATACACCTTCATCCTATACACTGGATTTTACCCCACAGCCTGGAAAAAAGCTATTATGCTTCTCTTTCCAAAATCAGGAAAACCACCATCTGAACTCGACTCCTACAGACCAATATGCCTCATCACAGTGTTTGCCAAACTCCTAGATAAAATACTAGTACGTCGCATTCACACCCACTTAGCTGCAAACCACCTATTACCAATCTCTCAAGCAGGCTTCCGCCCAAAACTATCTTCCCACGATCAACTTTTCAAATTAATCCAAATCGCCTCGAACAACATCAATGAAGGAAGACCCTCACTGCTCATAACTTTTGACTTTGACAAAGCTTTCGACTCAGTTTGGCATTCAGCCCTAATCTTCAAACTTCACTTTTTCGCTCTACCTGTTACCTATATCAGACTCATCAACTCCTATCTATCTCACCGCTCAGCCAATATTTCTATATACCAACAACTTTCACCACCCTTCTCCATGAAATTTGGTGTTCCCCAAGGCTCCCCATTATCCCCACTCCTCTTCATTCTCTTTGTCGCCGACATCCCACAACCACCAGCCCCAATAAAACTACTTCAATTCGCAGACGATACTGCAATACTCGCACCACTCACCTCAGTTTCTAAAATCAACCAGCAAGTTCAACCATATCTCAACTCCTTCATTTCCTGGTGTGATAAATGGCACCTTCGAATTAATTCTTCAAAAACCCAATCAATCCTCCTCCGTCGTCGCCGCCACCGTTTCGCAGTAACCCGTGACCCCAACCTTCTACATCTCACTATACGAAATATACCTCTATCTACACAACCCTCACTAAAATATCTGGGCATCACAATAGATGAATTTCTCACCTTCCGTCCACACTTTAAGCTTCTCCAAAAACAATCGTCCAAAAGATCACAACTAGTTCGCCGCCTGGCAGGAATAAACTGGGGTCTAAACACCAAGCTCCTACTTCTAACATATACCTCCTTCATTCGTTCGGCAATCACCTATGGATTTACGGCATGGTCGGCCTGGACTAAAACCAACCCTCAACTGCTAAAACCATTACTTTCAATGGAACGGCGGCTTGTTAGACTTGCCCTCCATCTCCCACCACTTTACCACACTTCAGATCTATACAACATCTTCCCGATCCCTACACTAGAAGACTTCATATCCAATCTTGCTAAACGCTATATTGACAGAGCTAAAGAGAACAAAAATCCCATTGTCACCCCATTACTAGAATCAGATCCCTAAACCCCACTATTCACAACCACTCCTCTTCACTACTTTACTTCTATAATAAATCAACCGACCACTTGAGAAAGATGGAAATTGGGTGAAAAAAAAAAAAAACAACCCTTCTAAAATCACTAACTTTTCAACATTTCCACCAACTATAAAATCAAAATCAAAAACAACATACAAGCAAATAAACATTAGTGCGTTTTAATATTTAAAACTCTCAAATCAAAAAAGCAAAAGCTGATAAATCCCCAAATAAAAACAACCCCCCTTAGCCAAGAGGTCAAATATCTCACATCAATAATTAATTCTCTCTTCAATCCCCATCTCCAATAAATAAAATCCCCAACCACTCCAATTCCCCCGGCCAGAGAGAGGGCGACACCCTCTAAGTGGCCCGCCTCACACAAGTGAGGAATGAAAACGCCCCACCACCCCCTTTTCCTTAAAAGGTTTTCAATTTGGAAATTTACTGAACACTACCCTGGATTAATTATTCATCCTACAGGGGCTAGGCCTAAATAAATATTTCCCCAATTTGTCACCTTGAATTCTAACTTCATATTATAATCTTTCCTACTTTTAAAAACACCACTCGAACTTATTCGTCTATTAATGTCATTTCACACTATTTCTTCATTGACACCTCAGAACAGGTTGTCTCCTAACTCCCAAGTCTTCCCAGCCCATAGTTTACAACTTTTTCATAACACTAGGCCTATTCTTTTGTTGGAATCAACAAGAAAAAATTGTGCTGCTTTCCTTTGGATCTTCTCCAGTTCTCGTGTCAAGTAATCCTGGAATAGATCGGCCCATATATGGGAACAATTTTTTAACGTTGCACTGACACAGATAGGTCTTATGGCAAAAATGAGAGACAGGAAAGGGCTAGGGATGGGAACAAAGCGACTGTGGGCATAAATAAGACACAGTCCACGCATTTGCCTGGTGTGAAAATGGTAAACTACGGAAAACCATTTTCAGAGCTCCTGAGTGCAAGCTAACAGCTACATGATCCTAACCGCGCGGCCACTCTCTCTGTTACACTGTAACCATACTTTAAATAAGGTCTTACCAGAAATTTATATGCATACCAATGCGCTCATACGATCTCATTTTACCTCGACGGTTTTAAGTTCGCAGGCAGTATGTGCCTTTCATTTCACACCTGTCAAGGCCCTTATTCTACAGTCTTACTTCTTTTTTTTTGCTAGAGGCTTTACGTCGCACCGACACAGATAGGTCTTATGGCGACGACGGGATAGGAAAGGCCTAGGAGTTGGAAGGAAGCGGCCGTGACCTTAATTAAGGTACAGACCCGGCATTTGCCTGGTGTGAAAATGGGAAACCACGGAAAACCATCTTAAGGGCTGCCGACAGTGGGATACGAACCCACTATCTCCCGGATGCAAGCTTACAGCTGCGCGACTCTAACCGCACGGCCAACTCGCCCGGTTAGCGTTACGAGAGGCCAGTAATACCTGAGTTTCTTCACCATAAAATCAATGTTCACTATCACCACCAAAGAAGAAAAAACATCCAATTAAAAACAAATACCGTAGGCTACTGTACAGAAACTCAATAGCTGATAACGTAACGTAACTGTACGTGGTAATGATTCGCCAAGGACAACTTTAACGCTTAAAGTACCGGAAGGTATGAAACTTAGTAGTTCACAACAGCTTTTGAGAATATAACCTTACCTAAGACATAACTGTACTTCCTAGAAAATGCTTTATTTATATTTAGGAGAAAGAACATTTGACAATACGACTATGATGTTCGAAAGTAAAAAATGTTGGATTTAAAACTAACCAGCTCTCTAAATACATACGAATATGAAAAGTTTTCACACTTCGTTCACATTCCTCTACATACCATCACTGTCACACCTGGTCCACAACCGTCAACACAAAAGCAAAAGTCACAATCCCAACGTCTTTGATCACAACAGCAAAAACACAAAGAGAATGCAAATGCAAGTCTGGCCAAAAGCGTTTTGAGCCACCAGCTTAACCAACAGCTGGATATAAAATCCCCCTGCCGAGCTAAGAAAAGAATGTTAACATGTATCTTAAACCTGTATACTTCAAGAACATTTTTCAAATATACGCACGTTTGCACATTTCTTCATTGTGTGTGGTTTTTTCTTAGCATACAGATGTAAACTGGCCAGTGGGGTGACACTTCATAGGGAGCGTCCCAAGCAGTTCGGAGATGGGACTCCCTCTATCTGCGCCAAGTAGTGAAACAAATATTTCCTTTCAGAGGGTTAATTTAGAAGGTATTGGTTGGCATTACACATGCAGTTGCGCGCGGTACAGCAATTTCATAACACAACCCCCACAACCATTCTCTTTGACCAGTGTCGTGCCAGCATTCAACTGAAGCAGATCGTTGATAGTGTTCGCTGTTCTTGCCTGGTGTTGAACTGTTCGGAGTGTGTGAAGCGACTACGTCTTGTCACTGGCTACCTATAGATAAGTAATAGAGTGCATAGTTTTAAGGGATGTCTCTAGATAGTGGAGGTGGTGGTTTGGGTAGACCTCCAGATTCGATTCCTGTATCGAAAGAAAACCTAATCCTGGAACAAGTTTCTTTAGAAGGGATGATTGTGGATAAAGATATACCTAATCAAGAAGTTATGGATAGAGACAGAGTTACAACTCCTAACACTAATAATAATACAGTGTCTCACAATGATAAACCCAACACTTCTTCAGACATGCACATAGGGCCGTATATTGTCTATGTCGAATCGGATGATCCTGAAAAAAAAATAAGATACCTACACCCGATGGCTTTAGGCAGACTTTTTTATGAACGGCAGATTCCCAACATCAAAGCCATTCATAAAAAGGGCCGAAATCGAATTCAAATTACTTTTAGCACTCGAAAGGATGCCAATAATTTTCTTTCCAACCCGATTCTTGAAGAGAAACGCTTGAAGGCATTTGTACCTTCCTCCAATATCCACAGAGTAGGTCTGGTGCGGGGGGTAGATACAACTATATCAGAGACTGAACTATTACAGTACATTGATTCCCCATACCCAGTGATCAAGGTTCAAAGAATGAATCGCAGATCGTCCAAAGAGGGTAAGACCGAATACATCCCTACCGGTACGGTAAAGGTCATCTTTCAATCTCAACAACTACCAAAGACCGTTTCCATCTTTAATGTCATTCTGGAAGTCCAAGCATTCATTTTTGCACCTCTCATTTGTCGTAAATGCCAAAGATATGGCCATCCATCGATAAATTGCAGAGCTAGGGAACCTCGCTGCGGGAAATGTGCATTATCTCATAACACCCAGGAGTGTACACAGACATTGGTGAAATGCATCCATTGTGACGGAAATCATCCGGCAGGGGATGAAAGGTGTACCGAACATCAGAGACAGAAGGAAATTAAACGGATCATGAGTGTTGAGAATAAGTCCTTCTTGGAAGTAAAAAATTATTTTGCTCCTTTGGAACAGGACTTTAATCCTTTAACATTACCGCAACATTTCCCCTCGTTGGTACCTTCTTCTAGTACGTCTGACCCATTAACCCCTCGTAAAAGGAAGTTTTCTGCTGTTGTAACTAGCCCACCCCGAAAACCATGTAGACCAGGTTTCGATAGAAGTAACTACATGAATTTGATAAGGGACCCTCCACGAGACCAACAATCTATTCCGGTAATCAGATCTCAGTTACTTTCTAACTCTGGGAATGTACCCCAAATTCATAGTTCTACTAGTACAGACCAAGTCCGTTCTGGGAGCTGTGTTCCTGAGGCTTCTGTCTCTAAGAAGGGTGAATCTTCTAATGTACGCATTCAGTCTGAGGGGAAATTTCAAGAATTATCGAAAAAATTTGACTTCATAATGAATCAAATGGGACAAGATGTTCAGTGGCGTCATTTATCGTTTTACACGATGAAGTTATTACTCTATTAACACATCACTAACAATGAGAATTTTGCAGTGGAACTGTCGGAGTATTTTAAACAAGAAACACGAGTTAATTCAGATTATACAAGTTTTTGATCCACAAATCGTTATCCTTAGTGAAACATGGCTCAAACGAAACTATCACTTCCGAGTCACTGGTTTCAATGTCATACGTTTAGATGGTTATGTTGCGAATGGTGTGTGTATCCTTATTAAAAATAGTATCGATTTCCAAGTCAGAGAGATCAAATATGAAATTCCCAATGTTCAAACAATCGCAATTACTATCAATAATTTAACCGTAGTTTCCTTATATTGTCCTCCTAAAATTAGACCGACATATGACCAATGGAAGAATTTCTTCGCACAATTCCACACGTCCACTATTATTGGGGGCGATTACAATGCCCATAATCCAATTTGGGGAAGTGTTTCTTGCTGCAAAAAAGGCCGGGATATCGAGGTCATAAATAAATCCCCTCTTACAATTTTGAATGATGGATCACCAACACGGATCACTGCGCCCAATACTAATCCCAGTGCTACCGGGCGAGTTGGCCGTGCGCGTAGAGGCGCGCGGCTGTGAGCTTGCATCCGGGAGATAGTAGGTTCGAATCCCACTATCGACAGCCCTGAAAATGGTTTTCCGTGGTTTCCCATTTTCACACCAGGCAAATGCTGGGGCTGTACCTTAATTAAGGCCACGGCCGCTTCCTTCCAACTCCTAGACCTTTCCTATTCCATCGTCGCCATAAGACCTATCTGTGTCGGTGCGACGTAAAGCCCCTAGCAAAAAAAAAAAAAATCCCAGTGCTGTCGATCTGACTATTGCAACTATTGATTTGGCTCATAAGCTTTTGTGGCAAACAGGGAATGATACCCACCAAAGTGATCATTTTCCTATTTTTATTACCATCACATCAACCGAGCTCCGAAAGCCACAAAAATTTCCGAAGAGTGTACGACAAATGAAACATATGGATACTTCCTTATTTCAAAGGTATATTCAGGATAACTTGTCCCTTGTCGATAACGAAGGGAATAATGATCAATACCAGACATTACTAAATATTATAACGCTGTATTTAGACACGTACCATCCACCTGAAATTAAATACCCGTCTCAATACTCCCCACACGTTCGTTGGTGGGATGAAGAATGTTCGGCATGTGTACAGCGTCGAAAAAATGCTTTAAGGAAATTCCGGCATGACGGGACAATGGCGTCTTATCTTCAATACAACAAAATAGCCGCCCAGATCCAAAAATTATTCAATGAGAAACGACGATTGGCTTGGAAAATGTTCACAACTTCATTAAATAGGCAAACTCCTCTTCAAGACGTCTGGTCTGCAATTCGAAATTTATGCAACTCCAACCGCAATAATCCACCCCATAACGACTGGGATAGTACGACTCTCCTTCAATTTTATCAAACTCTAACTCCTGATTATGTCGTACCTCAGCTCCAATATCCGATAACTGGTATTACGCATAAATTTCAAACCTTGCTGCGACCTATCATCCCATCGGAATTCGATGTTGCTTTATATCATACGAAAACCACTTCCCCAGGAATGGATTATATATCCTATCATATGCTTAAAAGTTTACCCCCACAAGCTAAGAATATCCTCCTTCACAAATTTGACTATATCTTGGAATTTGGTACTATACCTATGGAGTGGAACTATTTCGTATTAGTACCTATCAAGAAACATGGTAAACCGAAATATGATCCAACTAGTTACAGAGGAATTTGTCTAAGTTCTTGTATTCGGAAACTGTTTCAAAAGATCTTACTCAACAGAATAATGTGGGCTCTAGAATATTATGAATTACTACCGAAGTACCAGTTTGCATTCCTCAAAGACCGCAGCACGACAGATGCTTTGAATATCTTATTAGTCGATATATTGTTAGCAAAATCCAGAAAACAACACGTCATGGCTGCCTTTTTAGATATTAAAGGTGCTTATGACAATGTTCATGTTCCCATCCTACTCCAGAAACTAAGTACTATGGATTTTCCTTCCACGTTGCTTAATATCTTAGGACAATTATATACGTATCGACGCGTAAGTCTCCCTCAAATCGCTCATCAAAACAATTGCCGCTTTGTATCCGTTGGGCTTCCACAAGGGGACATTTTAAGTCCGATTATGTATATGTTGTATACTGCGGATCTTGAAAAGGAAATTGTCAAAACGGCTCGGATACTGCAATATGCCGATGATATAGTAATCTACTGCACTCAAAATACCATAGAAGAATGTCGTCTTACTCTAGAGAAGACTTTAGAATTCCTGCAGGCGTGGATGATACAAAATGGTTTAGAGATAGCACCGGCAAAAAGTTCAATTCTCATATTTACCCACAAACGTATATATGATAAGTCTCCCATTAGATGCGGTGAACAGGAAATCTCCGTCAAAGAAACCGTTAAGTATCTAGGGGTAACGATTGATAATAAACTATCGTGGAAAAATCATATTGCAGAGATCTGTCGCAAAACGGAACAAAAGCTACATGTATTAAGATCCTTAGCGAACAGAACCTGGGGAGCTGACCCAGCTACCCTTTTAACTGTATATAAAAACATTATCAGGTCTGTTTTTGACTACGGTAGTCAGTTTATAGATATGGCTTCGTTGGATCAAAAACAGCGATTAGACAAAGTACAGTACAAAGCTGCTCGACTGATTACAGGTTCCATGAATTCGACTCCTACAAATGCTTTACTAGCTGAAATTACCGAACCACCGTTACATTTACGACGCAAACATGTCGCTACTAAATATCTTCTCAAGAAAATGGCCCGATATCATCATCCGATTCTTCCCAAGCTGCAGTTATTATCTGAATATTTTGGAAATGGACCTGTAGTACAACACAAATATCCGGCACTCCTGTGGGCTTATGTTCAGTTTATATATTTACGACCTCACGTTGTTCAAACAAGAACTCACCCTAAGTACTCTATCATGTTTCCTGCGACTATACAGTTACCTAATATCATCCGTACAAAATTCGATGATTCCAGTATCTCCGAGAATTTAAACAGACTGATAGCAACTAAGTCATTCAAAATTATTATAGATCAATATAATCAATACATTCCCTTTTATACTGATGGCTCAAAACATCAAGACACATCCGACGTAGGAGCTGCTTTTTATTCCCCTCTGCTGCAATTATCCAAACAATTCATCTTACCCCAATACGCATCCATCTACACAGCTGAAATATTTGCAGTTCGTCAAGTGTTAATATATATTAAACATTCTACGATCCAAAAGGCCCTCATCTGTACAGATTCTCTGTGTTCTTCAAGCATTAGAAAATCCTACAAAGGCGGACAATTGGTATATAGAAAATTTAAGACAACTATTGTATGATCTAACTATACTCCCGTCCACTACACTTACAAACTAGGTGACAGTGATTTGCGATCAGTTTGCGAGATGAAAGACCTCGGGGTTTTATTCGACCACAAGCTTACATTCAATTCGCATATACTGAAAATGGTAGCTGAGTCGTACAAGACCCTAGGATTCATTATCAGGAATATAAAACCCTTCAAAAACACACAAACTTGCATTCGTCTGTTCAATACCATAGTAAGACCAAAAATAGAATATGCCAGCATCGTTTGGAGCCCTAGGTGTCAAACATATGTTTATCAGATTGAAAAATTACAAAAAAGATTTTTAAAATACTTACAATATAAAAAAACTGGCTGCTATCCCCGTATGGTACCCTATAGTGATATCCTTTTAAATTTCGGAGTGGAGAGTTTAGAAATTCGCAGACGGAAGGATGCAGTAAAATTTCTTTTTAAAATTGTAAACTATGCTGTTGATAATCCTGAATTACTTTCTGTCCTAAATTTCCATGTACCTCGCTTCAATTCCAGAAATAACATAACATTTTTAAATGTAAAATCCAGGACGTGTGCCCATGATAACTCGCCGGTAAACAGACTCTGCAGTATCTTCAACAGTGCCATTCAGAAAAATAATGGCCTTGACTTCAGTTTGCCATTGAGTGAGTTTGTAACTGAACTTCATTGCGCAATTATATGAAGTCCTAAAATAGGGGAAATTGTAAGGTGAAGTTCTATAATATTATGCAATATAATGTATTGCTTTATTTATTCTATCATTTTACTTTGTCGTGTGTTGTTCCATCGCATTAATATAAGGTTTCTTTAGTCTTTAGAAAAATACTTTCATATTTTATATCAATACTATGCAATATAATGCATTGCTTGATTTATTTTATCGTTTTACTTTGTCGCGTGTTGTTCTACCGCATTAATATAAGGCTTCTTTAGTCTTTAGAAAAATACTTTCATATTTTATATCAATATTATGCAATATAATGTATTGCTTTATTTATTTTATCATTTTACTTTGTCGTGTGTTGTTCTACCGCATTAACATAAGCCTCTTTAGTCTTTAGAAAAATACTTTCATATTTTATATCAATAGTATAGGAGATTAGATAAAATTGTAGAATATAGTTTAGATATAAGTTTCACCATGTTAACTGTAGCTTGTCTGTCGTAGTTGCCACTGTAATTGGGACACTAAGTCCTGTAGTGTGCAATAAATAAATAAATAAATAAATAAATTAAATAAATAAATAAATATTTAAATCGTTCCGTATTATTTACCTGGGTGCCAGGACATTCTGGCATAACAGGCAATGTCATGGCCGATAAACTGGCCAATGAAGCAGCTGATGGACAAGGCCTACGCTACCATATTGGACTCCCACACAATGATGTATGGACAATTTGTCAGAAATTTCTCCGAGAAAAGTGGAACGAACATTGGCGTCAATCTGCACAATTTAAAGGTAAACATTTCTACAATATTCAAAATAACATTGCTATTAAACCATGGTTCGCAAAAGGAAAGTACACTCGACGTCATATCACTACTCTAGTCAGACTTCGCTTGAATCATGCCTGTACACCGGAACATCTGTATCGTTTAAAGATTAAGGAAAACAACTTGTGTACTTGTGGTCACTATGTCGGCACTATAAATCATATTTTGTTTCAATGTGAGAAATATCCCCGACAGCAACAACATCTCATTTCCACTTTACTATCACTCGGATTTCAACTTCCTCTCACTATTTCTTGTTTAGTATACCATCCGACAGTTCGCTTAGCTGAGTTACTGACTAACTTTTTTCACGCATGTAATATCCTGATTTAATCTGTACGATCCTGCCTCCCTTATTTGTGATCTGGTCATGTATGTCTATAGTAGTAAATCGCCGTGATAGATCACACTGGCGTGAAGATGTAGAACCCTGTGTCCCCGTGCTACATCCCTGCAACCTAACACATGTCAACTTGTTCTGCTGTACATATCTGTAGTATTAGACGCCTCGAATATTCCTCATGTCTCTTTCCTACACAACCTCTCCCAATACACTAGTGTGTACTTCCGTTTCCAACTACCCTCAAATCTATCCCTTTTTGTAACAGAAACTTTGATTGGTGAAGTTTAAAACAACCCAGTGACTGGACGTAGTGCGCTGCGCAGAGTCCAAGAACAAACAAAGAAGAAGAAGAAGAATTCTCTTTGACAACCCCGTTATCGTTGCGCGCGAAGGGAACTTGGTCGTATGGCAAGTAATAATGCTTGTTAGACGAACATTTGTTGAGATTCTTTCGCATTGAACGAGATTTTTGTTCCAGTATGCCACATCTTAGACGGTGTGTTGCGCCAGGATGTCAGGAATACGCTGACAGTTTAAAAACTACAGCGCTTTTTAGGTTTCCGAAGGACTCTGCTAGGTAAGTGAGTTTTATTTAAGACGAATTTTGAAGTCGATTATAATATTCAGGGGTCGAGGTATTTCGTACATTGAATTGAAAATAATTCTGATATATCGTCTGAAGGCAATATGTACTACCGGGCGGGTTGGCCGTGCGGTTAGGAGCGCGCAGCTGTGAGCTCGCATCCGGGAGATAGTGGGTTCGAATCCCACTGTCGGCAGCCCTGAAGATGGTTTTCCGTAGTTTCCCATGTTCACACCAGGCAAATGCTGGGGCTGTACCTTAATTAAGGCCACGGCCGCTTCCCATTCCTAGGACGTTCCTTTCCCATCGTCGCCATAAGACCTATCTGTGTCGGTGCGACGTAAAACAAATAGCAATATGTACTATCTTGAAGTCTGCTTTGCTTAGGTGCCGCACATGGGTCCAAAATAGTGGAAATAGGGAGTTATTACAGCTCCCTGCGAAGAAGCTTTATGACATCAGATATCTGTGTGGAAAGCATTTCGAGCCACAGCATTTCTTTGATAAATTTCGTAGAAGGCTGCACAGAAGTGCTGTACCTACTATATTCAGTGGAAATGCTATTAGTGCAGAGGAAATGCTTGTGTTTGACCGCATGGCATATGAGTGTGTTGATGCTGGACAGGGATCACCTGTCAACAGTGGTAAGTGTTCTCATGTAGGTGCTTGATAAGGTTGAATGGTGAAAGCATGGCAGACATTTGAAGATGAAGATAAATTCTGTACATTTCAGGAAAGCAATCACCACGTGGGATAGAACCATTCATTGGGGTGGATTCTTCCACTTCTGGATCCTCTAGTATGATTCAAAGCCAGCAGGGTATGTATGGTGAGGAATTTTAATCAGCAGTGTATTGTAATTGCTTTTGAATTCTTTTTCTACTGGATCTCGGTTGATGTGATGTAACCTTTATTCAGTGGACTGAAGAAAATGTATGGTAAGCTATTTTATTCAACAAGGCAATTAAATTTGTATTCTTCTTGTTTGATGTTATGTTACCGTAAATTTTATAGGATATCTATCTTCTGTCGTGGATCCAAGTTTGATTGATGTTGAACATTGTTATCAACGTCGACTTCCTACTGAGAGTACAGAGAAACTATTCAACGAAGTGGTTTCTTCACCTCCAGGACCCTCCAATCTGCAGAAAAAACTGCAGGGTAAATATTCCTAACTCCCTTATTCAGAAATGTAATTCATTTCCCTTCCTTTTATTCTGAATTTTGTATGTTGTGATTTTACCTTTATTTTATAGGACATTCAGCTTCCTCACACCTTTCGGGATTTGCTCTCCTTGATGCCAGTGTGAGTGAGGGAGAACATTGTCATCTTCAACTTTCTTCTGAATGTAGAGAGAAATCATTCAATCAAGTGGTTTCATTGACTCCAGGACTCTCCGATATGCAGAAAAGGCTGCAGGGTATGTTTCAGCAGTGTAATTACATCTAGATTCCTGTTTTTGTGCTGAAGTTCGTTTTATAGGACATCTATCTGCCTCACATCTTACTGGATTTGCTGTCCTCGATACCAGTTTCACACAGGGAGAAGATTCCCAGCTATCTCCCACTGAGAGTAAGTTTCAATGTACATCAGAAGGAGCATGAACTATGGTCATTTCATTGTTATCCGTACTGTGATTTCCTGTATTCAACGGACAATTTTTTATTAAGGGTGAGAGAATGTAATGTAGCCTTGTCTAAAAATGTTGCAATGACTAGTGGGTTATTGATGCTTGTGTTACTGCTCTTAATGTTTTGTTTTAACAGGATTAGCTTTCTCATTGCTGAATGTATTTCTGATTCAAATAAACTGTTAGACAGGCAGCAATAGGCTTCTGTCCGAAGTAAATCCACTCAGTTGTTTGCATTAACGTCAGACATTAAATTCAGCATCCAGTGGTCCATTGGGGTATTTAAGAGTAACTTTTTGTGTCAGAAGAGGAAAATTGGAATTAATACTGAGTTTCAAATACTTAGGCCCAGTTTCATCAACACATGTTAATACTTAACAAGGTGTTAAATTATTTTAACATACGATTTAAGAAAATTTGCGTTTCATCAACAACTGTTAACATTAACAAATGTTAAACTGCGTATTAAAGTTAACATCAGCCATTTCCAATGTTAAATGGCTAACATTAGCATTTAGCAACCTGTTCCAAAATGGCTGCTGTGAATCTCGCTTTCGAGGCGGAATTGCTCTATTTAGATCTTTTACAAAACAATCCTGATCAAAGAAGAGTTAAGCGACGTAATGACTTCAAAAATTTGACAGATGCGGAATTTCTTCATAGATACAGGTTATCGAAAATAGTCGTTGCTTAGGTTGTTGACTGAATTCAAGTGAGGTTAGAATATCCTACGAAGAGAAACTTACCTCTTTCTCCAATGTTGCAGGTACTGATAATATTACGAATTTTTGCTACTGGTTATTTTCACGTAATGGCCGGAGACAATGCTGGAATTTCTAAAACCACTGTTAGTAGAGTTGTTTCTCGAGTGTCTGCAGCAATAGCATCCATGGGAAGGAGGTATATAACATTCCCTTCAGTAGAAGAGCGTCAGCAAATTATCCGCGACTTCTATGAAATAAGCCGTTTTCCTGGTGTTTGTTCTAGGTGCAATAGAATGCACACATGTAAGAATCCAATCACCTGGAGGCAATTGGGCCGAAATATATCATAATCGGAAGGGATATTTCTCTGTTAATGTTCAGGTAATTAGTGAGCCTAATCTCCAAATCAGGGATATACTTGCTAGGTGGTCTGGTTCTGCACACGACAATACAATATTTAATAACTCCCATATCGGAGCACAGTTTGAAGTGGGACAATTAACGAAGTGATTCTGTTAGGTGACAGCGGATACCCACTAAAAAAGTATATTAACCCCATTGAAACCCTCGCGGACTTTTCCCGTGCCTCGTCCTTTTCTTTTATCGTCAAGCCATCTGTGTGCTTGCACTCAATAACTTATATATATTTACTAATTCAATTAACAACTCTTTTTTGAAGGAGGAAAAATTAGAAGTACGATTCCGTTTCACTTCACGCTCCATATTTTACAGCTGTGCTCAAACAAAAGCGCATCGGAGCGCGCTGTAAAACAGCATGTTTGTACCACTGCCTCCTTGATTTGCACCAGTTCGCAATATCGGGAGAGTTAACAGTCGATTAGTTAACATTTCACAAGAAAAGTTTGATGAAACGCAAGAAACCTAACAAGATATTAAATTTTTAACTCCGTATTAACTAACTACTTGTTAATATATATTTAACATGTGTTGATGAAACCGGGCCTTAATGGGCAGTTGTTGTATAACTTATATACCTGTAGGGCAAAAATATAATACAGTGGAACTGCGTTTTTGGACGGGCTATTAAAATAAAACATACAACACAGGAAAATGGAAAATCTGGGAATGAATGAAAGCCATCAGCAATTTGGCTAAACATCACAAAAATTAACTATGTATAATTATAATCTTACAACACTCCTAAAACAAACCAAACCAAACTATGGCCCCATTGGGCCTTTGCCTGCCAAGAGATCGCTGCTCTGCTCGAAGGCCTGCAGATTACGAGGTGACGCATGATCAGTGTGATGAATCCTCTCGGCCGTTATTCGTAGCTCTCTAGACCGGGGTCGCCATCTTGCCATTAGATAGCTCCTCAATTAAAGGTAATCACGCAGACTGAGTGGACCTGGAAACCAACCCTTATATCCAGGTAAAAAATGCCTGACCTGGCCGGGAATCGAACCCGGGCCCAATGGATGAGAGGCAGGCAAGTTAGACCGTGAAACCAGCATCAAACATTAATTACCGGTACGCGAATTCATAATCTCGATCCTTTATATTCAGTTTTACAGGGGAAACTTCATCAGTTTCCGTGAAAACTTCTTTCGGTTCAGCAACTTTGATTAGCCAAACTCTTCGCCAAGCCGTACGACAATCGACCACAAGTAGTTTTTAATTCTCTCATCTAATAAAATAAAGCGCCCAGCATGATGATGAAATCCATTCTTTCTTAATCTTCCATTGTAATTTGGTCTCTGGTTTGTATTCAGTTTCTGGAAATCTTGTACCGCGTAAATTAGGCCTACATTGACTTTTAAAGGTTATGTTGAACTCGAGAACGGTTTCGACAAGATCATCTAAATACAAGAATATGTTGTAGTTGGTCTTGGTTTCAAAGGTAATTATTGATACTCAGAAGTTCTCGAATGCATTATATTAAATTCTTCCCATCACTAATCAAAACTTCAAAAATTATGGTTATTTGTGACTTTTGGCTCAGCTGGATAGCGCACTCGATGCACGTGTCAGTACGAGTTGGAAATTATGATACAAACCATTTATTTTGTACATGTAACGTGTGCAAATAAAACGATTGCGGGTTTGGACTTTTAACTCAAAAACATAAAATTCCCCATCTTATATTAGGACCAAAACAGTAACAGGCAATCCCAAGACCTCATGGCTTTTTGTATGTAAGGTGCAACATCTTTTCTGGTCTCGATAACATAATCGTATACAATAATATTAATATACGTACTAGTTTTGTGCAAGATTTGTGTTAAGAAGGAGCAGTTTCGATTCCTGCCTGAAAGCCCTGTTACTATACAGTGCCCTGAGGAAAGTGCCGAAAACCTGTTCGGCAATATAATCGAAAATAAAAATATAAACATCTAACCCTGGACATAATGTAGATGTTTTATAAGTGCAAACATTTGACGAAACTTATTCAGTCTTCAAGTAGAGCTGTCAAAATGCTCTGTATCTCCTTACAATTATTGTGGCCACTCTCCGCTTTATAATTTCCGAGAATCTCTAAACAATACCACCCGAATTCGATGCTAAGATGGTCCCTTATGCAAGTTCACTTCTCCTTCTTAAGACGCCATCTCGGAGCAGAGGTTGGCGATCCACATAACTAGCTCTGATCTTGACAGCGCACAATGGAATGCCACTTCTGAAGTACAGCAGTGCCATCTTTGAAGGTCTTTCAGCCATGAATTTCTTCTTCTCCCAACAGATATCTTCCCCTGTATTTTTCCTTCAATAATAAGCTGTAATAATTGATACCTCTCGCCTCTCATGATATGTCCTAGGTATTGTATTTTCCAGTACAGTACTCTCAAAACCTGAACAACCCTCAATCGTATCAGGACAGGCCATGGAAAGTGCACTGACTTTCTCTACAAATGGAGCCAACTTCCCTCTCTGGAATGTAGCTGCGGTGCCCATAAGCAAACAGTTTGTCATATAGTGGAACAGTGTCCCCTGAGTGCTTATCGGTGTAGCCGAAAATACTTTCTTGACCCAAATCCTTCTTATATAGACTATTTGCAGAGCTTGATGGTGAAATTGTAACCTACATGGTGTACTGTAGCCTATATTTAATTTGTGATGGTATGTTTTTATTTTTAATGTCATACGATAAGTAAATAAATATCGCAATGACAGGGCGTTAATGCCAAGATCCATAAATGTGCCATAATTGTCCTTTCGTGAGATACAGTTTATTGAAAAACGCTTAAATGAGGATTTGATTATTTTCACCATTCTGGTCCGTATTGACTTATGTACAAATTTCTATAAAATAATTTTCCGCCTTGTCAATACTTTATACACTTTATTCTATTTAATTACTGTACATGTACACGTTTCGAGAGCCTCCGCTCTCTTCCTCAGCGGTGCCAAATACTAATTATCTTAGGACTGTTTCAATGGTATCATATTTCAATTATATATTAAAATATATGAATTTTAAATTAGTTACAATATTACTGTAAGTTTTTCTTTAGCCTATTTACATTGTCATTTGTCATATATTTTACCAGAATGTTACCAATCATAAATGATAAAATCTAATTAAATTAATCTCTCTATGTTAATTTATGTCCTTATTAATATCTGAAAATAGTAACTCTTTCTTCATCTTCTATAAAATCTACAAAATTAGTCTCTATCCTGAATTATAAAATAACAATAAATAGCCATTTTGTATTAAATTAATAAACTACATTTATGAAGTTAGTCATTTTTTAAAAATATTTCTTCTCTCTTCTTTCTTAACGTCTGCTTTAATTTTCTAGACTTCTTATGAATCAGAATTTTCTCCTCTTACTCTCTTCCAATTCTCAATTCCTTTAATTTATCTGCAAATTGAAATGATGTGATGTTTGTCTGAACCTAAACAATATGTACTCCTTCCCTCCTTGTTGCTACTTTGCTATTGGTTGCGCGATGATCTGCTCATTGTTTCTAACCGTCAAATTCCTTTAAATAAACAAATTAGTTCGTCTTGTTGTTAAATTTTAACCTTGCTCTCAATATATACTTGTGCTAGTTTGAAAACAAACTTGTTCTACTCTCTGCTGTCAATGATCTTGACAACAAGGTCATTGACAGCAGAGAGTAGAACACGTCAAGTATATATTGAGAGCAAGGTTAAAATTAGACAACAAGACGAACTAATTTGTTTATTTAAAGGAATTTGATGGTTAGAAACAACGAGCAGATCATCGCACAACCAATAGCAAAGTAGCAACAAGGAGGGAAGGAGGACATATTGTTTGGGTTCAGACAAACATCACATCATTCAATTTGCGGATAAATTAAAGGAATGAAGAATTGGGAGAGTAAGAGGAGAAAATTCTGATTCATAAGAAGTCTAGAAAATTAAAGCAGACGTTAAGAAAGAAGAGAGAAGAAATATTTTTAAAAAATGACTAACTTCATAAATGTAGTTTATTAATTTAATACAAAATGGCTATTTATTATTGTTATTTTATAATTCAGGATAGAGACTAATTTTGTAGATTTTATAGAAGATGAAGAAAGAGTTACTATTTTCAGATATTAATAAGGACATAAATTAACATAGAGAGATTAATTTAATTAGATTTTATCATTTATGATTGGTAACATTCTGGTAAAATATATGACAAATGACAATGTAAATAGGCTAAAGAAAAACTTACAGTAATATTGTAACTAATTTAAAATTCATATATTTTAATATATAATTGAAATATGATACCATTGAAACATAGTCCTAAGATAATTAGTATTTGGCACCGCTGAGGAAGAGAGCGGAGGCTCTTGAAACGTGTACATGTACAGTAATTAAATAGAATAAAGTGTGTAAAGTATTGACAAGGCGGAAAATTATTTTATAGAAATTTGTAATCGAAGATTTAGCGTTTTTGGGACTGAAATTTCTGGACGGTTGATCCGGGAAATCGTTCCTTCGAGGAACGAATAATGTGGGATTTTTACAACGTGATTTAATTACGATGCTCGCGGGACTACGTAATTTGAATGCATGATCCGGGGAAACGTAGGTTCCGGGAACGGATTGTCGAGATTCCTATCCCTGCTGGGCTCAGGGCTCAGACAGTAGAGCGCTGGCTTTCTGAGCTCAACTTGGCAGATTTGATCCTGGCTCAGTCTGGTGGTATTTGAATGTGCTCAAATATGTCAGCCTTGTGTCACTGGCATGTAAAAGAACTCCTGTGGGACAAAATTTTGACACCTCAATGTCTCCGAAAACCAAGCCCAAAATGTACTTAGTGGGACGTAAAAACAATAACATTTATATCCCTCTATCTCTCCAGCACAATGGTTACTAACCAGACCTCACCAATCCAGACCAACGGTCTTTTCACTGGCCTTGTCTTGTAAAGATAGTCTTGGCAGCCTTGTAAAACACACTGTGACATCGTCCGAGCCGTGCCATGCTGTATGTTTAGCCTCTGTGATGTCGTCTTAGCAGCGCCACACTGGATCTGCAACCTATGTTTTTTGATGGCTTAGTAGAAGCATAATCTCGTAGAGTTCACTAGAGCCTACACGTAGCGCTGGTAAAAGTTACGATTTTAAAAACTGCATTTCAATTGTAAATATCTATTTTCACAGGAAATGAATCACAGTTCAAAATACTGACTTTTAATTTTTATCCACTCTGTGACAAGAGACCGCTGGTGTTCTAACTCCTTGTTTAGTAATTATGCGATTACTTACATTTTAGCGATATAAATTATTGAAAGTTCACGACTGATACAGCATTGTAACAAAACAACTTGCCCCAGTACATAAATTAATAGCCTATAAATGCTACAGTGAAATGCGATTGTAGTTTTCAATCACAAAAAGGATAAAAGGAACAAGCGAACTTGCCTCCTTACAGCAAGCTTGGCAGAAGAATACCCTTCCATCCTGTAATGTTCCTAACTTGCTGACTAGCTTTACAAACATACTAATCTGAATTTAACTTGAAAATTATGAAAATTAATATTCATTAAATAAAATACACAATCGACTGACCTTGTACTCACACTTACTTTTTACCTGCTTACTTACACATACGTTATTTGATGGGCGCCAGCTACCACTCAGTGCAGCAATAATAGAATGAGAATCTTGACTATCTCTAGGGTGTGGGGTAATAAGTTTACTTTTGACAACATATCATATAAGTTCTGGGAAAAGGAGATTGGCGTTCGGTTTCCCCATTAAATTTGAGGTTATCTAATTCTGTCATTGAAATAATACTATGAATTCATTTGATAAAACAAAATATATTCTTTAAATTGTATATAAAAAAAATAGTAAGTCTTGTTGCGATAAAACAGATGAGAATATGAAATTATGACATTGTAACTGAAAGAAACTAGGCATGAATTTGAATTCTTCTTGACCAGACATTTAACAATTTATACGAAATAATTCCCTCACTGTTTCACTTGACTGTACCTTCAACACTTTGAGTGTAATTACGACGTATTCCTTAGATCTGGTGTTTACTGTAGATGTATCATGCCTAATTTTGTGATGTATTCCTGTGACTGCTTCTTCTCCATATCATATGACTTCTTTGTAAGTCTGGATGGTATTACTTCATTGCAAGTGGTATCCTGTGACTACATGGTAAGCCTTTGCGTCCGTATCTTCAACTAGGTGACTGACCAACTGTAGCCTCATTCTCTTAATGACCAATGAGTAATGAATCACCGAGTCCTCTCCTTCGCGTAGACTCCCGTTGACTTTATGACCGACAGGCCTCTGAATCTCGTTCACACTCTGACCAACTGTGGCCTCTCCTTCCAATTGAATAATGACCGACTGAGGCCTCTGCATCTCGTTCACACTCTGACCAACTGTCGCCTCTCCTTCCAATTGAATAATGACTGACGCTACAATATGCAGCCACCATTTATAGACGTTGGTTGACGCACCTGCGTAATCTCCAGAAATAACTATAATTTACTCCCACCTCGCGACAAATATTGCATACAATGGTGAAATAGCCTGGGGCGGCCTGAGTATCTGAGCTCATCGCTTAATGCTCACGATGATGTAGCCATGACGTGCCGATGACTTGACAGAAATGCCAGCAGTATTGCACAATGTAACAATGTCACATCCAACATCTGATATATAACAATTCTCACTGTACATGCCTTTAATGTTAATCTACACACACACACACACACACACACACACACATATATATGCATACATTTAACTACAATCACGCAAGCGACAAACATAGCCGAATTGAATTGAATAAGAATGATAATACAGTAATTCAATTGGAAGGAGAGGCGACAGTTGGTCAGAGTGTGAACGAGATGCAGAGGCCTCAGTCGGTCATTAAGTCAACGGGAGTCTACGCGAAGGAGAGGACTCAGTCAGCAGTATGTAAAGATTGTTGGTTACAAGGATAATGTCTCAAATATTATTACAGTATTATAAGCCCACCTGTTCAATACAATACAATATGATCCACTATTTCATATGGTCAAAAAATTTTATACATAATACATAAAAGTCAATGGTACATGTTTCACCCTCCTTACGGGCATCATCAGCCTATATCAATCTTAAAAATAATACATGTAGAGTCATTCTAATCTTATAAATTATAGGTTAAATGTTGAAAATGATTTCGTAAAACATTACACAATAACATCTAAAACAACGATAATGCACCAAAGTATGTTAAAAGAGAGTAAATTAACAGTTTTGAAGATTAAAACGTGATTAAACATGAAATTTTGAGAGTTTAAAACTAAAATGGATCCTTTTTTTTATAATATCATTAAGACTGTGATGGCCTTGAGTGTAAACACAATCATCAAAGGGGGATGTTTCTTCAATTCCCAAGTTGAATCCAAGATGGTAAAATCACTGTCAGTTATTTAAAACGGAAGTGTGAACGTAATAAACATGTTAAAATGTATATGGTTAGGATATCTGAAAGTCGAAAAGAAAATGGAACGTCTTGGAGAGGCGTTGCTAATGATAAATGTAACTGAAAGAAACTAGGCATGAATTTGAATTCTTCTTGACCAGACATTTAACTATTTATACAAAATAATTCCCTCACTGTTTCACTTGACTGTACCTACACAAAGAAAGAACTTAACCGTCCCAAGTATGAATAAAGTCCAAGATAAAGTAAATGTAATATGGTTAAGGAATGAAATTAGGTCACTATACAAGAAGTCCCAATTGAACTTACAACTATATAAAGTTCATTTAACGGTAGCTCAGACATTAACCCCATTAGAATGGAACTCTTTCCAACTTCACGTAGACTACAAATTGATGGTTTTACTCGACAAGAAACAGGCCACTTTAGACAAGAAATTATCACATTTAAAAGAATCTCAAACGCTATCCATTGTACAGAATAGATACACAAAGAACAAGTACTTCAAATGTCCACACACCCACAATTGTTAATTTAACCAACGTGCAGTTTTCTGGAACAGAAACGGACCACCTGAATAAAGGTCCAAAGTATAACTGGCCTAGTGAAAAAAAGGACTTAGATATTATTACCACAGTAGCTGAGGTAGAAGCTAATATCTCTAAACTCCCCTTTGAAGTTCAAAATGACATTAGATTTGACATAAAAAAGAAATTACCTACACTAGCCAAAGAACTTAATGCTAAATCCGACTCTAATCAAAAATCTTTAATACGTAATTTGAGAACGAAAATAGAAGATAACAACATCATAGTCACAATAGCTGACAAGGGAGGGTCTATGGTGTTAATGGATAAGGACAATTACATAAATAAAACTGAAGAATTTTTTAAGGATAAGATTTATACTATAGTTGGCAAAGATCCTATCGTAAGAATACAACGTAATTTAAAATCTCTAATAAGAACTCCACATTCCTTCTCAATGAACAGGAACAACAGAGACTGATCAATATGAACCCCAGCATTCCAATAGCCAGAGCTCTACCTAAAATCCATAAAAACAACATTCCCGTATGTCCGATTATTAATTGCCGTAATAGCCCTACCTATAAAGTTTCCAAATATATCCACGGTTTTCTTAAACAACATAAGTTTAATAATAAACTTCCTTTAAAGAATTCAATCAAATTTTGCGATATTTTAAGTAAATTTGACTTACAACCTAACCATATAATGTGTTCCTATGATGTCATAAACATGTACCCAAATTTACCTACTAAAGAAACAGTCAAAATTATCTATGACAATATTTCAAAACATAGCAGCCTGAGTAAGCTGGAAATTGATGAATTTATGAAGATCCTGAATTTTGTATTGAATAACAACTTTTTCTCCTTTAATGGTAAGATTTATCAACAGACTGGCTTAGCCATGGGTGACCCTTTGTCCGGCATCTTGGCTGATATTTACATGGACTCAATAGAATACACGAAAATCAAAGAACATATAAAAGGTATATGTTTATGGCTGAGATTTGTGGACGACACTTTTGTAGTTATTGACAAAAATGTTACTAACAGCGACGAAGTTTTAGAGATTTTAAATAAAATTGACCCTAATGTAAAATTCGCTAAAGAAGACGAAGTTAAACAGTCCTTAAATTTTTTAGATATAACGATCACGCGCGCCAATAATACTTTCGATTTTCAAATCTACAGAAAACCCACAGTCTCCTATAACCATAAATAATTCCTCTTTACATCCTAAATCTCAAAAACAAGCGTCATTCTATAATTTAATACACAGAGCCTTAAAAATCCCACTATCCCCTAACAACTTAAAAATAGAATTAAACTATATAAGGAACTTGGCCAAGCTTAATGGGTTCAAGGTTGAAATGATTAACCAGTTAATCAATAAAGTTAAATATAAACTATCCACGAATCTCATTCCGGATAAACCTAAAAAAACTAGTTTCGCTACGTTTACATACAATAACCCAGCCATCCACCAGATCGCCAACACACTGAAGAAATACGACACTAATATTGCTTTCAGAACAGTAAATACAAATCAAAGTATATTTTTTAATCATAATAAAGTCAATTATAAAAACAGCCGTTTTTTGAGATCTGGTATTTACAGACTTACTTGTGCCCAGTGTGGATTTAGTTATGTTGGACAGACTGGGCGCAGCTTTTATACGAGATATATGGAGCATTATAATGCCTTAAAGCACAACAAATATTCAGCGATGAGCTCACACATGAGTGAAACAGGACATCAGTTTACATCAATTGATAAAGATCTCACTATTCTGAAATGCATAGGCAAAGGAAAGCTTATGAATGAATTAGAAAATCTTTACATCTTTTTAGACCAAGCCTATAACAAAGACCATAATCTTAACGATACCACGGAAGTAAAAAATCCTTTATATGAGCTAACTCCAAAGTTATTAGGCATGGTGAATTCAAAACATAATACAATCCCGCAAACTTTTAGAACTTCTTGTTCTAAAGCTTCCACCACCTCGTCAAATGATAGGCCCGCCCATCTTGCTCCTAACAGCCCTCCAATAACAACACATGCGCGCAAGGCTCCACCCACCATTACCCCCCCTCCATGTCCTTCACTGCCTCAGCCACACCGTTATAATACTAGAAGTCGAAAACCCAGTCAAGCTAGCGTTGCTGAAACAACCTGACGTATTTAATACGCACCGTACGAGTAAGTACCGCATTAGGTATTTTTGACGTACAGGAAGTCTCTTGTACAGTACGGTATTATTCACCATTTTTCATTTTGTTTCAGAAAATCCTGATCATTTCTTCCAACAAATGTTTCAACGGAATTATAACATCAACTTGACTATCTTTTAGATCCAATCGACTACCACATAATTTCTGAACTCCGCTAGCTTTGACATACGTTTTATCATTAGCAACGCCTCTCAAAGACGTTCCATTTTCTTTTCGACTTTCAGATATCCTAACCATATACATTTTAACATGTTTATAACGTTCACACTTCCGTTTTAAATAACTGACAGTGATTTTACCATCTTGGATTCAACTTGGGAATTGAAGAAACATCCCCCTTTGATGATTGTGTTTACACTCAAGGCCATCACAGTCTTAATGATATTATAAAAAAAAGGATCCATTTTAGTTTTAAACTCTCAAAATTTCATGTTTAATCACGTTTTAATCTTCAAAACTGTTAATTTACTCTCTTTTAACATACTTTGGTGCATTATCGTTGTTTTAGATGTTATTGTGTAATGTTTTACGAAATCATTTTCAACATTTAACCTATAATTTATAAGATTAGAATGACTCTACATGTATTATTTTTAAGATTGATATAGGCTGATGATGCCCGTAAGGAGGGTGAAACATGTACCATTGACTTTTATGTATTATGTATAAAATTTTTTGACCATATGAAATAGTGGATCATATTGTATTGTATTGAACAGGTGGGCTTATAATATTGTAATAATATTTGAGACATATGTCAACTTCAATACGGAACCAAAATGAGAATAGTTACTTGTACAAGGATAATGTCGAGATAGGGGAGGAGACTAAGGCCAAAGAAATAATAAAATTTACATATGATAATAATGACATTTACAATAAGATACAAAAGTTGAAAACTAGAAAAGCGGCTGGAATTGATCAGATTTCTGGGGATATACTAAAGATAATGGGTTGGGATATAGTACCATATCTGAAGTACTTATTTGATTATTGTTTGGTCGTAGGAGCTATACCAGATGAATGGAGAGTTGCTATAGTAGCCCCCGTGTATAAAGGAAAAGGTGATTGACATAAAGCTGAAAATTACAGGCCAGTAGGTTTGACATGCATTGTATGTAAGCTTTGGGAAGGCATTCTTTCTGATTATATTAGACATGTTTGTGAAATTAATAACTGGTTCGATAGAAGGCAATTCGGTTTTAGGAAAGGTTATTCCACTGAAGCTCAACTTGTAGGATTCCAGCAAGATATAGCAGATATCTTGGATTCTGGAGGTCAAATGGACTGTATCACAATTGACCTGTCCAAAGCATTTGATAGGGTGGATCATGGGAAACTACTGGCAAAAATGAGTGCAATTGGACTAGACAAAAGAGTGATTGAATGGGTTGCTATATTTCTAGAAAATAGATCTCAGAGAATTAGAGTAGGTGAAGCTTTATCTGACCCTGTAATAATTAAGAGGGGAATTCCTCAAGGCAGTATTATCGGACCTTTATGTTTTCTTATGTATATAAATGATATGAGTAAAGGAGTGGAATTGGAGGTAAGGCTTTTTGCGGATGATGTTATTCTCTATAGAGTGATAAATAAGTTACAAAATTGTGAGCAACTGCAACGTGACCTCAAAAATGTTGTGAGATGGACAGCAGGCAATGGTATGTTGATAAACGGGGCTAAAAGTCAGGTTGTGAGTTTCACAAATAGGAAAAGTCTTCTCAGTTTTAATTACTGCGTTGATGGGGTGAAAGTTCTTTTGGGGATCATTGTAAGTATCTAGGTGTTAATATAAGGAAATATCTTCATTGGGGTAATCACATAAATGGGATTGTAAATAAAGGGTACCGATCTCTGCACATGGTTATGAGGGTGTTTAGGGGTTGTAGTAAGGATGTAAAGGAGAGTGCATATAAGTGTCTGGTAAGACCCCAACTAGAGTATGGTTCCATTGTATGGGACCCTCACCAGGATTACCTGATTCAAGAACTGGAAAAAATCCAAAGAAAAGCAATTCGATTTGTTCTGGGTGATTTCCGACAAAAGAGTAGCGTTACAAAAATGTTGCAATGTTTGGGTTGGGAATAATTGAGAGAAAGAAGAAGAGCTGCTCGACTAAGTGGTCTGTTCCGAGCTCTCAGCGGAGAGATGGCGTGTAATGACATTAGTAGACGAATAAGTTTGAATGGCGTTTATAAAAGTAGGAAAGATCGCAATATGAAGATAAAGTTGGAATTCAAGAGGACAAACTGGGGCAAATATTCATTTATAGGAAGTGGAGTTAGGGATTGGAATAACTTACCAAGGGAGATGTTCAATAAATTTCCAATTTCTTTGAAATCATTTAGAAAAAGGCTAGGAAAGCAACATGTAGGGAATCTGCCACCTGGACGACTGCCCTAAATGCAGATCAGTATTGATTGATTGATTGATTGATTGATAGTAATCTCACAGATAATAATAATAGGGACATGATAGTAATAATGATATAATAATAATAACACAGATAAAATAATAAAAATACAGATATCATCCTGTAACGGAATTTGAACCGTTACAATTTGCCTCCCTCATAAATAAATCAAAGAACAAAGAATCGATTGATTTATGAACAACATAATATATATATTATATAACACTGACACAGATAAACACTTTAAATGAGTATACACAATAATTTTCTTTTTCAACCATACATTTTATCAAATATCAAAGATGTGAGAATTTTTCTCGCGCACTGTCATCGTAGATAACTGTCCAGTGTCTCTCTCTCTCTCATACAAATCACAAGAGTACAGCGCTCAATTTAACACATACAAATAATTTTAAATGATTACACTACATTCTTTTTTTTTTTTTTTTTTTTTACATACCAAAACTTTTTGTGAAATATCACTTATATGAGAACTTTTCTCGCATATTGTTATCGTAGATAACTGTCCAATGTCTTGTTCTCCGCTTTGTCATACAGTCCATGACAATGTAGCACTTATTCTTCCAATACACCAATACGACACTTGGTTCACACGCAAATTCACATATGTTAGTTTTATTTTGCCATTTTCTCACAAAAATTAACCATCTTTTTTTTTTTTTTTTTTTTTTTTAATCTCAACAAATCTCACGTGAAGTACTTCTTCAAATTCTTAATGTTATAAGTACCGTACCGACAATCTTCCCTTCCTGATCTTTTAAGGAATATGCACACTTCCCGATACGGTTCACAATAGTGAAATACCCCTGATACAAAAGAAAGAATTTAGACATATTTCCCACCTCTGCAGATGATAAAAATGAAACTCTGAGTAGCACCTTGTCACTCAAACTGAATCAATTTTGCCCTTATTAACTTGCATATCTCAGTAAATCACATCCTCCTTGGCAACAACAATTAAAGGATCAATACCATGGCTACAAGATTATTCCGTAATCCAGCATAATGTTTATTTGTTCTTCGACTTCACTAGCACATTTAAGTTGAATGGAGTACTTACCTCCCACAAATGATGAATGGTCATGTACTACAAATTTGTTCATATACGTGTTCTTCCTCACTTACCACTAAATACATCTCGATGCTTACCTAACATCGAACACAATTACTCCTCCTGTAATTCACTCAAATTACTTCACGTCACTGCCTCATACCGACTATCCCTCGGATACTGGTCGTATAGACACATAACACACCTCAAAACATTTCCTCTCACTAGGAACACCTTCACTTACCTCTCATATATCTATAAAGAACACACGTTATCAACCCACTTACCTCAGACCATCATAATTAACACGCACTGCTTTGCTAGTTTCCTCCCAGAACAAACACACACTACCTAAATCAAAGTCTATTCTACTTCCATGATTTGCAACCAAGTCAGCTCCTAAAATAAATGAATACACAAGTTTTGGTATAACAAGGCATGGCTGGAACTTACAATCATGATTGTTACCACTATCATCTTATTTACTCTCTGTGACTTACCCATTATTTATGACTACGTCATTATTTAAATATCTCACTTAACAATACTTGGGTCACAATCACACTATACGCTTAAATCTACTTTCACTACATAACTACTTATACTACATACCTGTACAACTTCTACCTTCGGACTGTTCATTTAATTTACCCGATTCCCTGTTCATTTGGAATATTCTGGCTCGATGACTATTCCTGAATACCATTTGCATTTGTCCTATTACTCTCTCTCTTATGACTTAAATCCTCATGCCTTCCATCACTTTGGCGTATAAAGTTTCCTCGCCTTCCTTCTCTGGATTGCCCCTGATAACTCTGCTGAACCCTATCACTATTGAAATGTCCATTAGTCGTCTGCTGATCATAATTATTCCCTCTCTAGCTATTCTGTCTATTATTCCTCACATAATTCACATATGCATGCCTCCCATCTTCCGATTCTCTCTGGTAACTCTGCTGACCTCTATCACTATTGAAATTCCTATTATTCCTCGGCTGATAATAATTATTGCCTCTCCAGCTATTTTGTCTATAATTCCTCACATAATTCACATCTGCATGCCTCCCATCTTCCGATTCTCTCTGGTAACTCTGCTGACCTCTATCACTATTGAAATTTCTGTTATTCCTCGGCTGATAATTATTCCCTCTCCAGCTATTTTGTCTATAATTCCTCACATAATTCACATCTGCACGCCTCCCATCTTCTGATTCTCTCTGGTTACTCCTCTGATAATTATCTGACCTGTTTTCCCCTTCCTCTGCTGTTCTACTTTGTGGTCGATTACCACCTACACTACCATTCAGAGCCTCAAAACTATCTAATAATACCTCCATTTCTTTAATAGTACTGACTTTCTGCATACAGGCAGCTTCCCTAATTCTGTCAGAATAATGCTTTAACATAATCCTTACGATATCAACTTCTGAACCAATACTGTTAAGATTTTTCCATACGAGCACGTGTCTCAGAAAATATTCTGTCATAGACACTCCCTGTTGTCTATATTTACCAAGCATAATCCGTTCTCTCTCACGACTTTGGACATTCTCATCCCAAAACTTATTAATGAACTTCTCTTTAAATTCTCCTAAATTAGACATTATTACGGTACACTTGAAACCAGGTTTTACTTTCACCGATGAAGCAATTAGACAAGATCTCTAACACGTATTCCCATTCGATAATATTATCCCTCAACTTACTTGCATATCTTTTCTCGACTAATTTTAAAAATTCCATAGGATTAAACTGTTTTCCAGTAAACTTAGGCAAATCTTGGTCCCTATTGTAAAAACCACTCGTTACTACTATTTCTCTTGTAATCTGACCTTCTCTCATTTCTTTTCGTAGTACCGTCTGGCAATTCAAAACTTTTTCTTCCGCTATTCTCTCCGCATTCTCTCATTATTCTCAGTTCTTCCTGTAAGTTTTCCTCTTTCTCTCTAACCTTCTGCAACAAAGTTTCTTGTTTGTTCTTTAGTTCTCTGACGTGCCCAAGCTCTTTTTCAAACGTTTCTACCTTACTGACACATTTCCTCATATCTTGCACCACTGCGTTATGGATCTTGTCCAATCTTTTTTCGACCATCTCGTGAATTTCTTCCCGATTACTAGAAATCTTATTACTTAACTCTGCGATATTCTGTGTACATGTTTCTTTGACATGCTCAATTTGAGTATGAAGATCGCTCCGATTCAACTCTATTTCTCCTCTGAGGTCAACACACTCTTTATTAAACTTATTTTCTAATGTACATATTTGACTAGTTACCTCTACTATCTTAGTATCTATTTTAGAATTTAGTGATTCACGTAACCCATCTATTTTATCATTGATCACATTAAAAGTTTCGTTACAACTACCAATCATTTCTTCCATTTTACTATTTATGGAGTTAAACCGTTTATTACAATTTTCGTTAATAGTATCAATCTTTTTCTCCGTCTTACTACAGATACCAATCACTTTTTCCATCTGTTTCATATACTTTTTGTTATTCTTTTCAATCTGTTTTTTACAAGTTTCATTACTAATTTCAATCTGTTTCCCATTATTTTCATTGAACTCGGTTATTTTGGCCATCAGCAAGTTAAAATGTTGCGAAGTCATTGCCCCTGAGACTTCCTTTTGAGTTTCAGTGTGATTCTCAATTTCTGCACTTTCTTGAATTCCCTCAGAAGCTTCCATCGTGTTCATCTGCTCCCTACTCTCAACTTCACCTTGGATGTCCTTAGAAGCAAGAGCCTCGTCATCCCGTGACTTGCTGTTGTCTTCCTTGTCCATCTTCGGTTCACTGTTAATAGTTTGTGATATCAAATTAATTTCCCTCTTCAATTCCTTTGACATAACCCCAAAATACAAATATATATCACAAAATTACACTCCTGACATTTACCGATTATAATTCCGTTAGCTTAAATGTGCATACTCTTCCAAAATGAACCTATGATATGCTGTCATTCAGAACAAATTCTGAATTTATTCGTGCACCACATTGCGGGGCCAAAATATAATGTTCCTAACTTGCTGACTAGCGTTACAAACATACTAATCTGAATTTAACTTGAAAATTATGAAAATTAATATTCATTAAATAAAATACACAATCGTCTGACCTTGTACTCACACTTGCTTCTTACCTGCTTACTTACACATACGTTATTTGATGGGCGCCAGCTACCACTCAGTGCAGCAATAATAGAATGAGAATCTTGACTATCTCTAGGGTGTGGGGTAATAAGCTTACTTTTGACAACATACCATATAAGTTCCGGGAAAAGGAGATTGGCGTTCGGTTTCCCCATTAAATTTGAGGTTATCTAATTCTGTCATTGAAATAATACTATGAATTCATTTACTTACTTACTTACTTACTTACTTACTTACTTACTTACTTACTTACTTACTTACTTACTTACTTACTTACTCCTCGGCGCTACAGCCCTTGTAGGGCCTTGGCCTCTCTGACGATTGTAGCCCAATCTTCACGATCTTCTGCACGCCTCCTCCATCTTCTTATTCCCATCTTTCTTAAATCCTCCTCCACATCATCCAGCCATCTTTTCCGGGGTCTTCCTTTCCATCTTCTACCACCTGGATTTCCCTTATAGATCTTCTTGACAGCCCTATTATCTGGCACACTCTCCACGTGTCCCAACCACCTTAATCTGTTGCTTTTTATTTCGGTTACGATACTTGGATGTCCATAGAGTTCTTCCAATTCCTTGTTTGTCCTTATTCTCCACAATTCCCCTTCCTTCACCGGGCCAAAAATCTTTCTCAGTATTTTTCTCTCCCATCTGTTCAACAGTTCTTCATCTACTTTGGTCATTGTCCATGTTTCAGAGCCATAAGTTACCACTGGTCGTAATACTGTTCGATAGACTGTCAACTTTAATCTTCTACCAAGGCTGCGTGATCTAAACACTTTCAATAAAGCTAAGTAAGCCCTATTGCCCACAGCAATCCTCGCTTTTATTTCCTCTTTCATGTCATTATCTTTTGTCACCAGCACTCCTAAATACTTAAACTTTTCACATCTCTCGTAGTTAATCCCATTTAATTTTATGCACTTGTCTTCCCTTACTACGGTCCTCCTAGATGCAAACAAGTAACGAGTTTTGGCATTATTCACTCTTAGGGCCATTTCACCTCCTTCCTTTTCTAGTCTATCCAGTCCTTCCTCTAGGTCTTTCAATCTTCTAGACAGCATATCAACATCATCAGCATAAGCCAGATTCTGTGTTACACGGTTGAAGAGCGTACCGCCTGGATTACTGACCTCCACCTTTCTCATCACACGCTCCAAACCACATTGAAGAGCAGGGTAGATAACACATCCCCTTGCCGCAAACCTTGGTTTACTTCAAACTTTTTAGTAAGATTTCCTTCTATTTTAACCATGCATTTGGTACCTGTTAGGGTCATTTGTACCAGTCTTATCAATTTAGTTGGGAACTCCATGTCCATCATTGTTTGATACAGTTTCCTTCTCTTCACACTATCATAAGCCTGCCAAAAGTCCACAAACAGCTGATGCACATCCACATTATATTCATAGCATTTCTCCATTATTTGCCTGACAGTGAAGATGTGATCTGTTGTTGATCTACCCTGTCGAAAGCCACTTTGGTAGTCTCCTAGTATCTGCTCAACCAGTGGAGTGAGTCTCATAGACAAAACCTTGGCTAAAACCTTATAAACCACACTAAGCAAAGATATACCTCTATAATTTTCACAATTTGCTTTATCTTTCTTCTTATGAATTGGGCAAATAATTGCTAAGCTCCAATGCTCTGGCATTTGTTCTGTTTCCCAAACTTCCACAATTAGTTGGTGAACAAGTTGCGTCAACTGCTCACCCCCGTATTTAATCATCTCAGCTGAAATGTTATCACTTCCTGGTGCCTTATTATTCTTCAAGTACTTAATTGCCGTCCTCACTTCTTCTATAGATGGTACAGGCACTGGTTTTAAATCTAGGCTAGGATCCTGCCAAGGCTGCCCATCCACTTCTTCCAATCTCACCGACTCTGCAGCCACATTCAACAGTTCACTAAAGTATTCCGCCCATCGGTCAAGAATCCGGTCTCTTCCCCCAATCATGTTTCCTTCTTTATCTCTACAGAATACAGCATGTGGTTGAAAACCTTTCTGTACGTCCTTTATTTTCCCATAGAACTTCCGTACTTCTTGCATATCATATTGTTCCTCCAAATCTGTAATCCATTTCCTCTCTGCCTCTCTCTTCTTTCTCCTACAAATTCTGTCTGCCTCTTTCCTCTTCTTCCTAAATTCTTCTACATATGTTCTTGTTTTCCTGCTAAACATTTTCTTCCTTGCTTCATTTCTTTCCTCAACTGCTCTTCTGCAATCATCATCAAACCATCCTTGCCTTTCGGTCTTTACCTCAACTCCTAGTACTTCATCCGCAGTTTCCTGCAATGCATCTCTCAATAAAATCCACTTTCCTTCGATGTTTTCCACTGCCCAGCTTTGTTGTTTAGCCTCCAATTTCTTCTCCATCCTGCATTCATATAGTTGTGCAGTTTCTTTATCTTTCAATTTTGAGACCATATATCTCATTGGAGCTTTCCCTTTCTTAGCAGATCTGTAAGTTGCAATACGTTGCCTGTATTTTACCCGTACCAAGTAATGGTCCGAATCACAATCGGTTCCCCTACAACTGTCAACTTGTATGTCAGATGCATGTCTCCTATCAATTACTACATGGTCTATTTGATTAAAGGTGACACCATCTGGTGAACACCAAGTGGCTTTCTGTATATTCTTTCTCTGAAACCATGTACTCTTCACCACCATTGAGTTTCCCATGGCAAAATCAATTAGCCTCTGTCCATTATCATTTGACTCATCATGCAAACTTTCCTTCCCAACTGTCTCCCTATAGGCTTCTTCTTTACCCACTTTAGCGTTGAAATCTCCAAGTTTGATTTTTACATCTTGTCTTGGGATGCATTCTAGTTCTTGTTCCAATTGTCCATAGAACATATCTTTCTCTTCATCCTCAGCCTCTTCTGTAGGTGCATATACACACACACACAAGGGTGATATTGAAAAAATGGGCCTTCATCCTTAGAGTGCATATTCTTTCATTTACAGGTTTAAAATTCAAAACTGCTGACTTATATCTGTCATCCACTAGGAAGCCTGTGCCACCTATTGTACCTTTGGCTCTGCCACTATGCAGAACTGTATATCTACCACTTCTAAAAACACCATTTCCTTTCCATCTGACTTCCTGAATTGCTGCTGTTCCAATATTATATTTCTCCATTTCTTGTTTTAGATTGTTTAGGGCTCCCGGTTTATTCAGGGTTCGTACATTCCAGGTTGCTACATACATATCATATTTCCGTTTGCGTCTTCCATTTCCTCGCGTGGGTCGTTTACCATTATCATCAGTCCGGCTATTCTTGTCTGTGAGTTTCGTAACAAGTTGTTTTTTTCCGATATAGGGTTGTTAGCCCCATGATCAACCCCCAACCTGGAGGACCAGGGTATCCCTCTTAGTCTGGCCTATCACCTTTGACCTGTCCGGCTTGGGTGGCCCTACCAGGAGCTTATGCTCCCGCCGGCATAGCTCTCAGGATCACTTAGGCACGCAAGCTCCCACATCGCGACAAGATGAAGATACCAGCGTGGGAGATGAATTAATTTGATAAAACAAAATATATTCTTTAAATTGTATATAAAAAATAGTAAGTTATTGCGATAAAACAGATGAGAATATGAAATTATGACATTGTAACTGAAAGAAACTAGGCATGAATTTGAATTCTTCTTGACTGGACATTTAACAATTTATACGAAATATATCCCTCACTGTTTCACTTGACTGTACCTTCAACACTTTGAGTGTAATTACGACGTATTCCTTAGATCTGGTGTTTACTGTAGATGTGTCATGCCTAATTTGGTGATGTATTCCTGTGACTACTTCTTCTCCATATCATATGACTTCTTTGTAAGTCTGGATGGTATTACTTCATTGCAAGTGGTATCCTTCTATGACTCCATGGTAAGCCTTTGCATCCGTATCTTCAACTAGGTGACTGACCAACTGTAGCGTCATTCTCTCAATGACCAATGAGCAATGAATCACTGAGTCCTCTCCTTCGCGTAGACTCCCGTTGACTTAAGGACCGACTGAGGTCTCTGCATCTTGTTCACACTCCCACCAACTGTCGCCTCTCCTTCCAATTGAATAATGACTGACACTACAATATGCAGCCACCATTTATAGACGTTGGTTGACGCACCTACGTAATCTCCAGAAATAACTATAATTTACTCCCACCTCGCGATAAATATTGCATACAATGGTGAAATAGCCTGGGGCGGCCTGAGTATCTGAGCTCATCGCTAAATACTCACGATCACGAAGCCATAACGTGCCGATGACTTGACAGAAATGCCAGCAGTATTGCACAATGCAACAATGTCACATCCAACATCTGATATATAACAATTCTCACTGTACGTGTCTTTAATGTTAATCTACACACACACATATGCATTCATTTAACTACAATCACGCAAGCGACAAGCATTGCCGAATTGAATTGAATAAGAATGATAATACAGTAATAGTAATCTCACAGATAAAATAATAATAATACGGACATAATAATAATAATAATGATATAATAATATCACAGATAAAATAATGATAATAATAAAAAAAATACAGATATCATCCTGTAACAGGATTTGAACCGTTACAATCCGTAGTGAAATTGGGATACCCTGTGATCTACTGCTTCTTCCAGTATGACTTGTTTTACTGCCAACCATATTGGACCATTGTCATTTAGCGCCCTTGGTGGAGGATGGTACAGTGTGAAGATAGCGTGACATCACTAGTGTTATGACAATACCCTACTCTTAAATTCATATTACACAAATTATCTGGGCTAATTATCATGTATCATAGAAGAGAAAAGAAAGGATCCACCTAATCAATACAAGTTTATTGTAAGTTCCTATATTACAGTACCAGTTTTGACTCTCTTTATAAAGTCATCTTCAGCTGTACATTACCTTTACTGCTAAGTAAAAAGAGGGATGTAACAAGCATTAAAGTTAGGCATATTTCAAAGTAAAAGCCGACTATGTATGCATCTAATATTAAGTGTGTCTGAGGGTCTAAAAATCGTGTTGATCAACTTATTTTAAAAGATATAGATACATGAACACATTAAAATATTCACAGTACATATTAAAATTACACGTTAAATTACATTTCATGCTAAAGTCCAGTGTGATGAATAGGGACACATTCTTGAAATGAATTTGACATCTTGCGTTTGTTTGTTTGTTTGTTTCTTTGTTTGTTAGTTTGTTTACTTAATTATCCATCATGTGAGGAAATGTCCGTGCTTGTGTTCGTATGGAGAGCATCTATAATATTCTACTCTCTATCAGGTTCATCCACTTGTATGATTACAATCTTCAGTTGTCAGTGATAAATACATGTGTGTTCAGAGGTAGGCATGTGCAGCTGAGGTTGAAGATTATCTCAGAAACGTTAAATGCAGTTTGCTTTAGTGTATAAATGTCAGTTGCTAGGTGGTGGCTCTTTTCTTGTCTATAATTGCCGATAAATATCTGTAAGAAACGAAAAGTAAAGTTAGAAATTTATGTTCTTAAAGTGCCTGCTTGTATGTGTGTTTCCGTAATAGTTACTTACTGTTGCTGAAGTGGATGAGATGCGTTCGACCTGGCTGCCTGGCGTGTACTGTGCCGTGTTCTCCTGGTGTTGGTATCCGCTGCTGTGAGGGGAATGGAGGGGTGGTTTGGGGGAGTTGCTGTCGTATGTATAGGGGCGGAGTTGGGTGTGTCGGTCGTCTGCGCTGTGGCGCGTGTTGGACACTGTTTGACTATTTTAAGATAGTAATTTTTTAAAGCGGGGATAACTTTGTTAAATATGGTGTTGGTTTTTTCAGTTATTTCATTGATATTGTAATTAGGGTTGGTGTATTGATCCAATGATATATACAGTTCTTCTGTTATATTAAGCAAGGGGCCTTTGGGGTTTGTGTTTAGTATTTTCATATCGTTAGCTATGTTCGTGAAACTATGTTTGTATTTGTCCATATGTTGACCTATTGCAGAAAAATGGTTGTGTTTTACGGCATTAATATGTTCATTGTATCTGATTGCAAAGTTTCTACCGGTACATCCTACGTAACTTGTTTCACAATTGTTGCATCTGATTCGGTATACTCCTGAGCGATAGTACTTGTTAGTATTGTTGATTATCTTGGCATTATGTGTGATGCTGCTACTATTGTGCATAATTCTGAAGGCTATTTTGACACACTTAATATTAGATGCATACATAGCCGGCTTTTACTTTGAAATATGCCTAATTTTAATGCTTGTAACATCCCTCTTTTTACTTAGCAAGGCACAATACCAACTTTGACCAATGTAAAGGTAATGTACAGTGAGTCGAAACTGGTACTGTAGTATAGGAACTTACAATAAACTTGTATTGATTAGGTGAATCCTTTCTTTTCTCTTCTATGATATAACTATCAGTACGGGAAATAATGAAACTAATAAGTGTAGATAATTATCATGTATTTCATATTTTAGAAATAGAAAAAGCCTATTAAGTTAAGTTTTATATACACGAGAACCGTGTTTGTCCGGCCCTCATTAATCCGGATCTCCAGTTTATCTGGATCGAAAATAATAAAAATTTAATTTTACTTGTTCAGTATTTCTTTTACGTGGTCGACTCTTCTTGAATGTCTTTTCCGCCAAGGATAGCTAAGGACTGGAACTAATTCGGCCACATTCTATCAAAGGTACTGTCCCGGCATTTGTCTGGAATTGAGAATGGGAAAGTGTGGACTCTTCTGATTTTCTTGACACATTTGCACGCATTCCCGGATGCTCAGACGTAGATGTGAAGGACTTAAATGACTGGTTGAAAAATGAGTATAATTCACTAGGTTATGGCATAGTGACAGATGAATAAATTATTGCCTCTTGTTCCTCGGCAGGTTATGACGAGAGTGATGGTGACTTTGAAAATGAAACCGGTGCTCCATCAGAAGAAACAATGAGTCATGGAGAGGCAACAATGCAGCTGGACAAACTGATGGCCTATTTAGAATCCCAGACTGAAACCACACCTGCAGAACTGATGTTAGTAAAACGTCTTCGTGATCGTGCTGCACGCAAATGCTATATAAAATAACAAATACAAAACAGAAAAACTTGCACATTATTTTAGTGCAAAAACAGTCGGAAATGTAAGAAAAGTCTTTTATATTTTTTTTTGTACAATTGAAAAATTGTATGACTAAAACTTATGTTAATAGATTATATAGCATGTACTGTATTTGTCTTTTTAGTTTTTCCGGATTATCTGGATTTTCGATGGAGCCCAATACTGGCTATGGGGAAAAGGAAGCGAAGCTGCATTGGACATCCGGGTGAACGAGGTTATTTATTTTTCTGTTATAATGTTTCATTTCTATATATCATATTTTTAAGTATTTCATCGCATTTCCTATTCTCTTTCACATTTAAAGACTGCTATGACAAAATCTGATTTGTTTTCTTAGTCAGCTTTTAGATTAGTAATCAGCTTGTATCTGAAATGAAGTCAAGCAGTTACTTGGATTATTTCATCAGCTGAGAACATTCTAACAAGTGGTGTACAGTAGGATACTCGAAATGGAGATATATGCAATGAAATTTTGTTGTAGATGGGTGTGGACATACTCATAGGCCTACTTGAATTCCAAGTCTCTGGTCATTGCTCATAGAATAGAGGCATGTGGTAGTAGTGGTGATCTTTTCAGCACAATGCTTTGTGTGCTTCAACTCTATTAGTGTTTGTAGAGATTTAGGGTCCAGTACGCAAGCTATCTTCAATAGGGTGTCGGAAATTTTTTAACCTGAAGGGAGAATTCTACCATGTCCAAAGAAGGAACTTACAGTAAATACAAAAATTATGTTGTTTCACCTTTGTAATTATTAAATGCATATTCCCTGTCATATTTAATTCCAGCAACACTCTCCAATATAATTTCATTTCATCTTTCATTCATTAATCATTGCCCGAGAGGAGTGCGACAGGCTTTGACAGCTGGCAGGAATTCCTATCCTCGCCACTAGATGGGGACTTCATTAATTCCATTCCATCATCTAGGTATTATGGCATGTCTTGTCATGGGATGAACCTCTTCCACTGTTGCCTGTCTTGCGCCAAGTTTTTCATGTCCGAATATTTATTTCCTTGGATATTGTCCAACATTTGATACTTTTCCCTTCCTCTTCCTCGTTTGCCTTTCACCATTCCTTCTTTCAGTAAACAGTCCCTCCTCAAACAATGTCCAATCCAGTTCATTCCTGACCCGGTCAAATGATTGGAAACAGGCTGTGGATTTTTTTTTTTTTTACAACTCTTTTGCCATGGTAGCTATGTTTATGACATCATAGTTCACCCCTTCAACTTGTTGGAGGTCAGCCATGATGAAACTATAACGTCACGAGCCAACATCTGCCATTTAATTTACATAAAATCACAAAGTAAGCACAATGTGGGTTACAGCAGGAAATAATCACTTCACATCACGTAATGCATACTGATGATATAAAGTCACCATAGAAATCGCAGTGAACCATAAAATACTGGAAATTAAAAACAAAGGAAGAAAACATCAGAGATCGCTTTGATATTGCTTGAGCGCCCGAGCATTATGGAGCAATTTATGGTTCCCAATTTACGAATGTGGGTGCATGTTTAGGAATCAGAAAAGCATGTACAAACTATATGAAAAGATACATGAAGCAGCAATGAGGAGTGATCCTTCCTTTATGCCTGCCAGTGACGTACCGACACACCCAAAAATTGTTATTACTCCCACGGAAAAATTAAAACGAAGGCTGCATTACATTGTAAGTTCACACAGTAACAAGAATAGGAAGTAGTGTATTCAAATGGTACTCTCAGATTATTTTGGTATCCATTGCACGTACTGCTGGCATTAATTTGAAAGCACTCACGGTTAGTTTCATCGCACTTTGATATGCAATAAAACACCTAAAACAACACACATAACGCACATAAATCCACCTGGAATGTATGAATCATTCCTTAATTACTTTACACAATACTGCACAATGTGCATATACGAGCCATTAATTAAATAAATATCAAAACTTGAATTGACAGTAATGGACTCTCGTGACCACGTGGTAATGGCTGCAGGTAACCTCCCCTCCATTGTGATTTATTGAGGTTCTACTGTATGTCTGATAGAATTTGACGGCGCCTACACGTGAACTGACGATGTTCGGCTTGTGTACCTTGACCAAGATTCAAGAACAGTTTTCATGAAGGAAGGAGGCCAGCAATGAGAGAAACATACTGTAACTCATTCATACATTCATCTTCATTATAGACTGTTATGCCTTTCAGTGCTCATTCTGCAAGCCTCAGTTAATTAAAAAAATCTCCACAATCCTCTATTTGTAACTAGCACTGTGGCTTTGTTTACTTCCGTGCATCTTATCTTTAAATCATTACAAACTGACTATAACCATAATCGTCTTAATCTTCCTCTACTTCTCTTACTCTCCGCGACAGAGACCATTATTCTTTTATGTAACCTATCCTCCATTCGCCTCACATGACTCCACCACCGAAGCCATTTTATCCAACTTTTTTTAAATCATTGATTGCACCTTTCCTTCCAAAATGCCAGTGAACATCTTGTCGGGTATAATGATCCTAAACCTTCTTACTGTCTATTGTTTGGAACTTTTCTTAATTATATCCATGTTCTTCTGTATAATTTTGTTGACGGGGAGATTGTACCCTTATTTGTCTCCAGACAGAGTTCACTTTCTCTATAATATGGCTATCCAAGGTATGCAGATGCTTAGGTCACCGCACGTCAGATAGTGCTGTGTGTCATCAAAAAATTCTAAACAGAATAACCAAAGGATCATCCATGCATGGACATCTCTAGGCTTACTTCATGACTACAAAATGAATGCATGTCTTTTTATTAGACTTTTCTTTTGGGTTGGTACACTGAACATTAATTCTTATTCCTTGGTTTCCATTACAGACGATAAAGGCAAGAGACGGATGAAGCGGAAAAGGTCTCGCCAGTGCTGCAGAAGTCAGGCCTTGACCACGCAGGCATAGATACTCCCCGCAAGGAAGCTCTTTTGAAGACTGGAGAGGAGTACTGCGAACAGGCCAGGAGAATGGTGCTGAAGGTCGATAAACTGAAGGGTAATTGCAAGGGTCTTCAGGAGATAAGAAAGAAGAACGTTGAGGACACGGAGGAATTAGTATCACTTGGAGTGTGGTTATTAATACAGGGCGAGCTCCAGAATTTTTCACGACAGCCAAGTGGAAGGAGATGGTCTTCTCAACAGAAAACTTCTGCTTTGGCTGCGTACAAGGGGAGTCCAAAAATGTACCGATTCCTTCAGTACATAATGACTCTACCCATTGAGAGGACTCTGCAGAGACTGTTAATGAACATCCCATTGCAGTCAGGTTTCAATGAAGTGAGCCGACTGATTCAATAGCTTAACCCTTTGAATGCCGACCCATAATGGGTCATCATATGCATAGATTTGATAAAAATGGTGGGGATGGACAACATTACTTTCACGGAATATGCATTCAATCCAAGAATCATCTAATTCACTGTCACTGTCATTTTCTTTAGCACTGGCACTGTCATTTTCATTAGCACTGTCACTATAACTCTTTGATATTGCACGAAATGTTGTAAGCCCATTAGCCATGTTTTAATCGATTTTGCATCACTGTATAAAAAAATTATATATGTCTCATTTTAAAAGATATGGGGGTAAAATTTGGTATGTGGGCTTGATAGGAATATAAACATCTGACTTGTATTTCAAAAAACAAAATTTCGTGGAATAATGTGCGCAAAAATTTTATTTTTTATTTAAAGAAAGGAAAAACATAATTTGAAATTCATTAGCACATTTTACATTAAATCCAAAGTGACTAAGTGAAGATATCTGGGATCATATATAACAAGTTATATTGTTAATGTAGGTCTACTTTCCAATTTATAAACTAATTTCCAAAAACATTGAACCTGTGGAGAGAAAGACACCAACAACCTGTCAACGATTGGATATTTTATGAATTTTGGGAGAGTAATAGTGATCATTTGAGAGAACTGTGTCTAATAGCAGTATTTGTTACTACAGAACAGTTCTGAAGATCAGAACAGCGTACAAAATCAATTAATAGTGTCAGGAATTAAAGTGTAAAGAACAGATTGAAATATTCTATGGGTGGAGCATCAGGTTGAGGTAGGCCTACATGTTTTGGTTCTAGAATTTGATAAAAATGGTGGAGATGGACAACATTACTTTCAGGGAATATGCATTCAATCCAAGAATCATCTAATTCACTGTCATTTTCATTAGCACTGTCACCGTCATTTTCATTAGCACTGTCACCGTCATTTTCATTAGCACTGTCACTATAACTCTATGATATTGCACGAAATGTGGCACGGTTCCATCATTCTCTGATGCTCTATCTGAAGACCCCAAAAACATCATAATCATCACTTTCGCTAAAATTAGAGTCGCTTACATCTTCAAAGCAACCCAAAAGTTCCTCAGTTTCTTCTCCTGAATTAGGCCTACATGACGACATGCCTCATTGTGATAAATGTACTATTTACAACTTTACTACGACCTAAATAAATTACTAAGTAACTATAACTACAGTAGAAATAATAATAAAGAACTTAATATATTACGATAAATAATTCAAATGCGGCAATTGGAACGTAAAATTATTGAAAACAAATCACAACACGCGGACATAAACAAGGAGGCTGCCATATTGGATCATAGACGTCAAGCGCTCACAGATCATACACTCACAATCGACAAGTAAACTAGCAAAAATGAAGCTATGTCAGTGCGATTTAATGATATAAGAAGAAATTACAAACATTCTACCTTCTTTCTACTTGATTTGTAGTGCAATCTAGCACCTTACTGCAGAACTACAACACTTACAAGAGGGTGCTGATCGAATCGGCACCCTGGCATTTTTCGTACAGAATGTAAGTGCCGATGTTTAAGAGTTAAATAAAAAAATGTTTGATCAGAAAACCAGTGGGCTAATGTACATCTCGGGTAGCCTATACAAAATATGAAGATTTAAAAAATCCTCTGCTGATAGAGAAATACATTTTCAAAGACTACCGAGCTTGTTGGCCGTGCGTATAGGGTCGCGTACCTATGAGCTTGCATTTGGGGAATGGTGGGTTCGAATCCTACTGTCATCAGCCGTTAAGATTGTTTGCTGCGGTTTCCAGTTTTCACACCAAGCAAATGCTGGTGCTGTACCTTAATTAAGGCCCACTTCTAGCCCTTTCCTATCTCATCATTACCATAAGACATATCTGTGTCTTTTTGATGTAAAGCAACTTATTTTATTTATAATTAATATGTAGGCTACTTACTGTGGATACAGGTATTTTTACATCTAATTCTATATATATGGAGTTCTGACTTTCAGAGAACTGTGGAAAACCATAAGGTGATGTATAAAAGTTGAGTCATATAAATTACTATTATTATTATTATTGTTATTATTATTATTATTATTATTATTATTATTAACTACGTATGTTTTATGTTGTAATAAGCGTGTATAGTATTGCATAAGTACCTATTTTTTCTTGCATTTCAATTTTGAGGTTATTTATTTTGTGTTATGAACTTACCAAGAATATAATGAAATTTGCAAGATCTTTGAAATCGTTTAAGAAAAGACTAGGCAAACAATTGATAGGCAATCTCTCTCCTGCGCAACAGCTCTAAATGAAGATCATTGATGATTGTGTGTACAAATATTTTTCATCTAACTCTGTATACAGTCGAACCTCCCTTCTGCGGACACCGTCGGTTCCGAGGAAAAATGTCCGTTACAAGAGGTGTCCACTAAAACAAGTTTGTAAAAATAATCAAATATTTTAATGGCAAAGAACATCCACCTTAAATATAAACATACATATCTTTATTTTTATTATTCTAAGTCATTTCTGTGTTGGTATTTAGTTATTATAAGTGATTTTACATCGTTTACAAACATTACAGCTTCGTGAAGCTTCGTCTATGTAAATTTAGTACATGTTTTCTTACCTGCGATATTCTCGAAAATGGAATAAAGTCTGTTAAAAGGTTCCATAGTGTTCTCGCCGTACTCGCGGTCCAGCGTGACACACACATTCTTTATCTGTTTAAGCATACTTAGTTCCTGCTTCATGGGCATAACTTCTTGTTCTTCCGCCTCACAGTCATGTATCTTTTCGTTCCTGTGTCGGGCTCTGTAAAACGATAAGTTTTATTCAAAATGGTCCTTTTGTACGACTAATGAAGGCTGCTATGGATAGCTAGAAATATTTACAAAGTGCAGTGAATTAAATTAAAGCTGAAAATTTTGCTTAAAAGAATTAAAAGCTGTCTATCACAAGAAGAAAATGAAAGGCGTTGAGGTGCAAACAAACATGGACCTTGTGATATGTGCAACACACAATTACTGTATAACTTGATAACACAGAAAGCTTACCGTAAAGTGTGTCCAGGAGTCAGGACTGCCAGTCGCCCTCGAGATCGTCACAGCAAGGAATATTCTCTTCTTTGGCTTCAGTGTCATATGTTAATCCAGCTGTTGTTGCTAAAGTCTGAAGTTCATCATATTTGTAAAAATACCTCTGCTTGTTCTTTAACTATAGAATTAGCGATGTTGCGTTTTGCAAAGCATTTCCTGATTGTGGTTTTGCTGACTGCATTTCAGGCTACCTTTGTCCATGAAACTGCATCGCCAACATTGATCTTCTTCATCAAATCAAAAGCTGAGTCTGCTTCATCCATGTGTGCCACTAACGACCGTAAAACCCTCTTACGATAGTCTAATTTGAATGCTTGAATGATTCCTTGTTCCAATGGCTGAAGATGAGAAGTGGTATTGAGTGGAAGTAACAAGAGTTTTATGTTTGAAAGCCGTATTTCTGGATGACACGTAGCAATAAGATCACGTTACAGTTTCTGGCCTTCATCTTGGAATCCAAAGCTAGGAACCAATTCTCGAATATTGCTGATCCATGCCTTTTCATTCGCATGCCATTCGACACCAAGACAATTTAAGTCCATGTTTTTAAAGCACCTGGGTCTCGAGGATTTACTGATTATTAGAGGATTTTCCTTTTCAACGAGTGCGTTACAACAAAACATGATGGTGATTCTTTCTTTTGACATTTTCCCACCCTTGCAACTTTCATTCGGCAACGTTAGTGACTTCTTTGGGATCGCCCTAAAGAACAGACTAGTTTCATCAACATTCAAAATGTCTGGTAACCTATCTTTCCAATCCGCTACTTCAGTCGCAGACACATCACCTTTTTCACAGACTATTTTGAAACTAACGTTATCACGTTTTCTAAAACAATCTAACCGATCATTGCTAGCTACAAAATTCTCAACTTTCAGATTATTTGCGGTTTCTCAAGCTTTTTCTTGTAACATTGGTCCACTCACACACAGTTTCTTCACTCAAGCAAACTTGAACCACTCATATACTGCAACGTTCACTTCTGAAAAAACTGACTCCCGCTTTCTTTTCACTCCTCGATTCCTATTTTCCTCCCACTCCTTTAAAATTTCACTTCTATCTTCACAGTAGTGTTTGGGTTTTCCCGCAGTCAAATTTTTCAGCAAACTTTCTCACTGAAAGTCCCTTGTCACGTTCCATAATCATATTTCTTCTTGCCTCGAGATCTAATCACGATCGTCCCTTGTTACTCATGTTTAACAGACAACTGAAATGCTACGGTATTTCTGTCTCACTAATTCGCACCTGTACTGTCTTTTACTTCTTGAGTTGACTACCTGAGCTCGATGTTATCTGCGACAGTCCGAGTTATGAAAAGAATGATGCAAGAAGGGAAGAAAATCCCCAGGTAACTTGTGAGTCAACAGTCTCTAGCAGCATTTCTGGGCAGTTACAATTCTCGGAATAGACCTATACACCATTAGGTAGAATTGCATTCCGATGTACCTTCTCTCCCCTCGCACTCGAATAGTACAAACATTCTAAAGGGATTTCCTTATGTTTGAAGAATGGTTTTAAAGGAAAAGGATGACATGTGGTCCGGCGTAATAAATTGCCTGCAACATGTAAAGTGTGCGCATAAGTCAAGTGGACGGGACAAATAGCGATGTCTGGAGTTCGAGGGGTCCGCTTAAATGAGGCCAATTTAACACTTGTCTTATGTAAAATAAAATCGGTTCCGAGGAAAATTGTCTGTATAGGGAGGTGTCTTAAAAGGGTCCACCTTTTCAATACAATAAATGTTATAGTTTATTTACAACATATATTTACACTTGGAACTAGTTTCGACTCTGTTTGGCATCATCTTCAGCCAAAATGTGGGAAATAGGCTAGCATGTAGACATTTATATTACACAAGGCGTTACATTAAACAATACACATCTTACGAGGAGATAAAAACAGGGACGAATATAGAAACAAATGAATCGTTGAGAAAGCAAAAGTTATACATATTAAAAATAACCTTAACCACACATCTTGCAGTGCGAAGATATTCGCCTTGAATGATTCCTGAATACAAAACGCACGCGCACACAGTTCTGAAGAGCCAGCAGGCAAGAAAAAGTAAGGTGAAACCTTAAGAGTTCTACTGAGAAGAGTTCATCATTTTTCTATGTTCCGAATAACTAATGAAGTCTCCCTTGAGTTCCTGATAAACATACACAACAGGAAATTCTCCTTCACTTTCAAATAGCTATAAAGACCACCGGTAAATTGCATTTTAAATATTGTGCAGAGACGTGAAAGCATGATCTTGAACATGATATAACTTCTTCATTTAACCCATTTTTTTACACAAGGTGTTACATTAAACAATACACATCTTACGATGAGATAAAAACAGGGACGAATATAGAAACAAGTGAATCGTTGAGAAAGCAAAAGTTATACATATTAAAAATAACCTTAACCACACATCTTGCAGTGCGAAAATACAGTAGAACCTCGATAATTCGAAATCGGTTAATTCAAAATCCCGCCTAATTCGAAGAAGCTCTCGTTCCCGGAAACATGAGATACAGTTTTGCATGTTATTTCAGTTGTTTAATTCGAAATACGGATAATTCGTAATTCGAAGTATAATGTCGGCCCCATTACCGAAATTCAGACTTTTAATTCGAAACTGCCTTTACATTTTAAAACAATAGTACGTTACAGAGTAATTTCAACTCGAAATTTATCCGCTGCGCGTCATAATAGAACGCGCGTTCCGGAACGTGGAGGGGTAGCTTTCCGCATTTACACTCACTTCGGTGGGTCTACAGTGCGCTTCATGATTGCTAAGTTGAATGAAATCGGAATTCTTTTGTATTCAACCTTTTAAGGAACGCCGTAATATCACGCAACAGGCAGTGTGCGGGAAAACAGAATCCGCGAACACTGGCGATACCAACAGTTGACGAAAAAACGTGGCTCATATAATAAATTCGTACGCACCGAACAATATTTTCATTGCCGGTGAAACTGCATTGCTTTATTTTAATGCGAGCCCAAACGGTCTTATGGTTTTAAAGGAGAAATTGCCAGCCGGGAAATCGTACAAGGGTGAGGGATGGGGGTCATAGTAGTGCACATGGATGCGAGATACTTTATTGCCTCGCCATAGGAGAATTCGATAAGCTACAATGTTTTAAGGGCGTCGGGCACTTTCCATGCCAGTACAAAGCACCTAAAAATGCAAACAGTACAGAAATCCAATAAATAATGCATTTGCACACGGGAACCGGCATAATTTATCCTCGTCTTTGAATTGTGCAATTTTTTTCTTTCGTTGCGTGAGGTTATGTTTGTCAGTGATTTATCCAAGTGCATTATTTGAACATTGTAAATGCACCTTGTTGGATACATTTCGGAAATAGTTTTTTCCATGGCATTTGAAAGGTTTAAACTGTGAATCGAGGTGATTGCATGTATTAATGGGTCTTAGAATACTTTGTGACGCTGCAAGTGTTTACATTTCTGAAGTGCGAGAATAAGTGCCATGGCGGGAAATCGTCCGGGGATAGTCATAGGAGAGTTCGATTTTAAGAGCATCGGTTACTTTCTGTGTAAATACAAGGCATCTAAAATGCATACTGTATAGTAATCCAATTAATAAAGCACTTGCACATGGGAGCCAGCATAAATTTCTCCTCTTCTTTGAATCGTTTTTTTTTCTTTCTTTCGATGCGTGAGGTTATGTTTACCAGTGAGATATCCGAGTGCATTATTTGAATACTGTAATTGCACCTTCTTGGATACATTTAGGAAATAGTTCTTTTTTCATGGCATTTGAAAGGTATAAACTGTGAATCAAGGTTAACTGCATGCTATAACGGGCCTTAGAATATTTTGTAACGTGGCAAGGGTTGGTACTTCTGAATTGCGAATTGGCGGTTAATTCGAAATCACGTAATTCGAAGTCCGATTTTTGAGTCCCAACGACTTCGAATTAACGAGGTTTTACTGTATTTGCCTTGAATGATTCCTGAATACAAAACGCACGCGCACCCAATTCTGAAGAGCCAGCAGGCAGGAAAAAGTAAGCTGAAACCTTACGAGTTCTTCTGAGAAGGGTTCATCATTTTTTCTATGTTCCTCGTAAGATGTGTATTGTTTAATGTAACGCCTTGTGTAATATAAATGTCTACATGCTAGCCTATTTCCCACATTTTGGCTGAAGATGACTCCAAACAGCGTCGAAACTAGTTCCAAGTGTAAATATATGTTGTAAATAAACTATAACATTTATTGTATTGAAAAGGTGGACCCTTTTAAGTTTCCTATCTTCCATTCTCAGTTCAATACGGACAAAAATGAAATTCTTAGATTTAAATAGGGAGGTGTCCGCTGAATAAGGGTGTCGTTAGGGCAGGTTCGACTGTACTTATTTAATGGAGTTGTCACTGTCGGCTATCGTTGGGTCCATGAGAGTTGGAGTCTGGCGTTTAGCGTAACCGGCGAAAAAAAGTTGACTAACGCTGCTCGAAAATGGTCTATTGCTATGGCAACGATAAGACATGCCACATTTAAGTTTGGCTTGCTGTTGGTCGCTGTTGTGATATTATTCGGAGTTGTACTGTGTTAGATAATACCGGTTTATGTATTTATTTACATGTTTGTTTCTTGAATTTTTTTTTTAAGTTAATCAGTGGCTAGTTGCACAGTTCTATTCTCTATTTAACATGTGCATTTGTTGAGGTTAGGCATTTTGTCAAACATCTGGTCTCTAGTGGTAACGATCAGTCTATAACTCCTCCACATGACCCAGTGGACTGACATGAAGTTTAGGAATTAATTGAACCCCATTTTCACACACTTCCACACAATACTTAAAACACCATATAACATTCTCCAAAAAATTCAGGTCTTACCACGTGTTCCAATATTTGGCCACAAACCTACTGCGCTGGCGTAGCAGGGGGAGAGGTGATACTCCCACATGGCACATCCCAGGTGGCGGATAGGGGGTCCTAACCGGCTTGCCGGTGGACTTGAGGGAAATAAAATATCTCTCGCGGACCAAACACAAAACCCCCTGTGGGTGGGGTACGCAGATGAAGAATACACCCACGGTATCCCCTGCCTGTCGTAAGAGGTGACTAATAGGGGAAACCAAGGGATGATCCAATTAGAACCATGAGACTACTTGTAATTAGTACCATCACGCAGGGAACACCATGGATCCCATTTACTTGCGCGTAGTACCACTATAATACCAATATAAATGGTCAGTTATTGGACATTATAAATTTTCCAGCCAACTCACTCCTGGCTGCCAGCGTTCCGCCCTCGTTTGCTAGGGTGGGCTCATCAGTTGGTACCTAGCACACCTACCAATACGCCGGCTAGTGCATACCGTGGAGGCCACTGCGTAGGCTAACTGGAGCCACCGGCAGTGCCAATGCACTAAGAGACTTTGTCTCATTATCAAAAATTGATGCCTGCTTGGCCATCAGATGACATAGATGTTGATTCCCACAGGGAATCTGAAATATTTGTCCTGAATGAGTAAATTTATAATACCAATATAAATGGTCCGTTATTGGACATTATAAATTTTCCAGCCAACTCACTCCTGGCTGCCAGCGTTCCGCCCTCGTGTGCTAGGGTGGGCTCATCAGTTGGTACCTAGCACACCTACCAATACGCCGGCTAGTGCATACCGTGGAGGCCACTGCGTAGGCTAACTGGAGCCACCGGCAGTGCCAATGCACTAAGAGACTTTGTCTCATTATCAAAAATTGATGCCTGCTTGGCCATCAGATGACATAGATGTTGATTCCCACAGGGAATCTGAAATATTTGTCCTGAATGAGTAAATTTATAATACCAATATAAATGGTCCGTTATTGGACATTATAAATTTTCCAGCCAACTCGCTCCTGGCTGCCAGGATAATGAGACAAAGTCTCTTAGTGCATTGGCACTGCCGGTGGCTCCAGTTAGCCTACGCAGTGGCCTCCACGGTATGCACTAGCCGGCGTATTGGTAGGTGTGCTAGGTACCAACTGATGAGCCCACCCTAGCACACGACGGCGGAACGCTGGCAGCCAGGAGTGAGTTGGCTGGAAAATTTATAATGTCCAATAACGGACCATTTATATTGGTATTATAAATTTACTCATTCAGGACAAATATTTCAGATTCCCTGTGGGAATCAACATCTATGTCATAGTACCACTATGTTAGGTACGCAGTAGGTTTGTGATTAGTAGCGACAGTGTGTGAATCAGAAGGTGGGTCCTACAGTACCTGTGATTCGTACCCCTATATGAGTGACACCATGGGATTAGCGACACCATGGTTCTGCCTTAACTGTGCTCAGTTCTCACTATGTGAGGAATACCACGGGATGGTACGAGCCCCAGCTGTTAGTGAGGAACGCCATAGGTTTGCGTTGCCTGTAAATAGCACCGCAATTTGCGAAACACCACAGGTCTGTCTTACATGTGCGCATTACACTACCTGTGAATAGTACCATAATGTGTGGAATACCGCAAGTCTCCGCTGCTTTTGATTTGTACCGCAATATTACACATAGCATGGTTCTACTTTCCTAGCGATAAATACCATTATGAGGGCCCAGTGACCTGGATTTTGGACCCGTTTAGACTATAAGCATAATCGATTCAGCATCGTGCTATAGAAGCAGTCCCTTGGGCAGTAATACTATTGTTTTGTGCCAGCTTCTGTGCATGTGAGGCACTGTGGGTCGGATGCACTGATCGTTTTAAATTCATATCCATCCATTCGTTCTTCGTACTCACGCTTTGAATTCTGGTCAGTGGAGGATTTTGGACTTTTAAGTTGTCATTTCATTTAGTCTCAGTAGTGGTAGGACGCCGGTTCAAATCCACTTTGGGGTGGGCGGGGGCGTGGTCTGTGCTCTGATTGGTGGGGTGGGTAGTCCTGAGGGGGAGGGTGGGTGTGTGTTCTGTGCTCTGGGGGGAGGAGGAGGGGAGGTGAGCGTGCAGGGGGGTGGGGGTGTGGCCCCCACCCCCCTTGGCGGGTTGCATGCAGGTGCGCTCTCCTGCTGAGTCAACCACGTTTCCCTTTGTGCAGCTGTGTGTGGCAGGTGTGCTCTCCTGCTGAGTCAGCATCGTTCCCCTTGTTATTTTTAAAAAATGTGTGCAGGTGTGCTCTCCTACTGAGTCAACATTGTTATCTCTTATTTTCAAATGCATGCAGGTGCAGCAGGAGTGCTTAAGAAACAGAAGGTGTTATAAAATTAGAAGCGTTGTTGGCTTGCACGTATGCTTTCAGGGGGAGCGCTCTCCCCCCTAGCCTAACCACCTACGGTTTCATCACGCGCGCTCCCCTGCTAGTGAATAAGCGTGTAGTGCCTAAGAGTAGGGGTAAGAGATTGAGTATATATGCTGGAGGGTTTTGTAGACTGTGTTATAGAATCATCTTAGACATTGAAGGGAATACTTTTCAACAGCAATATGGTACGAGTGAAACAGAGCTTGTCGCAATTCTATAAACCTCTGGACTTGAGGTTTAGCCTTCAACAACAGCAGCAGCAGCAGGAGGAGGAGGAGATGTTGTCTACACCACCACCGATGCAGAGCTTTCCTCAAGTCCGAACATTATTGTACTTGAGCTGTGATGGTAGCCTTCACCAGCGACAGCAACATTACCAGGAGGAGAAGATGCCGTTGGACTTGAGCTGTAATGGTAGCCTTCGACAGCAGGAGATACTGACTACACCACCACCACTTCGTAGAGTCCAACCTCAGCAGCAGCATCAGGAGGAGGAGGAAAAGGAGGAAGTGGTACAGTTAATAAGAAAAGAAAGGAAGAAGAGGAACGGCAGAAAAAAAAAAATTCCTTTTTGAAGAGGAAGAAGAAGACCCAGATGATGATGATGATGATGATGATGATGATGATGATGATGAAGATGATGAAGAAGAAGAAGAAGAAGAAGAAGAAGATAGTGATGATGATAATGAAAAGACATTTATCAAAGAAATGAAAAAACTTTTCAGTTTTGATTCAATAGTTCAAAGTGGGGATGAGGAGCAAGGGTGTTGCAAAGCACCCAATTTGGAAAAAAGTGACAAAGGAGACTTTTATATCTGCAAAAATTGTAAATGTATAAATATTTTTTAAATATTGTTTTGTATTTATGCATTTTTTATTATATTTTGTGTACTATATTTGTAAATATATAATTATTTTTATATCTTTTTATTTCTTAAACCTTTATCTGTATCCTTTTATTATTACTAAGAGCAGAAGGAAGGAAGAAGGGAAAACAAAAAAAAAAGCACTACGTCTTTTATAATGTTTTATTACAATCTATTCCTTACAAAACATTGGTTTCTTTAATCCAAGAATTGTGAGAATCATCATACCCTAACCATTTCACAAGCACTTTATTTCCTTTCCTTCGAAGTATGCGTTCCACTAGGTAGATGTCTGGATGTTTAGTCTTTTGCAATTCTTCTGTGTAGAAAGCACCAGCTATTAGATGTTGTTGATAATCTTTTAAGAGGTATGTTACAGGGTTAGTAGGTTGCACCTTATAAAGAGTGAAGAGCTCAGTAGTCCAGTTAGGTGTATACCCTTTTTCAAATTGACGTTTTTGCTTGCTGATGCGAACAATATCACCTACTTGAAATGTTCTCTTTCTTGTATCTACTGTTTTAATTGTGTTATACACTGTTGCAAGCAGTCGATTGTCTTTTACATCACAAGGTTTCATTTTAATAGTACGGTGATAGGTGTGATTATAATCATGGATAAGCTTTTGTAACCTATGTATCCATGAATGAGTTCCTTGTTTAGTAAACATTCTCCACATACGTTCACGAAGTGTTCGGTTGAAACGTTATACAACACAAGCTTTCATATTGCTGTATAGTTGAGGACAAAACATGACGACCTCAGTTCCTAGAAGCGAGCTGGAAGCCAGCTGTAAATCCCACCCTTCACCCTGCTGAGTTAATGAGCTCTAAGTGATCCTTGTTTGTTTTGGAGAGGCTGCCAAACCACTTTCTTCCTCGCTCTCTGTAGCATTTACCCTTTTTTCGTGTAGAGTGCAGTAGCCGATTTGGCATCTATGGCTGCAGCAGAGGTAGTAAATCCTATTAGTCGCTAAGACACCGAGCTGCCGCTGGAAAGTAGTGGTGTGAGGCAAGGTCGTTATGATTTGTCCCCAACTATACCTTGAGTAATGATTAATGTGTGATGTGGACCATCGTTTGAACTCAGCATTGTAGAACTCTTTTCCTCTGTCTGAATATGATTAGGAAATCGTTTGCTCTTATTGTATATCTTACGCAAAACTGCAGCAACTTCTTTTCCACTCTTACTTTTTAAAGGTTGAGCCCAAGCATATTTAGAATAAATATCTATAATGGTTAGCATGTACTTAAAACCATTATTTTCTCGAGAATAGGGTATCATTTCTACCAAATCCATTTGATGTGAAGTCATCTAATCCTTTAGTAATAACCCTCCGCCGCATGTAACATCTGCGAGCGGGGTGGTGTAACTCTCATTCTGATGTGTAAAACGAAGACTGGTTATTTATGCAATGATTCGACCTTCTCGAAGTTCTTCAATAATAGATATAATTTCGTTTTCGTGTGCAGTATGACCTGCTGATTTAGAAGCCATTAACAGCTGTAGACGTACAAGCTCATTTGGATCATCCCAGTGTACATAGTCAACAATAGGTTGTTGATGATTATATTTCCACTTCAGACCCATGCCTGTTCGCTTTCTTTTTCTACATGGTGAACATTCTGTAGAGAAGAGTGGTTTAATGATGTTTGTATATTTATAGCCTCGATTAGACATTAACTGTTTATCCGATCGATGCTGAACTCTGTGTGCGTTTGTAGATTCTAATATTTTTACATAATTTGAAAGATCTTTCTTTGTGTATATACTATTATTGGGGTAGGATTTGAAAATTAATTCAGAAAGACCTCGTGTGCCTTTATAGCTTTTGTTATTAATGACTATGTCGTTACCGTGGAAACGTATTTCTGAATCGCCAAGAAACAATCTAGCTTCTTTTCGCACCCCATAAACTCGATCTAATACCTTGCGTACACTGTGTGGTTGTGTAAATAAATCCAAGTAAGAAGAAGCAGTATTCCCTATTATTGGTTTCTGTGCTTTAAAAATGAATAGAACTGCATAGGGTTGTTCTAGAAGAGTTCTTTCTTCGTTTTCTTCTGTTTCGTCTCTTTTTTCTTGTTTGATAGGAAGTGGTGTAGGAGAGTTGAATGAATTCGATTTTTGAGACGGTAGCCAGTATAGATTTTGAGGGTTTGGATATAGGACTAAATGTTTTTTAACTTGATTTTCTTGTAAAAGCTCTCCTGATTTAAGCGTATCGTATTTATATTTTACGTTGTTAATAGCTTGCGCAAGATATTGTCATATTTGTTTCTATGTCAGATTGTACTTCGATTCTCGAACGGGTGCTGTTTTTCAAACGGGTGTTCTTCGAAGGGCTACTGTTTTTCAAACGAGTGTTCTTCGGACAAGTATTCGTTGAACAATTCATGTTTTTTCAAAGAAGTTCTGTAGATCTTTAGCTTTTGTTCTGTATCTATGAGCAGACAAACCCATAATGGTATTGTAATAGGTACATTTTCAACGCTTTTTATTCTGTCAGAGAAATCGAGTTTTGTTGTGTAGTCAAACACAATATTGAACCCATAATTCTACGATGAGAAAATTATTTCTTAATTCCCAATATTTATTTCAGCTACAAACTACATTTTTGAGAGCAGCCATGTTTGCATTTTATGAGTCTGGCTGTCTCGTGGGAACGAGCTCCCCGTTTCTGAGCAAGCTGCGAGCTCATGAAATACCGGGATACTTCGGTGGACTTCGAATATTGAACATTTTTTCAAATTCAAGGAATTCTTCGTAACGAGAGATTTTGGTGACTTAGTAAATCCAGAAATAAAGAATCTAAATTATTCTTAAACCCTATGTGAAGACAGAACCCCCAGCGTAAAAATAAATGCAGTTAAGCCTAGAGAAGAATCTGCGCCCGGCTCCTGAACTAGCGACACGTGCCAAGGCCGATGGATGAAGAATACCCGCGAAACGCCCGGGCAGAAATAATTTATTTCACCTGTTGCGAGTATGGAAATAAATATGAAATTAACATAATAATAAATCGTAAGTCTGTCCGAAGTTATGGAACCTTCAGGAAAATTGGTCTATTGGATGCGGAATTAGCAGATTGTGCAATCAAGCTTCATGGTATGAGTAGCGTCAACCCATAGAGTATAAAAGAAATCTCCCTCAGTATATTTCTCACCCTCTGCCTGGTCACTGGAGCAGCGAAGCCCGCGTCACTCTTCAGCAGGAAAGTGCGAAAATTTGGTCTCCAAATAACTTATTACATGTTCGTGTCTATGGTTCAAATATACTGTTAAAATGGAAGATAGAAATTTTCTGAGCTGCCGCTAATGGGAGCTTCGAAGGTTTAGATATGTGGGTGAAAAGTAATTGAATTTCTCTCGGTATTCAGTGTGTGTTTGTTAAAGAGGAGGCTGGAAGTTAGCTGCGGGGTCTGGTTTCTTATCTGTTGGAACACCTGGACCTTAGTAGGGTGAGAGGAAACAGTCTTGCGAACGCCATGGACGTGGTCATTTGAGAAGAGTGCTCGTCGCCTGTTAAACGTTTGAAAATGCGTTGTAAAGTGTTGTGTAATTTAAGTTATCCCAGATAGCCATGGGAGGCTAGATGCAGCCGGAATCCAGGATGGTGGCTACATTACAGGTCTGTGAATATTTTGTATCAATGTTGTAGTTAGATTATTGTTTGTCCCAACCAAATTCCATCGCATATGTCGGGTTGATATTTAGTAATGAATAGGCGAAGGTATTATATTTCTGGTGAGCGTGTGAAACTCTTCAGTGTTGTAAAATTCACATTAAGAAACTATAAAATGCGAAGTTAAAATATTGTGTTAATATTCCGTGAGGTATTGTCCGAATTGAGAAAATTTAGTCGTGGCGAATGTCTTAATTTCGAATATCGTTTGAATTCAGAAATTTTTTGTCTAAATAATAATAATGTTTACCGCGGGATAAAATTTTCTATGTTAAAAGTGGATTTAACAGGCATGTTCTACAAGGTTTGCGGGTGTCTAGACAATTCCAGTGAAATCCGATAAAGTTAGATTGTGTTCATGGGAAGTAAAATTTTGAGACATCGTGCATATCGGTGATATGGAAAATCACGGTGTGTTGTTGTATTCTTGAGGTCCGAAAGTTGTAGTAACAATAAAATGAAAAGATGTTTTTATAAAAGTTGTTTGTCACGAGAGGACTGAGGTTTGAAAAGTCTTGAAATATAAGAAAGTGGATTGAGGGCGAAGAATTTATATATGTGGAGATAAGAGTTGTAGAGATGTTGAAGGCAGAGAAAGCCTGTATATTTCATATAATTCCGCCATGAGAATGAATTTTGAGATAGGCTATATTTGCTGAGAGCGAAGAATTTTTGGGACAGGCTGTATATTAAATGTGAGATTTATGTGGCAGGCTGTAGTATATTCCGCTAACAATCCGAAAACTGAGACCTGGAGAAGGTTGGTTCGAGATGATTAGTGTGTGAGGCACAGTAAATTTCAAGTAAGATCCCAAGTGAAAAACGATTTCTGGTGAAGACTGTAAATCTTGGTAGTAAAAATTGACTAGTTACATAAAGTCACTATAATGAATATTAGAATAATTTGACCTCAAGGATAGAAGAGCATTTTGAATACACCGTTGGTGTTATTTGACTCTAATGACAAGTTTCCAATCAGTAAAGTTCATAAATTACAAGGCTGTAATTTATCATTAAATCGGAAACATCGTGGGATGAGATATTGGACGTTTTAAAGCGATATGTTTGGCTGTGTAGATTCATTGGGTTTCGTTTCACTGGATAGTCATGGATATGAATATTTGGAAAAATGACGGTAGGCGATTTGAGGGCTTCACCCTGAAACTGCAGTGTGGATTTTTGCGGTGGTGATGATTATTGTTGGACGATAGTCAAGTAGTGTCAGACGTGTGTTGGAAGTCATTCTTTTCTAAACTTCATTGAGCATGCTGAGATCGTGTTTGAGTTGTCGATTGTTCGCCACGCGATTCACGTTTTAGTAACAAGATAAGGACTTTGTTGCATTTTCCGACTTGCGTTCATTCTGTTGCACGATTCGTTTCGTTGTGTGTTATTAGTTTCGACCAGATTTAGAACCGAAATATCTAAGAGTTTGTTTGAAATTACGATTTCGCCTGATATGCAAGAGGAAGCGTATACGACCCAATTTCCGCTCGACAATATATTTAGGACGTCACATGTTATCCTAGGAGTATACTGATGAGACGTCCTAGTTCACGCTCAACGATAGGGTTAGGAAGGTATGTGTACATAGAGGTTAGCCTTAGGGTGTGCAGACATTAGGTTGGCCCGACGATAGATCTGGGATGTCAGCTGTACATACTCAAGTCTTAGATTAGATGTTTTTGCGATGTGACTTGAGCGATGGTAGTGTATGCAATGCGAAGTGTGTCAGTTCAGTAATATCGAGGCCAAACTTGCGTGCAGCCCTGAACGGCTGGAAGGTGATTACCTAAGATTGTGGAACCACTAACGGCATATGAGGGTTGTCCAGTATTGGGTACTGAGCTAGCGGTGATTGAATATTTACTGCATTTCGCCATGCGTGTTTGAGTTCAATGAACTTAAGTATTTTATGTTATTTTGCGGACTTAATTGTTCTGTCCTTCTGACGTCCATTTTTGCTTTGGCAGTGTGCGTGCTGACACTCAGCGTATTAGCGTGAGACTCGAGTTACGAATGCGAGTTCGATTCCTCAGCCGGTAACATATTTTATTTTTAATTTTTGTCGTACTTTCATTTTATACGTAGCTGAGTTTGGTCAATTGATAACTTTGTAGGTAGTGTGTTTTATTAAGCGTAACGTAACCATTTATAACCTGAAAGTCGGTTTATTAATAATACTTTTCAAGTGATTTACCACTTATTTAACTTGAGTGTTTGGCATTTCTTCTAAATGCGTGATGAATAAGTGTTTCCTGCATTTCGCAGTTTTGTTCCTTAAGAACGACATAACGTAAGGTCCTCTCGGATCGTATTGTTGTTGGTTCCTTCCGAACAGCTGTTTGGGGTGATGCACGTTTAGCATCGGGATTATTTTATAACTTAAGGGTGTCATGAAATGACAATACATGGTGGAATTTTGTTTTTCAATTCTGAATGCTGCTATTAACTGGTAGTGAACACCATGCTTTCCAATAATATTTCGCAACCTATCCAAAGCAACTGATAGTCAATTTGGTTCGATTAAGGGTCCATTCGGCGGGTGTTCCGTATCCGAAATGGTATTCGACTGGTGGATAACCTTAATAAAGAGTTAATCAGGCGTTCTACTTGTCGAAGGTCAGATTTTCCACGGATCGTGTGGATTAATTCTCAGTTATCTTTTGGATTAATAGGTGGCCGATTTTTCGGGCTTCCTTTTCACTTTTTCAGTTTCGCTGACCACTAATTTATGGGATTCCTATTTTATCCGAAGAAAACTTGTCGATGTTATAATAAATAACACTATGCCATGTGACTGCGTTGGAAACATTTAATAAATAATAAATTTTTGGTAAAGGATTTATATAAATAAATTTTTTGTGCAATTAATGACTCAATGAAAGTTAGTAAGCACATATTTGCTCCTCATTTCAAGTAGTTAGGCTCTTTTCTGAACCCCATCGTTTGGTTAAGATCGTGACCGAAATATTCCCGCAACGACCCCAAGATTTACGAGTTCAATATTGCTCTGCTGTAGCAGCTGTGGCCGACCAACGATGGAATGGTAAGTCAAGGGTTCAATATGTAAAGGTAAAGTAGTCGTTGAATGCTTACCATCGTCTCCAACCAATTTAAATTGCAGTTTGTCTTTTGCGTGAACAGTAATTATAGTTCCTTCTCCGATTGTTATAACATTTTCATTATGTTTACACTGAATGTTGTCAGCTGCAGGAACAATAGACAATACTTGAAGTGTTCCCGAGTGTGGTAACGTGTATGTAAGATGTCCATTATTGAGACGATAAAAGGGATTATCGTACATTGATGGTATGCTTGTTATTTGTAGAAGGAAATGAACAAGCAGCTTATTTTTTAAAGCCTGTACTATAGATAGAACACGTTCATTTACATTGCTTAATATATTGTCTTTTGTTTCAACGATGGATTTTTGGATCCATTCTATGTTCTTTTCGTTCAACAAATTAAGCGTTTTAGTCATGCTAGCTTTGAGTCTAGCGATGTCTTGCTTATAGGTAACCTCTTTGTTATTGGTGTGCTGTTTGTTGTACGCATAATCTTCCAGGTGGTGCAGAGTGACATCATCTTGGGCTTCTTTGGGGTTTGAAACACCAGATAGACGTTTATCATTTATATCGATAGTCTCTTCGTTAATATGAAAATGAGCAAAGTGATTGCTAACGTTATTTTTAAGTTCGTTGATATCATAGATTACTACATCAGTTATGAAGTTTTTAAGATTAGCGATGTTCTTGCTTATGGTAAACCTTTATTTTATCAATATCTTGTTTGCTGCATGCGTAATTTCCAAGATGGTGTAAAGTGATGACATGTTGAGCTTCTTTGGGGTTTGAAACATCAGATAAACCTTTGCCTTTTATGCTGATAGTATCTTCGTTTATATCAAAGTGCTCAACGTGATAGGTAACGTTATTTTTAAGTTCATCAATATTACTGGCTACTACATCAGTTATGTGAGTTTGAAGATTATCGATGTCTTGCTTATAATTAGTCTCTATATTATCGGTGTGCTGTTTGTTGTACACATAATCTTCTAGGTGCTGCAAAGTGACAACATCTTGAGTTTCTTAAGGGTTTGAAACACCAGATATACGTTTGTCTTTTATGTTGATGGTTTCTTCGTTTATATCAAACTGAGCAACATGATTGCAAACGTTATTTTTAAGTTTATTGATATCTTTGACCACATCAGATATGCAGGTTTTAAGATCAGCAATATCTTGCTTATAGGCAACTTCTATGTTATCAGCATGTTGGTTGCTGCATGCATAACTTTCTAGATGCTGCAAAGTCACAACATCTTGAGTTTCTTTGGAGTTTGAAACCCCGGATAGACGTTTGCCTTTTATGTTGATAGTATCTTCTTTTATATCAAAGTGAGCAACATGATTGGTAACGCTATTGTTAAGTTTATAGACATCATTGGTTACTGCATCAGTTATTTGAGTTTTGAGATAAGTGCTGTCTTGCTTATAGGTAGCCTCTATGCTATCGGTATGCTGTTCGTTGTAAGCATAATTTTAAGTGGTGCAGAGTGATAGCATCTTGATCATTTTCAGGGTCTGAAACATCAGATAGACGTTTACCTTTTGTGTTAATGGTCCCTTCCTTATATCAAAGTGAGCAACGTTCTCTTTAAGTTCATTAATATCATTTTGATGGTTGGCTATCACACAGTCTATGTATTGTTTGTTATATGCTAAATTTTCAAGATGATGCAACGTAACATCATCTTGAGAATCAATTGGATTGGAAGCTTTCGATATGCGTTTATTATGTACACTGACTGACAGTGACAATGCAACACCAAGGAGGAGTGGTTCGAAAGGGATGAAAGTTGGGGAAAAAACAGAGACGGCACGGATGAATAATTGATGTTTATTTCAAACCGATATGCAGGTTACACAATGCGCACGGCATCGACTCAGTAGGATGTAGGACCACCGCGAGCGGCGATGCACGCAGAAACACGTCGAGGTACAGAGTCAATAAGAGTGCGGATGGTGTCCTGAGGGATGGTTCTCCATTCTCTGTCAACCATTTGCCACAGTTGATCGTCCGTACGAGGCTGGGGCAGAATTTGCAAACGGCGTCCAATGAGATCCCACACGTGTTCGATTGGTGAGAGATCCGGAGAGTACGCTGGCCACGGAAGCATCTGTACACCTCGTAGAGCCTGTTGGGAGATGCGAGCAGTGTGTAGGCGGGCATTATCCTGCTGAAACAGAGCATTGGGCAGCCCCTGAAGGTACGGGAGTGCCACCGGCCGCAGCACATGCTGCACGTAGCGGTGGGCATTTAACGTGCCTTGAATACGCACTAGAGGTGACGTGGAATCATACGCAATAGCGCCCCAAACCATGATGCCGCGTTGTCTAGCGGTAGGGCGCTCCACAGTTACTGCCGGATTTGACCTTTCTCCACGCCGACGCCACACTCGTCTGCGGTGACTATCACTGTCAGAACAGAAGCGTGACTCATCGGAGAACACGACGTTCCGCCATTCCCTCATCCAAGTCGCTCTAGCCCGGCACCATGCCAGGCGTGCACGTCTATGCTGTGGAGTCAATGGTAGTCTTCTGAGCGGACGCCGGGAGTGCAGACCTCCTTCAACCAATCGACGGGAAATTGTTCTGGTCGATATTGGAACAGCCAGGGTGTCTTGCACATGCTGAAGAATGGCGGTTGACGTGGCGTGCGGGGCTGCCACCGCTTGGCGGCGGAGGCGGATGCGCCGATCCTCGCGTGCTGACGTCACTCGGGCTGCGCCTGGACCCCTCGCACGTGCCACATGTCCCTGCGCCAACCATCTTCGCCACAGGCGCTGCACCGTGGACACATCCCTATGGGTATCGGCTGCGATTTGACGAAGCGACCAACCTGCCCTTCTCAGCCCGATCACCATACCCCTCGTAAAGTCGTCTGTCTGCTGGAAATGCCTCCGTTGACGGCGGCCTGGCATTCTTAGCTATACACGTGTCCTGTGGCACACGACAACACGTTCTACCATGACTGTCGGCTGAGAAATCACGGTACGAAGTGGGCCATTCGCCAACGCCGTGTCCCATTTATAGTTCGCTACGTGCGCAGCACAGCGGCGCATTTCACATCATGAGCATACCTCAGTGGCGTCAGTCTACCCTGCAATTGGCATAAAGTTCTGACCGCTCCTTCTTGGTGTTGCATTTGCTCTGTCAGTCAGTGTACATTGAGGTGATCGGTATTTACTTCTATAAGGTCAGTTTGTTTATTTAAGTTTGATTTGAGTTCTTTTACAGCTTGGTTTATGCCTTCTACAACAGCATTAACATTTTCATGACTAGATGCATACAGTTACAAATATTGTTTATTTCCCGCATCAAGAGGTTTTCTCGGATCTTCTAAACCGGTTAGTCTTCTTTTCTTAACATCTATATCACTCTCTGTTTGAGTATCAAAAATATCAGCGTGTCAATCTTACGTTTCAATTCATTAAGTTCTTTTACAACTGATTCGTCTAAATACTCTTTGGAATGTGTATAATTATGAAGATGTTCCAAGGTTACTGCATTAGAAGCTGCGTTTGGATTTACTATTCTGGTAACGGTAGTGGATCCTAATTCCAAACATCTCACTCCAGAATTGTTAACAATTATTTTCTTGATTCGATAAGAGAATCTACAACAATTTTTTAAAACATGCATCATTTTCAAGTATAGGATCGGTTACACAACGTAGTCGCTTGTTTAATGAATAATCTCCATCTTCAGTGCGGTATAAGTTAGTTGGTATATCATCTTCCAGTAATGGGTAAGATACAGCAACCTATTTCCACATACCTCCATGATGTTTACACTCACCACTTAATAGATCAAATGAACATGATCCATATTATTTTCACAGTATTTATACCTTCCGTGTATCGAAATACGTATCGAATCCATTACGATACCGCCCGTTATGTAATTCCTCTATCTTTATCGATAACAAGGAAATTATCGATTTTCATTCCAACACTGAGCGCAGAGTTCTTTAAACTCATCGAAGCTCATATCCGTATTAACATGATCATCGTACACATGTTTTAGGTTTCCAACATCTTGTCGAAATAATATAATAAAATTTGCGTTATCTCGAAGTAAATATTTGGGTAGACAGGTGTAAGTTTGACATAAATAAAACATATCAACACCAAAATGTCTAGCCATACTAAAATATGTTTTCATAATACTTTGTTTATCGCACGCTACATCATCGAAAATAATCACAGAGTGAGGTTTTGTTTCTTCAGGACGTATAACATCGTTTTCAGAATAGTTGTAATAGGAGTTATTTGGAATGGAAGCGAGCATATTTACTTTGCTGTAACGATTTCGAATAGATGTAGACGTTGGCGAATCGCAAACCATTTGGGTGTTCCAACAGATTAATCATAAGATTAGTTTTTCCACAATTCGATGGACCACATATGATACAACGCAAGGAGATTGGAAGGAGAACATTGTGGCGTCGCATAGCATTTTGTTCTCCTCCTCCATCACCGTCTTCTATTACACGAACAGATAGAGAGATGGTTTGCTTTACCGTTTTAACCATAGCGGACTGAATGATATGCATCACCTGCATGCTTATATATATATATATTATAAGCTTACCTTGAGGTGAAAGCTTTCACACGATGTTTGTCACTCGAACGAGTAACAACAACGTTACTAGTACTACAAAGAAGACGAAGAAAAAGAAGAACAAGACTTGTTGTGGACGTGGGTTATTGAATAAAATTATAAACAAAGGTATTGACCACCTCCCATTTGAAGCACACATTCCAGATTGCCAGTATTGTGGACCAGGCACCCGACTCGAGAAACGATTGAGACGTGGTGATCCAGGAATCAATCCTCTAGATAAATCGTGCAAAGAGCACGACATTGCGTACCAAGAAACTGTTGCAAATCATCGATGTGAAGCCGATCGAGTATTAGCTTCGAATCAAGTCACGGGACGCAAGCGTACGAGAAATGCTTGCTGCGTTAGCCGTAGCTGGAATTATGAAAGGCAAGGTAATGTTAGGAGCTGGAAAACAAATAAGACGAAAAAGGAAAAACCATTTGTCGTTAGCTATTCAGAAACCTCGCTCTGCGCTCGCACGTCTAGGACCAGGTGTCGGCATCAAGCAGGCAGCTATCACAGCACGCAAAGCTGTAGAAAACAACAACAACAGTGTAGGAAAAATTCGAAGAGTTATCCCATTTCCACAAAAAGTTGGGCGTATTATTCCATTATTCGCAGGCCTGTCAGCCTTAGGAAGCCTAGCGGATGGAGCGGCAGGTGTAGTGAACGCTATAAACAAAGCCAAAAAAGGCAAGAGAGCAACTGTCCGAGATGCAACGCCACAACCATGTCATGGAAGCAGTAGCTTTACGGGGTGGCAATGACCTATATTTAGCTCCTTACAAAAAAGGATTGGGTCTATAACTCTGAAACTGCCATACAAACCGCCCTCCAACATTGAATTACATCAATATGCCGTACAGTTATGTATTCCTTATTTTCGTGGCGTTTACATGAGAGACACTTTGCCTAAGTACGCAAACAAAAACGAGAGTTGTATTGCAAATCTAGAACCCTCTTCCCTTTTGGGTTCAGTCTGGGTAGCAATATACACTGACTGACAGAGCAAATGCAACACCAAGAAAGAGTGGTCAGAACTTTATGCCAATTGCAGGGTAGACTGACGTTACTGAGGTATGCTCATGATGTGAAATGCGCCGCTGTGCTGCGCACGTAGCGAACGATAAATGGGACACGGCGTTGGCGAATGGCCCACTTCGTACCGTGGTTTCTCAGCCGACAGTCATTGTAGAACGTGTTGTCGTGTGCCACAGGACACGTGTATAGCTAAGAATGCCAGGCCGCCGTCAACGGAGGCATTTCCAGCAGACAGACGACTTTACGAGGGGTATGGTGATCGGGCTGAGAAGGGCAGGTTGGTCGCTTCGTCAAATCGCAGCCGATACCCATAGGGATGTGTCCACGGTGCAGCGCCTGTGGCGAAGATGGTTGGCGCAGGGACATGTGGCCCGTGCGAGGGGTCCAGGCGCAGCCCGAGTGACGTCAGCACGCGAGGATCGGCGCATCCGCCTCCGCCGCCAAGCGGTGGCAGCCCCGCACGCCACGTCAACCGCCATTCTTCAGCATGTGCAAGACACCCTGGCTGTTCCAATATCGACCAGAACAATTTCCCGTCGATTGGTTGAAGGAGGCCTGCACTCCCGGCGTCCGCTCAGAAGACTACCATTGACTCCACAGCATAGACGTGCACGCCTGGCATGGTGCAGGGCTAGAGCGACTTGGATGAGGGAATGGCGGAACGTCGTGTTCTCCGATGAGTCACGCTTCTGTTCTGTCAGTGATAGTCACCGCAGACGAGTGTGGCGTCGGCGTGGAGAAAGGTCAAATCCGGCAGTAACTGTGGAGCGCCCTACCGCTAGACAACGCGGCATCATGGTTTGGGGCGCTATTGCGTATGATTCCACGTCACCTCTAGTGCGTATTCAAGGCACGTTAAATGCCCACCGCTACGTGCAGCATGTGCTGCGGCCGGTGGCACTCCCGTACCTTCAGGGGCTGCCCAATGCTCTGTTTCAGCAGGATAATGCCCGCCCACACACTGCTCGCATCTCCCAACAGGCTCTACGAGGTGTACAGATGCTTCCGTGGCCAGCGTACTCTCCGGATCTCTCACCAATCGAACACGTGTGGGATCTCATTGGACGCCGTTTGCAAACTCTGCCCCAGCCTCGTACGGACGACCAACTGTGGCAAATGGTTGACAGAGAATGGAGAACCATCCCTCAGGACACCATCCGCACTCTTATTGACTCTGTACCTCGACGTGTTTCTGCGTGCATCGCCGCTCGCGGTGGTCCTACATCCTACTGTGTCGATGCCGTGCGCATTGTGTAACCTGCATATCGGTTTGAAATAAACATCAATTATTCTTCCGTGCCGACTTTGTTTTTTCCCCAATTTTCATCCCTTTCGAACCACTCCTCCTTGGTGTTGCATTGTCACTGTCAGTCAGTGTATAAAAGAGGGAAGCATGCACACTATTTTGACAGTTTTGGTGATTTGAGACCACCTTGTGAAGTATCACGCTATTTGCGTGGTTGTAGCCGTATTCTATATAACTACGAACGTTACCAATCTTTTGATAGCGGTATTTGTGGACATTTATTTCTACAGTTTCTACTAACTATAAATACTGCTGATAAGTGTTGACCACACATCATTCATCATGAAAAGTAGAATGGAGTCGGTGTACACGTTGTCTGGAAATGGGTCTGTGTTGAGCATGGAACTATTTCCAGCACTTGTTTTAGATGACTATTCGTACGAAGTAGTCATGAAGTGTTTGTATACCTCATACACGATTCCTCATATAACTAAAAAAATAATCTTCTGGGAATTAGGTATGTAGGTAAGCATAAAGACATCAATCATGATATAAAGATACCACCAGGAATGTATGAAATTCAGGATCTTATAGATGTTTTAAATAGAAAGTTTACACGAATAGGAGATACTCCTGATCAAACAGATGAATATGAAAGGAATAGTACAAACAGTCCCAACAGTAATTTTGCTTTAACCTTTGACAAACATACTTTAAAATCAAAACTTTACAGCAAGTATACAATCGATTTCACCGTTGACGATTGTATAGCACCTATTCTTGGTTTCGGACGAACTATTTTGAAACCAAACACGACTAATATTTCACATTCCCCTATCTGCATTTCGAACATTAACGGTATCCGTGTAGAGTGCAATATTGCAAGTGGTGCATTTTTAAACGGAAAACGTACAGATTCCATTTGCGATTTTTATCCTAACGTTGCTCCAGGGTATAAAATAGCTGAGCAACTCTTACCTATAATTTATTATCCTATTGCCTTAAAAACATCACTGTGACTCTCGGAGATCAAACTGAAAATAAGGTTGATTTGCTTGACGAAAACCTTTCGGTTACGCTTCACATACGACCTATCGAATAAACACATGGGTATCGTCTATAGAAATAGAAGCGATGGAAGTGGTAGTGGAGAACGTAAAGCTTCGAACCGCATCTATCTAAAACCGTTGACATTAAGCAACAAATGATATCTGGTATCTTTAGGATACAAAATGCTTCACCCTTATAAAGATCTAAAACTAAACAGACACACCTCGTTCTCACCTACAGTCAGCTAATCCTTTATAGAGTAAACAACATATTCACCATGTCTCAAGCGCTAAAAGGAGAAAAACTGTTTTTCAATCAATCTACTACGGATACTGCAGGATGCAATGATGAAATACGAATCCCCTATTACGCAAAGATACTGTACTATCTCTTGTAATCCTCACGCTATAAGTACAGCTACAGACCGAATCTGTAAGTTATTACAAACGGACACACGTACACACAATATGTACAGTTACAAACGAAAGCTTTAAGTTTTAGTGCTATCACCCCTTATAAAGGTAAAACACACTCCGTTTTTGCTCATAGTGGGCTAAACTTTTGTATGTTAACAACACCTCCACCATGTTTCGTACGCTAAACATAGAAGAAAAACCTGTTTTCAATCGTTCTATTACTGCTGTTAGGGAGCGAACCTATCGCCCTTACGCAGGTACAACATTCGGATACAATGATGAAATACGAATCCCAGCACGCAAGCAAGAACACCATCTGTTTCCTTCAAAAAGTTCTCTTCACGTTATAGGTAAAGTTACAAACGGAGCAGGAGCTATATCCAATACTTCAACCCTAAATAGCAATTTCGGTGCTTTTCTCTTCAGCGAATGTCGATATGAACTTAATGGCACTGAAATCGATCGAACAAGGAATTTGGGAATAGCAAGTACTATGAAGACTTATTCATCAACGAAACCTACAACTAATCTCCAAAATACTGGTTGGTTCCCTGTCAGTACAGGTTATGTCCTAGCTGACCCTACAACAGGTTACTTTCACATCGTTATGCCTCTTTCTAATATTTTAGGTTTTGCTGAAGATTATCAAAAGTGTATCACAGGTTGCTCCCGCGAACTAGTATTAATTAGAAGATGCAATGATAATTGCACTCTTAAATCTGCAGAAGATAATGATAACTCTAATATAATTATTGAGGATATTTACTGGAAGGTGCCTTCGCTCTGTCTCTCTCTCTCTCTCTCTCTCTCTCCCACCAAGAACAAGCACGCATGCTTAACATTGTAGAAAGAAATGAAAACTTGCAAGTCGCATTTCGATAGTGGGAATTGTATGAACTTCCTTCTCTGCCTGCAACCAAACGAATGAATTGGACATTAAAAGCATCTTCACAACTAGAAAAGCCACGTTTTTTATCTTTGGATTTCAAACTGACAGAAAGAAAAAAACCACTAACGCTCGTTTGTTTGATCATTGTAATATTTCTAAACTAAAGGTCTTTCTCAATGAGGAATATTATCCAAATGAAGACATACGTGTTAAAATAAGTGCTGGAGACTTTTCCGAACTGTATGATATGTATACAATTTCGAGCTGCTTATTACTCATTAGAGGAAAATGAAATCGTTGGACCTATGCTTGATAGACTTGCGTTTAAAACATTGGCACCTTTGATTATTATCGATTGTTCTCACCAAAATGATTCTATCCACTCATCTCCAGCCGACATTCGTGTAGAATTTGAAACCGATAACAACATTCCTTCTAATACATCTCTTTACGCGCTTCTTATTCATGACCGAATTGTGACTTATAAAACACTTAGCGGAGAAGTTACTATAAAACAGATGTAGATTTGAGAAGAAACACTTACCATGCGTGCATACTTCTCTGTTATTATGGAACATACTATACTAGAACTTAAAAATAGGTATGACTGAACAATAGCGTGGTGTCGTCATACATCAACGCTTCTTTCGCCACGCTCGTGTCGCCATCTATAAATTGTTTGTCGATGGAGTTACTATAAAACAGATGTGGGCTAAGAGGAAACCTTCACTCCATGTGCGTGTACTTCTCTTTCATCATGGAACAGTCTACACTAGCTCTCATCGATCTGAAACCTTTGGATAATGGGCGAGTTGAATGTGCTTTCTCGTCGCCATAAGACCTATCTGTGTCGTGCGACGTAAAGCAACTAGCAAAAAAATGTACTTTCTGTGAATGCACCAAGGATGCTGATTTTAGTTGTGCAGCTTTAATTAAATTCGACAAACGAGATAAGTTAAAACAATTTTTAAAAGACTTACAAAACAAATGTTTCGTTGTGGTGAACGGATTGGATGAAGAGTTTAAAACTGTTTTTTTCTAAACCTGTTGCTGATTTGTCAATGCACGGATGTTCAAAAGAAGCCTTGACAGCAGAAGCTAGTGATGATGAATACTTTCCGTGTGAATTACATCAAGAAGAAAAACAGAAATGTGCGTTATGGCATAATAAACACATGCATGATTGGCTTTCTAAAGAGAGTAATGTTATGCGTATGGTGAGTGCTTCTATAAACAAATATCGACATAGTGGGCTTAAATCTTTCAACACTCTGGACTGGTTTCATATGCCCGATGATATTCTGATTTCGCTTGCTGATCATCAAATTCCTTTTCTTTGGGACATACTCATAGATGAATTCAAGAAAAAACATCCTGAATATGAATATTGTTATGAACATTACTTCAACAACGATCCAAACGCAACTACTCAAATAGATGGTACTCCCAGTATGAAGAAAGACTGTCGTATGTGTAAAGAAAAAAGGTGAAGGAGATGTATTATAATAGTCCTTGCTGCTCAAAGAAATAAATAATAAAAAAGATGGTGTAAGTATGTTTATATATAAATTTTTTGTATATGTGTCTTGATTAAATAAATATCATATAACCTTTTTGTGTATTATTTATTTCACCAACTTCCTTATTGTTAAAATAAAAACCAATGTATAAATTTTTTTATTTTTTTATTTTTACAAACTAGCTCTTTGACATTTAATTACACATATAATCATTTCATTTATACTTCAATAACAATCAAATAGGTACACAAATAATTTATCAGTTCCTGTACATACATTTTAATTAGTGTATTAAATAATCATACTTCTTATACTTCTTTACTATCACCATCAATGCGGTAATGACCCCACGCTAAAGTTGAAATACCATCCGATTGGATGTATCGTTTATCATCATCTGGTGTTAAACTACTTTGTTTTGACACACAGTAAACACACGATGAAGATTTGATTGTATAGAATACTGATTTTTCATCATATGCTTATTTTCTCTGATACACTCCTCATAATCATCTATTGTCAAATTCGCTGTGAATTTTACATCTTTGGCTTTTGTTACAGTATTTTTCTCTGTTTTTATAGCATACATTTTTGCTCCAAGTCCAATAAATTTACAAAACAACACACCTGACAATTCGTCTTTCATGTAGCCTATTTCACGTCTATTCATTCTAGGAATTCTGTAAGGATTATCCTCTGAATAGTCCCCTGTATCAAGCCATTCAGAAATATCTTCCTTTATATCTGCGTAAACAACCTTAGTTTTTATATTATAAATAAGGCTATCTGTATCAGTATACGCTAATGTAAGGTCTCCCTCCTTTGGATACTTTTGCTTCATGTACGCATAATGAAAATCAACTACCTTTGTTTTAGACAAGCCTAATATCACCATTCCTACAAACATTGGTTTTTTCGCTCTTGACTATCACCATTTCCATTTCAATAGCTGCACACGATTAATCGAAAATGACTCGTTTCCTAAAGGTAGGTTGCGCTATTAAACGTCCAGCACCAAAAGGACCATCCCAACGTGTCACCAATTTAACGTCCCTAAACTTTCTCACATTCATTAGTGTGCGACCAAAAACGGAATTATTCATTAACTTGAAAAAGTTTTTATCGAGATCGTTTGTGCTTTGCTTACGTTTTTCTGTCTTCAATTCAATGTAAGGTTTCATCCAAGGAGCTTGATTAAATTGTAGTATTCTGTAAATTTTTAAACATTGCAAACCATACTTTAAACATTGTTTCAAGTTTCGATAATGCAACACATATCGATGTTTATTATGTAGTGTTGTCATAAGTTTAGGAAGAGCCTTTTGTGGAGGAGATTACCTCATTTCAGGACAAAGTGGAAAATCGTTATGCCAATCATGTATTTCTCTAGGATACAATAAATCCACTTCTAAAATATAACCTATTTCGGATTCATCATCTACATTTAGCACATCAAATTCATCTACATTTTCTACCCAAGAAAAATTGCCTACTGGGAGATATTGCCTCATAGCCCACCCATATAGGTTATTTACATCCAAGTACAGTAAATAAGAGTCGCGAATTTCTGGGTTGTAACCGCTCATGTATTTATTATTAGCTTCAACATACCTACATACCTCCTCGAATATCTCTTTCTACAAATTGCATTATATCCACATCGGTGATGAGTTCTATGTGAACTTTTGTTGTCTTTAGAAGCGAACTCCAAGCTAAACCAGCAGTAGTAAAATAATGAGCAGGATCCAACACATAAGTCTCTCTGAACACCTTTCGAAAGTTTTCAAGAATATCTGCCAAAAGTAGCACATCAGTTTTCGAATACAAATCTGAATAAACACCCAAAGTAACACAATTAAAAGTTTTCCATACACGTTGTGCTCGTTCATATTCTATCTCAGAAATAGAAGTACCAGTAAGCAAACTACCAAACATATCTTTTGTTAGTAAACTTCTTTCATCTAATACGCTTATTTCCTTTACATATTCGTAAGGAAAACACCTTTTGACACGTCAATTCGAAATGAACAGCGTCTGGGAAATATTTCCGCGTGATATGTTTAGCATCATTGTTCATGTACAAAGCACATTTCTCTAATGAACTGTCTAAGAAGTTGAATGAATCAAGAAATCAACAACAGGAACAACTTTAATAAACGACTTATAGCGTTCTGTATTAGTAGGTATTAATATTACCCTTCCTGGATTAAATACCTCACTCGCATCATTCTCCTCTACCTCTACAATCTTCTCACACAATTGTTTGATAATAAAATGACTATGTATCCACTCAAATTATGAAAAACGACTGGTATGTAATTCGGTAAGGTGTACTGTAGATTACAGCACGAGTGACTAGCACCACGAAATTTTCCAGTTAAGTGGTCATCATCTTTAACTTTAACATCGGTTGCGACAAACTCTTTTTCGCAAATGTGACAAATAGTTGCTCCTAAATATTCTTCTTCCTGATCTCTATTAAGTTCCTCTATCGGAACTACTTGAGCATAATAATGTGCTATATCTTGAACAATACTAGATAATTCTCTAACAAACCATTCGCAACAATCGTCTCCGCGATATAAATTAAATCTACTGTATGTTTAATTGTAAGAACAATGCAAATAGTAAGCGATACTATGCGCTCTGTGATAATTCAAGGGAGCTGTATAGGAAGTTTCACTGTTTGGCATAGCAGTGTCATTCGGGTTCAAAACGCATTCGATGTCAGCATAAATAGTAAAAGGAGCTATTTCTTTATGTATAATGAATAAACTTGATTATTTTTTCATGCTCTTTCGGCATTTCTAACTTTACAGGATTAAATTGACTGCACCTAACCATGTGGTTATCTAGTCTGGGTTGTGTACTGTGCCTGTCCGGGGCTTCAGTGCACAATAATAATAATAATAATAATTCGTAAGGGCATCAGCCGAATGGAAAAAATACGTGATGAGATCTTCGGCGAATGGCCCTAGAATCGAATTCTCATCATCATCCCTACTTCATAATAACCACGGCTATAATATTAGAGCATTCAGGTCAATGGTACGTTCGGACTAAAAGGCATTACTAAATTATTTATAAGTAGGGATCTCAGTACAGAAGAGGAATACAACGTCACTACAAACCAGAAGAATGATGTTTTAAAGTTTTATGAATATCTGATTTATTATCAACTGAGAAAGAACATCCATAATTAAAACGAAATGTGCCATATAATATTTTATCACAAAATTAAAAAAAAAGCGGGATTCAAATTATTGAAATTATTATTTAATTGTCTTGTGGAATTAATATTCCACACCGATAATCCCGATATTTAGAGGCCTTTCACTTGCTATTACCTCTATTATTCACAACTTGATAGTCATTAATTAATTAATTAATTAATCAATTAATTAATTATACATAATAATCGGCACTATAATGATCACCCTTTTGATATCATCCCAGCTTTCTATACATAAACTGGAGTATTGAAATATTATAATTTCTTGTGATTATATTATTACGCAATCAAGGATTAAGACAGTATGTTAATTATGACAAGCACATTCCAAGATATCTGAAAGTCATGTTCAGCCCTAATAACTAACTTCATTATTATTTACAAAAATATAACAAATCGCATAGGCATGTTTCGCCGGGATTAAAATAAAATACCATTTGATCAATTAACATATAATAATACTGGGCTTATGGATGACCCGTGAACAATAACACGACATTTTACTTGTAATAATACACTCAACTACCACCAAACATATTAATATGACCCTTTATCATATATACAAGATTATATGGAAGGAATGGTCCTTCCGTTACCAAAAATAATGACAATGATACACGTTGCCCTGGATAGGGGTCGAACTCGTAGTCTTCTCACTGCAAGATGCATGTTTTAAATTTCTAGATCGGATGGAATGAACAAAATAAATTGGGAGGAAGTCTATTGTTCCTACTATATTAATTCAGTCGCGGTGACAATTAGCTACTCTATGCGTAAATGTCCGTCGGATATTGTTAGAAAGTAAATGGCCATTGAAGACTCCACAGTCAAGGCTTTTAACGTGCCCACAGCTTGCTTAGCCTTTGTATGCATCTGTCACTTTCTCTAGTGTAACGGTACTTCCGCACGCCTCCCTTTCATACAGTCGGGGGAAGGTATCTCTCTTTTAATAAACCGCCTCGATATAAATTCGGGCCGACTCGGCTTCTTCAAGCACACATGGTTTTATTCAACCTAATCTCAATATAACTGGCGTGGTATACTTCTTCACGCTTTGCATAAATTATCTCTGGCACATACTTATATCGCCTTGATTATCAATTGATAGATATTCACCGACCATCACTTCCAACTCAATACCACGAACACTCGCATATAATTACATAAGGGATATTAATTTATGCCACTCTATAAAACAAATTTACATATTAAACTCACGATCTATAAATTTATACTCGCATCTAAAAAACATCATTTGAACTCCTCATATGCTCCGTCTTATACATGACATACAAGTCATCCTCGTTTTCTTTTGAAGAGGCAGAGCATCTCATCTTATCATAAGATCTGGGTTACCTAGATGGATACCACTTCCATCCATCATAACACTTCTTGAAGACAAAACAAATCATTACAGGAATCTTATAACTAACATGCATTACTTTCCAAGGGGTTTAAATAAACTGCTAGTCATCATTGCCAGTACAAACTTCCTACTACACAAGCTAAAAATTTTAATCCCTTCGAACAGCCCGCGATCATCATTCACATTTTTAATCTACTTGACATGCTAATTCTAACTATTTACAGGAGGGAAAATGACTTTCAAACATAGTAAACTTGAAAATGCACTTATCTTAGGGTGATCATTCTCGTCCGAGGCAGCACACTCATAACAGCTTAAACCATCATCTTGCTGCCTTTGATGTCGTAAGGTCCTTGGTTCGTTTCCGGGATGAACTCCATCTTGTAGACTTCTCCACGCATAATAATCCTGGATGTATCCAACACAATGAGATGTTGGGTAGGTGAGTGACTCGCGTATCCTCTTCCCAGACCAGCGATCACTCGCTCCAATATGCAAAGGGGGAAAACACTATGGTTATAATTGGATCACTTCGTAACACGTACTACATTCAGGCATGGTTAAATTTATCCCGAATATTGCTGAACTGTCACGTATTCACTTGCACTGTAATCCAACGTTAAGGGTAACTAACTTGCTTATTTCACATCCCCTCACAATGTAAGACAACTCACATACACGTTTGTACTTTCAGCAGACGCTGCCCAAATTATTATTATTATTATTATTATTATTATTATTATTATTATTATTATTATGCGTGAGTCGCAATTTCCTGAACAAATTCACTTTATCAACGTTCTAATTGTAATTTCAATTGTGCTTTCACAACACTTCACTGTATTTGACTAGTAGTGGATTAATCTAGCCACACACGAATCCATTGAGCATATATTACAGTAGCTTGAATGCTACGCAGCTCTTAACAGGTAGATTATTCCTCGTTCACTATCCTCACTGATTACACCATGGTACAAAATGTTATAAATACACGAAATTTACACAATAAGTGCACGTCAATAATCACTGCGCTTATATAATGATTTATGCAGTACTTCTGCCAGTTAAATCTCACAATTGTAGTACTTCATCACTTGATGAAAGTATTACACAATATCACAGGTCGTGCAAAATAGCAACACGTCTGGACAGCACGGAGACACAGTAGATAGTGGATAAGTGGTCTCCTGTCCGATTCCTTTTGTAAAACAGAGGAAAAAATCAAGAGTGGGGGTTAACTCCGCCTTCATGTCGGGGGCCGCTTCCGTAAAAAGCCGTTTGTCGGCGTTGATTTGCATATCAAAAGATAGCTCCGACCTTCCATATTTTACTGATCGAATCTTATTCTCTTAGGATCGGCGGTTTAATTATAATCGCCAAAGCGTCATCTACAACTTGTGCAATGATTGACTTACGTCTTGCTAAACTCCAGGATAGGCTCACCTCGCCAGACCTGTGGCGATGTTCTGTAATTCTCTGCACCGATTCAGATCACGTAATCAATGATAAGTTGAACAACTGGAAGATGTTTCGTTGTCATCTTTAACTAAATAATTCCTTGATCACGGCAAGCTCTTATTTATGAATATTAGGTGCGTAAGTCAATAGTCACATGATCCTTATTATTGTTATTAATATTGAAAATTCTGAAACAAATGAAGGTTTTGGTTGGTATCACTAAAAATCACCAACAAATATTTAGGGAGTTACTTCTCCCCAAGTTAACCCGACTTATTAAGCATGGCTGGCGGGCTGTCACATGACCTTCTACTCCTTCCAACTCACTCGCACAGGAGAAAGAAACACCCTAATTGCTGGCTAGCGTATGACTCGCCCTCGTCATTACGCGCACAGAGCCCCTTGTCCTGTAAAGTAGCAGCGCATCGTTCGTATAGCGTGCAGCGTTGTGGCCTGCTAACTTTGCGGCAAAACGTCGTAGAATGACGCGGAAAACGGCATATTATTGATATGGAATGTCACGATATGGTATCTAAAGTACCGTGAACGGTCACATCCCTCGCCTACTTTAACTAAGAAAAATCATGAACAATGATTTTTCTTACCAATCTCATAGTAATTTAAATATTCATGATTGAATCTTACGAAGAACTGTATTTTCCTGCATGGTTTTATATCTTTCCATAAGAATACGTAAATATGCCAATGTCATCATATCACGTCTTTCTGCGCATTCGGAGCAATCCTCATCATCTAAAATGTCATCATCGTAATCTTCGTCTTGACAATCTTGTTCCATGTGTATGCAATTCACATCATCTTCCTCTTCGTCGATCTCAGGATCATCTACAGCGTCAGGCATCTCCTCGTTGTCGTCTTCTTCAGGTAAATCTTCATCACCTTGATCTCTAGGATCTTCTGCGGGTAATATTCCTGGCACATCTTATTATCTATTCTGATGTTAATTATTCTAATATAATGCTGTATGTACAAATATGCAGTTCTCTTCTACTACATCGTTAGCTTACTATTCTTTCCTCTTCCTTTCGCGTATACTTGAAAGATTTACAGGTTTCTTTTCCTTATAGCTCCACCCCCTACGGAATATTCAGTAGCATGGGGATTGAGTCTATTTTCCTGATTACATGTATCTTGGGTTTGAGTCTGAAAGCTCACAACTCCTTTACATTCTCCTGAAGTGGCCATTTTCTGAACTGGTTCCTTCCACTTATCTGTTCCAGTCGGCTGGTTTCTTAACTGCTCGACATATCTACGAGACTCGGCTTGACGTTCTTGTATCTGACTATCCGAATTTCTAGGTCTTTCCCATGTCTGACGGTTGTCATTTTTCCATCTCGAGTATGGTCTGCGAAATCTATCCCTTTGATTATATCTGGATCCATTTCTTCTCTCCGTTCGACGTCGATATTCATAATTTCGAGAGTTCCATGCATCCCGATATCGATCCCTGGGCCAATTCCACATTGGAGGGTTCTTATTATCTCCCCTCGGTGTTGGGTATATTACTTTACATTCCTCAGTATTCGTACCCTGGTTTTTGGATTTAAACGACCCTTCTTCTTGTTCTATGTTCATGGTATTGATCGCCTCCTGATGTCTCTGTTTAAAATGTCCGCTATTAATAGTTTGATCAAGCTGGCGTAGTATACGTTCAGCTTCAACAGCCGTCCTAACATTTGCTGAAATGAGTGTCTTTTGTACCTCCAGTGGTAGTTGTTTACCTATCGCTGAGACCAACTCTATTTCTGATGGTGGGCTATCAAGTTCTTTCATTCGTAAAAGCTGATGAGTGAAGTACTCTGAGAATCTTGTTTGACCGGCGGCGGAATATCGCCTTGAATAAAGCTCTAAACGTAAATTCTGCTGAGATTCAATCCCCCAATATCGATCGAGAAATCGACGTTTGAACTCTTCATAACTGTCGAAACAGTTTTTAAATGCCTTGAACCAAATAAGAGGTTGTTCGGCAAGGTATTTCTCAACTATTCTAAGACGCTTGTCTGTAGGTATGTTATGGTCTATGAAGTACTGATCCATTTCCGAAAGAAAACCTTTAGGTGTCATGTGTGCGTTGGATCCAAACTTCTTTGGTTCATCATTGGACATACGGATGAAGCAATAAGATGGCATCGAACTCATGTCCACAGGAGTCGAACTGTATCTCGGAGGAAGACGACTTGGAGAAGTCTCGCTGATGTGCGACGTGTCTCCCGTCACTTCTGGTTCGGTCTCATTCCCTTGAACGTCCTGCTGATTTTTATCTTGTTTCTTTAAGATTGGTTTCAATACCTCATCTCCTTGAAGTCCCTGAACTTTAAAATTCTCAACTTCTTCTTGTAATTCTTGAATTAATTGATCGTGTATATCAACCTTAATACACGCCTTAATAGCCTTTAATTCATATTTCTCAACATTATTCTCAAGATTTTCAATTAATTTCTGGGTTTCCCGTTGCTTTCCTTTGGTGTATAAACGCAATTCGTCCTTTACTGGGTTTATATTCTGGTTAAAATATTCCTTAAATCTTACTTCGTTACACTCTATGACCTGAGTCAGTTGTCCACCAAGTTCCTGAGTTTTTAATGACAACTCCTCGAATTCGGTCCGTAAATTTCCGATCTCTTCAGCGTCGGCATCAATCTTCGTTTCCAGATTTTCAATCTTCTGTTCACAGGCGATCATCTTTGCGTCTACTTCCCTCAAATGCTGGTCTAAACGCGTATATGTCTGCTCCATTTTGTCGGTCATCGACCCTATACTGTCATTTACGTCATCAATATGTGAGGTGACATGTTGTTTTAATTCTGCAGCTTGGGCCTTACACGACGCCTCATATTTTTCTAAACGCTCTGTGAGTTGCCTTTCCTGATCCCCAAAAAGTTCGTGAAGTTTCAGACTAGCCTGTTCCTGTTTTTCAAAACGTTCATCTAACTGCTCCCTTAACTCCAAGTTTGCCTGCTCCTGTTTTTCAAAACGTTCATCTAATTTCGCACTTGACTGTTCCTGTTTTTCAAAACGTTGCTGAGTGTCCGCCATCATTTTGGCCATCATTTCTCTCAACTCTTCCATTCTGACAATATTTAAAAACGTGTGCCCCCCGAACCAAAAATGATCACAACTGTCTTAATCCCAGTGATTCATTTATCTAATTTTAGGTAGGCGTGTATATATATTTTTTTTCAAAATAAACAAAAACAATAAAAATTCATTAAACCAAAATCAGCTTTACAACAGCTGTGTCACGCCTCCTAACAAATAACTGTCCTTTTCTCAGTATGCATATGGCTTATTCACCAATAATATCCCGAAATATCATTTAAATTACTTTACTTTAGCCCTTCATAAATAAAATTAATCGAACTCGCGATCTAGGATGGGCTCGTTGCTTTACATGTACCAAAAATATGGTATTTTAAATAAACATTGGATGCTTTCAACTTCAAGACTAGTAAAATGCTTTAGCAGATAGTTACCCGTCTATGAGCTGACAACATTTCACTGTTTATCATAAAAAAGAAATGAGAATAATAGGATGAGGCTTCCCTTCTCAACCGCGATATCTAATTCATTAATAATGGAATGTCCCCTAAACTACCAGGGCCTGCTGCAAATGCATCACCTTGAACATAGACCCGTGACCGGTAGAATTTGAAGAATTCTTTCCAACCACTTTATCCTCATAATAGGAAAATCATTTCATTGTCTCCTTGAAGTTCCAGCAACTTCATTAGGTCTACTATAATTGTGAGTGACTATCGTGTATGTTTCCATTTAAACTGGACACACTATCTTTCATTCTTCTTCCTATAAAAATTTAATTTATTTCTGTCACTCTTTTAAATATCATCACGTGTGATATACCTGTCTATGGTCGTGGCTTAAGCACTCCATCTGACATGTTAATTCCTTATAAATAATATATTCACACGTTCTGATTTCATCTATCTTGTATTCCTCTTTCCTAGCAAATTTAATTATACAAATGCATTCAGTATTTCCATTCATCATAGTGGTGTTCAAACTTGTGCTTTGACAGCCTTGCCCATCAAGCAATACACAACTCGCTTTTGGACATCACTTATAGCACCACAATAGCGATATAAACTTGCCAATACACAACAATGCCCCACGTTGGGCGCCATAATTTGTGCCTGTCCGGGGCTTCAGTGCACAATAATAATAATAATAATAATTCGTAAGGGCATCAGCCGAATGGAAAAAATACGTGATGAGATCTTCGGCGAATGGCCCTAGAATCGAATTCTCATCATCATCCCTACTTCATAATAACCACGGCTATAATATTAGAGCATTCAGGTCAATGGTACGTTCGGACTAAAAGGCATTACTAAATTATTTATAAGTAGGGATCTCAGTACAGAAGAGGAATACAACGTCACTACAAATCAGAAGAATGATGTTTTAAAGTTTTATGAATATCTGATTTATTATCAACTGAGAAAGAACATCCATAATTAAAACGAAATGTGCCATATAATATTTTATCACAAAATTAAAAAAAAAAGCGGGATTCAAATTATTGAAATTATTATTTAATTGTCTTGTGGAATTAATATTCCACACCGATAATCCCGATATTTAGAGGCCTTTCACTTGTTATTACCTCTATTATTCACAACTTGATAGTCATTAATTAATTAATTAATTAATCAATTAATTAATTATAATAATCGGCACTATAATGATCACCCTTTTGATATCATCCCAGCTTTCTATACATAAACTGGAGTATTGAAATATTATAATTTCTTGTGATTATATTATTACGCAATCAAGGATTAAGACAGTATGTTAATTATGACAAGCACATTCCAAGATATCTGAAAGTCATGTTCAGCCCTAATAACTAACTTCATTATTATTTACAAAAATATAACAAATCGCATAGGCATGTTTCGCCGGGATTAAAATAAAATACCATTTGATCAATTAACATATAATAATACTGGGCTTATGGATGACCCGTGAACAATAACACGACATTTTACTTGTAATAATACACTCAACTACCACCAAACATATTAATATGACCCTTTATCATATATACAAGATTATATGGAAGGAATGGTCCTTCCGTTACCAAAAATAATGACAATGATACACGTTGCCCTGGATAGGGGTCGAACTCGTAGTCTTCTCACTGCAAGATGCATGTTTTAAATTTCTAGATCGGATGGAATGAACAAAATAAATTGGGAGGAAGTCTATTGTTCCTACTATATTAATTCAGTCGCGGTGACAATTAGCTACTCTATGCGTAAATGTCCGTCGGATATTGTTAGAAAGTAAATGGCCATTGAAGACTCCACAGTCAAGGCTTTTAACGTGCCCACAGCTTGCTTAGCCTTTGTATGCATCTGTCACTTTCTCTAGTGTAACGGTACTTCCGCACGCCTCCCTTTCATACAGTCGGGGGAAGGTATCTCTCTTTTAATAAACCGCCTCGATATAAATTCGGGCCGACTCGGCTTCTTCAAGCACACATGGTTTTATTCAACCTAATCTCAATATAACTGGCGTGGTATACTTCTTCACGCTTTGCATAAATTATCTCTGGCACATACTTATATCGCCTTGATTATCAATTGATAGATATTCACCGACCATCACTTCCAACTCAATACCACGAACACTCGCATATAATTACATAAGGGATATTAATTTATGCCACTCTATAAAACAAATTTACATATTAAACTCACGATCTATAAATTTATACTCGCATCTAAAAAACATCATTTGAACTCCTCATATGCTCCGTCTTATACATGACATACAAGTCATCCTCGTTTTCTTTTGAAGAGGCAGAGCATCTCATCTTATCATAAGATCTGGGTTACCTAGATGGATACCACTTCCATCCATCATAACACTTCTTGAAGACAAAACAAATCATTACAGGAATCTTATAACTAACATGCATTACTTTCCAAGGGGTTTAAATAAACTGCTAGTCATCATTGCCAGTACAAACTTCCTACTACACAAGCTAAAAATTTTAATCCCTTCGAACAGCCCGCGATCATCATTCACATTTTTAATCTACTTGACATGCTAATTCTAACTATTTACAGGAGGGAAAATGACTTTCAAACATAGTAAACTTGAAAATGCACTTATCTTAGGGTGATCATTCTCGTCCGAGGCAGCACACTCATAACAGCTTAAACCATCATCTTGCTGCCTTTGATGTCGTAAGGTCCTTGGTTCGTTTCCGGGATGAACTCCATCTTGTAGACTTCTCCACGCATAATAATCCTGGATGTATCCAACACAATGAGATGTTGGGTAGGTGAGTGACTCGCGTATCCTCTTCCCAGACCAGCGATCACTCGCTCCAATATGCAAAGGGGGAAAACACTATGGTTATAATTGGATCACTTCGTAACACGTACTACATTCAGGCATGGTTAAATTTATCCCGAATATTGCTGAACTGTCACGTATTCACTTGCACTGTAATCCAACGTTAAGGGTAACTAACTTGCTTATTTCACATCCCCTCACAATGTAAGACAACTCACATACACGTTTGTACTTTCAGCAGACGCTGCCCAAATTATTATTATTATTATTATTATTATTATTATTATTATTATTATGCGTGAGTCGCAATTTCCTGAACAAATTCACTTTATCAACGTTCTAATTGTAATTTCAATTGTGCTTTCACAACACTTCACTGTATTTGACTAGTAGTGGATTAATCTAGCCACACACGAATCCATTGAGCATATATTACAGTAGCTTGAATGCTACGCAGCTCTTAACAGGTAGATTATTCCTCGTTCACTATCCTCACTGATTACACCATGGTACAAAATGTTATAAATACACGAAATTTACACAATAAGTGCACGTCAATAATCACTGCGCTTATATAATGATTTATGCAGTACTTCTGCCAGTTAAATCTCACAATTGTAGTACTTCATCACTTGATGAAAGTATTACACAATATCACAGGTCGTGCAAAATAGCAACACGTCTGGACAGCACGGAGACACAGTAGATAGTGGATAAGTGGTCTCCTGTCCGATTCCTTTTGTAAAACAGAGGAAAAAATCAAGAGTGGGGGTTAACTCCGCCTTCATGTCGGGGGCCGCTTCCGTAAAAAGCCGTTTGTCGGCGTTGATTTGCATATCAAAAGATAGCTCCGACCTTCCATATTTTACTGATCGAATCTTATTCTCTTAGGATCGGCGGTTTAATTATAATCGCCAAAGCGTCATCTACAACTTGTGCAATGATTGACTTACGTCTTGCTAAACTCCAGGATAGGCTCACCTCGCCAGACCTGTGGCGATGTTCTGTAATTCTCTGCACCGATTCAGATCACGTAATCAATGATAAGTTGAACAACTGGAAGATGTTTCGTTGTCATCTTTAACTAAATAATTCCTTGATCACGGCAAGCTCTTATTTATGAATATTAGGTGCGTAAGTCAATAGTCACATGATCCTTATTATTGTTATTAATATTGAAAATTCTGAAACAAATGAAGGTTTTGGTTGGTATCACTAAAAATCACCAACAAATATTTAGGGAGTTACTTCTCCCCAAGTTAACCCGACTTATTAAGCATGGCTGGCGGGCTGTCACATGACCTTCTACTCCTTCCAACTCACTCGCACAGGAGAAAGAAACACCCTAATTGCTGGCTAGCGTATGACTCGCCCTCGTCATTACGCGCACAGAGCCCCTTGTCCTGTAAAGTAGCAGCGCATCGTTCGTATAGCGTGCAGCGTTGTGGCCTGCTAACTTTGCGGCAAAACGTCGTAGAATGACGCGGAATACGGCATATTATTGATATGGAATGTCACGATATGGTATCTAAAGTACCGTGAACGGTCACAGTACCAAAGTATGATAAACAATGTTCACACACATAGATCTTATGATTATGTTTGTTAACTGTTGAAGACAATAACCGAGATAGAGATTTGATCCACGAAAAAGGTATACAACGTTATCTTGTTCCGTTTGGAGCAGCAATAGGTTTACATGCTTCCTTGTAGAACCCTCTAATTTCTTTGTAATGTAAATAGGTACAATTGTAAATGGTTGATTGTTATCTTGTCCTGCATACATCCACTTTCTATTTTCATACATTACTCCGTACACATTCACCGATATATCGTATTGGTTTTCAAATTTAAACAAATTTTGTATTTCCATAGGAAATCTAATTCCTTCTAAGTTTAAAACACTTCTATATCGTGGATATGATGATCAATGCACGGTATGCGTTCTTGCTGGGTTAAGAGCAGCTACAATTGACCATGCAAAACAGTCGTCATCGTTGCATTGTACATTACCAACAGCTTTCTTATCCCGTATGGCTTTAGGTAATTTCAAATGGTGACCCGCATGAAATCCTACATATGAATTTATGTTTATTCGCAGTTCCAACAGCGACTTAAGAGCCCATCCAGAATCTCTCTCTGGATAGCGACTCAATTTGGTTAAGGTCTCTTGCACAACATTTTCTTCGTACCACTCTCGTAAATCTGTTGCAATAGTAATAATATGATTTTTGGTGTTGGTGTGAAGTTTAGTTGTTTGATCCGAACTAGGCAATATGTGTTCAGATATCAATGATGTGTTTACTTTAAGCGCACTACTTTCTAACGCTTTTTGCACATACTTTTAAACCATATGCAACACCTTTCCAAAAACAATTTAGGATCTTTCAACTCACAAATATTTCTAATTGACCCTGTAAACATACGCGTTTTGTAACTAGTTTCTAGTAATGTCCAAGCCATACAACATTTTTCTACTCTTACAGTTACTTTGCTCAAACAATTGTTTTGTTTACAATTATGTAGACTGTCAACTAGGTTTACCCAATATGTATTCAATTCATTTATATTTTCAATTAACGTGGGTTCATAGATTGAAAGACGAGTTGATGAAAAAACGTCTACAGACACATTCAACCCTCTGTCCAAACCACATTGTTCTAACATACTCTCTACGGCGGTGTATGTGCCACTTAAAAGTTCTTCAAATTTATGATTGTTTGTTACGTTATCCAAAGAAAAGGAAAGTTCTTCTGACAACCTCAAAGGTTTTGGTTCCATCATTGTTTACTTAATTTCTCTATTTTTAATAAAAAACAGTAATAACAGTTATGTACATCCGCATGAATCCACCACTGCGGAAGGAATGTATAACGCTACTAGAACAAGGAATTAGTTTCAAATCACACTCGTTCTCAAGACTTCATAACAAATGCTAATGATATACCTTACTGTACATACACTGACTGACAGAGCAAATGCAACACCAAGAAGGAGTGGTTCGAAAGGGATGAAAGTTGGGGAAAAAACAGAGACGGCACGGACGAATAATTGATGTTTATTTCAAACCGATATGCAGGTTACACAATGCGCACGGCATCGACTCAGTAGGATGTAGGACCACAGCGAGCGGCGATGCACGCAGAAACACGTCGAGGTACAGAGTCAATAAGAGTGCGGATGGTGTCCTGAGGGATGGTTCTCCATTCTCTGTCAACCATTTGCCATAGTTGGTCGTCCGTACGAGGCTGGGGCAGAGTTTGCAAACGGCGTCCAATGAGATCCCACACGTGTTCGATTGGTGAGAGATCCGGAGAGTACGCTGGCCACGGAAGCATCTGTACACCTCGTAGAGCCTGTTGGGAGATGCGAGCAGTGTGTAGGCGGGCATTATCCTGCTGAAACAGAGCATTGGGCAGCCCCTGAAGGTACGGGAGTGCCACCGGCCGCAGCACATGCTGCACGTAGCGGTGGGCATTTAACGTGCCTTGAATACGCACTAGAGGTGACGTGGAATCATACGCAATAGCGGCCCAAACCATGATGCCGCGTTGTCTAGCGGTAGGGCGCTCCACAGTTACTGCCGGATTTGACCTTTCTCCACGCCGACGCCACACTCGTCTGCGGTGACTATCACTGACAGAACAGAAGCGTGACTCATCGGAGAACACAACGTTCCGCCATTCCCTCATCCAAGTCGCTCTAGCCCGGCACCATGCCAGGCGTGCACGTCTATGCTGTGGAGTCAATGGTAGTCTTCTGAGCGGACGCCGGGAGTGCAGACCTCCTTCAACCAATCGACGGGAAATTGTTCTGGTCGATATTGGAACAGCCAGGGTGTCTTGCACATGCTGAAGAATGGCGGTTGACGTGGCGTGCGGGGCTGCCACCGCTTGGCGGCGGATGCGCCGATCCTCGCGTGCTGACGTCACTCGGGCTGCGCCTGGACCCCTCGCACGTGCCACATGTCCCTGCGCCAACCATCTTCGCCACAGGCGCTGCACCGTGGACACATCCCTATGGGTATCGGCTGCGATTTGACGAAGCGACCAACCTGCCCTTCTCAGCCCGATCACCATACCCCTCGTAAAGTCGTCTGTCTGCTGGAAATGCCTCCGTTGACGGCGGCCTGGCATTCTTAGCTATACACGTGTCCTGTGGCACACGACAACACGTTCTACAATGACTGTCGGCTGAGAAATCACGGTACGAAGTGGGCCATTCGCCAACGCCGTGTCCCATTTATAGTTCGCTACGTGCGCAGCACAGCGGCGCATTTCACATCATGAGCATACCTCAGTGACGTCAGTCTACCCTGCAATTGGCATAAAGTTCTGACCACTCCTTGGTGTTGCATTTGCTCTGTCAGTCAGTGTATCATTAAACACTAATACATTTGACATAATTTCTTTACTTTAATTAGAGAGTAATGACAGTTACTGTACACAGTATGTACATCCGTATTGTAGTTCAATAATTGTTTTTGAATCCACCAATACGGGGAATATATAACGTCACAAGAACAATGAATTAGTTCGGAATCACACTCATCTTGAAGACTGCATAACAAATGCTGTTGATATATCTTGCTGTACATATCAGTAAACACTATCACATTCGATTCAAACCTTAGAGTTTTGTTGTTATAACCAGAAATTATTAAAAAAATGAGCATTTTTATCCAACCCTGGAGTCTGTAATATCACACGTAACACACACTCATCAACATTTTTCCTGTGCTCTTGATAGTATTCGTTCGAAGAATCTGATGTGTATACAGTAAACGTTAAGGGCGTAATACTGTTTAACCAACAGTCTTCTTCTTCTTCTGCTTTACAACTCTCAAGACATGAAGAAACTATAACCAACTGTTTGATTCCTTCTCTCTGTCTTACACTTATTTTAGGAACACATATAAACAAAAAACAGCTTAGACACACATATAAACAAAGCTAAAACTATGGTAGATAGAACATAGGTAGGGAAGATTCAAGCGCCTTCTCCTCCTCAGCAGGCTACCCTTCCCTATACATGCATGAACAATGCTAAAATATTAAAGCAGACTTTTTAACTTTCTATTTAAAAATCTACCTCGTTACGTGAATGATTTTGCCTTTAAATATGAGCTTCATTCCCCTTTGATTTTATTCCTCTACGTCGTTACTGATGTTGCCACCTCTTCATCACCAGATTTTTCCAGAATGTCTGCAACAATTCGCCTCCCGTACCGAGTTTTAACAGCTCGGTACGAGAGTACATTGTAAACTTCATTGACCGCTAATTGATCTAGCGGTTTATACTCGCTTCCTCTTGATTTGGATAAAGTAGAAAGTTTCTTCAACATGTCCATTACTTGAAAGCAAACAGTTAAATCACACTCTGAAACCAAAAAAGAAATCCTAATATTACCCTCTCTATTCAATCAAGTTATATCTTATCACATTGCTTTACAAAGAAACATAGAGAAAAAACTTACCAAGAGATTAGGTGTGAATCAAATCTCTTGTCAATCCCGAACAGCTAGAGCAGCAATCAAGGAAACGTGTAATAGGCCACTGATATACACAACCAAGGTTGCAGAACCAGCGAATACGTTTCCACAAACGAATGCTGGCTATATATATATATATAAAACTCATCGCAGCGGGAGAGCGCACTTGCAAACCAACTCAGCTGGAGAGCGTACCTGCATGCATTTTTAAAGATAAGAGATAAAGGATGCTAGATCAGCGGGAGAGCGCCACACAAAAGAACCAAGAGGGGAAGGGGAAAAGAAGGCTGACTCACCGGGGGAGTTAGAGGGAACGATGCTGACTCAGCGGGAGAGCGCACCTGCCACACACAGCTGCACAAATGGAAACGTGGTTGACTCAGCAGGAGAGCGCACCTGCAAGCAACCCGCCAAGGGGGTGGAGGCCACACACCCCTGCACGCTCACCGCTCCTCCTCCTCCCCCCCAGAGCACAGAACACAACCCACCCTCCCCATCAGCACCATCCGTCCCACCAATCATAGTAAAGACCCCGCCCCCACCCACCCACCCACCACTCAGAGCACAGACCACGCCCACCCCCCACCCCACCCCCACCGCAAAGTGGATTTGAACAGGCGTCCTACCACTACTAGTCTCATTTCGTACCATTAGGGGTCGATGACCTCGATGTTAGGCCCCTTTAAACAACAAACATCAATCATCACCAATATTTGGCAACTCGATTGAGGTTAGGTACTATGTCTTTTCAGTTTTCAAGCAGCATTTCCTTGATTACGTTCGTTGAGCCTTCTTGTTTGTTGAGTGCAAAGATTTGCTTTCGATGCTGTTTTGTTATATATATTGTATGAGTTATTTATGTGATTTTATAATTTTGATGTGAGTAGCCTACTTGATATTTGTGCAAGATGAATTTCTTTCATTCAACGTTTAATTTTTTTCTCAAGGTTGACTTGTTTTTTAGAGTTTGGAGTGAAATTAGAATTATACGCATTCTTAGTGTGAAGAAATAGTACTATGATCATGAACTTATCTCAGATTGAACTAGCTGTTGGGAGTAAACGTGTGTGTGTTTGCGCTTCTTACCTGTTGTTTGGATCAAATAAATTCAAAATATAAACTGTGTGCATTATGCTGTGTTTTACTTCTTCCTTTCCTTGTCCTGCTTTCCATTTCCATACATAAAAGTCATGGGAAGGGTTCAGCGAACTAAATAATGAGTTATGTTAGATCGTGATTTAGGTACGTATGGGCGTTTTGGTGCTTTATATGAATTGCATTAACATTTTCCGTAATCAAGGTTGCATTTATTATTTAATAGATGTAAATTTACATTAAAATGCGAACGGTGAAATGATACAAGCTAGTGTAATAAAAGGATTGCCAACATACAAATATGATAATTGCAATTTACTTTTAAGGCAAAAGACACAAGAGAAGCTTGTGATACAACTTTCCTACCAAAATGCAATCAGTATCTTTTATCACAATTAAAATTTTATAAAAAAGACAACTGTCATCAAGTTTATTACGAGGTAATATCGTGGTATTTATTTCCTTATGTTGGCGGAGAAAAAGGTGCCACTATAGCTTCCATGACATGTTTTCTCAGCGAACTTTATTATACAGGGGTTATGGATCTGTTTCTCTTACATGATCCTTGAAAGTGGCTATTATCACTAAGTGAGACTAAACGAACTCTTTAACATTTTTGCTCTCAAGCAAAGTATGCATGCCACATTCGTGTTTTTATTGGTTACGTGAACGCTGGTGATCCACGAAATATCACCATAACCGATTCATTAAACGATTTATTGGTCCAGGGATCATGCCTATGCAGGGCTCCGCATGTAGGTCTGTAAAGACCCTTTGTGTCCCTTAAACGGGTTTGCCTAATAGAACCCTAATGCTCCTATAAAGGAGACCAGTGTCCAGATGTTGGCATTCCTGATGTCTTCCAGGCTCACAAAATGTGAGCCAAGATATCGATGTCTAGTGCTTGCAAGAGCCTCGCACTGACATAACACATGCGCGGAGGTCTCTTCCTCCCTACCGCATCTTGTACACATTGGATCCTGACTGATTTTCTTGATGTGTAGGTGTCTCTGCAAGGTATTGTGGCCTGTCAACAGTCCAACTACCATTCATATTCTGGCCCTATTCAAATTTATCAGGACCTTTTTATAACTTTGGCTAGGGCCTTTGCCTGCCTTGCTATTGTTAGCCTCTTCCGAGACTGGTTTGTCCACTGGGATATTACCAGTTTCACATTTCGGAGTGACACTCCTAGGAAGGGCTCTGGTTCTATGAAAGGACCTTTTGAGCCTTGTTTCGCTAGTTTGTCAGCTTCTTCATTTCCACTGATTCCTGTGTGCCCAGGGACCCATAATAGGGTAACTGGGCTAAGTTCACACAGCTTATCTAACATCCTTTGGCACTCCCATACCATTTTTGATGTTCTAACTGTGCATAGTGCTTTTAACGCTGCCTGGCTGTCGCTGCAAATGGTGATGCATCTTCTACGTCCAGGCGTGTTCCATACATGTACTGTACAGGCCAGTATTGCACTACATACTTCGGCCTGGAAAACAGTAGCACATTTACCCATGGGAAGGGAGAGCCTTGTCTTAGGCCCCCAGACCCCGGTGCCTGTGCCCGTCTCTGTCTGCGAGCCATCTTTATACCATGTACAGCCCCTAGACCTGAGACGGGCCCCAGCATCCGCGGCCCAGTCCTCCCTTGTGGATATCACCACTGTGAACTTATAATTCAGACTAAAACAAGGAGAGGACTCAGTCAGCAGTATGTAAAGATTGTTGGTTACAAGGATAATGTCGAGATAGAGGAGCAGACTAAGGCCAAAGAAATAATAAAATTTACATATGATAATAATGACATTTACAATAAGATACAAAAGTTGAAAACTAGAAAAGCGGCTGGAATTGATCAGATTTCTGGGGATATACTAAAGATAATGGGTTGGGATATAGTACCATATGTGAAGTACTTATTTGATTATTGTTTGGTCGGAGGAGCTATACCAGATGAATGGAGAGTTGCTATAGTAGCCCCCGTGTATAAAGGAAAGGGTGATAGACATAAAGCTGAAAATTACAGGCCAGTAGGTTTGACATGCATTGTATGTAAGCTTTGGGAAGGCATTCTTTCTGATTATATTAGACATGTTTGTGAAATTAATAACTGGTTCGATAGAAGGCAATTCGGTTTTAGGAAAGGCTATTCCACTGAAGCTCAACTTGTAGGATTCCAGCAAGATATAGCAGATATCTTAGATTCTGGAGGTCAAATGGACTGTATCGCAATTGACCTGCCCAAAGCATTTGATAGGGTGGATCATGGGAGACTACTGGCATAAATGAGTGCAATTGGACTAGACAAAAGAGTAATTGTATGGGTTGCTATATTTCTAGAAAATAGATCTCAGAGAATTAGAGTAGGTGAAGCTTTATCTGACCCTGTAATAATTAAGAGGGGAATTCCTCAAGGCAGTATTATCGGAATTCAAAAGTGAAAAAAATATTCATGAATTGTGTCAGGATGAGCGGCTAGTATATCTAAAAACATACTTCAGAACACTGTTGTTAATGTTATTTGGACATTATTGTAGCCCAATTACAGAACAGATTTAAGGATATGCAAAATGTTAAGCGTTTATTCAAAATTATTTTCCCAAAATATCTAAATTCCACTTCCGATGAAGAGATTGACAATACTGCAGTGGTTCTTTGACCCTCTACTGCATAGTATTGCCATGAGGCAAACATATACAGTAACTTTTTACCTGTGTAAATGTATACAGATTGTGGATGAAGGTAGTTCTACTGCACACCTTCAAACACGTATATCAGTGATGCCTTTTTTTTACACATAACAGATGAAAAAAGCAGCTCTACAATCAAAGGTACTCCTTCCACCCCGTCAACATCCATGCCTACCAACCACTGTTTATTTTCCGTGGGCCCTTACCATCACTTTACCGCAGGCTTCAGGAGTACCTCTGGCTCAACCTCAAAGACGTTACTGACCTACGGTCGTGCAAGTATACTTGCGCCAAGCAATACGTACCCTTGGCCGGTAGGCAGTAATGTTCGGTCTTTGAATTTTAAAAAAGCTTAGCGTAAAAATCATATATATATCCCATTGTTGGTATATCTAAAACACTTTGAAGCTTGAAATTTTCTTCACCAAACGGATACGAAAAAATAATTCATGCAGTAGGGGATTGAAACGAATATGATGAAAATTTATCCTGTGAATTCCTTGACCAGGTAGTAGGTTTGAGAAAGGTTGAATAAATAAATAACCTCATTAACCTTTGTAACTGACTTAACAAATCTATTCATAGTAAAGAATGAAACTGTAGCTACTAGCGTTCCAGACTCGTGTATGGCGTTCTACCAGTTTTCCACTATTCCTTTTTCCGCTCCTTCGGCCGAACGATTATTTTCAAAACTAAAATATATAAGGAACTAGATATGAAATTCTATGATCCAAGACACTCGGTGAATTCCACGTCCTGATTGTGATATCAATCGATATCAGCAAATGTAAACTATTTTAAATACTTTCTTTAATAGATAAAGAGACGTGAAGGTTGACAGTCTACCAAATGCAGTGTAGTAATAATAGTACTACACAATAAAACTTTCACCAAAGGAACAATAATTAGACATGTAATACAGTTAAATAGAACTTCAGCATGATTATACAATTAAAATGTCATTTAGTATCTTGACTACATACTAACAAAGGAACAGACACTATATAGAACTGCACAGACACATTTACTGAATAATATTGCCAGACTGATGAATGTGTGCGGCAAGCGGGTTAATCATACCTCAGTGCATGACTCTGGCAAAACTTATACCCGTGCTCCCCTTCCTCATGCTACATGGTACCGTAAAGTGGGGTAACTTCAGCCATACAGCGTAACTTCGGCCACTGACGAATAGCAACACTTATTTTCTCCTGCCTCCTATACTGAAAAAGATGAACCACTTGTAACAACTAAAATGTACATACAATAGAGTGCAAGGATCATATAAGAGAAATGAACACTCGGTAGTCCAAAGACCATTGACGGGCTCATTGTTGAGTGAAACGATTTTTTTCGCAGCTCCGACTATTGTCTTGTCTGGTAACAGCAGAAAACAAACTGTTCTCTAGCCCCATCATTCGATTCTCCATTCCAGTGGTTTATGGGGTCAAAATGTAAGTTTGTCTGGTAACTGATCAACACAATTTGATGCATTTTATTCAAATAGGTTTTTCAGGAAATAGTTTTGTGATAAAAGTTTTTCTCTTCCGGGATAACTTCGGCCATGCCAAGAACATACAGGAAAACATTACACGGCCACGGGTATTGTAATTACAATACTGTTTACTTCAAGAATGCTTTAGAAGAGATTAATAAAGGCACAATAACAATAAACAGGGAAGTTTATCCCAAAAGGGAGGGGAAAGACGGTTCCATTTTGAATGATAAATAGACGGATATCAATTGACATAGACAATACACATTTAAAAACTTGATTGACGGCCCAGATATTTTCTAATGTAGAAGACAGTATTATGAGGACAGCCTACAAGATTGCTTCTTTTCCGACCTCCTTTTCTCTCCACATAATTGGGCTTTATGATTTTCGTACCTTTTATTTATTATCTTTTGTACCATTACAAATATTTATGCAATGCAACATGTAATTTGTAATATCATACAATGCTTGTATGCTTAGGCTAAATAAAATTTTCTTCTTTGGGGAAAATGTGAATTTGACCACTATACGTCTGTTTCACTACAAATCGTTTTAATTTTTTTGTGACTGATGATACTGGGCATTCTGCAGGTTTTAAAATCATTCACAGTGGCCGAAGTAACACTACTGTACATCGAAGAAAATTCTTCATTTCTTGGTAATCATAATTCATTACTGAATAACAATTAGAATTATGTTCATATTTAAAAATGAAGAACAAACATGTCAGAACTTATATTATATTTTTCAGAAAATTAGAGGGAATATTTCACATTTTAATTTTAAACATATACGAGAAAGTGGCCAAAGTTACCCCGTTTTACAGTACTGTGCAAGTCTCCACTACTTGCTGTGGCGCTGTATGAATCGGTTGGCCGCAATGAGCAACATTTTGTGCATGTTTCCGCTAAGTATTTTTCTCAATAATTAAAGAAATTAAGGGAAAGAATTAGCTGAAAAGCAATAGGGATTGTACAAATTGCTTTGTTTTATAATTCCTAGTTTCAGACGGTTTTTTTAATTATCTAGATTCTTCAGTCTGATGAAACTAAAAAAATCAAATGGCTAAAATGGAATTAAAAATATTTTTTCTCCACAAAGTGGGAGGACTACTGCAAATACGTATATTTGAACCACATTTGAAAAGAGAGCAAATGAAATGAAAATGAAATGAAATTAAAACTTTAAACTAGTGCTTGAAAAATCCCTAGGGGTATCAAATTATGTGCAAGATAAGTGAAAGGAGAAAGGAGAAATTGCTGATGTTAGTGTTTTTGAAGAGGAAGATGTCACTTGATTCAAGTATGAACTCTTAACATCCGTTGATGTGGAGAAAAGTGCTGTCTGAAAATCGACGATCCTTTACATCTAAGAACCTGGAGATCACTATTGTGATGTACTGCAAAGCCAACTGAAGTAAGTTTCTGAATTCCAATTTCTGAAACCCTTGTGTGGTTAAGCCAAATATGATTCCAATTATACTAATTTCAGTCTCTTTCTCCAGGATGTCCTTTGCGCGTTCGCTGAATTCATTCTAGGTGGAAAAATATTTCATTCTAAATTCTGGAAGTACTTGTTTTAACAAACACAGAATTCCTTTTTATAAATTGTATTAATTTAAAAATATATAATGTGTGAATGAAGAAGTATTTCCCTGATTCGTTTTTGCACTGCATGTTGAATACCACCAGAATTATGCACTTTTAAACATTACATTCCTTCATTAACTATGTAATTAAAACTAAATTATGACTGAATTTGCATCGCATTTTTACGTCCTTTTTGCCAGTCTTTAAGGTCCTTTCTTGGATATTTTTAGGTATTTTCATAGATCTTTTTAGACAACTTATAACTTAGATATTCAAATTCTGAGCCCAGTGTTCTCCCTAGGACCCTGCCGTTTATACAGTATAGACTGCCAAATTAAAATGTAAACACTGTAAAACTATTTTTTTATATTTAAGAATTTCATCTTGTGTCCATATTGAACTGAGAATAATAGAGAAATAAACTTAAAAGGTCCACCTTTTCAATACAAAATATGTTATGCTGATTACAACATTTCACTTGGTACTAGTTTCGACGCTGATATGCGTCATCTTTAGCCACTTGGGAAAAGGCATTTATACATATAAAAATACACAACTCATTATAACATTACACTTGGAAACATAGTTAAAATAAGACATGTTACAGCTAAAATGAAACACAAACTTTCTTGTAATCACAAGTTAAAATCCTGATAGTTACTATTCAAACAAAACTCCAAACACTTTAAAAAGATCATGTTGTGGTTTTGCGTTCAAGTTAAAACTTTAAGACAACATAATTTTTTATCTAAAAATGTGTTACTCGAGGTCGAACCCAGGATGTTAATAATGTTTTAACTCAAACGTCAACATTTTGAATTGTATTGAATAGGTGGAAGTGAAATAAACTTCTTACATTTACTATAAGATACTTTCAATACAGATTTGCAATGATTTTCATTACTTGTAACAGTAGAACACCAGTCATTCAAAATACTCTGTTATATCTTGTTTGTGATAACACTAACATAGTTCAATTTTGGCATTGATATTATTAATGCTCTGAGGGGAATAAATTGGAATTTTACACATTCATTTCTTTACGTAGTATTTCCCGTCCGGATACTCATTCCTGCCACCCAGCTGACGAAAATTTCTGGGGAGAACACTGAAGCCCTAGTAACAATAATGAGGAAGATACTGGGGCCAGTCAAGGAAGGGGACAGTTATAAAAGACGGCCTAACCAAGAGTTCTACAAGTACTGTGAAAGAATAACGAATGTAGCAAGGAAGAGACGCCTAGCATTCTATGGGCACGTCTACAGGATGCATCCTACCAGGTTGACCAACCGGATTGTCAGCTACTGGCAAAATAGGAAGACCAAGTCACCATGGTTGATCGAAGTGGATAAAGATCTACAGGAACTGAGAATAACAGAAGGAATCTTAAACACTCAGGAAGATGCTTAAACATAAGAAGTTCCAGGACAGACTACCAACAAAGAAGACTGGCGCCCTTTGGACAAAGGAGAGGAAGGAGCAACACAGCCTGAGGATGCGCAACTACTGGGCAAACATCAAAGCCTATTCCAAAATGCAATAGTTGAATGTCGTGGTCCTTAGCTGGCCTATACGAAACAAGAAGAAGAATAATATGTTTTGTTCTTGAAAGAACATAATCAGATTCTATCAAATCACACTCAAATATTTAGAAATAAATATTTCTGTTTATTTCTGGTTAAATACTTAGGAACTTGTGAAATCTGGAACTTATCTCAATGATGTCCTCCTTTGTCTATAATCCAGCATTTTTCAGGTGTTACCTATGTTTTCTACTTTAGGTGGTTTATAAATCTATTTACTTAAAGTTAGTTTCGGCAGACTGAAAAGCCTAACGGTTATAGATCATCAATACCTTCGCGTCACAGAAGGCACGCCGCATTGTTTAGTTTTACTAGAGTTCAATGCAAGTTCAACAAACAGCAGATAGACATACTGTATATGCTTATTGATACTGAATTTCAATCACTATAATATATTTAATTCTTCAATAAAATCTGTGTCACACGAGTTCTTGTGTTCTTTTCCTTCTCCTGTTCATAATTTATATGAATGCTCTCATATGAGAATTTAGAGAAACAAAACATGGTTCCAGATGGTTGAAGATGACGGTACTCCTGTGACTGTGCAAAAGTCAAGGTGAGTGAAGAAAAGGATGATTGCAGTATTCTTCACTAAACGGGGCATCCTGACTCGGGTTGTGCTAGAAACACAAAGGACAGTTACTGTTAAGTGGTACAGTGAGACTTGTCTGCCTCAGGTCATCCAGGCTCTCAACCAGCTCCGTCCAAGGTCACGGCTCAACACTTGGCTCTTGCACCTCGACAATGCTAATGTAACAATGGATTTTCTTGCCAGATCAGGACTGATTGTGCTTGATCACCCTCCATACAGTCTTGATCTTGTCCCATGTGACTTCGCTCTCTTTCCATAAGTGAAGATGAAGCTGAAAAGGCATTTTGCACTCGACGAGGAGCTTCTGGCAACATGGGATCAAGAGTGTGAAAATGTAAACCGAAGAAGAGTGGTAGAGTTGGTTCAGTGACTGGTTTCGACGTATGGAGAAGTGTAGGCTATTGAGTGTGGTAGAAATTATTTTGAAAAAGTGTAAAGCGTTCACTCACATTGCAAAGCTTTCCTAGTGCCCTTTGTATTACATTCATTACGTCCCTGAATATACCTTATATTAGGCTGAAAGAAAAAGCTTCCAAAACCGAGGAAATAACAACAAATAAGTTGAATCTAAAAGACCTTTGGAATATATATTTTACGATTTATAATTTTGTCTTAACTCTGCAAATGTTTGCCTCATGCTTCTCGTATTTATACCAGATAAGATATACCCAATCAGCTATAAAGAAGACTATAAAGTGGCTAGCTAGCACGTCTGTTAGAGCAAAATCGTCACATACTCTTTGGGCAAAATAAGTTTAAGCACTCTCAGTACTGTTTTGTCCGCTTGTAGTCCATTACCTTTAATAGATTGGATGCAATCAAGTAACTGTATAAATTATGTCATCTGTATGTGCAACATACAACTAACTGAGCATCAGTCCTGCTCATATATCCTGTCGTGTCCCGCACTCAAGCCCGCACAAGCCAGTCACTAAATCTGACTTGTTCCATTTCGTCCAGTTTCCTGCCCTATCACTGTCTCTCTGTGAAATAGTCGGTTGGTTCAGTACAATCCCATCCTGCAATGGGAATAGGCAGGAGAGGGGCAAACATGTACCACCTACTAACGCGCCCACTGACTGAAGTCATCGTCGTCAGCTTTTACTCATTTCTGAGTTTACATTTTTCCTGGCTAATAGCTCACTTCAATTCACAGCAGTTTGTGTTTAAACTTTTGGTGACTGTACAGACCAATTCTTGCATAGAAAGTATGTCCACACACCGTGCAGCTTAGGGACGGGGGAGATCTTGGCTGGGTTTGGCGAAGTTTGCATTCCTGTCACTTAATTTCTTCATGTCTGCGGCGTTCTTGTTCGAAGTGTTGAACTGAGGCACAGGCAGTTTGTGGGCCTGGTGCAAGCAATTCATGATGATATGACTGGACAAATTCTCCATCAAAACAACATCTCTGAACCATACCCAGTCAAACACGGATTGAAGCAGGGTTCATACTTGCTCCAACTCGGTTTGCGTTCTATCTGGCAGCCATGCTTTCCAAAACAACATACAACCTCGGAGTAGAGATTAAATACCGCTTTGATGGTGGCCTCTTCAACTTGGCCAGACTTCACTCACGTAGACATACCATTGTTGCTAGGGTAACTAAAATCCAGTATGCTAATGATACCGCATCACCCTCTTTTACACCCAAGGAACAAGAACAGTCAGTCAACAATTTCAAGGATTCATATGATCATTTTGGTCTCACCATCAATGCCAAAAAAACAAGGTATTTGCTCAGCCTGCACCAGGAACTAACACCCCAGGATTTACACCAAACTAGAACAAGTAGACCACTTCAATACCTTGGGAGTATCTTGTTGAGGAGTTGTTCTTCAGAACATCAACTGGGGCAACTTTATCTCCAATGTTGAAGTTCTCAAGAAGGCATGTGTTAAAAGTGTAGAAACATTGGTTGCTGGCCATCACCTTAGATGGGCAGGGCATGTGTGCCATATGAATGATATCAGACTACCTTGACAGATACTCTACGGTGAACATGGCTCCCGTTTGAGAACACGGGGTGCCCCCTTGGGATGCTTCAAAATCAACTGAAACAAACCTTAAAGGTGACAGAAATAAACCCACAAACCTGGAAGACACTTGCCGAGGAACTCTTGAAATAACATGACTGTATATCAGCTTACAAGCTCCGATGGCTTGTCTGAAATCCTCAGGCCTAAGAACTTAAATTTCTGCCAGAATACAATTACCGAGTTGAGGAGACTGCCAGACTGATGAATAGGCACAGCTAGCGGGTGAATCATACCTCAGTGTGCATGACCTTGGCAAAAAAAAAAAAAAAATATATATATATATATACACCCCTGCTACCCTTCCTCACAGCACATGCAAAGTGTCTACTACAAGTAGGTTAGCTGCGACTAACGACATTTTGTGCGCTAAAAATTTTGTTGATAATTAAAGAAAATAAAGGAAAGAACTAGCTGATGAGACAACAGAGTTTGTACAAATTGCTTTTTTTTTTAATAATTCCTATAATCCCTCCATTTAGCCGGCTGAAATGGAATTAAAATGTGTTTTCTTCTCAAAGTGGGAGGAAGACAACTGCCCCCCCCCCCCGACACCCGTAATCGCCGCTACTGTCCATGACCAAGTTCATTATTCTCCTACATAACCTATCCTTTTCTACTTAACTCATGACTCTACCTCCAAAGCCGGTTTATGCTTACCGGTTCATCCATCGAATTCATTCCTAATTTACTGTAGCTTTTATCCCCTCATTCCAAGTACCCTCCTGCCATTGTTCAGCGATCATTCTCACTACTTTCATGTCTGTTACCTCTAGCTTATGAATAAGATATCCTGGGTCCACCCAGTTTTTACTCCGGTACAGCAAAGTTGGTCTGAAAACAGAGCGGTGTAAAGATATTTTCACCCAAGAGTTGACTTCTTTCTTACGGAATACAACTGTGAGCTCACTAAATTAGCTTTGCTGCACGTTGATTTAATTTCACTTATTACACTACTGTCCAGCGAGAATACATATCGGGACTGGAGACCTAGATGTTAAGTCCCTTTAAACAACAATCATCATCAGAATATACCAGGCGTCTTGCGAGCACTTTCTGCTGTGTTGTGGATGTTGTGAAACAAATAGCAGTCATTTTACTACACACGTTCCATAACAGGGTGCATTTGTAAATACGCCAAAGATGCAGAAAAGAATACTTAATAACTTATTAATTTATACATGTGTAGACATTACACTCTATAAAAGAGCTGTTTGTATAAAACGAACACTAATACTGTTCGGCAAAATATGTGTGTAGAAGGCAGATGTCTGTTTGGAGCTTCAGCTGCGTTCTCACTAGATTCTCCCCAGATTAAAATGATGTCTGTGTATTCGTCATTGCTTAACACACTAGCCATTGCCGATATGCAGACAGCAAATGTAGTGCTGCTGTACACTAGTACATACACCAGCCTAGTAATATGCGGCCGCAAACGAGGTTTACTAATCCAAGGGGTTGCATTAGACGGGTAGCGCTGAGGAACATGCTGCGAGCGACCATCTGGTTGTTATCTCTTCATATTCTGACGTAACCTGCCTGCTGGCAGTAGTGCCCCTGTGAAAATCAGGTAGTAGACATCCTATTCATCATGCGTGCATGCGGGACATTTATAAGTAGCAAGTATGGCGCTCGCGAGCCGTCTGGTAGGCCTATATCCTAAACACTTGAAATGATTTATCAGTTCCAGTTTTCTATTCGCAACCTGACATTCAATTCTCTTAGGTTTCCTTCCTACTGACATCGCTTTAGTCTTCAAGATGCTAATTTGAATAATAATAATAATAATAATAATAATAATAATAATAATAATAATAATAATAATAAATCTGCCTCTGTGGTTAGAGGTTAGTATGATGAGCTGCCACGCCCGGAGGCTCGGGTCGATTCCCGGCTCTGCCACGAAAATTGAAAAGTGGTATGAGGGCTGGAACGGGGTCCACACAGCCTCGGGATGTCAACTGAGCAGAGATGGGTTCGATTCCCATCTCAGCCATCCTTGAAGTGGTTTTCCACGGTTTTCCACTTCTCCATGCAAATGCCGGGATGGTACCTAACTTAAGACCACGACTGCTTCCTTCCCTCTTCCTTTTCTATCCCTTCCAAGCTTCCCCCCCACACACACAAGGTCCCTGTTTAGCATAGCAGGTGAGGCAGCCTGAGTGAGATACTGGTTCTCCCTCCCAGTTGTATTCCCCGACCGAAGGTCCCACGCTCCAGGATACTGCCCTTGAGGCGGTAGAGATGCGATCCCTCGGAGAGTCCGAGGGAAGAACCAACCCTGGAGGGTAAACGGATTAAGAAATAATAATAATAATAATAATAATAATAATAATAATAATAATAATAATAATAATAATAATAATAATGTTAAGGCCGCAACTACGTATGCAGGCATTTTAATCTGACGTCACCTAAGCCGCCTGTGCATCAATTTCGAGTTTCTATTCAACTCTGTTAGAGGCAGAGTATATCATATCTTGTGGACGCTCTATGGCTTAATTTTAATTGATTTTGTCGGGCCGTCCCCACGGTCTAGTGGTAGAGGCAGGCCAGGGGTTCAATTTCCGGCCAGGTTAGGGATTTTGTCTGTATCTCAGGGCTGGTTCGACGAGATACAGAAAGTCAAGAATAACCGAGAGGATACGTCGAGCTGACCACGTGTCACCTCGTAAACTGCAGGATTGCTGAGGCCTGTTGGGAGTTCTAGCGTCATGTGAGGACCTAGCGCGCGTGAGTGGAAATTGATGCTCGCTAAAGTTTATCGCACTGCATTCCGAGCAGAGGAGGGGTGGCTACGCCTCTACCGTGGCTCCACGCCTCTGCATTCGGAACAGGGCTGGACCTCACGGCTGGCCCCAACCGTCAGCTGTACTGAGAATGGTTTTCCGTGGTTTTCCATTCCCCTGCACTAAGGTGAATGCCGGGACAGTTCCTAGTATAGGCCACCGGCGCCAACCCCTTCACCTTCTCCGTGCATCTCCTTCACCGTCACAAATCTCCCGGCCTGAAAGACGGCGTTACCGTTTAAGAGGCCAGCCTCCCCCTTCAGGGGAGGAATGAAAACGTTTAGTAGTAGCAGTAGTGGTCAACAGTTCTGTTCCCAAGCGGGTTATCCTGAATGCGCTGATCACTCAAACCAACTCCAGGCTTATGCATAGGCCTAGTTAGTGGTTTGAGTACTTCCTTCTACAACCAAGAAGTATGCTGCTAGGATATGCCACGTTTACAGTGCGAGAAGTAGGAAATCAAGCGGGAAAGCTTCTCTTAAAGGAGACGCCACCAGTGTGAACAGTGCGGTGTTGCGCTGTGTATGGAGCCATGCTTCAAAATTTATCACACCAAGAAGCAATATGATTCCGCGTAGTAATTTACCTAAAACTATTAATAATGGTGTAAAACCTGCTAAACAATTCAATCCATAGGCATAATAAGCGTGCCGGAAACGCGGTGTAGGAGTAGCGTGCCTGCCTCTTACCAAGAGGCCCCGGGTTCGATTTCCAGTCAGATCATGGATTTTTACCTAGATTGAGCGCTGGTTCGAGGTCCGCTCGGCCTACGTAATTATCCCCCCCCCCCCTCACCCTCTCCGGTGAGATAGCGGCCCTGGTCCAGAAAGCCATGAATAACGGCCGAGAGGATTCCTCATGCTGACCACATGACACCTCGTAATCTGCAGACCTTCGGGCTGAGCAGCGACCGCTTCGTAGGCCATGACTCTTCAGTGCTGTTGCGCCATGGATTTAGTTATAATAAGTGAGATGATACAATTTTATGAACCGTGATCCTTTGCGGGTTTTTTTTTTCTGCTTGCTTTACGTCGCACCGACATAGAGAGGTCTTACGGCGACGATGGGGTAGGAACGGCGTAGGAAGTGGAAGGAAGCGACCGTGGCCTTAATTAAGGTACAGCCCCGGCATTTGCCTGATGTGAAAATGGAAAACCACGGAAAACCATCTTCAGGGCTGCCGACAGTGGGGCTCGAACCCATTATCTCCCGATTACTGGATACTGGCCGCACTTAAGCGACTGCAGCTATCGAGCTCGGTGTGATCCTTTGTTGGACTGTTTTGTGACATTTGCGTAGTTGAAAAATCCTCCATAAATTTTGATATTTATTGGAAATAATTGTGTTGTTTTTATTTATGTGTTATTGCAGAAGAATAGACCTTAGAAATGATATTTTAATTAAAGTTTGTAGCATAATTACAGTCCGCCTCAGTGGTGTAGTGTTTAGTGTGATTAGCTGCCACCCTCGGAGTCCCGGGTTCGATTCCCGACTCTGCCACGAAATTTGAAAAGTGGTACGAGGGCTGGAACGGGGTACAGTCAGTGATGGTAGGTCAACTGAGAGGAGGTGAATTCGAATCCCACCTCAGCCATCCTGGAAGTGATTTTCCGTGGTTTCCCACTTCTCCTCCAGGCAGATGCCGGGATGGTACCTAACTTAAGGCCACGGTCGCTTCCTTCCCTCTTCCTTGTCTATCCCTTCCAATCTTCCCATCCCCTCTCAAGGCTCCTGTTCAGTATAGCAGGTAAGGCCACCTGGGCGAGGATTTGGTCATCCTCCCCACTTGTATCCCCTGACCCAGAGTCTCAAGCTCCAGGACACTGCCCTTGAGGCGGTAGAGGTGGGATCCTTCGCTGAGTCCGAGGGAAAAACCAACCCTAGAGGGTAAACAGATAAAGAAGAAGAAGCATAATTACAACACAAAGTAATTTTCGAAATATATCAGAAACTACTCGGTTTCCGGGGATAAGTACAAAAATATGGTCTGGTAGTGAGAGTGTTAAAGTAAACTCGTCTCCTCGTCCTGAGGTGGCGCAGCTCTTCTCAGTCGCAGGTGAGCTGCATGTATCATTTTTAGTCAAATACCAGCCCTTCTGCCATTCTTAAATATCTAGCAGTCCCGGGAATCGAACCTGGGCCTCCGAGGACGGCAGCCAATAGTGGCGACCGTTACACTACGGAGGCGGACGCTATTGTTTTAAGAGGAAGTACAACTGGGCAACCATCTTCTGTTAACATTAATAAGGGGAAAGGAAATGAAGGGATCCGATACATGGAAGAAAAGGTATCGGACAAAGAAAAATAAGGGCACGGAGGGCGTAAAAATGAAAAATTTTCTAGGCCTCCATATGTAATATTGTCGGCTGCGTCGGCGGATGCAGAGGGGGTCTCGGCCCACAAGTGGCTGCGGCTGGTTCATAATCCGACAGCTCTGAACTCCGACCGACTAACCGAGCAGAGGAGGGGTGGGTCTACGCCTCTGTATTCGAGAGACGGAGAGGTCTGGTCCCCAGTGTCGGCTGGCTTGAGAATGATTTTCCTTGCCTTTCCATTCTCCTGCACTAAGGCTACTATGAGGACAGTTCCTAGTAGAGGTCACGGCCGCTAACCCTCTCACCTTCTCTGCACATCTCCTGGCCTGAGAGACGGCGTCACCGTCTAGAAGGGCCGGCCTCCCTCTTCAGGGGAGGAATGGTATATCAGTAGTAGCGTAGGGGTCGGAAAAATAGGAGTTGATTGACCAAGAGAAGTCAGGTAGGTTAGATGAGGCATCGTCAATCGAGAGCGAAATGCCTTCGGAGCCAGTTTGCTCGCCGCTCTTGAGGAATGAGAGCAGCTTAGGGAGCAAGTAGGGGAAGTGCACGACGTAGTACGTACTGCAGACCAGTGGCGCAAAGGTATTACGCATCTTTCTGGATGGGTTAGATTGCGACACGATACCCGTGAACTCATGCGAGGTGACAGTAGTGTGTTCCCGCCTTTATCCTCTCACCACACGACGTTCAAGACTAGTCTGTTAATGCTGCATTTACTATGGAAGAGAGTTCAGCACAGCGTAGGCCATCGATGCCAAATTTTAAACCTTCTTGGGAAGAAGAGTATTTTATACTTCAAGAAAATAACACACAAAGTGTTTAAATGTAATAAAATATTGAATCACATTAAAAAATTTAATCTGCAGCAGCGTTGTTGCTTGTGTCACGCCAACAAGTATGATAAATATGAAGGCCGGGGAAGGATAGCGTTACAAAAGAACTTAAAAACAACACATTTGAGGATGTAAGTACATTTCATATTACCCTACTCAACTCTACTTATATTATAATGTTTGATAATTCCTCAGAAATGATTTGTTTATGTACCGGTATGTATTTCATTGCTGTTGTTCATATGGTAACATTTCCGAGCGGCAAGTACAGTACCGCCACCGTATGCAACCCGCCTGACTGCTGCTCTCTTGTCACATGATTGACAGCCGTCCCGAGCGGAGCAAGTAACACCGGCTCCCTAGAGCAAGTACGTGATGCCGTCTGGGTTAGATGAAAAGCAAGGAGCCTGGCACAAATAAGTGGAAGCAATGTCAGGAATCAGCTAAAAGCCACGTGGTCGCCAACCTACGCTCCCAAGTTAAGAGCCCCTTGGGGTGAGGTAACCACCAAATACGCCACTAGAGATCTTTTGTGCCTTTGCTGGCGGGACCTAGTGTTTACAGTGCACTATGTCTTCTGGTATGGGCTAGAGCAACTTTGTTACTTTCATTGATCTGTCTCTGTCTTATCCTTGGCTTTGACAATATGAAAGTGACTGAGGTATGAGCTATGCTAGTAATGCCATTCCTTCTGCAGCCAGCCCCTGCTATGAATGGTGTGAAAATGTTGCTCATAGGGTCGGTTGGTGCATGCGTTTCAGTGGGCTTGGCAGACTGATATGTAATAGCAACTTCTGGCTCGGCGAGGAAAGCAACGGGAAACTGTCACTTCCCTAGTATGCCTCTTCAGTGATGCCTAGGCCATCTATGACAGCTGAAGGCGGAGCTGTTGAGGATCCAGCCAGCCTTAGGGCTGAAGACTGAACAGAGATCTTTTACATGCCGACATCGTACGGCATGGAGTATGGAAGGAACTCCTTTCCACCCTTGCGAATCCGACTCCCTATCCTGGGCTTGAACCCGTCGTCATCATCATCATCATTAAATGCTTTCATTCCCCACCTTGAAGGGGGGGGGGCCTAGAGGGCAACACCCTCTCTCTCTGGCCAGGAGAGATGGTGTGGTATGAAAGGAGTGGTGGACAGGGGAGGTGGACGAAATCGAATTGCAATTTCTGGGGTAGTTTTAATAGGCTTCGTGGTTGAATGGGACGTGATATCGGGATAAATGCATTACAGGTATATGGGGGGGGGGGGCTCTTTTTGGTAAGATATAGTACAAAATTGTTTCTGGTCCAGCACATAGTTACGAGTGAATTAAGGGAAAAAAATAAATAGGTGCAGCAGATGGATATACAATGAATGATATATGATGAAATTTTCAATGACAGGATGAGAATGATAATTACATGCATTGTCACAGATGACTGAATTATATGTGCATGTGAAGTTATGAATGAAAATGTGATGTTACATAGTTCAATGTTATTTGAAAGATGAATTGTAAATGGTGATGAAATGAAATGTCGTATGGCTTTTAGTGCCGGGATCTTCCAGGAAGGGTTCGGCTCGCCAGGTGCAGGTCTTTCTATTTGAAATCCGTAGGTGACCTGCGCGTCGTGATGAGGATGAAATGACGATGAAGACAACACATACACCCAGCCCCCGTGTCATTGGAATTAACCAATTAAGGTTAAAATCCCCGACCCGGCCGGGAATCGAACCCGGGACCCTCTGAACCGAAGGCCAGTACGCTGACCGTTCAGCCAACGAGTCGGACTAAATGGTGATACTGTAAGGTTAATGGTGAGTTTAGGCTATGGTGAACAGAGAGCTGTAAGTAGCCTGAGAATGCCTATTGGGGAGGTGTAGTGTAGAAGGTGGGATTGGATTGAAAGTAAGGGTTTACCTGGGACCTAGGGAAGGTTTCCATTCCCCTCCCCGAACTATGTAACCTGGAAGGTAACGCCTTCTCTCTGGCCAGGAGATTTGGCGGGTTTGGAGGATTGACGGAGTTGGAAGAGGGGGATGGAGATTAGCATCGGTGAAGGAGCTGGGAGGGGGTCCCGACCTCTTGGCTAAGTGCATTATTGATTTACCAATTTTGTACATTTGAATTTCGTTTTACAATGTTGGATTTTCACGATTCCAGTATAGATTTACTGTTGGTATTTTGCAGTTTACAATTGAAAGTATATCCATAACCCCCTTTCTACTTTTTAAAAATATGACTTTATTGGGGGTTATTACGATATTTACAATATATATTTACATATTTTGTGGAATAGGGTTTACCTCAGTACAGTCTGTTCCCGTGGAGGTGGCCGGTCTGTGGGTTGAGTGAGTATGCGGTGGTAGTGGAGTGGGGATAAAGTATGGTTGTGGTGGTGGGGTGTTAGGTTGGACTGTAGGGATTGGAATGTGACCGGGTTGTTAGGATCAAGGGCCTTGTCTAGGAATCTCTGGAAGAGAAGGGAGACGTGGGTATCAAGTTTGGGGAAGGGAGATGTCATAAAGGTCCTTGGTATAACATAAGGGAGAGAGTCGGAGGGCGGACAATTCGGTGTTCTAGGGACAGGAGGGGACGATATATTGAACCCGGGATCTTTGGATCTCGCGACAGGCACTGTACCACTAATCCAGAGAGAGGGAGAGAGAGAGAGAGAGATTTTAGTGAGTTACTGCTGTCGATATTCGAGCCCTAGTCCCCGCTACATTTAACTACTGTTTGAAAACGTGAAGCCATTTATCACTCCATTCTGTCTCCTTGCTGCACGTTCTCATTTATCACCGATGGTTCCATTGTAAGTTAGTGGCAGGTTGCACAATTGCTGGCCAAACCCACTGCAGGCAAATTACTGGCTGAACGTATTAACCAACTCGGCCGCATTTTCTGTCAGTTTCGTTCATTGGTGCTTTTGAAATGCCGGTAGATTTAGCATTTCTGTGCCCCTAGGCACAATTATAGCATGCGCCCTCGAAAGAACAATACCAGTAGTGAAGTACTTCAGATTGAAAAACAGATATAAAAATAATAAAACTTAGCCCATTACAGTAAGGCCGGTATTTACCAACGAGTGTAAAAAGCTCTTATCTTGGTTTAAAGCTAAGGAATCCAAGATAACAGTTAACTTTGTATTCATCAACAAAAGTCGCTAGTGTAACGGCCGCAGGGTTTTGAGAGCTTTCTAGACTTACTTAAAACCCTCTCAGTGCCGCGCGTATTTGTAAGGTACTAGCCAAGAGTGCCACCCACTTTTTGTCTTATTTGCAACTCTCTAGAAAAAAAATCACCACTCTCTCAATTTATACCCATTCCCAGTAAAACTTTTTCCTGTTATATAAAAGGAATGTTCCTTTGAATTAATGGCACTTTATACCTAAGACATTTATAGTTAAAATAAATAATAACATTTAAAATTTCAAATTCGTCCGCCTCTGTGGTGTAGTGGTTAGTGTGATTAGTTGCTATCCCCGGAGGCCCGGGTTCGATTCCCGGTTCTGCCACGAAATTTGAAAAGTGGTACGAGGGCTGGAACGGGGTCCACTCAGCCTCAGGAGGTAAAATGAGTAGAGGTGGGTTCGATTCCAACCTCAGCCATCCTGGAAGTGGTTTTCCGTGGTTTCTCACTTCTCCTCCAGGCAAATGCCGGGATGGTACCTGACTTAAGGCCACGGCCGCTTCCTTCCCTCTTCCTTGTCTATCCCTTCCAATCTTTCCATCCACCAATAAGGCCCCTGTTTAGCATAGCAGGTGAGGGCGCCTGGGCGAGGTATTGGTCATTCTCCCCAGTTGTATCCCCCGACCCAAAGTCTCACGCTCCAGGACACCGCCTTTGAGGCGGTAGAGGTGGGATCCCTCGGTGAGTCCGAGGGAAAAACCGACCCTGCAGGGTAAACAGATAAAGAAGAAGAACTTCCACATTTTAAGGCAAATGTGTAGTTCTATAAATCGGTATGGCACACTAACTGATGGTATTTCTTGTAGTACAACCTCTTGACTGTCAATCTGGATAAAATTATGTTATTCGGAGTGATAACGTGTCATAAAAATCAAAATATAAGCTATATGTTCAACATCATGAGGAGGGTCACATTTCGGTCCAGGTAACTCTAGGAAAGGGTGAGATGGTTGGTATGGTAAATCAATATCAGCTGGGGCTGTACCTTAATTAAGGCCATGGCCGCTTCCTTCCAACTCCTAGGTCTTTCTTATCCCATCGTCGCCATAAGACCTTTCTGTGTCGGTGCGACGTAAAGCCACTACCAAAATAATATTGTTATTTGTTTTACGTCCCACTAACTACTTTTACGGTCTTCAGAGACGCCGAGGTGCCGGAATTTAGTCCCGCAGGAGTTCTTTTACGTGCCAGTAAATCTACCGACACGAGGCTGTCGTATTTGAGCACCTTCAAATACCACCGGACTGAGCCAGGATCGAACCTGCCAAGTTGGGGTTAGAAGGCCAGCGCCTTAACCGTCTGAGCCACTCAGCCCGGCCACTAGCGAAATAAGATATATATGTCAGTATCAGGGGTAACTTCACTGAATAATGGCAATGTGTGATGATGTACTAATATTACCGTGGACTTACTTTCCGAATGATCCCTAACCACGGCAATTGGCGGTGTTCCACTTACAAGATCGTTTTCACAATCACTCTCACTGATTATAACCTCACTAGAAGTGTTTTCAACACTATTATGAAGTCCAGTTCACTTTCTGACTTGACATAATCGTCGTCATTCCCTAAACTACGTAAGTAATCAGAGCATCATCGTTGTAAATACGTCCTCTCTTAAGTCCGCTATCACTGTTGACATGTGCGGACACAACCTTCACATTTGTAAGTATTCGGCACACGAAAACAAATAATTTTATGCGGATCCTAGTGGTAAATTTGAGACTGCACACTTTCCTTGATAAGAATATATTGCTATGTGCTACCATATAACAGAAAAGGAAAAACTACGACGGTTTCTAAACGAGTCTGCATTAGGGATGAAATATTATTCCTGGCACTTTCGGCGAGTTTACAGAGGAAGGAAAAATCATCCCTTGGCGCTCAAAGAGTGAAATAAACCAAAGTACGTCGCAAACAACACACTAACTAACCCCATGGCATTACAGCCTACCAAGCGACCGCTGCTCAGCCCGAAGGCCTGCAGATTACGAGGGGTCGTGTGATCAGCACGACGATTCCTCTCGGCCGTTATTCTTGGCTTTCTACACCGGGACCACTATCTCTCAATCAATCAATCAATCAATCAATCAATCAATCAATCAATCAATCAATCAATCAATCAATCAATCAATCAATCAATCAATCAATCAATCAATCAATCAATCAATCAATCAATACTGAGCTGCATTTAGGGCAGTCGCCCAGGTGACAAATTCCCTATCTGTTGTTTTCCTGGCCTTTTCCTAAATGATTTCAAAGAAATTGGAAATTTATTGAACATCTCCCTTGGTAAGTTATTCCAATCCCTAACTCCCCTTCCTATAAATGAATATTTGCCCCAGTTTGTCCTCTTGAATTCCAACTTTACCTTCATATTGTGATCTTTCCTACTTTTATAAACGCCACTCAAACTTATTCGTCATTCCATGCAACCATTTCGCTGACAGCTCGGAACATACCACTTAGTCGAGCAGCTCTTCTTCTTTCTCTCAGTTCTTCCCAACCCAAACTTTGCAACATTTTTTAACGCTACTCTTTTGTCGGAAATCACCCAACTACGAGTTACGTCATCTTGTTGCTACGTGGTTTTTACCATAAAGTTTGCCGCACAACCAAGTTTCATGCACCTACCGTGAACTGTGTATGCTCTCTCTGCGATAATATTTGTGATCGTTACCATCTCGATAAGTGCCCGAAGAGGAAGTCTTTGGAAGAATTATGCGACTAGTTATTTATTCCTTGTAACATATAGCCATTGGGTGCAATAAATTCTATTATTTTAAATTCTATTATTGAAAATGCTGCTTGAAATACTTGCTGCAAGATACATCAGTGTGATTCCAACGTTGCTCACGAGGATCTCCTTCAATCACATCTAATTGTGGAATTTTCAAATCCAGTGGTTCACTTTTCTTGTCTTCTAACAAAGTCGTGCTTGATGTAGATACACCTTCATTTACTTCAAAGTAGTTACTTACTGTAAATTGTTTTCGCTCTTTCAATTTATTTTAGTAACGCGTATTACGCTCTTTTCGTTTCAGTTCTTTCATTCCTTCATCATTCACTGTCCGGCTCCATGGCTAAATGGTTAGCGTGCTGGCCTTTAGTCACAGGGGTTCCGGGTTCGATTCCATAATTGGTTAATTCCGCTGGCACGTGGACTGGGTATATGTGTCGTCTTCATCATCATTTCAATCTCATCACGACGCGCAGGTCGCCTATGGGAGTCAAATCGAAAGTCCTGCATCTGGCGAGCCAAACAAGTCCTCGGACACTCCCGTCAATAAAAGCCATACGCCATTTCATTTCATCATTCACTTCTCTCGTTTCATCTCTTTCCTTTACACGTTTTTGCCGAATCCTAATCAAATATTTGTTTTCCATTATTAATTTGTTATTCTATACAACTGACCACGATGTATTCACAACGACAGCTAACTTCCAGCACAGTGCGACCTTATAACAGTGTATGCGTGTGACGTCACATATTTAGGACAATTTTTTCCTGAATTTGAAGCGCTATTTCTTGAAAACATCATTTTATATTTGTAATTTGTTTTTCAAAAGGTGGTCTCTTCTTTTATCTGCTAATTGAGACATTTAACATAATCGTAAGTGAAATACTTTGAGCGATATACGCGTTCTGCCCAAACACTAAAAGCGTCTTAAAATTGAATTCCATATACCCGTTGTGGAAGAACGTAAGCCTGCATTAAAATATTTCGAATAATGAATATTATAGCGGTTTAAAATTTTACTGGAGGAGGACTGGCCGGTAGGGAAATCTGAGATGGCAGCTCGTAGACGACTGGAATACCTGTTTGAAAGAGAAAATCACAGTGGGTCTCCGTAAATCGTAAAAGTAGGTAGCGGACGTAAAACCAATAACATTATAGACAGTTCTTATGACGAGGATGGGATATGTCAGGAAGGGAGCTCATTCCATGTTAATAAAACAGTATTGCTCTTATGGACCTACAAGAAGTGAACACACCCCCTCTTAGACGCTCGTAATTCCTTGTGATTAAGGATTATTATAATGTACTTTATATTGTATTATGAAATAAAGAAAATGGATGAGACATGTTTTTGCCCATGAGTTATTACAATAATTACTTAACATTCTCTATTTAATAAATACATTCGCAGGGAGGAAGCACAGTGGCAGAAACAACCATCGCGTTGTTGCCTTCCTTTACTTTCCTTCCGAGTTGCTCTGGTACGATCACCGCCGTCTCAATCCTATATACTGCCTGCTCTATGCTATGCGGTTAACAGGCTTCTCAGCGTGAGCTCTTAGTATCACGAACCTCCGCTAGGGGCGCCAGCTAACACACCTAACTTATCTCCGTAACCACGTTATTGTGTTCCAGTGCGTTTGAATCGAGCATTTATGTGTGTATGTCTCTGGTTGTAAAATGATGAATTGTTGTGTTCCTCTGTGTATGTCAAAGCAAAAAATCCAAATTCTTCAGGCGTGAGGATTCCTATTATCCCCCAATTAAAATACTTTGGGAAAATTGGCTTAACGCTATATCAAGGCAAGGATCAACCATGGTTAATCAATGGATTCCATCAGATTATTCTCGTGTTTGTAGCCTGAATTTTAGAGATGGAGATAAAAGATAAAACTAAAAGGAAAATATATTGAAGCCAGAGAGTGTGCCTAGTCGGTCTTCGAATTATCCCCATTACCTTCAAACCAGAAAAATAGCTCCACGAAACACCAGAAAGTGACAAGATATTTCTTCCGAAGAAATCTGTGATGAAACAATCTCTTCAACCGCAGGAAATACAATGGATGGCGAGTACGAAATTAATTTGAACAACGATGTATCAATCCAAGTCAATATTGCAACGAGTAAGAATGACAGCTGTGATCATAAAATCAGACATTAGAGGTTCCGATCAAGAATTCTGAGACTGCGATAACAGCTGATGACTAACCACAAGGAAGTTAAAAGACTTCAGAGACAATTCGAAGACAACCCAGAAATTGATCGTCTGGATAAAGTAAAGGAAACAGCCAAATATACAGGTAAACGACCGTTTAAAAAATCAAATCCATAATTTTCGCAAGACAAAATCTGGGCAGTCAGAAGAAAATCACGCGGTACTATGCGGCGTGGGGAATAGTATCCCAAACGGTTACGAACATGGCAGGACTCCTGGTCTAGTGTCAGCTCCGTCACAAAGTGCTCTGGACAGGTAGCCTAAATGGAAAATGTTGATTAGTGAAGGGAAGACTTAGAGCTGGTTGTACAGAAAACTCTCAGACCAACAGAGAGTAGTGTAATAGTGATCGGCGATTAAAGGGCTAATTAGGTACGGCTCTTCTACGACCGAACCAGGGACAAGTTCGTTTGCGTTGTCAGTGTTGAAGGTGTATGGGGCACAGATATAGTCAAATCTCCTCCTCTCGCGAATAAACTGTTGTGTTTTCTTGTAATCCGAATTTCAAAGAAGTTCTCTAGTCCTGCTGCCTACTTCCCCGTTAAAGGCTTAGAAGCTCCGATCTATCCCTTTTAGTTCAAAAATTATTACTGTAATGCCTTTCGGCAAAATAATCCAAATTGTGTGCATTTCTATTCACCAGCTGATAAAATACTTACAATGGCTGAATGATGATTTCATCGAGTGTCATGATTTGTCATGTGATAACCTTAAAGAACTTATGAAAATGTGCTAGAAAATACAGGAGGGTTACAAAGACGACTTGGAAGAATTTTTGAGTGATGAGGTTGTTAATTTGGTTGGAATAAAAACGTGAAAAACTGAAGTGTCTGACTAATGAGACGGCAGAAGCTGTCTCGTTAACTGTGAAATCTGTAGTGGAGTGTGTATCTTATCTGTTACAAAATCGGTTATTTCATGTTCTCACTAGATGATTTTCAGGAGACGCAACAGAAGCTCTATTGAGTTCAGTGAGATTGGGTGGTGGATTTACTGACATGACGAACACACACACTGTATTATGTGCTATAAAACGTATCTTGAAAACTGGTCATGAACAAAGGGTCAGCGAAACAGTAATATAACTTTCTTTGCGCCCACTGCTGGTAAATAACACTAAGAAAAGGACTGAAAAGGTGCTCCGTTACTCGGGTCGAGAAAATTCTGAAATTTGTATGTACCACGCAGCAGTGGGATGATCCTATAATATATTTACCGTAACTGGTAAGATTTTATATATTTTACGTTTCTATGTCTTAAGCCAAGCTTAGATGTGAAATGTAAGTTTATTTATGTGCATTATCTTCTCAGTTAGTACCCACATGTTACGCGTGATCTGTTACGCCGTTAATCGCCGGCAGCTTATCACTGTTGAAGAGAAGTCATCTATTTATTTGTGTGTGTTCTAACATTCGTGTACTGTACAGCAGTTGTTACTGAATATTTTGATGCTGTGGTGTGCAGCGATACATCATAGTGTAACTGTTCGCTCTCCTAATCTTCACACTTGTGGAGACGAAAGTTAATAGCTGGGGACACATGAATATAAATATAAACTATATGTGGCTTGCCCGCAAATTGCCACACAAATAGAATCAATTATCATTACATGGTTTCCCATTTCTCTATGTAATGTTTGGGCGCCAGCTTTACAGTTTTAAACAAAACTGTACAGCAAAATTTATATTTACTAGCATAGAGACTTATACTTAAATCACAGGGGTGGGATTTTAAATAATTAACCATTAAGTATCGCTTTGAGAAAGAAAATTAACGCAATATCTCGTCAAATGAATTTATTAAACAAAAAATGAGATGAGTCAGAAAAGTACCTTTTAGTTTGGAGGGAATTAAGAATTTAACGTTACTGTAATTTACTGTTGCTTGCATTGTTTAATTGTGGCTCACCAATTTGTAGCTTCCGTTGAGGTCATCTGTATTCCGTGGTTACTCGTTCCCCTTTTCTCGTTGCAGACTGGCTCCACGGACATCCTTCCTTCCTTCCTTCCTTCCTTCCTTCCTTCCTTCTGCGATATGGTTTAGGCTATCTGGACTAGCAATCCTTAATTGCCTAATCTTTAAATTAGACATTAGACATTAGACATGAGGAGAAAAGTCAGTGTTGTGAATTTTTTCGTGTTATCAGAAATCTCAATCCAACTTAGCTATTCTACTGATACAAGACAGACTTGTACCGATTACCGTGGACTTGAACTAAGGTAGTTCTTCGTCCAGAATAATTATAAAATATATCACAAGCCGTATGCTTCTTTCGTCTCACCCTGATCCGACATCACAGCAGCTACGTACTATGTCTTGAAGCGAAAACACACTGTCCCGAAAATGATTGTGTCTCCAAGAGAACACTCACTGTCTCAAAATAATATAGTTGTGTCTTGAGGAGTGCTCCGCGCAAGATAATATACAGGAGCTCTCCCCACTCTTGGTAACTGCTCCATACCCAGTCTCTATACAACGAAGCATCTGATTCGTAGATCTCATATCATATCTTCCCTCTCTTCATTCTTCACAAGTAACCAGTAGGCGTGGCGACGAAGTAGTCTCCTAGCTTGTTAGCCTTGCATGCGGGTCGCTGTATAGTACAGTACTCATGAGTTAAACCCAATGACTCATCATAACGTCCCCGCTTCAAGAATAATTTTCCGTATACACAATATGAGATGAAATGACACAAACTCAGACTCAACATATTGACCATATTTACAGTACATAATGAATTCCTATCTTACAATTCAAATAATAAATGATGTTCTAATATATACAATATGATTACAAAATCCTTATTTACAATTGATTGAAGTTAAATTAATATGTCTTAATGAATAATTTCGGATGATGGATAATCTTGATATCGAGTGAAATCACGTAATAGGACTGTACAATAAATTAGTATGGCTGGAGAAGCCTGGACGGTTACAATAGCATGACTTGTACTGATACAGAAATTCACTATGATGTTTATCTGTGCTTCGTTTTGTTATTTAGCTTTTGTTTCTTAATTACATTTTATTTTTTGCAACATTTTACCACTTTTTTACAAGCGCATTTAATTGTAACCATTCTTTTCATGGGACGATATGACGGCACAGTAGTACCCGGCGTTGCCTGGCCAAATTTATTAAATGCAATTAACTGCATCCCCCCGCCCCGAGACTATAAAAATTATATTTTGTCTATTTTCTGCCCTAAACGTCAATACTGAGCTTTTGTGTGTGCTGTAGTTTATCCGTGTTTCTGTAAAAACCGAAACAAGCCCTCCCTCCGCCCTACAACCCCTGTACCCAGATTTAAAAAAAAGTAATTTGCAGCTTACTTCCTCCTTCTTTTATGTCACGGTTTTCCCGTGACGCGGTTGAGCCGAGCCGTTCGATATGGCAACCCTGTTGTCATTAGAGCAATACTGTTTTCTTAACATGGAATGACCTAAGGCGGTGGATTTCAAGGAACGAGTTTTAAGCTGTTACTTTTATTTTAAAGATTTTGTCCACAAATCTTGAAAATAGAACACGAACTTAATTCACTATGAAAAGGATATGAATGACGTTAGCAACAATCATCTCAAAGTGAATGAATGATCTGGCAGGGGAAAGAGGACATATTTTATTTTAGTAATAACATCGCGTCCTCACAATGTGATCATTAGAACTCTTTTCAGTGTCATAACTTCTCATGCGATAACTTTAAAGAACGTACGCAAATGTGCTAGAAAATGCAGGAGGGTTACAAAGACGACTTGGAAGAATTGTTGAGCGATGAGGTTGTTCATTTTAAAGCGTATAGGCCATTAAGAGCAACGACATTAAAACATCTTCCTCATATGCATTATATGCTGTATAGTGTTGTTTAAAAACCACATTCAAGGACTGTTTCCTAATGCATTACAAATATTTTTGTCAACCATTGCAACCACTGAAGGCTCTTTCTCTTTCCTCACAAGACTCAAGAATTATTTACGATCATCCATGTCGCAAGATCGAGTGAACAGTATTGACATATTCTCCGTGAATTGTGACATAACGCAGACTATGATGATGAGATCGAAGAAATTGCAACAAAGAAAACGACCACTCGTTGTCTGACTTGAGTTTGGTGAGTTCAATACGCATGTATTTTTTACCGAGCTCGATAGCTGCAGTCGCTTAAGTGCGGTCAGTATACAGTATTCGGGAGATAGTAGGTTCGAACCCCACTGTCGGCAGCCCTGAAAATGGTTTTCCGTGGTTTCCCATTTTCACACCAGCCAAATGCTGGGGCTGTACCTTCATTAAGGCCACGGCCGCTTCCTTCCCACTCCTAGCATGGGCGCCCGCAAGGGGGGGCAAGGGGGGGCACTTGCCCCCCCCCCTGGAATTCTAAAGATGTTGATGTTCAATTGTTTAATATCATACCAGATTATTTCATAAACTGAAATTACTGACAGTCATCAAGTATATGTTATAACTGGAAGTTTCTGTAAACAATTTAATGTTGCTGACGTTATATTAGTTTTTATATTCAAGAAAATTGTTAATGTGCCCCTCCCCCCTGGAAAAGATCCTGCGGGCGCCCATGACTCCTAGCCCTTCCCAGTCCCATCGTCGCCATAAGACCTATCTGTGTCGGTGCGACGTAAAGCAACTAGCATGTATTTTCTTATTATTATTCTTATTATTATTATTCTTCATCGTTAGGGCCTATAAGGACCGCGAGACCTCAACTGTTTGTCTTCTTTTCCGGATTACGCTTGATATTTTTCGGTGTGGGTGTATATTTCTATGTTGCTCCGAAGTCTGTAAACACCGTATTTGAGGTTGGTTCCAAGCATTTTTCTGATAATTGTCCTTTCCTTAATTGCCAGTGTTTCGAGCAGGCTGTGCGTTCGAAGTTTTAAACCATTCTGCCGCATATAGTGCTTCAGATCTAATTATAGTTTGATAATGTTTAATTTTTGCATTTCGAGAGATGGAGTTTTTGTTATATATGTTTCGAGTGAGTTGGAAGGCTGTTTCAAACTTGTTGAAACGTTTTAAGACGGCGAACTCCTCAGAATTGTTGGATTCAACCAATTCACCAAGGTATTTGCATCTTTCCACTTTCAAGATTCTACCGTGGGTATTCAGAAGACGAAATGGCGTATGGCTTTTAGTGCCGGGAGATCCCAGGACGGGTTCGGCTCGCCAGGTGCAGGCGACCTGCGCGTCGTGATGAGGATGAAATGGTGATGAAGACGACATATACACCCAGCCCCTGTGCCAGGGAAATTAACCAATGATGGTAAAAATTCCCGATTCTGTTGGGAATCGAACCCGGGACACCTGTGACCAAAGACCAGCACGCTAACCATTTAGCCATGGCGCCGGACAGTCAGAAGATATGTATTTATTATCATTATGTTATTATTATTCAGGTACGTACAAATGTAAGCTAGTTGGTGGGGAGGAAATACTTTTCTCTACTTAGGGGCGTCAAGTAGCTGGGTACAGCCCCAGCATTTGCCTGGTGTGAAAATGGGAAACCATGGAAAACACATTGAGGGTGCCGACAGTGGGGTTCGAACCTTCTATCTCCCGAATACAAGCTGACAGCTACGTGACTCAAAGCGTGCAATCGCTCGCTCGGTTTTTGTATTTTACCCACCGCAATAATAAGTGCACTCCCCCCCCCCCAAATAGGGTAGGCATCAGGAAGGGCATCCGAATGTAAAAATGGGCGAAATTGGCATGGACATTAGGAAAATGGCCAGGAAGACGTAGAAGTGCTCGGTGACGTCAGAAGCTCTCTATGTATGTTTTCTCTTAGAATCTCCTAATCGGCCATAGAGGGTCATGGCCTCGCTTCCTCCTTTCCCTCCACTTCAAGGGTACCTGACTCACCGAGATTGTGCTTCCGCTCTTGGGGACACGTTTACGTGTCTGAGGGAGCGAGCACTTACGACCAGGATACTTTTCTACTACATTTAGTGCTACTTTACATATTTCTAGTACCTTCTCTTAAATCTTTATAAGAATTCACAAAATTAATATTTAGAGAGAGGGAGAGAGAGAGAGAGAAATGAATTTATTTCCGTTTCCCTCATATGGAGGCTGTCAAAAAGACAAAGCTTACATAAAAAGTTGATTGATAACTACAAGGGTCTTGTAAAATAAGTCTGTAAATGATTGGTATACCATATTATAGCCTACCTTTTACTTAATGAAAATCGCATGAATCAATACTTTTAAAACCCATGAGGAACTTCTTATGGACAGAGATATAGCTGAGAGAATAAATGTCTTACTATTGTTAAAGAGCCTTTCAGGGATGCTATCAAAATGTCCTTAATCCAAATTAAATTTCTTACAAAATTTGTGAACTGTGTGAGTAGGCTAATGGTGCGTCTTGCTTCTATCATCAGTCCTAACAGCTGTATGAAATATATGATATTTCTGAGCGTAATATGGAATTGTAGGTTTATATATATCACATTTGGATGATGCTTCGGTTCTAATTGTGGGGTCTACTTGAGTCCAGTGTTATAGCTATCATGTCATTCCGGTGGCTTGACCCAGCCATGTACCTCCTCGTAGGGCTTCAACAATCATAGATCTTATAAAATTCTTCTTTCGCTATCGCTTTTTACCACACCTGTGGGGTCGCGGGTGCGAACGTTGTCGCAAGGTGTATTTGTCCCTGTTTTACGGCCGGACGCTCTTCCTGACGCCAACCCTATATGTAGGGATGTAATCACTATTGCGTGTTTCTGTGGTGGTTGGTAGTGTGGTATGTTGTGTGAATATGATGAGGAGAGTGTTGGGACAGACAGATACACCCAGGCCCCGAGCCAGAAGAATTAATCAGAAGCGATTAAAATCTCGGACCCGGCCGGGAATCGAACTCGGGACTCTCTAAACCGAAGGCCAGTACGCTGACAATTCAGCCAACGAGTAGGACCATAGATCTTATACAGTGATCTAGAGAATTCCGTAGTGTGTCAGTAAATGGACAGGAACCCGAGACGTGGCCAAGTGGTTCAGTCTCACGGTTTCAACGCCGAAAGTGGTTGTCTTGGGACCTGCCAGATAAGGCACGAACTGGAACTACATTTGCTATCAGTTTTATGGTATTTCTGCTGGTTGAATCTTCCGGTTTTCTTTTCCACTGATTGGCTGGTGTGTATTCCTTATATAGTATAACACCCCTTACTCTGTTGTGGTAAGGAAAACCAGGCATCGAATTCATTGTCACGTAGTAGTCGAAACGGGTTATAACGACCTTGAAGGGACCGCCAATTAACGGTCGTTATAGGCGATAGTGGCACTAACCGGTTATAACGACTCTGAAGGGACCGCTAATTAACGGTCGTTGTAAGCGATAGTGGCACAAACCGGTTATAACGACTCTGAAGGGACCGCTAATTAACGGTCGTTATAGGTGATAGTGGGAGAACCCGGTTATAACGGCTCTGACGGGACCGGCAATATAGGCGACAGTGGCACAAACCGGTTATAACGACTCTGACGGGACCGCTAATTAACGGTCGTTATAGGCGATAGTGGCATAAACCGCTTATAACGACTCTGAAAGGACCGCTAATTAACGGTCGTTATAGGCGATAGTGGCACAAACCGGTTATAACGGCTCTGAAGGGACCGGCAATATAGGCGATAGTGGCACAAACCGGTTATAACGGCTCTGACGGGACCAGCAATATAGGCGATAGTGGCACAAACCGGTTATTACGACTCTGAAGGGACCGGCAATATATGCGATAGTGGCACAAACCGGTTATAACGGCTCTGACGGGACCGGCAATATAGGCGATAGTGGCACAAACCGGTTATAACGGCTCTGAAGGGACCGGCAATATAGGCGATAGTGGCACAAACCGGTTATAACGGCTCTGACGGGACCGGCAATATAGGCGATACTGGCACAAACCGGTTATAACGGCTCTGAAGGGACCGGCAATATATGCGATAGTGGCACAAACCGGTTATAACGACTCTGAAGGGACCGGCAGTATAGGCGATAGTGGCATAAACCGGTTATAACGGCTCTGACGGGACCGCTAATTAACGGTCGTTATAGGCGATAGTGGCATAAACCGCTTATAACGACTCTGAAAGGACCGCTAATTAACGGTCGTTATAGGCGATAGTGGCACAAACCGGTTATAACGACTCTGAAGGGACAGGCGATAGCAGCATCAACCGGTTATAACGACTCTGAAGGGACCGACAACTAATGCTCGTTATAGGCGATAGTGGCACAAATCGGTTATAACGACTCTGAAGGGACCGGTAATTAATACTCGTTATAGGCGATAGTGGCACAAACCGGTTATAACGACTCTGAAGGGACCGATAATGCTCGTTATAGGCGATAGTGGTACAAAACGGTTATAACAACTCTAAAGGGACCGATAATTAATGCTCGTTATAGGCGATAGTCGCACAAACCGTTTTTTGTTGTTGATGAAAATGTCATTTCTGGAACTTTCAGGCTGCACATTAACAGAATAAGTTAACACTTCAAAAAATATAAGTGAAATATTTGTGGAGTGTCAGTGAGAAGAATTTTTCTTCTGATGTTTACAGAATACGTACAACAATAATATGTGAACACAATATAAAATAACAAGTGAGGAAAGAAGTAGCACCATTGTAAGTTGATCAATAATGTTGCACACAGTCTTGGCTAATAAATGAGATGTTATCTCCGTCTTTCCATATTGTAGAAATCGTTGAGGGTGGTTCACCCAATTCCTTCCTCACGCTGACGTTTGTTTCGCCATTTTGTAATCCACACATTATTTGTGATTTTCTTTCAATAACACATTCCCTTTCTTTTGCGACGTCTTCACAGCGGTGCTTGCTTTAACCATTTAACAGACTGATTTGTAATGTACAATCCACTGAAAACAGATTTTGAAAGTAAGGTTTCGTTGTCAGCAATCCACAAACGCGTAACAAACAAAAATCGACATTGGACGTTATAGTCGATACATTTCTCTGAAAATGTGATAAATAGACCTCGGGTGTTTAAGACATAAAAAAGCCCAAAAAAGCAAGCAAATATGACCTCGAAAGTGACGAAATATGACGCAAAAATTACAAAATATGACACGAAAATGATTAATCTAAACATAATCATTTTGAAATAAATTCTAAATCAAAACGGCAATTCGTTTGATAGACATTTGTATTTATTCTTACTTTCATATTGATTTTCTGAATGTACACACTCAGGGTGGCCACAAAGTCCCGTTACCCCCCTCTTATAACCAATAGAAACTCTAAAACCTAGTTAAATAAGTTGCACACCATTTCTAAGAGAGGTTTTCTTGGGAATATACGGCATTACGGGTCCAAAACATCAGTCTGTGCACCATCATTTTCATGGCAAAGGATAATACGGTGCCAAGTTCAGTGCGACATTCTTCGGAGCATTGCTGGTGTGACTTTAGTGAAAGCTTGTCTTACAGAATCTTTCAGTTCATCAGTGGTATTGTAACGGTTTTGTGAAACAATACCCTTTATGAATCCCCATAGCGCATTATCAGTATTATCACATGTGGTAAGGTCTGGGTTTCGTGGTGGCCAGGCAGGTGGAGCCGGCAGCACAGGAGAACCACGACCTATACATGGCTCTGGAAGAACTTAATTAAGATATTCGCGCACTGTAATGGCAAAATGGGCAGGTGCTCCATCATGCTGGAATCAACATGTCTCTTTAATTTCGTGGTCCTCCAAGAGAGGAACAAACCAGTCCTGTAACATGTTCAGGTAACTGTGCTGATTCACAGCATCGTCGTAAAGAATGGCCCAAACAAGCGTCTGCTGTCCATGGCTGCCCACATTTCGTGCGCGAGAGCTCTTGTAAATAGCACACTCATCGGAAAAGAGCACTTGGCCTCGTTTTGGTATTGTGTCGAACATCTGAAGAAGTGCCGCACATGCCTCCATTCTCCGGTCCATGTCAGCATCCGATAATTCCTGGACGGGCGTAGGCCGATATGGGCGCAAGCCTAAGTCTTTCTTCATGTGCTTCTGCATTGTCGACCGGGGTATTTGCAATTCCGCCTATCCTTTACGCGTCGACTTCTTCGGCGAACTCTCCACAGACTCCTCGACAAACTAACATGTTTCTCTTCTTGTGGAGGGTCTCCCACTTCTATCCTTATCTTTCACACTTCCTGTGGCGAAGAGTTTCTTTTCCCATCGCAGAAGTGTTTGTTTTGAAGGAAGGCTCTCGTTGAAATCGTGCCCGAAAGTCAGTACGAACGTGTGGTATTGTCTTCCCTGTTTGCCCTCTCTCATCCACCCAACAACTTGGAATAAGACATTGTTCAATAATGTAACTGGACGTACACACAATCTGAAACATAGAACAAAACGAACGTGCATTAACATTTATAAGGGGGTAACGGGAATTTGTGGCCACCCTGTATTGTCCTTGATTCACTTATTAAACATTTGTGAATAAGTCCGCTAAGATTATCATATCACACAACATTTTAAAAGTCAGAACATGTTTGCACCCTGCAGTAATGGTTTGAAATACAAGAAAACTAGAAATTAATCTATTAAAAAAATCGGAACGTTTAAGCCAAGATTTCATTAATGTTATTCAAATGTGTTAAAGTTTAAACTGAGTACCACGAAACGAATTAAGTAGATGTCTTGCAATACAATGTGGTAGGGCGGCAGGACCTATAGTTCAAACTCACATACGTTTTACATTCTTCTTCGCGGGTGGAATTGAAGTGTATGACAAGATTCATGTTTTGCGAACACTTGTTCGCATTCGGTATGTTGAAGATGATTTTGCACAGCTACAGCTGTCGTCAAACCGCCGAAATGTGAGCGAAATATGAAGTTTCTACGAAAACAGCTCAAAATATTACCTTATGACGAATATAGCCGAAATATGAATTTATGTGACAAATAAACATCACTTAGTTGTGACCATAATCACCTGATTTGTACCAAAATCCAATTAGGCAAGAAAATAGGGAGAAAGAAAAAAATATGACTTCTCCTAAACATCCGAGCCCTAGTGATAAAATCGTTTTATACGATATGTCGTGATAAGCGACGTCGTACTAAGAGATTTTTAAATACAATGTTTATACAGGATTTAGACGGGACCGTTATATCCGATGCCCCAATAAATGGTTTCGACTGTATTTGTAATGTTCAATTTAGTGACTGTACCTACTTGTCCATGTATCTTCTCACACTCTAAGAGCTACGAGAAGTTGCTAATTTCCTCAGTAAAGCTGTATAGAAGAAGTTTGTGCTGGAATTCGAACCATTGTGACTCTCACATGACCGAAACTTCCTCTGTCTTAAGCAACGATTGCATTGGCGGCTAAATTGCTAGAAAACAGAACCCAGATAATTAGAGTAGGTGAGGCATGATCTGATCTTGTACTGATTAAGAGGGGAGTTCCGCAAGGGAGTGTTCTTGGACTTTTATATTTCCTTACATACGAGAGCTGTAAATAAAGAAGTGGCAACGTAGTCCAGACACTCGCAGGAGATCGGACATGCGCAAGCAGGATATGTGAGCGGTCAGGTGGCGCTGTTGTCGATGTGTAGTGTGAATTTGACGGGCATCCAGTTGGGGGTGTTGTTGCTGTGTGGCGTTGAAGTGAAAAGTGTCGATTTCATTGCTCAAGGTGATCGGCTTTCGTGGATTAAAATCGAGGTTGCCCTTGGCAAAGGTGCATCAGAATGTTGTCGAGTATAACGTGAAGCCTGTGGAGAGAATGCATTATCATTTAGGATGGTTGCAAGATGAGTCAAGGCGTTTTGTGTGGATCGGAATGAGGCTGTGGATTTTCACCGCACAGGTCGGCCGTCATTCCTCAAGATCAGATTGGCATCGTGAGTGGTCTCGTTTCCGTAGACCATCGATAGACTGATCGGGAATTATCCGTAGAGGTTGGTCTCAGTCATCAGATGGTGTGGGATATACTGACGAAATGTCTTAACATGAAGAAAATTGTGTGCCGTTGAATTCCACAGACGTTTAGAAATCACACCGCTTTGCACTCGTTGGTATCCACCTGGACAGATACCGCAACGAAGGAGACGCATTTCTGCAGCGTATTGTCGCCATTGATGAGACGCGGGCACGACCCTGTGAGCCTGAATTAAAGCGTCAACCAATGAATCGCGTCACCAAGGTTCGCCACGTGCACAGAAATTTTTACAAGAACCCAGTCGGGTGATACTGATTCTGGCATACGATTACAAGCATGCTGTACCTGAGGGACAAAGCGTCAAGAGTGACTACTATTTCCGATTTCCGGAGCGACATCTGCATCCGGCTATGCGGCCCAAATGTCCACTTTTATTGCGAAACGATCGCCCCATCGCGTTGCATGGCAACGCAAACAATGTCAAGCTCTTATTGCAACGATGGCATTGGGAGGTCTTGGAACACCCTCCGTACTCACCAGACATGAAGCCCTGTGACTTCGACCTGTTTCTGAAGTTTAAGGAACCCCTCCGAGGCCGCCGATTCCATAAAGAGCTTTGGAATTACCAATGGTTGAGACGACGACGAAATAAATATACCCTTGGAAAAACTGAAGGATTATTTTTCATCCAATTGCACATTAAATGCGGCCCTGAAACAGACAGTTCTAGACGGGAATTACGCAAAGACGCGAATAGATAGAGAAAACTTCTACTTCCGACCAGCAACCCACTCACAAGTAAGGTTTGCTATAAATCGCCTAACATCAACGGCGAAAGGAAATGACAGTATAGGAATACAGATGATAACAATTATTCTGGATGTGATATACCCTGCACTAATTAACATATTTAACTCTTCCTTTGTAGACAGCACATTTCCCGAAACATGGAAAGTCCTATAAAAAGTAGCTTCCCCTTCTGAACCATCTCACTACAGAGCCATCTGCATACTTTCTGCTTTATCCAAAGCGCTAGAGTTCATCGCTCATAGACAAGTAATAGACTACATGACGACTTTCAACTTAGTTCACCCACTACAATCTGGTTTTCGTCAAGCACACAGTACTGCGATGGCACTACTGAAGGTCACAGAAGACATTCGAGAAGCAATCAACAACAAGGAAGTGACAGTTTTAATACTTCTATACTTGAGCAAAGCTTTGCTCTCGAAATTGTGGAGGCTCGGACATTACTATTATTTTTTCTTAAATATTTCTGTTGTGTCTTTATTTGTATAGAAGCTTAGTTGCAGGCTCCTGTCAAATTTAATGGTTTCTATTAGGTAAATGAAATGGCGTATGGCTTTTAGTGCCGGGAGTGTCCGAGGACATGTTCGGCTCGCCAGGTGCAGGTCTTTCGATTTGATACCCATAGGCAACCTGCGCGTCGTGATGAGGATGAAATGATGATGAAGACGGCACATACACCCAGCCCCCTTGCCAGCGAAATTAACCATTGGTGGTTAAAATTCCCGACCCTGCCGGGAATCGAACCCGGGACCCCTGTGACCAAAGGCCAGCACGCTAACCATTTAGCCATGGAGCCGGGCTTCTATTAGGTAAGGTCCAACAACGGAATACTAGATTTCCAGTTGATGTACGCAAGCCGAGACAGGAATTTTTTTTTTTTTTTTTTTTTTTTTTTTGCTAGGGGCTTTACGTCGCACCGACACAGATAGGTCTTATGGCGACGATGGGATAGGAAAGGCCTAGGAGTTGGAAGGAAGCGGCCGTGGCCTTAATTAAGGTACAGCCCCAGCATTTGCCTGGTGTGAAAATGGGAAACCACGGAAAACCATCTTCAGGGCTGCCGATAGTGAGACAGGAATTCAATGCTCTATTTATTATTATTATTATTATTATTATTATTATTATTATTATTATTATTATTATTATTATTATTATTATTATTATTATTATTTGATTCGTTATTTTCAACCAAGGAGCGCGTGTGAAGTTATTTAGCAGTGTTTCTTCTTGTCTTCCCAAAATCACTTCGTCCTTTCGCTGTGCTTCCTTTTGCGTTCTTTCGTCTATCCTGCAGCTTGTCCTTTAGGTTGACCAGCAAACTTGTGTTCACGAGGTGCTCCCTAACTCTACACATTCGACCAGTCAACAGTATTATATCACTGCATGTCCAACAACAAAACTACAAAGAGGGAGCATCTGCACCTACTCAATATCTTTTAACGAGATTAGTACCAAGAAAACTAATGACACACCATAATATTTTGATGTTCATTATCCAACATTCTTAATCATATGATCTTAAAAGAAAAACAATATACATCGTTGAACGTTCTAGAATGCTTGGTACAAACATGCCTGTGAACGTACAAATTAATATAATTTCAAAGCGTACCGCAAGAATACTGTGAACATTTTATCGTATTTTAGTGTATTATATGATATTAATTTTTATTATATCCATATCATAGAATGTTCCAGAATGCTTAGTATAAACATACCAATGAATGAATATAACGATTCACCAATATGAACTGAATTTGAAAGTGTACCTCGAGAATGCCATAAACATTTTACGTGTAGAAATTCTATTTCACCGAATTATCTACTACTCAAGAACAGTACACTAGAACTTTATGTAACATATACATGTCATAGAATATTGACGCTTGTTTTTTAAAACAGAAGACACATCATATCATTGTATATTTTAATATTATCACTCACATCATGTGACATTCTTCATTAGATTTAGTAATGTTTTAAAATTATATATTAAGTTAACTTTAGATCTCATGACCAGCTGAGGATGACCTCTGTGAAGGTCGAAACCGGTACTGCTTACTAATAAGATATAATAAAGTATTGATTAGGTGGACGGTACCCATTCTTTGTGATTGTAAATACAAAGTAGCAATACGGACATGAAACTGATAGATTACAAAACTTGTGTTTGTTTATTAGATTTCTGAATTTTTTTCTGTCTTACAAGATTTATTCATTTATACCAATTTCCTGAAGATCTGTGTGTATTTCTGTAAGCCAGTTGTGATTTTTTAGAGATACTGCGAGATTTAGTATTTTCTGTGTTAGTACATTGTTATCCATCCTGATCAGGTGACCATAGAATTTTAATATTCTTTTTCTAACGGTGTCCGTGATTTTTTCTGTTATTTTATAGACTTCCTGTGATTTCCTTTTCATCCAAATGTCATTTTCGCATTTATGTCCTAGAGTTTTCCTGAGAATTTTCCTATCTTGTTTTTCGATGTTTTCTTATCGTGAACTGTCACCAATTATCAGTGTTTCTGATGTGTAAAGGGCTTCCGGTTTGACAACTGTGTTGGAGTGTCGTAATTTTGCCTTATGGGATATAGATTTTTTGTTGTATCTGCTCCAGACAATTTTGTAATTTTATAATTCCTTGTTTGCTTGCTGATTTATCCCGTTTGGTTGTATAATTTCGCCTAGGTATTTGAATTTATCTACTTGGGAGATTTTTCCATATCTAGTGATTAGAGGATGGTTGTTAAATCCTGATTTTGTACCTTCCATATACTTTGTCTTATCATATGAAATTTGCAGACTTGTTCTTGCCGGTATTTCATGAAGTTTTTCTACGGACTGGAGTGCCTCTTGTTTGTTGTTGGAGAGGATTGCCAAGTTATCTGCAAAGCGAGGCAATCAAGGTGAACTTTGTTATTGAGAAGTCTACCAATATTGGTCCCTTTAATTCATTTTTCTATTCTCGAACCACTTTTCCCAGAACTAGATTGAATAGTAGTGGTGATAATCCATGGCCTTGTCTGACCCCTGTTGTAAATTCGAATGGCATTGAAATTTCTCCTAAAAAATTAACTTTCGCTGTTGTTCCTGTGAAAGTTTGCTTGATCAATTCCCTTGTTTTTCTGTCGACTTGAAATTTCTCAAGTATGTTAAATAGAGTCTGTCGGTCTGTTGAATCATAAGTTTTTTGAATTCAACAAAGATAGTTATTGCTTGATTTGTTTTACGAATTTGTAAAATAGTTTTTAGGTTTAAGATTTGTTCTGGGCATGATCTTCCTTTTCGAAACCCTGCCTGATATTCTCCAATGGGGTGGTCGGTTTGTTTTTCTAATCTATTCAATAGAGCTTTAGAGAACAATTTGTAGACGACTAGTAGTAAGGAAATACCTCAGTAATTGTTTATATCTGATTTTTCCCCGTACTTGTGGAGTGGGTGAATTAGTGCACATTTCCGGTCTACTGGAATTTTCTCAGTATTCCAAATGTTCTGTATGATTTATTGAATTGCGTAAGACATTTTCTCACCACCTTCTTTCAACATTTCAGCAATTATCCCATCTTCTCCTGGTGCTGTGTTATCTTTCAATTACTGAGCTCGACAGCTGCAGTCGCTTAAGTGCGGCCAGTATCCAGTAATCGGGAGATAGTGGGTTCGAGTCCCACTGTCGGCAGCCCTGAAGATGGTTTTCCGTGGTTTCCCATTTTCACACCAGGCAAATGCCGGGGCTGTACCTTAATTAAGGCCACGGCCGCATCCTTCCAATTCCTAGGCCTTTCCTATCCCATCGTCGCCATAAGACATATCTGTGTCGGTGCGACGTAAAGCAAATAGCAAAAAAAAAAAAAAAAAAAAAAAATCAATTCTTGAATTATTTCCTTAATTTGTTCTAGAGTGGGTGGTTCCGAGTCTGGATTTGGTATAGGTTTCTCAAAGGTTAGTTGGTTTTGTGGACTTTCGCAATTTAATAGACTTTTTAAGTAGTCTACAAGAAGTTTGTAATTTTTTTATTTGTTTCTAATGATCCGTCTGGACGTTTGAAGCAAAGACTGGGCGCTTGGTAACTTTGGAGTTCTTCTTTAAAATTCTTGTAGTCGTTTCTAGAGTTGTTTTTCTGGAAGTCTTGGTTTATTTCCTTCAGACGGGTTTGGTCTTGTTTTCGTTTTTCTGCTTTAAAAATTTTGGATGTTTCCTTCTGTACTTTAAGTAATTCTTGCCATTTGATTTCACATTTATGAGAGTACCATGTTTGCCATGTTCTAATTCTTAGTTCTATTGCTTTGTCACATGTGTCATTCCACCATCTGTGTTTCCATTTTCTAGGCGGTGTGTCAATTTTCTGGGATGCCTTGCATACTATATTTTTTAGATTATTGCAGTCTGAGGGGATATTTGATGGTAAATTTGCAAGGAAACTATCGGAATTTAATTTGAAAATTTCTGTTTTTTTTAGGTGTTTTCAATGTCCTCATTTTGGACCTGTTAAACTGAAACTACACGTTTAATAAGGACAAGTAATGATCTGAATCTGTAATTCATTTTTTGACTTTAATATTCATGACTTCCTTTTGGTTTTGATTAGTGATGGCTACATGATCAATTTGAAATTCGCCTAGATATTGATTGGGAGATCTCCAGATCATTTTCTTTCTGGGTAGGGTCAAGAAGTGTGTTGACACTAGTTTTAGCTTGAAGAGTTTGTTCTGTTATGTGCTGGATATAATCCTACTATGCTCCTAAATTTCTTTTCTTTACCAATTTATGCGTTGAAGTCTCCTAACAGTATTTTGACATGGTGTTTTGGTATCTTATTTGAAATTTCCTCCAGAAAATAATAATAATAATAATAATAATAATAATAATAATAATAATAATAATAATAATAATAATAATAATAATAATAATAATAAATGAAATGGCGTAGGGCTTTTAGTGCCGGGAGTGTCCGAAGACAAGTTCTGCTCGCCAGGTGCAGGTCTTTTGATTTGATTCCCGTAGGCGACCTGCGCGTCGTGATGAGAATGAAATTATGATGAAGACGGCACATACACCCAGCTCCCGTGCCAGCGAAATTAACCTATTAAGGTTAAAATTCCCTAACCTGCCGGGAATCGAACCCGGGACCCCTGTGACCAAAGGCCAGTATGCTAACCAGTTAGCCATAGAGCCGGACTTTCCTCCAACAATTCCCAGAAATCATTTATTATTATTATTATTATTATTATTATTATTATTATTATTATTAAAGGCCAGTGAAGAGCCTGAACGATGTTATATCCGTGAGAGAGGCGTTCTTTCTTACACAACACACCTTCTGTTTTCTACTGCCTAGACCACAATAATTATTGCGCGCATTGTTCTCGTCTTTATGAGTTTCTGCTCTATTTCTTGTCCTCAGCTTTAGCCTACTTACGTGCAACTTGCCGAACAACCGAGGGTAGCTTTGCCGTGAACGCCAGCTGAGAATTCAGGAGGCAGTACTGTGGTTCATGGAAGTATAGGAGTGAGTGAGGTGGGGACCAGCCGTGAGGTCCGGCCCTGTCCTGTCTCCCGAATGCAGAGGCGTACAGCCACGGTAGAGCCGTGGCCACCCCTCCTCTGCTCGGTTGGCCGGTCAGAGTGCAGAGCTGTTGGACCACGCACCAGCTGTGGCCATTTATGGGCCGAGACTCACTCTGCATCCACCGACCTCGCGACTAGCAAAATGTTAATGCGTAGGACATCCGCGCACTGGACGACGCGGCGTTGGTCTTTGGACAGAAGCAGAGTCCGACTTGTCCGTTCAATGAGTGGCGAGTACATATTACCATGGATATCGACAGTTTGCTCTTTATACAGGGAGGCGCACGAATAGTTGACACATTTGAAAAGGAAATATAAAATGCAACTTATGTGCTATGTTGTTAAAATTTCGCGCACACCTTCCCTGTTTCATGGAAATATCTGTAGAGGTGACACTGCTGCTTTGTCTCCAAATTCCTGCATTCCAGTGAGCTTTCTGCCATAACCGACCACGGCCGACTTTCCGTTCAGCAGCGCGCCAAAACAGTTATCGTTTAATGCGAATCAAAAAGTATTACGGCGACACAAAAAATATTTCGAGCTGTATTTCAGACTAGTTGGGTACCAGCAAGGAACAACACCCTTCGCTTATACAGAAACTTTGAAGAACAAGGCTGGGAGAAAAGCGACCACGTGCACCAGGAGTTCGGTCTCCTGAAAACATCGCTGCGCTGAGGGTCGCCATGCAGCGCAGTCCACACAAGTCAACACGGGGGGCTTCATGAGAAAGTGGAATATTGCACCATTCAGTTCAAAGAATATTATACGGCGACCTTCAATTGTACCCGTACAAAATGTCTGTGGTACACAAGCTAACAGATCTTCACAGGCAGAAGCGTTTGCAGTACGCCTAATGGACTCAAGATAAAGATGAAGTACTGTTCAACACTTGATTCTCTGACGAAGCCTGTTTTCATCTCAAAGGGGCAGTTAATAAACGAAATGTGCGGTTTTGGGCTACAGAAAACCAGACTTTATTAACGGAAAAACACGTATGGGGAAAAAGTGAGTCTGTGGGTAGCTCTGTCATGTCGCGGGTTAATTGCACCATTTTTCTCCAGTCACTCACTTAATGCACAGCGATACAAGGACATGCTGGAGAATGAATTCGTGCCTCAAATTCTCGCTGTACTTATTCATACGCAGTGGTTTATGCAAGATGGTGCAAGACCTCACACAGCTAACGATGTTCTTGAGTTTTTGAGGGGAGTATGTGTTGATCGTGTAATGTCTCGTCACCCACAGTACAACAATTATGGCGGATTTTTCTGGCCTCCTTAAAGACCAGATTTAAATCCTTGTGATTTCTTTTTATGGGGCTATTTGATAGCAAAACTCATCACTTTAAGACCTCAAAGCCGCATGGAAATGCGTGCTCGGTTTGTGCTGCTCTCCAGTGAAATTCATGAAGACCTGTACCGCATAGTAGTCAGAAACATGCGTACTCGTCTCGAAGAGGTTATCCGCCAAAGTGGAGGCCACATTGAACATGTGATATCGTGAAATGTATTTCCAGGGTCCAAGCTGCCTGTGTCTAAAATTTCATTAGTGTTCTGTGAAAAATAAAGTTGATATTCTAAAATTAAATGTGTCAACTATTCGTGCGCCACTCTGTATAAGAAACTGAGAAACAACCTACAATTTGGGACATGTCCTCGGAAGTATTTAGTGATAGAACTGTAAAGAAGAAACAGTGAGAGGAAATTTTTGAATTGTTTGGAGGCTACAACATTGTAAATGTTGTTGTTTGAGTCATCAGTCCATAGACTGGTTTGATGCAGCTCTCCATGCCACCCTATCCTGTGCTAACCTCTTCATTTCTACGTAACTATTGCATCCTACATCTGCTCTAATCTGCTTGTCATATCCATACCTTGGTCTACCCCTACCGTTCTTACTACCTACACTTCCTTCAAAAACCAACTGAACAAGTCCTGGGTGTCTTAAGATGTGTCCTATCTTTCTATCTCGTCTTCTCGTCAAATTTAGCCAAATCGATCTCCTTTCACCAATTCGATTCAGTATCTCTTCATTCGTGATTCGATCTATCCATCTCACCTTCAGCATTCTTCTGTAACACCACATTTCAAAAGCTTCTATTCTCTTTCTTTCTGAGCTAGTTATCGTCCATGTTTCACTTCCATACAATGCCACGCTCCACTCGAAAGTCTTCAAAAACATCTTTCTAATTCCGATATCAATGTTTGAAGTGAGCAAATTTCTTTTCTTAAGAAAGCTCTTCTTTGCTTGTGCTAGTCTGCATTTTATGTCCTCCTTACTTCTGCCATCGTTAGTTATTTTACTATCCAAGTAACAATATTCATCTACTTCCTTTAAGACTTCATTTCCTAATCTAATATTTCCTACATCACCTGCCTTCGTTCGACTGCACTCCATTACTTTTGTTTTGGACTTATTTATTTTCATCTTGTACTCCTTACCCAAGAATTCATCCATACCATTCAGCAACTTCTCGAGATCTTCTGCAGTCTCAGATAAAATAACAATATCATCGGCAAATCTCAAGGTTTGATTTCCTCTCCTTGGACTGTGATTCCCTTTCCAAATTTCTCTTTGATTTCCTTTACTGTCTGTTCTATGTGAACATTAAAAAGGAGAGGGGACACACTGCAGCCTTGCCTTACTCCTTTCTGGATTGCTGCTTCTTTTTAAAAGCCCTAGATTCTTATCACTGCAGACTGATTTTTATACAGATTGTAGATAATTCTTCGTTCTCGGTATCTGATCCCTATCATCTTCAGAATCATAAATAGCTTGGTCCAATCAACATTATCGAATGCCTTTTCTAGATCTACGAATGCCATGTACGTGGGCTTATCCTTCTTGATTCGAAACTCTGATCAGACGTAAAGTCAGGATTGCTTCACGTATTCCTACATTTCATCTGAAGCCAAATTGATCTTCTCCCAACTCAGCTTCAACTTGTTTTTCCATTCTTCTGTAAATAATACGTGTTAAAATTTTGCAGGCATGAGATACTAAACTAATGGTGCGGTAGTTTTCACACCTGTCAGCACCGGATTTCTTGGGAATAGGTATAACAACATTCTTCTGACAATCGGATGGGACTTCTCCTGTCTCACACATCTTGCACACTAAATGAAATAACCTTGCCATGCCGGTTTCTCCTAAGGCAGTCAGTAATTCAGAGGGAATGTCATCAATTCCAGGTGCCTTGTTCCTATTGAGGTCACTCACAGCTCTGTCAAACTGTGACCTCAAAATTGGGTCTCCCATTTCATCAGCATCAACAGTCTCTTCATGTTCCAGAACCAAATTATCTACATCTTTACCTTGATACGACTGTTGGATATGCTCCTGCCATCTTTCTGCTTTGTCTTCTTTCCCGAGAAGTGGCTTTCCATCTGAGCTCTTAATATTCATACACCTAGATAATAAAGAAAAACAATGTTTTGATGATCTAGAGCTTAAGAGTGGATGCACCCAATAACTTTTCTTGTGTCCGAGTTTTCTTCGGTAAAGATATGCTAAAGCAGCGATCTCTTCTACCCCCATTTCAAGAGTCAAAGCTGATGATAATATCAGTCGTCCTGCAGGTCGCTGTGACGGCCGTTCCATCAGCGACCAAAAGGCGCGACATTGGCCGCTGTCGTGGTCGCCTTGCGCGCGGGAAGCGTTACTATTGTAACCATGGCAACCCGTCTTCGTCTATGTACACTAGGTCAGTAGCGTCATCTGTACGTTCCTATAAGAACGGAAGCTCTTAGGTAAAAAAAAAAAATCCACAGCGTGTTTCCAATCATTCCACCAGGTCACGAATGGAACGAATGAAGCCCCATCTAGCGGCGAGGATGGGTATTGTGCCGGCTGCCGAAGCCTGTCGCACTCCTCTGGGGCAATGATTAATGAATGACAGATGAAATGATATTGGTGAGTGTTGCTGGAAGGAAAGATGACAGGGAAAGCTGGAGTACCCGGAGAAAAACCTGTCCCGCCTCCGCTTTGTCCAGTACAAATCTCACATGGAGTGACCGGGATTTGAACCACGGAACGTAGCGGTGAGAGACCGACGCGCTGCCGCCTGAGCCATGGAGGCTCATCAAGCTCTTAGGTACATGTTGTTTATTTGTTGAGATCAGAAAGCAAGTTCTTATTGTGATACCAGACGAGAACGAATTTCTGCACGAGTTGCTTCTCGCTAAGCAGCACACTGTAATGTGGACGGAGGAAAAGTATTCAGATCTCCAACCGGGCATAGCACAGAAACCGATCAGTTTGTTGTACGACGAACACGTCGGAGAGCTTTTGTTCTCAAGTACCTACCTCGGTGAAGTAGATCAAGCACGTCACTCCGTTTGTGATGACTACGTAATTCGAACATGACCTCTACATGGCGATGAAGATCATGCGTATCACTTTGACCGAAGGTTTGTTCGCCACGTTCAAAACCCCCGGTGATACAGTAAACTTAACTCGCGCCGACGCAGGATACAAGAAGTTTACTGAGGGCTGTATCGAGCGGAATCTCGAAATCGATTTCGATCTCAATACAGTAGGGGAGGATCGGGAGGTATCGGACGGCGGCTGGTATCGGACAATCACAGATATCTTTGTTAGCAGCATGTGGCAGAACCTGTTTAGCTACTCACAGGTCCGCCTGCATGTTTGAAGGGTGGGTACATCCTATTCAGTCGAAAGGCAGGGTCGTTTGTGAGTGGTGGTGTATTTTTGTCCTTTGTGTGATTTTCGGCCGGCACGGATTTATTTTTACCAAGAAGTAGCAGCAAAAAGGATAAGTTTCATTGAACTTTAAGTACATTAGTAGAAACAGTATTCCTTACTCTGTAATATCGTGGGTTTAGAATCAGTTTCTTTTCGAACGTTCTCGTTCAGTTCCAGTTGTTTCTTAAGGGAGTCATTCGGGCGGTATCGGACACGAAACTGGCGTGCGGTATCGGACACATAGGTTGCAGTTCTGTACAGGTTACTGATAGTACTATCCTCTGCCTTAGGTAAACATGGGGAAGATACGAATATAATGGGAAGGAAACAATATGATATTACCGTGAATAATGTCAGGTACAATAGAATGAGTATTAGAGAGGCCAGTCAATGTTCCTCTGTTTCACAAAAGCACGTTAGGTGATAGAAGTAAAGCTCTTGATGCTGGTAGAGAGTTTCCAATAAAAGCGTGTACGGCGAACAGTGAGACTTATCAGAGAACATTCTCAGATGAGGAAATGAGCCTGTACGTGCATAACGAAGCCCCGACAGCCAGCTCATGCCACTCAACAAAACAGAATTTTTAAAACTTGTGTATCAATTTGGTGAGGAATTGAGAGCTGAACATAGGTTTAATAAAACTAAAATGATGGCAGGTAAGGCCTTTTTTTTTTATTTAAGAAGAGGCCGCAGGACCTCCGTTTGAGGACGGCTGAGGACCAGCTTGCAGCGAGGAGTTGGCTTCAACAAGGAGCAAGTGGACAATTTTTTTCAGAAGTTAAATGATCTTATGACCAAATATTTGTTTGGTCCATCAAACATCTTCAACGCTAATGAGTGTGATATTTGCAGAACGGCTAAACGTTAATTTGTTTGTATTTTGAATGTGAAAAAATCTATTTTTGTTAATAAAGATTGACCGTCCGATACCACCCTCCATTTTTCAAACCTACGAAAGTGTAATGCCCTCATAAATTGTTAAAATTGTCCGTGTTTTTAATTGTAATTTAACATATTCTAGTGAGTACGTTAATATAAGAATATAGATGCTTATGAAATGCTGTATATGATTTTTTTCGTATTACATAAAAAAATTATGGCAGAAAAGTTAAACTGTCCGATACCTCCCGACATTCCCCTACTGGATGCAGCGAAAGGACGTGTTTGCGATGATAAGTTAGCTAGGAAAGGCCGCGGTGTTCTTAACGGTTCCGTCCCACGAGTTCCATTCCCGTATTGTTTAGGAAAAACGTCCCATGAGTTCCTACCGCGCTTCACGCCTGAGTAAATAAGCTAATGGGTCCCACTAGTTCCGAAAGTCTCTGGAAAACCCAGCTGTCAGTTCTGAGGTTTGACTGGCTAATAATAGTACGACGCGACCCTAAGACACCACCAGGTACCTAAGGGCTATTTTCAAGTCATTTGTGTTTGTGTCTTTGAGTGGGGCAGATAAACATGGAGTTCACAACTAGCATTAAAGGAAACCAAATTTTGATATTTAATGGTCCACGGTGTCCTCACCCCCCTCACCCCAATCCACTGTTAGAGGAGCCAATTCACTAAGGATGGCACGCACTCCCGGCTGGCGCTAACAATGGACGTTATTTGTTTCAGTAAGGGCTGGTTTACACGGGTAGAGTAGCGAGGCGGGTAGAGTGGATAGTAGAGCTACTAGCATCGTGTAAACGACCGGGATAGTAGCAAGTAGAGTAGAGTAGTTAGTAGGCAGTAGAGTAGAGTGGGTTTCCGCTGCGGTATAGTAACTCTACCACTATCCTTCCCCCTCCACCGGAACCGAGCTCCGAGAGCTGGCGGAGAAGTCCGAGAACGCTCGATTTTTCAGCTGCCGTGTCATTCGACTGCTGTATTTAGTATTAGACGCCTCAACTATTCCTCATGTCTCTTTCCTACACAACCTCTCTCAATACACTAGTGTGTACTTCCGTTTCCCACTACCCTCAAATCTATCCCTTTTTGTAACAGACACTTTGATTGGTGAAGTTTAAAACAACCCAGTGACTGGACGTAGTGCGCTGCGCAGAGTCCAAGAACAAACAAAGAAGAAGAAAGACTGCTGTATTTGCATGTGTGTGCAGACGGTGGTATTACGTTGAGCGTTTATTTGGCGGCAAAATGAAGTGGACGGAAGAAGAAACTTGCAAATTTGTGGAGCTCTACAGCGAAAAAGAATGTTTATGGAACATAAACAGCGTTACTTATAGAAATAAGAATATGAGACGGGCGGCGGAAGAGGACTTGATTGCGAAAATGGGTAAAGAGGGTTTTGGGTTAACGGAACTGAAACAGAAAATAAAAAATTTACGATGTACATACAATCAAGAACTCATGAAAATACGAAGATCCAAGAAGTCTGGAGGTGGTGCCGCAGACATCTACACTCGAAAATGCAACATAAAATATAAACAAGTGTCAGCTGGATTTTCACTTAATATGAAGATTTCTCAAGTTTCAATGTTACACAGCGTGTTCATCATGTGTCTCGACATGTTTAAGTTAGGCAATACAATGGTGCAGGACTGTGTACATTAATCATATTAATAACATACATAGGGATCTTTTACATATCACTTGCCACTGCCGTTAATTTTCAGCAACAACAGTAATTTCCACAACAAATTGAATAGTTTCCATATGTTGTTTGGAATATCCAAAATAATTATTGTTTACAGTACAGAGTCAGATCTAGAAGCTTAAGCTCTACACCTGGGCCGTACAAGCAACGAACAAAATTTTTTTTTTTTTTTGCTAGGGGCTTTACGTCGCACCGACACAGATAGGTCTTATGGCGACGATGGGATAGGAAAGGCCTAGGAGTTGGAAGGAAGCGGCCGTGGCCTTAATTAAGGTACAGCCCCAGCATTTGCCTGGTGTGAAAATGGGAAACCACGGAAAACCATCTTCAGGGCTGCCGATAGTGGGATTCGAACCTACTATCTCCCGGATGCAAGCTCATAGCCGCGCGCCTCTACGCGCACGGCCAACTCGCCCGGTCAAAAAAAAAAAAATTAAATAGATCAATAATTGGGATATTTATGGCGAAGAAGCTACTGCAAATTAGGCCTACGCCAGCGTAATTTACAGTGTACTTATGGCCGGTTACGTCTCAAAACTCACGTGCGAAAATTAGTAGCAAATGGTATCAAAACTCACAACTACAAACTAATAGCTAAATTAATATTCCAATGAGTCTCAAAATTCATGACTCCGGATAGCAGATGCCTGCGATGACGGCAGGAGGGGTGAGGTGCGCGCGCGGTGACTCACTCACCAGGCCTCTCCTGAGGCCTCGATACCATTAACATTAAATTTATATCAAAAGGAAAAATACGTTATATTACCTTTAAGACCACAGAAAAATGTTTTGATGATGATGATGATGATAATAATAATAATAATAATAATAATAATAATAATAATAATAATAATAATGTTGCATCCGGGAGATAGTAGGTTCGAATCCCACTGTCGGCAGCCCTGAAGTTGGTTTTCCGTAGTTTCCCATTTTCACACCAGGCAAATGCTGGGACTGTACCTTAATTAAGGCCACGGACGCTTCCTTCCAACTCCTAGACCTTTCCTATTCCATCGTCGCCATAAGACTTATCTGTGTCGGTGCGACGTAAAGCCCCTAGCGAATAATAATAATACACCTCTGTGTCATTCACAGACCATTATTTACCCCTGTGTGTTGGGGTGGCAGAGTAACATCCACAGTATCCTCTGCCTATCGTAAGAGGTGACTAAAAGGGGCCCCAGGGGTACTTACATTTTTTAGAAAAGGCCCTTGTCTTTCTTTGCCCGAAACTTTCATTTTCTCGAAGTATGGGCCACCTTCCATTTTTTCCCTCTGATTAGTATTAATAAAGGATGGCTGCCCAGTTGCACTCCCTCTTAAAACAGTAATCACCACCACCACCTTTTCCTTCATTGTTTTCAACACTTATTGATTTTTAATGAACCTTTCCACATTTTCTTGGCTGGGGAAAGAACCACCATCATAAAATATCATCAACATCAGCGCTGTGGTGTCTTTTTTAAGTCATATAGCAACAGAACGTCAAATATAGCGATTGGCTACTTCGCTATATTTTAGATAGAATTATGACACATTTTAATTTATGATTTTATAAATTTGGTGACCCAAGTAGTCAATACTACGAGTATATAACATTGCGTTTCGTGTAATCGCGTGGGGGCGTGATGTAATATATTAATCTATGCTAAGTAAGGCATCTGGAAGTACATGACTCAGTCATACGTGTGGAGCATGAGTTCATATTATTTTCGGAAAGCGTATCAGAGACCGTTCATCATACTCGCCCACTTTCTGAAGGGAATGGAGATAAGTAATTTAATTTCCCTGCGATGAGACTCATGACCAAATTCATCTCTAATGAAACTAAATGAGTGAATTAACAGTCGTAATATTTAATATCGGTAAAATAAAGTTTCTTCCTTTTTTTTTTTTTTTTTTTTTTTTTTTTTTTTGCTAGGGGCTTTACGTCGCACCGACACAGATAGGTCTTATGGCGACGATGGGATAGGAAAGGCCGAGGAGTTGGAAGGAAGCGGCCGTGGCCTTAATTAAGGCACAGCCCCAGCATTTGCCTGGTGTGAAAATGGGAAACCACGGAAAACCATTTTCAGGGCTGCGGATAGTGGGATTCGAACCTACTACCTTCCGGATGTAAGCTCACAGCCGCGCGCCTCTACGCGCACGGCCAACTCGCCCGGTGATAAAGTTTCTTATATAAGTAAATGCCGTCTTCTGGCCTCATAATAGAACTAAGCTCCGGTAATTACTACCAACTGAAAATTTATTTTAACTAGCAGCAGGCAATATACCTACTTTAATTTTATGTCGTCCGGCTGCATGGATACATGGTTAACATGCTGGCCTGTGGTCCAATGGGTCCAGGGAGTCCCAGGTTCGACTCCTGGCCGGGATTTTCACTTTCATTTGTTAATTCCTATGGCCCGGGAACTGAGTGTTTGTGCCGTCTTCAGCAGTGGACTTCATGGATTGCAAAAAAAGAGGCATATTTCTATTTTTCATCTATTCACATAATTCAATTGATTATCCATCCGACACACTTACACCGAAAAATTTATTCATGATGCAACCGATTATTCTACTCGTGAGTTTTGAGACTCGTGGGTTCTGAGACGACACACTGATGGCCAATGGGTATTCTTCCTATAACTTTTGAAATGAATTCTGTAAAATTTCATTCGGATAAGATTTAGATTGGCTGAAATACAAAAAAAATGGAAATAAAAACATCACTACAGTCTAACTGGGGAAAGGAGTACCTCACCCCTTCACCGTGGAACAAAAACCTTCGCCAGAATTATGATCTATAATTAGACTGGAGCTCGTTCATATAGTTTTATCTTAGAAATCACCACTACAGTATTCACAGACGAAGACTAGTAAAATCCTGAGGGGATGATTACACTGTCGTTACTTTTTGTAGAATAATTAATAAAGTCATAAAAATTCAATCGTTTGTGTTCCTGGATTAAAATACATGCATGTACTGCCAGGGAACTGCTCCTTCATTAACAAAATGATTCCTGAGACGATCCCTCATGTTCTTGGCCAACTGTGTCGAGTTTGTCCCCCCATATTTCTCCAAATTGCCAAGTTCTCTCAGAATTAATGCCGATGCCCCGAGTGTATCTCTCCTACTAAGCCAGCCTCTTACCCATTATCTTTTTTCCTCATTTACTTCTTCTTCTAACGCTTCACTAACCTCTTGCAGTAATATGTTTGTAAATGTCTTTAAACACTTCCTTACGATGTGCTTACGTCTTGACATGGTGCTACTACTGTACTCTACTGTATGACTCTACCCCGTATGAACGATACGAGTGTCAACTCTACCAGACAGCGGTAGAGTAACGTGGCTACTCTACTAATTACTCTACTCGCCTCGCTACTCTACCCGTGTAAACCAGCCTTTATAAACAAATTAATACAATTTTGCTGTGGAAAACTAATCTGAAACTCGCTCAGGTAGTGTTCGGAACTGACGGTACTCGCTCAGGTAGTGTAATTGGCCGATAGCTTATTCGCGAAAGGATTCGGAACTGGCGGGAATGGGAACTCATGGGAAGACACGGTTCTTAACTATCTTCTTTCTTTCTTAATCTGTTTACCCTCTAGGGTCGGTTTTTCCCTCGGACTCTGCGAGGGATCCCACCCGTAGCGCCTCAAGGGCAGTGTCCTGGAGCATGAGACTTCGGGTCGGGGGATATAATTGGGGAGGACCAGTATTTCGACAACCAACCCCGATTTGCCTGGAAGGGAAGTGGAAAACCACTTGCAGGATGGCTGAGGTGGGAATCGAACCCACCTCTACTCAGTTGACCTCCCGAGGCTGAGTGGACCCCGTTCCAGCCCTCGTACCACTTTTCAAATCTCGTGGCAGAGCCGGGAATCGAACCCGGACCTCCTGGGGTGGCAGCTAATCACGCTAACCACTACACCACAGAGGCGGACATTCTTAACTATGAGCATAGAAGTGTCCGGCTGCATGGCTAATTGGTAAGCGTGCTGGTCTTTGGTCACAGGGGTCCCGTGTTCGATTCCCGGCAGGGTCGGGATGTTTAACCATAATTGGTTAAATCCCCTGGTACAGGAACTGGATGTATGTGTCGTCTCCATCATCATTTCATCCTCATCACGACGCGCAAGTCGGCTACGGGCGTCAAATCCAAAAAAGACCTGCACCAGGACTCTCCGAGGCCACGTGCCATTATTATTATTATTATTATTATTATTATTATTATTATTATTATTATTATTATTATTATTCCGGAGATACCGTGGTGGACACAGTGAAAGAAGGTGCAGGCATGAATGGGTCGATACAGAACAATCAGAAAATTAATTTAAAACTTTAAAATTAGCCTATAGCTATATTTCTTTCTCAACTATTTTTTGGTTTCTTTAAAAAAATAAACTTTGCAGATTGGGTAACAGTTTAAAAAATCCAATAATAAGTAATTAACAGCTATGAGCTTGAAGCTCCCTATTTATACATTCTCCAAGAGCGCTGCGGCTCCTTCTAAGAACAGTCCAGGAGACAAACCTCCCAATTTCTTTTACATCACCAGCAGACAGAGTCTTCCCAGAGCACATTTTTGCTCCACAAAATTATCTAGCAGACCACTCTGCAAACATTACAACGTTACGGCCATCCAACGGCACCATTCAATATTTACACCGTTCGCCTTAGTAGCGTAACGGCTAGTGTTATTAGCTGCCGTCCTCGCGGTTCCGGGTTCGATTCCCGCTACTGCCAGAAATTTAAGAATTGCAGGAGGGCTGGTATGTGGTTGAAATGGTACATGCAGATCACCCCCTTTGGAGGCGTGCCTGAAAAGAGCTGCACTACCTCGGGATGAGGACACGAGTTTACTAATATCTTCACAAACATCTCTACATGAATGAAAAGAGCAGAAATTTCCAGGCCTGTCAAAGGCTCAACCTACAGTTTACAAATTCCAACAGTATTCACTGTCTTCTATGGTCAACAGTCTAACACGAAAGGGATGAAATAAAATCTCACAGGGGTATCGAATACCCATTGTACCGGGCCTTTGTGGAAAACAGCAGGTTAAAGTTACTGGCCCAAAAATCAAAATGATGTGGACGCGAACACTTGCACTCCTTAAAATTTGCAATTAAAATATTAAAATACTATTTGGGCTTTTGACCCGAAGTTACAGAGGCTAAGCCTATACTACCGAGGTGACTAGATGGAGAGAATTTTTAAATTACAAGGATTTCAAACTGAAAAAGGTTACACAATCATGGTCACCTCAAAATCAAGTTGATAGGGAACGCGAGATGGTATCACACTCTCTATTCCCTTATTTCGGCTAAGTTCTTTTGACTTATTTGAAAGTTACATTTTAGAAAATTAAGGTTACATTAGTAAAGATTGGAAATCTTCCCCTCGAGCTAGCTTTCAAAGACTATCACTTAATAAAATCCGCACTGCCATTACCTTGAGCTGCTGGACTACTCGGGGATGGACGAGGCTCTCCGCCTCCTTAATAGCTCGATAGCTGCAGTCGCTTAAGTGCGCCAGTATCTAGTATTCGGGAAATAGTAGGTTCGAACCCCACTGTCGGCAGCCCTCAAAATGCTTTTCCGTGGTTTCCCATTTTCACACCGGGCAAGTGCTGGGGCTGTACCTTATTTAAGGCCACGGCCACTTCCTTCCCACTCCTAGCCCTTCCCTGTCCCATCGTCGCCATAAGACCTATCTGTGTCGGTGCAACGTAAAGCCACTAGCAAAAAAATAATACACACACACACACACTAGACTGGAGCGTTGAATAAGACCCCCTGGTCGAAAAATGTGCCAACTCTTATCCCGAGAGGAAAGATCCAGAAAACTCCGGGCTACGTTACAACACACCTCCGATTTTGATTGGGCAATTAAATAGATACAAGACGGATGTAATTGGCTGAAGAATAAATATAAATGATTTTCTATTGGCCAGCATCCAAAGTTGGCGGGAAGAGATAGAAGTGTTGCAACTTTAACACACCAAAAACAAGGAATAAACAATTTATTTTAGTAAACCTTAAATTAGCAAATTACTTTGCAATATTAATAGTCCCTCTTCACACCAGAGGGCATAACATATATATATATATATATATATATATATATATATATATATATATTTTTGTTAGAGACATCTGTATAGGAAAATCCAAACTTCTTGCGCTAGTCGTTGCGAGTTTTAGATTTAAGATGGCATTTTCCAAGGCGCTTCATTTAAATCAGGGCCTCTCAGAGTGAATGCGCCTGGTGCATGCACTACGCACGGTGCAAAAGACGACTTCGCTTGGTTCACCAGAGTGCAGACCCCCACTCCTCGATTTGGAGCAATAGCGCTGTCTCTCTCTTTCCCCACGCCTGTCTCGCTCGCTCCCCCTGTCTCCCTCTTCCTCACTTGCTCCGTAGTGCTCCAAATCCGAGCTGAGCTGAGCCGAGCTTAGCCGAGTAGCCCAGAGACGAATCGTTGGTCCGAGCCGAGCCGAGCGGGACCGATGCACTGTGCACAGGAACTCTGCGACGCTGTTTGCACGCGTGAGAGTTTGGGCGTTTGAGAGGCCCTGATTTAAATGAACGGGGCGGGTGTACCTTCCGGTACAATTATTATTATTATTATTATTATTATTATTATTATTATTATTATTATTATTATTATTATTATTATTATTATTATTATTTGCAAATTGAACGCTTAGGATCACGCTACAATTTAATTGTTTCTTTGTATGAAGTTTCCTTTTCCTTCAGTACTCCTTTATATGGGCGCTATGCTGTTTCTTCTCTTCATCCGTCCAAGCTCTTCTCGTCTCTGCAGTTCTTTCGACTTGAAACCATTCCAAATTTTGAATCATGCTTCGAAATGTTTTCCTGTCTAACATCTGAACTTACCGAGCTCGATAGCTGCAGTCGCTTAAGCGCGGCCAGTATCCAGTATTCGGGAGATAGTAGGTTCGAGCCCCACTGTCGACAGCCCTGAAAATGGTTTTCCGTGGTTTCCCATTTTCACACCAAGCAAATGCTGGGGCTGTACCTTAATTAAGGCCACGGCCGCTTCCTTCCCACTCCTAGCCCTTCCCTGTCCCATCGTCGCCATAAGACCTGTCTGTGTCGGTGCGACGTAAAGCAAGTAGCAAAAAAAAAGAAAAAAAATTGTTGGACTTCTCTAGATCTTTACGAATTTCCTTAATTCATGCCGTCGTTGTCTTCTTGTTCCACAGTTAATCGAATAACTTTTTGGTTAGTCTGGTTTTGGAAATTCTATATTTTCAGTAAGGGAATTAGATAATATTTTTCCACCAATAGAGCATGTCAGAAAACAGACGAGATGTAAGGCTTTTCAGGCGTTTGCTCTATTAACCAGCGTTTCGTCTTAGGTCTGACACTAGACTCATCAGAGTGGGATGTGTGAGACCCTACCCACTGACGCTGGGATGTATGCAGGTGAACTTATCAGAAGGCACAGTCTGATAACTGCATACGGGAGAGAATTTCCATTCGGAATTGCTAGGCGGGCAATAATTCCATTGTGGAGTTTTCAGGGGAGGAATGAAAACGTTTAATAGTAGTAGTAGTAGTTCACCTGCATACACCCCAGCGTCAGTGGGTAGGGTCTGACACATCCCACTCTGATGAGTCTAGTGTCAGACCTAAGACGACGAAACGCTGGTTAATAGAGCAAACGCCTGAAAAGCCTTGCATCTGATCTGTATTTTAGTCTGGTTTTGTCCATTCTGTACGTATGTCCGAGAAATGATATCCTCCTCTTTTTCATGGTCAATGACATTTTCTCCACATTTTTGTAGACTTCATTGCTGGTCCGAAGTTTCCAGCCAGTTTCATTTGGACTGGGCCCAAGATATTCCGTAATATTCTTCTTTCTAGGATCCCCAGCTTCTCCAACTTGTAATTCAGTGAGACGCATTCGCTGGCATACAGACATTCTGTTTTAACTACAGTGTTTGAAAACCTTATTTTGGCATTCCATAAGATTCATTTCTTATTGTAGATGTTTGTAGTTAGTCTATAAGCTCTCTCCATTTTTGAGATACGATCGTCTGCAGCAGCATTCTTTATGCTTTCTTCTTCTTCTTATTATTATTATTATTATCCTCAGACTCAGGAAAAATAATTCTTCTGCTCGTCAAGTATTTACAATGTGTGTAAATGAGTAAACAATGTGATTGTTCTCCGTGACCCCTTGAACACAGCGCGCCATTCTCTCCTGTCCTACTATCACCCGAAGACTTCACATATTCATATTTCTTGCTTTCTCTGCTGTTTTTTTTTTTCTATCATCAAAGTGTGAAGTACTGCAGTTTCAGCTTCAGTAATTCAGTAATTGATGGGGTGAAAGGATCTTATAGGGATCACTCTACGTACGAAGGTATTAACGTAAAAAACGATTTTTATTGTGGTAATGACATTAATGAATTTATGATTAAAGGTTAAATATCTCTTCAAATGGTTATAATCAGGGCTAAGATTTTGATGACATGTCATCTGCTATTTGGTTCACAACAGACTGCTAACTTGTACAGAAATCCTGATTATAGTTCCCACATTGTAGAAATGCTAATTTATTAGGTCAGTTTTGTCATTTTTTGCCATTTTGTATTTTTACGTCATTACTTGATCATTTTATGGAATTTATTAGACTATTTTATAATTTTTTAACCATTTTCTTATACAACCTGTGACAAAGTTCGGTGAATAGTCCTGTACTATTAACATAGATGAACAATGCACTACAGTGACCTTATTGTTTTTCGAAATAGTCCCCTCCCATAACAATGCACATACATACATACATACATACATACATACATACATACATACATACATACATACATACATACATACATACATACATACATACATACATACATACATACATACATACATACATACATACATACATACATGTCCTGGAAACTTTGCAAGAAGGCTTCCTTTGGAATGGTGTTCAAAAGCCTCGTCACGTTTCGTTGGATGTCAGGAATATCGTCAAATCTCTTTCACTTCAAAGCGAGTTTGAGTAGTGGGAATAGGAAGATTTCTAAACGTGGCTGCTTCTGATAGTCAGTCAAGTGATGTGGCACAAGACGAGGACACGTTTTCGTCTTCCCTAACTTCTGGGTAACGATTTGTCGCACGGATTCCCGGTTAATCTGCAGTTCATCCGCTCTCATGCGCACAGTTAATCGCCGATCGTTCGTGATTAATGTCCTCACCTTCTGAATGTTTTCGTCACTGTCGGCGGTCGCTGGTCTTCCGCTACGAGCGTTGTCAGAAACACTTTCCCGGCCTCCTCGAAAACGGGCGAACCGCTCGTACACACACTTCAAGGACAGCGCTTGATCTTCATAAACACGTACCAGCATTGCATGCGTTTCTCTCGGTGTCTTGTCAAGCTTAAAACAAAACTGTACATTGATCTTTTGGTCGTTCATGTTCCTGTTTGCAGTTGAGAACCAACGCACTAAACACGCACCATGTCAAACAGGTCTTACACACGATCCTCAACTGAACAATATTGGGAGCAGGTGGTCAAAACCTGCTGCTACGCAGGTGCAGCGTTGCCTGTCGCCAGTGTTGCCGGATTGACCATTCTGACTTCATTCACCGAACTTTATGGTCACAGGTTGTATGTTTGAGAATTTTGAAACATTTACGCGTGTGGTATTGGATATTATCGGAATAACCCTCAGTAGAGATTTTAAAGATAGGAGGGATCATAATATGAAGATAAAATCGGAATTCAAGAGGACAAATTAGGTCAAATATTATTTTATAGGAAGGGGAATTTGGAATGATTGACCAAGGTTCGATAGATTTTCAACTTCTCTGAAATCGTTTAAGAAAAGATTAGATAAGCCACTGACAAGGAATCTGCCACCTGAATGCAGGTGATTCACTGATCTCTGCAGAGAGCTGTCAGAGTTGGGAAATAATTGAGTAAATGTAAGGGAATTACTTGTAATTTACTTATTAAAATACAATTGTAATTATTGCATTCGCAACGTATGTGGGACCGAATGTGGCATTGAAGAATTACATTCTAGTAATCGATATTCTTGGCATCGAGAGTTTGGCAACGAACCACTAGCTTTACCAGCGCTGGACGAACTACTTCCTCACCTCTCCAGTATTTCTAAAGACATGAAATTTGCATCTGGACTATTTGACCTTACGACAGTTTTCGATACAGTAAGTTATATCATGAATTATTATAGAAAAAATTAGAAAACTTTGGCATCCGTGGTACTGCATTGGAATAGTTATTTGGGAAACAGAACACAGTATGTTTGCGTAAGGAACTAAAAGTTGTCCATGGCGTTCCTCAAGGTTCAGTCTTCGGCCATTGTTGTTTCTTGTCTATATGAATGTAATTTCTCTTATAAAACTTAACGGAAAAGTAATTCTCTCTGCCGAAGATATAAATATATTCTACACTGAAAACAACATACAATAATAATTAATTTCGTGTGGCTATTTCTAGCCGAGTGCAACCCTTGTAAGGCAGACCCTCTGATGAGAGTGGACGGCATCTGCCATGTGTATGCAACTGCGTGTTATTGTGGTGGAGGATAGTGTTATGTGCGGTATGTGAGTTGCAGGGATGTTGGGGACAGCACAAACACCCAGCCCCCGGGCCACTGGAATTAATCAATGAAGGTTAAAATCCCCGCCCCGGCCGGGAATCGAACCCGGGACCCTCTGAACCGAAGACCAGTACGCTGACCATTCAGCCAACGAGTCGGACACAACATACAATGAATTATTACTTTTAAGAAGAATGATATTCAACTCACCTATAAATGACTATGCATAAATAAACTGTCGTTAAATATAGAAAATAAACATTCTTTATTATCTTCCATAAAATAAATTGCGAAATTACATTTCTTGATAGTATCTCAGTTAATATTTTTATTCACAGAGTTGCATTCACAAGATTTCCAGGATTGATTACAGACCAGAATTTATCATGGAATGAACATATTCAGTTTGTCTGTAAAAAATCGTAGGTGAAACTGGAGCATTGCGTATACTTAAAGGCGTTTTACTTACCGATACCAAAAAATCAGTTTACATTAGTCTCGTTCAATCACATTTACCCTAAATATGTTTCTTATGGGCTGGTAACAATAAATATACTGTAGTTTGAAACAATTACCGACTTTACACAATAGAGCTATTCGCATTATCTAATGACTGCATCCCATAACGCTTACCTCCGAAATATATAAAGTATCAAATATATGCCCTCTGGAAGTCCTCATTAAATATTCATCCAATATTTTCATGTAAAAGATAATAAATAACTTAATGTGTGTTTTAAGGAGCAGATTAATATACGTATGATACTCAACAAAAATATATGTTCACTATCCACAACCCAATTGAACGAAATATGGCATAAGAAGAGTCAAAAATAGTATGTTTAACATCTGTAATAATATAACAGAATCTATCAGACTAACTAAGAAGTTGGTTGCGTTTACGGCAAAAACAAAATAAAGTTTACTGGATAGAATGATTTTTCCCTAGGACTCACTGAGTCACGTGTGGGATCTCATTGGACCGCCGTTTGCAAACTCTGCCCCAGCCTCGTACGGACGACCAACTGTGGCAAATGGTTGACAGAGAATGGAGAACCATCCCTCAGGACACCATCCGCACTCTTATTGACTCTGTACCTCGACGTGTTTCTGCGTGCATCGCCGCTCGCGGTGGTCCTACATCCTACTGAGTCGATGCCGTGCGCATTGTGTAACCTGCATATCGGTTTGAAATAAACATCAATTATTCGTCCGTGCCGTCTCTGTTTTTCCCCAACTTTCATCCCTTTCGAACCACTCCTTCTTGGTGTTGCATTTGCTCTGTCAGTCAGTGTACTTTAAATGATATACCTGTTCCAGGTTTGTATCACCAATCTGACATTCATTTCTGTTGCATTTCTTACCTACTGACATCAATTTAATCTTCGAAAGGCTAATTTTCATACCATACTCATTGCATCTATTTCCAAGTTCCAAGATATTACACTGCAGGTTTTCAGCAAAATCTGCCATTAAGACCAAGTCGTCAGCATAGGCCAAAATGTTTACTACATTTCCACCTAACTGAATCCCTCCCTGCCACTTTATACCTTTTTAGCAGATGATCCATGTAAACTACGAACAGCGAAGGTGAAAGATTACAGCCTTGTCTAACCCCTATAAGTACCCTGAACCAAGAACTCATTCTACCATCAATTCTCACTGTAGCCCAATTGTCAACATAAATGCCTTTGATTGATTTCAATAATATTTCTTGCATTCCATAGTCCCCCAATATGGCGGACATCTTTTCCCTCGGTATCCTGTCATATGCTTTCTCTAGATCTACGAAACATAAACACAACTGCCTATTCCTCTCGTAACATTTTTCAGTTACCTGGCGCATACCGAAAATCTGATCCTGACAGCCTCGCTGTGGTCTGAAACCACATTGGTTTCATCCAACTTCCTATCAACCACTGATTACACCCTCCCTTCCAAGATGCCAGTGACTACTTTGTCTGGTATACTAATCAATAAGATACCTCGACAGTTGTTGCAATCCTTCCTGTTCCCTTGCTTATAGATGGGTGCAGTTAATGCTTTTATCCAATCTGAAGGTACCTTACTAATACTCCATGCTAATCTTACTACTCTATGAAGCCATTTTATCCCTGCTTTTCCGCTATACTTAACCATTTCAGGTCTAATTTCATCTATTCCTGCTGCTTTATGACAATGAAGTTCTTTTACAATCCTTTCTCCTCCCTCAAGCGTAATTTCACCAACATCACTTTCCTCATCCCCATGAGCTTGGGTGTTGGCTACACCACCAGGAAGATTTTCTTTTACGTTGAGAAGATTTTCAAAATATCCCTCCACCTGTCCAGTGATTCCCTGGGATCTGTTATGAGTTCACCTGAGTTACCCAAAACACTGTTCATTTCTTTTTTTCCCCCTTTCTTCTTAAGATTCTTTATTACTGTCCAGAAAGTTTTCCCTGCTGCTTGACCTAGCCTTTCCATGTCATTACCAAAATCTTTCCACGACTTCTTTTTGAATTTAACAAAAATTTGTTTCGCTCTATTACTTTCATATATGTACAATTCCCTGCCTGCATCGGCTCTGGTTTGGAGTATGATAAGCCTTCTTTTTACGTTTACAAGCTGCTCTCACTGCATCATTCCACCAAGATGTTCGCTTTTTACGACCTTTACACACAGTCGGTGCTAGGCATTCCCTTTTTATTTCTACTACAGCATCCTTTATGCCACCCATTCTCTTTCTATATTCTGAACTTGCTTACTGTCCACTTTTCGTAACTTCTCACTAATCATATCCATGTGCTTCCGCCTAATTTCCTCGTCCTGGAGATTTTCTACCCTTATTCGTTTGCTGACAGATTTCACTTACTCTGTCCTATGCCTAGAGATACTTAGTTCACTACAGATCAGATAGTGGTCTTTATCATCGAAAAATCCCCGAAAAACCGTACATTCCTAACTGACTTCCTGAATTCGAAGTCGGTTAAGATATAGTCTATTATGGATCGGGTTCCCCTAGTTTTCCATATGTAGCGGTGAAAAGTCTTATGCTTTAAGAATGTATTCCTCCAGCAGGTACTGCCACCTTGACGAGGGAAATATGGCATTGCCGGGTGTTTTTGTAGGCTTTGTGCTCAAATGAACCTTAGAGCTATACCAGCGGGAGCTACGGCTCCTGGTAGGGCCACCCAAGCTGGACAGGTCTAAGGCGATGGGCCAGACTAAGAGCAGTACCCTGGTCCTCCAGGTTGGGGGTTGGGCGTGGGGTCAACAACCCTACCCCGGTAAAAGCTCTCGTTACGGAACCAAAGGACAAAGGAAATAGGACAGAGAACAGGATAGTAAAGACAGCGTGGAGGAGGATTTGAGATGGATGGGAGTTAGAAGATGAAGAACCAGAGCAATCAACAGAGAAGAGTGGGTGGAGATTGTCCAGGAGGCCAAGGCCCTACAGGGGCTGTAGCGCCAAGGAGTAAATAAGTAAGTAAGTTTAAGAATGTAGCCATACTAGCACAGGAGTCCAGCAAATGCTTGCCATTCCCATTAGCTCCCATATCTTCCCCATTTTTACCAATCAGCCTTTCGTATCCTTCAGTTCTAGCTCCAACTCTCGCATTGAAATCACCCATTAGCACTATCCTGTCCTTGCTATTGACCTTGACCACGATGTTACTCAATGCTTCATAAAACTTGTTAACTTCATTCTCATCTGCATCCTCACACGGTGAATTCACTGAGACAATTCTCGCTTAATTCCTCCAACTGGCAAATCTACCCACATCATTCGCTCGTTTACGTGCCTAACAAAAACTATATTGCGTGCAATGGTATTCCTGATAAACAGCTCTACCCCACACTCTGCCCTGCCCTTTTTAACACTCGTCAAGTATACTTCATAATCTCCTATCTCTTCCTCGTTTCTCCCCGTACCCGAATATCACTTTCTCCTAGCACATCCAGATGCATCCTCTTTGCTAACACCATCATTCCAGGAGTTGGAGAGGAATGTCCCTCGATAATTGCTTCTCCCTCTGACCTTTCACCAGGTCATCTACGTACATATTCACGTCGATCTGACCGCCGTAATCAAAAGTGGGACATCGCTGAACCACCACAGAATGGCACTCAATGTCCCAGTAGACTCTGGCTCCACACCATACAAGTCTCCGTTGTCTGTGATTTGATGTCAGCGGTAAACAACTCATGGGAACTCGAGATTTCATCCCAGCTTCCAGTAAGCTATTCCCGACGGTTCGTGGTGACATTCTGCCTGTAACGTCTGCCGGATTTCAGCTGTTGTCATCCGTCTGTTCCTCAGAGCCAGCCGACGAATCCTACGACCTTCTCGTGGTGTAGTTCTGCTGGAAGTACCCGTGCCACACTGTTGCAATCATTGCAGTACAGCCAACTGTCTGCACAATCTCTCGGTATGATGCTCCCATATCCCTCATGCCAGTGATTCGAACTTTCTCAAAGTCCGAAATATGGCGATAAGCTGCCCTTGCACGTCCTCTAGACAAGGTGTGTTGCGATCTCTACTTGAAAACAGGCAGTAATGTTAGACACACCCAACAGCCATCACGTACACACGCCAGCCGCCATCTTTAGGAATGGCGTTTCCCTGTACTAACAATTACGTCGTATGAGGAATTTTAATCAACATATCTCACAGGCATGGAAATACTGGGGCATCATTTTGGTGGCATTCGATCAAGGTAGTCATGGTGTAACACTTTCCATTTCCGCTAGTGTATTATTTAGTTCCTCAGATTGCTTAAGTTTACATTACATTATTTCTGAATAAGCATTATATATTTAATTCAAGTTTGTGTATAGTAAATATTTTCATTTTTATTTCAGATTACCTTTTTCTTTCGGAGCCAGCAAAATGTCTGGTTACAGACCTATTATTCCAAGTGTTGCTGCTATGTCAATTCGATTCTCAGTCGTTTTACAGAAGTCTTCTATTCCAGTTCTTCTTTTGTACACAACGTCAGAAATTCTCCCCCATAATGCGTGACTGGTAAAACTGTTAGAAGCAGACCAGTCAACACAATACAGTAACCGACATCTCAAAAATAAAACTTTCAGCAGGTTTGCTCAGCTGAACACCTTTGATACCAGTGTAGGCCATAAGCGCCAAGATCGGATTTGGAACTTGTTGAAGGGGGAACTAAATGCCAGTATGTGGCAAGAATCGTAAACCCTGTTGTCATACCCTTCATGACGAAGGTACCAAATGGCACATTCCTGCAGGATAATGGAAGAGCCCACACCGCAGATCACACTAGAAACGCCTCGAGGAATGTACAGATCGTTGACTGACCTGCCCGATTCCCTGATTTGTCACCCATAGAGCATGTCTGGGATTTGATGGGAAGACGTATACGGTCATATCAGCCTCCATCCAGCAATCATCATGTACTGACACAGCATGGCAAGAAATCCCTCAAGATGACATCCGGGGCTGTTTGCTTCCATGCGACACCTAATACAAGAGTGTCATACCTCATACTGATGATCATGGGCTGAAAGTTTAATCATTTAATGGCTGTTATGTTATGAACATCTCCACAAAGTTTGAGTGGTACATCATGGAGTAACACTTTCCATTTCTGCTGGTGTAGTATGAAATAACTTTTTTTTTTGAAAAGATACGACTTAAAATTACATCAGAACATTATTACTAACAAAAGTGTGATCTGGATAATTTATTAAACTGGTACCTGCTTGAAGATGCTCTACGAATTTCCATTGTTTTTGCCATACCAAACACAGATAGCCTATCAATCTCTTCGCACACTATATTATTTGTCTTTATTTTGCTTTTGGGACGAGTCTCCAGAAGTCAAGAACTGAGTTACATGGTTTATGTACGCTTTTCTGAGTCCTTCTTTTACTTGCATTTCAAGAAGCATTTCTACTGGTGCAGTGTTAGTAACAAGAGGAGGTATATCAGACTACTAGTGTCAATAACACTTACAAGGAATGGATTTCCTAAAAAAAAGAAAGTATGGTTTCAGAGATTTTATATCATTAAATATGTTTTTGAAATCGCCTTGAAGCTCCTCTAATATTTGTCCACAACTTTCAGTGCTGGTATTCCTTTCTTGCACATTATCGTATATTGTATCTTGGACTAATTTCGAAGATGGAAAGTGGTTGAACGTCTTCTGGGTTAAATTCGGTTTCCCCTGTCTCTTTAAAATCATAAATGAGCTTGTTTCAACATTTTAATGAGCCATTTAACGATCCAAAATTATTAAGAACGTTTTAAAAATGCCATATCTCTTAGCCAATCTGCATTTTCTAATTCTGCATGAAAATTTTCATTGACTGCAATAATTGAAAAATTGCCCATTACATTGGTTACACTAGTGACCATAACTCTGGAAACTTTATAGAAATATTGAGTATATTTCTTTTTTCAAGCACACAATTTATTTCTCAGCCATTTGTATTTGCGCAAAAGATACAAAAAACAAAAGTGTTATTATGTATTCTCATAAAAAAACAACTTTTTTCTTCAACTCTTCACTCTTGATCGCTTAACATATAAATCAATTAAAAGAGCGGAATTTAAAACATTAAATACAATTTAGAAACGTTAAAACACATCATAACATCAACATTAAAACAAGATTAGGATACACGACAACTATAGATAGGACGTGGGAGCCGGCAGAAACCCTGCGACGTAGTGGAACGTAGCCTTTTAAGGCTAAAGATTCAGAAAGATAATTTTCTAGTAGCTAATTAAAATATTCAAAACTTAAAAGACAAACAAGACTCCAGTAGTAACATGATTGGGAAAAGGAGGTAGATATATGTTGAACATGCTTTAAGAATGAACACGTACGTACTAAAACAGATTAGACCTATTTAGCAGGAGTTACATGTGGCTTGGCCCCGAATGGAACTATCTCAAAACCTGTTACAACGATTTATGTATCATTTAAGGAGGGCTAATCCCAAAACAATCCAAGAGTAACTAAAAGTTTACATGAACAAAGATGTAAAAGAATATAAGGTTACGTCATCTACGTTAAAATCAATTTACATAAGGTGAAACAGATCTAATGGAAGGGAAACCCGATGAATAAATTAAAATTAATACAAATGAAAAAGTAAAAAAAAGGGATTTTCTCCGACAATGTTGCAGATGTTGGTAGTTGAAAAACTACATTTTCGATATATATATTTTTACAATATTTATTATATCCTCCTATTCAATACCATGGATTTAAGGTCAAATTAATTATTTATCGATCACATTTACCTTTCCAGTTAATAACGGGGTTTTAAATTTCGGTCACCTGTTAAGATACACATATGAAGTGCAAATGCAAAAGCTTTCCAGAATTATGGCCACCAGTGTAGAGCTACCACTTAGCAACACAAAACCAGGAAACGTCAAAGAAAAGGTCATCACTTTCGACAGTGAATCTTTTACACAGAAACTTGAGAGGATGAAGATCACAATGTGTGAAACTATTGTTGTAACATGTTCATATTTGAAACAATTCGCTGGCAAGTGTTCTTTGTACATAATACAACGAAATCATGAAAGCTTTCTTTCTTCGTGCTTCAAAAGACCAGTTTACCCTCAAAGCACCCCTTTCATTGCCGGAGCGCCATCTGTAGCCACACAGACAAGATTTAGTTGGTGCAGTCGCTATCTTGAGTGTACTATCAAGTGCTTCTTTTAGACATGTTATAGGCTTTTGGGCTTACGTCGTGTCAAGAAAATAAGGTGAAATTCTTTACGTTTTACAGAGAACTTTGCTCTGCGTCTTCAGAAGAAAATCTGGACTGTTCAAGAGGAAGGCTTCTCAAATAATGAGGTTGAACCATCTGGTGACGAATGAACCTAACACTTCCACTTCTATTATAACGTCTAAATTCAAACCTCATTGTTTGAGAAGCCTTTCTCGTGACAGTCGAGATTTTCTTCCGAAGACGCAGAGCAAAGTTCTCTACGAAACGGAAAGAATTTCACCTTATTTTCCTGACACGACGTAAGCCCAAAAGCCTAATCATGTCTATAAGTACGGGCCGTGAAAGCATCAATGGCAAGTAGTGCTTATTTAATGCCAGATCCAATGGTGGAAATTTTTAGTGGTACTGAATCAAATAATTCTCTTTTTACCTCAAAATCGTTCATGATGTAACGCACAAAAATAGCTACCTCAGCGCTGAACAGTGAACTAAATCATGTCTGGGTCCATGGCTAAATGGTTAATGTGCTGGCGTTTGGTCCAAAGCGTCCCAGTTTCGCCTTACTGTCCGGTCGGGGATTTTGACTTTCATTAGTTATTTCCTATGCTTCGGGAGCTGGGTGTTTTTACCGTCTTCAGCATTAAAATTCCTCATAGGTAGACCTGCACCACCACCAGACCTCTTTAGAGGCCACGCGCCGTTATTGTTATTAAATTATTGTTAAATAAGCACATAGGAATTGAAACCAGGAAGAAATTTGTTAAAAACCTTGTGAGTCCTGGACTTTGGGAAACAAGCACAATCAAGACTAGAAGCTGCGGAAATGTGGTTCTGGAGAAGACTGACAGGGACGAGTTGGACAGAAAAGAAGACTAATATCGAAATCTTGAATGGCGTTAATGAGAAACGGACCTTAATTTATTCAATAGAGTAGAGGAAAGCGAAATTTCTTGCACACGTCCTACGACATGACACCTTTCTCCAGAATGTCTTCGAAGGCAAGGTCCTAGGGAAGAAGTCAAGAGGAAAACCGCGTCTCTCATACCTTAGGATCATAACCACTCAGGCGGGTTTTACTTCCTATGTCACGATGAAAAGGGCTGCTGAAGACCGTGATATGTGGCTTCAGCGACAAGGCTTAGCCTTTAGATAATGGATGGATGGACGGACGGACGGATGGAAATCATTATTTCATTGTTCACATACTGTACATCAGAACTTATACTTCCTACCTTTCTTTCTTTCTTACTTTCTTTCTTTATTTCTTTCTTTCTTATTCTGTTTACTCTCCAGGGTTAGTTTTTCCGTCGGACGTAGCGAGGGATATCAAGGGCAGTGTCCTGGAGCGTTATTTTCGGTCGGGGATACAACTGGTGTGGAGGACCAGTACCTCGCCGGGGTGGCCTCACCTGCTATGCTGAACAGGGGTATTTTGGGGGGATGGAAAGATTGGAAGGGACAGGCACGGAAGAGGGAAGAAAGCAGCCGTTGCCTTAAGTTAGGTACCATCCCAGCATTTGCCTCGAGGAGAAGTGGGAAATAACGGAAAACCACTTCGAGGATGGCTGAGGTGGGAATCGAACCCAATTCTACTCAGTTGACCTCCCGGCGCTGAGTGGACCCCGTTCCAGCCCTCGTACCACTTTTCAAATTTCCGGGAATCGAACCCGGGCCTCCGAGGGTGGCAGCTAACCACTACACCACAGATGCGGACAAACTTGAGATACAATTCACGACTGAGAAAGCAAGACTGACGGCAAAATTAAATTTGGTTGTTTTTTCTTTCATAGTGGATTACCTAGCAGAGGAAACGTGGCTAAGATGAGCATGCACTAAGTATGTTTGCCATTTTCTACTCTCAAAAGGATTAAAACATACTCTCAGAATAAAAGAAGACAGATAAGTTAATAAATCAGATGTTAAATATATTTTTCAAGTAATGAATAATGTTACAAGAGTTGTTAAAATAACGTAGATAATAATACTTCTTTTCAGACAAGTTTGATCAGATTAGCACACTAGCCAGTTCACCGTTTGCTTCCAGTGACGCTATTGCAGATTTTGGATTCCATCCGCAATAATAATAATAATAATAATAATAATAATAATAATAATAATAATAATAATAATAATAATAAGGTGAATGGATATGTTAATATGAATTTTACGTGGTATAAATAATTGTAAATTGAGTGCTATAACAGTAAGCTGTAAGTTAAGGTTCAGTTAAGGGGACCTTCTAGTTTTTTCAACCAATCCCAAAGGATAGCGTATGGCACAGTATGACATTACAAGAAATAATTTGCGTTGATTTAAACTAATTTGCATGAATACTTTTTAAGTTTATGACATATTTGTGTTTAACCGCCGCAAACCAGACAAAATAAAATATGTCCCTTGCAGGGCAAAAGTTTCCCAAGATTTTGGAAACTTGTCAAATGATTACTTTCTAAACATGAAGAAACTCAAAGGTGAGATTTATAATTCTCACTAATGTACTCAGTCCGCCTCTGTAGTGTAGTGGTTAGTGTGATTAGCTGCCACCCCAGGAGGCCCGGGTTCAATTCCCGGCTCTGCCACGAAATTTGAAGAGTGGTACGAGGGCTGGAACGGGATCCACTCAGCCTCGGGAGGTCAAATGAGTAGAGGAGGGTTCGATTCCCACCCCAGTTATCCTCGAAGTGGTTTTCCGTGGTTACTCACTTCTCCTCCAGGCTCACGGCCGCTTTCTTCCCTCTCCCTTGTCTATCTCTTCCAATCTTTCCATCCTCAACAAGGCCCCTGTTCAGCATAGCAGGTGAGGTCACCTGGGCGAGATACTGGTCCTTCTTCCCAGTTTTATCTCCCAGATCCAAAGTCTCACGCTCCAGGACACTGCCCTTTGAGGCAGTAGAGATGGGATCCCTCGCTGAGTTCGAGGGGAGAAACGACCCCGGAGGGTAAACAAATTAAGAAAGAAAGAAGTTCACATACTATCGACATACCCATTTTTATAATTCTCAGCTGAAATTTAGCTCGCAGTAGGGACCCTCTTCGCAGTTAGCTCTGCCCAGGGAGTGGCGCCCCTGTCTAATTTATATGAGTACCTCTTTTGGGTGGGGGACGCAGACGAAGAATACACACACGGTATCCCCTGCCTGTCGTAAGAGCCGACTAAAAGGGGCCCAGGGGATCTCAACTTGTGTGTGTGTGTGTGTGTGTGTGTGTTGGCGACCACGGGGCCCTCAGCTGAGTCCTGATATTGCTTCCACTTAGTTGTGCCAGGCTCCTTACTTTCATCTATCCTGTCCGACCTTCCTTGATCAATTCTTGTTCTTTTCCGACCCCGACGCTATTAGAGCATTCCAGGCCTACGGAGTCTTTGATTTTCACGCCCTTCGTGGCCCTTGCCTTTCTTCGTCCGTTACTTCATTTTCCGTTCGTCTCCGTGACTAAATGATTAGCGTGCTGGCCTTTGGTCACAGGGGCCCCGGGTTCGATTACCGGCAGAGTCGGGAATTTTAACCATAATTGGTTGAATTCGCTGGGATGGGAACTGGGTGTATGTGTCGTCTTCATCATAATTTCATCCTCCTCACGACGCTCAGGTCGCCTACGGGAGTCAAATCAAAAGACCTGCAACTGGCGAGCCGATGTTGCCCTTGGACCCTCCCGGCACTAAAAGTCATACGCCATTTCATTTCATTTATTTCATTTTTCGAAGCGAGGGATCCCTTCTCTCTCGGTTTACCCCCTGTGGGTGGGGACGCACACGAATAATACATCCACAGGATCCTCTGCCTGTCGTAAGAGCCCACTAAGAGGGGCGACCAAGGGATGATCGCATTAGAACCATGAAACTACTTGTGATTAGTACCACTATGTTAGGTACATAACAGGTTTGTGATTAGGAGCAGCAGAGAGCGGTTCACTGTGGGTTTCCAATGCCTGTGATTAGTACCATTATATGAGAAACACCACGGACTTACGTTGCCTGTGATTAGTACCATTATATGAGAAACAGCACGGACTTACGTTGCCTGTGATTAGTACACCTATGTGAGGAACACCATGGGTTTGCGTTGCCTATGAGTGGCGCCGTTATGTGAGAAACACCATAGGTCTGCGTTGTCTGTGGGACGTACAATACTTGTGAGTAGTACCATAATGTATAGAATAGCGCGAGTCTACGCTACTTTTGATTAGAACCACAACTTGAGAAATACCACGGTTCTACTTTGCTAGCGATAAGTACCGTTGACCTGGCATCATCGGCTCAGGATTGTGATTTAGAAGCAGTCTCTTGGTCAGTAATACCATTTTTTTAAAGGTAGTTTTTGCGAAGGTGGGGCACTGCGGGTCGGATCCACTGGTTATTTTAAATTCATATTCATCCATTCATTCTTCATCACCACGTTTTGAATTCTGGTCAGTGGATGATTTGGGATTTTTAAATTGTCATTACATTTCGTACTATTAGGGGCCGATGACCTAGATATTAGGCCCCTTTAAACAACAAGCAGCATCATTATCACCTATATGAGTCCCAGAGCTCACTAAAAAGTAATCTCGTGTCCTCATGCCGAGGTGGTGCAGCTCTTTTCAGGCACAGGTGAGCTGTATGTACCATTTCAACCACTTACCAGCTCTCCTACCATTCTTAAACTTCTGGCAGTACCGGGAATGGAACCCTAGCCTCCGATGACGGCAGCTAAGGGCGCTAACCGTTACGCTACGAAGGCGGGCCCTGAGCACGGTGACCTGGTGTGCGTCCCAGCTCAGCGTTAGAGTGAAGACATCAACAGAATCTGCAGCAAAGAAGATGGACGGGGGACTGCGGCAGAGCCAGTCAATACACTATTCATCAGCAGCGTTTGTTTCCAATGTTAGGAGCTCGATAGCTGCAGTCGCTTAAGTGCGGCCAGTATCCGGTATTCAGGAGATAGGTTCGAACCCCACTGTCGGCAGTCCTGAAGATGGTTTTCCGTGGTTTCCCATTTTCACACCACGCAAATGCTGTGGATGTACCTTAATTAAGGCCACGGCCGCTTCCTTCCCACTCCTAGGCCTTTCCTATCCCATCATCGCCATAAGACGTGTCTGTGTCGATGAGACGTAAAGCAAATAGCAACTTCCACAAATATATATATATATATTATTTCGTCCACTTGCATTACAGTAGTTGAATATTATCGCCTGCCATGAGCAATTCAGATCGGAAAGATGTACGAGGGGCGTTCTATATTGTTTTACACTTTATTTTTTGTACGTCTGGATGTAGTTCACATTTCACTTTTGAAGGTGGTGACGTGTAAATAGTGTCTTGTTCCACCGTTTGGTAGCAGCACACGCACAGGAGCCAACGAATGCACGCGTCACAGCCATTTCATAACAACACTGTCAGCGTGACAACTGCAACTCGCAAAAAAAAAAAAAAAAAAAAAATTGCTGGCAGTGGTTCTAAATTGCGGCGACCACATCGCAACAATAGCCTAAAAATGAATGATGGCAAATGAAGTACCATCAACACCCCGACCTGGCAGGAGCTGGATATGGGGTACATTCTACTAAAAATGATGCTCTGAGAAAATGGAATACACGAATATTTTAGCAATGTCTTTACGAACAGTCCTAAAATCCACCAGCAGCATAGCCTCTGCCCTACTTCTCATTAGTCTTCTTCTTGGCTTCCTCTCTTTGCACCTTCAGAGTTTTCAGCCTCCCCATGTCTGTCTTCTTCTGTCGGGAGTCAATATCTTTGTGGTTGTAGGTGGATTATTAGAACCAGTTTTACTCCTTGTGTGGTACAACATCGCATGTTATGTCATGCTATGAACAGTTAGTTATACCCAGTCGTTTGGACACTTCCGCCATATCGATGTATGAAAGGTCTGTTTAGTATTTTGATCGGCCCCTCGACAACACCTGGAGAGACATTTTTTTGAGGTCAGTCTCTGATAAACAGATACAATTTCCAATTCAAGTTGTGGAGGCGTCATTTAATCAGTTGCTTAGGTGCTGGCTTCCCACCTAGAAGGTTGAGCGTCGAATCCAAGTGAATCACGTGGCGTCAGGAAGGGCATCCGGCCAAAACAAAAATGAGTCTGAGTGGCGAACTCAAAAATATCTGGGGTAAGTTGAACAATGTAGAGCTTCCGTGGCTCAGGCGTCAGCGCGCCGGTCTCTCGCCGCAAATCCCGGTCACTCCATGTGAGATTTGTGCTGGACAAAGCGGACAGTATTTCTCCGGGTACTCCGGTTTTCCCTGTCAGGTTTCATTCCAGCAACACTCTCCAATATCATTTCATTTCATTTGTCATTCATGAATCATTGATCCAAAGGAGTGCAACAGGCTTCGGCAGCCGGCATAATTCCTATTCTTGCCGCTAGATGGGGGCTTTATTCATTCCATTCCTAACCCGGTCGAATGACTGAAAACAGGCTGGGGACTTTCAAGCTGAAGAAAGTGTAAGTGTACTGTATTTAGGCCTCTGATCTGTTGTAGAAGAACCATCATTGGGGACATCTTTTATGCTGGGGTCTTTCATCCGTGAGTCAATAGTGTGACAATGGTTTGTGGTAAATATGTTGACCTATTTGCTAGAGTACGCGCATGCGCAGTGCTTTTCAAGTCTGCCTCTGTGGTGTAGTGGAGGCCCGGGTTCGATTCCCGGCTCTGCCACAACATTTGAAAAGTGGTACGAGGGAGGTCAACTGAGTAGAGGTGGGTTTGATTCCCACATCAGCCATCCTCGAAGTTGTTTTCCGTGGTTTTCCACTTCTTCTCCAGGCAAATGCCGCGATGGTACCTAAGTTAAGGCTACGGCCGCTTCCTTCGCTCTTCCTTGCCTGTCCCTTCCAAACTTCCCATCCCTCTATATGGCCTCTGTTCAGCATAGCAGGTGAGGCCGCCTGGGCGAGGTACTAGTAATTCTCCCCCGTTGTATCCCCCGACCCAGACTCTGAAACTCCAGGACACCGCCCTTGAGGCGGTAGAGATGGGATACCTCGCTGAGTCCGAGGGAAAAACCGACCCTGGAGGGTAAACAGATCACATTCAAATTATTCCTCTTTAAATGGGCTGATCCTTCCCCAGCTCAACAAATACAAAAAAATTCTACGCCACTGCCAGTTATCGAAACAGGCAAAACGGTGTTTTACAAATCCAGCAGCACATGTCTATTATGAAGAAACACTCAGTTGTTCTTTTATAACGCATATTCAATTATCTTACAGCGTTGAGGCCTTCGGTTCAGAGGGTCCTGGGTTCGATTCCCGGCTGGGTCGGGGATTTTAATCGCCTCTGATTAATTCTTCTGGCCCGGGGACTGGGTGTTTTATGTTTGTCCCAACACTTTCTTCTTCATATCAGACAACATACCACACTCCCAACCACCACGGAAACACGCAATAGTGATTACATCCCTCCATATAGGGTTGGCGTCAGGAAGGGCATCCGGCCGTGAAAACAGGGCAAATCATCATGTGCGACAGAGTTCGCACCCGCGACCCCACAATGTGGGAAAAGCGGTAGAAAAAGAAGAAGAAGATTCAATTATCTTACACAATTATGTCATTTTAAAATTTGTAAAGCCTCTGACTCGAGTAATACATAATATCGAATCCATTACTGTCACACAAAAGGTTTACCGTCCTGAACGGAAGACAATAACGCTCATTTACTAATTACCGTATGGCTTTTAGTGCTGGGAGTGTCCGTGGACAATCTGCGCATCTGGATGTGAGGAGATGATGGGAATGGAATAGTGAGAGGGTGAAACCTTGTGTCAGCACATAGCCTACCCCTATCGAGTAACACCAAGGGGTCTGTTCAAGGCTTAACGTCTCCATCCGACGAACGAATCATCATCAACAGCACCATATGCCCTTAGACCACATAAATAACGCGGAAAGGTTTGGAATTGAATCCATGCTTTTTGCACGCAATCTAGTGATTAGAAATCAATCAATCAATCAATCAATCAATCAATCAATCAATCAATCAATCAATCACTGATCTCCATTTAGAACTTTCACTCAGGTGGCAGATTCCCTATCAGCTGTTTACCTAGTATTTTGTTAAATGATTTCAAAGATCTTGAGGAGATCTATCGAAGATTTCCCTTGATAAATTATTCCATTCCCTAATTATTCTTCTATTTATATATAACAAGGGTTTTGTTTGTACATTGCTCAGAATTTGAAAAGAATGGTATTTCTGTATCGATCATGTCCACAGTAACAAGGAAATGCACTTTTTACTTTTCCGTAATTTCTGTCTGTCTGTCTATCTGTCTGTCTGTCTGTCTGTCTGTCTGTCTGTCTGTCTGTCTGTCTGTCTGTCTGTCTGTCTGTCTGTCTGTCTATATGTATGTGCACGCATCACGTGATAACGGCTGAAGAGAATTTAATGAAAATCGGTATGTAAAATCGGGGGGTGAGCCACTACAATCTAGGCTATAAATCATTTTAATCACGCTGAGTAAACTGGTAGTTTAGGGGAAGGCCTATCATTTAATTCTCAAATATTTATATTATCAGTGGTCCTATCGATAAATACTACATAAAAAAGGTATATAGAATTATATTTCCGATCATCTATAGCTTACACATTTTTACCGTGCCGACTATAACACAAATATTCAATGCCGAGCCACGAGAAAATGGGTTAACAGAATTTAATGAAAATCGGTATATAGAGTCGCGGAATAAGAAACTACAGTCTAAGTCATAAACAGTTTTATTCACCCTGGCTCAAATTGTAGTTTATGGGAAGGCGTCTAAAATTTAATTGTTAAATATCTGTATTATTGGCCCTATTGAAAAGTAAGTTACTACATAACAAAAGATATAGAGAATACAATATTCGATCATTTATTTCTTATTCAGTTTTACCGTATCGACTATGATGAGAGTGATATTTCAGAGTCAGAAGAAAATTAAATGTGAAGGCCTACAGTATCGAAAGCGCATAACATTGATCAACAATAACGTTACATTGACCATTGTTTTCTGTGATGTTCTTTGTCTCTTATGCTGCCACTCAACTCCGATAGATGGGATTACTGCTGCGTACCGAGTATAACAGTCTGACTGAATATTGGCGGGAATTAGCTGGGGAGTTAGAAAACTTTCTTCTTTAGCATCCCATTCCTCTGGTTCATACATTTTCTGATACTGCTGGTACGTAACACACTGGTTCGTCATAGTATTCCAGCTATTCGATCCCTACTCTGACGCGCTGTTTTGAATGAGCAATGTGCACACTTAAGGTAGAGACTCACAATAGTTGTAGTAGTATGACCTGGTCTAGAATTACTGTACAATTTCAACCTATTCTAAATTATAGCGCCACTATTCAATAAATAACTCAAAATCCAACCATAAAAAGAGCCGTTGCTTAAGAAAAGCTTCTTCCTCTTCACTTTTATTAAATTTTATATTCATTTTATTCCAAATTAGCAATGAAGAGGAGGTTTCTCCTCTGGCTTGTTGGAAAAATTTGCCTGGAAATCAGATAGATTTTTCCGAAGCCAGTGTAGTAGTTTGAGATTTCCCGACTCATCGGGTACTCCTAGGAAACAGATTAGTAAGAGGGCATAGGTTTTGCCCTGGTACTCTCCACTATTCGACCCTCTCCCCGCCGAAAATATACGAAGAGTGTTCACGGATCACGGCTGTCTGTGGCTTGGTCATTCCAGCTCTGGAACTTTGGACTGTTAGATCGGCAGCGTAGTACTGTTCGTTAAAAGTGAGAAAATGTGTGGTTTTTCATTTGGTTGAGTATTTCATATAAAAGCATTGCTTTTAATCGCTCCATTCCCACTTACGTCATTGTAATGGCCTATGTTCATTTCAGTTTGGAAAACCACTGAGGATAATAACAGGCAGGTGGAGAGTGAGTGTCTGTCATTATAATGAAAACTCTCCAACCTGATTGTGACTGATTGTAGGCAAATGGGCCTACTATTACAGTGAAAATTTCCTAACCCAGTCTTCATATGAGAAAAGACGTTTGGTGACTTCCCCGTCGCGTTTCTAGGGTAACGTTAAGAGCTATGCAATTTAATACAGTCTTGCTCACAACGTGTACACTACCTAACCTAGAATTCTGTATACAATGTAGAATTCCGTAGCGAAGCACGGATACATCAGTTCGTCTTTCTATAGAGGAATGTTTGCTCCATTTTGTCCTCCTGAATTCCAACTATATCTTCAGCTTTCTTGCCTTTAACAACTACACTCACTCTTGTTCGTCTACTAATGTCATTTCCCGCCATTTCTCCACAGACATCTCGGAATATACCGCTTAGTCGAGCAGCTCGTCTCCTTACTCCCAAGTCTTCTCACCCAAAGTTTGCAACATTTTTGTAACGCTTTCTATTTGTCGGAAATCGCCCAGAACAAATCGCACTGCCTTCCTTTGGATATTTTCCACTTCTCGTTTCCAAAATAATTCGGGTGTGGGTCCCATACACTAGAACCATGTTCTAATTGGGGTCTTACCAGAGACTTATACGGCCTCTCCTTTACATTCATTATCCCTAAGTACCTTCATAAACATAGACATAGATCTGTAAACTTTAATTGTCGCTTGAGTCGTCAGTCCATAGATTGGTTTGATGCAGCTCTCCATTCCACTCTATCCTGTGCTAAACTTTTCATTTCTACGTAACTGCTGCATCCTACATCAGCTCGTATCTTGTATACACCTACCGTTCTTACCACCTATACTTCCTTCAAAAACCAACTGAACAAGTCCTGGGTGCCTTAAGATGTGTCGTATCATTCTATCTCTTCTTCTGGTCAAATTTATCCAAATCGATCTCCTCTCACCAATTCGATTCAGTATCTCTTACATTCGTGATTCGCTCTCTCCATCTCAACTTCAGAATTCTTCTGTAACACCACATTTCAAAAACTTCTATTCTCTATCTTTCTGAGCTAGTTATCGTCGATGTTTCACTTCCATACAATGCCACGCTCCAGATGAAAGTCTTCAGAAACATCTGTCTAATTCCTATATCAATGTTTGAGGTGGGCAAATTTATTTTCTTAAGTAAGCGCTTCCTTGCTTGTGCTAGTCTGCATTTTATGTCCTCCTTACTTCTGCCATCGTTAGTTATTTTACTACCCAAGTAACAATATTCATCTACTTCCTTTAAGACTTTAGAAAACCTTCGTAAGAGTTTTTTTGCTAGGGGCTTTACGTCGCACCGACACAGATAGGTCTAATGGCAACGATGGGATAGGAAAGGCTTAGGAGTTGGAAGGAAGCGGCCGTGGCCTTAATTAAGGTACAGCCCCAGCATTTGCCTGGTGTGAAAATGGGAAACCACGGAAAACCATTTTCAGGGCTGCCGATAGTGGGATTCGAACCTACTATCTCCCGGATGCAAGCTCACAGCCGCGCGCCTCTACGCGCACGGCCAACTCGCGCGGTCGTGAGATCTATGAGCATCCACATCATTGGCAAAAAGTGGGCGTGTAGTGTGTAATTTCCCTCAGAAAATCATTCGATCAATTTTCTTTGAACGTGCTCTCGACATACTCTAGCTGTTAACCTGGACACTTTCCTGGTCTTCGTGGAGCAATTAGACGACATCGAACTTTCGCAGGGGTATTTTCAGCAGAATGACACCACGTCCTACACCTGCAATGAGCGATGATCCTCATCAACAGCTTGTAGGAGGATCAAGTTATCTCCAAAGCCTTTGGCCTTCACGATCACCGCACTTGACATCAGCAGATTATTTATTGAATGTGGGGCCATCTTAATACCAAGCAGAAAAAGACTACTCTTGGAAATCCATCGACGATACAATAATACAAATCACAGAAAATCAACGCATGTTTACTGATGGTGATGTGAATGCCCACGTAGGTGATGCGAATTCATAAGTTGAAAGGGTCCTTTGTAAATATTGGTGTGGGAATAAGGAATGCAGCAGGAGACGAAATTGTGGATTTATGGGGGCCTGTAATATGCCTGTGATCAACACCTCTTTTGGAAGAAGAATCACCGTGTCACTTATACAGGTGGGGGCATCGTGACACGTAGTTTATCTCTTGTTCAGGCGGAGAGATCTGCAACAGATTAAGTTATGTAAAGTATTTTCAAGAGGAGCAGTAACAAGGCAAGACCATCCTCCTTCCTGCCATGCGGAAATGAAGAGCATAAAGATTAATCTCAAATTTGGGATAGCAAAAACAAAATCATGGAGGTTGCAGAAGAATTAATGCTGAAATGCCTTCCTTGTGGAAACTCAAGGTGTTAAACTTGTCGGAGCAACAGCCCGACCAACTCTGATTAGCATTTCGCGAGTCTGGTTTCACCCAAATTACACGCTGATATCACTGAGCGCGTCACAGTTCAACAAGATAATGCCTGCCCTCAATGGGCAGTAACACTACAATTGGATACCACCGATGCATGTGGGACCTTTCTGAACTTCTCGACATCGCTCTCAGTTTCGTAGTTTGGTCACAATCATTGGAGATCCTGTGTTTAAATCTCGTTACTAACAGTCGTTATCACTTGGTCATCATCCACAGACAAATCCTGGGTGTCTTAAAGTGTGTCCTATCATTCAATCTCTTCTTGTGGTCAAATTTCGTCAAATCCTTTTCCCTTCACCAATTCGATTCAGTATGCCTTCATTCGTAATTCGATCTATCCATCTCACCTTCAACATTCTCCTACATCATCACATTTCAAAAGATTCTATTCTCTTTCTTTCCGAGCTACTTATCGTTTCATGTATAATTTACTTACAATGCCACGCTCCAGAATAAAGTTTTCAAACATCTTTCTCATTCCAGTACCAATGTTCGAAGTGAACACATTTATTTTCTTAAGGGAGACTTTCGCCTCTGTGGTGTAGTGGTTAGCGTGATTGGCTGCCACCCCCCGGAGGCCCGGGTTCGATTCCAGGCTCTGCCACGAAATTTGAAAAGTGGTACGAGGGCTGGAACGGGGTCCACTCAGCCTCAGGAGGTCAACTGAGTAGAGGTGGGTTCGATTCTCACCTCAGCCACCCTGGAAGTGGTTTTCCGTGGTTTCCTACTTCTCCTCCAGGCAAATGCCGGGATGGTACCTAACTTAAGGCCACGGCCGCTTCGTTCTCTCTTCCTTATCTATCCCTTCCAATCTTCCCATCACCCCCACAAGGCCCCTGTTCAGCATAGCAGGTGAGGCCGCCTGAGCGAGGTACTGGTCATCCTCCCAAGTTGTATCCCACGACCCAAAGTCTCACGCTTTAGGACACTGCCCTTGAGGTGGTAGAGGTGGGATCTCTCGCTGAGTCCGAGGGAAAAATCAACTCTGGACGGTAAACAGATTAAGGAGAAGAAGAAGAAGAAGAAGAAGAAGAAGAAGAAGAAGAAGAAGAAGAAGAAGAAAGACATTCCTTACATCTGCCATCTTTAGTCAGTCTACTACCGACTTAAGTTATTCTGCTACTTCCTTGACTTTATTTCCTAATCTATTATTACCTGCATCACTTCACTTCGTTGGATTGCACTCCATTCCTTTTTTTCGATTTATTTATTTATTTATTTATTTATTTATTTATTTATTTATTTATTTATTTATTTCATCTTGTGCTCCTTCTTCAAGACTCTGTGCATACCATACCAGGACTACTTCACGGATTCCTACATTTCTTCTGAATACGAACTGATCTTCTCCAAAGTATTCTTGTGTAAAAAAATTGCAACAATACCTACCCTACAGTAACAAACTGAGTTGTTTCAAATTCGAGTGACTTACTAAACAAAAATATATCATCGCTGCGCGAGCAATAAATACCGCGTATGTGAAAAAACTCTTCCTATCCATTATTTTCCTTAAGACTGGTCACACTTCACACTCACCTATGGATATGCACTCTATCAGAACAATTTGTGTTATGTTAATTTTCTTATGCTAATGTGTAAAGGAAAGTGCGCCTTATGTACTGTAGGAATATATGTTTGCGTGACGTACTTACGCACTCCTAGAGTATAATGCATTTAAGGTTCATTTTCCTTTACACACCAGCACAGGAAAATGAACACATTGAGAATTGTTCTGAATGGAATTCACATCCACATGTAACTAGGATGAGTCTTAAGGGCAAAAAAGTGGATATGAAGAGTATTGCCAGATAAGCAGTATTGCTTGCTCAGTGACGAAGTGTCCCGGCATTCGCCTTAAGCGTAGAGCCACGGTAGAGCCGTGGCCACCCCTCCTCTGCTCGGTTGGGCGGTCAGAGTGTAGAGCAGCTGGACCACGGAACAGCCAAGGCCACTTACGAGCTGAGACCTACTCTGCATCTACCAACCCACTAATTTCTGACGTGGGTGAGGACAAATCAGCTGTTGGTGTCGAGTTGGTGCTGGTGATAATTATTTTAAGAGGAAATACATCTAGGCAATTATCCTCTCTTAACATTTCGCCTGAGGGTGGAGGTGGTAGAATACATGCCCAGTATGCCTGGGTTGTCGTAAGAGTTAACTAAGAGGGGGCAAGGGGCCTTGAACTTGGAGCATGGGTTGGCGGCCACAGTTCAACCAGACCACGTTATGTCCAAAAATGTCTGGCCTTCAAGATCACCAGACTTGACATCAGCAGATTATTTATTGTGATGTTATGTTAGGAAGAGAGTCTTACAAGAACTATTCAGGATCTCAAGGATCTCCCTAGCTCCCTAGCTGAATCTGGCATTGGTTCCACTTTGTGTCAGTCTCCCATCCGACCTCCCTTCGCCAACTCTTGCTCTCTTCCTATCTTGACGGTATTAGGTTTGCGAGGCCTAGGGAGCCTTCCCGTTCATTTACCGGTACCTTCTGTCTTACAATGCCTTCCCCCCCCACTACTATTAGTGTTAGTAGAGGAAGGGGCCCGGTAATTGCACTTCCTCTAAAAACAATAATTACCGGGCGAGTTGGCCGTGCGGTTAGGGGCGCGCAGCTGTGGGCTTGCATCCGGGAGATAGTGAGTTCGATCCCCACTATCGGCAACCCTGAAGATCATTTTCCGTCGTTTCCCTTAATTAAGGCCACGGCCGCTTCCTTCCCACTCCTAGCCCTTTCCTATCGCATCGTCGCCATAAGACCTATCTGTGTCGGTGCGACGTAGGGCGTGAAATTGAAAGACACTCTGCGTTCTCAAAAGATCAAGAACTGACCAAGGGAGGTCAGATGGGGAGAATGAAAGTGAGAAGCGTGGTACAGACTCAGCTACTCGATCGGTAGTTGCTAACCTACCATGGTAAGTTGAAAGCGTGTGGGTGTTACCCGTTCAGCCTTCTCTTACAACAGGATGGGGATCCCTCGCCGGAAAGAGAGTCCTGGTGTCGATACTCGAGCAAAGTGTTAGTTATCCTCTACCGGGCGAGTTGGCCGTGCGGTTAGGAGCGCGCGGCTGTAATCTTGCATCCAGGAGATAGAGGGTTCCAATCCCACTGTCGGCAGCCCTGAAGATGGTTTCCCGTGGTTTCCCATTTTCACACCAGGCAAATGCTGGGGCTGTACCTTAATTAAGGCCACGGCCGCTTCCTTCCTATTCCTAGGCCTTTCCTTTAGCATCGTCGCCATAAGACCTATCTGTGTCGGTGCGACGTAAATCAACTTGTAAAAAAAAAAAAAAAAAAATCAGTCTGCTGACTATCATCATTCCATCCGACCTCCCTTGGTCAACTCTTGTTCTTTTCCGACCCCGACGCTGTCACGTTCATCCACGCTTTCGCCCGTCGTGACCTTCCCTATCTTTTTGTCGGTACCTTCATTGTTGGAAGTATGGGACCTGCTCCTCTTTGTCTTCTCGCTAAAGAGAAATGATGGTTATCTCTCCAACAATCACCACCTCAAGTCATGACACAAATAACGCACGTGACCGCCGTCCTTTTAGCAACATAGCCCTAGGGTGTTGGTAAACCAGGTCAAATTTAACTTAATTATGCCGTTTCGTTTATTTCCAACACAGGAGGTATTTATTAACGAAATATTAGTTATTACGAAAGTGCACCCATGACCATGATTTCTGTAGGGTAGCCACATTCCAGAATTTAGAAAACTGGAGATGGAGGTGGGGAGTGTTTTTACACGTCGTTTCTTCTATCAGTAAACCAGTGATTATTTCCTTCTTGTCCAGCTTCTTGACTGAATGGTTAGCGCTGAGGCCTTCGGTTCGAATCTCAGCCGTGTCAAGGATTTTAATTCCTCTGATTTGAGGACTGGGTGTTTGTGTGTTTCTCCCAACACTCTCCTCTTCATGTTCATACAACACACTCCACTACCAACCACCACAGAAACACGCAATAGTGATTACACCCCACCTCATAGGGTTGGCGTTAGGAAAACAAAGCTAAATCCACACGTCCTACAAGGTTTGCACTCGTAACCCTGTCAGGGCACGGGAGGAGCGGAAGAAGAAGAAGAAGAAGAAGAACCATCACTTCTCATTTGGACATTGTTTATGTTTTTGAGAAGAGATTATTAGGCCTACTCACTCCCTTGAACCTTTCCAAGAAATTCATTTCTCCATTGCCTTTCTCCATGGTCACAGGGGTCTCGGGTTCGATTTCTGGCAGGGTCGGGAATTTTAAACATCATTGGTTTTTCCGCCTTCACCATCATTTCATCCTGATCACGACGCACACTAAAAGCCACACGCCATTTCATTTCTACATTTCATGCTGTCGTAGAATTAAGAACAAGTGTAATTAAACCAGTGCTTATGTATGGGAGTGAGGCATGGGTATTGACTGAGGCCACAGAGAGGAGATTAAATGTGTGGGAAAGGAAAGTACTGAGGAAGATATTTGGACCGGTGAAGTAGGGAGATTTATGGAGAATCAGAACAAATGAAGAAATAAGATTATTGTATAAGGAGCCGGACTTGGTGACATCAATCAAAATGAGACGAATTGGATGGCTGGGGCATGTACAACGGATGGAGGAGGGAAGACTTCCAAGGAAAGCACTGACAGGACACCCTGGGGGCAGGAGAAGGAGAGGTCGGCCCCGGATGAGATGGCTGGAGGATGTGGAGACTGATCTGAGGACCGTTGGAGTCAGGAGGTGGCGTATGCGTGCTGAAGACCGGGACGACTGGAGAGCTGTGGTCAAGGAGGCCAAGGTCCTTAAAGGGCCGTAGAGCCATGGAGTAAGTAAGTAAGTAAGTAATTCTTGACGCATCCTCTCGTCTGTTCAAGGAGCATTCAATAAGGAAAATACCCTTTCCAAGACTGTGTTGTGGGTTAGGATAAAATAAGAAAAATCCCCTAGCATTAAAGGCTCCGAGAGGACTTTGCTCTTCCGAGCGGCCACTCGCAGCCTGCAAATTATAAGATGACGCGTGGTCAACGTGACGGAACCTCTCGGCCGTTATTCTTGACTTTCAAGACCGGGGCCGCCATCTTACCGTCTCGTATCTCTTAGTTAGTGTATGACTTTTAGTGTCGGGAATGTCCGAGGACATGTTCGGCTAGCCTGCTACAGATTTTTCTGTTTGACGTCTCTTGACGACCTACGCTTGGGTGTGAGGTTGATGGTGGTGATGATTGTTTTAAGAGGAAGTACATCTCGGCAACCATTCTTTATTAACAGTAGTCAGAGGGAAAAAGTGGAAGGGATCCAATACTTCAAAACATGAAGGTATCGGCCAAAGAAAGACAAAGGCCACGAAGGGCGTGATAATGAAGGACTAACTATGACTCGTAAAGCTAATACCGCCGGGGTCGTAGAAGAACAAACGTTGACCAAGGGAGGTCGGATATGATCGATGAAAGTGAGGAGACTGGCACAAGTGGAAGCAATGCCAGGACTCAGCTAATGGCTCCGTGGTCGCTAACCCACGCTGCCAAGTTTAGACCCCTGAGACCCCTTTTGGTCGCCTCTTAGGCCAGGCACGGGATACCGAGGGCATTATTCTACCGCTCCCACCCACAGGGGCCTGGATACGAGATGATGATATTAATGATGTTAATAATAATAATTTCGTGTGGCTATTTCTAGCCGAGTGTAAGGCAGACCCTCCTATGAGGGTGGGCGGCATCTGCCATGTGTAAGTAACTGCGTGTTATTGTGGTGGAGGATATTGTTATGTGTGGTGTGTGAGTTTCAGGCATGTTGGGGACAGCACAAACACCCAGCCCCTGAGCCACTGGAATTAACCAGTAGAGGTTAAAGTCACTGACCCGGCTGGGAATTTAACCCGGGACCCTCTGGTCCAATGGTCAACACGCTAACCATTTAGCCATGAAGCCGGACATTAATGATATTGGGACAGGGTGAGATTCGGTGTCGGCACATAGCCTACTCTAAGGGGTCTACTCAAGGCTTAACGTCGCCATCCGACGGACCAATCATTACCAACAGCATCATATGAACACTGCGAGCGGAGAGGTTTGAAATTGAATTCAGGCTTTCGGTACACAGTGAACTGAGGAGCTCGGTAGAATAAGGGCCCATCCCAACCAAACTAAGTTTTGGGAAAATGGGTTTTGTTAGATTTGACTTAATTCCAAATGCGAATCACATACGTAAATTAAAGTTGGCACATGCGTTCTACATAAATTAGCTTTTTCATCTGACAGCAGATGGTTCCAAGATAACTTTTTTTTTTCTTTTTTGTACATAAGTTAAATTCGACCGTCGCTTGGGATGGGCCCTGCAAGCCAACATTCTGATGGTGAACGTTTTTGCCACCAACTGGACTCGAACGGTTAACCACGGTGTCAGGAAGCCTTGACACCTTAACTATCATGGCCACTAGGCGGGCTCTCAGGCTGAGTGGACCTCGAGCCAACCCTGGCCGTGAATCGAACCCAGAGCCTCCGGGTAAAAGGCAGGCCAGACAAGCCAAGCTGTGGGCTGTGATTTCAAAGAAAAACTACACAATTCATAACAGTTCAGTACTTTTGTCTTCGGAATGTCTGCTCATGAAATTAGCGAAGCAAACATTCTTATCCAAGTAACTTTTGTTCCTTCCCACAGAAACGGGAATTCAGTCTTATAAACTTCCTTAAATGGTTATCGAAATTAATCTTAGGCGTCTTTATTGCAAAGCCCGCCCCGCTGTGTAGGGGTAGCATGCCTGCCTCTTACGGAGGCCCCGGTTTCGATTCCTGGCCAGGGCAGGGAATTTTACCTGGATCTGAGGTTTGGTTCGAAGTCCGCACTCAACCCATGTGATTACAATTGGGGAGCTTTCTGACGACGAGAAAGTAAAAATTAACGGGCGAGAGGATTCGTCGGGCTGACCAGACGACACCTCATAATCTGCAGGTCTTCGGGTTGAGCAGCTGTCGCTTGGTAGGCGATGGCCCTTCCTGTTGAGCAATCGGGTTTGGTTTGGTCTTCATTGCAATGAACAACTACAAATTAAAGATACGACTACTAATATATCGTTGTCTTGGGAACGAACAGTGATGTTGGTTCAACTACCAATAGATACTGATTGCCCTCCTTCAAGTGTACCCTGCCCGGCTGAGTGGCTGGTCTTCTGAACCCAACTTGGCAGGTTCGATCCTGGCTCAGTCCTCAAATACGTCAGCCTCGTGTCCGTAGATTTACTGGCACGTAAAAGAACTCCTGCGGGACTAAATTCCGGCAACTCGGCGTCTCTGAAACCGTAAAAGTGGTTAGTGGGACGTAAAGCAAATAACAGTATTATTCAAGTGTATCCAGCCAGACGATACAAGTACAGAAACAGAGTTATTGTCCTATTTTCTGAATGTTCACGCCAGAACTTGAAAAAAAGACATTAAAACTGGGTGGTGCCCGATTGAACCAGGTTATCTAGTAAACCTATGATTTCTCTAAGTTTGAAGTTCACTTGGCCTCAGTATCTAGATTACAGAAAATAGCTTGACCTTGTGTTCCTCAGAACAGGGGGTTGCTGTGGTGGGGGAGCACAGGGCGGGGCGACGAGCCGGTACCTCTCTAGTACCAACAGCCTCCAGTCAGTACGTCACGGTGCACCTTGCCAGCTGCTTCATCACTCCTCGCAACAACAATGGTAGCGGTACGTAACAATGTCTCTCTTACTCGGTCTGTTCCCTCCATTTCACACCAGTGAAATACGGCTACCAAATCACTTGTTTTTTGTGTCTTATTTCAGCCCCGCTTAAACATTAAGAGAAACAGGCAAATGTCCTGGTTTTTGTATTATGTGTGATCTGGCGGGGGACATTTGAAACCGAAAGATATGCATGCTTTTTACAGTGATTATCTTAACAAATATATGAGGCTATATTCTTTGTAAATAACCTAAGCGAGAAAGTTTAGAAAAACATACGATGTACTGTGATCAAATAATCCGTCCAAAAAGATGTGCATGTGGAAAGCTACGATCAGAAAACAGAGCAATATTTTTAAAAGAAAAATCGTTCCAAACAGCGGTGTAATTTCATGAAGACAAATTAACTTAATTCCTGAAAAGTGTACAGTGTTTCTTTGCAATCCTGACCCGTAATGCAGCCGTGTAAAGAATATTTCAGTAATAAATGTACATTGGACCGATGAAACAAATTTACAGAATGTGTCAACAGTTCGCTGCTTGCCTCCCATAACGATGTGACTTGTTCTCTATTCTACCACATCAAATCTAGAACCAAGTTTCTTCAGAAGGTTCGAACGAGTGAAAAATATTATTCTCTTAAAGTAGACTATGTTCAAATGAGGAGTTTTACGATTACTGCTAGAATGAAATATGCGTGGAATATCCCCCGGTTTTCTTCATTTTACAATGTGGTAAGCCTACACAAAGAGTAAGCACTGTTTAACCCCCATCTCACCTAGTACATTCTCGCCCATTGAGTAAAAACAAAAACAAAATACAATTAATGCCTTCTTACGTCGGAGTCCAGATTTGTATTTGTGAGGATGTGCTTTCCCTGCTACGTACAATGTGATTCGTAATTTACTGAGCAGCATTTCGTTAAACGAGGGATGAACTGAAGACTCGTGGGATAAGATTAATGTGTCCTCTTTGGAGAAGTTCACTAAGTTTCCGATGTACTTTGTGCAGCAAGGGCGCACCGACGCGGGGGGGGGGGGGGGGTGTCGCTGGACCTGGACCCTCTCCTGTTAGAAATAAAATACATTTATGTTTGTCATGTTTTTAGCATGAATAGTCAAGGAAAAGGGGATAACAAGGATTTAATTTCGTAATGCTTTTCATGCTGGGTTAAACGCTTTTTTTTTTGCTAGGGGCTTTACGTCGCGCCGACACAGATAGGTCTTTTTTATAGATTACGCAATTCAATATATAGTTGAGGAGACTAGTATTTTTTGTCAGGTGATTAACTGTTAAAATAGATAATTTTTGTAATATATCTCGGTATTGCATTAATACGTTATATGCAGCATTAAATATTCATTAGTCCGATTTTAGTAATTGTTATTGTTCACTGAATCCACAAGGAAAATATCTAGGGAGTGCCAATTATACAGTGTAGGCCCTACCTATTTGTTTTCAGACGATGCAAACTACTTGCCAATCAGGTTCAACATCGTGATTAACCAAAGCTAGCGGTCTTATAGTTTTACCTCAGTGATAACATCAGTTCCTTCGGTTATAACTTACGTGGAATTCGAACCACACGACGTGACCTGCCATTTCAAAAATCGCACATGCATTAGCTTTGATGACCATACCAGCAGATGTTACAAACCCGCACTAAAGGCACGTCAAATCTTTCAATAAATATAATTAAATTGGTTATTTTTTAAAGTGCCTTTGCTGGCAATATGTAGTGTTTACAGTGCACTATGTCTTCTGTTATGAGCTAGAATAAATTTGTTACTTTCATTGACCTGTCTCAGTCTTATCCTTGGCTTTGACAATATGAAAGTGGCTGGGATGTGAGTGATGTTAGTAATACCATTCCTTATGCAGCCACTCCCTGCTATGAATGGTGTGAAAATGTCGCTCATAGGGTCGGTTGGTGCACGCATTTCAGTGGGCTTGGTAGACTGATATGCAATAGCAACTTCTAGCTCAGTGAGGAAAGCAACGGGAAACTACCTCTCTCCTCATTTCCCTAGTACGCCTCTTCAGTGACACCTAGGCAATCTATGACAGCTAATGGTGGACCTGTTGAGGATCCAACCAGCCTTCGGGCTGAATACCCAACATACATACACATTTTTTAAAACCCGTAAGTCGTGCATTTTCTCATTTCAATTTATTTATTTATTTATTTATTTATTTAATTTATTTAATTTATTTATTTCATACCACCAACAGAAATGTTTATCGAATTATAGGTGGCTTAGTCACTATACATTACTTATTAAAATTAACACATGTTAGGAAGGATTTAATATCTAAATATAGAAAAAATATGCAAGACTATTTAAAAATACACATTTCTTCTTTTTTTGCTATTTGCTTTACGTCGCACCGACACAGATAGGTCCTATGGCGACGATGGGACAGGAAAGGCCTAGGGATGGGAAGGATGCGGCCGTGGCCTTAATTAGGGTACAGCCCCAGCATTTACCTGGTGTGAAAATGGGAAACCACGGAAAACCATCTTCAGGGCTGCCGACAGTGGGGTTCGAACCCACTATCTTCCGGATGCAAGCTCACAGCTGTGCGCCCCTAACCTCACGGCCAACTCGCCCGGTCACAAAATTATTAAGAAGAAATGCAGCAATCGGATTTTACAGTACATTAATACTTTTTCAAAATCAAAATAGACATATCACCTAAAAATACTTAATATCTAAAATGAAATAAAAATGAAAAGGAGAACATAAACTCCAAGGAAATTAATAGTATCTACAGCACAAATTGACACCAGTTAGAAAAGGAATTTACACACAAAAAAGAATAAAGAAAAGAGGGATAGTAAAGCAGGAAGTACGTATGTTTGATAAGAGAAGAATCAGAATTGAATCCTCGCAATCAGTACCATAGGACAATAAATCTTTCATAAGTGCAAGCAGTGCAATCTCGTGTCCTCATACCGAGGTGGTGCAGTTCTTTTCAGGCACACCCCAATGGAGGTACCAGGAATCGAACTCGGGCCCCCAAGGACGGCAGCTAATAACATTAACCGTTTACGTTACGTAGGCGGACGTTTCATAAGTACAGAGGGACTCTAATGTTGACATTGTTTTGCAGTTTTCATTACATTACGTTTATCTACGTTTAAATAAAAGTTTTGGCTTTAGTGTCAATGTCCATACAGTAATTCCTTGAGTAATCGAATATTAACATTGTGATTAGCAGAATAATCAAGATCAGTTATTTACAAATGAATTATACGTTATGAGAAAATGAAAAGTTGAAATGTTGACTCATGATTCTGTGTAGAAATGCCGCACGTTTAGTGTGCAGAATTTTTTTTAAAAAAAATGGAGGGCATCTATCCATTGAAGAGGAAAATCAAACATTCTGGAAAAGTGTGTATGATTGGTTACCACAGACAGGGAGATGGAGTGGAAAAGATTTTCATTTCAGAAATATTCTATGTAGTTTCATATAAACATTTTTTTTTCTGAAGTTTCTCAGCATAATTTATCATTAACTGCGATGTGAATGATTTTCTGAGTAGATTAATAATTTAATTCATTATATCATTGTGATAAAGTGTGAATTTATAAAATGAACCTGATATTATTGTTTGTTTAAATATAATGATTGACCATTCTTCGAAGGTGCTGAAATACGTCAGCCTTATGTTAGTGGTTTTACCCACACGTTAAAAAACACTTGCGGGACGAAATACCGGCACCTCGGCGTATCTGTGCGTGTGCATATTACACGTACACAGATTACCGCTCTCGAAGCTGTGATAGAATGTTGTATTGAAAGTCATCTCGATAGATGTATTTCCAGTTATACTCTTGTTTGTTTCTTGTGACAGTTAGTTGTGTCTTGGTGTACATCTTCCCATTCGTTACAGCGTTTGCTCACTGGACACTGTTGCCGTATTTACCTGTTCGTACTATACTTTCGCAGAACTCTAGAAATGTCCGTACAGTTTGTTTAGAATGTAGACCTACATTTTGCGTCGTCTAAATAATGTTTCTCTATGCAGTAAAATGCGATTTACCCATAGAACATTTCATTGTTACCATGTGCTTGATGTTATAAATAAGTTACGAAAATGTGAGAGACTGCAAAAGACCTCAACAATGTGAGCTGGACAGCAGACAATAGGTTTTTTTGTGTTATTTGCTTTACGTCGCACCGACAGAGATTGGTCTTATGGCGACGATGGGGCAAGAAGGGACTAGGTGTGGGAAGGAAACGGCCGTGGCCTTAATTAAGGTACAGCCCCAGCATTTGCCTGGTGTGAACATGAGAAATCACGGAAAACCATCTTCAGGGCTGCCAACAGTGGGGTTGGAACCCATGATCTCCCGTATACTGGATTCTGGCCGCACTTAACCCTTAAATGCGCAATTTATTATTTATTTCAATTATTATGGTTTTTCATTCCAAAATAATATATCATTAATATAAAATATTTAAAAAATAATTATCTCAAAGTAAATATTTTTAAATTTATTTGTGTAAGTCAAAATGTGAAGCGTTTTGAATTTTTTACGTACTAGTATATGCAAAACTCTACAATTACTATAGCTACTGTCACATTTCAGTCTTAGGGATGCCCTTGCTCGTGATTTCTCTAAGGTAAACGACATTTTAATTTTATTACCTGAGCTGATTAAAATTTGCATCACTCCAGCTGATTAGCAAGAGAAATCACAAAATAAAAATTTTTTTTTTTTTTTTTGCTACACTAGGGACACCTAGTGAGCTCGTCTGCGATGTAGAAGTAAATGCACACTCGTAACTCGTAAAGCAGATGTAACGGGAAAGTAAATTCTCCTTTGCACATATGCAACAAGGGTTAAGCGACTGCAGCTATCGAGCTCATTGCAGACAATAAATAGCATGGTAGTAAACAGGGTGAAAGTCAGGTTGTAAGGCCTCTCATTTTGAATTACTGAGTTGATGGGATGGAAGTACCTCTTGGGAATCAATGTATGTACCTAGGTATTAATGAAAGAAAATATGTTTATTGGAGGTAATCACACAAATAGGATTGTAAACAAAGGTAGGCCTACAGATCTCTTCATATGGTTATGAGGGTACTTAGGGGTTGCAGTAAGGATGTAAAAGAGGACAGCGTATGAATCAGTTTAAGACCCCAAATTAGAGTTTGGTTCTAGCGCATAGGATCCTCACCAGGATTACTTGATTCGACAAATGGAAAACATCGCGATGAAAGCGGCACGATTTCTTCTGGGTGATTTGCAATGAAACAGTAGTGTTATGAAAACGTTACAAAGAAGATTCGGGAACAAGCAGACGAACAGCTTGACTAAGTGACATGTTCCGAGAAAGACTTTAGTGTACGAATAAGCCTGAACGTACTTTTAAAAAATAGAAAGGATCATAATATGAAGATAAAGTTGGAATTCAAGAGGACAAATTGGGACAAATATTTATTTGTAAGAGAAGGAATTAGTAAGGAATAATTACCAAGAGAGACTTCTGATAAATTTCCAACATTTTCGACATCATTTACGAAAAGACTAGGTAAACTGGTAGAGAATCTCCCACCTGGAAAGAAGGGTGCAGATTGATTGATTACTATTATTTATTTACCACAATTCTGTTTAGTAACATGGAAGGTGTAGAGAAAATGGTGAGCCCCATGTAGGCCTACATATAACTTGTTCCCTAGACACCTATCTTAAAATTAGATATTATCTATATGTTCTTCGTTTCCATGGTTGATTGACTGACTGCCTGACTGACTGATTGATTGATTGATTGATTGATTGATTGATTGATCGATTGATTGATTGATTGATTGATTGATTGATTGATTGATTGATTGATTGATTGATTGATTGATTGATTGATTGATTGATTGATTGATTGTAGCATTTTTACTTCTTGTAGACACAACCGTTCAAAAATTATCCGTCACAGAAGTGACATTCTTTCAAAATTCTCCTGTTTGAAATAAGATGAACATATTTATGCAGGTGGTAGGATTGCAAGTATCATATCTTCGGCCACCGGCTGTTCCCAGTTTACGAATATCCTCACGTTTCGAGAACGTATAAAATTAAACATTTATTTGGCAGCCAATTTGTGTGCAGTTGAGTGTACATGGCTGCCGTGAAGAATAGAAGTTTAGTACTTCATTAATATGCTAAGTAAAACGTATTGTTTTATGTGATTTAACATTAATTTCAGTATTTATCTCCCAGCTTATTACACGAGGCGCCGGCTCCGTAGTGTAGGGGTAGCGTGCCTGCCTTTTACCCGGATGCCCCAGGTCAGGGATTTTTAGCCGGATCTGAGGGCTGACTCGATGTCCACTCAGCCTTCGTGATTACAATTGAGGAGCTATCTGACAGTGCAATGGTCCGCCCGGTCTAGAAAGCCAAGAATAATGGCCTTCGGGCTGAGCAGTGGTCGCTTGGTAGGCCATGGCTCTTGGGGGCTGTTGCGCCATGGGGTTTGGTTTGGTTTTCTTACTGTACGTGCATCGGTTGCTCTATTTGCTCAGTTTCTTATCCGAAGAAAAAAGTCCGTATTTTTGCTTTTAGAATTATGACAACCCTATCACTGGTTCACGATAATACAAGGCTACTTATTTTGAGACAAGGGCACGCTTTGAACCTTGGAATGTGAGAAAGGGCTCAAAAGGCGTGGTTTATTGAAGTGCGAGGTGGCTATGGTTTTCCTGTGTACACCAATGACAAGGCCGTGATCTAGTTCGTGGGAGCGAGGACGTTTACTGCACCTGGTGACGTACACATGTAAGACGATATATCACCTTACTCCGAGTATATAGAGTTTTAAAACCATTCTTATTTGCTGTCGCTTTAACGTCGTAGGCACAGATAGGTCATACAGCGACGATGGGGTAGGAAAGGGGAAGGGGAGTGGGGAAGGAAACGACCTTGGCCTTAAGCTCAAGCATTTGCCTGGTGTGAAAATGGGAAAACACAGAAAACTATTTTCAGGGTTGCCGACAGTGGGGTTCGAACCCACTATCTCTTAAATGCAAACTCACAGCTACGTGACCAGAACCGTACAGCCAACTCGCTCTTTTCTTTCTCCTGGTCTCCTTGTCAAGTTATTGGAGTCGCAACTTGTTATGGGTTTGGTCCAGTTTCAGTGGCGGATGCCCTTCCTGACGCCAAGCCTACGTGAAGGGGCGTGCTCAATATAGCGTGCTTCTGTGGTGTGTTGTGTATATATGATGAGAATTGTATTCAGATGAACACAAACACCCAGGCCCTGAGCAGGGAAACTTGTTGAAATCCCCGGCTCAGCCAGGAATCGAACTCGGGTCTCTCTGAACTGAAGACCAACACACTGACCATACAGTCAAGGATCCGGACGCGCAGCTAACTAGCTCGATTATTATTATTATTATTATTATTATTATTATTATTATTATTATTATTATTATTATCATCATCGTTTCCCCGAGGACGACCTCAATGTTCTGAGTGCCGAGCAAGAGGCTTGCGGTTTGAGTCAGTAGCTGTCAGCTTGCATTCCGAAGATAGTACGTTCGAACCCCACTGTCGGCAGCCCTGAAGATGGTTTCCCATTTTCACACCAGGCAAATGTTGGGGCTGTAACTTAATGAAGACCACGATCGTTTCTTTCCCACTCCTAATCCCTTCCTTTTGCATCGTCGCTATAAGACCTAATAATAATAATAATAATAATAATAATAATAATAATAATAATAATAATAATATGAATCTGAATACGAATATGAATAAAATAGAAATGGCTTACCAACTGACCAAAGACGTTTACAACAAAATGTCCATATTCTTGAACGCAAAACTCAGACATTACTGCACCGTCATAAGACCAAAGGCTTTGTATGCAGCGGAATGCCTTGCTATGAACAAGAAAGGCCTGATGGAAAAACTGGAAATTAAATAAAGAAAGATCTTAAAGTAAATCCTTGGCCCAATTAAAGACAAAGATAAATATAGACGTGGGCATAACTCATGTCCAGAAGATCTCTGATGTCATGCGGCGAAGGAGAATGGCATTTTATGGCTCCTTGCTAAGGAAAAAACCCACACGATTATCGAACCAGATCTTTACCTGTTTTAAAGATAAGAGGACCTAGCCAACTTGGTTCAAGGAGGTGGAAAGGGGCCTACAGGAGATGGGGATCACTCACGAGGAAACTAAAAGACCACCAGGGTTTTCAAGAAGGCCGAAGTTGAAGACGGAGGAAAGAAAAGTGCAACGCCGGCAACGAATGAAGGAGCACAGGGCATAGATCAAAGCCTAGAGAACGTAGTCCTTAGTAGGCCGAGACGAACAAATAATAATAATAATAATAATAATAATAATAATAATAATAATAATAATAATAATAATAATAATAATAATAATAATAATAATAACACTTACAGACACAGTCTCTAAAGTGAAATTTCTGGGAGAGATATCACAGCCTTTCAAAATAAAAACTGGTGTACGACAAGGCGACGGACTATCCCCAATTCTTTTTAATTGTGTCCTAGAGAAAATAGTGAGAATTTGGAACGAAAAACTTATTGAACTCAACATTTCACCGATAAGGTTAGGAAGAGGAAACAAAAGGATTGAAATAAATTGTCTTGCATTTGCAGATGACTTTGCAATACTTTCTGAAAATGTGACATCTGCTGTAACCCAAGTAAATGTCTTGGAAAGAATCGCCAGCAGAACTGGCTTAAGAATTTCTGCAGAAAAAACAAAATTTTTAATACATATTTGGGATGCACCAAAATTTCTGAAAACAGATATTGGCCAAATAGAGAGGGTAAAAAATTCAAATATCTAGGGAAAATAATCCAAGAAAATGGTTTAGAAAAATCTGCAGTAGAGGAGAGGGTACATAAAATGGAGAGAGCTTATGGTGTCACCAAACATATCTACAATAAAAGATGCCTATCCAAAAATGCAAAAATAAGGCATTACAACACAGTAGTGAAGCCGGAATGCCTATATGCAAGCGAATGTCTGGCATTAAAGTATAATTTAGATAAACTAGAAATACTAGAAAGGCGAATCATGAGGAAAATATTAGGCCCACAAAACACAGCAGAAGGTTGGAAATTACGAAGTAATGCTGAAATACACCAAAAAATAGAAAATATATCAGATGTAATGAGGAAAAGGAGACTTATGTTTTTTGGACATTTATATGGAATGCAAGATAGTAGATTAACCAGTAAGATTTTCAGATATTTGTGGAGTAAGAAATCAACGACAAGCTGGGTCAATGAAGTAAGAAAGGATTAAAAAAACAATAAAACAACAGAAGAAATAAATAATAGAGAAGGCTTTCGGGAAAAAGTATTGAAAATAGAAGGATTCCAAGGTAGGAAAGTAAAAAAGACTGGTTCAAAGTGGTCTGAAGACAGAAAGAAGAAACATAGTGAACAGATGAAAGCGTACTGGAAGAAAAGGAAAGAACAAAGAAGAAGGAATTGAAATTGGCACGTGGTCCTCTGGTGGGCCATTCGAAATAATAATAATAATAATAATAATAATAATAATAATAATAATAATATTTTTTTCTTTGTCGTTTAGGCCTACTGAGGACCACGGGGCTCGTATCTACTCTTCGGTAAAGTTGTTGCTTTCTTCTTCTTCCAATACTCCTTCATTTGCTGACTATGAGCCAGCTTTCTCTCCTCTGTCCACGAAGTTCCTGTAATCTTCTTACTTGTAAGGGACGTTGGAAAAACTCCCCTGTTGGATGGCTTGACGGAACATTACTCGGTCACGAGTTTGTCCCAGTGGGATAACTAGTTGTTCCATATCCGACTTACTGATGTAATCCATTTGTTCTTAGAAGCCTTGCCTCTTCCTGTTACTGTGAATATCCTGTTGGTGAATCCAGACGGGCCAAGTGTCCATAAAAGGTCAGGCACCTTTTCCTTATAGACGTGACGATGTCCTCCTGGTGTTCGTACAGTTCATCATTATGGAGGATTCTGTAAATGCCTCCTTCCTCTCTGATTCGTCCTAATATCCTCTTCAGGATCTTCCTCCCTTTTAACTCCAGCTTCCTGAGTGGGCCCTTCCTGGCCATTACAAGGCACTCAGAAGCATACAGAACAGATGGTTTGACGACCGAGTTGTAGTGTCTGAGTTTGAGGTTCTTGGAGAGGCACTTAGATGAATAGATACTACGACAGGAGTGATAAACCCTTTCAAATTTTGTACATCTGGCAAGTATGGCTAAGTTCTCGCTCTGATTCGCAGAGATTCATTCTCTCAAGTACTTAACTGCAGGTGCTTTTCGTATGGTAGTGTCTGAGAGGAATTGTAGAAGGGGCCTGCTTGATATTGGTCATAAATTCAGTCTTCTGGATGCTGATCTTCAACAAGTCTTAAGCGCTACACTATACTCTGTAAGTTGTAGGTAGCCTCCTCTATATTGTTCGCCAGTAGAATGAGGTAAAATGAAATGAAATGGCGTATGGCTTTTAGTGCCGGGAGTGTCCAAGGACAAGTTCGGCTCGCCAGATGCAGGTCTTTTGATTTGACACCCGTAGGTGACCTGCGCGTCGTGATGAGGATGAAATGATGATGAAGACGACACATACACCCAGCCCCCGGACCAGCGGAATTAACCAATTATGGTTAAAATTCCCGACCCTGCCGGGAATCGAACCCGGGACCCCTATGGCCAAAGGGGCAGCACGCTAACCATTTAGCCATGGAGCCGGACAGTAGAATGAGGTCATCGGCAAGGAATAGGCATGGGACAATGAGGTCTCTCTTGTACACAAGCTTCAGTCCAGCTCCAGGTGGTAGCATCGTTCTCCATTCCCTAATGATCTTTTCCAGAACACAATTGAAAAGAATGCAGGAGAGACCATCACCCTGTCTAACTCCTGTTCTCATTGGAAAGCTTTCGGATAGTTCACCTCTGAACCTTACCTTGGACGTCGTGTTCCTCAGAGTGGCTTGAACTAATTGTAGGGTCTTCCCATCCAGACCAAATAATAATAATAATAATAATAATAATAATAATAATAATAATAATAATAATAATAATAATAATAATAATAATAATAATAATAACTCAATCGTATTCCGTCAACTACCGTATGTATGTTTTTAGTCTGTCATTCTGGATGCCAACGTATCATTTTCGGCGTTCCGTTATATTCCTTCTAATAGAGAAGCCTGAAATCTGTTGGACGATCTATGGCTGAGTTTGAATTAATGTTGTCAGGTACACACCAAATGTGTCACCGGAGATCTTTTACAATGTGTCATCGCCGAATGTACTCTTTATCTGCCCTTTAAAAATACGACTACTGTTCCGAGTTTGTACTCGGAGGCCGACACACTCGCTGAGGGAGATGACTTGTTAACGAAGTGTGTCTGTATTCTCTACGTCTTATTTCACGTTTTGACAACTACGGAAGGAAGAACCGTTAAGAGAGAGTGCTTATCGTGTGTGACGCGTTCCACAGGCCAGTGCTCGGTTATATGAGCAGCACTTCTTAAACACACTGCACATGACGAATTGCCTCCTCGTAACGGAGCTGAGCTAAAAATATGCTGTTTGAACTTATATCTAATTCTCATTTCTTACAGAGTTACAACAATTTTAAAGTTGATGATAATCACGATGCTTGTTGTTTAAAGAGGCCCAACATCTAGGTCATCAGCCCAATTTGAAAGTTGTTCAGTAAAACACATTTGTCTTTATTCCTGTCATTTTAAGGGTATCCGGCTCTTCTTTCTTTTTTGATCGGTTTACCCTCCTCGGACTCAGCGAGGGATACCACCTCTACCGCCTCAAGGACAGTGTCCTGGAGGGTGAGAGGTGGTGGCGGTGATTATTGTTTTAGGAGGAAGTACAACTAGGCAACCATCCTCTATATAACACTAATCAGAGGAAACAAATGGAAGGGATCCGACATATCGAAAAATGAAGATATCGGACAAAGACAAGGGCCACGAAGGGCGTAAAAGTGAAACACTCCCTAGTCCTCACAAACCTAATAGCATCGGGGTCGGAAAAGAACAAGAGTTCACCAAGAGAGGTCGGATAGGATAGATGAGAGTGATGAGCCTGGCACAAGTAAGTGGAAGCAATGCCAGGACTCAGCTAAGGCCACAGTGGTCGCCAACCCACGATCCAAAGTTCAGAGCCCTTGGGGTCTCTTTTAATCGCCTTTTACGACAGGCAGGAGATACCGTGGGTGTTACTACCGCCCCCACCCACAGGGGGTTGGAGGGTGAGACTTTGGGTCTGGTGATACAACTGGGAAGGAGGAAGGACCAGTAACTTTCCCAGGCCACCTCTCCTGCTATGCTAAACAGGGACCTTGTGGGGGATGGGAAGATCGGAAAGGATAGATAAGGAAGAGGGAAGGAAGCGGCCGTGGCCTTAAGTTAGGTACCATCCCGGCATTTGCCTGGAGGAGAAGTGGGAAACCACGGAAAACCACTTCGAGGATGGCTGAGGAGGGAATCGAACCCACCTCTACTCAGTTGATCTCTCGAGGCTGAGTGGACCCCGTTGCAGCCCTCGTACTACTTTTCAAATTTTGTGCCAGAGCCGGTAATCGAACTATTATTATTATTATTATTATTATTATTATTATTATTATTATTATTATTTGCGTATGGACCCTCTTTCTTCCTTCAGTCCACTCGGTTCCTGGTATCCTTGGAACTTCATTCTCTGGCTCTACTACCCATCTGTTTACTTTTTTACGGAAGAGATTTCGAATAATTCTGATTTACCTATCTGAACTTTCTCCAGGTCTTTTTTGATTTCTTGGGTCCATGGTAGAATCTTCAATTTTCTGCTGTATGTCATGATGTTGTGTGTACGCCTTGTTGTTGGAAGTCTTTGATGATGTCCAAAAAATTTCAATGTTCGTTTTCTAATACTCTATCTGCTGCCAGGTTGGGCAGTTTCTCTGTTGCTTTACGGAATTTGTCTGTATCCGACTTCAGTTCTTTTCTGGACCAAGAATTTTCCTCATGATCTTTCGTTCTACCTTCAGAATGTTCTCTAGATCATCTTTTCTTTTGAGTATCAGCGTTTCGCTCGCATGTAGAACTTCAGGTATGATCACGGTATTGTAGTGCCTGATCTTTGTGTTTGTGCATTTTTATTTGTAAATGTAGCATGTTCTCCAGTACGCTCTTTTGAGTTTATGTAGGCGAACTTTCTGTGCGTCCTTTTCTAACCCTGCTGGTTCTACAATTTCACAATGAAACAGTTTATAATACATTAAATCACATTTTGAGATGAGTGTCTCTCATTATTGTTTTCTGGATTATTTTCTGTTAAATATTTCTGTCTTGTGAAGTTGTGAGTGCAGATATCGATGTTGGAAACTGTTGTTGAAGTTTGCCTACCGATTTTATGAAAGTCCCCTGATGGCGTCAAAAGCTACTGCACGCGAAGAACTGATGGCTAATATCTCCAATGATATTGTCACTACATTTATGCGATAGAGATGGCTTGAAAAGCTACCATGATTAAAACGCATCCTGATAATTGATGTGATGAATCATCTGTTTTTATTCCATTTTGAGAACCATGGTTTAGCTGGACGGTATGGTTGTATTGTCGACTAATGGTGGTCTCGAGTATACTGTCCTTGATTCCACTGTGTATGTACCAGTTGGTTTATTTGTGGAACTAAATCGGGGAGATGTAGCGGCACGTTCTCTGATTACGTTGCGCAGTTTTCTTTGCAAGTTGACCCACGTATTCATTGTGCTGGATATCGGGATGAGAAGGGATCCATAAAAATAGTTTGAAGTTCCACGCCTTTAAATCAACAGGCAGGATGACGATGTTAATAATGTCAATACGGGCAGTCTGTAACATGGGGGTTGATCAGCACCCCTTCAGTCACTAAGTACAGACGATGTTGAAATAAGGGGGATGGTCAATTTAGGAATGTACCGAGCTCGATAGCTGCAGTCGCTTAAGTGCGGCCAGTATCCAGTAATCGGGAGATAGTGGGTTCGAACCCCACTGTCGGCAGCCTTGAAGATGGTTTTCCGTGGTTTCCCATTTTCACACCAGGCAAATGCTGGGGCTGTACTTGAATTAAGGCCACGGCCGCTTCCTTCCCATTCCTAGGCCTTTCCTATCCCATCGTAGCCATAAGACATATCTGTGTCGGTGCGACGTAAAGCAAATAGCAAAAAAAGAAAAAAAAAAGTTAGGAATGTTGCGATAGTATCGATATGAGTAAATATCGATACTTTTCTATCTATATTCGATATTTCAGTGTCGACATTTTGCTTTGATATTATTGTGGTATCGATACTATTTATTTAGGCCTAATGATATTACCGATATCTTTTTTTTTTTTTCAATTTGCTTTACGTCGCATCGACACAGACAGGTCTTATGGTTTCACGAATGGACTAGGAGTGGGAAGGAAGCGGCTGTGGCCTTAATTAAGATACAGCTCCAACATTTGCCTGGTGTGAAAATGGGAAACCACGGAAAACGACCTCCAGGGCTGCCAACAATGCTTTTAGTGCCGGGAGTGTCCGAGGACATGTTCGGCTCGCCTGGTGCAGGTCTTTTGATTTGACGCTCGTAGGCGACCTGCGCGTCGTGATGAGGATGAAATGATGGTGAAGGCGACACATACGCCCAGCCACTGTGCCAGCAGAATTAACCAATGATGGATAAAATTCCCACCCTGCCGAGAATCGAACTCGGGACCCCTGTGACCAAAGGCCAGTTCGCTAAACATTTAGCCATGGATCCGGACGATATGGAATGAAATATCGATGTTTTAGTATATTGGAACGTCCCTAGGCCAGTTAAGACATCACAACAACGCTGCACGCCTGCCGTTGTTCCCTAGGCTGTCCACAGCATGGCTAAATGAGTAATTCTGAACAGAAATCTGGCTGTTCTCTCGAATGTGCTAATACGATCATATATGTTCGTTCGTTCGTTCGTTCGTTATCTGCTTAACCTCCAGGGTCGGCTTTTCCCTCGGACTCAGCGAGGGATCCCACCTCTAAAGCATCAAGGGCAGTGTCCTGGAGCTTCAGACTCTGTTGTTGTTGCTAGTTGTTTTACGTTGCACCGACACAGATAGGTCTTACGGTGACGATGGGGCAGGAAAGGGCTAGGAGTGGGAAGGATGTGACCGTGGCCTTAATTAAGGTACAGCCCCAGCATTTGCCTGGTGTGAAAATGGGAAACCACGGAAAACCATTTTCAGGGCTGCCGACAGTGGAATTCGAACCTACTATCTCCCGAATACTGGATACTGGCCGCACTTAAGCGACTGCAGCTATCGAGCTCGGTGCTTCAGACTCTGGGTCTGGGGATACAATTGGGGAGGATGACCAGTACCTCGCCCAGGCGGCCTCACCTGCTATGCTGAACAGGGGCCTTGTGGAGGGATGGGAAGTTTGGAAGGGATAGACAAGGAAGAGGGAAGGAAGCGGCCGTGGCCTTAAGTTAGGTACCATCCCGGCATTTGCCTGGAGGAGAAGTGGGAATCCACGGGAAACCACTTCCAGGATGGCTGAGGAGGGAATCGAACCCCCCTCTACTCAGTTGACCTCCCAAGGCTGAGTGGACCCCGTTCCAGCCCTCGTACCACTTTTCAAATTTCGTAGCAGAGCCGGGAATCGAACTCGGGCCTCTCGGGGTGGCGCTAATCACACTAACCACTACACCACAGAGGCGAACTCATATATGGTATTTCAGTAGTATAGATCCATTTTTCGGCGCTCACAAGTAACCGATCGTGACAAATGAGCATTCAAAAGAAAAAGAACAGACATTAGCAGTGACGAATTGCGCTCTCATTTCATAAATATCGATAATTTCTTTAAAAATGAGTTTAAAAAATTGTACGAAGTGTTTGATTTGCACATACTGTTGCTGTAGGAAAACACGCGCCATCACTGTTGTCCACTTTACATTTTGGCCGCTTGACGCCTGTTTTATGTCATTACATATGCTGTCATTATCAGTTAGGAAAAGAATAATAATAAAACCAAAAATTACCACCGGACCGGGCGAGTTGGCCGTGCGCGTAGAGGCGCGCGGCTGTGAGCTTGCATCCGGGAAATAGTAGGTTCGAATCCCACTATCGGCAGCCCTGAAGATGGTTTTCCGTGCTTCCCATTTTCACACCAGGCAAATGCTGGGGCTGTACCTTAATTAAGGCCACGGCCGCTTCCTTCCAACTCCTAGGCCTTTCCTATCCCATCGTCGCCATAAGACCTATCTGTGTCGGTGCGACGTAAAGCCCTAGCGGGTAATTACCTTCGGAACATTCGTCAGTATAATGAAATGGCATATGGCTTTTAGTGCCGGGAGTGTCCGAGGACATGTTCGGCTCGCCAGGTGCAGTTCTTTTGATTTGACTCCCGTAGGCGACCTGCGCGTCATGATGAGGATGAAATGATGATGGCGACACATACACCAAGCCCCTGTGCCAGCGAAATTAACCAATTATGGTTAAAATTCCCGACCCTGCCGGGAATCGAACCCGGGACCCCTGTGACCAAAGGCCAGCACGCTAACCACTTAGCCATGGAGGCGGACGTCAGTGTAATAATACACTTGCATTTGCTTTCGTTCAAGTGGATACCATAAATGTTTTAAAAAAATCAAAGATTACATTAGGTGGCAAGGAAGACTGTCTAATATTGTACTGATTTGTGTACTCCTTAGTTCCCCAGTAGTTCACCAGGGGGTACTCCACCACATGCGAAATTTCTCGCACGGGTCTCCTAGTATTGTATTAATAGCAAGTACATTTATACACAGGGGCTGCCTGGCCGAGGCGGTAAAGGCGTGTTCTGTTCGCCCGAAAGGACATGGGTTCGAATCCCCGTCAGGAAGTGCGTAAAATTTAAGAAACGAGATTTTCACTTCGGGAGGTGCATATGGCCCTGAGGTTCACTCAGCCTACACCAAAAATTCTTGGGGGCAAAGGCGGCCGGGCGTAGGCCTAGAGCTAACCACTCTACCCCATCAAGTGCCGAGGTTGCGCATAGCACCCCTCCAAGGGCCTTCATGGCCTGTACGGAGATGACTTTGCTTTTTACATTTATACACTGCCTGACAAGAAAATTGAAGCACCCAGAAGAAATGGTCGGATGTCAGTGTAACTTCGTACACGTACACACCATCGGCGGGTATGTAAATGATTAGAGTTGCAATTCTCTGTGACAGGTAGAACCAGAGTGCATTAGTGTTGTTCGTGTTTAGTGTTGTCACCAGACCTGGTATAGTGTATAAGGGGCGTGATCAACGTCAAATGTTGAGTAATCACTGTTGAGGACACGGAATGCCGCGTACTCGTGCGAGACAGCGTTTTCAGCACCTGACAGAGTTTGAAAGGGGACTCATTGAGGGTCTCCCTTTGGCTGGCGGGTCAAATCGTACAATATCCAGATTTGTGGAACACTCGGATGCGACAGTGGCCCGATGTTGCACTGCATGGGAACGTGAGGGCAGGCATACTCGTCATCAAGGTTCTGATCGACCACGATAGTCGAATTGTGCACTAAGCACATCGTAACCCCTTCACATCTGCTCCTGCCATCCGAGAGCAAGTAATGGGGCTCACTGTAATATTCACTGGGCGAAGACTAGCAGCAGCCGGACTAAGGAAGGACCGTCCCATGAGTTGGTTGCCGTTAATACCACAACACAAACGGCTCAGTTAGTGCCGTGACTGGGAAGCATGGACTGCTGATGAATCGCGTCGCGTTGTGTTCAGCGATGAATCATCAAGTTTCTGCACAACCCCAGATGACCATCGTCTGAGGGTATTGGCGGCGACATGGGGAGAGGTCCTATTCTTCCAATGTTTTGGAGAGGCACAGCGGTGTTATTCCTGGCGTCATGGTGTGGGGAGCCATCGGGAATGACTTGAAGACATGGCTGGTAGTGATTGAGGGAACTCCGACGGTATATCACGGACGTCCTGAATCCTCATGTGTTACCTCTCAGGCGACCGTATCGTGGAGCAATTTTTCAACAGGACAATGCTCGTCCGCACACAACACTTGTCTCTATCAACTGTCTGCGTGATACTGAAGTACTCCCGTGGCCAGCCAGATCCCCAAATCTGCCCCAGTCTACTCCGTTCCAGTGCCAGTGTTCAGGATATAAAGCACCACTTACAACAGCTGTGGGCCAGCTTTCCTCAGGAGAGGATACAACGGCTTTATGACACCCTTCCTAACTAGATCAGTGTATGCATCCAGGCCAGAGGGAGTGAAACTTTATACTAATACGTGGGCCAACTTTGTGCATTTGGCTGGATTTTGTGATCACTGAAATAACATCACATACTTTCTCAACACGCGAAGTTTCATTATTTTCGTTTCATCCTCCCCTTCTGGGTACTTCAATATTTTGTCAAGTCAAGATTCATACTATATAATATTTTATCTCCAATTATAAACCCTAGTTGTCCACCTCTATGGTGTAGTGGTTAGTGTGATTAACTGCCACCCCCGGACGCCCGGGTTCGATTGCAGGCTCTGCCACGAAATTTGAAAAACTGGTACGAGGACTGGAACGGGGTCCACTCAGCCTCGCGAAGTCAACTGATTAGAGTGGGTTCGATTCCCGCCTCAGCCATCCTGGAAGTGGTTTCCCGTGGTTTCCCACTTCCAGACAAATGGCGGGATGGTACCTAACTTAAGGCCACGGCCACTTCCTTCCCTCTTCCTTATCTATCCCTTGCAATCTTACCATCCGCGAACATGGCCCCTGTTCAGTATAGCAGGAGAGGCTGCTTGGGCGAAGTAGTGGCCCTCCCTCCCAGTTGTGTCTCCCCGACCCAATGTCTCTCGATCACCCACTGAAATGGCGTGTGACTTTTAGTGCCGGGAGTGTCCGAAGACAAGTTCGGCTCACCAGGTGCAGGTCTTTTGATTTGACGGCAGTAGGAGACCTGCGCGTCGCGATGAGGATCAAATGAGGATGAAGACGACACATACACCCAGCCCCGTGTCAGTGAAATTAACCAAGTATGGTTAAAATTCCCGACCCAGCCGGGAATCGAACCCGCGACTCCTGTGACCAAACGCCAGCACCATTTAGCCATGGAGCAGGACGATCACCCACTAAAACAGTATTAAGGGACCGATGAGTTGGTTGCGCGGTAATGGTCTCTTAGCTGTGAGCTTGCGTATGAGAGATGGTGGGTTCGAATTCCACCGTCGGAAGCCCTCAAGACGGTTTTCCGTGGTTCTCGATTTTCATACCAGGCAAATGCTGGGACTGTAGGGCCTACACTTTCTCAACCTTCGGTCGCCGAAAACGAGAAAAAAAACCTACCCGACCTCCCTTGGTAACTTCTTGTTCTCTTGCAACACGTCTGCCGAGACCTTCATTTTCCGAAGGCCTGAAACTCTTCCTTTTACCTCTCTAATTATTATTAATAGAGGATGGGTGCCCAGCTAATCTTCAAATGAAATTTTAAATAAAGGGTACTGATCTCTGCACATGGTTACGAGGGTGTTTAGGGGTTGTAGTAAGGATGAAAAGGAGAGGGCATATAAGTCTCTGGTGAGACCCCAGCTAGATTATGGTTCCAGTGTGTTGGACCCTCATCAGGATTACTTGATTCGGGAACTGGAAAAAAATCCAAAGATTTCCGACACAAAATGATAGCTTTACGAAAATATTGGAAACTTTGGGCTGGGAAGACTTGGGAGAAAGGAGACGAGCTGCTCGACGAAGTGGTGTGTTCCGAACTCTCAGTGGAGAGATTGCGTGGAATGACATCAGTAGACGAATAAGTCTGAGTGGTGTTTTTAGTAGTAGAAAATATCACAATATGAAGATAAAGTTGGAATTCAAGAGGACAAATTAGGGTAAATCTTCGTTATATGAAGAGGAGTTACGGACTGGAATAATTTACCAAGGGAGATGTTCAATACACTTGTAAATTCTTTGCAGTTCTTCTTCTGCGGGAATGGATCAATTAGGATCACGCGCAATCAACATATGTTGAGCTTTCCTCTTTGCCCAATAGTTCTTCATTTTCATCGATTGTTGTGATTTCTGTTCCTCCGATCAAGTACGTCTTGTTGGTTTCTTCTCGTCTTCCTCAAATCCCTTCTGTGAACAGTTTTCCTGATTACATTTCTTGTTGTTTGTTGCTATTGGCTTTACGTCGCACCGACACAGATAGGTCTCATGGCGACGATAGGATAGGAAAGGCCTAGGAATGGGAAGGAAGCGGCCGTGGCCTTAATTAAGGTACAGCCCCAGCATTTGCCTGGTGTGAAAATGGGAAATCACGGAAAACCATATTCAGGGCTGCCAACAGTGGGGTTCGAACCCACTTTCTCCCGGATGCAAGCTTAGCGCTTCTAACCGCACGGCCAACTCGCCCGGTGATTACATTTCTCTTCTGCAGATTTGGTGATCCTAATTCAGTGAGGTCTTTCTCTACTTGCTTATACCATTTTGATCTCGTACGTTTGATTTGCGGAAATGTGTGTATTCGATAAGCAAGTCTGTTGTTATTCATTCTTTACAAATGGCTTAAAAATTAAATTCATCGCAATCTCATTGTATCAGTAAGTTTAGATATTTTAAAATATATTTCCGAGTTCGCTTTGGGATATTGTATTTCACTTTTAATTCTCGGTCCTAACGTATTTCTCCTGATTTTCCTTTCTTTAATCTCTAATTGTTCCTTTAAATTTGTATGATGTAAATTGAGCGTTTCTTAAACATAAATAGCTTCAGGTTTGATCGCTGTTAAGTAATGACGAATTTTACCGTTGCAGGACAAGCATTTTTTGTTATAAACATCCTTTGTGTATTGAAAAGCAATTTCTATTTTCTGAATTCTTGAAGCTACTGATTCATCTTCATTGGCATTTACATTGATCCTTTCACCTAAATACTTAAATTCCTTTACTCGTTCAATTTTATTCATACCGAGCTCGATAGCTGCAGTCTCTTAAGTGCGTCCAGTATCCAGTATTCGGGAGATAGTGGGTTCAAACCCCACTGTCGGCAGCCCTGAAGATGGTTTTCCGTGGTTTCCCATTTTCACACCAGGCAAATACTGGGGGTGTACCTTAATTAAAGCCACGGCCGCTTCCTTCTCAGTCCTAGCCCTTTCCTGCCCCATCGACGCCATAAGACCTATCTGTGTCGGTGCGACGTAAAGCCAACAGCAAATATATATATATATATTCATATCAATGGTAAGTTCCGGTGGATAATTTTTTATATCTATATATCGTCGTTGGCGGGACAAAACCTAGTATGTGATAATGTTTTTGGAGATATACTGACCCGCAGCACATACATTATGAAGAGCGAGAATGCCTTGACAATATGTACACAATATTGCACCTTAGATGACACAACCTTGCCGGCCAAAGTTCCAAGTTAAAATATTTCACATAGGAGGTTTTGTCCCGGCAGCGACGAAAAATAAGAGTTTCGTCTGTACATTGCTCAGAATTTAAAAAGGATTGTATTTCTGTATCGGTAGTGTCCACAGTAACAAGGAAATGCACTTTTTAATTTTCCTTAATTTCTGTCTGTCTGTCTGTCTGTCTGTCTGTCTGTCTGTCTGTCTGTCTGTCTGTCTGTCTGTCTGTCTGTCTGTCTGTCTGTCTGTCTGTCTGTCTGTCTGTCTGTCTGTCTGTCTGTCTGTCTGTCTGTCTGTCTGTACACGCATCACAAGAAAACGGCTGAAGAGAATTTAGTGAAAATCGGTATGCAAAGTCGGAGAATAAGTTGCTACAATCTAGGTGATAATTAATTTTATTCACGCTGAGTGAAATGGTAGTTTAGGGGAAAGCCTGAAATTGAATTCTCAAATATTTATGTTATTAGTGGTTGTATCGATAAATACTACATAACTAACGTTATATAGTATCAAATTTCCGATCATTTATGTCTTATACATTGTTACCGTACCGATTATGTTCACGGAGATATTAATGAATTTTGATTTTGGTTATTAAGTCCATATCAGCGCCCAGTCACGAGAAAATGGGTAAACAGAATTTAATGAAAATCGGTATGTTAAGTCGGAGAATAAGGAACTACAGTCTACGCTATACCTAATTTTATAATACGTCCTAATATCACAGAGTCGAAACAAAACTAAATGTGAAGGCCTACAATATAGAAAACTCATAAAACTGATCAACAATGATGTCATAATAACCATTGTTTGTTGTGATGTGCTTTGTGTCTTCTGTTGTCACTTATCTCCGATAGACAGGATTACTGCTGCGTACCGAGTATTTGTTTAAATTTGCCTTACGTCGCACCGACACACATAGGCGATGGGATAGGAAAGGGGTAGGAGTGTGAAGAAAGCAGCCTTGGCCTTAATTAAGGTACAGCCACAGCATTTGCCTAGTGTGAAAATTGGAAACCACGGAATACCATCTTCAGGGCTGCCGACAATTGGGTTCGAATATATTATCTCCCAAATGCAAGTTCACAGCTGCGCGCCCCTAACCACACGGCCAACACACCCGGTCGTACCAAGTGTCACAGCCTGCCTGAACATTGGCGGGAAGTAGCTGGGGAGAAAACTCCCTTCCTTAGCATGCCATTCCTCTGGTTCATATATTTTCTGATACTATTGGTATGTAACGCACTGTTTCATCATAGCATTCGAGCTATTCATTCCCTACCCTGAGGCACTGATTGGAATGAGCAGTGTGAATAATGGCAGAGGAGTGTTCACGGCTGTCTGCGGCCTGGTCACTCCAGCTCTGGAACTTTGGACTGTTAGATCGGCACAGTAGTACTGTTCGTTAAAAGTGAGAAAATGTGCGGTTTTTCATTTGATCGAGTATTTTATATGATAACATTGCTTTTAATCGCTACTTTCCTACTGACATTTTTGAATGACCTATGTTGACTTCAGTTAGGAAAACCACAAAGTTAATCTTTCTGAGAATCCCGTAGCGAAGCACGGGTACATCAGCTAGTTTGTCATAAATTTAGTTTTTCTACGAAATTTTAAGTCTTATTTTTGCTGCTTGCTCTTCCAGTATAACAGTCTGTTTCTTTGCATTTATTTGAGACAAGATTAGGTAAACAACAGGTAGGGAATCTGCTGTCATTTCTTGATGGATGTAGTACTTTTGCATCCATCTCTTGGCACAGGCCAGAGCAAAGTGTAGCTTCCACTGAAGTCCCAGTCTCACCCATGGCTGTGACAATATGGAAGCTGCTGGGGTGTGGGTCGTGCTGAGTAATGGCATTTGGAGCACAACCAGTGCGTCTGAGTGTTATGGAAGGTGTTGCTCATAGGGTTACTTGTGCTACAATAGCACTGTCTGGTCCAGTGAGGAAAGCAATGGCGAACTACCTCACTCCTCATCTTGCCTAGTACGCCTCATTTTGGTACCGCCATTGGTTTTTGTGGTTTTCCTATAACTGCATAGCCTTGGTGATGCTATTTGAGAATCCAACCAGCCTCTGGGCTGATGACCTAACAGGCAGACAGGGAATCTGCCACCTGGGCGACTGCCCTAAATGCAGATCAGTGGTGATTGATTGATTGTTTGTTTGATTGATTGATTGATTGAAAACAATAATCATGACCACTGCACCGTACAAATAGATTTGTAGAGTGCGAAATTCTACACGTGCTTTCAAAATATCATTTTCGGTGTAAAGTGTTTTACTTAAGTGTACTGGTATAAAATAAAACTATCGATATACTTCTATAGTCTATATGCAAGGTAATTCTATGTCATCATCAGCTAACTTCTCCAAGCCACCCACCCATTTTTCATAAATTACCGATAATTATAAGACTATCGTTGATTTTACAGCAAAGCAAAGGGAGGGGATAACTGGTCTGAAACTGCCATCTCGCACTGAGTAGCAAGCCCGAGGCTGACGTGGGAGAGGTTGCTCTAGTTATTGCAGCAGTGAAAGTACCCACCACACATCTTGTGTAGTGTTGACGAAACTTAACTCGCTTTTTGTCGCCTAATTTTTAACCTTCACTTGTATCAAACCGGTTACACTCTCCTTCCGTAGTCTGAGCCTTCTTCTACTTTAATTACAAGTTAGATAATCGCACAGCTGTGACCGCTACGGTTCATTACCTGCCAACCGCTGCGCCCGGCTTTGATCGCAGGCCCTTTCGTGTGGAAGACAGGAGTCCAATTTATACAGCCCCAACTGTTCGACAAACGAGGACATAATACTTACAAGAGCTTGAGTTGAACGAGGCGTAGGTGAATGATCAATAATTAGCATGTCCCAGACTTAGCGGTAATGAATATGTTGTCATACAATCTACGGTAGTTGTATAATTAATTGCTGAGGAACACTTGTACGACTCGGAGAAGATAGCTGCTTATCCGGTGTAGAAATATACCGACAATTCTATTTTGAATTTAGATAAAACATCTTATACCGAAAACAACATGTTTACAACACAATAATTATTCCAATTTCATGCTCTACGAACTTATTTTAATAATAATAATAATAATAATAATAATAATAATAATAATAATAATAATAACTCCATTTTTTATGAAATGTCAAAGTACTGTATATGGAAGGGACCAGATCAGGTTTCAACAATCAACCATTAATCACCAAATATAGAAAAATATCGCTCAAGTAGACAAATTTAAGTATCTAGGTGAAATTATTGAACCAACAGGGTTAAATCAGCAAAGGGAGGGAATAACTGGTCTGAAACTACTATCTCGCACTGATTAGCTAACAAAGAAAGAATTGCAAAAATTCAAAGAACATATCAAATTACTTGAAAGAAGATAAAAAAGAACTATATCAAGAAAGGCAAAAGTTTGACATTATAATACAGTAGTAAGCTGCCTCTGTGGATCCGTGGTAGAGTGTCGGCCTCTGAATCCCAAGATAGCGGGTTCAAACCCGGCAGAGGTAGTCGGATTTTTGAAGGGCGGAAAAAAGTCCATTCGACACTCCATGTCGTACGATGTTGACATGTAAAAGATCTCTGATGATACATTTGGTATTTACCCGACAAAATGAATTAAATCTCAGCCATAGACGCCCAAGAGGTTTACTTTGTCTGCCATCTAACGGACCTAGAGTAAAACGGAACGTCGAAAATGACGAGCAGACAGCCAGATGGCGTCAAATCGAAATGTCTGCACACGGTAGCTGAGGCCGTACGATTATTATTATTATTATTATTATTATTATTATTATTATTATTATTATTATTATTATTATTATACAGTAGTTAAACAGAAGCACTTTATGCATCTGATACTATTATAATTGGCGGCAGATCTCAAATAAAGATGATCGGAAAACAAGGAAGAAACATCCTCAGGAAAATCTTAGGAGTGAAGTGCGACAATGGAATTTGGATGAAAAAGAGATCACATGAAATGTATCAAGTTACAGAAAAAATCACAGACACAATCAAGAAACGTCGAGTACAATTTTATAGTCAGTCATACAGAATTGGTAATAACAGGCTCGCAAAGAAAATGTTAAACTTAACCTTATCAATGAAAAATCGCTATAAAGGAAATCAGTGAAGACGTAAAGGGAATTAGCAAAAATGAAGAAACCATTCAAGATAGAACATAATTCAGAATCGTAATTCACAAACACAAATTGTCTGTAAAGCCCACTCGACTAAATACAGGATGGAAATGAAATGAAATGCCGTATGGCTTTTAGTGCCGGGATATTCCAGGATGGGTTCGGCTCGCCAGGTGCAGGTCTTTCTATTTGACTCCCGTGGGCGACCTGCGCGTCGTGATGAGGATGAAATGATGATGAAGACAATACATACACCCAGCTCCCGTGCCATTGGAATTAACCAATTAAGGTTAAAATCCCCGATCCAGCCGGGAATCGAACCCGGGACCCTCTGAACCGAAGGCCAGTACGCTGACCGTTCAGCCAACGAGTCGGACTACAAGATGGACTGTACAACGTATAAAGAAGCACAGCGAGAGGATGAAGAGATATTGGGAAGAGAAGAAGAAAAGTCAAAAAAGTGCTAATAAGTTCAAACGTGCTCCTTATTGGGCATAACGAACCAAGAAGAACTTTTTTATGTGCTGGAAGAGTTTAGAACTGATGAGAAAACAAGAAATTTGATCAGATAGACACTGACTGACACCAACTGGAAAGTTAAGTTCTTAGGTGAAATTTCTGAACCTTTTGATATTAAGACAGGGGTCAGATAAGGAGCTGGCTTACCTCCATTACTGTTCTATCTTCTGCTAGAGAAAGTAGACGAACCTGGGAAAAGGAAACAAAAGGGATTTATATCGGCAACCTAGTTAAAGATAAAATTAAATGTTTGGCCTTCGCAGATGATCTGGTAATTCTGTTCAACAATTGGCAAGAAGCAACTCAGTCCCTGGTAAATCTTCATGCAATTGCATCTAAACCTGGACTCCAAATCTCATATGAGAAAACCCGATACATTGAAGGATCTCCTCGATACTTATACAAACAACTTCTGGTAACTCAGTTTGGCAGAATCCCTCAGGTAAATAATTTCGAATACTTACGGAAATCATCCAACCGTCCGGATTAAATAGTGAAGTAAGCGGAGAGAGGATTTCTAAATTACAAAAAGCCTATAGATTGATTGTTTGATTGATTCATTGAGTGACTGATTCATTCATTCATTCATTCATTCATTCATTCATTCATTGACTGATTGATTGATTGATTGATTTATTGATTGATTGATTGATTGATTGATTGATTGATTGATTGATTGATTGATTGACCTATTTATTTATTTATTTATTTATTTATTTATTTATTTATTTATTTATTTATTTATTTATTTCTTGTTCGCATATGACTCAGCATTGTCTGTCTGCGAGTTTTAGACCTAGAATTTTTCTTATGATTTTGCGTTACGGTACTTTTTCTCAATATTATAAATGTCTGATTTCCTCTTCAAAATTAGAGTTTTCGACCCATAAAGACATTCTAGTTTTGTGTATTTGGAGACATATTTTTTGTTGTAGATATTTCGGGATAGTCGGTATGCAGTTTCCATTCTTTGATATCTAATTTCATTGGCTTTTATTATTATTACTAGCAAATATACCCGTGCTTAGATATGGTATTTTATATTGTATAAGATTATTTTTAAATTGCATATCATTTAGCGTTATCCGAGAAACAGCATGGGGAGGTCCCCATGCGTTGTTTCCCATGTAAACTGCGAATTGCGGACTTGTGATGATAACGGCAGGCTCACTTGCCTGCTGCCATTCACAACCTATTTGTAAAGTATTAATTATAATGACAGACATCCCCTTTCTAGATCGCTACAAATCTTCAATGAATATAAGATCGACACACGAAAGTATTTGCACGTTTACAATATTGCAGACCCTCATTTACAGATTAAGTGCTGCTAAACAGTACATCATATCGACAAACGGATTGCACCATAAGATGCGTCTTTTAGCGGTTTATGCCATCCGTTTCATGATACGACCTCGAAACGAAGATCGGCACCGTCATTAAATGTGCCTCCATGTTTCGGTATTTTTGGGAGGTAAAAAGCGAAACATTTAAACACCTTGGAAATTTTCCGTTGGTTACAAGCTAAAAGCTATAATTTAGCCAAATTTCAATTTTCTATCTCGTCTGGCAGATTGTGCTGGCATCATTATTTGGGAGGACAGGTAAACATAAGGACTTTCAGGAAAGTTCTAAGCCCATGAAACCTATAGGTTATCGTTTTGCATAAATATATCTGACTGCATTGTCATACTGGGCCTCAAATTTGAAATCCCCACCAGCGTAGCCCCCTCAGGGAATTTTGAGAATTTTCGATTCTCCTAGGGATCCTGAGGTTATCAGCTTCTCTGGTACCAAGTCTTAAGTTTCTAAGATGCCTGGAAATGCCTCATTAATTCACGTCTATTTTTATGTTTATACCTTATAAATCACCTTATAAATTATGTGTAGATCGTTCCAAACCGACTTGCATTTGTTAATGTAGATTATTATTATTATTATTATTATTATTATTATTATTATTATTATTATTATTATTATTATTATTATTATTATTATTATAAGCCGGCCACACAGCAACAATTCATGTTGTTTTCCAACTGATTGATATTGTTGTGCAAAGTCTGACCTTGTTTGAACGATGAATTATCCGAAGGCGATTTCAAAACGTCGATGTTGGAAAGTAAGACAAGGATAACGCCGCGTAATTGGTGCTAATAATTGGCAGTATTCCATAAAAGCATATTTCGCAGTTAATTGTTGCGTGCCGAACATTCGGGAGGTTCGTTTCGTTATTAAGTGACCAGAGGCGAGAAGCGGATTACTAATTTGTGCTCTGCTACTGACGATCTGTGAAACAAAAACTCAGATCGCTTCCTATGTTGAGTGTTTGTGAGGACACGAACACGTAGCTGGCCTATGCCATACTAGTACTCGAGGCCATTCCTCTCTGCTAGTTATGCTGGAAGTACAGCACCATATGCCTCAATTGAGTCTTAATGCTACATTCACTTTCTACAGTAGATGTATTGTTTTCCTTAGAACATCACATTTCTAAGATTCATACATACAGTGGGGGACATACGTATTCATACAGCCTGATATTTATTTATTTATTTATTTATTTATTTATTTATTTATTTATTTATTTATTTATTTAATGATTTATCTATTTGAAAAACCAAAACAGCGAGAAGGCGAATTAGAGAGTTCCGCAAAGGAAAGATATATTTACAGTAGAGTAGCACAAGGCAAACATAAACAAATAAGTGGAAGAACAATGAGTAAAAACATTTAATGATAAAAATAGAAGAAAAAATTAAAAACTAACAAAATAACTGTAGAGACACGACAATTAACAACAAAACATAAAGGCGAAAGAAACAACGAAGAAAACTGAAGATTGAACGTAAAATGAAGAGAAGAAGGCGCAGTAAGATAAATACAGATATAACACAATGGTATAGTACAGTAAAAAATAAATAAATGAATATTACATTATGTACAATGGGAAGAGAAAAAAAAAGGAATATGAAGAAAATGAACTAGGTTAAGTTAAGCAAGAATCGATTAAAGGAGGCATACAAAGAAAAGACGTCCAAGTTCCTGTCAGAAGATGAAGACTTAAGAAGGGTTGGTATGCGGATAAAAAAACTTCTTTGAGCGGGAGAGAGGCGGGGATACGGAATATGAAGGGGCGGATTAATCCTGGTTTTGCGAGTTGGAACATGTAAGGAAAAGAAGGATGCAGATTCGGGAGAACGAAATAAACCGTTAACAGCGTTATATAGGAATCTAAGGTCGGCTACTTTCCTGCGACTAAATAACGGGCGAAGGTTTAACTTATCCAGTATCTGATTACTGCTCAAGTTTCGACAATCAGATACTCTGGCTCTAACAGTGACACAGAAGAATGACTGCACGCGGTCAATGTGACACGAAATTACTAATTGTCTTGTGTACGCAGTTCAGATCACTAAAACATAAACGGAGATGCTTCATAACAAAACATCGTAAACGACACAACATGAATAAACGGAATAAGTTTGTAAATAATAACGAAATATAGTCTGGATTAACCTAGTATCATAAGTATTCATACACTTGGTTTGTACTTCAACTGTACAAGCAGTGGATACATGCCCCTCCCTGTTCAGTACCCAGCAGTTGTTAAACAAGACGTAGATGAGCAGTGCACAGCACCGGCACAGAGTACAAGCTGGTATTGTTATCCGAATGGTGCGCAAGGCCACGGATACCAGGGTTGCTGAGAGAGAGATTATGGTACGGCTTCAAAATCAAAATAAATCATATTCTGAAATCGCAGATGCAGTATATACAAGCCGTGCTACAGTCCGAAGTGTCATACGGCGCTTTAAAACAAACAGAACTCGTGTAAACAGCGAAAGATCAGACCGACCATACAACCTGACGGTTCGAGAAAGGAGGATGGTAGTAAAAACAGTCACGAAGTGTCCGAAGATAAGTGTGACAGAAATGGAGCTCATGTAGAAGACTTCAGAAGAATCCTTCATTGCGCGGAGTATAAAACTAGGGTCACCAGGAAGAAAGCCTACATTAGTAAGAAAAAACAAGTAGCCAGATTGAAGTTTACTAGTGAGTATGTAGGAAAAGATAATGGATTTTGGGACCGAGTTTTATTAGTGACGAAAGTAAATGTAATATATTTCACAATGATGGACGAGTGCTGGTCTGGAGAAAGCCTAATACTGAACTGCACAACAAAAATATCCAGGCTACTGTGAAGCATGTAGAAGGTGGAGCAATGGTATGTTGCTCCATGGCAGCTTCAAGTGTACGAGACACTGGCGTAGCCAGGGGGGGGGCCCAAGGGGGCCGGGCCCCCCCCAAAATATTTCCTGAAACTAGAGCGAGGATTAGTCGTTGTTTTACGTACGGTACGAACAACTTAAAAACGTACGCCGAAATGTTAAATTAACGTAGCGACAAGAATCTATTAGTAGGGCTCAATAGGGACATACATAATTCTCCATATTTGTACTGCTTGAATGAAAGGAAGACACTTAGGATTGTGATGCGCGAGGATATTTCCCTGTAGAGGCCTCAGTATTGGGAATGAAACCGTGTATTGACAAATGTCAAGACATGAAGAAAGGGCCAATTAGCAAGGGATTACTCAGTAGGGGGCCGGAACGTGACCACCGAGATAACGGGGGCCACGTCCAGAAACAGCTGCAAGCTTATAACATCGTGTCAACTTTTGCAGATCGGTTCCAGGAAACAACAATGTCCTAGGGATCCTCGGGTTGCACCGTGGTTGAGAGATGTGCTGTGTTTGAGTTGCAGCGTTGGGAAGACTGTGACAGGATTGTGATCTGCACGTTAGTTCCTCATTTTGTGCCATATAAGTAACATTTTTTGAAGAGGGACCGTTTTGTCACTGAAAAGCCAACACTATGTGCATCCTCGGTAAGTTATGAAAAAGTTTTTTTTTTTTTTTAATTCTTACAGTGCCAAGACAATCACGGATGCGTGCCTAAGTTCGATAGGTAGGCCTATATATTTTGTCAAATGCCCGGGGACTGATTGGAACCTCAAATGAAACCATCAAAAGTGCGGGTAAATACTTTGTAATTGGCGGGCGTGATAACTCAGTTCCCATGCTTCTATCTTCTCATCAGGACGGCCCAGGCTTGAATCGCAGTCGATGCATGAAACATTTTTAAAATGGGTAGTCACGTTCTATTGGTACGGATTCTACTTAAAACACTAGATCCCGTCCCTTACCTTTCTTTATACTTTTGAGCCAGAACCGCATCATTTATGGTGGTGTATTTTGAGTACCCAACCATTCTTCGGACTTACCTTGTACCTTAAATGGTGAGTGGATGCAGTGGCGTACCCACAAAATAATTTCAGTAGGTGGGGTGTAAGTCCAGGCCAGTAGTGTGGATACAACTTTTCCTTGGAAGGGGTTGTGAAAATATTTTTTATTCTTTAATTAGAATTTGCTTTACGTCGCACCGTAGGTCGTCAATGGCGACGATGGGAAAGGAAAGGGCTGAGAGTGGAAAGAAGCGGCCGTGGCCTTAATTAAGGCACAGCCCCAGCATTTGCCTGGTGTGAAAATGGGAAACCACAGAAAACCATATTTAGGGCTGCCGACAGGGGTGTTTGAACCCACTATCTCCCGGATGCAAGCACACAGCTGAGCGCCCCTAACTGCACGGCCAACTCGCCCGGTGAATATGAAAAGAAAGCCGGTCCTACCGAGTGCGGTGACGGATCTTCAGTAGATATTGTTGGTTTTGATTGTTACCATGTACAATCATAGCTTTTGTACTCTTAACATAAACCGGCTGCATTATTGAAACTGTTCGTAAAATTGATAATATCGTTCTTCGTTTGTGAGGAAGTAGAATCTTCATTTAATTTGTCTTCTTAAAAAAAGGAACCACTTTGGTACTACACCCCGTGAAGGTGACTACCTTCCAGGCCGTATATATTTCGATTACGAGAGACTCAAGGGAAACTCTACTGCACCCAAAAACAAGGCTGTATCCTCCCCATCCCATGCCTTTCTTAACTCTGTCAGTGCCGGAAATCGAATGCAGGATGTCTTAAGTCAAATTCGAAAATAAGGAGACCTAAAAGTACCAGCCGGCCCCACAGTGTACGGGTAGCGTGCCTGCCTCTTACCGGAGGCCCCGGGTTCTATTCCCGGCCAGGTCAGGGACTTTTACCTGGATCTGAGGGCTGGTTCGAGGTACACTCAGCCCATGTGTTTATAATTGAGGAGCTATCTGACGGTGAGATGGCGGCCCCGGTCTAGAAAGCCAGGAATAACAGCGGAAAGGATTCGTCGTGCTGACCACACAACACCTCGTAATCTGCAGGCCTCCGGGCTGAACAGCCGTCGCTTGGTAGGCGATGGCGCTTCGGGGCTGTTACGTCATGGAGTTTGATTTGGAAAAGTGAACAAAGAAGGAAGCGACACCCCTGCAAGGCTCCTTAGCTTCCAGCTAGTTCTTCTGCCCGGCCTCGTGCGTTTAGGAGAGTAAAAAAACGTACGCCTTAATAAATGCTCCTCATAAAACATTTGTAAAAATACTAGCTGCATCTATTTATAACAATAATCACAAACGCCTCCTTTTCATGTGGCTCAGTTGGTTGAGTCGCTGTCCTTCTGAGTCTGAGTTCGCAGATTCAAATCCCGGATTGGATCGGTAACCCTTAAAACGGTGTTGAAATGGCAACAGATCAGTGTCGTTGATTTCTGGCACGTTAATAAAAATTATAGATACGAATATTAGCGTCACGAAGCTCTAACTTTATACTACTATATTCTGTATCCCAGACTTGCGTGGAAAAGTAATTAACAATTTACTTTACGTCACACCGACATAGATAGGTCTTATGGCGACGTCGGGATAGGAAATGCCTGGGAGTGGGAAGGAAGCGGCCGTGGCCTTAATTAAGGTACGGCCCCAGCATTTTCTTGGTGTGAAAATGGGAAACCACGGGAAAACATTTTCAGGGCTGCCGACAGTGGGGTTCGAATCCACTATCTCCCGGATGCAAGCTCACAGCTGCGTGGCCCTAACCGCGTCGGAAATTAACAGGACAAGGTAAACCCTACATAGCATTTGTTGTAACGTGTATTTTTCTTTACCAGCTAACAAAATATCTATACCCATACGCTTTACATTATTTATTTATTTATTTATTTATTTATTTATTTATTTATTTATTTATTTATTTATTTATTAGTGCCTTCAGTACAGTGGCGAAGTTACGGCTCCAGGCCCTCTAGTACACTTAACCACATACTAATCAAAAATAAAATACTGAGATTCTTAAAATAGTTAAAACTACATAAATTAATAGAATTTAAAATAAATTTAAATAAATTACGTACTAAATTAATATTAGAACTAATTAATATTAAAAACTCTTAAACATGGCTAATCATCAGGAACGCACACATTCATACTTCAACCATTCAGTCAGCTGTCCTCAGCAGGTAGTCTCGGCAGGTGACCTTAAATCGTGATTTAAAAAAGCTAGTTTCTCTGACCTGAACTGGCAGGGAATTCCATAATCTGGCGACAGTCAACACAAATGATCTAATAATTTTATTTGTGCGGTGCAGTGGAATAAAAGGAATGAATCTAGAACGTGTATTTAAGTTGTGAAATGATGATAAAAAGATGAATTTAGAAGAAATATACATTGGCTGACTTTTAGCTACCACTCTAAACACCATCGTTAAAGTGTGTAGCTGCCGACGTTTATCAGACATCAGCCATGAGACAGCCTGATAGTATGGGGTGATATGAACATCGTACCCGATATTGTAAATAAATCGCAGGCAGGAATTCAGTGCTCGTTGAAGTTTAAGTGTTTCTTCTCTCATTATGTCAACTAAACCAACGTCACAATAATCAAGAATAGGGAGAATGAGTGTCTGTATTAGTTTGGCCTGTAGCTCAAATGGAAATACATTCCTCTGTCGTTTAAGAGGGTGAAGAACTCCAAAAATCTTTTTACGTATTTCTTTCGTTTGATCAGACCAATCAACTGTTACATTCATCATTACGCCGGGATTTTTAACCGTTTTACTGTAGGGAATAATGTTACCATTCAGTAGGATAGGCGGGATTGCGACATTGTTTGAGAAGCTCAGTAATTTTCGTGATCCAATTATAATTGTCTGAGTTTTTTTGCAGTTTAGTATAAGAGAGCTTCGTTGTGCATATACACTGAGTCGTCGGAGGTCCCTGTTAATATCTTGTCTTGCAGTGTCGATATAGCCTATTTAAAGATCGTCAGCACAGAGGTCATGTGTGTTATTTCCTGTCACAGATGGTAGGTCATTGATATAAATACAGAAACTTAGGGGCCGTAGAATACTGCCCGGTGGGGCAACACTAAGTTTCATTTTCCATTTAGAGGCCTTGTCGTTTACTGTTACACGCTGTTGACGGTTACTCAAATAAGAACTAAAAACCTTAAGTGCAGCCAGGTCGAAATTTAGCAGTTCCATTTTCTGTATCATAGTCGGAATTAGTACAGTGTCAAAGGCGCTGCTGAAGTCAAGAAGGATACGTATAGTGAGCAGTCGTTTGTCCATAGCGTTTCTAATGTCTTCGGTAACCTTCAAAAGTGCTGTCGCGGTACTGTGACCCTTCTCAAATCCAGATTGCAAAGGGTCCAAAAGAGCATTTTTATTTAGGTATTCCAGAACTTCCTCGTATACTAAACGTTCAAAGTCTTTAGAAAGCACAGGGAGTACGGACATATGACGATAGTCAGAGGGTGATTGTGGATCTAAACTCTTAGGTACCGATATAATATTGGCTGTTTTCCATACAGTAGGGAAAGTTCCGTTTAGTAAACAGTAGATCAGTATGTGCGACAGTATAGGCGAGATAGCACCCATAATGTTATGTATAAAAGTAATAGGAATATCATATACACCTGTAGTCTTTGATTTAATCGAGTACAAAGCATTTTAACCTGATTTTCTGTGACACTGTGAAATGTGAATGGCGGATTGGCTGGAGGGGAGGGCGGTGAGTCGGTGCAGTTAATTTGGGTAGGTTGAATATTTATTCTACTAAAGTAATCGTTCAGTTCGTCAAGTGGAATGTCAGGAGTTGTCTGTCTCTGTTGATGTTTTCCTATTCCCAGAGCTCTAAGTTGGTCCCATGCGTGATTAGAATTTAAGTTGTTAGCTAAAATCCGAAAATATGTGCATTTTAAAGATTTCTGATTAACTGGTTTGTGTGATTTCTTAAGATGCGGTTAGATTCGAAGTCTGTGTCATCTAGGGTTTGTTTATAATGTCGAAATAACGAGTCACGGTGGGCCATCATTCTCTTGCCTTCATCATCTAGCCATGGACAAGAAGGACGAGAAACCTGTATTCGACGCGTGTGTATTTGTGTGTGTATCTTTGCCGCATTATTTGTATAAAATGTCACTTCTTTATTGCTTATCACATGATCATTATTATTATAACATTACCGTATTTGTTCTAAACCAGAATATTGCATCCTTACTCAAAGCGTTTATTCTTGCATTCATTTCACTTCTACGTGGAATATATGAAATGCTGCAGTTATGTTGGGATGGGAGTAACAGAGATAGCTGGGGGACCGGGGGGTTGTCGTCCAAGGAGTCCAGACACCCCAGGAGTTTTAACGAAAGTTCTTTTATTGAGCATTTTATATATAATGTGCATTAATATTAGCTTCCGGAGTCCGACTCATTGGCTGAATGATCAGTGTTGAGGCCTTCGGTTCAGACGGTTCCGGGTTCGATTCCCGGCTGGGTCGGGGATTTTAATCGCGTCTGAATAATTCTTCTGGCTGGGAGTGGGTGTTTGTCCCAACATATTCATATTCAGACATCATACTACATTACCAACCACCAAATAAACACACAACACTGATTACATCCCTCTATATAGGGTTGGCGTCGGGAAGGACATCCGGCCGTAAAACAGGGCCAAATCCACATGTGCTACACATTTCGCACCCGCGACCCCACAGATGTGGGAAAAGTGGGGAAGAAGAAGGAAATTACTATTAGCTTCCGGAATCCGCACGAATCCACCACTCTTACTTGGATCCAAGGTCACGCATTTCCTTTTTCGGTATTCTACACCACCTAAACTATGGAAGTTTGGACACCTATCAAAATAAAATTCTGGATGAATGGGCCCCCCCCAAACTGAAATCCTGGCTACGCTACTGGTACGAGAACTCTGGAATTAGATTTGGTTACCTGAACAGACCGAATAAAAATTTGCAGAAGAGTGCTGACAAATTGGACACTGGGGATAATTGATATTTCCAGCAAGATAATGATCCCAAACATACTGCGGAAATTGCCCGTCTCTGGTAGCTTTATCACACACCATACACCCTGAAAACTCCAGCTCAGTCCCCAGACCTCAATCCAATCGAGAATTTGTGGAACGAGCTGGGGAAAACAGTAGTAAGTAAAACCTACCAGCAAACAAAGGTTAAAGGAACTGTTGCTACAGAAATGAAACACAATTGGATCCGAAATAACAAGTAAATAGGTATAGTCCATGCCAAAACGACTTTTACAAGTCATCCATAACAAAGGAATGCATACCGAGTATTAAGAAATGATTTGGTGGAGGTGTTACTGTGTTACTTATAGAAACAACATACGTTTGTTCTTGTATGAATACTTACGTCCATCACTGTAGGTACCACAATGGAGTCTGATAAACCCCGTCAGTATTTAGTGTACGACATTTTACATTTGTTAATATTTTAGTTATCTGCTGCATAGTTTAATAATATCAAACCAAACCCCATGACATTACAGCCCTTGAAAGGCTTTGGCCTACCAAGTGACCACTGCTCAGCCCGAAGGCCTGCAGATTACGAGGTGTGGTGTGGTCAGCACGACGAATCCCCTCGGCTGTTATTCTTGGCTTTTTAGATCGGGGCCGCTATCTCACCGTCAGATAGCTCCTCAATTCTAATCACGAAGGCTGAGTGGACCTCGAACCAGCCCTCAGGTCCAGGTAAAAATCTCCGACATGACCGGGAATCGAACCCGGGGCCTCCGGATAAAAGGCAAGCCCCTACACCACGGGGCCGGCCCAGTTTAACATTACAGTTATTTACACAACAGCCACAGAAAGTAATCTTTACGTTACTAGTGAGATGGTTCAAATTTCGAAACGAGTATCACTTTAGTGGCTGTGCACAATATTTTCTTTCTTACTATGATGAATTTATCATCATCATCATCATCATCATCATCTGTTTACCCTCCAGGTTCGGTTTTTCCCTCGGACTGAGCGAGGGGTCCCACCTCTACCGCCTCAAGGGCAGTGTCCTGGAGCTTCAGACTCTTGGTCGGGGGATACAACTGGGGAGAATGACCAGTACCTCACCCAGGCGGCCTCACCTGCTATGCTGAACAGGGCCCTTGTGGAGGGATGGGAAGATTGGAAGGGATAGACAAGGAAGAGGGAAGGAAGCGGCCGTGGCCTTAAGTTAGGTACCATCCCGGCATTCGCCTGGAGGAGAAGTGGGAAACCACGGAAAACCACTTCCAGGATGGCTGAGGTGGGAATCGAACCCACCTCTACTCAGTTGACCTCTCGAGGCTGAGTGGACCCCGTTCCAGCCCTCGTACCACTTTTCAAATTTCGTGGCAGAGCCGGGAATCGAACCCGGGCCTCCGGGGGTGGCAGCTAATCACGCTAACCACTACACCACAGAGGCGGACATGAATTTATTTGTTTTAAATTAAACGAATTTCTTTTCTTTCTTTCTTTCTTTCTTTCTTTCTTTCTTTCTTTCTTTCTTTCTCAGTCTGTTTACCGTCCAGGGTTGGTTTTCCCGTGGACTCAGCGAGGGATCCTACCTCTACCTCCTGGAGCGTGAGACTTTGGATCGGGGATACAACTGGGAATGAGAACCAGTACCTCATCCAGGTGGCCTCACCTGCTATATTGAACAGGGGCCTTGTGGGGGGATGGGATGATCGGAAGGGATAAACAAGTAAAACAGAAGGAAGTGGCCGTGGCCGTAAGTTAGGTATCATCCCGGCATTTGTCTGGAGGAGAAGTGGGAAACCACGGAAAGCCACTTCATGGATGGCTGAGGAGGGAATTCAACTTCCCTCTACTCAGGTGACCTCCCGAGGGTGAGTGAACCCCGATCCAGTTCTCTTACCACTATTCAAATTTCGTGGCAGAGCCAGGAATCGAAGCCGGGCCTCCAGGGGTGGCAGCTAATCACACTAACCACTACACCACAGAGGAGGACTTAAACTAATTTAGTAAATAATTTTGATTCGTCACGACGCAGATCGTTCACGTTGATTCATGCATTGACATTTCCTTGTTTTGTTGTTCGTGTCTTACTATGAAGATATAAGAGACGTGTACATGGGTTTATATTGTAATAAAACATAAAAATTAATGTCATTTGAACCAAGAGCTACAAGAGTCGTAAATGTGTTGTGGGTTAATGAAGGATTTATGATATACTGTGATACATGCGATGGGAAAAAAAATGAAATGTGGTATGGCTTTTAGTGCCGGGAAATCCCAGAACAGGTTCGGCTCGCCAGGTGCAGGTCTTTTGACTTGACATCCGTAGGCGACCTGCACGTCGTGATGAGTATGAAATGATGATGAAGACAACACATACACCCAGTCCCCGTGCCAGGGGAAATGAACCAATTATGGCTAAAATTCCCGACCCTGCCGGGAATCGAACCCTGGACCCCTGCGACCAAAGGCCAGCACTCTAACCATTTAGCCATGGAGCCGGACATTAACCTAGAGCAGTCACTAACTTATTGTGATGGCGATATATTACTTGGACTTGGATTGCAGACAAGCCATTTTTGTTGTAGGTGGGTACGGAACGACGGTGCTGCATTCAGGCCGAGAAAGAATTCAACAAGGTCAAGTTATAATATGTGTTCTCCGACTATCCGTGTCTACGTTGCTATTAAGCGGAGTTCAACCAGTGAGAGTCGATTTCTAATAAATCAGTACTTGGGAAGAAGATGATTACGTCATAGTATGAAATAACTTCTATGGCCCAGTACATTTGTGTCCTGTTTTTTTTATTAATTACATCATTTATGTTATCTTAGCGATGTTACTTTGAAAATAGTTGATCTACAAGAAAGTTAACTTTTCGCCAACAGAGTAGGTCGATGTTTGCGAGTTATACTCTATTGAAATACAAATGTCTCGTAATAATAAAACTATATTTTAGAAAGTACCACTGACAGGTTTTCTTGGAAAGGGGTTTCCAACGTGCTTCACAAAAGGACGCCTGATGTTCACATTCGACACACAACATGGCTCAAGACATACTGCTTTGTCTCATTGTGAACACACCAACTCACTGCTGGTTTCAACTGCAATTTCCAGTCACCAACGGCATCCCTTTCACTGTCACCACCTGCCTATATTTATTTCTCTTTCCTGAGCGTCTTAATCAGGAACTGATCATTATAAACATCACACAGACACTATACTTATCAGAAACCAGACAGACATAAGTATTCGGCGTCAGAACATTGAAACTGATCAAATATTGCAGAAGGAAGTTACTGACCAATGAGGATGTATTTTTTTTTTTTTTTTTTTTTTTGTAAACATGGATATATTTTTAGGCCGGTGTTCTATCGGAAATAAATTGGCGTCATAAATTTCCTGACACGTAGCCTCCGTGGCTCAGAAGGCAGTATGCGGCCTGTCACCGCTGGGTTCCGTGCGACAGGCTCGGCAGCCGGCACAATTCGTATCCTCGCCGCTAGATGGGAGCTTCATTCATTCCATTCCTGACCCGCTCGAATGACTGGAAAAAGGCTGTGGATTTTTACTTTCAATATCCCGACATCGTTGTAACCATGGCAACGTGTGTTCCTCTATGTACACTAGGTCAGTAGCGCCATCTTCTCGCTGTGCGCTTTCCTCACGAAACTAAGAGCTTGAGAAAATATCGTATGAAGTGACCCCGTTCTATTCCATAGTCCAGAATTAAAATCCTTCAACTGGGCGGGAAACGAACACAGGGTCTTGCAATACGAGACAAGCGCCCTACCTCTACACACAGGGCTAGATACTACTACTACTACTACTACTACTACTACTACTACTACTACTACTAATAATAATAATAATAATAATAATAATGTCCACCTCTGTGGAGTAGTGCTTAGCATGATTAGCTGTCACCCCCGGAGACTCGGGTTCGATTCCCGTCTCTGCCACGAAATTCGAAAAATGGTACGAGGGCTCGAACGGAGTCCACTCAGGCTCGGGAGGTGAACTGAGTTGAGGTGGGTTCGATTCCCACCTCTGCCATCCTCAAAGTGGTTTTCTGTAGTTTTTCACTTCTCTTCCAGCCAAATGCCGGGTTGGTGCCTGACTTGAGATGACGGCTGCTTCCTTCCCTCTTCCTTGTTTTTCCCTTCCAATCTTCCCATCTCTACCACAAGGACCCTGTTCAGCATAGCATGTGAGGCTGCCTGGGCGAGGTACTACTCCTCCTCCCCAGTTGTATCCCCAGACCCAAAGTCTCACGCTCCAGGACACTGTAAAGGTGGGATCCCTCGCTGAGTCCGACGGAAAAACCAACCCTGCAGGGTAGACGGATTAAGAAAGAAAGAAAGAAAGAAAGAAAGAAAGAAAGAAAGAAAGAAAGAAAGAAAGAAGTGACCGGGAAACGAATACAGGGACTTGGAATACAAGACAAGCACCTTAACTCTACACCACAGGGCTAGCTAATAAGAATAATCAGATTAGTAGTCTATTATATTTACGAGATCTAGAATGTCTTTCGATTTATCGGAACTCTTTATTTCCCCTTTGGGTGGAGTACAAAAAGCATTATCTGTAACCCTCTGCCAGTCGCAAGAGGCTGCTAAGAGGGGGATGGTGGGACAACCAAGGAATCTGTACTCACTCTCTTGTCTTCTGAGTCCAAAAATAAGCACATTCATGATTCTATGCTTTCCCGTGTAGCGGACAAAATCTACATGTGCGAAGTTCTTTCTTTGTTTGCTAGTTGTTTTACGTCGCACCGACACAGATAGGTCTTATGGCGACGATGGGACAGGAAAGGCCTGGAACTGGAAGGAAGCGGCCGTGGCCTTAATTAAGGTACAACCCCAGCATTTTCCTGGTGTGAAAATGGGAAACTATGGAAAACCGTCTTCAGGGCTGCCGACAGTGGGGTTCGAACCCAATATCTCCCGGATGCGAGTTCACAGCTGCGCGCTCCTAACCGCACGACAAACTCGCCCGGTCGAAGTTATTTCGATACAACTAATATTAATGGAGTAATCTGACATTTACTGATCGCCCCCTTAATATTTTTGCACCACTGTATGTAGCCTAGTGAACAACTCGACCGACCGACCGATCGACCGACCAAACAAACAAACAAACAAACAAACAAACAAACAAACAAACAAACAAACAAACAAACAAACAAACAAACAAACAAACAAATTGAAGTACATAAATCTAGTGTTGATTTTTGTATATCTGATTCCGGCGAAGTAAGTACAGTCGAACCTCGATATCTCGAACTTCCATTATCGAATTTTCAGTATCTGGAAGTAAATTAAATTTTCCGGCCATTTGTCCTATTCTTCACGTGTATTTATTTATTACTCGAAATTCTGTTACGCGAATTTCTCGATTTCTCGAAGTAAACATTTCCTCCCTTGAAGCAAAAAAAAAAAAAAAAAAAAAAAAAAACCCTCTACTGTATAACTCGAATTTTCGGTAACATTAACTGTGCAATACGACATTTGTGGTTTGTGAGGAACAGTTAACAAGTAAGGAAAGGTTTACACTGATCCTGGGAAGTAATATGACGGAAACCGAAAAACTAAAACTTCTAATGATCGGGAAATCGGCGAAGTGTCGCTGTTTCTCGGTCACGTACGAAAGCAACTCCCGAAGTCTCGGATGACAAGTTCCATTTACGAATTTCGACAGCTGCAGTCGCTTAAGTGCGGCCAGTATCCAGTATTCGGGAGATAGTGGATTCGAACCCCACTGTCGGCAGCCCTGAAGATGGTTTTCCGTGGTTTCCCATGTTCATACCAGGCAAATGCTGGGGCTGTACCTTAATTAAGGCCACGACCGCTTCCTTCCCACTCCTAGCCCATCCCTGTCCCATCGTCGCCATAAGACCTATCTGTGTCGGCGCGACGCAAAAAAAAAAAAAAATCCAATTTCGACAGTGTGGTATTGACGACAAGTTTCAACGTGAAGGAAGGAATGGTTAACAATAACACACAGAAGAGACTAACGGATTTTTTCCAAAAGTGTTAACCGAGGTATGTTTCTTGTTCCACTACTGTATGTATTATCTGTGCACTTTTTAGCGATAGATTTACACCCTAGTGCTGAAGCGGTCGACCTCGGCAATCTTCGAGATTCGTACTGGCAGTCTTGAAACACAAACTATGATTCGCTTATGCATCGCTGTGCGACGTCTGGCGCATACTTTACGTACTAGTACTGTTGTTATTTACACAGCAGAGCCAAACTATAGAATTCATTCTAGGAATAAGATTTGCATCCAGAAATGTTATATATTGTTATATAATGTGTGTGTGTGACACAGTTGTTGGCTTAAAATAACAAAGGTTTAGAAAATTCATATCGATTGATCATATTATCGATTCAATTCAGATTTAATTTCCATTCAGTTGGCAGTACTAACGGAACCGGAAGCACTTCCTCCGTACTCCTCAAACCAGTACACAAATCTATCGCTAAAAAGTGCGCAGATAGTACTGTATCCTGTCTTCTAAAAAGTTGTTATAATAAGGGGTAAAAAAATGATGCCGAAAAATGAGTTTGCTTATATATTTTTAAATACTATTTCAAATAATGTATTCTCTATATCTCGAAATATCGATAACTCGAAATAAAATGTAGCTCCCGAGGTGATCCGAGATATTGAGGTCCCATTGTATATGGCAAAAATGTGAAGTGTTCATACATACACATATGCATAGAGGTATGATTTATGTTCGATTTCGCGAATAGGAAACAATTTTTAGCGTTATTTCGCGAAATAGGACACTGACCCCATCGCTTTAATCCTTTTCTAAAGTTATTCATAAAAGGTTTAATTCGTTAGATTTTTGAATTATTTATGTGAAAGATGCATGAATTAAGCAATATCGATAATCATTCATTATTCCTTATGTAATCTTGATTAGAACTACAACATAGCCCTAATCAAGATTAAATTAACCTTTCACCCTATAAGTTCATACCACTAAGGGATTTTATAGAATATTAATAGGGAAATATACTTCTGTCGAAATGAGAAATCCTTGTTCAGTCTTCTGTTCCCCTTCACACACAATACAATTTCAAGATCGTTATTTTCTATGAATTTCGCTGTATTTTCACGCTTATTGCAAAATAAGTAGATTTCACTTTAACTAGCCTTGTCGCTGTAATTCGTGAAAACAAAATCACTAATTTGTTAACCAGAATCATATGATTCGTTAAGATATTTCAAAATCGCTTCAAAATATTTTTTGTCGCATTTATTGTTATTGTTAATTGTAGACTATAATGCCTTTCAGCGTTCAGTCTGCAAGCCCCTGTGCATGTATTAAACGCCTCCACAATCCTCTGTTTGTAACAAGCTGTGTGACCTCGTTTAGTTGTACACCTCTTAAATCATTAGAAACTGAGTCTATCCATCGCTGTTTTGTTCTTCCTGTACTTCTCTTCTTTATTCTTCAATTTACTTTACGTCGCACCGACACAGACAGGTCTTATGGCATAGGAAATGCCTAGGAGTGAGAAGGAAGAGACCGTGGCCTTAATTAAGGTACACACCAGCATTTTCCTGGCGTGAAAATGGGAAACCACGGAAAACCATCTTTAAGGCTGCCGACAGTGGGGCTCAGACCCACTATCTGCCGAATACAAGCTCACACCTGCGTGACCCAAACCGCCCAGCTACTTGCTCGGTCTCCTTATGTTACCCTCCACGACCGAACCCATTAACCTATCCTCCTCCATTCACCTCACATGACCTACCATCGAAGCTGGTTTATGCGTACGGCTTAATCAATCGAGTTCATTCCTACTTTTGCTTTTATCACCTCTTTCGGGGTGCCTTCCTGCCATTATTCCCACCTCTTTGTACCAGTAATCATTCCCGCTACGTTCATTACCATTACTTATAACTTATGAATACAATATCCTGAGTCCACTCAGCTTTCACTCCTGTACGGGAAAGTCGGTCTGATACCAGACCGGTGTAAAGCTAGTTCCTTCCGGGAGTTGAGTTCTTTCTTACAAATTGGGCGAGTTGGACGTGCGGTTACGAGCGCGCAGCTGTGAACTTGCATCCGGGAGATAGTGGGTTCGAGCTCCACTGTCGGCAGCCCTGAAAATGGTTTACCGTTTTCTCCCGTTTCTCACCAGGCAACTGGGGTTGTACCTTAATTAAGGCCACGGTCGCTTCCTTCGCACTCCTATCCCTTCCCTACCCCATCGTCGCTATAAGACCTGTCTGTGTCGGTGCGACTTAAAACAAACTGTAAAAAATTGTCCTATAAAATACTAGTGATTTTTGTTTTTTAATTTTCTTGGTGGTCGCAACTCCGAGCTCACCACATTAGCTTTGCTGTACCTGTACACTACCATCCTGGAAGAACACACATCCTAATACTTGAAGTGATCTGTCTGTTGTAGATTGTTAGGTTTCTTACCTACCGACATCACTTTAGTACTGTAAATTCTACTTTTCATATCATATTCATTGCACTCATTTTCAGACTCCAGGATTTCATTTATGTATTTATTTATATGGTTGACTGCTAGTTCTAAAACAAATTAGAGGTCCTCTGTTCCATTGTTCCTGAGCGGTCTGTTACCTCCCCGGACTGAACTACAACGTCTATACGAAAAGTGCTCGCTGGTAGATGGAACTCTTCAAGGAAGTGAAGGTGACTTCATTCTTCTCTGGGAACTCTGGTTCGATTCCATTCAAGGTCATGGCTCGCTTTAGAAAGTGAAGCAGAGCACGTGAGGGTTACCTAACCCATGTTGCTCGCTGCGGTTCGTACTGGCGTGCCTATTTCACAGCGGGGAATCGAACCCCACTTGAATGGTCGGTAAACCACAACGGCTTTTCTAATAGCCCCTACGATGCTCTATCTTATCCGTCAATAATATATTGAACCCTTCAGGTCCTTATTGAGGGATACCTACCTTCCTTACCTATCAGCAAAGTTCATGAGATCTGTCTCTTGGGTCGTTTCGGGTTCTTCGTCACTTGCTGAGGTAAAGGTAGGGTTCATTAATTCTAATCTATCTACTGGAATGAAAGGTCTATTTAAAGGATTCCTATTTATTCAGGGAAATGAAGTATCTTACTATGTCAACGATGTCATAGTCAATTGTGTCCACTGGACACCACAATCATTTTTACATAAATGTCAGAACACTGGTGTGAGACTTTAACGTAATTGCCTGATGGGCATTCTTAATAGAAACCATTGTCTCAATTATTAATCATTTAAGAAAGGAAAGTCTGGAAATCCTTAAATTCGGCTTCCATGTGAGACCACATGTACCATCATAGTGATTCGTTATGGTCCAGCCCTCGTAATACGAATTCTGGACTCTGGTTATAATTAAGGCCGTCCAATCGGTGTGTGCCACACAGTGGTTCTACGGCATGGACCCTTAATTGAATCGATGTGACCTGCGTCTATGTCATGGACCGACATCTAATCTTCTAAGTTACTTTAAAGTCATTGTGGATGATGACCGCAAGGAAATGATGCTACAATGGCATATGGCCCTAATCTAAGTCACTGAGGTTGATGACCCCCTGACCGTCCAAGTTTCTAGGCTGAAGGCTAAACACAATTAAGTTACATCGGTTGATGACCAAAGTTTCCACTTTACTATCCCCAGCACATTCACTGCTCAATCAATCAAAGTTCAATAATTACAACAATAGCAATGCTCACAAACTTTGTGGCAGTAAAATCCATTTCCTTCGGATATGTCCCTTTAATCTTTACTTTATTTTTAATATTCCCCAGACAACAAACTAAAATTTCCAGAATGCATCTCCAAGTTATTCGCTTGATTAAAGTTATTTCAAAATGCGGTTCACTGAATTTAATAATTTAATAAATTTAAATGATTTATCGAAATGTTAAAGAACAGTAAATTTTATCTCCGCGGACTCTGGTTTCTTCACAACTTTCTACGCAGCTGTGATGTAAAATTCAATATTGCGATGTTTATCTGGCTGGAAAAGAATTTGTTACATCATTCATGTCCAGCTATATATCTCATCTCGTGATATCATGCTTAAAAATCTAATCTAATCCTAACCGTTTAACACTTGGATATCCTAATAATCTACGTACAAACCAAACAACTCGCCATATAATTACGATGTCATATCTCGTCATTACCATTATGAATTTTACACACCCCTCACAGACAAACCGATCAATCACGACCATCTCTCTATATTTTGGACAACCCTGAAATTGGGTTACTCTGTTCCTTATACTCAAAGTTCATGGTTTCAAATGTTCATTCCGTCCCCAATTACAGTGTTTCACAATACTTAGATCATTACCGGCTATGAATTTTCAACTAAATCCAGCATTTTAACGTTTTCCTGGCCGAGAATACAGTACAATCTCGACTCCACTCCTATTCCCGTTATTATCCCCGCTGTCCGCTTAGGTCTCTCACCCCATGCTCGCTTGGCAGTTACATAAACCACCCGGTTCGTTCTACCTGACTGACTTCTCAAAATGTTCCCTTTAAACTCTGCCGACATAATTAAACAAATACGATATTCTAACCAACAAAATGCACAGATTATGCTTCAAGATGCCCACACTAATTATACGCGTCGCCAATTGATACCGCTATAGATTTCTATGAATTTCTTTCCATTCCCAACATTATAAATATTCCTCGGGCTATCATATCCCGGCTTCAATGACAGGACTCTAACCTGATTCACAAAACTAACCTCTGTTTCCCAGCTCCACAATTATCATCGACCAAGAACTGGAATAAAATCCCCACTAGAAATCCCAACATCTAATATCGCACAATGCATTACTCATGAATAACTTCGCATAAATGATATCGTATTTAATAACTTGATTTTTACGAGAAATGACTGAAACATTCTACTAGATCTTTTTATTGTCAGTCAGACATAGTTTAAAATGGGCATTAAAAAAAAAAAGAACGTTTCTCTCCGTGACCAAATTCATCTCCCTTGGCTCTCACCCGACAGCGCGCTTCCTCTCGATTGAAAATGAGTAACCATGGATTATTATTATTAACGTCAAATTGCAGTCAGAAGAATTTTACATCGAATGAACATCTTACTTCGACGTCACAAAATACAGGCAGTACACTCACACGGATGACGATCTACATTGGACGTGATATCACTTCAGAACCCTTATCAATAACTTTTTACAACATTATACGGCTTTCGCAAGACTTCAAAATTTATCCAAGTGGAAAATAAAACAAATGACTCTTTCAGTCGTACTCTCACATTTACCAAAACTTAGTAGGGCGACCACTGCGTCGTATATCCCCATGCAAATACACATTAAGAAATCACGAGATGAGATATAAGAGGCAGTAAGATGGAAAGTCACATTACCTTATGTAGTCACACCATTGTTCGTCATAGGGCTCACCTGCGACCCTGGCATTTTATTTAGCCATTTTTACATTCATGGCTGTACATATCATTGTGTTTCTTCAGGTTTCCTGGAATAAAGCATAAAAAAAAGAAAATACCCTTCACTTGTTTGCGGAGCGCACACGATGGATTATAATTATTCCCGCACACGAATTACTTAATCACATTAGAATATTTCAGTACTTTGACCGTTCTATCTGATACACTTATTTCTCTCAAGAAAACTATCTCCCCATGGAGTCAAGACTTAGCCGCAATGGCTAAAATCTGCAGATGAACTCAGTCTACTTTCGTTGGTTTGATTTAGCAGAGCAGCTCAACAATTTTTCGTCCGCTTTGTATCACAAATGCCGGCGAAGGAAGCTTCGTCATGGCGTCCCTTCATATTTATAGCAGTTACCCCCTCTCTTCGGATCTCTCCCTTTGCCGCCAAGAAAATTTCTCTAAATTTTCTGACTTACCTAAACTGTAATTTCAAGAGTTTTGAAAGTGACTACATGCTTGCTACATTTCTGATGGTAGTGTACATGGACATTTAAAATTTTTACGGGTTCGATTTGTGAGATGATTGACCCCCTTTGATAGGCACTATATTTTTTTGACTTGGCGTGGTCACGCCGTGTACACGCGCTTTGAAATAGTTCATAAAAATTACTTGAGATTCTTCCGCCATCGACACGTGTGGTTGACGTCACGTACCCCAGAGCGTGGGACCGAAGGTAATCACCCCCTCGTCACGTGTCAAATCCATGCTATCAAGAATCCAACCTTTAGTTTAATTGTTACATTACTCATAATGTTCTTAGGGCACAAAGGTCATGGGTTCATATTTCCCCCAAGACACGAATTCCTTTCGCACAGTGACAAGGAATTTCCTTTAAAATACTCCAGATGGCGAAATTTCTAATTTTGACGTCTGATGAAACATGACCTTTGAACATAAATTCCTTTCCTCTCTCTTATGTAGTTGTTCATCTTCTGGTGTACGGATACTGGTTGATGCCTTCAGCTTCCTGGTAGTTCTTGGTAGCTTGGAGAGTTCGGGGTTGCGGGGTAGATCTCCAGTGAATGGTAGTTGACTTATTGGAAGTTAGGTGGTTTGTCCTTCCAACTTCTCGACGAACTTGCATTCACATCAAAATGCGAAGTTTCTGGGTTCAAATCCCTGTCCTGGTGGTAGGTCTTTCGGATAGCTCCAGCATGGGACATGTCTTGAGCTCCTACACAGTCAGTGTTGACTTCCCTTCGTTGGATGCTGTCCTTCCATTTGTCCTGTCCGGTACCTGACCTCAGCTCTCTCAAATACTGGTCCCCTTCTCTCCTTCTCTCTTCAGGCCCGTGCCAACGGTCAGAACGTCTGGAATTTTCGTAACCGTCCCCTCTTCTGTTGCCTTCATTCCCGCGTGGGTTACTTCGTCTTAGATCTGAGTTCCCCTGGTATCGACCCTGGTTTCTTCTCCACTGTTCTCGGCGTCTGTCCCACTCTTCGTGATGGTATCTGGGCTGTTCCCAGTTCTTCCTACCTTGGTATGGCCTGGTGTCGAACCGCCGCCCCTCATTCTCATATCTCGGTGTTCGTGAAACTTCCCTATCTGGCGCGCTCTCCTGGCTGTGATTTACGACATTCATCTGGGGCTCTGAATGCCTGACTATTCGCGGGGCTGATTGATGCGAATGGGTCTGGTCCAGCTGTCGCAATATCAATTCTGCCTGCATCGGGGTTTCGACCTTCGCAGCAATTAATATCCTCTGGATATCCGGTGGGAACTGTTTCTGGATAGCCTGAACCAGTTCTTGCTGACTTGGGGCTGATTCCAGTTCCTTGAACTTAACTAATTGTTCGGTAAAGTAAAGCGAAAATTTCGGCGGTCCTGCTGTGTTACACCGGCGACTATATAACTCTAGCCTTAGGTTCTGCTGAATCTCAGAATTCCAAAATTTGCCCAAAAATGCGGTCTGAAATTCCTCGAACGTGTCAAAGCTATATCGGAAACCTTTGAACCACAGCGACGCAACTCCGTCTAGGTACCGTTCCACAGTCCTTAGTTGTCTCTCTTCAGGTATCCTATTATCGCGAATATACTCTCTAAGTTCTCTAAGAAAACCCTTTGGCGTCTGGGTACCACTGCCATCGAATTTCTTAGGCTGATCTTCCTTAAGACGAATCATGTTTATAACATTAGTGACGTTTTGCCCCTGAGAATGGGTAGAATTGTCAAAGTGTCCGTTCCCTGCAGGATGTATGGGACTACTAGCGTTGCTAGGGCAACTGAACGACATATCTGAGGTGCAGCGAGATTTACTAACCACTTCCTCTATCTTGGCCTGGACTCCTACGATATTGTTCACTAACCCATCCAGTTCCAATTTCCGGGCACTAACTTCCCCCTTAAGAGCCTCATGAACAGATGTCAACTCGTCGCTCAGTGTTATGACCTTATCTTGGGTATCTTTAAGTTGTTTCGACAGGTCTACCCTTGTATCGCCTAGATCCTTTCCTAGTTCCTCAATATCTGCTTGTACCTCCTCAATACTCCTAGCCGTTTCTTCCTGAGTTGTACCTAATTTTCTCATATCCTCTTTATTCATCTGGATTAATTTAAAGTCAATGGCCTCAATACGCTGGTCTACAGTTGCCTTGACGTCTTCGGCTACCTGGTCTACTTTGTCATTTACGACGGCTATCTCTTTACGCAACATTTCCTTATGTTCATTCATTGCTGTAAAGACCTTTGACTTATCGTCTTCACGCATGACGTTGAACTTCTCTACCTCTGTCTTCAGATCGGCCTTAAGCTCAGCTTGATCTGACATCAACTGCTGATGTAGTTCCCTACTTTCGTTGACGTGCCTATCGAGGTCCCCTCTAATTATGTCCTGATTTTCACTGAGAACACGATGTAGCTCGCGAGTTTCCATGAACTGCTGATTTATTTCATGTTTAAAGTCAACCTGTGCTTTAGTGTTCTGCTCCACCTTCACATTTAAGTCACCAATGTCCTTCCTAATATCAACGCTAGCTTCCTTACAACTATCCTGAGTGTCCTGCACTTTAATGTCAACATTTTGAACAACTTCCTTCATACCTTTTAATTCTACATCTGCACTGTCTAATTTATTGTCCACTGTCTCTAGCTTATTATCCACTGTTTCCAACCTTACACTCATAGATTTAATATCCTCACTTAAGTCCTTGATCAGTTGGACCAACTGCCCTTGGGCCAATTCTCCCTCCTGCATAAACATACTGTATTTAACAGAAAACGATAGGTCATCGGTGAGCCCGAGACTTCAACGGCGTATAATAGGACTACAACGATAAACATCACAACATCCTCCTATCTAACACATCACACTGTTAATGCAACATTCTCTAAAATTTTATTTAATAAAATGTGAAATTCAATGTTCACTCGATCAAAGTGATCAGCCAAAACACTCAAACCAGTATTCAAAAATTTGGGAAATTACACTAACACACTTAAATTATACCTTTCATTCAGTAGATAAATTATTCTCATAGTGGTATCTCCTAGCCTTACTCATCGGGCGTTTATCTATTTCTTCGAGTTCACTATCAACTCTGGCGCACGATTTTATCATCCATAATGTGGCATAGCCTCAACATTATTTCTCTTTTCCCCTAGTACACGATTTTTCCAAAATATCCTTATCGTTATCGTGACTTAGGTTCCCTCATCGTTATCGTGACTTATGCCCCATCGTTAAGTGACTGATGCCACCACGTTGGAAGCCATTTTAATGGTCGACCAACGTATAACAATCCTACAATTGGTCATCGTTTTACTGATGTCAACCAATTTAACTTGTAGTTCTTCTCTCGATGTACTTAGGCCCTGTCTTAAGTGACTGAAGCCACCACGTTGGGCAACATTTTAATGAACCCTTCAGGTCCTTATTGAGGGATACCTACCTTCCTTACCTATCAGCAAAGTTCATGAGATCTGTCTCTTGGGTCGTTTCGGGTTCTTCGTCACTTGCTGAGGTAAAGGTAGGGTTCATTAATTCTAATCTATCTACTGGAATGAAAGGTCTATTTAAAGGATTCCTATTTATTCAGGGAAATGAAGTATCTTACTATGTCAACGATGTCATAGTCAATTGTGTCCACTGGACACCACAATCATTTTTACATAAATGTCAGAACACTGGTGTGAGACTTTAACGTAATTGCCTGATGGGCATTCTTAATAGAAACCATTGTCTCAATTATTAATCATTTAAGAAAGGAAAGTCTGGAAATCCTTAAATTCGGCTTCCATGTGAGACCACATGTACCATCATAGTGATTCGTTATGGTCCAGCCCTCGTAACACGAATTCTGGACTCTGGTTATAATTAAGGCCGTCCAATCGGTGTGTGCCACACAGTGGTTCTACGGCATGGACCCTTAATTGAATCGATGTGACCTGCGTCTATGTCATGGACCGACATCTAATCTTCTAAGTTACTTTAAAGTCATTGTGGATGATGACCGCAAGGAAATGATGCTACAATGGCATATGGCCCTAATCTAAGTCACTGAGGTTGATGACCCCCTGACCGTCCAAGTTTCTAGGCTGAAGGCTAAACACAATTAAGTTACATCGGTTGATGACCAAAGTTTCCACTTTACTATCCCCAGCACATTCACTGCTCAATCAATCAAAGTTCAATAATTACAACAATAGCAATGCTCACAAACTTTGTGGCAGTAAAATCCATTTCCTTCGGATATGTCCCTTTAATCTTTACTTTATTTTTAATATTCCCCAGACAACAAACTAAAATTTCCAGAATGCATCTCCAAGTTATTCGCTTGATTAAAGTTATTTCAAAATGCGGTTCACTGAATTTAATAATTTAATAAATTTAAATGATTTATCGAAAAGTTAAAGAACAGTAAATTTTATCTCCGCGGACTCTGGTTTCTTCACAACTTTCTACGCAGCTGTGATGTAAAATTCAATATTGCGATGTTTATCTGGCTGGAAAAGAATTTGTTACATCATTCATGTCCAGCTATATATCTCATCTCGTGATATCATGCTTAAAAATCTAATCTAATCCTAACCGTTTAACACTTGGATATCCTAATAATCTACGTACAAACCAAACAACTCGCCATATAATTACGATGTCATATCTCGTCATTACCATTATGAATTTTACACACCCCTCACAGACAAACCGATCAATCACGACCATCTCTCTATATTTTGGACAACCCTGAAATTGGGTTACTCTGTTCCTTATACTCAAAGTTCATGGTTTCAAATGTTCATTCCGTCCCCAATTACAGTGTTTCACAATACTTAGATCATTACCGGCTATGAATTTTCAACTAAATCCAGCATTTTAACGTTTTCCTGGCCGAGAATACAGTACAATCTCGACTCCACTCCTATTCCCGTTATTATCCCCGCTGTCCGCTTAGGTCTCTCACCCCATGCTCGCTTGGCAGTTACATAAACCACCCGGTTCGTTCTACCTGACTGACTTCTCAAAATGTTCCCTTTAAACTCTGCCGACATAATTAAACAAATACGATATTCTAACCAACAAAATGCACAGATTATGCTTCAAGATGCCCACACTAATTATACGCGTCGCCAATTGATACCGCTATAGATTTCTATGAATTTCTTTCCATTCCCAACATTATAAATATTCCTCGGGCTATCATATCCCGGCTTCAATGACAGGACTCTAACCTGATTCACAAAACTAACCTCTGTTTCCCAGCTCCACAATTATCATCGACCAAGAACTGGAATAAAATCCCCACTAGAAATCCCAACATCTAATATCGCACAATGCATTACTCATGAATAACTTCGCATAAATGATATCGTATTTAATAACTTGATTTTTACGAGAAATGACTGAAACATTCTACTAGATCTTTTTATTGTCAGTCAGACATAGTTTAAAATGGGCATTGAAAAAAAAAAGAACGTTTCTCTCCGTGACCAAATTCATCTCCCTTGGCTCTCACCCGACAGCGCGCTTCCTCTCGATTGAAAATGAGTAACCATGGATTATTATTATTAACGTCAAATTGCAGTCAGAAGAATTTTACATCGAATGAACATCTTACTTCGACGTCACAAAATACAGGCAGTACACTCACACGGATGACGATCTACATTGGACGTGATATCACTTCAGAACCCTTATCAATAACTTTTTACAACATTATACGGCTTTCGCAAGACTTCAAAATTTATCCAAGTGGAAAATAAAACAAATGACTCTTTCAGTCGTACTCTCACATTTACCAAAACTTAGTAGGGCGACCACTGCGTCGTATATCCCCATGCAAATACACATTAAGAAATCACGAGATGAGATATAAGAGGCAGTAAGATGGAAAGTCACATTACCTTATGTAGTCACACCATTGTTCGTCATAGGGCTCACCTGCGACCCTGGCATTTTATTTAGCCATTTTTACATTCATGGCTGTACATATCATTGTGTTTCTTCAGGTTTCCTGGAATAAAGCATAAAAAAAAGAAAATACCCTTCACTTGTTTGCGGAGCGCACACGATGGATTATAATTATTCCCGCACACGAATTACTTAATCACATTAGAATATTTCAGTACTTTGACCGTCCTATCTGATACACTTATTTCTCTCAAGAAAACTATCTCCCCATGGAGTCAAGACTTAGCCGCAATGGCTAAAATCTGCAGTTGAACTCAGTCTACTTTCGTTGGTTTGATTTAGCAGAGCAGCTCAACAATTTTTCGTCCGCTTTGTATCACAAATGCCGGCGAAGGAAGCTTCGTCATGGCGTCCCTTCATATTTATAGCAGTTACCCCCTCTCTTCGGATCTCTCCCTTTGCCGCCAAGAAAATTTCTCTAAATTTTCTGACTTACCTAAACTGTAATTTCAAGAGTTTTGAAAGTGACTACATGCTTGCTACATTTCTGATGGTAGTGTTCATGGACATTTAAAATTTTTACGGGTTCGATTTGTGAGATGATTGACCCCCTTTGATAGGCACTATATTTTTTTGACTTGGCGTGGTCACGCCGTGTACACGCGCTTTGAAATAGTTCATAAAAATTACTTGAGATTCTTCCGCCATCGACACGTGTGGTTGACGTCACGTACCCCAGAGCGTGGGACCGAAGGTAATCACCCCCTCGTCACGTGTCAAATCCATGCTATCAAGAATCCAACCTTTAGTTTAATTGTTACATTACTCATAATGTTCTTAGGGCACAAAGGTCATGGGTTCAATATCAGAAATTATAGATTTTCGCAATCACGATATAGTGTATGTAAGATGTAACCAAATGTTTAAAAGTGTATTTGATGCTTCAGACTCGATTAAGTGTATCACTGTGATATTTTAATCCGCGATAAAATTAGAAATTCGGTAATAATTGCGAATTTTATGTGTTTCTACAAAATAAGAAATAAATGATTTTTTTGCGAGTTATTATCGTGTATAAGAACAAAATAGCCATGATGAGTGTGTGCGCTGTCTATATTATACAAAGTAGGAGATAGCAATGTTGAACAATGTATATTCATTAAACTTTCAGAGTGATGGTGGTGGTGGCCATTATTGTTTTAAGAGGAAGTACAACTAGACAACTATCCTCTACTAACACTAATCAGGGAGAAAAAATAGAAGGGATGCGACACTTCGAAAAATGAAGGAATCAGCCAAAGGAAGACAAGGGCCACGAAGGGCGCGAAAATGGAAGACTCCCTTTTTTTTTTTTTTGCTAGTTGCTTTACGTCGCACCGACACAGATAGGTCTTATGGCGACGATGGGACAGGGAATGGCTAGGAGTGGGAAGGAAGCGGCCGTGGCCTTAATTAAGGTACAGCCCCAGGATTTGCCTGGTGTGAAAATGGGAAACCACGGTAAACCATTTTCAGGGCTGCCCATAATGGAGTTCGAACCTACTATCTCCCGAATACTGGATACTGGCCGCACTTAAGCGACTGCAGCTATCGAGCTCGGCGAAGACTCCCTTGGATTATAAGAAATAAACTGACCTTTTCAATACAATATATCAAGTACATAATATTATATCAGTCCTGGGACAAGTTTCAACCACTTAGTGGCCATCTTCAGCCAAATAAAAATTAAACAGATTATGTGATAACTAAAATATGTAGGCTATATCAGACAAGACAATTTTGCAGGAATAGTTATAACATTAAAATACATACTGCGTATAATAACAGAAATTATGGTTATCTTCTTGTCATAATATGTCTTTAGTTGACTTAGGACCTCAGGCAAAGAAGTAAATCTGGAAATGATAGCCAGAATTACGAATGAATAAACATACAGAAAATAAATTAAAAAGGAGAAACATTATTTATGACATTCACGTCTGTACATAGGATTCACGAAATTAATGCCGTCGGGGTCGAAAAGAACAAGAGCTGACCAAGGAAGGTCGGATATGATAGATAAAAGTGAGGAGCGTGACACAAATAAGTGGGAGGGATCCCAGGACTCAACTGAGGGCCTCGTGGTAGCCAGTCCACGCTCCAAAATTACCAGCCCCCGGGGCCACTTTTAGTCGCTTCTTACGATAGGCAGGGGATACCGTGGGTGTTATTCTACCGCCCCCACCCACAGGGGGTTTAAACTTTCAGAGAGAGCTTCCATTGACTAAAGTTCACATATTATCCTAAATAGTGATGTTTTCTCCGAATGTCAGCCCAATAACGTAAATGAAATTAAAATTGCAATGATTTATGTTAAACATTTAGTGAGTGTGTTAACGCGCTCTGCATTCGGGAGACGCGCGGGTTCGTACCCCATCGTCGGCTATCCTGATAATGGTTTCCTGTGATTTCATCTCCAGCCAAATGCTGGGGCAGTTCCTATTCACAGGCCACAGCTGATTCCTTCCACCTCCTTACCCAGTTTTATTCACCATTCCTCCTCAACTGAGGTTGCAGTCAGGAAGAGCATCCAGCCGTAAAACATGCCATATACATTCATCTCGCCTCTTCTCCGACCCCGTATCAGGACTCGGGACTAAATTGTTTTACTGTCCGGCTCCATGGCTAAGCGGTTAACGTGCTCACCTTTGTCACAGGGGTCCCGGGTTCGATTCCCGGCAAGGTCGAGAATTGTAACCATCAATGGTTAATGTCACTGGCACGGGGGCTGGGTGTATGTGTCTTCGGACACTCCCGGCACTAAAAGCCACACGCCATTTCATTTCATTCTTTTACTGAATATCTGCAAAGTAAAACTACAATAATTTGTGTTAAAAATCGTATTTTTCGCAAAATCTTCCAGCAATAGCTGCAGATTGACCGAAGGCAAAGTGTACCTGAAGAACAATGGATACTAAGATTGCCGGATTAGGCTTGCGTGAGATTGCATGAAGTTGCATCAGAGCTATCGGTACAAGTGTAGATAACTGTAGTGAGGCATGCCAGACATTTACTGGAGGTCTTGAAGATCATGATGGCGATGCTGTAGATATAATCTCTACTCAGTCGAAAGGTATTGGAAAAGTTGACAAAATATTAGGTACCGAGTTCGATAGCTGCAGTCGCTTAAGTGCGGCCAGTATCCAGTATTCGGGAGATAGTACGTTCGAACCCCACTGTCGGCAGCCCTGAAGATGGTTTTCTGTGGTTTCCCATTTTCACACCAGGCAAATGCTGGGGCTGTACCTTAATTAAGGCCACGGCCGTTTCCTTCCCACTCCTAGCCCTTTCCCTGTCCCATCGTCGCCATAAGACCTATCTGTGTCGGTGCGACGTAAAACAACTAGCAAAAAAAAAAGGTATGATTTCTTGGACACTTAACATCAAGCCGGTTACTGAGATGAATGGGAGCTTGTATTGTTGCTTACCGTATTCCACCGTTTCTTCGTAGATTCTTCTTTATTTCCTATCGACCTTTACTGGCTCGTTTTCGTTGGTCTCAAATCTAATTTTGGGCTCAATGATGCAGCCGTCAGAACGGGATGGCTGAAGAGCCAAAAAAAAAACCGTCCGTCGGTTGCTGCCATTGTTGTCCTCTCAAGGTGTTAGCTATCATTGATCTGACTGCATGTTGGCGTGAGGTGCAGAGGTGTCAGGTATAGTACGAACAGCAGGTACATTAACATTCTTTTTTATTCCTTCACGCCGTTCATTGCAAGATAGGCCTTTATGATTACGAATCTACCTATTCGCTGAGGTAGGCCTGCTGGTTAGAGCTACACTTTACCTACTACTACGACAGGAGCATTCAACCAACACCGATCGTTCTCTTGTTTTAACCGAGGGTTCATTATCCAGCGGAAACATTCGGTAACTCGCGATAATCAGTGCATTCAGGGAGAACCATATGTTGAGTTCGCTCTGACGTATGGAGGAAAGAATACAGGGAGCTGCTCGCTACACTGCTCTCTCAGGCAGTCGCTTGAAGCCAACGGTCACGCCCTCCATGTAGGCCCAATTCAAAACATGGCAACACCTACGTCCTGAATATTATAACACAGACCACCAACTATTGCTTCACTTTTGGGTGGCAGTAGTAATCTACTTAAAATATCCGCCCTACTGTTGGACGCTAATTGTAGCATAAATAAATTCCAAAATTTCATTGATCAAAATATTACTTTTTTGGACCATAATTGAGTGTAAATATCAAATTGAGTGAATACACAAATAAATTACAATACTGTTACTACTATTACTACTACTAATAATAATAATTAGCCGAAAATGCAGGTAAATGTGCGCCAGACGTCACCATAGGATCCCTCAATTTATAATATCAATAACAACTAATAATACATTTTAGAGCATAAAAAATTCCACTCATGTCGTGTTCATAGAGCTGAAAAACTAGTATTCTGCTGAATGGGCCTTCCTTAACCCCATGAAAACGAATAAGTGGGTAGGAACTGCAACTAGGTTCTCCAATAATTTCTCCACTAATCAGTATAATATTATATGTCAGAAGACACTACGGTTTGTGGAAGAAGTGAACATGTTTATAACAGAGGTGGATATGGAGAAAGGTAATATTTGGAACAGTGACCAGTGTCAATTCCAGTATGAAATGTCTTCAGCATCAACACTGTCCTACAAATGAGAGAAAACTACAGGTCGTGTGTTGCAGTCTGTACATAGCTCTACCCACAGCTACACAATTGATGTGGCTTTATCAATGGCAGGCAGACAAGCTAACAAGTTGTACATCTGTTTTCAAGAGACAGAGGCACTTTCAGTCCAGATATTGCTAAGAAACTTGCAACAACCTGTCCACGAAACATTCATGTGCAGGCAAGCAAAAGTGGAAAAAATGACTAAAGAACACATGAAACGTTTTCTAACTTCAGCCTTTGGCGAACATGTAACAAATGAAAAGAGCCTATTGTTGTGTGATTCCTGGGCAGGTCATACAGATCTTACCCTTCTAGATGAAAGTTTTCCAAACAAAGATGTTACGCTGAAGATATTGCCACCGGAAACACGAAAATTTTGCCAACCCCTTGATGTTTACTTCTTTCGGCAATATAAACTCTTTATCAGTGGAGGCTAACATCAAAACCAACGCTACACGATCAGCTGTTTTACACTGATACGAGATAAAATAGAACATTATGAAAAGCGAAAGCAATACTGTCTTTTACACACTTAAAAAAAGACTTTTTAAACAGAACACATAAAACATACACCAGATTGCAAATAACACTGACATATCCTCAAATAAAGTAAATGACGAATTACCCACCAAAACTAGTCTGAAGCCCCGTTTGATAGTTTACCAGATCGCCTAGCTTGAAGGTCTCTGCAGATTTCTCTCGCTCTGAAGAAGAATCATCATCATCATCTGTTTACCCTCCAGGTTTGGTTTTTCCCTCGGACTCAGCGAGGGATCCCACCTCTACCGCCTCAAGGGCAGTGTCCTGAATCTTCAGACATTGGGTCGTGGGATACAACTGGGGAGGATGACCAGTACCTCGCCCTGGCGCCTCACCTTCTATGCTGAACCGGGGCCTTGCGGGGGGGATGGGAAGATTGGAAGAGATAGACTAGGAAGAGGGAAGGAAGCGGCCGTGGCCTTAAGTGAGGTACCATCCCGGCATTCGCCTGGAGGAGAAGTGGGAAACCACGGAAAACCACTTCCAGGATGGCTGAGGTGGGAATCGAACCCACCTCTACTCAGTTGACCTCCCGAGGCTGAGTGGACCCCATTCCAGCCCTCGTACCACTTTTCAAATTTCGTGGCAGAGCCGCGAATCGAACCCGGGCCTCCGGGGGTGGCAGCTAATCACAGTAACCACTACACCACAGAGGCGGACACATTAGTTTTTTACCATGTGAAAATGTTTGCTGAATTCGTTGTTGAAAATAAAAATGGACTTGTTTTCATTATTTATCGCTATCAATATGAACCAAAATTCTGAGTTACATTCATGAAATAAAACGTCAATATTTAATCACTTTCCAAGACATCGCAGTTCGATAATTCAATAAGGAAAGTCAATTTCACAAAGAGTTGGGTGTTTATTTTTTAAATTTATATCTCCTGTAGAGTAGAGCCTCCGTGGCTCAGGCGGCAGCGCGCCGGCCTTTCACCGCTGGGTTCCGTGGTTCAAATCCCGGTCACTCCATGTGAGATATGTGCTAGACAAAGCAGAGCCTGGACAAGTTTTTCTCCGGGTACTCTGCTTTTCCCTGTCATATTTCATTTCAGCAACACTCTCCAATATCATTTCATTTTATGTGTCATTAATCATTGCCCCAGAGGAGTGCGACAGGCATCGGCAGCCGGCAAAATTCCTATCCTCGCTGCTAGATGGGGACTTCATTAATTCCATTCCTGACCCGGTCGAATGACTGGAAACAGCCTGTGGATTTTCATTTTCATTTTCATCTCCTGTAGACGTAAAAAATTACAATTATATGACAAATGTACGAGCACCCATTCCCCGAGCAAGAGGAATTTACCACATGCGGTCAAAATCCCCGACTCAGCCGAGAATCGAGCCCGGGCCCCTCTCAACCGAAATCCAGTACGCCGACCATCAGCCAAGCAGCCGGATGATTCCAGAAATGTAATGTTTTCTAAATTATTAACCTTCGTTTTAAAACAACTTAAACATAACCTATATATACCCGCTGTTTTTGGAAGTGGAGGTCGTGCTCTGTTACCCGGTAGCACGAAGCTAGGGCTCCACAGGGCGCAGTGCGGGTGTAAGTAGCTTTATGTTAAACGCGGATTGCGCGATTTCTCCACGCTCCATTTACCTTCATATTTTCAGAGCACGAAAGTTATTGTCTGCAGGTCATGTTGGCTCCTTTCAACATCATCAGTTCTTTCTTTACAACGGTACAATCGCACGGGAGCTAAAGGTGAGTGTCATCTGGATATCTTGGGGTTATAAATGACGGCTAGCACAAACTGGTGCAGTGGCACCGACTTTGGTGGGGAGGGGGCACAGTGTTTTCGACGCCTCCCCCTTCCACTAAATAATATTCCATTTTATTGTGATGGCAGTTCCTATGTCAACATCAAGAATACTAATAATGTTATTGGCTTTACGTCCCACTAACTACTTTCACGGTTTTTGGAGACGCCGAGGTACCGGAATTTAGTCCCGCAGGAGTTCTTATACGTGCCAGTAAATTTACCGACACGAGGCTGACGTAATGGTGCACCTTCAAATACCACCGAACTGAGCCAGGATCGAACCTGCCAAGTTGGGGTCAGAAGGTCAACGCTTCAACCGTCTGAGCCACTCAAGCCGGCTTAACATCAACAACGCTGCATTGTAAATATGTCTTCTTCTTCTTCTTCTTCTTTTTCTACCTGTTTCTCCATACCTGTGGGATCGTGGGTGCGAACCGTGTCGCACATGTGGGTTTGGTCCTGTTTTACGGCCGGATGCTCTTCCTGACCCCAACCCTATAATGAGGGATGTAATCACTATTTCGTGTTTCTGTGGTCGTTGTTAGTGTAGTGTGTTGTCTAAATATGAAGAGAAGAGTATTGGGACAAACAGAAACACCTAATACACGAGCCAGAAGAATTAACCGGATGCGATTGAAATCGCCGATCCGACCGGGAATCGAACCCGCGACCCTCTGAATCGAAGGCCTCAACGCTGACCATTCAGTCAAAGAGTCGGACATTATAAACATCTGTCATGTCTAATAATAATAATAATCATAATAATAATAATAATAATGCTCTCAACTGCTTTGCACATGTTATTTCTTGTAACTTGTAAAACAGTAGCATGAAGGATCGGCTCATCTGATTCCATGGTTTCGCTTTTGGCTCTCAGTCACGTGGTAATCAAATGAACGAATCATTTGAACGAGTCAAATGAACCAATCATTTTGGTGAATCGTTTCAAATGAATCATTTCATCTAACTGAATCAGATTTCCCATTTCTATCAAGTAGCACACGCCCGGCACTAAAAGCCATACGCAAGGTCATTACGCCATCATCAGCTAACTGCTCCGAGTCACACAGATAGTTTTCAGTGATTAAATATAATATACAACCGTATGTTTTACGGCAAAATTCTTATTATTAAATTGAATATATTACGTCAATTGATCGTCATTGATTCCTTACGTTGTATAGGGGTAGGCAAAAAACTATTGTTTTATTGATTACGAGAAAGCAATCGATATGGTAAATAAGTGAAAGTTGTTTCGTCTTCTCGAATTAATTGGCTGCCCTTCGCTCCCTCTCCCCAAACGAATAAATATAATTTTAGATATGTATCAACATCAGACAGCTGTCATCCGGCTCGGAAATGAAGCAATAACAGATTGTGCAAAGGTGTGAGACAAGAGTATTGCCTTCTCCATGACTGTTTACTGCTTTTGCTGAGCTTTTACTGAACCTGTCCTTAAAGGATTCCAATATAGGAATAACAGTTGGTGGAGGTCTTACTCGCCGGCCCCGTGGTGTAGGGGTAGCGTGCCTGCCTCTCACCCGGAGGCCCCGGGTTCGATTCCCGGCCAGGTCAGGGATTTTTACCTGGACCTGAGGGCTGGTTCGTGGTCTACTCAGCCTACGTGATTAGAATTGAGGAGCTATCTGACGGTGAGATAGCGGCCCCGGTCTAGAAAGCCAAGAATAACGGCCGAGAGGATTCGTCGTGCTGACCACACGACACCTCGTAATCTGCAGGCCTTCGGGCTGAGCAGCGGTCGCTTGGTAGGCCAAGGCCCTTCAAGGGCTGTAGTGCCATGGGGTATGGTTTGGTTTGGAGGACTTACTCACAATTTTCCTGAAGATCTGGCATTCATACCAGGAATCCGAAATACTCTATCAAAAAAGATTACAGTGCTTGAATGTCAAAGTTACGGACTTGGTATGAAAATCAACTTTTAAAAAAAATACAATTCTGTTGATAAATAAACACTCACAGATACTGCATGTTACCATACATGGAGGAGTAGTTCAAGTACCTTGAACAGATTCTGACAGAAGATCTTAACTGTCAGATACCCATGGGGAAACAGGTACTTTGTGACAAACAGTGTATGATTTATATCGACGCATTAAGACCCTCAGTTTAAGGGAAAAGGTTGTAAAAATGTACGTGTTACCAGTTGCGATATATTGTGGAAAAACCTGCACATTGAACAGAAGTAGCATGGTGTTGTGATGTGGTGCTGGCAACGTATGGAAAAAGAAACCACTCTACCCTTTGCGAAAATCAAATTACCATAAATATATTTCTCAGTCATGGCCATCCATCAACGGTTGCTAATTTCAGGTTCCCGTCAGCCACAAGACAACCTACACGGTTGCTACTGTAGGTAACATCGTCTGACATCCATCCACACCTTACATCACTGCCTGCAGGTAACATTGTCTGGCATCCATCCATACCTTACATCACTGCCTGCACGGTTGCTAGGTAACATCGTCTGACATCCACCCACACCTTACATCACTGCCTGCAGGTAACATTGTCTGGCATCCATCCACACCTTACATCACTGCCTGCACGGTTGCTAGGTAACATCGTCTGACATCCACCCACACCTTACATCACTGCCTGCAGGTAACATTGTCTGGCATCCATCCACACCTTACATCACTGCCTCCACGGTTGCTAGGTAACATCGTCTGACATCCACCCACACCTTACATCACTGCCTGCAGGTAACATTGTCTGGCATCCATCCACACCTTACATCACTGCCTCCACGGTTGCTAGGTAACACTGTCTGACATCCATCCACACCTTACATCACTGCCTGCACGGTTGCTAGGTAACACTGTCTGACATCCATCCACACCTTACATCACTGCCTGCACGGTTGCTAGGTAACATCGTCTGACATCCATCCACACCTTACATCACTGCCTGCAGGTAACATTGTCTGGCATCCATCCACACCTTACATCACAGCCTGCACGGTTGCTAGGGTTACACTTCTTTTTTTTTTTTTTTTGCTAGGGGCTTTACGTCGCTCCGACACAGATAGGTCTTATGGCGACGATGGGATGGGAAAGGCCTAGGAGTTGGAAGGAAGCGGCCGTGGCCTTAATTAAGGTACAGCCCCAGCATTTGCCTGGTGTGAAAATGGGAAACCACGGAAAACCATCTTCAGGGCTGCCGATAGTGGGATTCGAACCTACTATCTCCCGGATGCAAGCTCACAGCCGCGCGCCTCTACGCGCACGGCCAACTCGCCCGGTAGGGTTACACTTCTGCCACTCATTTTGACGCATCACGTTATACAAAATTTCGGATGACCCCCAGCCATGTCAAAAAACTGGCTGGAGAACAGTTGGTGGTGGTAGTGATTATTGTATTAAGAGGAAGTAAAACCAGGCAACCATCCTATATATAACACTAATCAGAGAGGAAAAAATGGAAGGAATCCGACACTTCGAAAAATGAAGGTATCGTCCAAAGGAAGACAAGGGACACGAAGGGCGTGAAAATGGAAGACTCCTTAGGCCTGGAGTGCTCTAATACCGTCGGGGTCGGAAAAGAACAAGAGTTGACGAAGAGAGGTCAGATAGGATAGATGAAAGTGAGGAGCCTGGCAAAAGTAAGTGGAAGCAATGCCAGGACTCAGCTAAGGTCCCCGTGGTCGCTAACCCACGCTGCAAAGTTCAGAGCCAATGACGCCCCTTTTAGTCGCCTTTAACGACAGGCAGGGAATACCGTGGGTGCAGTAAAGAACATGACCAACGTTTCTGTACTCGAGCGACTTAACGAGAAGCTACAGCTAATCACTGAAATCAAGAAAACAAGATCAACATGGCTGGGTCATAGATTGCGACATGTCGATTTAATCACTGAAGTATTTGAGGGCAAAATACGAGGAAAACGCCCTCGTGCGGAGACGTTCTTCAGTTGTGCTGGTCTAATGAATTATGAAAAAGCTAAAAGAACAGCCCAACATAGATTCATTTGGAAAAGACTCATCGTAGGGACAAACAGTTGTAAGACTGGATACGTCGAAGTTTCATTGAAGTCTGTGTGGTCCAACCAACCTAAAAAAGCTCTCTTGTCAGCTAGGAACCTGCGGTTGTGAGCCAATGGTGCGCTAAACCAGAAGAGCTTCCTTACAGCTTTTACACTACTCATTAATGTGCGGTACTTGCACTCAAAGTGATGGTGTGGCATGTTCTCAACAAATTGTAGCTAAATTAATTTGAACAGCGAGCCAACACGCACAAGAACACAGCTCCAGGCAGCTCGTTATGTTGTGACCCTGACACCTTTCCACTACTCAGTACACACAATGTCTAGAACTTGTACCATTTTTAAGACTAAATTTACCATTTCCTGGCATTGGTTATGTTACACTTAGCATGTTGTAGCGTTTTGCGATGGAATAAATATAACTGGACGGGGTTTATAACTATCTGACGTATATATTACGGACCTTTATCCGGTTTCTGTATGGGGTCGGTTATGAAGAGAGGGAGATGAATCTTCGTAGCCAGCTTTTGCGACCGGATGCCCTTCCTGACGTCAACCTCATCAGAAGAGGTATTGAGAAAAAAAATCAATGGCGTGTTATAAGATAGTAGGAAGCGAGGTGGTGAAACCCGGCATCGGAACCTACTGTCGAAAAGCATGAAAGGGTCTGCTTAAGGCTTTTCGTCCCAAACCGGCGGCCGAATCACCGTTCTATATGAACTCTAAGGGGATATTTGGAATTTAATCCAGATGGAACAAGTGGCTGCGAGGTTTGAGTCACGTACCTATCAGCTTGTATTCGGGAGATAGTGGGGTCGAATCCCACTGTCGGCAGCTCTGAAGATGGTTTCTCATTTTCACACTAGGCAAATGTCGGGTCTGTACCTTAATTAAGGCGACGGTGACTTCCTTCCAAATCCTATCCCATCATCGTCATAAGACCTATCTGTGTAAGTGCGATGTAAAGAAACATAGTTGAATCGAAGCTTTTAGCAGGCAGTCTAGTGATCAGAAGTTGTATATTACCCTCTTACCCTGCTGGTCACCATTGTCCTTGCAAAATAATCCTCTGGTGTCATATCATTCCAAATCTTCTTAGGTACCCTTTCTTTCTTTAGTCTGTTTACCCTCCAGGGTTGGTTTTTCCTCGGACTCAGCGAGGGATCCCTCCTCTACCGCATCAAGGGCAGTATTCTGGAGCTTGAGACATTGGGTCGGGGGATACAACTGGGGAGGTGGGCCAGTACCTCGTCCAGACTACCTCACCTGCTATGCTGAACAGGGGCCTTGTGGGAGATGGGAAGACTGGAAGGGATAGACATGGAAGAGGGAAGGAAGCTGCCGTGGCCTTAAGTTAGGTACCATCCTGGCATTTGTCTGGAGGAGAAGTGGGAAACCACGGAAAACCACTTCGAGGATGGCTGAGGAGGGAATCGAACCCCCTTCTAGTCAGTTGACCTCCCGAGGCTGAATGGACCCCGTACCACTTTTCAAATTTTGTGGCAGAGCCGAGAATCGAACCCGGGGGTGGCAGCTAATCACACTAACCCCTACACCACAGAGGTACTCACTAGGTTTTTATTTTTAACTTGGAATTGAATCCTCAGTTATGCAGCTAACACCTGTACGCAGTGTCGGTAGGCCCTAATCCCTGATTCAACAGCCCTTATGGGCCTTGGCCTACAAAGCCATCGCTGCTCATCCCGATTATGAGATGACGCATGGTCAGCGTGTCGAATTATTCTCGTACGTTATTCTTTACTTTCTAGACCGGAGTCAGTATCTCACCTTCAGTTTTTCACACGCAGGCAAGTGGACCTCAAATCAGTTCTCAGATTCAGGTAAAAATCACTGATATAGTCTGAAATCGAACCGGGGGCCTCCGGGTAAGAGATTAAGTCGCTGCTCCTACCCCTACGCCTACATCGTAGTATCAAGCAGAATAATATCAACTTCCTTTCCTTTGGAACGGATTGTTTATTTCTTCCTAAATGTTCATTTATTTCCTGTCAAAGAGAAATAAAAATCGTAGGACTAGTAACTCGTCTGTTTCAGTCGGTGTTACTTCACGAGCAATATGTGGTCGAAGATTGAGTCTTGCGCCATTTTAGTTTGAAAAGTCATCCTCAGTTTGCCGAGACAGTCACCTTGTTCTGATAAAATAATAATTTCATGTGCCTATTTCTACGCAGCTGCAGCCCTTATGAGGCAGGCTTTGCGACAAGGGTGGGCGGCATGGTGAACTGCGTGTTATTGTAGTAGAGGATAGTATCCGACTCCTTGGCTGAATGGGCAGCGTTCAGGCCTTCGGTTCAGAGTGTTCTAATCGCGTGTGATTGCCGGGCTGATTGGCTTGGACGGTTAAGGCGCGTTCGATTCTGGCTCAGTCCGGTGGTATATTTGAAGGTGCTCAAATATGTCAGCCTCGTGTCGGTAGATTTACTGGCACGTAAAAGAACTCCTGCGGATTAAATTCCGGCACCTCGGCGTCTCCGAAAACCGTAAAAGTAGTTAGTGGGACGTAAAGCAAATAACATTATTTATTATTATTATTATTTCGCGTGTGATTAATTCTTCTGGCTCGGGAACTGGGTGTTTGTGTTCCCAATACTCTCCTCTTCACATTCAAACAACACACCCCACTATCAGCCACCGCAGAAATATGCAATGTGGAATACCTACGTGCATATAGGGTTGGCGTCAGAAAGTGCATCTGGTCGTAAAACAGGGCCAAATTCACATGTACGATAGTCACAACCGTGACCCCACAGATGTGGATAAAGCGGCAGAAGAAGAAGAAGATGATGATGAAGAAGAAGAAGAAGAAGACCGAGCTCGATAGCTGCAGTCGCTTAATTGCGGCCAGTATCCAGTATTCGGGAGATAGTAGGTTCGAACCCCACTATCGGCAGCCCTGAAAATGGTTTTCCGTGGTTTCCCATTTTCACACCAGGCAAATGCTGGGGCTGGACCTTAATTAAGGCCACGGCCGATTCCTTCCCACTCCTAGCCCTATCCTGTCCCATCGTCGCCATAAGACCTATCTGAGTCGGTGCGACGTAAAGGAACTAGCAAAAGAAGAAGAAGAATTGTAGTCGAGGGTAGTGCTGTGTGTGAGTTGCAGTGATGTTGCGGGCAGTACAAACACCCAGTCTCCCAGACCAATGGAATTAACCATTTGAAGGTTAAAATTTCCGACCCGACAAGAAATGGAACCCAGGGCCCTCTGAACCGAAGAGCAGTACACTAACCATTCATCCAAGGAGCTCGACCTTGTTCTGTTAAGAATCTGACAACGGTGCCGACCTCAGGGACATTTAGAAATGTGAGCTGCGTGCACGTTAAAAAACTCCTCCGACTCCTTCGTAAACTCCATAGCGGTGGAAGGGACTGTCCTCCCAGTGGCCGTGACGTGGTAGCGGTACCAGTGCCGGGGCAAGGTCGGTTATCTGAGTGACCAAGGGCTCGTTCCTCCCTTCCAGAAACAGTCATCATCAGGACATTACCTCCACGAAGGAGAGAGAAGGGACTCATGATTTCCCTTTCACCTGTCACGTAGTACACGCCCCAAAATATCGCAGGACCAACGCCTCTACCTTTAATCTGATATTATGTAACAAGATCGTCCACGAACTTCACAATATTCATCATACTGACTCTAGTTTTTCTCGCAAAGAGGAAAAGACGTATCATACAACAAGGAACTCGGGAACATACCAGCTTTCGGGGTCTGCATATATTATATTGTCAGTGACCTTGAGGTTCAACGACCCCGGTGTTGAATTGAGGAGTAGACCGCATTATAAAATACTAGCTGCTGTGTAACTATCATTATCCAACCTGTTGGGACAATACTGCCCGACAGTTGGCCCGATTTGCCAGTACGACCCGTGTTCCCGGAGTGTACACAATGCCTGTGACGCTTTACAAAGACTGTAATGATATTGACAATAATTTATTTAATCCAAAGTAATTTCACGCGGAGAGGAATAAGGAACTGGGCAAAAAAGTGTTTGCGACAAAGAAAAAACATTCGCGCACGCCGTCTTAGTAAAAAAAAAAAAAAAAAACAAGACTCGAACGATTTTCGTAACTTTATGTGAATGAACGAAGGTTTCTCAGAGTTACTCAGTGCCGTGAAACCTTTAAGAAAAACAAGAAACCTCTTCTCCCTTTGCGAAAATCAAATGATCATGAATTTCATCATCATCATCAAATGCTTTCATTCTCCACCCTGAAGGGGTGGGGTGGGGCACCTAGAGGGTTATGCCCTCTCTCTGGCCAAGAGATGCGGGCGGGTTGAGGAGATGTACGGGAAGAAAGAGGGAGTTGGGTAAAGGATGTGAGAAATGAAGGAGATGGAAGGGGAATTTATAGCCACTGGGCCAAGTTTTATTGAATTTCATAACTGATTACAATATTGTTTAGACAAGGTAAATAATAAAATATATAGAAGTAGATAAAGACATTCAACATTAGTATAATGTTTCAGGAGTAACTTTTTACTCTCTTTTTTATTTTTTACGTATAATCCTACGCCTGATATACACGAGAAATATTGGGTTATGGATACATATACGGGATAGGCAATTGCGTGGTTCTGAGCGCACTTACACACCGATTTTATGCTTGATGTAGTTGTCCTTAGTGCATGACAATGTAACATGGAAGTATATGATGTTACTGGATATGTGTCTGAGGCTGAAAATTCCATGAAAAGGGTTATACAGGAGTTTCTAAAGGTGTAAATTTGAAATGGGTATTTTTTTTTTTTGCTAGGGGCTTTACGTCGCACCGACACAGATATGTCTTATGGCGACGATGGGATAGGAGAGGCCTAGGAGTTGGAAGGAAGCGGCCGTGGCCTTAATTAAGGTACAGCCCCAGCATTTGCCTGGTGTGAAAATGGGAAACCACGGAAAACCATCTTCAGGGCTGCCGATAGTGGGATTCGAACCTACTATCTCCCGGATGCAAGATCACAGCCGCGCGCCTCTACGCGCACAGTCAACTCGCCCGGTGAAATGGGTATTTAAACCGGAATGTGTTGTGAGGAAGTGTAAATTGAGCGTCTGATTTGCTGCAGCCTGGAGATGGTTGAGAACTAGCGATCTATTGTATGGGTAGATATTGAGCAATGAAATTGTTACAAATCTGATCAGATCTTCAATTGTAGGATGGGGAAATAGTGAACGAGTTGGCGTGGTAGGTGGGTCGATGGTGCGAATGGGGGCTATCAATTCAGAGTGGTTTGGGAGAGGTGCGGGACGGCCCCTACATCGAGTAGAATAAACTGCATGGTTGCCACCACAGGTGTGACATCGGGGGCTTTGAAGGGTGTTGGGGCAGTTGGTGAAGTGATGTTGGGTGCAATGCCCGCAGATGGGATGATTTACTTTGCACTTAGCAGTTGTGTGTTGGTTATTAGTGATGGGACATTCGATTCATTTTACTGAATCGATTCATTTCATTCCGTTCACGTTACTGAATCGATACAGTGATCCGATCCACGGCACATTAGAGTCACCACTGCTACTGCATCTGTGTAGTATGTAATGGTAAGACAGCAGCAACAGCATTCATTGTTCGCTGCTGCCATCTGGTCTTCATACTATGAACTCCTTTCTTAGGAAAAAAAAAATGCTAGTCACTCTAATACATCGAAGGTTTCCGGCGACGCAGGATGGGAAAGGTCCTGGATTAGGAAGGTAGCAGCCATGGCCTTAATTAAGGTACAGTCCCAGGATTTCCTGGTGTAAAAATGGGGAAACTACGGAAAACCATACTAACGGCTGCCGACAGTGCAATTCGAACCCACCATCCCCCGAATGCAAGCGCATAGCTACGCGATACTAACCGCACATCCAACTCGCTCAGTCATTTTTGAAAGTATGTACTGTATTTTTCTATCAGCAGAGGATTTTTTAAATCGTCATATTTTGTATAGGCTACCCGAGATGTACAGTAGGCCAATGGTTTTCTGATTCAACATACTGTTGGTTATTGCGTCAGTCGGCTCACTTACAGTCCACGGTCTTGTGCAACGATGTGACATACGAACTGAGACAATACTGAGCTGTTCTTCCCAATATAAAACAGGTACTTTTGAGTGGTCATGAGCATGACTCATGGTCATAGGGCAGGCTAGAGTCGAGTTTAATTAATTGTCAAATGTCAACTAAGTTATAATACTAAGATTCATTAAACTAATAACTAGTATAACCTAATAGCCTACCTACTTACTAGCTACTTTAGAATTATGTTTTGACTACCTTTTTAACACTGAAAATAAATCCATCTATTATTTAAACCTCCCTGTAAGAAGAGGACAGTGAATGCAAGTGGGTATTATTTTCAAATGAGCTGAGCTCGGGAGTTCATTTAGCGTACGATTCATTCAGTGTACCATGGCTCTGTATATATTGCTTCAGAGGAAGCCCGGCTCTCCGCCAGTGTCCACTGTCCAGTGTGCCGATAAGGAGTCGTGTGTACCTTGTGTCTCACTGAGCCGTGCACGATTCTTTCGATATGCCATGATTTACTGTCTCGCTGCAGCGGAAGCTCGGCTCCCCGTCAACGTCCAGTGAGTGCGCCACTCAGCACTGTCCACTGGGAGTAAGCTGCATCGTGTGCCGTGAGCTCGCCGTTCCTGTGAATCGATTCACTCGGACACTTGAACGAATCGATACACTGCTTCGAATCATGCATTCAGTAGCCAACACTATTGGTTATAACTGAGACATTTTTCACAGCTGAGAGACTGTGGAGGTGGAGCGCGAGACGACTCGACTTTGTGACGATGACGATGGATTGAGACACCACTGGCAAGTAGTCTGTCCACGTCGGCAGATGTTGGTAGGATGATCCACACCATGAATGTTGGCCCCGTCGCATTCCTGATGCGGAAATCATAAATTTGTCTCCCGGTCACGGTCATCCATCAACGTCTGCTAATTTCAGATGGCAACCAGCCATAAGACATAGCCTACACGGTTGCTAGGTAACACTGTTCGACCATCCATCCGTACCTTACACTGAATACCTAGTCTAGCCATAAATACTGTCGCACGAAGGCCTACAGAGTGCACATTTTGCAGGGTTGCCCGACAAGTTGGATAGTTTTTAATTGCAGCAGTAACGACATCTAGCGGGGACAATTAGAAGCAGAAGACAAAGACTATACCTCACCTAAGAACAACAATAGTTAGCCAGGGTAGTGTTATTGTTGATAGGTTTTAGAAGCTTAAGAATATTGTAGCGTCATTATTTTTTTCCCCTTCTAGCTCGGTGATATTAGGCATTCAAGACCTAAGTTTTCAACTCCCTCTTTCGTAGTCAGTTTTTCCTTTATTTCCCGAACAATATTTTCTTCTATTCTCACCTCGACGGTCATCAGGAGCTAATGGCGACCCGGTATTACAGCTCACAAAAGCGATCACGCTAGTCAGTTCGTTACCACGACGACTGAACAGTATTTCCATGCTCGCCATTGGTGCAGTTAGACAAGCAAATACGTGATTATCTCCATCATCATAGCCCGTACGATAAAATGTATCAGCTATAAACGATTGCAAATAAGGTTTGCTATTACTGGCATGTAGGTCTATAGGCCTGCCGTTTAGTTAGCACTAATATTTCTCGAGATATTTTAATGTTTGTGAAAAATGTAATAATTATTAACTTACCCGTTATTATTGCTCACAGAGTAAAAGCGCATGAAAACATAAAAGATCGGTAATTATATGTCGTAAAACTTTTAATATGTACGATTCTTCGATACAGTTAACACGTGAATAAACCGGAATTATGTTTTACAATTTTACTGAACCCTCCAACAAATACCTACAAAACAAGCACATCTTTCTACATAGTCTCCCGAATTTGCCACACATTTTTGCCATCAAAATGGCAACTTCTTGATGCTGTTCTCGGAAAAGGAAGAAGAACGTACATGCAGCCATTTGCGCACGTACTCCTCTATTGCTACGTAGTCATGAAATCGCTTTCCTCCCAGCGGTGACAAATATGGACTGCAAGGGGGATGGTCCAGTACATGTGCTGTTGGTTGCGTGTGGCCTGGCGTTGTCGTGCCTGTGGGGGAAGTCTACGAATTGCTACCTGCAATCACTCCAGTATCTCCCAGCAACTGGCAGCATTCACTGTCACTCCCCCAGTGAGGAAATCAACCATGTGGACCAGCCTTCCTACAGCCCCGACCTTGGCATCCAGTGATTTCCATTTCTTGGGACTGTTGAAGAAGCAACCGAGTGGCAAGTGCTTCCCATGCCTTAGTATGCCGTTGGAATAAGTGCTTGTACAAGACTGGTGATTACGTTGAATAGTAAAGCGTATCAGTGCTCTACTACTGTATATTCTTATATCCGCCTGTAAAACACAGTTTCTCCATGCGAGTTCTTGTAACTTTACTTTTTGAAGTGATTTTGAACACTAAACTACTGCCCACACCGGCTATCTAACCAACTAACCCCATTGCCCTACAGCCCTGAAGGGGCCTTGGCCTACCAAGCGACCGCTGCTCAGCTTGAAGGCCTGCAGATCACGAGGTGTCGTGTGGTCAGCGCGACGAATCCTCTCGGCCGTTATTGTTGGCTTTCTAGACCCCGAACTTAAATACAGTGCTTAGTTTCGGGAAATTCTGTTTAGTCTGTTTCCTGTAATTTCATACAAATGCATGCATTGAGAGGACTGTTAATTTAATAGAATTTAACATTTTGTAGCCGAAATATGGACTATCTTCTTCTCCCTCTTCTACGCGAATGCGTCGCTTAGCACCACGTGGACTCAACATTTGTTGAGCTTTCCTCCTTGCCCAATAGTTCTTCATTTTTATCCATTGTTGTTATTTATGTTCCTCCAACCAGGTACGTCGTGTTGGTTTCTTCTCGTGTAGGTGCAATCCTCAGCCCGAAGGCTGGTTGGATCCACAACAGCTCCGCCATCAGCTGCCATAGAGGCTTAGAAATCACTGAAGAGGCATAGTAGGGAAATGAGGAGTGAGTTAGTTTCCCGTTGCTTTCCCGACCGAGCCAGAAGTTGCTATTACTTATCAGTCTGCCAAGCCCACTGAAATGCATACACCAGCCGACCCTATGAACGATTCTTTCCTACCATTCATAACAGGGACTGGCTGCATAAGGATTGGCATTATTAGCATCACTCATATCTCAGTCACTTTCATACCGTCATACAGAGACAGATCAACGAAAGTAACAAAATTGCTCTGGCCCATACCAGAAGACACAGTGAGCTGTAAACACTAGGTCTCGCCAGCAAAGATCTTCCTCAAATCCCTTGTGTGATCAGTTTTCATGATTACATTTCTATCCTGCAGTGAGGTCTTTCTCTACTTGCTTATACCATTTCTCATGCGTTTGATTTGCAAAAATGTGTGTATTCGATAAGCAAATGTGGTATTTATTCACTCTTTCCAAATAGCTTAAAAACCGAATTCGTCGCAGTCTCGTATCAGTAAGTTTAGATATTTTTAATTATATTGCCGAACTGGGTTTGGGGTAACGTGTTCCATTATTAATTCTTGGCCCTAAGATGTTTCTCATGATTTTCCTTCTGTTAAAATATTGATTTTAATTACTAGGAATATGGAACATAGGCCTATGTGCTAAACTCCAAAATATGGAGAAAATGGAAAACAAACAAACAAATAGCCAGCGTGACAAAAATTGGTCCGACTCCCCGTCTGAATGGTCAGCATTGAGATCTTCGGTTCAGAGCGTCCCAGTTTCGATTCCCGGCTGGATCGGTGATTTTAATCGCGTCTGATCTACTCTTCTAGCTCGTGGACTGAGTGTATTCGTCTCCTCTACATATTCAAACAACACACCACACGACCAACAACCACAGAAACACGCAATAGTGATTGCAGCCCTCCAGATAGGTTTGGCGTCAGGAAGGGAATGCGATCGTAAAAGAGGGCCAAATATACATGTGTTCTGCATTTCGCACCCGTGACCCCATAAGTGTGGTGGTGGTAGTAGTAGTAGTAGTAGTAGTAGTAGTAGTAGTAGTAGTAGTAGTAGTAGAAGTAGAAGAAGAAATATATGACACCTCAATGGACAAGGTCGGACGCGAGGAAACCTTTTTTACTGCTCACATCCGATCTGCACCTTCCTTGAAATCCACAAACGGAGCGCTGACTTGTCAGGTTGTGTGAGATGATCGCCCTTCGTTCTGACACACATTCGCTTTCTCTTACGAGATATATTGTGAATACTGAATAGAACTGAACACAAAAAATATGTTCTCCATGAACACGCGAAGGCTGTGTACTTCGTCTGGTTAACTCTCAACTTGAGACCACAGGATCGCTATCTGTGTCTACTTCAACTCTATCACAGATGCACACGAGCAGTTGTGTCAGCCTCCAGATACCAACATCACGGGTTCAAATCTAGCAGAGGTAGCCAAGTTTTTGAAGGGTGAACAGCAACTCCGTTCTACACTCCATGTCCACTAGCAGAAGATCTCTGGTGAGTCGTTTGGTCCTTACTCAACAAAAATAACTAAAGGTCAACCAAAGATCACCCAGACAGAGTTCTGGTTTCTGTGCCTTGTAGCGGATATGTGAACTTCGAAATTGACAGACAGGCAGCATAAATGGTGCCAAATTAAAACGCCACACACGGTAGCTGAAACCTATGAAGATCTATACAGAAAAGATCACAGACACCATAAGTAAGAGGAAACTAAAGTTTTATGGGGCCTTCACAAGAATGAAAGAGAGTCGACTGACAAAGAAAATCTTTAATTAAATCATCAAATTAAAAGCAATTGGTCAGTCACTACTGATCTGCATTTAGGGCAGTCGCCCAGGTGGCAGATTCCTTTCTGTTGTTTTTCTAACCTTTTCTTAAATGATTTCAAAGAAATTGGAAATTTATTGAACATATCCCTTGGTAAGTTATTCCAATCCCTAACTTCCCTTGCTATAAACGAATATTTGCCCCAATTTGTCCTCTTGAATTCCATCTTCATATTGTGATCTTCCCTACTTTTAAAGACACCACTCAAACTTATTCGTCTCCTAATTTAATTCCATGCCATATCTCTACTCGGAACATACCACTTAGGCGAGCAGCTCGTCTCCTTTCTCCGAAGTCTTCCCAGTCCAAACTTCGCAACATTTTTGTAGCACTACTCTTTTGTCGGAAATCACCCAGAACAAATCGAGCTGCTTTTCTTTGGATTTTTTTTCCAGTTCTTGAATCAAACAATCCTGGTGAGGGTCCCATACACTGGAACCATACTCTAGTTGGAGTCTTACCAAATAAATTCAAGGGGATGCAGGAAAAGCAAAATGAAAAGTCCAAGAACATGTGGTCAGAGGTAAGGAAGAGGAACCACCGCGAAATGATGAAGAAGTTCTGGGAGAACCAGCAAATAAATTGTTTACCGTGGACCAAAGTAGGCCAAAATCGAAGAAATAAGAATAATGATAATAATAATAATAATAATAATAATAATAATAATAATAATAATAATAATAATAATAAAATTAATAATAATAAACTTCTCCTATTCCGAATTACTTGAGGTCGGTACTACGTGTACATTAGGGCAAGTTTTACGGCGAACGCCTACTTTATGTTGCGCAGTTTGAGGCTTGGTAGTGTGGTGTGTTGCATATATACGAAGAGGTCTGTGTATCAGATCAGGGGTTCGTTCATTTCCGCAGCCAAGGGATCAGTAATAATATCTAAAGCTGACATGAGCAAGAAGCTTGGTGGAGATATGTCTTTCAACCAAGAATAGGCTGGCAAATACACGTTTTTTCGTCCTGGTATTCATCCTAGTTGGAGTGATTGTTTTCTCTCTTAATTCTATTATCCGTCTGTTCTTTCCTCATATCCATCACGGCCTCTGTCTTAACGTCTGTCGGATATTTGATGATTGACTACCATCCAAGGATAAGGGATACATTTTTCTTTTCCCAGTGGAAGAAAGAAAATGCTTGGATCGGTAATAGGAGAGGTATGTCATGAGGACAGTAGAAGGAACCTTACAGAAGATGCGACGAGTTCGAAACCTTACCTCAAGTATTAAGGTTCTGTCGCAAGAGAGAGCTGATGAGAATATGTTACCCAGCAACCGCCTTTGTCTTAGTGCTGGTTGCCAGCTGAAATTAGCAGGCGTTGATGGATGGCCATGACCGCGAGACATACTTATGATCATTTTTCACAAAGGGAAAAGTGTTTTTTCAATAAAATCAGAAAGTCCGCCTGATGGTGATGATTGTAGTTCTGAGTTTTAGCTCAAACCGCGCTTACATCTATGACAGATAAAATAAATATCGTTCATATTAACTTGATTATGGGGCGATCATTTCGATTTCCGAATAGGAACGGCTATCAGGTGGATTATCTCTGTTTTATCCTTGGGCACGACATAATGTAACCACATTAACACGTTTCAGATTTGGCAGCTCTCGTGTGCGTAGTTACATTTTTCTTTTAACGTGACGGCCAGTTTCTATCGAAGTCAGGTAAGGAGGGAGCAGTGATCTAACACGTGTGTCCATTTGCCCAGGGGCCTGTAATATTAGCATTCAGTACAATTTCACGGTAGACGATATCGAGTGTTCCACTGGTCTCAAAATACATTCACGTGTGATTACAACAGCAGCTTTCAGCCGATCGTGCGCTGTCATGGGTTAAAACTCTAAGGCAGACACTGAAAACGGTTATGATATCTCTTCTCCATAGTCTTGATGTCTTTCAGATTGTTCCTCTGCACTGCTGTCTCCTGGCGAACTATTACACTTCGAGTTTTGTAAAGTTTTTCTGGTTTCTTGTTGTCTGCCAAGTCTCCAGTCACGAGATGGGTCAGATCTTCAAGTAGCGTCCTCTAAGGTTATAGTAAAGCTCGAACACTGATGACGGCGCTATAGTCAGGCATGATGTGGAGTAATGTAGTTTGCCATTGCTTTCCTCACTGGGTCAGAAAGTGCTATTGCAGCACGGCTTGTTTCACAACATCCAGACGCGTAAGTTGTCCTCCGAATGCCGTCCCCAGCAACACTGATTCTTCAGCAGCTTCCATAACATTTTGTTCTTCTGCCTCTTTCACCACGCCCTCGACGGTTCGCGAATTTGAATTTGGTTCTGTTTTACGGTCGAATGCCCTTCCTATATGGAACTATTCCGTTATTCTGTGGTGATTGGGAATGTGATGTTGCGGAGAATCGAGCACAGTAGGAACCCTCTGAATCATACATGAGACTGAGACTTTGCTATGGATTGGTTCAAGAGACAGATATAAAAATACTGCATCCATCACCGAGCGAATGGCTGCGTGGTATGGATCATGCAACTGTCAGTTTGCATTCGGGAAACGGTGGGTTCGAACCCCACAGTCGGCACCCCTCAAGATGGTTTCCGCGGATTCCCATTTATACACCAGGCAAATACTGCATCCATCGAGAATAAATGAGCAACATGTAAGCTTTCTTGTTATTTCTTTAGTTTGTATGTATGAAAGGGGTTCGTTTCGCAATGACCATCAGCTATCACCACTGATCTGTGTTCAGGGCTATCATCCAGGTAGCTGATTTCCTACCAGTTGTTATTTGACATCATTTTCCTACTGGGCGTGACGTCAAGGGTCCTGAATTCTATTAAACGATTACAGGTGAATTTTACAACAGATACGGAGAGTAATTAGAGTATTTCATACTCTCTAATTATCATGTACAATACTGTCGACACGGAGATCGTACAAGTAAAATAATTGATGATGAAGAATGTTGAGAGATTACGAGTTTTTCCAAAGTGCTGTGCTGGATCTGCATGCTCTTAATGCTGTCCCATACATCTTGTGTGACATAGCCTCCGCCTCCCATTAGCTGTCCCTGACCAGCACTCGTGAGGGATCTTATATATTTTCCTAGATGTTGCGTTTTCTCTCATCAGCCTCTCTTAACAGATTTCTAAGAACTTGGAAGTCTATCGAACATCTCCCTTAATAAATTGTTCCAATTCCGAATTCCTCTTCCTTCTTCTTTTTCTTTCTTTCTTAACCGGTTTACCCTTCACGATTGGTTTCCCGCACCTCCACGGACTCAGCGAGGGAGCTCACCTCTACCATCTTAAGGGCAGTGTCCTGGAGCGTGGGACTTTGGATCGGGGGATACAACTGGAGAGCAGGACCAGTACCTCACCCAGGCGATTTCACCTGCTATGCTGAACAGGAACCTTGTGGGAGATGGGAAGATTGGAAGGGGTAGACAAGAAAAAGGGAAGGAAGCGGCCGTGGTTTTAAGTTCAGTTCCAACTCAGGTGTTTCCTCGAACCTGAAAGGACCCCGTTAGAGTCCTCGTACCGCTTTTTAAATTTCGCGGCAGAGCCGAAAATCGAACCCGAGCCACCAGGGGTGGCAGCTAATCATACTAACCACTACCCCACAAAGGCGTATCTTCCTATAAACGCCCCAATTTGTCCTCTTGACTTTCAAATTTATCTCAATCAATCAATCAATCAATCAATCAATCAATCAATCAATCAATCAATCAATCAATCAATCAATCAATCAATCAATCAATCAATCAATCAATCAATCAATCAATCAATCAATCAATCAATCAATCAATCAATCAATCAATCAATCACCGCTGATCTGCATTTAGCAATGTCGCCCAGGTGGCAGATTCCCATCAGATTCTTTTCTTAAATAATTCCAAAGAAGTTGAACATTTTTTGAACGTCTCCCTTGGCAAATTATTCAGATCCCTAATTCCACTTCCCTAAGCGAATATCTGTCCCAATTTGCCCTCTTGAATTCCAACTTCATCTTCATATTGTGATCTTTCTTTCGTTCAAAAACACCACCCAACCGCATTCATTCACTGACAGATTGGAAGTTGCCGCTTAGTCCAGCAGCTCGTCTCATTTCTTTCAAGTTATCCCCAGCTGAAAGTTTGCAACATCTTCGTGAAGGCAATGGACAGAAGTGACATTGCTGGGTTACGCCTCAGGAAGTGTACTTAGTTTGCCGGATCTCACTTCTTTATTACTGTATAATGTGCAGAAAGTGAATAATGATGAAGCAGGCGAAAATAACATCTCCTCCATCTCGGACAGACAACGTGAAGTGTGACGCAAGTGAAAGGGTGAAGGCCGAACAACTACGGGTATAACCGTTATCATGTATTTAAATCGGAAATGCATTGCTATGTATTACCTATTTTTCTCATTCAATTATGAATTTGTAAAAATAATCTTACATTCTCCGATTGCACTAATGCTATTATCAACATTATTATTATTATTATTATTATTATTATTATTATTATTATTATTATTATTATTATTTCATAATCCGTTTAACTTCCAGGGTTGGTTTTTCCCCTAGAGTCAGTGAGGGATCCCTTCTCTACCGTCCCAAGGGCAGTGTCCTCGAAGGGGAGATTTTGGGTTGGGGATACCACTGGAGAGGAGGACCAGTACCTCACTAAGGTGCCTCACTTGCCATGCTGAACAGGGGCTTCTGGTGGTGAGATGGAGGGGATAGGCAAGGAAGAGGGAAGGAAGCGGCCGTGGCCTTAAGTTAGGTACTATCCGGGCAATTGCCCAGAGGATACGTGGCTAACTACGGAAAGCCCCTTCGAGGATGCTTGAGGTGGGAGTTGAACCCCCTCTACTCAATTGACCTCACGAGGCTGAGTGGACCCCGTTCCAGTCCTCGTACTACTTGTCAAATTTCGTGTCAGAGCTGGGAATCGAACCCGGGCCTCCGGGGATGGCAGCTAATCACACTAACTACTACAACACAGAGGCGAGTCGAGAAACTTTGCCAAATTTAAGGTTGTCCACCTAAATATCGTTGGGTTCCTTCCAAGTACTCGTACGAGATTTGAAGTCCTGTTTTGATGGCAATTTTATGGAGTTTTCCAACTGAATGAATTGCTTCTTGCCTATTATATTAGAAACAATTGCCAAGTCATCTGCAAACGCCAGACACTTCACTTGAATTCTATTTTTTAGTAGTCTGCCAGGGGTCACTCCTTTAATTTACTTTTATTATTATTATTATTATTATTATTATTATTATTATTATTATTATTATTAATTATTATTTTCTTTCTTTCTTTCTTTCTTTCTTTCTTTCTTTCTTTCTTGCCAAGTAAGTGACCGTGCCGTTAGGGTCACGCAGCTGTGAGCTTGCATTCGGGGTTTGAACCCCACTGTCGACAGCCTTGAAGATGGTTTACCGTGGTCTCCCATTTTCACACCAGGCAAACGCTGGGGCTGTATCTTAATTAAATCCCCTAGGCCTTTCCTATCCCATCGTCGCCATAAGACCTATCTATGTTGGTGCCAATAATAACGAAAATACTTCTTTCTGTCTTTCTTTCTCCGTTAGGGTCTTCTAGGAACCATTCAATGTTTAGTCTTTTGTTGATCCTTCCTCCTCCAATAATCTTTCATCTGCTCACTACGCCTCCTTTTCTTCTCCTCGGGCCAGTCAGGCTGTTTTCTTTCCCTCCCGACCTTGGAATCCTTCCATTTTTAACACTTCCTTTCTAGAAATCTCTCGTTGTTACTTCATCTTCTCTTATATTGTTTATTTCCAAATCTTTCTTGATAGGGGCCGATAACCTCGATGTTAGGCCCCTTTAAACAACAAGCATCATCATCATCATCATCATTAACAATTTTTCTTGACTTCATGAATCCAGGTTGTTGTTGACTTCTTGTTCCTAAGATATTTGAAGATCTGTTTGGTTAACCTGTTGTCACCCATTCTCTATAAATGAGCAAAAATATATTAATCCCCTCTTCCGCACTCTTTCTGTTATGTTTTCTATGTTCCGATATATTTTATCGTTACTTCTTAATTTCCACAGTTCTGTAGTTCTTAGCGGACCGAGTATTCTCCGTATCTTTTTCTTTCTCGTAGCATACTAACAATTTATTTAGCTTGTAATTCAGTACTCGACATTCACACGCGTATAGGCATTTCGGTTTGACTACTGTGTTGTAGTGTTGTATTTTGAGGATTTTTGTTGTAGATATTTTTCTAGTTAAACCATCTTGTGTATCCTTTCTTCTACAGCGGATTTTTCCAAATAATTTCCTTGAATTTTTCTTGCAAATATCCGAATTTCTTTATCTTCCTTATTCGACCAATTTCTGTAATTAGAAATTCTGGAGCATTTCTTATATTTGTCATAAATTTTATCTTTCTACAGAAATTCTTGAACCTGCTCTGTTGGCTGTTTCTTCGAAGATTGCTGGATTTGTGAGGTTTTCTGAAAGTATGGCGAAATCATTTGCAAATGCTTGACAGTTTATTTCAAAACCTCTGTTCTTTCTTCTTCTTATGTCGCAGCTCATGTTGCAAACTTACGTCCTCGAAGTATTGTCGCGGAGTGCACAGGAAGGAGACAGTCGTGGAAGGCCGTATTCGGTGCAAACTCGCGCGGTGCCCCATAGTGCTGACCGAGCGCAGCCCAGTTGTGCAGGCCTGGGCTAATGTCTCGTTAAAGTCCTCTTCTTGCCAGAGCTCGCCGACATAGCTTGGCGCTCATAAGAACTCCACGTTTGTGTGAGCAGGTTCAACGAGAGTTCATGTTGTTAAAGACTGAATATTACTGTAATGTCACAAAATGGGCCGTACCCTCGCTAATACTGGAAACGTCTCTCAACTGTAGGGCGGCCCCCGTCACCTCTGCCCTCATGGACATTAGCCCTAAAACATGCTCCACTTTCACTCTCAAGTAAATATTACAAAAGTCTTCTCTCCATGGTTGTACAGCAACAGAAAGGAAACCTGAGACGATCTGCTGAGTGACGGCTTATAAGGCCTGGCTGCCAATCGGGAAAATCAACCACATCTATCTATTACATAATATCGTCGTTCTGCCTCTACTTCTTGAATATTCACCTGATACTTGGTTTTTACGCCAGGTCCGGCTCCTTGGCTGATTGGTCAGTGTCGAGGCCCTCGGTTCAGAGGGTCCTGGGTTCGCTTCCCGGATTTTAATCGCCTGTTATTAATTCCTCTGACTCGGGAACTGGTTGTTTGCGTTTGTCCCAACACTCTTCTCTTCATATCCACAGAACTCACTACACTACCAACCATCACAGAAACAGCAATAGTGATTACATCCCTCCGCATAGAGGGTTGGTGCCAGGAAGGGCATCCTGCCGTAAAACAGGGCTAAATCCACACGTTCTACGCAGTTCGCACCCGCGGTGCTTTTGTTTTTACTACTACTACTGAAATGAAAATCCACAGCCTGTTTTCAGTCATTCGACCGGGTCAGGAATGGAATGAATGAAGCCCCAATCTAGCAGCGAGGATAGGAACTGTGCCGGCTGCCGAAGGCTGTCGCACTCCTCTGGGACAATGATAAATGACTGACAGATGAAATGAAATGATACTGGAGAGTGTTACTGGAATGAAAGATGACAGGGAAAACCGGGGTACCCGGAGAAAAACCTGCCCTGCCTTCGCTATATCCAGCACAAATCTCACATGGAGTGCCCGGGATTTGAACTGCGGTATCCAGCGGTGAGAGGCCGGCACGCTGCCGCCTGAGCCACGGAGGCTTCTTGCTACTGTTGCTACTACTACTACTACTAAATGCTTTCATTCCTCCCCGGAAGGGGGAGGCGGGCCTCCTAGACGGTGACGCCATCTCTCAGGCCGGGAGATTTGTATCGGAGAAGGTAAGGGGTTGGCGGCCGTGGTCTATAGTAGGAACTGTCCCGGCATTCGCCTTAGTGCCGGAGAATGGAAAACCACGGAAATCCATTCTCAGGAGAGTTGGACGGTGGGGACCAGATCCTCTCCGTCTCCCGAATGCAGAGGCGTAGAGCCACGGTAGAGCCGTGGGCAACCCTCCTCTGCTCGGAGTACAGACCTGTCGGACCACGGATCAGCCGTGGGGACTTATGGGCCAAAACCCATTCTGCATCCGCCAGACGGGACAAATATTCTCAGATGTCAGTTCAAAAGAATTCAGTAGCAGGCTATCTTCGGATGGGGCCTAAAACATGAAACTCTAACGGTTGGTATTACAGGAAAACTGCTCGTGACAAAATTAAATTAGAATATTAGTCACATTTCTTCTAGCATTATTCCAATATGAATTTTACTTTTGGCCCGCGGATTTAAGATCGGATGCCCTTCCTGACACCACGTGATTATTGAGATGAAAATATTGACCCAGGTTTCCATTTCACATCTTGATTATATATCTCAGTCTTTAAATAATAACCAGTTAAATAATTCTTCATTCATTTATCCAGAATTGCTTTAGCAACTTTGAAGTTAATATCTTAATAACACTTTATTTCTAGACGTAATTTATTTATCCATTTCCGTTGATATTTTAATTTAGCGCGAATTTCCAGGTCACACCACGGGGAGCGCCACTTGCAAATTGTATCCCATTAACAAGGCTAAATCCGGAATTGTCGCGTATTGTCTCTACCGACGGTGAGATTCAAACCCACCATCTCCCGAATGCAAATTCACACCTACGCGACACTAATCGCACGGCCAACTCGCTCTTCCTAGTTGTACTTCCTTTTAAAACAATAATCACCACCACGACCACGTCATCATATCCATATCAGGACACCCACGAGCAGTTTTTACAAGTACTGCTTCACCCTGCGCCAACTAGACACACGGCTTCCCTCCACGCCTGGCCTGACGGAGGTTGTGCAGCCGCTGTAAGCCATAAAAGAGACTTTAGAACTTCTGCACAAAGCAAGACAGTCGGACAGTAATGACATACTGGCAGAATATGCGGCGAAGAGAAAAGTATATAAAATAACAATCAGGAAGAAAAAAGCTATATTCTTTGAAAACCAAGCTCTCACGCAAGCTAGGGATGCTCAGAGGGACCCCTTCATCGCTTTAAAGAAGAGAAAGGATTGTATCACCCCAGACTTCCCAATAGCATCATGGGAACAGCATTTCTCTAAGACTCTAAACGCAAAAAATGTTCAAATAGCTCTACCACTTCGTGAGAACACGGAAGCAGTGTCCGAGCCGATAACACACGACGAAGTTAAAACAGCAATACTCAGCTCAAAGGATAAAAAGGCTGTGGGACCAGACGGCATATTCAATGAAAATCTGAAAGACACTATCGATGTACTACTAGATATATGGACCACTCTGTTTAACAAATGTCTCACTTCAGGGAAAATTCCGGAAATTTGGAGACAATCAAACTTAAAAATGTTGTACAAAGGAAAGGGAGACAAAGATGATCCTGATTCATATAGAGGAATTGCTCTAGAAAATAACATCTACAAAGTGTATTCAAGAATTTTAGAGAACAGGCTCGTCGCAGAGACCTACACAAATATTCCAGAACAGCAGTTCGGCTTTATGAAAGGAAGAGGAACACTACATGCAGTAGCAAACCTCATCGAGAGCATACATGACACAATCAGACATCAAAATGGTAAATTCTTTGCAGTCTTTGTTGACTTCAAAAAGGCATTCGATCTACTTGACAGAAAAATTATAATTACAAAACTGGCCAATATGATTGGACAAGATAATCCACTAACCATAGCAGTCAACAATATCCTAGCCTTCAATCAGATCACAGTACAAGATGGGAAATCATCATCGAACAACATAACTCAGGGAAACGGAGTATTGCAGGGCGACCCTTTAAGCCCCCTCCTCTTCAACATAACCTTAGCAGATATCATGCAGGTCACTGACAACAGTTCAGTTGTACTTTATCAATATGCAGACGATATTGTTATGGGTTCGAGTAGCAGGGAAGAGCTACAAAGATCAATAAACAAACTTGAAGAGTACGCAGTCAAAAACAGCCTTGTGATAAATAAGAATAAAACAGTTCAGATGGTTTTCCGGAAAGGGGGGAAAATCGCATCTAGTGACAGAATACAATGTGGAGGGGTGGACCTAGACATAGTGAACTCGTTCTCATATCTGGGTGTCACTTTACAACCTACGGTCACCTCATTTAGAATTCACGTAAGAGAAAGATCTTTAGCTGCCATCAGAAGCATATATGACATTACAAACCCGAGTAGACTATCGCTAGACACAGCCATGGCCTTATTTTACGCCAAGGTCCTCCCAGTTCTCACATATGGTATGGAACTTATTTGGGAAAGACTAACGGTGTCCGACCTTCGGACTATTGAAAATGTAAAGGCCAGATTTCTGAAACGAACACTGGGCATCTCCAAAATGTCACCATCACGACTTGCGTATGAATTATCCAAGGAAACGTTTTTACTCGAAGATTTGAAAATGAGAATGCAGCTTCCACATACGCAGCAAGAAAAGGAAGTTCTCCAAGAGCGAAAGAGGAAACAAGCAGAAATCAGCCTGGACTTTTACTCAACTGATGCTATGATTGACCGCAGCTGGACCGGTCCAAATAATGGCATGAGAAGTGCTTTGAATAGGCTGGCGGTACATGGGTTTCACCATCGTCTATGCCGGCGATCAGGCTTCCATGAACCATCTCTACATTGTGTGTGTATGTTGTGTGACAAACATTGCGATCGCTATCACTTCAGCAAGTGCAACAAAAGAACAAAATCTTTACTAGAATATGCGAAAGATTAATGTATTTTAATGCACATTTGTGCGCTATTAAATATATTATAATCAGCTCGTAACACGCTCGGTAATTTAGGATTTAGACACGGCTCTTCTCTGCGGCTGGTCATCGGCTTCTTTCTCTAGGAAACGTTTGCCTGGATTATACACAGCTCGGCTGAATTTAGAAGAACAGCTGAAAGTTACACGCATACAATATTGGAGACGAAGGGACAGGAAAGGCCTAGGAGTGGGAAGGAAGCGGCCGTGGCCTTAATAATTAAGGTACAGCCCCAGCATTTTCCTGGTGTGAAAATCGAAAACCATCTTCAGGGTTGCCGACAGTGAGGTTCGAACCCACTATCTCCCCGATACAAGCTCACAGAACCGCACGTCCAACTCGCCCGGTAAGAAAATTACTGACATAGCAATGAGATTGTGTCATATTGTGCTTTGACAAAATTGCTTCAGTGAAATTAGTAGTAAACTAATAAAATAACTTCCAATGAGTAAGCTGCTATATAATACTGTATTTAGTGAGATTTCCAAGTACAAGGTGTCCTATTTGTGCCATCCACCATCAGAGTTTTGTGTTCCTTGAAACGACCACGAAATAGACATGATAGTCTTCCGGGATTTTGCTGTGTCAAAGAAATAAAAAATTTAGGAAATATTTACGTTTTGCGGAGATTTTGCTCAGCGTCTTCTGTCCACGACTAAGATTTACGTAAAGAATTTCTACTCTTTGCTTTCTTTAACACGGCAAAATTCCTAAAGATTATGGTGCCTATTTTATAGGGCCATAAAAGCAATCATTTACAAAAAAGACCACGAAATAGTTAATCAAATGGTGATAATTTTTTGAAAAGGAAGTAAAACTGGGCAACTTTGACACTAATCAGGGGGAAAATGGAAGAAGATAGGACTTTCAACAGAATGGTGTAGACAGATTTTACACACTGTGACGCAAGTGTAATAGACTAGTACAACTTGGAAACAATATTCTCTAACCCTTGGGTAAATAATGGAAATATCGAGCTCGATTTATTATTATTATTATTATTATTATTATTATTATTATTATTATTATTATTATTATTATTATTACTTGTGAGGTGTGGCTATGAAGTTGTTTACATCTGTTAGAATTAGTATTATTATTATTTACGTAGTTATGTGTGAACTTGGATTGGTATAAATCGTGATTGTATTATTTGTGAGGTTATGTCATGAAACATCTGCTGTATGTATATTAATATGAGTGTATTAATGTAAGAACACGTAATTAATAGTATATAATTCATTATCACCTGTGTATATGATGTATAATCCAATACAATGTTGTTTTACACACTGTAATAAGTCCAGAACAACGCAGTGTGCGACTGGAATTGTGTAGAAAATTCCTTACATTGTAATTACGAGAAAGCATGTTGTGTCAGTAACAGTACACTTGTAATTTACAAAACAAACCCCATGGCACTACAGCCCATGAAGGGCCTTGGCCTACCAAGCGACCGCAGCTCAGCCCGAAGGCCTGCAGATTACGAGGTGTCGTGTGGTCAGTACGACGAATCCTCTCGGCCGTTATTCTTGGCTTTCTAGACCGGGGCCGCTATCTCACCGTCAGATAGCTCCTCAATTCTAATCACGTAGGCTGAGTAGACCTCGAACCAGCCCTCAGGTCCAGGTAAAAATCCCTGACCTGGCCGCGAATCGAACCCGGGGCCTCCGGGTAAGAGGCAGGCACGCTACCCCTACACCACGGGGCCGGCTTCTTGTAATTTACATTCTCTTAAATAATCCACTGTCGCCCATAAAGCGGATGACGAGATCAGCAGTAGGCGCGTCATCGGCTAATATGCGTTCGAGTGTTTCCTGCAGGCCGAGGCTACGTCTTTGGCGAGAGAGATCGGCGCACTCTGTGAAGATGTGGGCCACAGTGGGGTCGGCACCACAAGAACACTCTAGGGGGCGGGGGGGGGGAGGTTCTTCGCTCTTTAGGAGAAGAGTGCGTAGATAGTCCACGACCTATCCTAATCCTACACAAAACTACGGCCTCTCTCTGTGAAGGCCGGAAAGAGGACCGCCACACGGTGGGAGTCTTCTTAATTGCCCTCAGCTTGTTGGGAGTTCGGATAGCTAGCCACTCCGATTCCCAGGACGCCCAGATGGTTCGACGTAGCTGAGAACAGATAGGTACACTGATAGGTCTTGGTGGAGGTAAAAGCACCGCTTCCTTCGCAGCTTCATCCGCGAGTTCATTTCCCGCAATCACATCAGAATGTTGGCCGGTAGGGTAGGAGAGGTGACGGCATACATTTCTAAACTCTAGATTGCGTGCCAAAAGTCTGGATTCAATTCCAAACCTCTCCGCAGTGTTCTTATGGAGTGACGGCATATGGCGTTGTTGATGGTGATTCGTCGGTCGGATGCGGACATTGAGCCTTGGTGTTATTCCACAGGAGTTTCATCCTCTACCTTCCTATATCACTTCATTCATTTCATCTCATTAACTCCTCTGATAAGGTTGACGTTAGGAAGGGCATCCTGTCGTAAAATCTCGCGACGTTCATCCCATTTCATACCCAACCCTCTACGGAAACAGGATATGGGTTGGGCATACATTTCATTTAAAATAAGTAAATTTACCATGGTATGAAATAAAAGATCGTATGCAGCAGCCACTAAAGTGAGAAGTTTAGGTTATTCGTTTCAAAGTCCGTCCGGCAGGCTCGGACGTAAACATCTCAGCCATAACGTAAAAGATCACTTTCCGTAGCTGGTGGTGGTGATTATTGTTCTAAGAGGAAGTACAACTAGGCAACCATCCTCTACATAACACTAAGCAGAGAGAAAAATGGAAGGGATCTGATGCTTCGAAAAATGAAGGTATCAGCCAAATAAAGACAAGGGATACGAAGGGCGTGAAAATGAGACTCCCTAGGTCTCGAATGCTCTAATACAGTCTGGGTCGGAAAAGAACAAGAGTTGAGCAAGGCAGGTCTGATAGGGTAGATAAAAGTGAGGAGCCTGGCACGAGTAAGTAGAAGGAATGCCAGATCTCAGCTAAGGGCCCCGTGGTCGCTAACCTACGCTCCAAAGTAAAGAGCCCCTGGGGCTCCTTTTAATCTCCTCTTACGACAGGCAGGGGATACCGTGGGTGTTATTGTAGCGCACCCACCCACAGGGGGTTTCCGTAGCTGTTGTGTAAATAACTACAAAGTTTCTCATATAAACTAAGACGTTTTACTCTCCGATACGCAAGCTGCAGTATTGGAGGTGCGCGCATATTTCTTGACCTTGCAAGCATGAGTCGCCAGTCTGAATCTCAGCTGTTAACATGGTGAGACAGTTATCATTGCAACACCCTATTTTCGTATGTAAAAGTTATTTTAAGTGCGAGTCGGTACGCGATGCATTTGTTCAACAATTTCTAGGTGAAGTGCCAACTTCACAAGGACAGATTCACGTAATTGTAAAGAAATTTGAAACTACTGGCTGTTCTCCAGATCTAACAGTGTGTGATTTTTGCTTCTGGAGTATACTGAAAGAAAAAGTGTACTGAACGAATCCTCACACATTGGAGGAACTGGAAGGAAACATTACGAATGAATGGCAGAATTCACTCCCGTCAGCCAGAATGTGGTTACCACATACAACGCCTGTATAACTCAGGAAGGACGACACGTCCAGTATCTTTTATAAGGTAAGATTTAATACACGCTTAAAGACGGGCGGCCGCTGAAGCAGCTGCCGGGTGCAAACACCGTGCGTTCGGTCTTACTTTATGTGAGAGACGGCAGATGGTAATCCTTTCCAGTCCAGTAATGCAGGGGTTTCTGATATTCCTCCTCGACCACGGCTAAAATATATTTTTCATCACTCATCAAAGTTAATATCCTGGACTTGAATATTCATTTATTTCTAAGAACGGGTTCTAAGTAAAAGTGTATAATCGTACGATAAGTGGTATTTCTTTGAGAATAGGTGATCCTCCGCTTCAATACACTTCTCGCAAACAAATTTATAAAAAGCATAGACCGTCCGCTGGGGCGACTATAGCCATCATCATCATCATCATCATCTGTTTACCCTCCAGGTTCGGGTTTTCCCTCGGACTTAGCGAGGGATCCCACCTCTACCGCCTCAAGGGCAGTGTCCTGGAGCTTCAGACTCTTGGTCGGGGGATACAACTGGGGAGTATGACCACTACCTCGCCCAGGCGGCCTCACCTGCTATGCTGAACAGGGGCCTTGTGGAGGGATGGGAAGATTGGAAGCGATAGGCAAGGAAGAGGGAAGGAAGCGGCCATGGCCTTAAGTCAGGTACCATCCCGGCATTCGCCTGGAGGAGAAGTGGGAAACCACGGAAAACCACTTCCAGGATGGCTGAGGTGGGAATCGAACCCACCTCTACTCAGTTGACCTCCCGAGGCTGAGTGGACCCCGTTCCAGCCCTCGTACCACTTTTCAAATTTCGTGGCAGAGCCGGGAATCGAACCCAGGCCTCCGGGGGTGGCAGCTAATCACGCTAACCACTACACCACAGAGGCGGACGCGACTATAGTCAAAAAGTAATAATAAGTCTATTTATGCAGAGAAAATTGAAATCTGTATTTTTTCTGGGTTTCAGAGAGAATTCTCTCTCTCTCTCCTTTTTTTTGTTTGTTTGTGATAAATGCTTAAATCTACTCCTTTATATTTTAGTACATATTATACGCGAACTTTTTCTTGAGCCCGATTTTTACGGGGTGAGGGGTAAGGAGGGAGCGCTGACGGTTCCGGTTATACTGCCAACTGGATGGAAATGAAATCTGAATTGAATCGATAATATGATCGATCGATATGATTATTATTATTTTTTTTTTTTTGCCAGTTGCTTTACGTCGCGCCGACACAGATAGGTCTTATGGCGACGATGGGACAGGGAAGGGCTGGGAGTGGGAAGGAAGCGGCAGTAGCCTTAATTAAGGTACAGCCCCAGCATTTGCCTGGTGTGAAAATGGGAAACCACGGAAAACCATTTTCAGGGCTGCCGACAGTGGGGTTCGAACCTACTATCTCCCGAATACTGGATACTGGCCGCACTTAAGCGACTGCAGCTATCGAGCTCGGTAATATCAATTTTCTAAATATTTATTATCTTACGCCAACAACTCTGTTACACATACATTATTTAACATTATATAACATTTTTCGATGCGAATCTTGTTCCTAGCATGAATTATATACTTTGGCTTTGCTGTGTAAACAACATCAGTACTAGTTCGTAAAGTGTACGCCAGATGTCGCACAGCGATGCATAGTTTGTGTTTCAAAGGTTGCCAAAATATGGATGTCGAAAATAACCGAGGTCTACCGATTCAGCACTAGGGAGCTCAAGGCTCAAGAAAAGGTTCGCGTATAGTAGATTAGTAGACAAGTAGTTTTTGACTGTACTCAACTTCATGGCCACAGTCAAGCCGGCTGAAGGCACTTTTCTCTCGACGCTGCATAACACAATCAAGTATTCAGCAAAACTGACATTGATATCTTTCATAGTTATCGTAGCCTTGAAGTGACGGATCTGCACAAATAGTTACAGTAGTAACCTATATACATTTTTTTCACAGCACATAGCACATGTTTCGGACTTTCCTAGGTCACCCTGCAAGGTGACGTTCATTTGTTGAGCGATCGGATCTCGGGAGAAAGGTATGCGTGTGTGAGTAGAAGGCCGAGAAATGAGTGCACAGTCAAGGCCCCTCACAGTCTTCCCACACGAGGTGAGGTCTTGACCCGGTACATTCACCGCTACCGGACCTCGCCTAGCAGGTAGCTCCTGGTTCCTGTGGACCCGCTAAATTCTCCATCTCCACATGTATCTATCTGAGTTGTCGCCCGTTCTTTAGCATGGAGACATAGGCTCGGGTGTAACGAGAAGTTGGTGCTAATAAATGGAGAGTTGTGACATTAGCCCCAGTGTACTAGGAAGAGGGTGATTAATATAAAGTGGATAATTACAGGCCTGTCAGCTTGTTTGTAAGCTCTGAGAAAGCATTCTCTCTGATTGTATTAGACAAGTTTGCGAAATTACTAACTGGTTTTATAGAAGGCAATTCGAGTTTAGGAGAGGTTATTCTTGTGAGCCTCAGCTTATAGGATTCCAGCAATATATAGCAGATATCGTAGATTCGAGAGGTCAAATGGACTGTATCGCGATTGACCTATCCAACGGGTTTAATAGAGTAGATTCTGGGAGAGTCCGCCTCTGCGGCGTAGTGGTTAGCGTGAGTAACTGCCATCCCCGGAGGCCCGGGTTCGATTCCCGGCTCTGCTACGAAATTTGAAAAGTGGTACGAGGGCTGGAACGGGGTCCACTCACCTTCGGGAGGTCAACTGATTAGAGATAGGTTCGATTCCCACCTCAGCTATGCTTGAAGTGGTTTTCCGTGGTTTCCCACTTCTCCTCCAGGCAAATGCCGGGATGGTACCGAACATAAGGCCACGCTCGCTTCCTTCCCTCCACAAGGTCCCTGTTCAGCATAGCAGAACAGGCTGCGTGGGTGAGGTACTGGTCGTCCTTCCTAGTTGTATCCCCCGACCCGAACGGTCACGCTCCAGGACACTGCCCTTAAGGCCGTACAGATCCCTCGCTAAGTCCGAGGGAGAAACCGACCCTGGAGGGTAAACAGATCAAGAAGGAAAGAAAGACTGTGAGAGACTACTGACGAAAATTAAGGCTATTGGACTAGAAAAAAGAGTGGTTGCGTGTGACGCAAAGCAGACTTAAAAAATCCAACTAATATCCATCAGTCAGTCATAAGGAAGTTACGTTATAATACAGAATAGAACACTAACCACACTGATAGTTGCATTATTTAACGTTGATTGTTAATGGAACGCTTGAAAAATAAATAAAGATGATAGTTTTTTGAAAAAACTCACAATTAGTCATAATTGAATGTTTTGACTTGGAGTGGATAACTTCTCTTCCGGCGAAGTGACAGCCTCCAAATGGTATTTCTGCTTACTCCTATGCTCTGGCAGTACGTTACTAAACTTCGTTCAATGGGAAATTGTGCATGTAGCCACTGATTAACTAATACAATAGCATCTTCTTCTTCTTCCACAGTTTTTCTCACATCTGCGGGGTCCTAGGTGCGAACTGTGGAGCACATGTGGATTTGACCCTGTTTTAAGGCAGGATGCCATTCCTGACGGAGGGATGTAATCACTATTGCGTGTTTCTGTGACGGTTGGTAGTGTAGTGTGTTGTCTGAATATGAAGAGGAAAGCTTTGGGACGAACACAAACACCCAGTCCCCGGGCCAGAAGAATTTATTTATTTATTTATTTATTTATTTATTTATTTATTTATTTATTTATTTATTTATTTATTTATTCGTATCAGAAGCATACATTTTACATAGCATAATGGTACTTAATGACATACATATCAAATAGTGTCTGCCCAGAATTTTGCCAAATCACTGGCATTAGGTGTCAAGTCCTCTATTGTGCAACTTAAAGGACACTTACTACAGTTCATGAAATGGGCTGTGGTTTGGTCTTCACCACATTCACATTGTCTGGATGTGCCAGGAAAGCCCCACTTTACCATATTGATTCTTGATCTCCCAACCCCAGTGCGAAGCCTGTTCAACGATTTCCACGTAGACCAATGTTCCTCGTGTCCTAGGGGGAGATTCAATTGGTAGCATCCAACCAGCAAGTTGAGGATTTCTAGTTCTCCATAATCTCAACCTTGTGGATTGAGCAGATTCGTTTAAATCTTCGGTTATATTCAGGAAACTCCTCCTAGACCTCAATCTTCGGTGGGCAGGTTCATATCCATTCAATGGGTGTGCACATCAGGCAAGTGCTTTAGTTCTCTCATTCATGGATGCAACTTCTCTTCTTATATCTGGTGGGGCGATTCCAGCCAAACAGTAGATTCTATCTCGTGGAGTTGGTCTCAAGCAGCCAGTAATGAGTCGACATGTTTCATTTAGAGAAATGTCAACTTGTTTAGCATGACTTGATCTGTACCAAACAGGGCAAGCGTACTCTGCAGCGGAGTAACACAGAGCCAGGGCTGTAGTTCTCAACGATGTGTACCCCAGTTGGTTCCAGACGACTTGCGAAGGATGTTATTTCTAGCGGACACTTTCTGCTTGATGTTCATGCAGTGTTGTTTGTAGGTGAGAGCACGATCCAATGTTACACCTAGATATTTAGGTGTTGGGCAGTGATCTAGTTGAGTATCTTCCCATACTACCTGCAATTTCCTTGACGCCTGTCTGTTCTTTAAATGGAAGGCACATACCTGAGTTTTAGATGGGTTAGGCTTCAATTGGTTTCCTCTGTAGTAGTAGGATAGTTCAGAAAGAACCTCTGATAACTTTTCTTCTACAACCTCAAAGCAGTTTGCTTGAGTAGCAATAGCTCGATCATCCGCATATATGAAACTTCTGGTGCCAACTAGAAGAGGTTGGTCATTCGTATAGATATTAAAGAGCATAGGGGCGAGAACACTGCCTTGTGGCAAACCATTCTTTTGTTTCCTCCATCGATTTTTCTGATCCTGAAATTCAACGAAGAACCTACGATTTTGGAGAATCTTTTGTAATCTTTTGTCATGTTGTATAATTTTCGCAACAGTATACGATGATTAACTGAATCATATGCAACAGATAAGTCGATAAAAGCCACCCCTGTGATTTTATGATTTTCATATCCATCTTCGATATACTATGTCAGATGGAGGACCTGTGAAGTACAATTTTTTTCCTTTACGGAATCCTGCTTGCTCTGGAATAAGAAGTGGTTCAATGATCACAGTAAGTCTTTCCAGGATCATCCGTTCTAAGATCTTGTACAGATGACACAACAGTGAGATAGGTCTGTATTTTTTCGGATCATTTGGGTCTTTTCCTGGTTTGAGAATTGTGATTACTCTGGCTTTCCTCCACACACGTGGTAATTTGCAGGTGTTTATACAATTGTTGTACAGTTCTAGTAGCCATTGTTTAGTAACAGTCAGAAGAATTAATCACACGCGATTAAAATCCACGACCCCGCCGCGAATGGAACCCGGGAGCCTTGTGACCAAACGCCAGCACGCTAACCCTTTAGCCGTGCAGCCGGACAAAAAATTAAAATAACAACAAAAATAATATTCGTAAAACAAACACGTGAAGTAACAACAGCTAGTCCGGCCCCGCGATGTAGGGGGCAACGCGTCCGCCTGTCACCCGGCGGCCCCGGTTTCGATTTCCGGCCGGGTCGGGGTTTTTAATTGTAATGATTAATATCCCTGGGCTAGGGACTGGGTGTTTGCGACGTCCTTAATCGTCCTTTCCTCACACACGACAATCCACACTACCGCCATTCCATTTACACGCAGGTTCATACAATATGGTGCCAGTAGGGGCAAAAGGTCCACATGGGTCGACGCCCCGAAAAAACAGCTAACAGAGTGCCATTCTGCATATCACAAAAGGGGTAGAGAGCAAGCTCAACCACGTGGCGATAGCTCCCGTAAAATGCTGGAATCGTTGTCATGGAACAAACCATTTTCGAGTAGAGTTAGTCAACTTTTTCTCGCTGTTAGATTCCAATTCTCGTAGGCCCTAGTGAGGTTGAAGAGTGTTCTGCGTTATATGGCATTACTGGTGCAATTATTGTACAAAAGTAAACCCGTCAACAATGAGCACAAGAGTCACAACCAGAACAATCTCGTGTAGCAAGGCGGCTAATGACCTAACAAAACCTGTTATTGGAGAATAGACAAGTTGACGGGTGGAAATCGCTGGTTAATTTAGCGCTGTCTGCATTATCACGAGAAGAGTTGCTCGAAAGTGAGGGCGAGAACAAATGTAGTCTGGATATGAACGGCCCTGGCTTAAAAAGCTGTTCATTCTATCTGGGGCTTCAGTCTTCTTTGATCTTGAGCCGCTTAAAGGCCTGCGTGCTTCATTCGTCCAGAGTGAATGAGGAAAAGCACACTGTCGGCAGAGAATAGAGCTCGTATCTCCTAAGTGCCATGTCTCAGTCAGTCGGTTCAAGTGTAATAGCTAGAGACCGGATGTTAGACAAAATACTTTACAGTTAGAATTGGAACTATTTAAAATAAATTAATTTCGGGGTCTTAGAGTTGTCTACTGGAAACACAATTGTGTGCCTATTTTTGCCTGTTTTAATGAATAATACCTAAAAATGCCCATTTCTATCCATTTTACGAAATCTTCTTTGCATCATCATCATCACCATCATCATTATTATTATTATTATTATTATTATTATTATTATTATTATTATTATTATTACGGTGTTTATTGGATCACAGAGGTGAAAGAAGGTGCGGGCATGAACGGGTCTATCTACTACAATCAAAAGGTTAATTAAAAACTTTAAAAATCAAGGTTATATTTCTTTGGACCTTTTTTCTTTTTTTCAAATGAAAGATATTAACAAAACCAGTTGCTGAGGGACAGTACAAGATTTCAGGTACAGTAGTTAAATACAATTTTACAAGTGTTATTTGAGCACTATTGCTCCATACACCCAAACGTTAGGGAGACAGGTCTCTCCATTTCATTTACAGGGTATATCTACAATAGGAAGAGCATCTTTGCTCACCGAAAATTTACAGTTCCCAGGCCTCTCAAGGCACAACCTACATTTAATAGTTCGAACAGATTTCACTGTCTTTAACACTGAACAGTTTAACCACTTAACAGAAAAGTTTTACAGGAGTATAGAATACTTATTCTACCGGGCCTTAATGGGGGAAAAAAAAAAAAAACCAGGATAAAGTTACTGGTCCACAAATCAAAATGATGCAGAGGCAGACATTTACTCTCCTAGAAATGTGCACACAAGATTAAAACCCTATTTGGGCTTCTGGCCCAAAGTTACAGAGGCTAATCATGTTCTACTGAGGTGACTAGGTAGGTAGGTAGGTAAGGCTTATTCTGCCCGAAGGCATGTCCGGACCTACGCAGAGGTGTTCCTGAGCCGGAGTTTACGTGCGGTAGGGTGGCCAGTTCCTTTCCCCTCCTCCATTCCCTTATCCCCCACCAACAGCGCGTGGCAACCCGTCCAACTCCTGACCACGCCCAATGTTGCTTAACTTCGGAGATCTCACGGTATCCGGTGTTTCAACACGGCTACGGCCGTTGGCAACTAGAAGGAGAAAATTTAAGTTACAAGGCTACAGATAGGAAACGGTTACAAAAACATAGTCACCTCAAATACAAGTTGATAGGGAAGTCGAGAGGATGTCGCACTCGCTATTCCCGAGTTTCGGCTAAGTTCCTAGGTTAGTTTGAGATTTACATTTGAAGATGAAGTTTACATTATTGAAATTTGGAAATTAAAGGTTACTTAATTAAAAACAGGAAACCTTCCCCTCGGGTTAGCTTTCAGAGGCTATCACCTAGTTAGTGCATGGCTGTCCTTATCTTATTGCGCAGGACTGCTCGATGAAGGGCGAAACGCCCCCGCCTACACTATTAGCACACACTCAGCACACTAGATGATCAAGAAGACAAGGTAGCTCGAAATATTGCCAGCTTTTATACCCGAGAGGAAGGTTCGAGAAAGATCTGGACTAATTCCCGACACACCCCCAGTTTTTATTGGATAATTAAATATGTAGATGAAAGCGCTGATTGGTTGAAGATTAAACACAGGAAATTTCCAATTGGTTAATTTTGAAGTTGGCGGAAAGGGAACGAAGTGTTGACAACTGTGATACACAAAAACAAAAACAAATCAACTCAGTTTAGGAAACCTTAAAATAACAAATTACTTTATCACTTTAGTGACGACATCTGTTGACCAACGTCCAAACTTCATGCAATAGTTTTTTTCAAGTTTTACGAATAAGATGTCAGTCACAGTTATTATTATTATTATTATTATTATTATTATTATTATTATTATTATTATTATTATTATTAGTCTAGATTTGAACCTGATTGACGGTTTTCACTACGAGCCACACACATTTTACCTGACATTTGTTTTCCTCTTAAATACGTTCTCAATTTTCGCTGCCCTCTATACTATTTGAGATTGTGACTCAATGAAGACACACTGTACCTTAAATTTTAATATTGTGATTTCGTCCTTGCTTTTAATGTAACCCACAGCACTTCTAGACTAAGAAATGTTCAACCTCGCCATAATCACTTAGTGTTTTAATTGCATCATGTCTCACTTGTTTTCACACTCTTTTCCATCGTGTTTTAAGTTATTCTTTTAACGTTAACTATGTAGTTTTATAACTTTTTCACTGAAGGTGGCTCAAATGAGCCGAAACATGTTTGATTAATATTACTCCATCTAAAGATGGAGATATGTACGGAATAGGAGGACAAATTAAATTTCCTTTTAAACTCTGCCAATAAAAAGTCACACACGACGAATTTTCTGCTGGAATAGAAAGACCGAAATTCTCTGATTTCGGTTCACAGTGTGGTGGCCTTTACATCTCAGGTACTCCCTATATGCAGTCTACTCTATATAGCGAACGCTTGTAAGTAACTCGACACGTTGAGTGGAGGTGGTGCGACCATGAGCTAATGTCGACACTGATTGTAGGAGGTCGAATTCTGTGAAGAATGAAGGCTCTCGCGGCCTCATAAACCCGACACCATGGGAGCCAGACGCGAATACCATTTAACCCATTTGAATTAACGAATTTTTATTTTTTACAATTTGCTTTACGCCACACCGACACAGATAGGTGCTATGGCGACGATGAGATAGGAAAAGGCTAGGAGTGAGAAGGAAGCGGCCGGAGCCCCAGCATGAGCCTGGTGTGAAAAAAGGAAACCACGGAAAACCATATTGAGGGCTGGTGACTATCTCACGGCTGCGCGCCCCTAACCGTACGGCCAACTTGCTCGGTTTAACGAAATACGTCAGACGAGGCAGTATGTACAGGGTGTTCTGAAACATGTTGCTACTCTACAGTTGATCGTGTACGAGCTACGCCTTTTTTTAACTATTACCTAGAATAGGGGGAAGTTCGTATGCATCTATGTACGTTCAATATTTGTCCCGTTTCCCTACGTAGTCGGGTATGATGTGAGATGAATCTCCATAGTGAGTTTTACGACCGGATGCCCTTCCTGACGTGAACCTCATCAGAGAAGTTAACGAGATGAAATGAATGGTGTGATACATGATATAAGGAACAGAGGGGGTGAAATCCGGTGCCAGCACACAGCCTACTCCTGTCGAATAGCACCTAGGGTCCTCCTCCAGGATTTACGTCTCCATCCGACAGACGAATCACCATCAACAGCGTCATACGTTCTCACTCGATTTGAACAGTGCGGAGAGGTTTGGAATTCAATCGAGGCTTTTTGCACGCAATCTAGTGATTAGACATTGTATGTCACCACCTTTCCTACCTTGCCGGCCAACGTTCAGATGGTGAACATTTGTTCGACCAACAGGAACGTATTCTAACGGGCTAATCACGGTGTCAGACCATATGGATTTCACGTTCACGGTGATGGCCACTAGGCGGGCTTTTAATTGAGCCAACGGGGCGTAGTGTTCCCAAGCGATTACTCATCCAAGTACCGACCACCCCCAATGTTGCTTAACTGCGGTGATCGGAAGAGAATCGGTGTATTCAACATGGTATTGCCGTTGGCACTGGTGGGAGAGTTCGTATATAGGATTAAATCTGAAGTGAGACAGGCCGTTACGGACATTGCAGTACTTCACCATTGTATGGAACAAGGTCGCCATCGACTGGAGTGTTCGAACGTGCCCTACCATCAATAAGGCACCGGGTGGATACTTTGAGCACTTCTTGCGTAAGAATGCAGTACCCTGCGGTACACCAACATGGTGACAGCTACTCGACATGGGATGTCAAATAAGGCTATTGCCAATACTTCCCATACACAGTTGGAGAGGATCGACCGTAGGATATATGTGCATACGGACTTTGTTTGTTGTTTTACTCCCCCTCCCCTCCCGCGCCCTGATCACTTCCACATGCTTGGGAGCACACTATATGATTTGGACGTAGACATTGGACCCACCTCACACAAGTACCGCTCACCACCTTCTCAATAGCCACTTCTCTTCCTTCTAGCCCGTCCGGTTCCATGACTAAATGGTTAGCGTGCTGACCTTTGCTCGCATTGGTCATCATTGGTTAATTGGTTAATTTTGCTGCCACGGGGGCTGGGTGTTGTCTTCATCACCATTTCATCCACATCACGACGCGCAGGCCGCATACGGGCGTCAAATCAAAAGTCCTGCACCTGGCGAGGTGAACATGTCCTCGGACACTCCCGGCACTAAAAGCCATACGCCATTTCATGTCATTTTTCCTTCTTGCCCAATGTTTCCTACCTTTGTTGTTTCGAGGAATCCTAGAAATATTTACTGTAACTAAACCTACGGAAACGCAAATTTTAACTTTGGGCAAAACATAAAACGGTGTTGTACAGCAGGTGAGCCTATTGCAATTGATGTGCTGCATTTACAATAATATTTACTGTATTTAATACTCTTCGTAGAACATTAAAACTTACAAAAACTGTTACTTAACTGAAGTATATTTACAGCATATGTACGCTTGATACTTGTTGTTTTAAGGGGCCTAACATCTAGGTCATCGGCCCACAGCATATGTACGGGGTGTTTGGGAGATAGGGGTCTAACTACAAACAATCTTACGGAATGTAGGAATGAATATCCGCAATTCATAAAATACGATCTTTTTTTTTTAACTTCGAGAATGTTTTTCCCGAGGGAAGAGCTTGAAGTGAAGTGTGCGACGTTTGTGAGGTAGAGTCGGTAGCAGCTGAATTCTCTCCTAAGCTTATACCACTCGCCGACCACGCATGCGTAAGTTGTACGTAGCTTACAAGGAGCGAAGGTTTTCACACTAGAAAATATTGTAATGTATGTCAGCAAAGCCCTAAGTCGTTCATCATTAAATATTACCTGAGCTACAAATATTAAATTTACCGAGCGAGTTGGCCGTGCGGTTAGGGTCGCGCGGCTGTGACGATGTATTCGGCAGTCCTGAAGACAAATGCTCGTGCTATACCTCAATTAAGGGCACGGATGCTACCTTTTCCACCCTTGCGTCGCGGAAAACCTGTGATGTGTTAGCGCGACATTGAAACCCTAGCGAAAAAAAATATAATAAAAAATTAAAAATTCAACTTCTTCTTTTAGTATTTTTTAAACTGGACATTATTTTCACGTTATATGTATTCAGGGCCCTACCAACAATCAGCAGAAAAAATATTTATACTTTTTTCCTAAACACCCTATATACGAAAACATAAACAACACTGTATATTAATACTTGCTCTGCTCTGCAAAAACATTCTTAAGATTCACACTCAGTTAAAATGGCGAACAGCTCTTTAAATGTATAGTTCTGTTAAGTGATAGTTCAGAGTGATATTTGAATTTGTCTCGCAGAGCATTAGCTTTTTTTTTTAATTATTGGCAGCAATTTTGGTAGGCAAACACGCGTGTAATCATCAGCAGACTGTAGTGATGGACGAGAAATAACGTAGCAGTTACTTTAACACCGTTACATTATTGTTGCCGTTAAAAGAGTAACGTGTATAGAAAATAACACGTGAGCTTACTGTGTCGTGGTCTTCCAATCTGAGATTGTCTGAGATAACTGCGATCAGTAGCAACAAGTCATGCTAAGCGCTTTAATTGCAGCCGTTACCCACACGACTTCGCTAGTAGCTTGCTTAATCTCAGACACCGTCTAGCGACTGCATGACGTAGACGAAAACAAGCCATCTTCGTGGGTAAGGGAGTTGCGGGTAGTAGGCCTACTCGTTTTCCAACCACCAGGGTTCGCGGTGAGCAACTCATTTTGTGCCTCGGTTCATTCAGTGCTGGTAGATATTCGCTGTGTTTTAAACATTCTAATGCTTTTGTTATTAGATTCTTCGCCCTCTTCTTCATATTATTATTGTTGTTATTATTATTATGATTATTTTCTTTCTTCCTTAATTGGTTTACCGACCAGGGTTGGTTTTTCTACCCCCCGTGGGTGGGGGTGGTAGAATAACACCCACGGTATCCCGTGCCTGTCGTAAAAGGTGACTAAATAGGCCTCAAGGGCTCTGAACTTTGGAACGTGGGTTGGCGACCACGGGGCCCTCAGCTCAGTGCTGGCATTGCTTCTACTTACTTGTGCCAGGCTCCTCACTTTCATCTATCCTATCCGACCTCCCTTGGTCAACTCTAGTTCTTTTCAAACCCCGACGGTATTAGGCCTACGTATGGAGGCCTAGGGAGTCTTTCATTTTCATGCCCTTCAGGACCTTATCTTCTTTTGGCCGATACCTTCATTTTTCGAAGTGTTGGACCCCTTCCATTTTTTCTCTCTGATTAGTAGAGGATGGTTGCCTCGTTGTACTTCTTCTTAAAACAATAATCACCACCACCACCGTTGGTCTTTCTTTCGGACTCATTGAGGGATCGCTGAGGAATCCGACTTCTACCGCCTCAAGGGCAGTGTCCTGGAGTTTAAGGCTTTGGGTCGGGGGATACAACTGGGAAGAAGGACCAGTACGTCGCCCAGGCGGCCTCACCTGCTATACTGAACAGGGGCCGTGTGGGGGGATGGGAAGATTGAAGGGGATAGACAAGGAAGAGAGAAGGAAGCGGCTGTTGTCTTAAGATAGGTACCATTATGGCATATGCCTGGAGGAGAAGTGGGATACCACTTGGAGGATGGCTGAGGTGGGAATCGAACCTCCCTCTACTCAGTTGACCTCCAGAGGCTGAGTGGACCCCATTCTAGCTCTAGTACCACTTTTAAAATGTCGTGGCAGAAGCCGGGAATCGAACCCGGGCCTCCGGGGGTGGCAGCTAATCACACTAACCACTATACCACAGAGGTGGACATTATTATTATTAGTATTATTATTAATATTATTATCATCATCATCATCATCATCATCATCATCATCATCATCTAGTGCTGGTCCCGCGGTTCGGACCTGAGGGCTGGTTCGAGGTCCACGCAGCCTACGTGATTACAATACTGAGGAGCTATCAGATAGTGAGATAGCGGCCCGGTCTAGAAAGTCAAGAATTAACGACCGAGAGCATTCGTCATGCTGACCACATGTCACCTTGTAATCTAGAGGTTTCGGGCTGTGCAGCAGTCGCTTGGTAGGCCAAGGCCGTCAAGACTTAAGCCCAATGGTGTTTGTTGGTTTAGTTTCATTATCATCTAGTTTGAGAAAAACTCTACTTGTTTCACGGCGCCACTTCAAGCCTGCCATTGCAAGTGTTGAAAACAAGCAGTTGTCGTATATCACATGGATAGCGAGCAGTGACTCTTCTGCGCAGATTACACTGTGACGTTACTTGTAACTGTGATTGCCAAACTTACATTATTCTACCACTCGACGTAAGGTAAATTCAGACGATATTTATAATGCAATATCTGTGTAAAACGTGACTTATAACCGTTAAATTACGCAGTTATTATTTTGTAACAGCGATGCTTGCAACCGTTACTGTAAAGTAAAGCTTTGGCCCATCAGTACAGCAAAGTGAGTGTGCAGGCACTAAAAGTGAAACCAGGGGGGACCGAGCTCGATAGCTGCAGTCGCTTAAGTGCGGCCAGTATCCAGTATTCGGGAGATAGTAGGTTCGAACCCCACTGTTGGCATTAATGAAAATGGTTTTCCGTGGTTTCACATTTTCACACCAGACTGTACCTTAATTAAGGCCACGGGCACTCCCTTCCCAGTCCTAGCCCTTTCCTGTCCCATCGGCGCTATAAGACGTCGGTGCGACGTAAAGCAACTAGCAAGAAAAAAAAATAGGGGCTCTCAAATTATGAGCATGCATTGGAGACCACAGTTGTTTCCACTTACTTGTACCAGACTCCATACTTTCATCTAGCCTGTCCGACCTCACTTGGTCGACTCTTGTTCTTTTGCGACCCGCATATCCCACTGTCGGCAGCCCTGAAGATTGTTTTCCGTGGTTTCCCATTTTCACACCTGGCAAATGCTAGGGCTGCACGTTAATGAACGCCACAGTCTCTTCCTTCCTACTCCCAGCCTTTTCCTGTCCCATCTTCGCCGTAAGACCTATCTGTGTCGGTGCGACGTAAAGCAACTTGCAATAAAAAATAATAAAAACGACTGCCCTGAGCATTGCGTAGTAATCTAAAGTAGGGTTTTAAGCTGCTATAGCATGCGGTTAGTAAAGCAATACACACTAAAATGTAGAGAATGTTTATTCTTCTGTAGAGAGACGATTTAAATTCAGGTTCCTTCTACAGGAATTAGTTTAATGAGGAGATAATCGAGTACGCATCAGGGTAATTTAGTGCATAACTTCGAATTACGGAAAAAATACTTTATATCTGGGCTTGGAATACCCTTCGAGGTATCGGAAAAATCGCGAAGCAGTACTTCGAGATGCAGAAAATACATAACATGTAAAAGATATAAGATTTCGCCGAGAAACGACAGTTCCTACCAGATATCGAAAATTCGAGTTCTTGAAGTTTAACTGTAGGCAAACAATCAAATAGACAAGACTGTTATTTGTTGAGTGCCATGATAATTTTGCCTTGTGGTGCCGTTGGTGGTGGTGGTTACTCTTTTAAGAGGAAGTACAACTAGGCAACATCCTCTATTGACACTAATCAGAGAGAAAAAATGCAAGGGATGCTACATTTCTAAAATTGAAAATATCGGCCAATGAAGGGTGTGAAAATGGACTGGTGTAGGCCCCACAAACCTAACACCGTCGGGGTCGGAAAATAGCAAAAATTGACCAGAAATGGTCAGATAGGACAGATGCAAGTGAGGAGACTGGTACAAGTCAAAGCAATGCCGTACTCAGCTACGAGCCGGTGGTTTCCACCCCGCACTCGCAAGTTCTCTTTGTTCGCTTTCATGACAGGCGGGGAGTACGGAGAATATATTCTACTACCCGCAGCCGAAATGCGGGAAGTCTTTTCTTATGTTTACAGCAAGTCGATAATCAGACCTACAGCTTTTCTATTTGCATTATTATAAAATAAAACAAGATATACATAATTTTCTACGATTTTCAAGAAGTTGGACTTGCAAAACTCTGTATTGGCATGTGTTCCGTTGTGGGTTTGAGATAATACGGTCAGATTAACTAAAGATACATCAAGTGAAGTGCAGTCAAACAGTATTTAACGAGGTCGCAGGTCAGCAGTCTCTTTACTCCCGGTCCTTGACGTGCCAAGCCCCCAGCTGAGTGACTAACTGTCGCACCTTCTCTCATTGCTCAACGTCAATGCCTGTCGGTCTTTCAATTAGCCCCTTAGGTTTGATAGGAAGCCATTCCAACACCTTGGCACGATTAAGTCAGCGCTTAGGACTTCAGTTCTGCAATTTCTCAATACACGCATTTCAACTCGTGTATTGTATAAGAGTGAGAATTCATTGCTCCTGCACGGACGAGGGTTCCAGTTCATTATTATTCCGAGCTCCAAATATAGTCCTTGCCTTGTAAGTGCGCACACCAGTGGCGTATCCTGGAATCTCCACTGAGGCATGCAACTAGTAACCATGCAGTTAACACAATGTATTAAGTAAATTTCAATTCTATTCACCCTAATTACATGTAGGTGAACTCGAGCCAAACAGTTTTACTGGATTGAACGTGCGTACACAATTCTTGTTTTCTGTTTTTAAATTTACGAGGGTCCGCCTCTGTGGTGTAGTGGTTAGTGTGATTAGCTGCCACCCCCGGAGGCCCGGGTTCGATTCCCGGCTCTGCTGGAACGGGGTCCACTCAGCCTTGGGAGGTCAACTGAGTAGAGGTGGGTTCGATTCCCACCTCAGCCATCCTCGAAGTGGTTTTCCGTGGTTTCCCACTTCTCCTCCAGGCAAATGCCGGGAAGGTACATAACTTCAGGCCACGGCCGCTTACTTCCCTCTTCCTTGTCTATCCCTTCCAATCTTCCCATCCCCCGCAAGGCCCCTGTTCAGCATAGCAGGTGAGGCAGCCTGGGCGAGCTAAGGTCATCCTCCCCAGTTGTATCCCCCGACCCAGAGTCTGAAGCTCCAGTACACTGCCCTTGAGGTGGTAGAGGAGGGATCCCTCACTGAGTCCGAGGGAAAAGCCAACCCTGGAGGGTGAACAGAAGAAGAAGAAGAAGAAGAAGAAGAAGAAGAAATTTACGAGGGAAGGTAGAGGTCTCCCGGCTTTAACTATTTGAATCTTTTCATCAAACGAACGGACAGTAAATGGCTTTTCAAACTGATTTACAATTATATCCGTTTTAGACTCATCCGTCGTTAATACCACATGTGCGCAAAATATAACAAAACACCGATAACACAATGAATTAACTCACTAGTTAGCCACAACTCAAGCACTGGAGGTAAGTCACCCCAGTGGCATTGGTCAGTTTCGTCACATTGGGTTCTCGCCGGGGGGTAAAGATGCCGACTTTCTCCAAGTTGCTAACAGATGGCAGAGGGTAGCACGGGTATGGGGTGACAAATTCTGACCAAGTTTCAATTGCAGCGACATCGTTCGGAGGGTTTCAGAACTACGTCTGCCACTGAATGCAATTTTAAGATTGAATGCCTTTCATCCTTAACTCCTGCATTCGCTGTCTCTTCCTTCCTAGAGTGGAGTAGACGGCGAGACTACACCAGCACCACACGTAGTCAAGCAAAGGAACCAATACAGTTGCGCGGACCTTTTGAACTTCTGAGAGATGAAATCGTTAATATTTGACTTGAAACAACCTAAAATCGTAAATCAGACAGTTCTTTGTGTTATCATAACGCATGCAATGAATGCCTTGCATTCAAGGAGAATACGCCTCTGGCGCACACTAAGGGTACAACCTTGCTCTATCTCCCCTGTTAATATAACATGGTGTAGCAATCATTTACAAGACCCTTGTAATTGTAATTTTTTTTGACAGCCTCCAGATGGGGGAAGCAGAAATAAATACACTTAACTCTCTGGAGTTAGTGATCTATAGTTATTTTCTGTTAGGTTAGATTCAGTGTCACTAACCCATAGAGTTTAAGGATTCTACTTGCCGATACGTCGTCCTACAGTTACTGTTACTCTTGCAGGTTGGCACTATGTAGTGATGACTTTCTCGTGACTTGCGAGATTACAACCTGTTTTCCAGTCATTGACCAGGTCAGGGATGGAATGTATGAAGCCCCTATCTTGCGGTGAGGATAGGAATTGTGCCGGCTGCCGAGGCCTGTCGCACTCCTCTGAGACAATGATTAATGACTGACAGATGAAATAAAATTATATTGGAGAGTGTTGCTGGAATAAAAGATGACAGGGAAAACCGGAGTGCCCGGAGAAAAACCTGTCTCGCCTCCGCTTTGTCCAGCACATATCTCACATGGAGTGACCGGGATTTGAACCACGGAACCCAGCGGTGGGAGGCCTACGCGATGCCACCTGAGCCACGGAGGCTTTTGCGATATTATACATATTATTGTGAAAATCACTAGTGTTACATTTGAGGGTAAAAATAAAGCATATTTTCTTCTTCTGTAGAATTGAAAATCTGTTTGGGTAATAACTTACTAGGTAGGATTTTCGAATAATGCAATTAATAATGTAGCTAGTGTTAAACGAAAAACGCAGGATTTTATTAATACGGCCTTATTTCGTCCAATTCGTATGTATGAAACTCAATTAAGATGTATAAGAAACAAGAAAAATCTACAGGAACTCGCCCCCCCCCCAAAAAAAGAAACCAACGTTACCTCCTCTATAAAAAATCGATTCACTTGAAATGGAAGGAAATTTCGTTAGCAACCTAACCTAACCTAACGTAACCTAATCTAACCTAACGTAACCTAACCTAACCTAACCTAACGTAACCTAACATAACCTTCTCTTGTCACGACTTTGGTAGGATTTGCAGACTTAGCCTTTGTGCATTCTTATTGACTTACGGCATATTTACATGTAATCTACACGAAGAGTCCGACTCGTTGGCTGGATGATAAGCGTACTGGCCTTCGGTTCGATTCCCGGCTGGGTCGGTGATTTTGACCTTCATTGGTTAATTCCAATGGCTCCGGGGCTGGGTGTTTGTGCTGTCCCCATTATCCCTGCAACTCACACACCACACACATCCACCACAATAACGCGCAGTTACCTACACATGGCAGATGCCGCCCACCCTCATCTGAGAGTCTGCCTTACAAGGGCCGCACCCGGCTAGAAATATCCACACGAAATTATTATTACTTATGTACACGAAGGGCATGAAAATGAAAGAGTCTTTAGGCCTCGTATGCTCTAATACCGTCGGGGTCGGAAAAGAACAAGAGTTGATCAAGAAAGGCCGGATAGGATAGATGAAAGTGAGGAGCCTGGCATAAGTAAGTGGAATCAATTCCAGAACTCAGCTAAGGGCTCCGTGGTTGCCAGCTCGGTTACGTGCCAGATGCGACCGCGCCGGATGCGACCAGACCATTATCGTGCCAATAGCGACCGAGTGGATAAGCATCGTGCCACATGCGACCCATCAATCACTTACAATTGATCTGCATTAAAGGCTGTCACCAAGTGGCAGATTACTTATAAGTAGCTAACTTGGTCTTTTCTAAAATAAAGGTCTGACACCGTAGTTAGCAGGTTCGAATGCCATTGGTCGAAAGAAAAATATAATAATGTTGCTGGCTTTACGTCCCAGTAACTACTTTTCTGGTTTAAGGAGACGCCGGACGCAGGACTTATTTTACGTGCCAGTAAATCCACCGACACAAAGCTGATGTATTTGAGCACGTTCAAATACCACCGGACTGAGTCAGGATCGAACCTGCCAAGTTGGAGTCGGAAGACCAGCATCTCAACCGCTGAGCCATTTGAGCCACTTAGCCTGGATGAAAAAAATATTCACCATCAGAATGTTGGCCGGCAGGGTAGGAAAGTTGGTGGCAGAGTTTCTAATCACTAGATTGCATGCCAAAAGCCTGGATTCAAATCCAAACCTTTTCGCAGTGTTCAAATGGAGTGAGGTGATATGATGCTGTTGATGGTAATTCGGCCGTCGGATGGCGACGTAAAGCATTGAGCCGACCCCTTGGTATTATTCGAGAGGAGAAGGCTACATGCCGAAACCGGGTTTCATCTCTCCCTACTTCATTATCATAATCCCACATCCAGACGCGCAGGCCGCCCACGGGTGTTAGGTAGAAAGACCTGCACCAGGCAAGCCGAACACGTCCTCGGACACTCCTGGTACTAATAGGACACGATAAGTAAGTAGGCCTAAGTCGTAAATAATTTCAGAGAATTAGGATCTTTTTTCTTGCTAGTGGCATTACGTCGCACCGACACAGGCAGGTCTTAAGGCGACGATGGGATAGGAAAGGACTAGGAATGGGAAGGAAGAGGCCCTGGTCTTAATTAAAGTACAGCCCCAGCATTTGCCTGGTGTGAAAATGGGAGACCACTGAAAACCATCTTCAGGGCTGCCGACAGTGGGATTCGAACCCACTATCTCCCGGATGCAAGCACAGGGCCGCGCGCCTCTAATCGCATGGCCAACTCGCCCGGTGGGAAAAGACGTAAACGCATCACCATGTTTCGTGTTGTAAAACGAGTTTCCCCCAGAAGTGTTATGTAAAGTAGGGGCAGTAGCTGCTTGTAGGACTTATTGGAATGGCATTGCACTTCGTTTAGCTTACCTTATCTTGGATGATGACACAACTTATCAAATGGCAATTTGCTTGTCAACGCCGGTCGCATCTGGCACGCCACCGCCAGTCCACCCTCCCAGTTAAGAGCCCCTGAGGCCCCCTTTAATCGCCTCTTACGACAGGTAGGGTATACCGTGTTATTCTACCGCCCCCATCTACAGGGGGACCACGGCGCCAGACAGTAAAATCTCTGCGTCTTAATGATCAAGGCCACCAGGTGGTGGTGGTGGTGGTGGTGGTGGTGGTGGTGGTGGTGGTGGTGGTGGTGGTGGTGGTGATTATTGTTTTAAGAGAAAGTACAACTAGGCAACCATCCTCTATATAACACTAATCAGAGAGAAAAAACGGAAGGTGTCCGACACTTCGAAAAATGAAGGTATCGGCCAAAGGAAGACAAAGGCCACGAAGGGCATGGAAATGAATGACTCCGTAGGCCTCCATACGTAATACCGTCGAGGTCTGAAAAGGACAATAGTTGACCAAGAGAGGTCAGATCTGAGGAGGAGGAGCCTGGCACAAGTAAGTGGAAGCAATGCTAGGACTCAACGGAGGGCCCCGTGGTCGCCAACCAACGCTCCAAAGTTCAGAGCCCTTGAGGCCCCTTTTAGTCGCCTCTTACGACAGGCAGGGTATACCGTGGATGTTATTCCACCAGCCCCACCCACAGGGAAAAGGTGGAGAGGGGGGAGGACCATGATACCCGCACGATTTAATGACATCATGTATGTTCTCTAGTATCCATCGGAGTCGGTGATATTTCTTTTCGCTTCTAGACTTTTATTAATCTGCACACAACAAAATACTATGCTCGTAACATTCTCATCTCTACACTGTTTGGAACCGCTCACTTCACTGTGTAAGGCACTAAAAGAAACATCCCCACATTCATATCCACCTGTCACTGGACGTAATTGCTGCCCATGTAATTTACATTTGTGTCATCTTGCTGATGAAAGCATTAAATGAGAATACATCAGGGATTGCAGCTCGCCTCTGTCAACCTGATCTGATATCTCATTTATCTCATCCATTAACCGCACTTCCTCGCCGAACAAGGATTAAAGCTCCATTACGTTTAACGAACCAGCAACTAAGCCCTCTATTACATTTAACTACACAACAAAGCACAACTGTACCAACTGATATAACGAACTTCTCTGATGGCGGCAATCTCCCAACATGGTGGAGATAAAGCTTAACTGTAAAATACAGTCGAACCTCGATAATTCGAGCCTTCATTATTCTAATTTTCAGTATCTCGAAGTAACTTTTAATTTCCCTGGCATTTGTTCTATTCTTCGTTCGTTCGTTCGTGCGTTCGTAATCAGTTTACCACCCAGGGTCGGTTTTTCCCTCGGACTCAGCGAGGGATGCCACCTCTATGGACTTAAGGACAGTGTCCTGGAGCTTCAGACTCTGGGTCGGGATACAACTGGGGAGGATGACCAGTACATCGCCCAGGCGGCCTCACTTGCTATGCTGAACAGGGGCCTTGTGGGGATGGGAAGTGCGGAAGGGATAGGCAAAGAAGAGGGAAGGAAGCGGCCGTGGCCTTAAGTTAGGTACCATCCCGGCACTTGCCTGGAGAAGAAGTGGGAAACCACGGAAAACCACTTCCAGGATGGCTGAGGAAGGAATCGAACGCCCCTCTACTCGTTTGACCTCCCGAGACTGAGTGGACTCCGTTCCAGCCCTCGTACCACTTTTCAAATTTCGTGGCAGAGTCGGTAATCGAACCCGGGCCTTTGGGGGTGGCAGCTAAACACACTAACCACTACAGTAGACAACAGAGGCGGACTGTTCTATTCTTCACGTGTACTTATTTCTCTGTTACTCGACATTCGGTTACACGAATTTCTCAATTTCTCGAAGCAAATATTTCCTCCCTTGAAGCAAAAACTTCTCTAACCCGAATTTTGTGCAACATTAACTGTGCAGTGCGAAATTTGTGGTTTGTGGGGAACAGTCAACAAGGAAAGAAAGGGTTACAGTGTTGCTGGGAGCTAATATGACGGGAACCTATAAACTAAAACTTCTAATGATCGGACAATCGGCGAAGCCTCGCTGTTTCTCGGGTGTGAATTAATTACCGGTCACGTACGAAAGCAACGCCCGAAATCGCGGATGACAAGCTCCATTTACGAGTCTCGGCTGCGTGGTATTGATGAGAAGTTTCAACGTGAAGGGAGGAAAAGTAAACCGTAACAAACAGAAGAGACTAGCGGATTTTTTTTCCAGAGGTGTTAACGGAGGTGTGTTTCTTGTTTCACTAGTGTATGTACTGTATCCTGTCTTCTAAAAGGTTACTATGATAAGTAGAAGAGAATTTGTTTGTATATTTTTAAATACCGGCACTGTGTTAAATTCAGCATAAGCCCATAGATACATATGGTTCAATTATGTGTTATACATGCTCAAAAACAGTATTTTCTATATCTCAAAATTTCGATAACTCTAAATAAAATGTAGATCCCGAGGTGATTCGAGATATCAAGGTTCCACTGTAAATTAAAACAAGCGGCCCGTCCCGACTTCGCACGAGAGCAATTTTTAATTTATGTTGCCTTGAAGATGGCGTAAATTCTTTATCTTCTGATGTACTGTGTATGGACGTAGCTGTGTGCGGCGTTTTTCCAAGGCTTTTTCGCCGCGTCGCGCTGCCTGCGTCGGTCCTTATTCCCACTCAAGGTTACATAACAGGTTACCCACAATGGCTGGCTTGCGGTCATTGGCTATTCGAGCGTGACGTCACACAGATACCCGCTCTCTGATGGTGGGAGCGCTTCCCAAAGGAATTCAGTGATTGCGATATGTTTTAACTAAACGATCATTTTAGCTCGTGTGCCCTCTATACCTGCTCAAACTGACTTTGTAAATAGTAGATAACGAACACAAAAATGTACAATAATAATAATAGACCTAATAATGCTATTTGTTTTACGTCCCACTAACTACTCTTTTACGGTTTTCGGAGACGCCGAGGTGCCGGAATTTAGTCCTGCAGGAGTTCTTTTACGTGCCAGTAAATCTACCGACACGAGGCTGACGTATTTGAGCACCTTCAAATACCACCGGACTGAGCCAGGATCGAACTTGCCAAGTTGGGGTCAGAAGGCCAGCGCCTTAACCGTCTGAGCCACTCAGCCCGGCAAAATGTACAATACAAGAGCTAATCGTGTCACAACACCGTGATTATTGCCAATAGGATTTTAGTGACCAGACTATGTTACTGAAATCCAATAATGTATTCTCAGTTAAACAACACTTAGCATTACATATGACCAAGTAACAAGTAAGCGAACAAACAGTTATATTATGATAAAGTGAATCTTACCGTAACTGATAAGTTTCTTCATTTTTTTTTTGTCTTCTTAACTTTCGCCTCCATAACGTTGACACGTTTGCTTACACTTTTTTCCTTTTTCCTCACGTCTGTTTAAAAAAAATTAACGAGCATATGTCGTCATTTTGACAAATATGGCTACCAGATCACTACTTAAATTAGGATCACTTGCACATATTAAAGAAACTAGGTCCTGTATTACTCCCAGCTCTCTTCGGGCTGTAAGTCCGTGATAAGAACCGAAACATTTCTCCATATCTCGTACAGTCTGTGACCACTCAGCTGTTGGCTCTGTAAGACCATCGTATGACATACTTCGAACCCAGGATCCCGAACAATACGTACTGTCGTATGTTCCTCCTATGTCTGTTTGGAAACCTAAGTATGGATGAGTGCTTTCGTGTTTTTTAATCATCCAACCTGCAATGTAATTCAAACCTTCGACCTCCATTTCAGTGTCAGTTTCACCGGCAAACGTTGGAACAGTATCATCAAAATAGCTTTCAGCAGGAGAATATTCTAACTCATGACACGTTATTACGCACTTCCTCAGTATTTGTGAGGAGAGATATTCATCAGAGAATTCTGTTTGCTTGTTCTTGTGTTTCTCTATTTTACCCGCATTATTTACGAGAAAAATCATCCGAAGACGATAAAGAGCACAGGTGGTCGTGTAATCCTCCTCTATAACGGATCTGGGAAAACAAATTCTCGAGTGAATCTTGGTTCAGTCGGTGTTCATGTTCTGTACTTCATTCCTAGATTCTGAACTTCTGAGATCAGATATTTCGAGGAGGAAATAGTCACAAGGATAGCTTTCTGGAACACTTGCTTAACTTTTTCCCCTTGCAGGTCATACTGTTAATAAGACCACACATTATATCTAAAATTTCGTCTTTTTGTTTCAACTGAAAACCATGCGCATTTTTGCTAGGGACTTTAGAAATTGTCGGACTGTAGGAATTCATGAAATAGTACTAATTATGAACGGTTTCAATGAATTCACTCGTGCTTTCAGCAAAAGTTTCATCATTTTCTAATTTGAAATGACGTAACCCTGTAGCTACACTGTGTGACATTAATTCTGCAGCTTTTCTTACGTTCATCCTTTCGGTGCCCGTACGGATTAGATGAAATGAAATGGCGTATGGCTTTTAGTGCCGGGAGTGTCCGAGGACATGTTCGGCTCGCCAGATGCAGGTCTTTTGATTTGACGCCCGTAGGAAACCTGAACGTCGTGATGAGGATAAAATGATGATGAAGACGACACACACACCCAGTCCCCGTGCCAGATAAATTGACCAATTAAGGTTAAAATTCCCGACCCTGCCGGGAATCGAACCCGGGACGCCTGTGACCAAAGGCCAGCACACTAACCATTTAGCCATGGAGCCGAGTTTAGATGACTGACATTGGTTTTATGATATGCTTTAATTTCGTGGCTATCATTCTTCAAACCTTCGACCTCCCTTTCAGTGTCACTTTCACGGCAAATGTTGGAACAGCATCATATTTGCCTTTTTCAAAATAGCTTTCAGCAAGAGAGCTTCCACAGGTTCCTTCGATACAACTTTACCATCAGAAAATTGGAAGTCGGTGCCGAGAAACCAGTTCCTAATTAGTTTCAACAGGTGAGGGGTATCTGCATAGAAGTGCACTTTTCTGATGTCCGTGGGTTCAAAAACCATGTTTTTTTTTTCATTGATTCCAGATGCTTTCCACAAGCCTTGATTTGCTGCGCCCATGTCACAGACACATGCCATTACTTTGTACCCTATTTCCGAAAGACGAGAAACCAGACTGTCTAGTATGTCTTTTGTCATCCTTGTATCGAAATCGACGTAAATTATTTGCATCCAATTCTTGAACAGTCCTCTCACCATCACAGCTTGCAATATTGTGAACTGGGGCCTACAATTTCATCCTTAATGGGGTCATAATCGCAAGCACTTTTAACGCGCTTTTCGTCAAACTTGAGGACTGAAATTTTTTCGTGGGCTTTGTACGAGACAGCAGAATATCATCATACGCAGAATATCTTCCAGGATTCTACTTCCGTTTCGCATGTCAATTTTTGAAGCCCATTTTTCCAGCGTTGAAAGTCTAGGCGGAGGGTAATGCATTTTTTGTCTCTTATAAATGTAGGGTTTCTTCCCTAAATACCTTAAAGTGAAAGCCGCCGATATGTTTTCATCAGTCCAATTAACGCGTTTTTGCTGGTTTGTGAGTATCTTCATTTAATTTTCACTAAAATTCCTTTCAAAACGTTCGCCAGTTTTGTATGGATGCTCTGAAGAGAATTTATAACCTCCTACATTTAATCACTCCTTACGCAAATTACTTATAGATACGCTGCTTTGATTTAATTTGCTTTCCGCTGTCTTTAATTTCAGTTTAAGGACATCGATAATCATCTAACTGTTTTTTTCAATCTTTCAATTTCTTCAATCAGGGCCATAGCATTAACAGAGACTTGGAGTGGCTGGAGGAGGTGGTGAACTTGCAATAGTCGTGTTGTGTTCTGAATCTTTTAACAATTCATCAGCCATTTTTCTATTGCCCCTCCTTTCCTTTCTTCTTAATCTATCACGTGACACTTGTTCTATGCTACGCAAAACACCCATATTTCTAGACGGAACAGCGTCTTTGTTAAGCACACGTTTGGGAGGAAGCCCTAACAATTCGCCCTTTATATCCCTTTCAAAATCGCGATCAGGAAAATGTTCCTGACGTATTTGACATGACTTTTGGAGGGATCTTTCCTGGTTTTCACCCAGCTGTTATTGCACACAGCAACCGTACACCTCGTACCAGGCGTGTTTATATGCAAGCCGAGACAAATCAATTCAAATCAAACACAAAATGACCCTAGCGTAAGAAAGCAGTTGTTCACCACAAGGACCAGTTATAGAAAGCACCATGAAACTATAAAATCAACACAACAATTCTCTTACACATATTAAAGAAACTCACAGTATTACTACACAGACTTTTAGCGAGACTGGCGGTCAAGGTTACTAAACTTAGCGGTGGGTAACTGGCTGACGTCATAACCGAGCGTAGCCGAAGCGCTCCGAAAGCAGAAACCCCTGTTCTGGGCAACCTGTTATATACAAACCTTGAAGACCATTGTACGGATCTACTGTAGGTGTTAAGAAGGAAATGTCTCACTGGGGTGGTTACATTAACGATGTTATAAATAATTATTACAGGAGATAATGATAAATTCACAAGCGGTTTTTCGAAATGTTACCAACATTTGTTAAGTACATTTGCTGACAACATTAATTAGCAACACCAATGTAAACATGGCTTTGGTGTCTTTGTAAGGTGCGAAAAATGGAATTGCAAAGGAAAAAGGGAGGTATCAAAGAGTGTGCAGAGCAGTTGGTAGTGATCGTGGTGGTGGTGATTGTTTTAAGAGGAACTACTACTACTAGGCAACTATCCTCTATATAATACTAATCGGAGAGGAAAAAGAAAGGGATCCGACACTTCGAAAAATGAAGGTATCGGCCAAATAAAGACAAGGGCCGTGAAAGGCGTGAAAATGAAACTCACTAGGCCTCCATACGTAATAGCGTTGGGGTCGGCAAAGAACAAGAGTTGACCAAGAGAGGTCGGATAGGATAGATGAAATTGAGGAGCCTGGCACAAGTAAGAGGAAGCAATGCCAGCACTCAGCTAAGGGCCCCGTTGTCGTCAACTTCCGTAATCGATAACTGAACGTATGAGGGATCGATCCAAGATTAGTTGTACTGCAGGATCTTCACCCCACCAGGTACGCGTGAGCATACGTAGAATATTGAGTGTCTGGCCAGTTTTAGTCAAAATGTAATATGACAATGCCCTCAAAGGCGACTATGCAAAGTCATGCCCACGAGCCTCTTGGGCTCCTTATAGATACCTCTTACGACAGACAGAGGATACCGTGGATGTTATTCTACCGTCCCCACCAGCAGGGGGTGAACACATCAGAAACCTCACACTGACATGAAGAGAGAAACACGTGTACCAGTAATCATTACTGATTTCTAGTTTCTTGACACGCTCTCTGCTTTATGCAAAAAAAAAAAAAAAAAAAAAAAAAAAAAGTGGTGTACGAAATGGGTCGGACTTCACTGGCGATGTAAAGGAATTAGGGCCTCCCGACTCCCGACACCAATGGGAGCTCTAAAGTGACAGTGAACCTACATCATACCAAGAGTACACTAAACATGGCTCTCATACCGCATCTGTCCTTTTTTTTTTTTTTTGCGTTTTTTTGTTTTGTTTTTTGGAGGACTTACTTCGACACGAACGTCACTCAGACAACGCATGCACAATACTAATAGTTGCAAGAAACAATATATTGGGTTCTTTTCAACACAGTCCATGTACCAATACGGGGTCTCCCTGATCGTGGGGAACAGGAAAAGTCCATTACAACACAGTCAGAGTTACATTCATGTATTCATCCGTGTTCTACAGTCCACCTTTCCAACTGGGACAGTAGGCAATGGTATGATGATAAACGGGGTTAAAAGTCAGGTTGTTTCACAAATACGAAAAATCCTCTCAGTTTTAATTACTGCATTGATGGGGTGAAAGTTCCTTTTGGGGATCATTGTAAGTACCTAGGTGTTAATATAAGGAAAGGTCTTCATTGGGGAAATCACATAAATATGACTGTAAATAAAGGGTACAGATTTCTGTACATAGTTATGAGGGTGTTTAGGGGTTGTAGTAATGATGTAAAGGAGAGGGCATATAAGTCACTGGTAAGATCCCAACCAGAGTATGGGACCCCCACCGGGATTATTTGATTCGAGAATTGGAAAAAAATCCAAAGAAAAGAAGCTCGATTTGTTCTGGGTGATTTCCGACAAAGGAGTAGCATTACAAAAATGTTGCAAGTTTGGACTGGGAAGACTTGGGAGAGAGGAGACGAGCTGCTCGACTAAGTGGTATGTTCCGAGCTGTCAGTGGAGAGATGGCGTGGAATGACATCAGTAAACGAATAAGTATGAGTGGCGTCTTAAAAAGTAAGAAAGATCACAAATATCAAAATAAAGTTGGAATTCAAGAGGACGAATTTGGGCAAATATTCGTTTATAGGAAGGGGAGTTAGTGATTAGAATAACTTACCAAGGGAGATGTTTAATAAATTTCCTTTTTCTTTGCAATCACTTAAGAAAAGGCTAGGAAAAGAACAGATAGGGAATCTGCCACCTGGGCGACTGCTCTAAATGCAGATCAGTAGTGACTGACTAACTCTTGGCATCGTTCGCTAATAATCTGAAATAGTTCATGGTCATGGTTTGATGCATGTACTGAGTCGTCCGTTTCAGTAACATGGGCAGAAAGACTCAATCTCCCTCCTGACGTTCGCTTGTTTGTTCCCTGCGATGCATTTTAACGGATAAGTTAGGTTATTGAGAAGCCTCCGTGGCTCGGGCGGCAGCGCGCCAGCCTCTAACCGATGGGTTCCGTAGTTCAAATCCCGGTCACTCCATGTGCAATTTGTGCTGAACAAAGCGGAGGCGGGGCAGGTTTTTCTCCGGGTACTCTACCCTGTGATCTTTCAGTCAGTCATTAATAATTGCCCCAGAGGAGTACGACAGGCTTCGGCAGCCGGCACATTTCCTATTCTCGCCGCTAGATAGGGCTTCAATCATTCCATTTTTGATTCGGTTGAAACTGAAAACAAGCTTTGGATTTACAAGTTAAGTTATTGAGTTTATATTATGAAAAGTGAGAGTGAATTTTAACGATTTTTATTCATTCAATATAGAGATGAATTGCTATTTTACGCAAAAAGAAAGTTATATAGGCAATTCATTATTTAATTAATAACTTACTTAATTATTTATTTATTTGTTTATTATGTTACTTCAGTTCCATAGAGAAATGATGTATTCTTACTTGCCAATTTTCATATGATACGAGAAGGCATTCCATCACTTCACAGGCCGTTCATGTAATTCATCAGTCCCATAAACGATATCAAGTCAGTGCATGCGGAGAGAGCGGCACGTGAAGGGGTTCATATAGAGACAATGAAATGCGTGTTGGAAATAACTTATTATTTATGTAATAGGAATGTTTACATTTCTTCTAAACTGATATGTCTAAAACTAAGGTTTCTAGAAGGAAACCATAATTTAATTTCATCGACTGCAAATGTTAAAAAACATTTGAACTTTTAGGCTTTTACAATCGTGACATTGCCAGCGTTTCGTCGCAGTGTAGCAGTGGGCTCATCCGTTGGAATTCCACACCAAAAACTTTAATACTCCAATACCGGACAGTTCTATCTCAACAGCATTGAGTGGAGTGCGAACAGCGACGATGGTGACATCTAGCGTGTTGGTGTGAACCGCATACTTGTCTATCACGGCCGACTAGATACCTCGCTGCGCTGAGCTAGCTAGAGCGACGCATCAAGTCGGCCGTGAGGAGCTAGCTAGAGCGACGCATCAAGTCGGCCGTGTTGTCTATGCTACAGTTGAGAGAAATGCACTATCAAGACCGACTCCAATCCTCAGACCAAGACCGACTCCAATCCTCAGACCGTAACATAAGAAAAACATGGCGGCCGAAGTAGCCGGCTTGCTGGTATTGGCTAACACGAAAATATCACGTATATATTATATAAACGACGGTAATTTAACATGATAAATGTAACATCATAAGGAAAATCACTTTTCCACGTATGAAAACGCTTCGTCAACAAGTACGCAACACATATAATAAACTAGAATCACATATATTCTACTAGAAGAGACCAACAAGCTGATTATTTAGAAACTTAAATTCGTCAAAAAAACTTTTTCTCTTAGATTTCACTTCGCTATATAGATGAAAATACATGATAAAACTGTTAAAATGATATTTCTATCATCATTTTGGAATTTTTCAAAATAAATTAAGGTGCGAAATTCCTCGATTTATTCGCTCTCATTCGAATTATGAAACATAATTTGTCCCCTTAGTTTTGAAGGGGTGGACAGTTTCTTAAAGTCTCCACCCAATGAATGGGAAGTACACCCGAAATAATAATGTAATTGGCTTTACGTCCCACTAACTACACTTTTTACGGTTTTCGGAGACGTCTGAGTGCCGGAATTTAGTCCTGCAGTAGTTCTTTTACGTGCCAGTAAATCTACCGACACGAGGCTGCCGTATTTGAGCACCTTCAAATACCACTGGACTGAGCCATGATCGAATCTACCAACTTGGGGTCAGAAGGCCAGCGCCTTAACAGTCTGAATCACTCAGCCCAAGTACACCCGAAATGATTATGTTAACCCAATGAACGGCCCTGGTAATGTTAACATAATGTTGACATATGGCATAACAGCACTTCACACAATGATAGTAACCTTAGTAATGAAACGTTCAGACACTAAAGATATAATAGGTTTTTAGCCATTAAATAACATGAGTACAAAAGCTCTATTGACTAAACAATGATATTTAACCATATGGACGAGCTTAAGTTCGACGCAGTCTGCTTGATAACAGATAACCACAGCATGAATCGGAAGGTGTTGGTTGTGTAAAACCCTACGTTACAAACCCAACTAATCCCTCTAAGTCACTATTTCTTCTGTGTAACAGTATACAGATTGTTCCATCTGTCACACTTATAAGTTTTGTTACACTCCAAGATCCAGCCAAACATTTCCGCAGGCAAAGCACAGGTTACTGTAAAATACACTTGCATCTAAATCACTCGACATTTTGAAGCACACAGACACTGACGGAATAACACAATATCAGTTATATTATATCTAAATTAATATTTTTCAAGAACACGAATAGTTTGGAAGTAGAGAACTGGCTTCTCTAACCTCAGACTTGTTCTCAAAATGATGTATGCACGCTACAGTTTTGTCATGGAGTTCAAAATAATCACGATGTATATTCCTAATCCATTTATCTCTTAATGTTCTATTCCGTAGGAAACAAAAGAATAGTTGTATGAGAGGCATTGCCATAGTTAGACTGAAACCTGGTCCACCTAGTGCACTCATGTTTTTTTAATGTGTAAAAACACGATCAAAACAAGCACATTCTCACATTACTGTGTATAATTACAGATCCTATGCGTCCACTGACTCATCTAATTACGCTCGCACACTTATATTCTACAAAGAAACTAACATTTATCGTCAATGTTCATAAAATTACATCGACTACATACGATAACAACAAACCAAAACAAACCCACATTTCCAACAATTCCGGCTACTCGATTCGCCATCTTTGAACGATCGAGAGTAGCGTTAAGGTCTGAGGATTGGAGTCGGTCTTGCTCAGACCTTAATGCTACTCTCGATCGTTCAAGGATGGCGAATCGAGTAGCCGGAATTGTTAGAAATGTGGGTTTGTTTTGGTTTGTTGCTATCGTATGTAGTCGGTGTAATTTTATGAAAGTTGACGATAAAAGTTAGTTTCTTTGTAGAATATAAGTGTGCGAGTGTATTTATATGAATCAGTGGACACATAGGATCTGTAATTATACGCAGTAATGTGAGAATGTGCTTGTTTTGATCGTGTTTTTACCCATTAAAGAGCACGAGTGCACTAATTGAACCAGGTTTTAGTCTAACTATGGCAATGCCTCTCATACAACTATTCTTAAGTTTCCTGCGGAATAGAACATTAAGAGAGAAATGGATTAGGAATATACATCGTGATTACTTTGAAGTCCATGACAAAACTCTAGCGTGCACACATCATTTTGAGAATAAGTCTGAGGTTAGGGAAGGTATTTCTCTACTTCCAAACTATTCGTCTTCCTCGAAAAATATGAATTTAGATAGAATATAATTGATATTGTGATATTCCGCCAGTGTCTATGTGCTTCAAAGTGCTAACTGATTGAGATGCAAGTGTATTTTACAATAATCTGTGCTTTGTCTGCGGAAATGTTTGGCTGGATTTTGGTATATAACAAAACTTATAAGTGTGACAGATGGAGTAATCTGTATACTGTTGTCTGTCTGTCAGGTCATCAGCCCAGAGGCTGGTTGTACACAGAAGAAATAGTGACTTAGAGGGATTAGCTGGGTTTGTAACGTAGGGTTTTACACTACCAATACATTCCGATTCATGCTGTGGTTATCTGTTATCAAGCAGACTGCGTCGAACTGAAGGTCGTCCGTGTGGTTAAATATCAATGTTTAGTCAATAAATTTTTTGCACTCATGTTATTTAATGGGTAAAAACCTATTAGGCTATATCTTTAGTGTCTGAACGTTTCATTACTAAGGTTACTATCATTGTCTGAAGTGCTATTATGCCATATGTCAATATTATGTTAACATTATCAGGGCCGTTGATTGGGTTAACATAATCATTTCGGGTGTATTTGGGCTGAGTGACTCAGACGGTTAAGGCGCTAGCCTTCTGACCCCAAATTGGCAGATTCGATCCTGGCTCAGTCTGGTGGTATTTGAAGGTGCTCGAATACGTCAGCCTCGTGTCGGTAGATTTACTGGCACGTAAAAGAACTACTGCAGGACTAAATTCCGGCACTTTCGACGTCTCCGAAAACCGTAAAAAATGTAGTTAGTGGGACATAGAGCCAATGAAATTATTATTTCGGTTGTACTTCCCATTCATCGGGTGCTGAATTTAAGAAATTGTCCATCACTTAAAAAATAAGGCAACAAATTATGTTTCATGGTTCTCATGAGAACGAATAAATCGAGGAATTTGGCCCTTAATTTCTTTTGAAACATTCAAAATGATGTTAGAATTTCATTTTAACAGTTTTATCATGTATTTTAATCTATCCAGCGAAGTGGAATCTAAGAGTAAACGTTATTTCACGAACTGAAATTTCTAAAATTAATAATTAGCTCGTAGGTCTCTTTTCTAGTAGAATAATGTGATTCTAGTTTATTATATTTGGTGCGTACTTGTTGGCGAAGCGTTTTCACACGTGTAAAAGTCATTTTCGCTATGATGTTACATTTATCATGTTAAATTACCGCCGTTCATATAATATGTACGTTATATTTTTGTGTTAGCCAATACCAGCAACCCGGCTACTTCGGCCGCCATGTTTTTTTATATTACGGTCTGAGGATTGGAGACGCTCTTGGCTCTACACTTATTGGAAATATGTTTGTTAAAATAACTGAGTAATCATAATAATTAAGAATGAAATTTTAAAATATGAAATGCCTCCTTCACAAACCTCCAAACGAGCATTGTGTTAGCCGCATTTCGCCATGTCTTAAAAATTATAAAGCAGAATTTGTTAGAGGATCCACCCAGCCTCTGGGAGGAATATCTAACAACTATTCTTTCCTCTTCTTTCCAGTCTTTCATCAATTACCTAGCGCAGCACTTCGTATGGACTTTGCATAGTTTTCCGGCCGGATGCCCTTCCTAACAGCAGAGATATATATATATATATATATATATATATATACCGTACTCACTATTGCGTGTTTCTGTGGTTGTTTTTCGTATGATGTGTTGTATATATTTGAAGATGCGTATGAATACGAACATAAACCCGTAGCCCCCGATCTACAGGAATTAACAGACGCGATTAAAACCTCCGACTCAGCCGGGAATCGTACCAGGGCCCTCTGAACCGAAGACCAGTACGCTGACCATTCCGTGGTGGTGATTATTGTTTTAAGAGAAAGTACAACTGGCCAACCATCCTGTATTAACACTAATCAGAAGGGAAATGGAAGATGTAACACTCAGAAGAATAACGGTATTATTAAAAAAGGGGGGGGGGGGGAACGAAGCTATAACCATTCAGCCAAAGCGCCAACGGGGGCAGATAACTTAACAACATCCATGATTTATTAATATTTTGGGAAAGAGAATCTGTAATTAAGGAGCATGAGTTTTGGTCCATTATTTTGTCTTCTTCTTCTTCGGTATGGCCGATCTTCCCGAACTCTGCAGGGGAATTCACCTCACGCTGCTACTGTATCTCACTTTTGCTGTATTTTGAATTTTCGTTTTAACTCTGAAGACAGAAATACACAATATATATGACACATGTTGGGGTTACGTTAGTGAACTGCGATGTTCCTGACAAGGAAGAAGTGTTCAGAATTTCCCAAAGTCTCTGTCACAAATTTACGCATGAAGAATTACCATACACACGTATTAAATTAGTTGGACAAGTGCTCAAGCCTGTGCCATTAATACACTAAAATAATTTTCTTACGCCGGGCTGAGTGGCTCAGACAGTTGATGCGCTGGCCTTCTGATCCAAATTTGACAGGTTCGATCCTGGCTCAGTCCGGTGGTATTTGAAAGTGTTCAAATACGTCAGCCTCGTGAAGGTAGATTTACTGCCACGTAAAAATTCCTGCGGTACTACATTCCGGCAACTCGGCGTCTCCGAAAACCGTAAAAGTACTTAGTGTGTCGTAAAGAAAATTACTATTTTATTATTATTATTTTCTTACAGTAAAAACAGCTGACTGGATTCGAAACTCATGGCCTTCAGTTTTAAATTTCAAGACTACCGCGATAACCATTACGCTACAGGCCCACAAGTTCGGTTGTGAAATTTATGGTACTGTTTAACAACGTGGATCCTCAAGTTTGAGCATACGAGAGTTCCATATTTGTTAATATTATTGGTTTTACGTCCCACTAACATTTCTGTAGAGTATTTGATTGATTTTCTTAATATAAGGGGCATGTAATGTAACCTCACCACAGATGCGAGGCCATTACTTTTTTAAATACTTGCGGTCCTTATCAGTTCCCATGTTATCTTGCTGGGTAATTTGTTCAGCGCATAACACTTTTCTTGGAATATAACTGCAATGTTAGATTATTTAGTGACAAACACTGATACATTATAAACAACATGTCAGTGCTCCAAGTATCATACAGATGGCAATATGTTATTGAAGAGTTGGTCACAGCAAGTCATGTAGGTAGCAGCACCGACTTCTTCTTCTTCTTCTTCTTCTTTATCTGTTTACCCTCCAGGTTCGGTTTTTCCCTCGGACTCAGCGAGGGATCCCACCTCTACCGCCTCAAGGGCAGCGTCCTGAAGCCTCAGACTCTGGATCGGAGAATACAACTGGGGAGGATGACCAGTACCTCGCCCAGGCGGCCTCACCTGCTATGCTGAACAGGGGCCTTGGTGGGGGATGGGAAGATTGGAATGGATATACAAGGAAGAGGGAAGGAATCGGCCGTGGCCTTAATTTAGGTACCATCCCGGCATTTGCCTGGAGGAGAAGTGGGAAACCACGGAAAACCACTTCAGGATGGCTGAGGTAGGAATCGAACCCACCTCTACTCAGTTGACCTCCCGAGGCTGAGAGGACCCCGTTCCAACCCTCGTACTATTTTTCAAAATTTCGGGGCAGAGCTAGGAATCGAACCCGGGCCTCCGGGGGTTGCAGCTGATCACACTAACTACTACACCACAGAGGCGGTTTTTACCTTTCTACCATAAGAATAACAAATGATCGAGATCAAGGTCTGATTAACACATCGCTAAATTAACGATAGAAAGGTGGCTTCAGAAACGTTACACCTAACACTGTGGACACACTTTTTTCTGCAGTTGCCCGCAGACTGGCTTAACACGTGTGCGGAGGTAACTACACGGGGAGCAGCACTATATCTTCCCTGTCTATTATTCAACTGTTGCAGCGTCCCGTATCTGTGCAAGGGCGGTGTTATAATGCTCCTAAGTTGCTGAGATAATCTTTCGCCGGATCCAGCAAATATTCTCTGTTGCCGTGGTGTCACAAGCATTCTGTATAGGTCGATGATGAACTGGAGTCTGCTCATGGGATTTACCTTTCCATCAGAATTGTGTTTGTAAAACTAGTGCGTGTAAATTACAAAGACATGGATTCCAGCTGTGTTTAGCATAATATGAAAAGACACAATGACCATCGTGTGGTTTTCCAGCCGCAGTCTCTGTGTCATTTGATCATGTGTGTCGACACACCGCTTTGTGTCGCTATGCGTGTGGACCATTTCGGGTTTCATTGACGAAGTGCGGATGCTTTTGTCACATAAGATTACAAGCTTGTTTCTTCTGGACATGTCATATACATTAGTGTCGAAAAGTTAAGCATAAGTTACGAGTAAGCAGGGCAACAGGAAATAGACTGCAAATCGCACGACGCATTATGAACCTAGCAGCATTACGTGTTCGCTCTGTATAGGAAAGGAGAGATCCCTGCTTTGACTAGCGGCGTCGATTTCTTCATGCTGAGGGGTGCAATGCAGCCAAAATTCACCGACGAACTTGTACTGTGTACGGCGAAACTTTCATGAGTGACAGAAAAGTGCGGCAATGGTGCAGGAACTTTGAAGCAGGACGTACAGACGTTCATGATGCAGGCGGTCAGGGAAGAAAGCGAGTGTCAACCGATGATCTTGTTTCAACGAGTGGATCAGGCGATTCGAGAGAATTGCATTTCACCCCTCACCATGAAGAAATGGAATGACAGCACGCACTTCACACTTGGCGGGAGACTCTATTGTCCTAGGCATATTTACGAGCTCACTGCGGGCTCAGAACTCACAACGGCGACGTGACGCAGTCGACAGACGTATCAGAGACACTACGCAGCACATCTGCACAAAGCTTCATCGGATTCTCATTGCGGTTTTAATTTCGCGACCGATCGGAGGTTGAAGAAAAAACAGCCCTCGTATTTATGCGATTCCTTTTTATTGTTTGTACCACCTGCTCAACATAGTAGGAAACCATGGCTTCTCCCGTAACGAGTACTATCTTTCCCCAGCTGGGGTATGACGTCTATCATGTAACGATGCCCAGTGTCACACATAATTATGATTTTGATTGTGATGGAAGTGGAATGGACTAGTATAACGTGGAAACTATTCTCTAACCCACTGGTTATTATTATTATTATTATTATTATTATTATTATTATTATTATTATTATTATTATTATTACTTGTGAGGTGTGGCTATGAAGTTGTTTACATCTATTAGTATTATTATTTACGTAGTTATGTACGGACTTCATTTGGTATAAATCGTGATCGTATTATTTGTGAGGTTATGTCGCGAAACATCTGCTGTATGTATATTAATATGTGTTTATTTAATGTCAGGACACGTAATTAATAGTATATACTTCATTATCACCTGTATGTATGATGTATAAATCCAATGCAATGTTGTACAACACACGGTATTAATCCAGAACAACGTATCTTTGGCACCAGAGAGTTACAGAAATATCAATTCATTGTAAATAGATTATTGGAGACTCTCTAAATTACTAGAAAACATGTTGTGTCATATTCTTCTAGAAGCCTGTCCAGGCAACGTATATAAAGAGGAGGTTTTGGGAGTTGAGCGGAGTTATTTTAGAGAGGATTGTGAGTGCAAGTCGTCAATCGAGTACGTAAATTTATGATGTTATTTTGTTGGGTTGGTAGTTGGTCGACATGCAAGTGTTGCAGTCTTATTCTTATTCTTCGTAGTAGTGTTTTGTTCAAGAGGACAGTTATTAGTGTGTGTAATTTGTAAATAAAACTGTACACAATTGTCAGCATTTCGTGTGTATCTTTGTAGCTACAATTCCATACTCATTAAGCATATAAACCCTGAATGGATACTTCACACAGAACCCTACGAACTGTTCTATTCAGGGCTGCCGACAGTGGGGTTCCACCGCACATCTCCAGGATGTGCCAACTCGCTCGGTTGGCTAGAATCTGGTTGACAATTCACTAGCTGCACTTTTCCACAAACTTATCCCATATCTCCTTCTCTGCAGCAAACTTGATTGTTTTCGCTCTTCCATCGTAGCTCATTCATCAAAACGTTAACAATTAATTAAAAATCGGAATCCTTCGTTGTACAAAGTAGTTCTTTATCTACAATCACACCGTGAGTTATCAAACATATGCGTAAGGGCAAATGCTTGTCTTTGAGAGCTGCTGCAAATCTGAAGAGACCAATGAGAGAGCATTCAACTGTTTCACAAAATCATCCCTTACTGTTGGGCTGTGCACTATGTAGTTCTCGATATTTCTTCACGAATAACTTAAGAGGATCATTCGACAAAGTCCGGGTCGGACGTGAGCTATGTTCTTTTCCTTTGTGATCTTTCCTGTGTTCCAATCAGCTGTTGTTCCCCATACATGCCCATCCTTATCAAAATATGCACTTCACTGTTAACAAGATGTTCGGGAGGTTCAGAGGCAAAAGATGATCTGTTTGAAGTAGTGGCTTATCTTATTCTCTTCCTAGTTCCCTTTTGAGATTTCCTTTTCCCTTTCGTTGGTCGCTCAATTTGATGAATTCTTCCTCAGCAACCTTGCACTTCCTATTCACTTCATTCCTTAATTGCCTGTATTCTTTTCTGTCCTCTTCATTTCTAGCATTCTTGTATTTTTGTCGTTTATCAATCAGGTCTAGTATCTCCTGAGTTATCCACTGATTCTTAGTTGATCTGTTCTTCTTTCCTAACATTTCTTCAGCAGTCCTACTGACTTCATTTTTCATGACTATCCACTCTTCCTCTATTTTGTTTCCTTCAGTCTTTTCATTTAGTCCTTTTGCAACATGTTCCTTGAAACGATCCCTCACACTCTTTTCTTTCAACTTGTATAGATCCAGTATCCTTGCATTCCTTCCTTTCTTCAATTTCTTCAACTTCAGATGGAATTTCATGACCAACAAGTTGTGGTCAGAGTCCACGTCTGCTCCTGGGAAAGTTTTGCAATCCAACACCTGATTTCTGAATCTCTGCCTAATCATAATGAAGTTTATTTGATACCTTTCAGTGTCTCCAGGTCTCGTCCACGTATACAGCCGTCGTTTGTGGTGTTTAAACCAAATATTGGCAAGGATTAAATTGTGATCAGTGCAGAATTCAACCAGCCGACTTCCTCTTTAGTTCCTTTGTCCCAATCCGAATTCTCCTATTGTATCACCTTCTCTTCCCTGGCCTACCACTGCATTCCAGTCTCCCATCACAATTAGATTCTCGTCACCTTTTACATATTGTATTAAATCTTCTATCTCTTCATATGTTCTTTCGATTTCCTCTTCATCCGCTGAGCTAATAGGCATGTAGACCTGCACTATTGTGGTACGCATTGGTTTGGTGTCTATCTTTACAACAATAATTATTTCACTATGTTGGTCGTAGTAGCTTACCCGCTGCCCTATTTTCTTATTCATTACTAAACCAAGTCCTGCATTACCCCTGTTTGATTTTGTGTTGAAAATTCGGTAGTCCCCTGACCAAAAATCATGTTCTTCCTGCCAACGTACTTCACTTATACCAACTACATCTAACTTTAGTCTATCCATCTCCCTTTTCAGATTCTCTAACCTACCACAACGATTCAAACTTCTAACATTCCACGCTCCGACTCGTAGAATGTTAGTATCCATCTTCCTGATGATCGCTCCCTCTCGTGTAGTCCCCACCCGGAGATCCGAATGGGGGACTAGTTTACCTCCGGAATATTTTACCCGGGAGGAAGCCATCATCAGTACATCATTCATACAGAGAGAGCTGCATGTCCTCGGGAGTTAGTTACGGCTGTAGTTTGCCGTTGCCTTCAGGCGTGTAACAGTATCAACACAGCTAAGCCATGTTGTGTATTATTACAAGGCCATATCAGTCAATCATCTAGACTGCCGCCCTTGCAACTTCCAAAAGGCTGTTACCTCCCTTTCGATGAACCATTCGTTAGTCTGGTCTCTCAACAGATACCCATCCGATATGGTTGGACCGGCGGCTCGGCTATTGCTTCATTGGGACGCGCAAGCCTCCCCACCGCGGCAAGGTCACATGGTTCGCAGGGGAGGATATTTTACCTTGTATAAACATAATCTAGGCAAGGGCGCAAAATATTGCATTTTAAATGTATAGAAATACATTCAAAGCATATTGTTTTTGTATTTTTATTTAGAATAATAAGATTCAATGTTCGACTCCATGGCTGAATTGTTAGCATGCTGGCCTTTGGTCGCAGGGGTCACGGGCTCGATTCCCGACAGGGTCGGGAATTTTAACCATAATTGGTCAATTTCGCTGGAACAGGGGCTGGGTGTATGTGTCGTCTTCATCGTCATTTCATCCTCATCACGACGCGCAGGTCGCCAACAGGTGTTAAATCAAAAGACCTGCATCTGGCGAGTCGAACTTGTCCTGGGACACTCCCGGCACTAAAAGCAATACGCTATTTCATTTCATTTCATTTCATTTCATAAGATCCAATGCTTCTTGACATGTTAAGCCTATTGCCCGTTACAAGTTAAAAATTACGGCTTCTAAAGGTGTTTTCCTTGTGAACGAAAAACCTCAGCACTGGGATAGTGAACAGTAGACTGGTGTTAATTTATGAGTTTTGTAATGGCGTATAGCCTCCGGAGAGGCCTGGTGCGAGTATTCCGAGTTGACGGCGTATAGGCGACCTGCACGTCTATTGAGGTTCGGCCCTACCTACGATGAAAGCCAATGGTGAAGACGGCACATACCCCCCGCTGCCTGAGGAATTACCTAATGAAAATTAAAATTCCTGATCCAGCTAGGAGCCGGACATTTGTGAGTTTGTGTAGTATGGACTGAATGACGCTACCTCAGGCCTCTGGAAGTCAGGTTCACACGTGCATGGATTGACTGGCGCTAGTAGCTAGTAAACAAGCCCCCGTTCACAATGCAAACGTACCCGTGAACTTGACGTAAAATATGTGGTATTCACAGTGGAGGAACGTAACATGAACGTAAAGAGTACACAGCAACCAATCAAAACACTGCCATATTATTTAGCACGGAAGTCGGGTTTTGAAGGTCGATTCACACATCTCCGGGACGTGACGGCACTTTCCGTGAAAATAAAATATCGTCGCCATGTAAACGATGGGATAAGTTCCAACACTTCTGTTGACGTTATTTGCCGTGACCTTCAGTGCTTCTCCGTGATCCGTGCCGCCAATACGTATTCGCTCGCCAACGATATTTTCTTGTTTTCACGGACGTGATTTCTCTCTTCCCGCCTTCCTGCTTCTCTGCTTTCTTCGAGTACTGAGGTTATCTGTGTACGTTTGAACTGTTCTTTACCTCCCAAAATGAAGGACGAGCTGCTGATCGAATTAGTGAAGGCCGCTCTTTTCTATATAATTTAGCTGATTTGAAATATATGGATAGTGGTTTGAAGAAGCGTGTATGGGACGAAATTGGCGAGAAAATGGAAGCTGAAGGTAGGTAACTAACATTTTTTGCTTTTAAGATTAAGAAAATCAGTCTGTCTGTACATAGGCACCGACTTTGGCGCAGCAAGGCACTTTCTGCCCTCAACCTACAAAGTCAGGGGTATTAAAAATTAATCAACTTCATTTATTTAATTTTTCAAGTAATTATTTAATTTTTCAAGTAATTGAAAGCAAATTTAGTGTAACCGTGAAATTTTACTTCGTCGTCCTTCAAGCACTTATATAGAGTAGAAAACTCTCCTTCCTTACCCCTGCGTTTCCATATAGGATGAACCCACTGTTTCTTCCTCTCTTTCTCCTCTTCATCCAAAATTATAGCTATCATTAACAGTTCATCATCACTAAAAAACTCATCATGGAACACTTTATTGCCAACTTACAACTGCACGGAACTGAAGTGTGAGAACAGACGTGAAATATTCATGTCGGAAAGGACGGATACAGACACGGAGGGCGCCGTCACGTCCCGGAGATATCTGAATCGACCTTATTAGGCTATCTCACAGTTTTATAATTTAATATCTCGATGGAATCAAACGACGTGGTAGCGGAATTCATGTTACTCTAAACATCTCTTGCTTTGCTTCTGGGAACTGTGTACCTGAAAATGCGAAGTAAACAACGGTGCAGAAATTGGGTTCATCCTTTGAATCAGAGGTTATATCAGGGCGATGTCGGTGGTCTACTGCAAGAAATGATCCTCATCAGTTCGTTTCGTACACGAGGATGAATCCAGAACTGTTTGGCATTATCTTACAATTTGTGTCCCCTTTTCTAAGGAGTGTAAGATCTCCTTTGCCGACATCTATGCGCCTATCTATCACACTCCGTTCAGATGTTGGGGTACGGTATCATTTTCGTAAACTAGTACTCTGTCATAATGTTAAGAAATATACAGGGACACTGTTTTATCTATGACGGAGATTGTCACTCGCCCGGTCGCCAGCGCTGCGAGCTTGTCTCCCGCCATTTACCGTCACATTTCATTGCTACTGCATGTTTATGTTCACGTATTCTCTTTCGGTACAGCGTCTTTGTAATTATTTTCGATTTTATCATACATACAAACAAGGATTGTTTTTGAAAGAGAATTACAAGCGTTTCGTCGAAAGAAGTCATCATATCGTGCACAAAATACATGTTTACGTTTGCTCTGATTGGCAGGTTCTTAAACTTAACGTGAAGTTAACCGCAAGAGCTTGGAGTTTGTAATCCCTTAATTTTACGGACTCGCAGTTAGGTTTACTTCACCGCATTGTGAATTGTTCCACCAGATAACATGGCCATAAACTTCTAAGTTAACGGTAATTTTAACTTTACGTTACGTTTGCATTTGAATGTGGTTTAAACCTTAACTGGCGTGCTAGTCGAATCCATGCATGCATGGACCTGAAAAGTTGGTAGCGTTCCAACTTTCCTAATAAGAATAATGTTCTTTGTTTTACGTCCCACTAACTACTCTTTTACGGTCTTCGGAGACGCCGAGATGCCGGAATTCAGTCCCGCAGGAGTTCTTTTACGTGCCAGTAAATCTACCGACACGAGGCTAACGTATTTGAGCACCTTCAAATACCACCGGACTGAGGTAAGATCGAACCTGCCAAGTTGGGGTCAGAAGACCAGCGCCTCAACCATCTGAACCACTCAGCGCGGCCCAACTTTCCTTGCGCCAGTGATGACTTATCGCACCACAGGAATTCCTTGGCATCGTGTAAACAAGAAGAAATTAAAATACGCTGAAGTTGCTTTTGTTTCTGTTGTGTCGTGGGATCAGAATTTAATTAATAATTAATGAAAAGTGAAATTCAGAAAAAAAAAAAAATTCTTCAAGCATACGAAAAATATCGTTGTTTGTGGGACGTGAACTGCAGTTTATATAAAAACAGGGGTGCTCGAATTATGAATTTTGGAACTCGATACAGATACTGTAAAGATGCAAAAAATTCTCCAGATGCTAAATATCTCAGCGTAATTTCCAGCTTCAATTTTGGCGGTAAAGTATCTCTTATTGCGGTATTCTGCTCTCGTATCATTGGTGTCGCTCGTTCCAATAAAACTAAAAAATATATAAAAAAAGAGATCTTTGTCATTCGTAAATTAACTTTTAGTGAAAGTTCAGTTAAAAGTCGCCCAGACGCACCTACGCCATCCGTTTGTGTAATCCACTTTCTCACTCACACGCGACTTTTACGGCGTTTTCGTTCTTCGACATAATTTATCATGTTCTTAACCTACAGTGTTGTAACTATTCGGCAGGCGTGACGAATAAGTTCAACTTCACTCGTTATCTTCTAATAACCATTACTGGCTAAAGCCACTTCAAAATGACACTGGCGAGACATGCGTATAAACCTGTTCTGGCGTGCCAGTAGGACTGACGCACGTGTAAACCCACCAAAAAGCTTGTCAGGCATTAACAAGACATTGAGGAATGTCAGAGCTCGTTCAGAAGTCGATAAGGCTGCGAGCCGAGGCCTGTGTACAGACAGAAGGTAGACATTTTGAATATTGGATGTAAAGAATGGGAGCACCGCGTTAACACTAAGAAACCGAGCGACTGGCTGTGTGGTTTGGTCATGTAGCTGTCAGTGTTAATTCGGAAGATAGTGGGCTCGAACCCCACTGTCAGCAGCTCTGAAGATGTTTTTTTTTTCTTTCTTGCTAGTTGCTTTACGTCGCACCGACACAGATAGGTCTTATGGCGACGATAGGACAGGGAAGGGCTAGGAATGGGAAGGAAGCGGCCGTGGCCTTAATTAAAGTGCAGCCCCATCATTTGCCTGGTGTGAAAATGGGACACCACTGAAAACTATTTTCAGGGCTGGCGACAGTGGGGTTCGAACCTACTGTCTCCCGAATACTGGCGAAGATGGTTTTCCGTGGTTTCCCATTTCTTGCTACTTGTTTAACGTCACAGTAACATATGACAGGTTTCCGGCTATGGAAGGATGGGAAAGGGCTACGATTGGGAAGGTAGTGGCCATGGGCTTAATTAAGGTACAGCCCCAGCATTTGCCCATTTGCCTGGTGTGAAAATGGGAAACCACGGAAGATCATCTTCAGAGCTGCTGAGCGACTCTAACTGCACTGCCAACTCCCTCGGTGATTATTAATTAATTCGCGGTCTTCAGTTTTTTCAGTCATAACACGGAAGTGCAGTAAGCTCTTCGGCAGTGTGTTTTTATTGCGGGAACGTATTGGAAGATATTCCTTGATCGGGCATTTGAAGAGAATTCAGTGCACTCCATGTTCCAACCAGATCAAGAATTGTATCCATGGTAAGGAAGCTTGCAATGAGTCCAGATTGTGCTGATGATACTCGAGGATGCTGGTCCCTTATCTCAACTTGATGTGAGGCCCTGAGGGCGTAGGCTTTTGATTTGTTTGGTAAAATTCCAGTATTTCGAAGGATTGGAGAGGCGAAAATGGTTCGATTGAGATGTGGTGGTGGCTTTGTTTTGAGACTTCGGTAAAGAGGTTGTCAGTATTTAGGAAGATGATCGTGATGTGGCATGCGCCGTGAGGTGTTGCGGCATGTAGTATTGCTGGGTGGGGGGTATACTTGGTTCATGTGATATTGGTTAGTAGGAGAAGATTTCTGAGAAGTTGTGTGTTGAGGTTGGGTTGTGATGTGTGGCTTTAGGATGCTTACTGCACTCACCAAAGAAATCTTAGTACCGTATATAAGAATACATCGCGATCACTTGCTGAACTCCGTGAGGCCATTAGGAATGAAATCGGTAACGTAGATGAGGATACACTTCGGAGTACGTTACGACGAGTACAGTTAGTTATGAAAACAGGCGGAAGATACTTTCAACATTTATTCTGAGGAGTATCCGACAGTTACTCTGTAATAATAATAATAATAATAATAATAATAATAATAATAATAATAATAATAATAATAATAATAATAATAATAATTGTTACGGAGATTTCCGTGGTAGGTAGAGGTGAAAGAAGGTGCGGGTGTGAATAGGTCTCCAACTACGGAATTAAAGTTAAATGTAAAATTTAACAAGGTTATATTTTCTTTCCAAAATTCAGAAATAACAAGAATGGCAGGTACGGAGTAGCAAGACAACAAAGTACAATTACAGTATTTACAGGATTTGGGCTTCGAGCCCTGAAAACACAATTGTTGAGCAACTAGCCCAACCTTACGATATACAAATTTCAACAACGGGGCAGAAGACCCCAATCAAACCCTGGAGCACTTGCTCCAAATTACACCGTAAGGCCTCCTCGAGGCATACAAGACTCAGTTTCCGGAAAAGAGCCACTCGCTCTCAAATTTAAGCCTCTCCCAGGCCACACCAAACTCCACCTTCAAGCTGTCCTCAACGGACATAAACACAGGGGTAAAATACCCAATCTACTGAGGCCTATTAAGTGAGAAAAGGTTAATTATATGGCCTCTAAAATACCAACTTGAAAGGAGGCTCTCCGCACTCCTAATACACTTTATTTAAAACCTACTTGGCACTAGGCCGTTAATGCAAGGGCTAATCCCATACTACAGAGGTGACTTCAGAAAAGAACAATTTACATTATATTAACGAAGAATAGGTTGAGAAAAATAAGTTCACCTCAAAACAATATGATTGGGAGCTCGAGAGGGTTAAGCACTCTCTATCCCGATATGCAGTTTAAAAGATGAAATAGATACAAGTTTCTTTACATTTTAAGGAAGGTTACATAATGGAAAAAGCTTCGGACCCGCCCCGAGAGTTAAACTGCTGAGCTAGCAAACAAAAGAAGTTATTAATTGGCCATTACCTTGTTGTTGACCGCTGCCGAAGAAAGAGGCGCTTCCCGCCCCCTGCTATGTACTTTACACACTGAAAGATGGAACAGAAGTGGCGCAGAGACCCTAAAATCAGCAGTTTATATACTCTCGCGGAAGGTTCTAGGCGTTAGGGGAATGAGAACACCCGCCCACAATCACTTTATTGGAGAATGAAGAGAAACCCCTACACAAAATGAAGAAGAAACACATTATTGGTGGAAAATTAATTTCAGAAATTCGGAATTGGCTAGATTTAAAACAAGGGGAAAGAAAGGGGTAATATTGCCAACTTAACCAATGACTAAAAGAAATTTAACAAAGAACAAACTTTTGAAATAAAATTTTCTCCAAAGAACAGTTCTTTTTCTTCGCACTAGGGTGCACTATTGTAGTTCTTCAGTAGTGTCCTCTAGAAGAGAAAGTTCACACTTCTTACTTCAAGCAAAACAAAACACATCAAAAATGACACAGTTCTAAAACTCCAAAATTTACAGGTAGTGACATCTTCTGAGAAAGTAGAAAATTAATACCGTCAATAAAGTTCAGACTTCCTCCAGCAGAGGAGTTTCAACTGGCGCACCTTTTGAATTAGCGGCGTGGAGGTGTACCGCCCGGTACAGACCTCCCCCCCCCCAAATGTTCCTCCAGGGGTGACACATGAAATTTGTTTGAAAACTAGGTCCAAGTTTTGATGTAGATGTGGAGATTAATTGCAGAAGTATTTTTAAGATTTGCTTAATATGGTTTGATTCAGTTTCAAAATTTTTGTTGTTGCAGGTGAAGTAAAGTCTTTATGCTTGTAGAAGTTGAATTCAGAAGATAAACTTTAGTTTTTAAAGTTGAGAAAAAAAAATTCTAAGTCCACCAGGTATTGCAGAAAAATCCAAGAGAAGGTAGTAATGTCGAACTGGAATGTCCATGTAGTTGATGTAGACTAAGTTGAATGGCCAGATCGGCCGTTGCCGCTTGCGTCCAGGAGAGGCCGCTCGGACCCCTCAAGTACCCTGAGATACCTCTCGCCCGCACCATGAGGGGAGCAGTGGTGTTGAAACACGCCGCGCCCGCGGTGAAGATATACAGGCTGCGGGCAAGTAGCAGGTCGTGCGCCGCACATCAGCCTTGGTCGGGAGGAGAGCTCCGGCTCGCCGTGCACATGTCGTCCTCGCTGGGTTCGAGGGGGCCCATCCTCAAACCCAGTCGCGGCACAGCGCCGCGCGGCTGCGGGGGCACTGAAACATAAAAGCTAGGCGGCAGAATATTGTTGGACCATCATCTTTTTGAGGGCACAGACTTTGTGGAGAGGTTGAGGGGCCAGCGGTGTGCAGATATCCATGGCATTTAATATAAGCAAGCCACAGTGTGTATAGCAGGAGACGGGAGCGTGGTAATGGCCGTGGTAAGGACAGAATGGCAGTTTAACGAATCGGGGGAGGTTTACAAAAATGCTTAAATATAGAAAATATTATAGAAGGGGCAGAATGCCTTAAAAGTGAAAACTCAAAAAAAAAAAAAACCTTCATATTCCTTTCAAGATAATATGAAGCACGTTAACACAGAAATTACACCGGTTTCACCTGGGACAGGTGAACCCTAAATATCCTCTCGGTGGCTGGATTACTTAATAATAATGTGACCGGCGTAAGGAAATCGAGAATGATACAAGGCCCATGGAATCTGGGGGCAAGCTTGCCCGCGGGAACAAAATTCTTGACCATAACTTGGTCACCTACCTTCAAAGGGGTGGGTCTCCGTCCACGATCATACCTTTCCCTAACCTTTTCATGAGAGACTTTAAGATTGGCTTTAGCCTTCTTCCAAAGATCTTTGATGTTGTCCGGATCTATTGTCTCGGGTAGGATGTCACTCAGAGACCAGAGGTTAGAGAGCGGCGTGTTGGGAACAAACTTGAACATCAAAGAGGCTGGAGTAAACTTATGTGATTCATGAACCGCCGAATTCAAAGCAAAAGCTAACCAATGCAAGGACGTGTCCCACCTGGAATGATCTTCATGATGATAGGCAATAAGCGCGGACCTGAGATTACGGTTAACCCGTTCAGCCAGCGATGGTTGAGGGTAATAAGCAGAAGTAGTTACATGAGAGATAGACAAGTCAAAACAGAATTTACGAAAAAGGTTTGATGTGAACGCCTTAGCATTATCAGACACAACATATTGGCACGGACCAAAAGAAGCAAAAATAGAATTTAGGCAAGTAATGGTGGACTGAGCGGTAGCCAGCTTAGTCGGAAATAACCAGGAAAATCTTGTAAAAACATCTACACATACAAAGATGAATTTGTTGGCATTTCCCTTCGACTGGGGGAAGGGTCCTACATAATCGATATACAGGCGTTCCATGGGGCGCGACGCTTGATGCGAAGACAGAAGGCCTACCTTGGTGGACATGGTGGGTTTACTAAGCAAACAAGATTTACAAGCTTTGACAAGTTCACGGATTTCACCGTCCATACCCTTCCAGATGAACCTTTCACGAATCTTTTCACGAGTTTTAAAGATTCCAAGATGCCCCCCCAATGGGGTCTCATGATAGTACTTGAAGATCATAGGTACAAGAACAGCTGGAACGACAACTTTCATCATCTTATCCTGCCCCGAAGGGCAACATAGAACACCATTCCTCAGAACATAAGGGACCACACGTTCCCCAGAAGAAAGGGTTTCCATTATCGGAGCCAGCGTCGGATCTTCACGTTGGTATTTCTCGATATCCCTAAAAAGCATGGGGGCATCTGTTAAGATGGCATTAACATCAGATAACATGGACTCGGGAGGAGATGAACTATCGACCGGTTCATGGTTCTCAATGTCGTTGGAAAACATACGGCTGAGTCCATCAGCGACAACATTTTCGGTACCTCGGATATGCCTGACATCGAATTGGAAGGCAGAAATACGGATGGCCCAACGGGCTATACGACCAGTACGACGCGGCCTACCTAAGACCCAGCTTAAGGCTTGATTATCTGTCTCCAGGTCGAATTTGACATGTTCCAGATAGAGACGGAACTTCTCTAAGGCGAATAAGACTGCCAAACCTTCAAGCTCATATATGGAGTATTTTTCTTCTTGAGCCGATAGAGTCCTAGATGCATAGGCGATGGGTCGCCTCCCTAGTTCAGTCTCTTGAAGAAAGACTGCAGCTACTGCTGACGACGACGCGTCCGTTTGGACGATGAATTTCTTTGAGAAATCAGGCATAGCAAGGACAGGGGCATTACAGAAAGCTAATTTAAGATCTTCAAAAGCGGCTTGTTGAGAAGGACCCCATTCGAATTTGATGCCTTTCCTACGAAGAAGGTTCAAGGGCGCCGCTCTATTAGCGAAGTTAGGAATAAACTTCCTGAAGAAATTCACCATACCAATGAACCTGGCGATACCTTTAACGTCCTTAGGAGGTTTAAAATCACGGATGGCCTGTGTTCTGGAATGATCGACGGCAACACCATCAGGTGAGACAATATGCACTAGGAATGACATAGAGGGCTTAGCAAAGGCAACCTTGGACAACTTGACAGTTAACCCAGCCTTACGAAGGCGATCGAGAACTTCTCGCAGATGATCTAGATGTTCTTCAAAAGTTTCTGAAAATACGACGACATCATCCAAGTAGTGATATAAGTACTCAAATTTGATGTCGGAGAAGACCCTATCTAGTAGCCTAGTGAGTACAGCTGCTCCCGTGGGGAGCCCGAAAGGCACGCGGTTGTATTCATACAAATTCCAATCCGTGGCAAACGCTGTAAGATGTTTAGACTCTTCGGCAAGGGGAATTTGATTATAGGCCTGTTTCAAGTCCAAGATAGTAAAGAACTTGGCCTTACGAAACCATGAAAAACAAGAATGAAGGTCAGGAAGGGGCACAGATTGTAACACCACCTTCCGATTGAGAGCCCTATAATCAATGACAGGCCTGAAGCCTCCTTGGGTTTTCGGGACTAGAAAAATAGGTGACGAATACGCCGACTTAGAGGGCCTAATAATACCGTCCTTCAACATCTGATCGATGATTTCTTTCAGAGCCTTCATTTTAGGTGGAGAAAGCCTATAAGGTGGAAAACGGACAGGAATCGAATCCGTGACCTCAATTTTGTATTCAATAAGGTCAGTAACACCAAGAGTATCAGAGAACACCTCTGGAAATGACTGACATAATTTACGAATACTATCAGCCTGCTCCTCAGGTAGATGTCTAAGGTCTAACAACATCTCATCCTGGGTAGGCGAAATAGATGAGCATGATACAGAATTACACTTTAACAAGGGAATTTTACAATTGAACGCAAATTTGAATGTGCACGACTTACTCTGAAGATCGAGCACAAGACCAGTGTGAGAAATAAAGTCCGCTCCCAGTATGATGGGGCAAGACAAATGCTTAGCCACAAACAGTTTGGTTTTCCATGTAAATTTAAAAATACGAATTTTGACCTGTACGGAACCTAGAATTTCTAATGGAGATGAATTAGCCGAAACATATTGAACAGGAGATGAGACATAGTCAGGTAGTTTACAAACAGATTTCAATTTAGAATACCATTCAGCCGAAAAAAATCGAACAAACACTGCCTGAATCTAAGAGAGCTGTTACAGGTTCATTATTTAACTCAATCTTAAGAAAAGGAACCGGTGCGGGGGTATCCGCCGCAATCCTAAGACACTCCTTGGGGCATTCAAGGGATGGATTTGAAGATTGAAATTTCCCTGATTTTTCGATCTGTTTACCCGGGGCTGAGTCTCGGGAAGATGGATTAATCGACTCAGCCGAAGGCACTAGTCACTTTATATTGTTGTTGGAAGTTGCACCAGAAGTTGAGCAGGAGGGGGTGCTATTCGAATTGGGACAATTCTTGGCGATATGTGAGAAAGTCCCACATTTAAAACAGCCTTGTGATGAACCAGCTCCATTCCTTGTCACACTAGATTTGAGCAATGGGCACTTGTTCCGAAGGTGGTCGGGCGACCCGCAAGCATAGCATTTACGGGGTGTGACTGATCGGCGAGGTGGAGGCCGAGTATTACTAAAAGAAGGCGGGGGTTCTTTCGCGACACGCAATGAATCGGCGTATCTAACTCCTTCCGCTGAGACGGCCAATGCCTCAAGTTCAGAGAAGGTTTGCGGGCACGCCGCGAAACACAAATATGACCTGTAGGATGGTGAAATGCCTTCCACAATGGCTTGTACAATCTGGTCCTCCGGAAAGTGAAGAGCAAACACCCTAGTATAGAATTTAATATCTTGGATGAAGTCAGCCAAGTTTTCATCCAAACGCTGTACACGATAATAGTACTTCTGAATAAGGGAGGACCTTGCCCTAGCCGGGATGAAGTTAGCTAGCAAGTGGGCGTGGAAGTCTTCAATTGATGATTGCTCGGCAATGGCTCTAACTATTTTGTCTGAGAGAATACCTATTGCATAGGGATAGATGATTTGCAAAATCTGACATGGGGAAAGAGAAAACACAAGGGCATGATCCTGAAATTCAACTAGAAATCTTAAAAATGAAATTACTTCACTGGTGGTATTAACTGAAAACTTAGAGATACCCCTGAGCAACATTGCCAATGGATGGGGCAAACTACTGAACCCAGGTGACATAATCGGTAAAGGTTTAAGTGGCAAAGAGATTAATTCAGAACGTACATTATTCAATGAGTTACGGCGTTCAGACTCGTTGTCTAATGGGGCAGAGATAGTTTGAGCAGCAACGGTTATCCTATTGACTTCTCCCTTAGGAGGCTCTTCCTCGCTCCCAGCATTCATCGTGGCGGGTTGATCAGTTTTGGGAGGAACTTCCCCAGTTAACAATTGAGTGACCTTGCTAGATAATTCAGAAATATTTTCAAGCAGCGCACTAGCTTCCTTCTTCTGAACGTCATTCAACTTTAGAGACAACAGATCGTTAACTCTATTTGAAAAATGAAACAGCCTAGCTTGCACACGCTTAATTTGATTAGGAGAAGGATCATTTTCATCAAAAAAACTAACTACAGAAGCTAGCCCAGTAGTATTCTCCGTGATCGTGGAAAGAGAGTCGTCAATTTCTTTCTCTCCCAAATTGGGGATGGAAATGGGCAAATCTAGGGACTCTCTAAGCTTGTTTGTGTCTACTGCAACCGTGCCTCCAGATTGTACATTTCTGATAGTTAACTCATAGATCAACTCTTCCTTGCGCAAATAGTTAAGATGGAGAACATCGCGAGGGCCGGGCATGGTGACAGAACAATTTTGAAAACCGCAAAAATTCCAGCAACTGAGAAAATGGTTAGAGTTCGGAACAGAACAATATTTAACCGTCAAAAGGGGCTAAAATGAGACCCATTCAACCACGCTCTGCTACCACTTGTTACGGAGATTTCCGTGGTAGGTAGAGGTGAAAGAAGGTGCGGGTGTGAATAGGTCTCCAACTACGGAATTAAAGTTAAATGTAAAATTTAACAAGGTTATATTTTCTTTCCAAAATTCAGAAATAACAAGAATGGCAGGTACGGAGTAGCAAGACAACAAAGTACAATTACAGTATTTACAGGATTTGGGCTTCGAGCCCTGAAAACACAATTGTTGAGCAACTAGCCCAACTTTACGATATACAAATTTCAACAACGGGGCAGAAGACCCCAATCAAACCCTGGAGCACTTGCTCCAAATTACACCGTAAGGCCTCCTCGAGGCATACAAAACTCAGTTTCCGGAAAAGAGCCACTCGCTCTCAAATTTAAGCCTCTCCCAGGCCACACCAAACTCCACCTTCAAGCTGTCCTCAACGGACATAAACACAGGGGTAAAATACCCAATCTACTGAGGCCTATTAAGTGAGAAAAGGTTAATTATATGGCCTCTAAAATACCAACTTGAAAGGAGGCTCTCCGCACTCCTAATACACTTTATTTAAAACCTACTTGGCACTAGGCCGTTAATGCAAGGGCTAATCCCATACTACAGAGGTGACTTCAGAAAAGAACAATTTACATTATATTAACGAAGAATAGGTTGAGAAAAATAAGTTCACCTCAAAACAATATGATTGGGAGCTCGAGAGGGTTAAGCACTCTCTATCCCGATATGCAGTTTAAAAGATGAAATAGATACAAGTTTCTTTACATTTTAAGGAAGGTTACATAATGGAAAAAGCTTCGGACCCGCCCCGAGAGTTAAACTGCTGAGCTAGCAAACAAAAGAAGTTATTAATTGGCCATTACCTTGTTGTTGACCGCTGCCGAAGAAAGAGGCGCTTCCCGCCCCCTGCTATGTACTTTACACACTGAAAGATGGAACAGAAGTGGCGCAGAGACCCTAAAATCAGCAGTTTATATACTCTCGCGGAAGGTTCTAGGCGTTAGGGGAATGAGAACACCCGCCCACAATCACTTTATTGGAGAATGAAGAGAAACCCCTACATAAAATGAAGAAGAAACACATTATTGGTGGAAAATTAATTTCAGAAATTCGGGATTGGCTAGATTTAAAACAAGGGGAAAGAAAGGGGTAATATTGCCAACTTAACCAATGACTAAAAGAAATTTAACAAAGAACAAACTTTTGAAATAAAATTTTCTCCAAAGAACAGTTCTTTTTCTTCGCACTAGGGTGCACTATTGTAGTTCTTCAGTAGTGTCCTCTAGAAGAGAAAGTTCACACTTCTTACTTCAAGCAAAACAAAAACACATCAAAAATGACACAGTTCTAAAACTCCAAAATTTACAGGTAGTGACATCTTCTGAGAAAGTAGAAAATTAATACCGTCAATAAAGTTCAGACTTCCTCCAGCAGAGGAGTTTCAACTGGCGCACCTTTTGAATTAGCGGCGTGGAGGTGTACCGCCCGGTACAATAATAATAATAATAATAATAATAATAATAATAATAATAATAATAATAATAATAATAATAATAATAATAATAATAATAATAATAATAATCGCATGGCATCAGCTACCGTGTGCAGACATTTCAATTTGATGCCATCTGTGTTCAGAAGATGCTACCCTCATGGGTATCGGCAAAGCTATTTCAATGTGTAAATAAGCATCTCTGTCCGCCTCTGTGGTGTAGTGGTTAGCGTGATTAGCTGCCACCCCCGGAGGTCCGGGCTCGATTCCCGGCTCTGCCACGAAATTTGAAAAGTGGTACGAGGGCTGGAACGGGGTCCACTCAGCCTCGTGAGGTCAACTGAGTAGAGGTGGGTTCGATTCCCACCTCAGCCATCCTGGAAGTAGTTTTCCGTGGTTTCCCCACTTCTCCCCCAGGTGAATGCCGGGATGGTACCTAACTTAAGGCCACGGCCGCTTCCTTCCCTCCTCCTTGCCTATCCCTTCCAATCTTCCCATCCCTCCACAAGGCCCCTGTTCAGCTTAGCAGGTGAGGCCGCCTGGGCGAGGCACTGGTCATTCTCCCCAGTTGTATCCCCGACCAAAAGTCTGAAGCTCCAGGACACTGCCCTTGAGGCGGTAGAGGTGGGATCCCTCGCTGAGTCCGAGGGAAAAGCCGAACCTGGAGGGTAAACAGATGATGATGATGATGATGATGATGAAATAAGCATCTCTTAACCCAAACTTTGAAAAAATATTCAAAATATCGAAATGGGAATCTGTGTCAATATTTTTCATCAGGTCTTTCACCTGTAGCTTGAAAACAGCTGCTTCGTTGTCTATATTAGGCACAAAATCAGCTGCACCTTTTTCAAGATAATATACAAAGAGTTCATTTTTTTTATTTACACAGCAGTGCGCGTCTATGATGTAATGGTTAATGTGATCAGCTCCCACCCCTGGCGGCCCGGCTTCGATTCCCGGCTCTATCACGCAATTTGAAATTCTCGCGTCAGCCATCCTCGAAGTGGTTTCCCGTGGTTTCTCACTTCTCCTCCAGGCACCTAACTTAAGGCCACAGCCGTTTTCTTCCCTCTTCCTTGTCTATTTCTTCCAATCTTCTCATTCTCTCAGTTGTATTCCCGACCCAAATTCTCACACTCCAGGACATTGTAGGGGTGGGATTCCTCACTGAGTTCGAAGGAAAACCAACTCTGGAGGGTAAACGGATTAAGAAAGAAGGAATTTACACAGCAGGCCATACCAATCTAACTCTTAAACCTTTTTTTCCTTTTGTTATTTTATGGTTCTTTTTTTGTGTGTGTGTCTTCTGCGGTGCAGGGGCCTATCTCGGCTCTCCCTCGGTACGGCCCTGCCTCTGAATAATAAGTAATAAGGAGTGAAGAAAACTGGGCTACACCTTTCTACGAAGTGTCTGTCCCGGGGACAGCACCGCTCCACTTCAGCTGATAATTCAGGCATAACTCGTAAACGTTCGACCACAGGTCCTATTTTTAAGTTCTATTCAGGAGTACGTTCATGCCTTAATTGCGTCGCACATTTTTGAAAACGCTCTATAACAAGCGTATGAAACATTCACTACTTCACTATCAAAGTTAGAATTTGACACAAGTCTCGTGAAGGAAACTGAGGAGCTGGTCAGTAGTGCGAGGCGACATGAAAGCTAACATTTCATGCCGCATTGGTCATTGTGTTGACTTGAGTCTTCGTGGACAGGAAACTCTTGGAACAGGGTGTTTCTGCTGGAACGAGGCGTGGTGACCGCGAGGTGGGTTACCTTGACGTACCGTACAGTACATACTAATCACGTGATCATTTTAACATTCTTATCACTAGTTTCTCACTAAAGCGGCCAAGGTTCGAATCTGCGACCTTTCAGATTCAATCGTAATGTCTTGGTGATTCTAATTCCTCCTAAAGAAAGAAAAAAATACCCCGGGGGCTTTCATCTTGGGAGCGTCGGTTGGTAACCATGGGTCCACTAGCTTAGTTTGGCATTGCTTCCACTTACTTCTACCATGCTCCTCACTCTGTCGGTCCTCCCTCGTTCAACTCTTGTTCTCTTCCGACCCGGATGGTATTAGATTGTCGAGGCTAGGGACTCGTTCATTTTCCCGCTCTTTGTGGCTCTTGTCTTTCTTTGGCCAATGCCTTCATTTTTTAAGTGTCGGACCTCTTCCATTTTTTTAATCTGATTAGTGTTAATAGAGGATGGCTGCCCAGTTGTACCTCCTCTTAAAACATTAATCACCACCACCACCACCACCACCACCACCACCACCACCACCACGAAATTGACGTAAAATTAAGCAATTTACTCAATTGTACCGAAAGGCTTAGGGGCCAGGAATGGTTTCAAATTGTGTCTTGCATAGCTCTGTCTAAGCATCAATAAACAAATTTTGAACATCATTTCCGGTCTAAATGCAGTTCAGGAAAATCAGGCTAAAATAGCTTGTTTCTTTACTTGTTTTCTTTTTGATTTAAATCTTAGCCAAATTAATAATAATAATAATAATATTGCTTTACGTCCCACTAACTACTTCTACGGTTTTCGGAGAAGCCGAGGTGCCGGAATTTAGTCCCAGAGGAGTTCTTTAACGTGCCAGTGCATCTACCGACACGAAGCTGACGTGTTTGAGCACCTTCAAATACCACCGGACTGGGCCACGATTAAACCTGCGAAGTTAGGGTCAGAAGGCCAGCGCCACAACCGTCTGAGCCACTCAGCCCGACCTAGCCAAATTAACTTATTTACATATTCTTTCTGTAATTTGACCCTTAGTTCAATAGCCTAGTGCATCTTGATTTTCTTAAATGTCCTCACCGAATACAGATACAGTATAAGGGCGTAAGCGAAACTCTGCACTGACTCACATTAGCGTTCGTAATGGTAGAAGAAAAGGCAAACTGCTAATTTAATCGACCGAAAAGCGATGATTAAGAAAAGGATTGTAATTTTTAGGAATAAGTAAAGGATATATTCTCATACTTGATTATACTTTATTTACCTACAATTCGTAGCTCTTATCCCCAGGATGTTTTGAACATTTGAGTTGCTTGTGGATATTTTTTCAATAGCAAACATGTGAAATCTGTTCTGAAATAGAAGATAACTATGTAAGATTCCTCAGAGGTATTGTTTTCGCGTCTGGTTTTTTCCTGCATTGCATGCTCTCTGACATAAAAGTAGGCTGTCTCCTGGCTCAACCTGCGTAATTATTATTCTTTGGTTAGTTCATTAAGCATCCTCGAGCGCCAACACTCTCGCTGCGGAGTGAGTCAGTTGTTGGCCTGGTTCGAACATCAACATGTCCCTTGTCAAGGAATTTGACTTCCAAAACATTTTCACAATAAAAACACGCTGGCGAGGAGAGTGTTATTACTATAAAAAACTAGATACTGTGAGCTACATTTACATACATTTACATTTTAAACATTTTTATTCACAGCCAATATCATGCATATTCATACGCATAAGGAGGCAGTAACAGGTGCAGTGTGAACACCACATAAGATGAACTTGCGTGTGGGCTTCGTGAGTGCAGATTATTTACAGCATGGCGTACAGTGAATAGCAATTTATATGTTATTTGTCCAGTAGTAGTTTGGTGATTTTCGGATATGTTTTACCGTATGTGGCATAATAAGGAGGAAGATGGAAGTGTTCAATGGAGAAGATGCGTTTCTTAGTAGAAAGGAATAGTGAGCGAGTTGGTTTAAATGATAGTGGAAATTTATAAGTTCGTGTACTTTGTCATAGTTGTTAAACTTTTTACTCGTAAGCTGCTTTTTCAGCGTCATGCATCTCCCCTACCAGATTTTTCTGGATGTTTCTACAATGGTTCAAATAGACTCGCAGCTACTGGACAACCGCGTGCAATCTTTTTTCTGTGCTATCGTCAGAGCCAGAGTCGCTGCCTGTCGCAACTTGAACACTGACCAAGTGCTTGGTAAACTAAAACACAAAACTCTTTCTGCTCGGATGAAAGTGACCGAACTAAAGCAGCTATATCCAGAATTAGTTTCCTCCACGTCCCATCTCGTAGTACTAGAATGTTTTCTTTATTACTGTTTGCTTTACGTCGCACCAACACAGACAGGTCCTATGACGACGATGGGATAGGAAAGGCCTAGGAGTGGGAAGGAAGCGGCCATGGCCTTAATTAAGGTACTGCCCCAGAATTTGCCTGGTGTGAAAATGGGAAACCATGGAAAACCATCTTCAGGGCTGCCGACAGTAGGGTTCGAAACCACTATCTCCCGAAGGCAAGCTCACAGCTGCGTGGCCCTAACAGTGCGACCAACTCGCCCGGTAGTACCAGAATAAAAACCCTATTCCATATCCCTTACTCCCGGCTTTCTCTCACCCAAAGTTCCTTTTCTATACGTATTCCAGCAATATTTAATATATTATCTATCAACAAGAAACTAGACATCTTCGTATCGTATCCTTCTTCTGTTACGATATTTGTCGTATAACTTAATTTTCCTTCCTGTTCTTTCCTGTTTCTGCTCTTGTATTTAAATATATTTCCCTTTGTTTATGTCGTTGTTTATGTAAATATGTATTATATAGGACTGTACAGTTTATATTGTTTATAAGTTTGTCCTTAGTAAATATGTATATATCTTTCATTTTTGATTAATACTAGTGTACATAGCTGGAATCTTTGTAATTCTGCGTTATGCTGTTGCTGATCCTAAATAAATAAATAAATAAATAAATAAATAAATAAATAAATAAATAAATAAATAAATAAATCATAGAACAACATTAGCAATAGCTTCCTCTTGGCTCTTTTACCAGAACATGACAGCTAGTTTCACAGCAACTTATCTTCACTATACTTGTAAAAAAGAGGCTTATCATTATTTCCTAGCATTTCTAAAATATTATCTTCCTTCATGTTTTCTTTACACTTCTGCGCACCCATCTGAGAATACAGTTGTGAAAGAAAAACACAAGACACACAATCATTGTTAAAATACGGCCAGGCGATTTACGAACCGCCCTCCGAACAGAGCATGTGATGATCAACAACTACAGCGTCAGAATAAACTCGGGACTGAAGAAGAGCGCATTGCTGACATCCCAGTTAACTCGTGTTTGTAACGTCAAGAGACATGTTGACATCCGAATAAACTCGGCCATGGGATGGGAAAAATTAAGGAGCCATATGAGTAGTTCCTTTCTTTTTAGGGTATGTTGTGGTTGCCACTGATCATATCCGCAAAAAACGATGAACTGTATATCCGTGGGCCTAGACAACTTAGATTCCTTCGTCCGAGTAATATGTTTCGGCGTGCAATTCTGTCTTGAAATCTAGTGTGAATTTGTGATTTCTGCTCTTTGCAGAAGAACTTTACGTTTTTATGTAGGCCTATGTATAGAGTCAGTGACTGCACAAATAGCTGTCGTATGTTAAGTATCATGCTATGCTGGAACAGTTCATATGTTGAAAACGTCAGTGACCTCTTGCACATCACTTTCATTATGAAGTTCTGAGCCAAGCGCGAATCAAGTATTCCACCCCAACCATTAATTCCATATCGCAGTTGCGAGTGAACTAAAGCAAACTATACAGCTTCAAGACTTTTGTTGAAACAACGTTTCTCATCAGTAAAATATATAAATGAGCTTCTGAAGTATAATGACCAAATTATTTGTATGAAAATCCTATTTTGGATAATAATGTATAATTATTCTTAGCTATTCAATATTTATTGACTTTTGCAGAGTATATAAATTGCATCTTTCGGTACTGTCGCAAGTTAGTGCGTGGAATCTTAGTGTTAGGTTGTCTGAGGATTGCATTGTTTTGTTGTGCGAAAAGCAGAGGAATTTTGTTTTCATTTAAGGTAAAAATATGATTACTTCCTCCAAAGTTTCAACCGTGACTGCGACTACTGTGTAATCAGCATATGAGGTAATTTCTGCACACAGATCATTTATATGCTGTATAACACAAAAAGAATTGGTCCTGGAACCGTTCCTTGGGGAACTCCGATTTTTTAAAATTCGATCACTTTTACTTTGGTTAATCTTGATTCGAACCTTTTGTATTCTCTTAGAAAAAAGTTTTTAACGAGATTTTGATGAATTCCACGAATGCCTACATTTTCAAGTTTTCTAAGGAGTATGAAATGCCTTTGTTATATTCAATAATATAGAAATAGTTCTTTTCGAGCTATCAGTGGCTTTATATAAACAACAATCAGTTTGGTCTAAAACGCAAATGATTTGACGAAAATATGTTGTACTTATTCAGGTAGAAGAGTAATCTGTTTTAATGCATTTCTGTAGTAATTTAGAAGGTAGGTTGTGAAAGAAATCGGTCTATAATTGTTTAGCTCTCTTATGACGTGAGTTATGGATTGGGAATATGATGGCAATTTTGAATGACTCTGGTAAATACTATTTTCATTAGTGATAGATTAAAAATGTATTGCAGTAGCTGAATAATGAATAACAGCCAACAACAGTTATAATAGTTAAAATGGATGGTGTCCGCCTCTGTGGTGTAGAGGTTAGTGTGATTAGCTGCCACTCCCGGAGGTCCGGGTTCGATTCCCGGCTCTGCCACGAAATTTGAAAAGTGATGCGAGGGCTGAAACGGGGTCCACTCAGCCTCGGGAGGTCAACTGAGTAGAGGTGGGTTCGATTCCCACCTCAGCCATCCTGGAAGTGGTTTTCCGTGGTTTCCCACTTCTCCTCCAGGCAAATGCCGAGATGGTACCTTATTTAAGGCCACGGCCGCTTCTTTCCCTCTTCCTTGTCTATCTCTTCCAATCTTCCCATCCCCCCCGCAAGGCCCCTGTTCAGCATAGCAGGTGAGGCCGCCTGGGCGAGGTACTGGTCATCCTCCCCAGTTGTATCCCCCGATCCCCCGAGTCTGAAGCTCCAGGACACTGCCCTTGAGGTGGTAGAGGTGGGATCCCTCGCTGAGTCCGAGGGAAAAGCCAACCCTGGAGGGTAAGCAGATTAAGAATAATAATAAGAAAATGGATGGTAGGGGTACCACTATAGGTTCACCCAGATCCACTGATATCATTGAACTCAATTTCAAGTTTAAGAAGGAAAATAAAACTTATTAAAATTGTTAAGGTTCGTATAGATCACTCTGTATGAGAATTTATCCTTATGTCTCATATCGACTTCTAAATGTGTGGGTTGGAACTTTAATAGTGGCAACATTACTAAAATGAAACGGAATAATTTTCACTTCTATCACAACATACCTCACTGTAAATAAGACTCTCCATTTGGATGCGACGCGCATGCGCTGTGGTGAGAAGTCAGTCTTGTGGGAGTTGGCGTTCTAAACAGCGAAGTTGACTGAAAATTCAAGGTGTCCGTGCCCTCACAGCGAGACAGTGCCATGAAGGTTTTTGTGAGGTATGCGGGGCGTACAGGAAAGTGACGAGGTGGGTTTGAGCTCTCAAGGAAGGTCGTGAAAGCGTGGCAGATGCGGCTTGGCCGTGTCACCGTAGTGTAAGTCAAGAGGAAGTGCAGGTTGTTGTTGCGCTATTAGTTACAGATCGACGTCAGAAGGTACGCGAGTTAGTTCACGAGACGGGATTATCGCATACGACTGTTCTGCGTGTTCTGAAGAAGCGTTAAGATCGCATTGCGCCTCTCGAAACTCTCTTGGAGCACTATATTCATGAAGGGGACGTTTTATTATGCCGTATTATTGCGCTTAAGGCTGCTCGTCCACTGGAAGCGACTAGGCGCGACTGTCAGTTGGCGTCTGTATTCCATACAGATCTGTATGAGTTTCTGTAGTTGGCGTTGTCAAGTGATTAAAATTATTAAAGAAGGTGAACAAAAAGTTGTGGTATTATTACATCAACAATCACAATAAGAAACCAATGGGGCACCCACCAGATTTGCTTCACCAGGCGAAAACCGAAGTGTTACTACTGCTTATGGCATCAGAGACAAATTTGTAGCATACTTCTGTGAACACGAACCGAATAATTGAAAATTTTTAGGTACTGCTTCCACTTAAATGTGTTTTTTTATAAATTTTCTTTTCATTTTATATTATAACAGGAACTGCACACGTTGCCGCATTGAACTAATAATAATAATAATAATAATAATAATAACAACAATAATAATAATTTGTATTATGTCCCGCTAACTACCTTTTATGGTTTTTGGAAACGCCGAGGTAAGGGAATTTTATCCTGCATGAGTTCCTTCACGTACCAGTAAATCTATCCACACGAGGCTGACGTATTCGAGCACCTTGAAATAGCATAGGACCGAACCTGTCAAGTTGGGCACAGAAGGCCAGCGCTCTACCTTTTGAGCTACTCACCCCGTCATATTATATAAATAAATAAATAAATAAATAAATAAATAAATAAATAAATAAATAAATAAATAAATAAATAAATAAATTTAAGCGGCGATGGAATGAATGGAAAGAGGTTAGTCAGACTCCTACGAACATGAAAGTTATGGTGATCCTTGTCTACGACTGCGCATGTCGTGCCGCAAGGACAGACTGTTAACGCACAATAATTCCGCAATTTTTTGGAGCATGACCTGCGAACAGCATTGCGAAGAAAGCGGCAAAATTTCCTGCATAACCATCCCATCGTGCTGCAGAATAAATCGCGGACACTTGTGGCCCATTCTGTAGTCAATTTGTGCTGTCGTTGCGGTTGCGAAGTACTTTACATCCACCATATTCACCGGACTTAAGCCACTGTGATTATGATTTGATGTCAAAGATGGAAGGAACCACATCGTGACATTCGCTTCTGGACTGTTCCCTACATAAACAGAACAGGGATTCTACAACTTCCACATCGCTGACAACGAGTTGCAGACGTTGCTTGTGACTACATTGAAGGGATATAGATGTATCGCAGAGGTATCACTTTTGTGTTAGTAGTAAATAAATAGTTACCACTATCAAAGTTCCAACCCTAGTATGAAGTCGAACCAGGGTGTGTATAACTGAATAGAGAGTGTTACAGAACAATTAGTGTACAAGTTACACGATGTACAAAATTTCGAAGATTACCAAATGTTTTGAAACATTACCGTGTCTTGTATCGCTGAAAAGAGGAATTAAAATATGACTGAACTGTGCCATCATTACGCTTCTCAGACTTCAGATTCACAAATTACGAATGTCGATCAAATACACTGACTGACAGAGCAAATGCAACACCAAGAAGGAGTGGTCAGAAAGTTATGCCAATTGCAGGGTAGACTGACGTCACTGAGGTATGCTCATGATGTGAAATGCGCCGCTGTGCTGCGCACGTAGCGAACGATAAATGGGACACGGCGTTGGCGAATGGCCCACTTCGTACCGTGATTTCTCAGCCGACAGTCATTGTAGAACGTGTTGTCGTGTGCCACAGGACACGTGTATAGCTAAGAATGCCAGGCCGCCGTCAACGGAGGCATTTCCAGCAGACAGACGACTTTACGAGGGGTATGGTGATCGGGCTGAGAAGGGCAGGTTGGTCGCTTCGTCAAATCGCAGCCGATACCCATAGGGATGTGTCCACGGTGCAGCGCCTGTGGCGAATATGGTTGGCGCAGGGACATGTGGCACGTGCGTGGGGTCCAGGCGCAGCCCGAGTGACGTCAGCACGCGAGGATCGGCGCATCCGCCGCCAAGCGGTGGCAGCCCCGCACGCCACGTCTACCGCCATTCTTCAGCATGTGCAAGACACCCTGGCTGTTCCAATATCGACCAGAACAATTTCCCGTCGATTGGTTGAAGGAGGCCTGCACTCCCGGCGTCCGCTCAGAAGACTACCATTGACTCCACAGCATAGACGTGCACGCCTGGCATGGTGCCGGGTTAGAGCGACTTGGATGAGAGAATGGCGGAACGTCGTGTTCTCCGATGAGTCACGCTTCTGTTCTGTCAGTGATAGTCACCCTAGACGAGTGTGGCGTCGGCGTGGAGAAAGGTCAAATCCGGCAGTAACTGTGGAGCGCCCTACCGCTAGACAACGCGGCATCATGGTTTGGGGCGCTATTGCGTATGATTCCACGTCACCTCTAGTGCGTATTCAAGGCACGTTAAATGCCCACCGCTACGCGCAGCATGTGCTGCGGCCGGTGGGACTCCCGTACCTTCAGGGGCTGCCCAATGCTCTGTTTCAGCAGGATAATGCCCGCCCACACACTGCTCGCATCTCCCAACAGGCTCTACGAGGTGTACAGGTGCTTCCGTAGCCAGCGTACTCTCCGGATCTCTCACGAATCGAACACGTGTGGGATCTCATTGGACGCCGTTTGCTAACTCTGCCCCAGCCTCGTACGGACGACCAACTGTGGCAAATGGTTGACAGAGAATGGAGAACCATCCCTCAGGACACCATCCGCACTCTTATTGACTCTGTACCTCGACGTGTTTCTGCGTGCATCGCCGCTCGCGGTGGTCCTACATCCTACTGAGTCGATGCCGTGCGCATTGTGTAACCTGCATATCGGTTTGAAATAAACATCAATTATTCGTCCGTGCCGTCTCTGGTTTTTTCCCAACTTTCATCCCTTTCGAACCACTCCTTCTTGGTGTTGCATTTGCTCTGTCAGTCAGTGTATAAACGGAATTTTTGTTCCTGATCATCAACAGTTGGCAGGACTGGCCCCGCGCTTCTGCTATGTCAAATACAGTAGAGAAAATACGCGACACTCAGCGAGATATTCAGGGACAGCTATTAGAGCTCTCTCTCTAGCGGATTGACCTGAAAACTACTGATTCTGCCATAAGAGCACGTGTATTTGTGTGTGAAGTTTATGGTGTTATTTATGCGTTTTCAGTGAGTTGACATAATTAAATAGTAGCGTGTGTCATTCCTTGATATCTCCTCTCAACATGAGGGGAAAGGTATGTGCTCTGTTTGGCTGCAGTAACTATGAAGTAGAGAAGAACGCGCGGTCTTTCTTTTGCTTCCCTCGTGACAAGAAAATGTAAGTAATATTGTGTTTGCATGTATATTATTCCAGTGACAAAGAGATTTTTATAGTACTTCATAATCTTCTGACCTGCTCAACCCATATTTTAACTGGCTTAAAATATAATACGCATATTTTATTGTATAGTGCAGCAGTTAACCTTCAATACCGATGTGTTGTTGTAGGTGTGATCTGTGGGTTTTGAAATGTCACAGAAGTGATTTGGATAAGGTGTACAAGAAAGAAGGGACGTTACGCTTATATAAGAATTATAAGATCTGTTCAAATCATTTCCAGGCCAGCGACTTTAAAAATCCTCGACTATACAGCCAAGGGTATGTTACATTTTTACTCTAATTGTACGTAAATATTCCTCAAAGCATCACTATCGACAACATTTTCACCTTTCTTTCTTTTATCCCTCTTCTCTGATTAAAGCCGAGATTTTATAGATTTTCTTTCTGTTAGTAGGCTTCATGTTAAGAGGAAAATTGTCCAGCTTTTAAATGTTAAATCATTGCATCATGTGTGTAAGTTATGTGCCGATATTTTTATTGACAAGTGTCTTAATGTGATGATACAATGTTTTTAAATGAGAAAAAAGAAAAATCTAACCGTAAAAGTTCAGGCAGGAATGCTAAAGCAAAAAAAGTCATGCATAAATGAAAGATAAAGCCATTTCACAGCAGTCCATTTCACATCTTGTTTATATGTCTAATTTCAGTCTTTAAATAATAGTCTAACCTTTTAAATAATTCTTCATTCATTTATCCAGAATTGCTTTAGCAACTTGGAAGTTAATATCTCAATAATACTTTCTTTCTAGACGTAATTTATTTATTCATTTTCGTATATGATTTTCTATTGATATTTGAATTTAGCGCGACTTTTCAGGTCAAGTCACTAGGAGCGCCACCGTCGAATTGTCTCCCATTTTAACAAGGCTAAATCCGTAAGTGTCGCGTATTGTCTCTATGCTTACACGGACCGTTAGGAGTGGGAAGAGCGTGCTGTTAGATATTTCTCGCCGTTTCATCAGTAACGCTCACGATGTCGGAGCAACAGGTGCACACCTCTACTGCGCAACTCATAATTATAAAAAATCTTGTCCGATTCGTTGGTTGAATGGTCAGCGTACTGACCTTCGGTTCAGAGGGTCCAGGGTTCGATTCCCGACCGGGTCGGGGATTTTAACTTTCATTGGTTAATTCCATTGGCTCGGGGATGGGTGTTTGTGCTGTCCCCAACATCCTTGCACCTCACACACCACACATAACACTATCCTACACCACAATAACACGCAGTTACCTAAACATGGCAGATGACGCCCACCTTCATCGGAGGGTCTGCCTTGCGAGGGCTGCACTCGGCTAGAAATAGCCACACGATATTATTAAAATTATACACAATCTTGCTCGTGGAGGAGTTACATCGGCGGAAATTTTCCAGAGATTGACTGCACAGTTTTGCAACCGTTGTTATGGGATCGTCGGGGCATTTTGCTGATTGATCAGTGCTGCTTACTACTGAGAGCTGAGGGTTGCATATCGCCGCGAAATATGAGACCAATCGATTCGACAATGCGCGGCCCCACACTGCAGCTCTAAGTGTCTCCAAGCTACAGGAAATGCACTGGACAACACTCGATCATCCTCCTTACAGCCCGGACTTACCGCCCTGCGATATCCATTTGTTCGGACCGCTTAAAGAAGCTCTAGAAGGGTAACGATTTGAAGACGACGAGAGTGTGGAAGACTAACTGGCTGGTGACACGACCCTGTACTTTTTACGATGAGGGCATCAAAAAGCTGCCCAAACGCTGGGACAAATACATTTCCAAAGCAGCAAACTATGTGGAAAAATAAATTGTAATTGCCTTGTGTTTTTCAATAAATGAATTTAAATAAAAAATAAAAATCCTTTTATATTTGATCCCCCCTCGTGTAACCGCACGAAATCATGGAACTTACAAAGGCGCTCTCGCCGACTGGCATGGAATGATATGGAGTGGTACGGTTCGCGCATGACTCTTCTTTTATTTTTCCAGCCATAGTCTCCTTTTCTCAGCAGTCCTTTCCGTCTCCAAATAGGAAGAAAACTCCATCTCACTGGCCATTTTAATAACATGTTCGTTGTCGTCTCCTTGTTTTCTTTCCGAAGATCTTAACTTGGAAATTGTTTTGAAAAGGAGTATCATGCCAAGTGTCTCCCCTCTCCTACTTCTTGCAAAACCATCTCATTGCTTAGTCAAGCTAGTTCTGGTAATTCAACTCGAGACGAGCTTCCTCCCGTTTTACTAACGACCAAGTTTCATACCTATATATCAAGACTAACTAATTAATCCCATGGCACTAAAACCTTGAAGGGCCTTGTCCTACCAAGCGACCACTGCTCAGCCCGAAGGCCTACAGATTTCGAGGTGTCGTGTGGCCAGGATGACGAACCCTCTCGGCCGTTATTCTTGGCTTTCTAGACCGGGTTGCCATCTCACCGTCAGATAGCTCCTCAATTCTAATCACGGAGGCTGAGTGGACCTCGAACCAGCCCTCAGATCCAGGTATAAATCCCCGATCTGGAGGGGAATCGAACAAGCGGCCTCAGGGTAAGAGACAGACACGCTACCCCTACACCACGGGCCGGCACGAGTCAAGACACTCGTTACAAGTGTTTTTAGGCCTCTTCTTAGTGTGGACGGGAGGCTGATGTATTTTTTGGTCCTTTTTATTCTGGAAAGTGTTGTTGTCCAGTGCTTTTCTTCTCAGGATTTAGTCGACACATCCGTTATTTTCCTCAACATTGCTACCGGGATAAGAAAACTCGACTACCTCCTCGAGTCGCTCTCTGCCTGTTCTTAAGTCGGTCCTTCCTACATCTCCCTTCTTATCTGTAAGCATGAATTTTGTCTTCATCGCATTTATTTATGCATGTATTTATTTATTTATTTATTTATTTATTTATTTATTTATTTATTTATTTATTTATATGTTATTTGTAGCTTGAGCTTCGTAATCTTTTTGGTTTAAGACCCTAAACATTTTATTCAGCTACTTCTCCGAGTGTGCCATCCGTAAATCTGATGCAGGAATACGCATACCACTGATTTGAATTCCGCAGAACGAGTGGCTGCCCGGTTTGGACCATGTAGTTGACAGCTTGCATCTGGGAGATAGTGGGTTCGAACCCCACTGTCGACAGCCCTGAAGATGGTTTTCCGTGGTTTCTTATCTTCATACCAAGCAAATGCTGGGGTTGTGCAATAATTAAGGTCTCGATCGATTCCTTCCTACTCCTAGCCCTTTCCTTTCCTATCGCCGACATAAGATCTCTCTGTGTCGATGAAACGTAAATAAAATTATATAAAAGAACACTTTTCCCTTTGCGAAAATCAAATGATCATAAATATGTCTCCCAGTCATGACCATCCATCAACGGCTGCTAATTTCAGATATCACCCACCGTAAGGCATAGCCTGCTCGGTTGCTAGGTAATATTGTCTGGCCATCCATCCATACTTTACATCACAGCCTGTACTGTTGCTACGTAACATTGTCTGGCCATCCGTCCACACCTTACATCACTGCCTGCACGGTGCTAGGTAACGTTGTCTGGCCAGCCATCCATATCTTACATCACTGCCTGCATGGTTGCTAGGTAACATTGTCTGGGCAACCATCCAAACCTTATATCACTGCCTCCACCGTTGCTAGGTAACATTGTCCGGCCATCCATACTTTACATGACAGCCTGCGCGGTTGCTAGGTAACATTGTCTGGCCAACCATCCATATCTTACATCACTGCCTCCACCGTTGCTAGGTAACATTGTCTGGCCAACCATCCATGGATTACATCACAGCCTGCGTGCTTGTTAGGTAACATTGTCTGGCCAGCCATCCATATCTTGCATCACTGCCTGCACGGTTGCTAGGTAACATTCTCTGGCCATCCATACTTTACATCACAGCCTGCACAGTTGCTAGGTAGCATTGCTAGTTGTTTTACGTCGCACCCACAGGTAAGTATTATGGCGACGATGGGACAGGAAAGGGCTAGGAGTGGGAAGGAACCGGCCGTGGCCTTAATTAAGGTACAGCCCCAGCATTTGCCTGGTGTGAAAATGGGAAAACACGGAAAACCATCTTCAGGGCTGCCGACAGTGAGGTAGCATTGTCTGGGCAACTCCATACCTTACATCACTACCTCCACCGTTGCTAAGTAACATTGTCAGGCCAACCATCCCAACTTTACATCACTGCCTGCACAGTTGTTATGTAAAGCTGTCTCGCCATCCCTCCGTACTTTACATCACAGCCTGCACGGTTGCTAGGTAACATTGTCTGGCCATCCATCCATACATTAAATCACAACCTGCAGGGTTGCTAGGTAACATTGTCTGACCATGCATCCATAATTTATATCACTGCGAAACTACAGCGGAGGAAACTTCTGGCCGACAAACGCAATGTTAGGAAAGAGCGCACCGAGCTCGATAGCTGCAGTCGCTTAAGTGCGGCCAGTATCCAATATTCGGGAGATAGTAGGTTCGAACCCCACTGTCGGCAGCCCTGAAAATGGTTTCCCGTTGTTTCCCATTTTCACACCAGGCAAATGCTGGGTCTGTACCTTAATTAAGGCCACGGCCGCTTCCTTCCCACCCCTAGCCCTTTCCTGTCCCATCGTTGCCGTAAGACCTGTCTGTGTCGGTGCGACGTAAAACAACTAGCAGAAAAAAAAGAAGGAAAGAGCGTATGAATAGGAGAAGTATCAACTCCGAATGACCAGTGATTGCAGAGTTTGATCATGCAGCCATCAAAGAAATCATGTGACTGGAACTTTACCGTTCATAGAGAATCATACTTGTTAACGAGTGATTAGTCTGATAATAATAATAATAATAATAATAATAATAATAATAATAATAATAATAATAATAATAATAATAATAATAATACATCACTGCCTGCATGGTTGCTAGGTAACATTGTCTGGCCATCCATCTATACCTTTCATCACAGCCTGCCCGGTTGCTAGGGTTACTCTTCCGTCATACATTTTTTGACGCTAACTTCAGTAACGCAAAATTTCAGATGATCCCCTACCATGAGACATATTTATACAAAAAATAAAATGATAATTTCACTCGTCTTTCCCTTCATTGAAGTTATTGCCTCCTCATTGAATATATTCAGTAAGCAATGCGCATGACCGTGTCGGTAGACAGTCAGTCACTCTCTAATGTCTCTTTTATTTCACAAGTCAGACTTCCGTCGCGTGACATATTCTATGTTCTTAATTAGTAGGACAGCACCTTTCCTGTCCACACCCATATGTTTATTTATTCGCGATTACACACCATCGCACAGATTACTAATGAGTCAATGAGCTCGAGAATCTCAAACGCCGCAGATATAGCTGGTGTTTTCTTACATGAAGGCGTGTTCAGTATACGAAAGTAAGAAATGTCACGCACGTCTACGAACGAAGTTATTGCCGTCATTTTAACATGAGTAATGTTCTTTCTTGGCGAGAAACAAATTGCAGTAAATATCCGGTAATGAGTGACGTCATTCAACGAGTATTACTCAAGTGATCTGATTTTCCCTGCATGGTTTAAATGCGTGGCCTCACGCCTTTAACAGACCATGCTAAATACTAGTTTCTCTATGGATGAGCTACCGAACTTATATTCTCATGTTTAATTACTGCAATTCGCACGCATACCAGTAATTACTCAGCACGCAGAGCGAAGGGCGTGGACTATCGCCGAGCAAACAGTGACCTTTTGATCTGCGCAAAACATGTGAGAAGGAGAGCAGCATTCAAGGCGTAGCTACTTGCTGCCTCCAGAGTAGCGTTAATAAACGTAATGCACCCGCGCGGGGAAACCGACTTAATTCGCAGGCCAAGGAACATCATAAAATACACTATGCGGAACGTAAATGATACGAATCTAATCTCGTATTTACCGTACGTGTACGAGAGAAACACGAAGAAGGGGCGATAAGGGGCGCGCAGTTGTAAGTTCGTACCCTGCTGTCGGCAGCCCTGAAGATGGCTTCTCGTGGTTCTCCATTTTAACGCCGGGAAAATGCTGGGGCTGTACAATAATTAAGGCCACGGCCGCTTCCTTTCAACTCCTAGCCCTTTCCTGTCCCAACGTCGCCATAAGACCTATCTGTGTCGGTGCAACGTAAAGGAACTAGCAAAAAAAAAAAAAAAAAAAAAATGCAACCTGTCATATAGATAATTAAAAATTCACAGTTCTAGTCGTTCGAGTAGGCAACTCAATATTGAAAACATCCTAGGGAGATGAGGTACGAATTTTAGGTAGGCTAAATTAAATATAATTAATTATAAGAATATTTATTCCTAAACATTAAAACTCTTCATCGTTACCCGGTCGATTAGTTTAGCAGTTTGCCTGTTTCTACCACTACGAACGCTAATGTGAGTTAAGCCCTTATAACTACATTCGGTGTGGACATTTTTCAAAAATCATAAAAGCCTGAGGGCATTGAACCAAGGAACACGTTACAGAAAGAATTATGTAAATAACTTAATTTGGCTAGGATTTGAATAAAAAAAGAAAACGAGCCGGGCTGAGTGGCTCAGACGGTTGAGGCGCTGGCCATCTAACCCCAACTTGGCAGGTTCGATCCTGGCTCAGTCCGGTGGTATTTGAAGGGGCTCAAATACGACAGCCCCGTGTCAGTAGATTTACTGGCAAGTAAAAGAACTCCTGTGGGACTAAATTCCGGCACCTTGGCGTCTCCGAAGACCTTAAAATGTAGTTAGTGGGACGTAAAGCAAAATAACATTATTATTAAAAAAGAAAACCAGTAAGGGAACAAGCGATTTTTGGTTGTTTTTCGGGAACTGCATTTAGGGCGGAAGTGATTTTTGAAATTTGTTTTTATAGTTTGGTAGAGCTGTCCAAGACTCACAATTTGAAATCTTCCCGGGCCCTTTAGCCCCTCAGCTTTCGGCACGATTGAGAAAATTAGTCAATTTTACTTCTTTCATCTCATGGGGATCCCTACTTTGCCTGCTAAGAAAGTGTTATCACTATTAAAAAGAAAAGGATAGACAGACATGTTCAGTGCCCCCCCCCCTTTTTTTTGCTATTTGCTTTACGTCGCACCGACACAAATAGGTCTTATGGAGACGATGGGACAGGAAAGGGCTACGACTGGGAAGGAGGCGGCCGTGGCCTTAATTAAGGTTCAGACCCAGCATTTTCCTGGTGTGAAAATGGGAAACCACGGAAAACCACCTTCAGGGCTACCGACAGTGGGGTTCGAACCCACTATCTCCCGAATACTGGATACTGACCGCACTGAAGCGACTGCAGCTATCAAGCTCGGTGTGCCCTTTCTAGAAGTACATTTATTACGTAGGTCGAGTCATAAGTCATGGCAACTCTTTCTTTCTCGCGAACAGGAGACAACACGGAAAATCTAAGATATGCATTTGGAAACGTACGGTATGTGCTTACGTATGATGCCACTAGATGGTGTATGTAAACAACAGTGTGGGTCTAAGCATGCCCCCAAGTTCAGTGTGTGAGTTAAAGCGTCACAAAATGGAAGTCAACAAGCAGGAGCGACGATCGTATATAATAGCAGTTCTCCGCGGCAGAAATGCACGCCATTGCCATGCAGAGCTGCGGGAAGCATTAGGTGTGGCAGGTGGGTGGAGACGTTCAAACCTGCCGATTTGCCTCGTCTAGGCCGTCCAGTGTCCATGAACAAAGATGTACGGATAATGCAACGCACAGTGGAAACCTTGGGTGATTATTTCGAAGGTCTGTAACCAGCGAAGACCTGTCCTTTGTTCGTAGTCTTGTATATTTGCTGTCTATACCGTAATAAAACAATGTTTACCAATGTTTACGCGCCAGTAAATCTGCCGACACGAGGCTGACAGAACCTTCAAATAGCAGCGAACTGAGCCAGGATCGAACCTGCCAGGTTAGGGTCAAAGGCCACCACCTTAACCGCCTGAGCCACTTTGTTAACATTGTACGTCAATTGTCTACATTCACTTTTACCTAAGACGTCAAAAAGGATTTCTTCATTTCTAAAAATGACATTTTAATTTATCTAAAATTTTGGTTATGCGAAACCACCTCCCGTGCACACTTTGTTCCGGTTAACGGATGTTCTAACTGTAGTGTTTTGCCATAGAGCAGAGACTCACCCTCTACAGATCACGTGCATTTATCTCCTAGTTCTTTGTTCCCAAACCACAGTGTGGTTCATCAGGAATTACCGTCACTTACAGAGCTGGTTGCTGAAGATATATTGAGCAGAACAATCCCATATACTGTACCGTAAACCAGTGTGCTACTTGGAAAAGATGTTTGTCTTGAGTTCCTTCCGTTGGAATGGTGAAATATAAATTAAACTCCTTTTTTTATTTAATTGCCTCGTGTTCTGAAGCTCAAAATATGTTCTGAATTCTGAAGGTTTTTAAATTTTAACTACAAATGTACATGTTTCTTATAGGAATACGACGCAGGTTCATATACCTTCTTTTTTTTCTCAATAGAATTATCTTCAGCAATCAGCTCAGTGGCGGTAACTCGTTATGAATCACCCTGTACTTCCACTCTATCGGACTTCCTTCTCGTGAAACAAAGGCAGTAATTAGTGATCCGATCATGACCTCCTTCTCGCCTTCAGTAAGCTGCACTAAATACCAACTCGATTGCCCTTTGTAGTAGTTTATAGCTGCCTTTTACCCATACCTGGCAATCAGCGCCTGTAACAAATGCCTCATTTATTCCGTCTTTTGGTGGTAGGTGTTGGGGCGTGAAATACAGCCACGGTATCTCCTGTATGTCACTGTCTGGCTCCGTGCCTGAATTGTCAGCGTACTGGTCTTCCCTTCACAAGTCCCCATTCAGTTTCAAAACTCTCCGTATTATTCATATGGAGTGAGAGCATATGACGCTGTTGATAGTGATTCGTTTGTCGGATGGAGACGTTAAGCCTTGAGCAGATTCGACAGGAGAAGGCTACGTGCCGACAACAGATTTTACCCTCTCCGTACCTAATCATCATCGTCATCCCACATACAGCCACGCAGGTCACCCATGGGTGTCAAATAGAAAGACCTGCACCAGGCGAGCCGAACAGGTCCTAGGACGCTCTCAAAGCTTGTTGTTTAAAGAAGCATGGGCAAACAAGCGCCTCTGGGTACTTTCTCTACTCCTAAATGGTGAGTGTCTTAAGATGTGTCCTATCATTCTATCTCTTCTTTCTTTCTTTCTTTCTTTCTTTCTTTCTTATTCTGTTTACCCTCCAGGGTTGGTTTTTCCCTCGGACTCAGCGAAGGATCCCACCCAACGAGCTAGAATAACATAGAGAGGCGGAAGCGCTGCCTGGGTGAACCTAATAGAACGAACGTCCGCCATGTTTCCTGTTGTCACACAAGCAAGGGGGCATGGCCTTTAAATGACGAAAAGTGTAGAAAACGCGCATTTTAGAATCGCTGGGGGAGAATTAAAGTCCGTTGCCGAAAGCTTGAAGCATGAAAGTGAATACCGCCACTTCATCATATTGCAGCACGAGACCAACATCACGATCAGTTGATTGTAGGGTAGTTCGAAATCATCGCACAGTGACATACGAATAGGCCTCGAAATCGGAACAAGAGCGTTACCCTGCTTGGCTGTTGTGGTTAAGCGTAAATTAGAATAAAAATGATGGACATAAATATTTATGACAGGAAACCTTAAAATCATAGGGACCTATAATAGGTTACAACCTCATTCTGTTAATATTTTTAAAATTATTGCATCCTCATGAGTACTGTGTTCGTTTCTTAATCTGTTTACCCTCCCGGGTTGGTTTTTTCCACGGACGCAACGACGGATCCCACCTCTACCACCTCAAGGACAGTATTCTGGAGCGTGAGACATTGGGTCGGGGGATACAACTATGAGGGAGGGCTGCACATGCTATGCTGAACAGGGGCCTTGTGGGGGGGGAGAAGGAAGCGGCCGTGGCCTTAAGTTAGGTACCATCCCGGCATTTGCCTGGAGGAGAAGTGGGAAACCACAGAAAATCACTTCGAGGATGGCTGAGGTGGGAGTCGAACCCACTTCTACTCATTTGACCTCCCCAGGCTGATAGAATCCCGTTACAGCCCTCGTGCCCCTTTTCAAATTTCGTGGCGGAGCTGGGAATCGAACCCGGGCTTTCAGGGGTGGCAGCTGCTCACGCTAACCAGTGCACCACAGAGGCGGCCCATGAATACTTTACCACAATAATCGTTTAGTGTAATTATTTATTATAATATAGGGGGGGTATCATGTTTCTCCCATTACCATATCATACTGGGATTACTAGCTTGAAAGTTGTCCATTATGAAGTGTGGCGTAGTTTTAAAAACCAAGGCAACAGACATCTACAATAAAGGCTGTATACATTTCAAAAATAGCAGTAAAATGCTGTACTTATCATACTTGGTGTACGTTTGAACGAAATAAGTGATTTTTTGTGGTTACGTTTTCTTGGTGGTGGGCGTTCCATTTCCTTTATTTGTACATGTGAATGAAAATTAAATAGGGCTGGAAATGTACAGAGCATAAGCAACTGAATTGAGTGGGATACCATTTATCTCTTTTCGCCGTCACAACGCATTGTTCAGTTAATTCCTTGTTTTTTAAACGAAATCTGAAACAAAATTCGACAAATAATTACCGTGGCTATCCGTACTTTCGCTAAGTAAACAATAAAATGGCTTTAATTACAAACAGAAATTACAAAAAGTAATCTCGGCTATAATTCAGTAATACTTACTTAAAGTACGATATATCCTTGGTTTTATTAGTCCGATTAGTACAACCATACGCTGAGCTTACGGCTGGCATTCTTGAAAGCGAGAATCTATCTTTTCACTTGTTAAAACTTAGGGAATTAAATTGGCATGCACGATCTCCCTGTCACCTCAACATATGCTCTCGCGCCAATTCGCTTTGTTTTGACAACCGTTAACATGGCTGCCCCTTATCAACTTGCTTCAAGCAGGGAGCGCTGATGTCAGGTATACAGCCCCTCTATGTTATTCTAGCTCGTTGATCCCACCTCAACCGCCTCAAGGGCAGTGTCCTGGAGCGTGGGACATTGGGTCGGGAGATACAACTGGGGAGGATGACCAGTACTTCGCCTAGGCGGCCTCACCTGCTATGCTGAACAGGGGCCTTGGTGGGAGATGGGATGATTGGAAGGGATAGACAAGGAAGAGGGAAGGAAGCGACCGTGGCCTTAAGTTAGGTACCATCCCGACATTTGCCTGGAGGAGAAGTGGGAAACCACGGAAAATCACTTCCAGGGTGGCTGAGGTGAGAATCGAACCCATCTCTACTCAGTTGACCTCACGAGGCTGAGTGGACCCCGTTCCAGACCTCGTACCACTTTTCAAATTTCGTGGCAGAGACGGGAATCGAACCCGTACCTGCGGGGGTAGGAGCTAATCACACTAACCACTACACCACAGAGGCGGACTTTTGTCTCTTACCCGGAGGCCCCGGGCTCGATTACCGGCCAGGTCAGGGATTTTTACCTCCATCTGACGGCTGATTCGAGGTCCATTCACCATACGTGGTTACAATAGAGGAGCTATCTGAGGATCCGTCGTGCTGACCACATGAGAACTCGTAATCTATAAGCCTTCAGGCTGAGCAGCGGTCGCCTGGTAGGCCATGGTCCTTCGGAGTTGTTACGCCGTCGGGTTTGGTTATTATTATTCATCTCATACATTGTCCGCCGACGTAGCGTAACGGTTAGTGTTATTAGCTGCCGTCCTCGGGGGCCCAGGTTCGATTCCCGGTACTGCCAGATATTTAAAAATGGCAGGAGGGCTGGTATATGGCTGAAATGGTACATGCAGCTCACCTCCAATGGGGGTGTGCCTAAAAAGAGCTGCACGACCTCGGGATGAGGACACGAGTTTACTTTACTTATTTCATACATTGCCACGCTCCAGACGAAAGTCTTCAAAACCATCTTTCTAAATTCTATATCAACGTTCGAAGTGGGCAAATTTGTTTTCTTAAGAAAGTCGTTCCTTGCCTGTGCTAGTCTGCATTTTATGTCCTCCTTACTTCTACCATCGTTATTTTTTCCGCTACCCAAGTAACAATATTCATATAGGCCTACTCGTTTGAGGACTTAGTTTCCTAATATATTACTACGCTTGACTTTGTCCCATTGCACTCGATTATTACTTTATTTTTTATTTTTTTGCTAGGGGCTTTACGTCGCACCGACACAGATAGGTCTTATGGCGACGATGGGATAGGAAAGGCCTAGGAGTTGGAAGGAAGCGGCCGTGGCCTTAATTAAGGTACAGCCCCAGCATTTTCCTGGTGTGAAAATGGGAAACCACGGAAAACCATCTTCAGGGCTGCCGATGGTGGGATTCGAACCTACTATCTTCCGGATGCAAGCTCACAGCCGCGCGCCTCTACACGCACGGCCAACCCGCCCGGTCGATTATTTTTGTTTTGTATTTATTTATTTTCATCTTCCTCTGTGGTGTAGTGGTTAGCGTGATTAGCTGCCAGCCCCGGAGGCCCGGGTTTGATTCCCGGCTCTGCCACGAAATTTGAAAAGTGGTACGAGGGCTGGAACGGTGTCCACTCAGCCCCGAGAGGTCAACTGAGTAGAGGTGGGTTCGATTCCCACCTCAGCCATCCTCGAAGTGGTTTTCCGTGGTTTCCCACTTCTCCTCCAGGCAAATGCCGGGATGGTACCTAACTTAAGGCCACGGCCGCTTCCTTCCCTCTTCCTTGTCTATCCCTTCCTATCTTCCCATCCCTCCGCAAGGCCACTGTTCAGAATAGCAGGTGAGGCCGCCTGGGCGAGGTACTGGTCATTCTCCCCAGTTGTATCCCCCGACCCAATGTCTCACGCTCCAGTACACCGCCCTCGAGGCGGTAGAGGTGGGATCCCTCGCTGAGTCCGAGGGAAAAACCAACCCTGAAGAGTTAACAGATTAAGAAGAAGAACAGATTTATTTTCATTTTGCCTTCCTTCTCCAAGACTGAGTCCATACCATTAAGCAATTTCTCCAGATCTTCTGTACTCTTGGTTTAAATAAGAATATCATCCGCAGATCTCAGAGTTCGGATTTTATCTCCTTGGATTCGGATTCCCTTTCTAACTTCCTCTTTGATTTCCTTTAACGCCTATCAGTGGCGGCCCTATGAAGCCCCCCCCCACCCGCAATAACTGTATATTATTAAATGAACAGCAATGTACGATAATAATAATGATTAATAATAATAATAATAATAATAGTAATAATAATAATAAGTTACACAATTTAGATTTCAAATCCGAAGGAATTAAAATAATTCGCGTATATGGTACGAACACACACACACACACACACGAAATGCACATTCCAATTATAGTCGCCAAAACACACTGACCCTCACAATATTAAGAAATAGGTCTAATGTCGTTCCGAGGACCAAATAATTTACTACTATTTACAACCCAACCGTCCATCGTAGGCCTACTTAGCTATACTGACTGCCGAGAGTTATAAATAGGCTCGAGACTTGAGTATTTAAAGTTTAGATAAGGAGGATGTCTTTGTTATCGCATATTCGTTGAAATGAAATGTCGTATGGCTTTTAGTGCCGGGATATCCCAGGACGGGTTCGGCTCGCCAGGTGCAGGTCTTCCTATTTGACTCCCGTAGGTGACCTGCGCGTCGTGGTGAGGATGAAATGAGGATGAAGACAACACATATACCCAGCCCCCGTGCCGCAGGAATCAACCAATTAAGGTTAAAATCCCCGACCCGGCCGGGAATCGAACCCGGGACCTCCTGAACCGAAGGCCAGTACGCTGACCGTTCAGCCAACGAGTCGGACGCATCTTCGTTGACTACTGGGTTCTCAGAACTGGCTAATAACTTCAAAAGCCTTGTTGATTGTTGTGAGTGGTAGCAAGTGATGGTTATTATTGGAACAGGTTGGAAAACCCACATTCTTTCAGAAAAAATGAAATGGCGTATGGCTTTTAGTGCCGGGAGTGTCCGAGGGCAAGTTCGGCTCGCCAGGTGCAGGTCTTTTGATTTGACGCCCGTAGGCGATCTGCGCCTCGTGATGAGGATGAAATGATAGAAGACCACACACACACACCCAGCCCCTGTGGCTGCGAAATTAAACAATGATGGTTAAAATTTCCGACTCTGTCGGGAATCGAACCCGGGACCCCTGTGAACAAAGGCCAGCACGCTAATATTTAGCCATGGAGCCGAACATTCTTTTAGAAATAACTACCGTACTCCTATTGACAGAAGAACCTTGGCACTACGTCGGCCTAAGTTTGGAATGACCCTCTGTAATAAAAATAATACTGTGTTGTGTGCTGTACCTTTATCAATATGTAAAATCACTCTTCATCTCTACTGAATTAAGAAACAGTCATGGGCCCCTCACAAGCCATGTCCCTCTCCTCCCGCCCCGCGGGGTGTGCGGGGTCCTTATCGCCGCCACTGTCACCTATTCTATATAACCACTGAAAAGGAGAGGTGGCAAACTGCAGCCTTCCCTCACTTCTTTCCGGATTGCTGCTTCTTTTTCATACTCCTCGATTCTTATCACTGTCGTCCGACTCCATGGCTGAATGGTTAGCGTGCTGGCCTTTAGTCACAAGGGTCCCAGGTTCGATTGCGGCAGGGTCAGGAATTTTAACCATCATTGGTTAATTTCGCTGGCACGGGGGCTGGGTATATGTGTCGCCTTCATCATAATTTCATCCTCATCACGACGCGCAGTTCGTCTACGGGTGTCAAATCAAAAGACCTGGATCCGGCAAGCCGAACATGTCCTCGAACACTCCCGGCACTAAGAGCCATACGTCATTTCATCACTGTAGACTGATTTTCGTATAGAAAAGATAATCCTTCTTTCTCGCTATCTCATAATAATAATAATAATAATAATAATAATAATAATAATAATAATAATAATAATAATAATAATAATAATAATAATAATCAAATGACAGTGTTGGATAACTGGGCAGCTGAACGTGTTATCACAAGACTGTGAGGTCTAGGAACAGGTGTGGCCCATTCGCTCCAGATCCTAAACAAAGAGCGCTTACTCGCGTGACCTCTTCACCTCTAGTCTCCCCAAATGGTGGCTTTCCTTTTCTTGGCCGCACGCCAAACACAACTTCAAATTACTGTCAGTCTTTTCCTCCCATTGACCTATTGTGTATTTTTCCACCAGAAAGGGGGATGACGTAAGAAAGGACGCCTACATGAACGGCATTCGAAAGAATAGTTGGTCAATGTCAGGACGAGTATCGGAGCTTTCTGCGAGGAAAGCTTACTTGGCTCACTTTCTTGGCGTTGGAACCTACCAGGACAGGTATGGTCATAATTATACATCTTTTCCAGAACGACCCAGACAACATGCAATGTGAAAAAATGAACGATCTTTCGAATAAAACGCAAGTTATTGAAAAGAAGAATATGAATTGGGTTGTATAATGGTAAACTGAGGCAGCAGTATGTATGCGTGCTCCTGGTGGTAACAATTTTCAGTGTCAGACCACCGTGTTGTCAACATCTCGTTTTCTTTATAAAGTATATTATGTGGCTTTAAAACAGAATTATCGGTATATTAACGTTGAAAACATTTCTGTCCGCCTCTGTGGTGTAGTGGTTAGTGTGATTAGCTGCCACCCCCGGAGGCGCGGGTTCGATTCCCGGCTCTGCCACAAAATTTGAAAAGTGGTACGAGGGCTGGAACGGGGTCCACTCAGCCTCGGGAGGTCAACTGAGTAGAAGGGGGTTCGATTCCCACCTCAGCCATCCTGGAAGTGGTTTTCCGTGGTTTCTCACTTCTCCTCCAGACAAATGCCGGGATGGTACCCAACTTAAGGCCACGGCCGCTTCCTACTCTCTTCCTTGTCTATCTCTTCCCATCTTCCCATCCCCCACCAAGCCCCTGTTCAGATTAGCAGGTGAGCCCGCCTGGGGCAGTTACTGGTCATTCTCCCCAGTTGTAACCCCCGACCCAGAGTCTGAAGCTACTGCCCTTGAGGCGGTAGAGGTGGGATCCCTCGCTGAGTCCGAGGGATGAACTGACCCTGGAGGGTAAGCAGATTAAGAAGAATAATAATAATAATAATAAGAAGAAAACATTTCTTAGCAGTAAGGGTCCCCATACTACGGAACACGTACAAGTAAAGAATTTTCTCAATTGTGCCGAAAGTTGAAGAGTTAAAAGGCCCAGAATATTTCATACTGTGAGTCTTGGATAGCTCTATCAAACTAAAACAAATTTCGAAGATCACTTCCGGCCTAAATGCAGTTCTGGAAAAACAGCCTAAAATCGCTAGTTTCTTTACTAGTTTTCATTCTTATTCAAATCATAGCCAAATTAACTTATTTACATAATTATAGCTGCAATGTGTTCCTTGGTTCAATACCCTCAGGCGTTTCTTTATTTCCTTGAAAATTGTCCACTCCGAATGTAGTTATAAGCGCTTAAGTGAAACTCTGCATTGACTCACATTAGCGCTCGTAGTGGTAGAAAAAGGCAAACTGCTAATCTAATCGACCGGATAATGATAATTAAGTAAGAGGATTGTAAATTTTAGGAATAAATAAAGCATATATTCTCATACTTTATTATATTTTATTTACATAAAATTCATAGCTCATGTCCATAGGATGTTTTCAACATTGGGATGCTTGCCTGAAGCTGTGGATTTTTTCACAGAGCAAACGCGATGTCGTTCTACGATATAACCAGCAAACGGGTCCAAGCCACCCAGTTATATTATAGCAATTAATGATAACATTAGCTTTGATTTTATGGTAAAGCAATTATTACCATTAAATTTAGGATATCTTAATTGTCTGGATCGTTGATGAACAGACAGCGTGGTAGTCTTTCATTCAGAGGGGTCTGGGTTCGTTTTCCTCGTTTGATTAATTCCTCTGATTGGGAGGCGTTTGTGTTCGTCTTAATATAAACATTGGTTTACATAGATTACATCACACGACAAACCACATTAGAAACTCGCCACAGTGAATGCCTCTCTCCAAATATGGATTTAAAGGAAATGCTGTACTGCTATCATACGGGGTAGCTGAGGTTGATACTGCCAAGGCATTACGTGGAAGACATTTTTATTTTTCGGGCATATTGTAGGTAATGGGGTACGTCGTAAAGCACAATACTTTATGTAAGGTAATACAATAGGGAAGAACACACGCCGCAGTACAGTATGCTGAGAGTCACTCTAGTCATAAGGGCAAGCTACCTGTTGTGACACCGGGCGAGATGGCCGTGCGGTTAGGGGGGCGCAGCTGTGAGCTCGCATCCGGGAGATAGTGGGTTCGAACCCCACTGTCGGCAGCCCTGAAGATGGTTTTCCGTGGTTTCCCAATTTCACACCAAGCAAATGCTTGGGCTGTACCTTAATTAAGGCCATGGCCGCTTCCTTCCCACTCCTAGGCATTTCCTGTCCCATCGTCGCCATAAGACCTATCTGTGTCGGTGCTACGTTAAGCCAATTGTAAGAACAAAAAAACCTTTGGGACAAACACACAGTAGCGGCGATTGGGGGAGGGGGGTGCAGGGAAGAAATCGCACTCACACTTTGTGACAAAATACATTTTTATTTTATTTTAGCCACCCCACTATATTTAGGTTTCGATTGACTGAAGAATCTAAAAGTTATTTTTAAAAATCGCCTGAGACTAGAAGTTATAAAAAAGCAATTTGTACAATCCATATTGTTTTTTCAGCTAATTCCTTCCTTTAATTATTAAGACAAGCCTAGCGAAAATACTCAGAAAATATCGTTCGTTGAGGCCAACCGATTCACTGTCTTGCCGCCCTCATTCGTCATTCTGGCGCTCTCGCTCAGTAAATGTGTCTGTGTAGTGTCTGTCTGTTAATGTGTAGTCAAATACCAAGTGGCATTTTAACTGTATAATCACTCCGAACTTATATTTAATTCTAATTCATGTGTAGGCCTAATTATTGTCCCTTTGGTGAAAGTTCTATTCTACAGTACTATTATTCCTTTCCTTCTTTCTTTCTTTCTTTCTTTCTTAATCTGTTTAGCCTCAGGGTTTGTTTTTCCCTCGGACTCAGCGAGGGATCCTACCTCTACCGCCTTAAGGGCAGTGTGCTGGACCGTGAGACATTGGGTCGGGGATAGAACTGGGGAGGAGGACCAGTACCTCGCCCAGCTGGCCTCACCTGCTATGCTGAACAGGGGCCTTGGTGGGGGATGGGAAAATTGGAAGGGACAGGCAAAGAAGAGGGAAGGAAGCGGCCGTGGCCTTAAGTTAGGTATCATCCCGGCATTTGCCTTTAGGAGAAGTGGGAAACCACGGAAAACCACTTCCAGGATGGATGAGATGGGAATCGAACCCACCTCTACTCAGTTGACCTCACGAGGCTGAGTGGACCCCGTTCCAGCCCTCGTACCACTTTTCAAATTTCGTGGCAGAGCCGGGAATCGAACCCGGGCCTCCAAGGGTGGCAGCTAATCACACTAACCACTACACCACAGAGGCGGACAGTACTATTATTACGGGGCACTAAAGTTGGTAGATTCAACCTTTAAGTCTCTATCGAAATTCGCTCAGAGACCATTAAAATACTTACCATTTTGTACCTATAATTTTTCCTACTTTTATGCCCTAACCCCCCACCCCACTTCTAACTCCCAATTGCCGCTACTGTAAACACAACACAGCCGGAGGAAGGTCTGAGTACTGAGTGTTTGTAAACACTCGCTGTATGTCATAGACACAGATTCCCAGTGACATGGTTATTTGTCTGAAAGTCACCCGCCTGCAGTGAGTACCTACTCGCCACACGTGCGACGTAAAACAAAATAGAAAACGTTGACTTTTATCCACCCGGACAGTAGCGTGATGTCGACAGTCGTACCATAGTGTAGCAAATGCACTTCCTATACATCCCCTCACGTTTTCAGTTTAACTCTCCTTTACACCTGTATAAGCAGCATATCCACAAGTTGTTCAATCGTATGGAATGGCCAGTCTATCACTATATCCAGTACATTTGATTAGAATGAACGTCTACATGCTACAGTTGTATCTACTCTAAGCAATGCACAGAGGAATAACGCGACCTTTCAACGAATTGAGTTCCCGGTAGAGCTGTTGCCCCTGCAGTATTCGGCAACTCATCAGGCTCTACTTTGTCGCGTGCATCCTAACGAAACCTCCTACAGCGGACAAGGTAGACCAGCCTTTCTACATCTGAAGCTCACCACGTACACCCTTGGAGCACAAGACAGTGATACCCTGGTCTCAACTCCAGGAACAAGCTGGGGTGTTCCATCCCAAGATTAAGTACGTCCCCAACTTGGAGTCCTAGCTCCGCAACCTGGAAATGTCTCTCTAAACCTCGGCAGTGATGCTGGTAACAAATATCAGTACCATGATGCCGCATTTCTTTACTTTCTGATCCTCACTGGACGACCTCTTTCACTAGCGGAGTCCGGGAAATAGACAGAGGAGGCTGAGTGAGTTGAGTCTTCCCTGATCCCTCGATCCTAAGCGCGCAGCTATGTATCCCCTTGCTCGCCTAGCTTCAGAACTTCTAGCCTGGCTTTCCCGAGTAATTTTTGTTCTCTAGAGTGAAAATTACTGTGATTATTTGCTATTGCACAAAAGGTACATCAACTTACTATTACGTAACGCTCCAAATTAGTGTCTTACATTTTATGTGCCACTTCTGTTGGTCAGAATACGATTTATATCGTATCTAAGGTGCTCAGTTCTCAACACAGCAGAGGAGGTAAAACCAAGCTTAATTACAAAGACAAGAAGGGCAATACAATCAATTTAAAAGATAATAAATAAACTAAATGTACTGTTAAAGAACTTTGAGAAATGAACCAGTAATTTCTGAATCACTTATCTGCCAAACAGGGGACAGGGAACTTCAAAGACACAACAACTATTATAACGGACCTGAACTTAACAAACCACTGGTATGCACCGTATTTCCACTGTCTTGATTATTATTATTATTATTATTATTATTATTATTATTATTATTATTATTATTATTATTATTATTATTATTATTATTATTATTATTGCCAGCGTACAGTGTAGGGGTAGCGTGCCTACCTCTTACCTGGAGACCCGGCTTCAATTTTCGGCCAGGTGAGGGATTTTTACCTGGATCTGAGGCTGATTCGAGGTCCACTCAGCCTACGTGATTACAATTGAGGAGCTATCTGACAGTGAGATGGCGGCCCCAGTCTAGAAAGCCAAGAATAACGGCCGAGAGGTTTCGTTAAGCCGACCACACGACACCTCGTAATCTGCAGGCATTCGGGCTGAACAGCAGTCGCTTAGTAGGCCATGGCCTTTCAGGGCTGTTGCGCCATGGGTGATTATTATTATTATTATTATTATTATTATTATTATTATTATTATTATTATTATTATTATTATTATTATTATTATTATTATTATTTCATGAAAGGATGTGTTCCGTTCATGTTATTGAGGGCGTCGCAACTGCTTCTTGTTGTATCCCAGCTCCTAGACAGACAGTATAAAAGAACGGCCCCTCGCCACAAGTAGAAGTTCACTCTTCGCGGTGAGGCGGGCTTCTCTATTCTATTCATAGATACAGTATTAAACACTGGGTGTGGCTGGCTGCATAAATGCTTGCAGAACGAAGCTTAGCCGGTTGAAGGCAGGTGTGGCAATAAGAAGGCTATTGCTTCGTGTCCCGGTTAGAGCTTTCCTTCACACCCTGTCTCCAGCGTCCTCTGTTTCAGGTAACTATTTGGTCAAGAATTAAGCCGTAACGGCGTTTTGGAAAAGAAAATCAGATTTGATGCCATTGAACTTATGGTTAGTTAGACTGATATGAACCAAAAGCTTGCGTTAATGAGCCTGTGACCGAGCAGGTGGCTGTGCGGTTTGTCACGTAGCTATAAGCTAGCACTCGGGAGATAGTGGGTTAGCAGCCCTGAAGATGCTTTTCCATGGTTCCTCATTTTCAAACCAGGCTTTACCTTAATTCAGGTACGGTTGTTTTTTCCTACTCCTAGCCCTTTCCTATCCCATCGTCACCATAAGACCTATCTGTGTTGGTGTGACGTAAATCGGATAGTAAAAATAAAATCCGCCTGTAAACGGGACATCCCCGACAATCGTAAGGCCCATAACACTATCACATTCCTTCGATCAAATCTTCTTCTTATTCTTATTATTCTGCTTCTACCACCGCCTTTCCTACGCCTGATGATTCGCGGGCGACAACTGTGTCACACCTGTGGATTTGGCCCTGTTTTACGGCGGGCTGCCCTTCCTGACACCAACCCTATATGGAGGGATGTAATCATTATTGCTTGTTTCTGTGGTGTTTGGTAGCATACTGTGTTGTCTGAATATGGAGAAGAGAGTGCTGGAACAAACACAACCACCCAGTCCCCGAGCCAATTCACACGCGATTAAAATCTCCGACCCGGCCGAAGTGAACACGGGACCATCTGAACCGAAGGCCTCGACGCTGGCTATTCAGCGTACGAGTTGGACACAATCTTTCGTCACATATTACTGTAAGTGATAGGTCTAAAATGATGGATCCCCTGTAGTTCTGTGCATATGTCGCAACTGTAAGTGCAGTAATGGCTATTGTATTAACATTAAAGAAGAAATCAAAGAAAAAAAGGTATTCGGATTAGAGATTTGGATGGAAGGAGAGTTACAAACGAAATCCATTAAAATTTATTGAGAGAACTTAAATATGAAGTTGTAAGGGGGTAGGGATAAGGATGTATCCTGCCCGTAGGGAGGTCCGAACCTCCGCAGAGGTGTGCCTGAGCCGGAGTTTACGTACAGTAGGGTGACCAGTTCCTTTCCGCTCCTTCATTCTCTTACACCCCCCCCCCCCAATCAACAGCGCGTGGCAACCCTTCCCAATCTTGACCACGCTCAATGTTGCTTAACTTCAGAGATCTCACGGGATCCGGTGTTTCAATACAGCTACGTCCCTTGGCTATGAAGTTGTGAAGTCCTATATTTAATATTTATGAATGAATGATTAAACATTACAGATTGTTGTTTTAGAAGTGTCACCTGATATTGCCAGATAAAGAACTCATTTGAGGATATCCGTAAGTATGGAAGATGATCTTGTTATGGTAACACAGCTACTGGAGTTGTTTTTATACTGCACTCCAAACAACACTTCGCGGAGACCTTCGTAGTCATAATAAAGCTGTGTGAGATGGGTGTGCTTAGCCGCCATTTTGGTTCATACATGCGCAGTGGGCCATGCGATCAAACTCTAGTTTCTCCTACGAGCGCTCGCTTCGTCACTTGAACGACCGCTTTAAAATCACTGCGTGCATGGACAGAATAGTGCTATATTTGTGTGGATATTTATTACATAATGGTGGGTTGTTCTGCGCCTAACTGTAGTAATGTCTCTACTGCGGGAGACAGGTCGTTTAGATTCCCTTCTGATCTGCATTATACTTCCACTACCTCTGCTAGACCTTCTACTTCAACCGCTGACTTTAGAGAGCCCTAAGTCGCAATCGAACGTCACTGCTCCTGTTCCGTGCCTGACCGGGACGTACGCTTGACACGTAAGCTGCCCGTATTGGCTGAATCCGGGCCCGACCGCACTGGGCTGGGTCATTCCACGTTAACAAAACAGCATTGCTCTTATCCCAGCAAGGTTGCCTAATGGAACAGGATCATGAGAAAACGGCGGAACATATACCGGTGAAAGTCTGTATTTAATTTCAATATAAAAGGGGGAAGAACCAGAGAAGTGCAACAGGCTTCGGCAGCCGGCACAGTTCCTATCCTCGCCACTAGATGGGGCATTCATTCATTCCATTCCTGACCCGGTCGAATGACTGGAAACATACTATGGATATTCATTCATAAAAGGGGGAAGAATTCAGCTGAACATTATTTTTAGGTTTTAGAGGGAGGCTTATTTTCGTTTTCACAAATGGTAGCACATAAATTTGTGAAACTCAGTACTTAAGTTCAAAATAAAAGGACGAAGAAACTTTTTTTTTTTTGCTATTGGCTTTACGTCACACCGACACAGATATGTCTTACGGCGACGATGGGACAGGAAAGGGCTGGAACTGGGAAGGAAGTCGGCGTGGCCTTAATTAAGGCACAGCCCCAGCATTTGTCTGGTGTGAAAATGGGAAACCACGGACAACCATCTTCAGGGTTGCCGACAGTGGGGTTCGAACCCGCTATCTCCCGAATACTGGATACTGGCCGCACTTAAGCGACTGCAGCTATCGAGCTCGGTAATGAAGAAACTAAGCTGCAAGTTATATTTCTATGGAATCTAGGGTACAAACTTTTTAGAGGGGAGTTATTTAAGTTTTCACAGCAACGTGGGTGAACTAATGCACATACAAAACCTCAATACTGAAGTTCAAGGCAAACTGGGGCAGAAAATAGACAACAGATCATTTGATAAGGTCGGGGATGGGGAATGCAGTTAACTGCATTTAATAAATTTGCCCAGGCAACGCCGGGTATTACTGCACCGTCATATCGCTTCACGAAAAGAACGGTGAACATTAAATGTCCTTGTTAAAAAAGTGGTAAAAAAGGGGCAGAAATAAAATGCGTTTAAGCACAGAGAATATTCATAGCGAACTCCTGTGTATGTACAAATAGATGACTTCTCTTCAGCATCGATGAGCTGCCGGCGATTCACGACCTATCGGATTACGCGTTGCATGTACCAGAGAACTCGGGACGAAGGCAACAAAGTGATGGCTCCTGTCGCCACTGTGGAATCCCTGCGAGTATATTTGTGAAATAGTGAATGTTAAGCAGTTATTTTAATAACTCACGGACAAAAACATGCCTCATCCTTTCTCTTTCTTTCAGAATATGATATAACGTGCATTATAATGTTCCTTAATTACGAGGAATTATGCTCCGACTCATTGGCTGAATGGTCAGCGTTGAGGCGTTCACTTCAGAGGGTCCCGAGTTCGATTCCCGGTCGGGTCGGGGATTTTAATCTCGTGTGATTAATTGTTCTGGCCCGGGGACTGGGTGTTTGTGTTTGTCTCAACACTTTCCTTGTCATATTCAGTCAACACACTACATTACCTCCATGGCTAAATGGTTAGCATGCTGGTCTTTGGTCACAGGGGTCCCGGATTCGATTCTCGGCAAGATCGGGAATTTTAACCTTAATTGGTCAAATTCGCTGGCACGGTGGCTGGGTGTATGTGTAGTCTTCATCATCATTTCATCCTCATCCCGACGCGCATGTCACCTACGGGAGTCAAATCAGAAGACCTGCACCTGGCGAGCCTAACTTGTCCTCGGACACTCCCGGCACTAAAAGCCATACGCCATTTCATTACTACACTACCAACTACCATAGAAACAGGCAATAGCAATTATATCCATCGATATAGGGTATCCGGCCGTAAAATAGGGCCAAATCCTCACATGTGCGGCACAGTTCACAGGTGTGGGAAAAGCGGTAGAAAAAGAATAAGAAGAAAAGGGGGTGTGTTCGCTCCTCGTACTGGTTTCTTAACTTAGAATGGCGCAACTCTGTTGTAGATTGGAACAACCACAACGCGCCGAACTGTTACGTCGGATCTCGGCACGCAGGTTTCGTTCTGTCTGTGACGTCACCGACAGCACCCAGATTTCCGAAGCTACGGCTTTGTGATGTTTCTTAAAGTGTGTTCAACGCCGTAGAACACACCCAAGTGGCGGGATTTCCGCTCATAAAGGGATCTTTAATATTTAAACGTCAATGAACAGCGCCCAGTGTTGACGACTTCATACAAAAAAGGGCTAAACTTTTGCTAATAAGAGCCATAAATGGCAAAAAAATGTTGTGTGCGAGTGGGTGCACTGTTTCGGTTACGTAACTGTCAGCTTGCGAACGGAAGATAGTAGGTTTGAATCCTACTGTCAGTAGGCCTACCCATGAATATGTTTTTCCTTGGTTTCCTATTATTATTATTATTATTATTATTATTATTATTATTATTATTATTATTATTATTATTATTATTATTATTATTATTAATTAACAAATACATCGCAATTGAGAAATATCCCCTTGGCAATGGTCACTTACAGTAGTGTAAGAATTAAGTTGAGTTAATACATAATTACATAACAACAACTACTACTACTACTACTACTACCACAACAAAGGAATACAGCAAGCAATTCCATGGAAAGGAAATATTACAAGAAATGCTACTAGTTTAACATTCTATTATTATTATTATTATTATTATTATTATTATTATTATTATTATTGCTACTGGCTTTACGTCGCACCGACACAGTTAGGTCTTGTGGCGACGATGGAACAGGAAAGGGATAGGACTGGGAAGGAAGCGGCCGTGGTCTTAATTAAGGTACAGCCCCAGCATTTGCCTGGTGTGAAAATGGGAAACCACGGAAAACCATCTTCAGGGCTGCCGACAGTGGGGATCGAACCCACTATCTCCCGAATACTGGATACTGGCCGCACTTAAGCGACTGCAGCTATCGAGCTCGGTAGTTTAGCATTCTAAATCCAGTAGAAAATCATATTCGGTGTCCATCATTTACAGCTTTAACTTTTCACTTTACACTAGCACTAATCTATATATTAAAAAATTTATGAAAACTAAAGTCAGTCAGTCCGGCCATTCTATCCGGTCGATTTCCTTCATTTTTCTTTTAACTGAAAGGTATTCATGCACAGATTTGTCATCAGGTACTATAAATCACTTAACTTCCATCTTCCTCAAATTATTTCATTTTTTCAATTTTTTTTATCTTTGAAGCAATCATATCTTTGGTTCTAATTGAGGTACGCAGTTCGTTTTGGTCTAAAAACGCTCAGTGGATCAAGCGCTTTCTTTTGAGGTAATAACTACTTACATTGGTAGATTATGAGAACAGTTATGAGTACATTTGTCTCCATGACCAAGATCTTTGAAGGACTTTTTAATAGTTCGGCGCGTAGTGTTGTTCCAAGGAACGTATAATTCAATTTCTTTTTTTGTAATGTATTTTCAAGTGTTTTCTTGACACAATATTACATTCTATTACCGCAACAGATCATGTGCTTTATTTTGATTAAGTCGGAACTTTGCAAATACATCCGTGAGGATAGTAACGAACAACACCATACATTGTATATTGCGGGCGGAGCGAGCGGGAAACTGCTAGTCTACATATTAAAAGAGTTTACTAAAAACTAGACCGATTTGCTTCATTTCTGTTTTATTCCCTCCGGAATTACCTGCCGGTGCATCATGAGACATGTATAGGTCTCTAAGTTCAGCCAACTTTGAGTAATCATAAAATGATCACTCCAATAATTGCAGGCGAAGTCTTAGCCGCAATACATTCTGTACTTAGCAGGTTGCTAAGCGACGAACACTTTCATTAATATTCTGATATAGCCTACATGATATTCAACCTCAGCCATGTTTGATTACTACCTGTCAAGCCAGAGAGTATATACTTTCTCTGATGGAAGAATACTGTTCTCTGCTAGGTACTCTCTGATTCTCTGACCTTCCCCAGCTTCTGAATATACTCAACAGATGGCAGAACGTTCCTAATAATTTACATGCTGCTAAAAGAAAGTACTCTACGTACGTACAGAGGGAAGGTATCAAGTTGATAAGCCTTCTGTATGACCATTAATAAAGCGCAGGGACAAACGCTTGAAAAAGTTGGTGTCTACTTCCCCGGACCAGGTTGCACTATCTCGGACAAGATCCTTTGAAAATGTTAAGATCCAGATACGGCCAAATGGTCGAAGTACGGAGAATACTATATGGAAAGTGTTATAAACTACATAACGAATGAATCAGTTAATTTAAACCGCTACTAAATGTTCATAAAAGTACTGAAAAAGACAGGCAAAACAACATGTCTGCGAAAAAAAATTTCAAGACGAGTTATCTGACCTATTTATAAGGAATGCTGTGGGTCCACTAATGATCTTCTTAAACGAGTTTCACGCCAAGAAAATGCTGAGGCTGTACTTTACTTAAACCACGGCCGCTTCCTTCTCTCCCCTAGCCTTTTCCTAGCCCCTCCTCGCCTAAGACCTAAAAACTGTAATGAGAAGGTTGCATTCTGCCATTATTCATATAATTGCAGCTTTCACCGACTACAGTGGATGCTTTTTTTATACCTTTCTAATATTTAAATGTAGGTCAAGATTAGATTGTAATGCTTCTAACATTCTGTTACAATACACGGTGACATTTAGACTACTGTCACCGTTCTCATTATTGTTACCAATTAATCATTTCGTTCAGGGAACTTCGCAAGAAGCGGCTTTTCTCCATAATTACCAGCAGCTTGTAAACTCAGTAAACTACTTAATCTTGCCAGTTAAATAAGACATTACTTACTCCAGTTCAGTACCTAACACAATCACGCATAATCTGACAGTCCAGTGAATGTACAGAGAAGAAATTACTGAATAATGGCCAGTGTTGGAATCGTAAAATCCCTCAGCATGATTGGAAATGTCCCTCATTAAAAAAAAAAAAAAAACCCTCATTCAAAGACAAATTTAAGAGTTTGTAAATATTTTTTCTGTTATTACCGCCAGTCTAAATTAGGCCTAGGGTCTACTTCGCTGAGGTGATAAGGGCGGTTTTGGTTCAGGATATAGAAAATTTAACAAACGCGATTTCCACTTTCGAAGGTGCACTTGGTTCTGAGGTTCACTGAGCCTACACAAAAATGAGTGCCCGATTAACTCCTGGAGATAAAGGCGGCCAGCCTCAGGGGCTCCTAACTTAGGACCGTGGGTTGGCAACCACGGGGCCCTTAGCTGAGTCCTGGCATGGCTTCCAGTTACTTGATCCAGGGTCCCCACTTTCATCTATCCTACCCGACCTCCCTTGGCCGAAGGAGACTTTCATTTTCACGCCCTTCGTGGCCCTTGTCTTCCTTTGGTCGATATCTTCATTTTTCGAAGTGTCGGATCCCTTCAATTTTCTCTCTCTGATTAGTGTTAATAGAGGATGTGCTCCTTTAAAACAATAATCACCACCACCACTACCACCGGCAAAGGCGGCCGGGAGTAGAACTTACCACTCTACCCCACCAAGTGCCGAAGCCTTTACCTTCCACCGCTCATTACCTGTACAGAGATGATTTCGATGTGCTTTTACTAAATTAGGCCTGTTTATAAATATTGTGGTACAGCGTATTTAACCTCACATAGTCACAATTGTGGTTCTGACTCTCTTATCTTCTTCTAATCCTCTTGGCATTCTTCAGCATCCAGCAATTTTTTTAAAATCTATGGAATCTTTGTTGCCCATGCTTTCTTATCAGTCGATTTTATATTGAAATTACAAGTAGTTTTGGGGATAAGTTTGATCTTCAATATTTAATAATTTTTTGTTGCGAAGGCATGGAACTATTCTAACTCACTTTACCAGCCGCAACGCAAACTTAATAATGATTTAGTTAATTATTCCTCCAACTGCCGTTCATCCAATAACGTTTCCACGAATTATTGTTTCCTCCAAGATTGTCAATTTTTTAATAACTCATTCCATATTTCAATTGCAATTTGCTTTACGTCGCACCGACACAGATAGGTCTTATGGTGACGATGGGATAGGACAGGGCAAGGAGTTGGAAGGATGCGACCATGACCTTAATTAAGGTGTGAAAATGGGAAACCACGGAAAACCATCTTCAGGGCTGCCGACAGTGGGGTTCGAACCTACTATCTCCCGAATACTGGATACTGGCCGCACTTAAGCGACTGCAGCTATCGAACTCGGTAATCAAAAAAATATATTGTATATTATTTTCAAACTGTGTTGAAGAAGTAGTCCAAATGTGAGAGACGTAAACATCCATAAGTTCCATAAATTTCTGTAAAATAATCCCTGCATCCTATTCGGCCTGAAAAATCCCTACGGCCAGGATTACATCCCTTAATCTTCAACACGTATGATCACTTCAGGATCGCGCAGTTGTGATCTTGCATTCGGGATAGTGGGTTTGAATGCAACCGTCAGCAGCCTTGAGTCGATGTAACGAAAAGCAAACTGTAAAACAAAAAAAATATTTATTTATTTATTTAATTTATTTATTTATTTATTTATTGTGACATCAAACTAGTAGCAAAGAAAGATTGATAATGAATTGTATCTTTAAATATAAAGCCGGCCCTGTGCTGTAGAGGTGGCGTGCCTGCCTCTTCCCCGAGGCCCCGGGTTCGATTCCTGGGATTTTTACCTGAATCTGCGGATTGGATCGAGGTCCGCTCAGCGTACGTGATTGCAGTTGAGGAGCTATCTGACGGTGGGATGGCGACCCCGGTGTAGAAATCCCCTGTGGGTGGGGGCTTTCGCAAGAGGCGATTGAAAGGGGCCGCAGGGACTCTCAAGCCGGGTAGGTGACCACGGAGCCATTAGCCGAGTCCTGGCATTGATTCCACTTACTTGTGCCATGCTCCACACTTTCATGTATCCTAACCGACCCCCCTTAGCCAACTCTTGTTCTTTTCCGAACCAGACAGTATTACATACCGAGGGCTAGGGAGTCTTTGCTTTTCACGCCCTTCGCAGCCCTTGAATTTCTTTGGTCGAAATCTTCAATTTATGAATTGTCCGACCGATTCCACTTTTCCCCTCTGATTAGCTTAATAAAAGTTAGTTGCCTAGTTCCACTTCATCTTAAAAGAACAATCACCACCACGCCAATGTAGAAAGCCAAGAATAATGGCCGAGAGGATTCGCCGTGCTGATCACACGACAGCTCGTTATCTGCAGGCCTTCGAGATGACCAGCGGTCGCTTGGTAGGCCAAGGCCCTTCGGGGCTGTTGCGCCATGGTTCTTTGTTTTCCTCTTTAGTATAGAAGAGCTGGTGGCAAATATAATTCGTTGAAAGTATTTATGTTTGGTCATATTTAGCGATTTTTAAGAACATATCTTCCTGAATATGTGATCGAGTTTTAGGTCCTCAACATCTGAAGCCCTATTTTAACACTTCTGTTGATTTTACGGTAAAAATGATTATTGCCATCTTATTTAGGGTAGGCCTATATATTGTTAACTGATCTTTGTGGTCCAACTATTCGAGAACCCTTGTGTTTCTCCGAAAAAATTAAATCCTGGAAAACGTGTTGAGAAAGCAGTATGCAGGTCACGGGCTTACGACACGAGATAATAGAAAATGGTTCCAATTGGCGTGTGGAATGCGCGGGACTGGCCCAAGGGTTAGGCATTACGTAGCAATTAGTCCCAAGGTCAGTACTCCGAGACCCACCTGTTCGAATCTAGGTTTGTGGCGTGTTCCTGGCCTGGGGGCAGCCCTTGGTGCGGAAGATGAGGGGCGTGGTGCAGCCTTTCTAATCGACAGTACATCCTGTACACCAGTATAGCACGTGAAGTGGAATAGAACTCTTCTTGAAATATAAAATAGATCTATCTATGTCTATCCCTTACACCTGTTTCCTGATATGGGGTCGTGTGGTGAAGCTCTTTTCACGGACTCTGTTTTAACTACACGCCAGCCCTCCTGCCATTCTTAAATCTCTGGAAATATCGCGAATCGAACCCGGGCCTCCGAACACGGCAGCTAACCGTTACGCTACGCAGGCGAACGGGGATGAAGTGACATAGGACTTTGCTTGAAAAAAAAAAAAAGCTCTGAGGACATCAAGCGTAGATTGTTCTAATTTGCATTTCGTTGAGCCAGCAGTTTTATTAAATGGGATCCTCCTGGGCATGCAGGTTATTCCTTGTCTGTGCTAAGAAGCCACTGAAAGGGGTAACCCCAGGGGCTCCCAGTGTGAGAGCGTGTGTTGGAGACGACAGGAACCTTAGCTGAGTCTATCAAGGTTTCCTTTTACTTGCGCTTCACTTTCATATTTCCCATCTGTCCTTGCTTGGTCGACTCTAGTTCTCTTTCATTTTCACACCCTTCGTGACCCCGCTCTTTCTTTTAACGATACCTTCATCTCTCGAAGTGTCAGACCTCTTGCTTTTTCCTCTCTGTGATTGGAATTAATACAGGATGGTTACCCAGTTTTACTTCCTCTTAAGTCCGACTCGTTGGCTGAACGGTCAGCGTACTGGCCTTCGGTTCAGAGGGTCCCGGGTTCGATTCCCGGCCGGGTCGGGGATTTTAACCTTAATTGGTTAATTCCAACGGCACGGGGGCTGGGTGTATGTGCTGTCTTCATCATCATTTCATCCTCATCACGACGCGCAGGTCGCCTACGGGAGTCAAATAGAAAGACCTGCACCTGGCGAGCCGAACCCGTCCTGGGATATCCCGGCACTAAAAGCCATACGACATTTCATTTCATTACTTCTTCTTAAGACAATAATCACCACCACCATCTTCTGAATTTAACCGAACAATAAATTAAAGCCGCCCTCCAAGATATATTTACCGATTATGTTGCAGTATTTCTCGTGTTTCCAGCTGATAGAACACATAGTCAAGAGCGGTGGTGGTTTTGTAATTTTTTCTTTTTTTACACTTTGCTTTACGTCGCATCGACACAAACAGGTCTTATGGCGACGATGCGATAGGAAAGGGCTAGGAATGGGAAGGAAGCGGCCGTGCCCTTAATTAAGGTACAGCCCCAGTATTTGCCTGGTGTGAAAATAGGAAACTACGGAAAACCATCTGCAGGGCTGCCGACAGTGGGGCTAAATGGCCTTAGGTCACAGGGTTTCCGGCAGGGTCGGGAATGTTAACCATAACACTAGCCAACACGATTTTGCGGTAAAATAGAAAATATGTAATTCTTATGGAAATCGCTGCCCTGATTCCGAAAATGATGCTATTTTTTCCTATCACGTCTAGTTTTGACGCAATTCGGTGTTTTAGTATCTGCATGAATTCGTAAGATGTAATGTTGAGAGATGTTCTCGCGCAACGTTTTTTAGAATACAATTGTGTGATTTGATTTGTTATTGTTTGCATTTTATTATAGATTTATTGCTGTCTAAATTTTCATTTTGTTGGGGATTTCCTGGTAAATTCATAACAAACTCCCCCAGATACGTAATAGACCGCGAGGTATGTAGGATTGAAGATAGGACAGTTGAGAATTTGTCTTTCTTCTTAGACCACTTGAATAATCAGACGTGTTAAAAGCCCCAGCCCTTATGCAATGTTTATGATGGACTGATAAAGCAGTTTCCTTTCAAAGATAACAGTCCGAAAGTATTATGCTCAAGAAGATGAACTTGTATTTTGTACGGATGTTTCAAATCTTCTACGTCGATTGGGAGAGAAAGAGTATGATCCTACTAACTGGCGTGTTTTTATTGACTCTTCCAAAATAAGTTTAAAGGCTGTTTTGATTCATAATACAAATGTTCTGGCATCCGTCCACTTGCATACTCCACAAAAATGTCTGAAACATACGAGACCTTAAAGTTGGTGCTTGAAAAATTTAAATATCATGAGCATGGGTGGCAAATTTGCGGTGATTTGAAGACCATTGGATTGTTGCTGGGACAACAAAAAGGCTATACAACATTTCCCTGTTTCCTATGCGAATGAGATAGCAGGGCACGGGATAAACATTGGGATACAGTGAATTGGACAGAAAGGAAACAACTACAACCAGAATCCAAAAATGCCTTGAATGTAAGTCTTATTGACCGTGAAAAAATTCTACTTCCACCCTTGCACATCAAATTTGGATTGATGAAACTGTATGTCGAGGCATTAGATAAAAGTAGCCTATGCTTCCAATATTTATCCACTAAATTTCCCTAAATCTAAATCTAAGAAGGCGTATTTGATGGACCACAGATTCGTAAACAGATGAAGGATAAAATTTTCTCAGACACGATGACCAAAATTGAGAAAGAGGCATGGAACGCATTCAAAGATGTAGTGACTAAATTCCTTGGCAACATTAAGGACCCTCAATACAAAGAAATTGTAAGGAAAATGTTGGTAAAGTTTAAGGAACTCGGTTGTAATATGAGCCTTAAGCTTCATTTCTTAGCTTCGCATCTGGATTATTTCCCTCTAAATTTAGGAGCTGTCAGTGAAGAACAAGGTGAAAGGTTTCACCAGGATCTCAAAGCTGCAGGACGACGCTATCAGGGACGTTGGGATGTGAATATAATGGCCGATTACTGTTGGTCGATTGCACGGGATGACCCTTCTAGAGATCATTCAAGAACTTCAAAAACCCGGAAATTCCACGGAAAACGGGAAAAGACGGAGGTGTGAATCTAACCTGCACATAATGTAAGTAACAAAACTATGTATGTTTAACCATGTAATTTTTATTCAAGATACGGTTATATTAATTTAAAAGCAACTGTACAGTCGAAACTAAATAGGCGCTTTATGCTTCAGTTTCACGAATTTCAATGTACATTAAAAATATAATACATACTATCTACTTGCTTACAAAGCAGCATTTATGTGTATTCAATGCATGAAAAGTATGATTACGTTTTGCAATCTGAAATTTACATCAATACATCAAATTTAATCAATACTAAGTATCAAACATTTTACGTAAGAACAAAATAATATTTTGTAAAATTGCCACCAAACCAGACGTGATTCGCCAAAACTATTTTTTTTTCTCGAATTCTGCGTTAAGAAATTCATAAAACCCTCCTCGTTTCGTTTTTACCGCCCAAAAAATGTTTTATTTTGCAGGCTAGTGTAATTGGTTTATTCTCCTGGCACGGGGACTGGGTGTATGTGTCATCTTCATCACAACACGCAGGTCGGCTACGGGCGACAAATCAAAAGACATACACCAGACCTCTCCGGAGGCCACACGCCATTATATTACATAGGGCTGCCGATAGTGGGATTCGAACACACTATGTCCAAGATGCAAGCTCATAGCTGTGCACCCTTAACCACACGGCCAAGTCGCCCGACGATTATTGTTTTAATAGGAAGTACAACATTAACTAGAGGGGGAAAAACTGAAAGCGTACGATACTTGAAAAAATGAAGACACCGACCTAAGAAAGTCAAGGGCCACGAAGGGCTTGAAAAATAGACTTCCTAGGATTTGCAAACCTAATACTGTCGGGGTCGGAAAAGAACAGGAGTTGACCAAGAGTGGTTGGATAGTAGAGGTGTAGAGGTGAAAGTGAGGAGCCAAGGACAAGTATGTGGAAGAAATGCCAGGACTCAGCTAAGAGCCCCGTGGTAGCCAACCGACGCTACCAAGTTGAAAGCCCGTGGGGCACCCTTTAGTCGCTTCTTACTATAGCCACGGGATACCGCCCCGACCCACGGCGGGACAGATATTGAACAACTCAAACCTGATCACACCTGTCTTATTACGACAGTGGAGCAGTGGACCCTCTTAGGGACATGGTTTTGCTATAGCGTGGCACTGAATAATAATAATAATAATTACTCCCGGTGGAGGACATTGCTGTGAGAAAGGGTAAGCACCCATTGCCATAGCACTTTCAGTCCAGTGGTAACACGTCGGTACGTAATACCGGCGAGCCCTGGCTGATAGATGTTGACACACAAGTTCGATGTGCGTCACGGAGAACTGAAGAATGTGGGAGGTAATCAACATTCTATCAGCCATCGCCCAGCCTTTCGCTAAATTCGTACGCCTCAGCTTTCTCTCTGTATCACAAGCATTCTGCAGTAACAAGTTTTCAGCGCATGCTTCAGCCATTTGAACTAATTGAACGGGGAGTAGTGTATTTGCTCAGTTAGTCAGGGAGAAGAGCACAGAGAAACAAGGTTACGGGAACTCAAAGACACATGAACACCTGCCGCTTAGTGTCTGGCGTAACTTACATTTTAAACTTCTCCAGCCCATATCGCCTAAAGTGGTGGAAAAGGTGTTTTTTCTTAGAAATTAAGTTAAAGACAAAGATAAAGTCACCTCCGTACAGGCCATGAAGACCCTTGGAGGAGTGGAAGGTAAAGGCTTCCACCATTGTTGACCGCGGCCGTGATGGGGTAGAGTGGTTAGCTCTACGCCCACCCGCCTTTGCCCCCAGGAATTAACCTGGTACTCATTTTTGGTGTAGGCTGAGTGAACCTCAGGGCCATATGCACCTCCGGAAGTGGAAATCTCGTTTCTTAAATTTTTACGACTTCCTGACGGGGATTCGAACCCACGTCCTCCCGGGCGAACCGAGCACGCCTTTACCGTCTCGGCCAGGCAGCCCCTAGAAGGTAAGTGAACTATAATAATAATAATAATAATAATAATAATAATAATAATAATAATAATAATAATAATAATAATAATAATAATGTCTGTCATCAGCCCAGAGGCTGGTTGGATCCTCAAATAGCACCACCAAAGGTTATGCGGTTATAAGGAAACCCCAAAAACCAATGGCAGCACCAAAATGAGGCGTACTAGGCAAGATGAGGAGTGAGGTAGTTTGCCATTGCTTTCCTCACTGGGTCAGAAAGTACTATTGCAGCACGACTGACCCTATGAGCAGTACCTTTCATAACACTCAGATGCACTAGTCGTGTTCTGAATGTCATTACTCAGCACCACCCATACTCCAGCAGCTTCCATATTGTCACAGCCATGGATGAGACTGGGATTTCGGTGGAAGCTACACTTTGCTCTGGCCTGTGCCAAGAGATGGATGCAAAAGTACTGTATCCATCAAGAAATGACAGCAGGCAGATAATAATAATAATAATAATAATAATAATAATAATAATAATAATAATAATAATAATAATAATAATAATAATAATAATAATAATAATAATGGGTTCGATTCGCGGCTCTCCCACGAAATTTTAAAAGTAGTACGAGGGCTGGAACGGGGTCCACTCAGCCTCGGGAAGTCAACTGACTAGAAGGGGGTTCGATTCCCTCCTCAGCCATCCTCGATGTGGTTTTCCGTGGTTTCCCACTTCTTCTCCAGGCAAATGCCGGGATGGTACCTAACTTAAGGCCGCGTCCGCTTCCTTCCCTCTTCCTTGTCCACACCTTCCAAACTTCCCATCCCCTCACATGGCCCCTTTTCAGCATAGCAGGTGAGGCCACAAGTGCGAGATACTGGTCCTCCTTCCCAGTTTTATCTCTGACTCAAAGTCTCACGCTCCAGGACACTGTCCTTGAGGCGGTAGAGGTGGGATCCCTCGCTGAGTCCGAGGGAAAAACCAACCCTGGAGGGTAAACTAAATAAGGGAGAAAGACTAATAATAATAATAATAATAATAATAATAATAATAATAATAATAATAATAATAATGTACTCCACGCGAGCGAATCGCTGGTTCTCAACAGAAGAGATCTGGGGGATGGCGATTTGAAAGCCCTAACATCGCCGAGCTGGAAGAAAACAAAGTGTTGTGACCCACAAGGTACTAACAACAACATTACTCTGATGGATGGAGATCTGCCCTGTCTCTTCTGTAGCCACTCATTTCCGTTAGATGGTAGTTTTGCTGTAATTACAAAAACTACGGTGAGGCCCATAGACACATACAGCAACTACTGTACATGACATGGATGCAAGCGTGTTCCATACAAACATCGCAAAACACTCATTAATGATTAAAATCCAAAATTAATAGTAAAAGAGAAATAAGAAGAACTCAAATCGGGGTCTTTTCAGAAAGAGAAAAGTTGGGCGGGTTGCCTAACATAGGCAAAATTTGCATAACTTGCCCCTGACCACATGTGTTAATCCACCCGCTCAACACAGAGAAACCCGATCTCTACCATCGCAAATACATTTATCACTTACGCGACTATGACAAAAATACTCCTAACTACGTACATTTCAGATTATGTGCAGACATGTACATACCAAGCCATAGTACATGTATATGACCTGTAAATACCTCTGCACATTGAAGAATACGCACCCCTCTCCCTCCGTTATCTCTCTATTTTTTTTTCTGTAATAATTGTTCAGTGTATTGTTTTCAGTGTAGATATCACATAAAGGGGCTCATTAGCCTCAGTGGCAATTTTTAACCAATAAAATTCAATTCAGATAAATACTGCATGACCTCTAATTCACACACACTCCCCTTCCCTCCGAAACTGCCCATTCCCATCTGCCGACTCTAAGAATCACTCCCTCAAACCTCGTCAAGAACGGTCTCATTCACCTCAAAAAATCCTATTTCAATGTTTAAAAAAAATCTACATTCACACTTTAAACAATAGGAAAATTCACACTACAATCTAACACACCAAGCTTACCTATCAATAACAACCAGCACATCTCTATGAGCCTCCGTGTTAAATTGAAATGTATGACCAATTAGGTCGGTAAGTTGATAATTATCTCGCCGCTGCCGTCGCAAAGCGATGCTCGTGCTCAAGCGAGAGTTCGAGTTTGACGTTTGGCTAACAGTTGACTAACGCTGATCGTAAATGTTCTGTTGCCATGACAACGAGTGCTATCTCCACGTGGTCGAACTTGCTCTCCACCGTCCTTGTGAAAAGCGCAGACGTACTGTGGTAGCTGTTACTGTTTTACGTGTTTGAACGATACTTTTGCTGGATAGATAGTGGGTTCGAATCCCACTGTCGGCAGCCCTGAAGATGGTTTTCAGTGGTATCCCATTTTCACACCAGGCAAATGCTGAGGCTGTACCTTAATTAAGGCCACGGCCGCTTCCTTCCAACTCCTAGGCCATTTCTATCTCATCGTCGCCATAAGACCTATCTGTGTCGGTGCGACGTAAAGCCACTAGCGTACTGCCAGTGGCATGGGAGTAAGCACAAATACTGTTTAGAGCACCGCCGTCTCAATTTCTATATACTGCCTGCTCTGTGCCGCGAGAATTGCGTTTACAGCGACATTGCAGATGGCAGCACTTACCGCACCCAGAGCACATGTTGGTTAAATTAGAGTTGGTCCGTAACGCCAATATAAAATGAAAAATAATCCTTAACATGTTACTAATTGAGAAGATAATGCACGTACAGAAATTAACACTTCACATTTGAGCTTGGCTTAAGATACAGAAACGTAAAATATGTAAAACCATCCCAGTTACAGTAAATATATTAGTATCATCCCATGCTGTATGGTACATACAAAGTGCAGAATTTTTTCGACACGAGTAACGGAGCACCTTTTTAGTCCTTTTCTTACTGTTATTTACAGCAGTGGGCGCAAAAATATTTCTATCACTATTTCGCTGACACTTCGTTCATGACCAGATTTCAGGATACGTTTTACAGCATATAATGCGCGCGTTCGTCATGTCATTAAATCCACCACCCAATCTCACTGAACTAAATAGAACTTCTATTGCAACTCCAGAAAATCATCTAGTGGGAACATAAAATAACCGATTTTGTAACAGATAAGACACACATTCCACTATAGATTTCACAGTTAGCGAGACAGCATCTGCCGTCTCATTAGTCGGACACTTCAGTTTTTCACGTTTTGAATAGAAATGCACACAATCTGGATTGTTTTGCCGAAAGGCATTACAGTCATCATTACTGAACTAAAAAGGAACTAGACCAGGAGTCCTGCCATATTCGTATTCCCCACGCCACATAGTACCGCGTGATTTGTTCTGACTGCCCGTATATTGTCTTGCGAAAATTATGAATTTCATTTATAAAACGGTCGTTTTTTCTTTATATTTGGCGCTTCCTTTACTTTATTCAGACGATCAATTTCTGGGTTGTCTTCGAATTGTCTCTGTAGTCTTTTAACTTCATTATGGTTACTCATCAGCTGTTATCGCAGTCTCAGAATTCTTAATCGGAGCCTCTAATGTCTAATTTTCTGATCACTGCTGTCATTCTTACTCGTTGGAATATTGAAATGAAATGTATGGCTTTTAGTGCCGGGATATCTCAGGGTGGGTTCGGCTCACCAGGTGCAAGTCTTTCTATTTGACTTCCGTAGGCGACCTGCGCGTCGTGATGAGGATGAAAATGATGATGAAGACAACACATACACCCAGCCCCCGTGCCATTGGAATTAACCAATTAAAGTTAAAATCCCCGAACCCGGGACCCCGAAGGCCAGTACGCTGACCGTTCAACCAGCGAGTCGGACGTTGAAATATTGACTTGGATTGATACATCGTTGTTCACATGAATTTCGTACTCGCCATCCAATGTATTTCCTGCGGTTGAAGAGCTTGTTTCATCACGTATTTCTTCCGAAGAAATATCTTGTCGCTGTCTGGTCTTTCGTGGAGCTATTTTTCTGGTTTAAAGGTAATGGGGATAATTCGAAGACAGACTAGGCACGCTCTCTGGGTTTAATATATATTTTTTTAGTTTTATCTTTTATCTCCATCTCTAAAATTCAGGCCACACACACGAGAATAATCGAATGGAATCCATTGATTACCCTTGGTTGATCCTTGCCTTGATATAGCGTTAAGTTCTTTTCTGGGGGATAACATGAATTCTCACACGTAAAGAATTTGGATTTCCTGCTTTGATATACAGAGAGGAACACAACAATTAATCATTTTACAACCAGAGACACACACATAAATGCAAACGCACTAGAACACAACAACGTGGGTGCGAAGATAAGTTGGGTGCGTTAGCTGGCGCCCCTAGCGGAGGTCCGTGATAATAAGAGCTCACGCTGAGAAGCATGTTAACCGCATAGCATAGAGCAGGCAGTATATAGGATTGAGACGGCGGTGGTTTGGAGACTTACACTTCCTCGGAAGAGCAGTTGTCTACTCTATGTAAAAATAATTAATTCGTATTCTCGCCAATTGTGGTTTCTTTTTCCCGACGAAGTATCATATTCCTGCCATGGTTTATTCTTGACGTGTGCCGTTAACAATATTGGCGTTAAATAATACAACTACACATATCAATAAATTCTGTATTCTTATGAGTGACTGACTGACGGATGCATGGCGCGACAGCAATTTTGTTATATGCTGAGCATTTGTTGTTGTTATCAGCGATTTATTAGTTTGTTGCTGATTATTGAGACGTAGTGTTTATCGGCAATGACGTCTTCTCGCTTAAATACTGAAATTATTAATACAAGCTTAGAAAAGGTTCAACGTTTATTGAATTCCATTAGTCTTACATGTTTTATTAAATACTCAGTCTATATTAAAGGATGATATACCCCGGGCGGGGGTGGTAGAATAAAACCTATGGTATGCCCTGCCTGTCGTAAGAGGGAACTAAAAGGGGCCCCAGAGGCTCATAACTTGTGAGTGTGGACATGGGGCTCTTAGCTGAGTCCTGGCATTGCTCTTCACTTTCATCTATACAATCCGACCTTCGTTGGTCAACTCTTGTTCTTCTCCGACCCCAACGGTATTAGGTTATGAGGCCTAGGGAGTCTAATTTTCACGCCCTTCGTGGCCCTTGTCTTTCTTTGGCCCATACCTTCATTTTTCGAAGTGTCGGATCCCTTCCATTTTTCCTTCCGATTAGTGTTATATAGAGGATGGTTATCCTGTCCGACTCACTGGCTGAATGGTCAGCGTTGAGGATTTCGGTTCAGAGGTTATCGGGTTCGATTCTTACCCGGGTCGGGGATTTTAATCGTGTTTGATTAATTCTTCTGGCTCGGGGACTGGGTGTTTGTGTTTATTCCAACACTTTCCTCTTCATATTCAGACAACACACTACACTACCAACCACCACAGAAACACGCAATAGTGATTACATCCCTCCATATAGGGTTGGCGTCAGGAAGCGCATCCGGCCGTAAAACAGGGCCAAATCCACATGTGCGGCACAATTCGCACCCGCGACCACACAGGTGTGGGAAAAGCGGTAGAATAATAATAATAATAATAATAATAATAATAATAATAATAATAATAATAACAGGATGTTTGCCTAGTTGTAGGCCTACTTCCCTTAAAACAATAATTACCACCGTAATTACGGCAACGCAACGCACCTTGTAGTTACTGTTTCCGCCGCTCAAATGTCAGGCTCCAGCTCATGTTAATCACGGGTACGAAACAGCGAGTTCAAAATAAGAGCCAGTCTCGGTGTCAAACATGTGTTTTTTGGCTGCGCAAGTGCATGCCGTCTCAGCCGTTGGCTATGTTGTTGGTTGTCATATGGACCCCAATGTCGAAACTAAAAAATAGAGGTTTTACATTTACAACTGATCTGCAGTTAGAGCTATAACACAGGTGGCAATTGTTTATCTATACTTTTCTTAAATCATTTGGAATAAATTGGAAATCATTGAACATCTTCCTTCGTAAATGCAGGCTCCGTTTTTCTGGCACTATTATTATTATTACCGGCAGTTTCCCGCTGGCTCCGCCCGCAATGTACAATGTATGGTGTTGTTCGTTACTATCCTCACGGATGTATTTGCAAAGTTTCGAGTTAATGAAATAAAGCTTATGATCTTCTGTGGAAATAGAATGTAATATTATGTCAACAAAACACTTGAAAATACATCACACAAAGAAATTGAATTAAACGTTCCTTGGAACAACACTACGTGCCGAACTATTAAAAAGTCCTTCTAAGATCTTCATCACGGAGACAAATGTACTCATCATTTTTCTCATAATCTACCAATGTAAGTAGTTATTACCTCAAAAGAGCGCTGGATCCACTGAGCGTTTTTAGACCAAAACGAACTTCGTACCTCAATTAGAACGAAAGATATGATTGCTTCAATGAGAACAAATGTTGAAAAAATCAAGTGATTTGAGGAAGGCGGAAGTTAAGTGATTTATAGTACCTGATGACATATCTGTGCATGAATACCTTTCAGTTAAAAAATGAAGGAAATCGACCGGATAGAATAGCCGGACTGACTGACTTTAATTTTCATACATTTTAATATATAGATTTCTTCTTCTTCTTCTTCTTATTCTTCTTCTTCTTCTTCTTCTTCTTTCGAATGGGCCACCAGAGGACCACGTGCCAATTTCAATTCCTTCTTCTTCGTTCTTTCCTTTTCTTCCAGTACGCTTTCATCTGTTCACTATGTTTCTTCTTTCTGTCTTCAGACCACTTTGAACCAGTCTTTTTTACATTCCTACCTTGGAATCCTTCTATTTTCAATACTTTTTCCCGAAAGCCTTCTCCATTATTATTTATTTCTTCTGTTGTTATATTCTTTTTCTATTATTATTATTATTATTATTATTATTATTATTATTATTATTATTATTACTTGCGTATGGACTCTGTTGGATCACGCAGTGCTTTTATCATTCGCCTTTCTGTTCTTCCATATGTCTTTCATTTATTCTCCGTGGTCTCTCTTCCTTCCTTCAGTCACTCGTTTCCTGGTCTGCTTGGAACTTCATTCTCTGGCTTTACTAACCATCTGTTTGCTTTTCTTACGGAGCAGATTTCTGTCTAATATTTCTGATATCTCTATCTGGGAATTCTGCGGGTCCTTTTGGACTTGTTGGATTCATGATAGACTTTTCAATATTCTGCTCTACGTATGTACGTATGCATCTTGCGTTTGAACGTGTCCATAAAATTTCAATCTTTCTTTTCTAACATCTGCTGCCATGTTGGACACTTTCTCTGTTGCTTTAAGGGATTTCAGTCTGTATCCGTCTTCAATTTGTCTTCTGCTCCAAGAATTTTCGTCGTGATCTTTCTTTCTTCCTTCAAAATATTCTCTAGATTCCCTTTTCGATTGAGTACCAGCGTTTCGCCCGCGTAAAGAATTTCAGGTTTGATCACAGTATTGTAGTGCCGTGTGTGTGTATACATGCATTTCTGTTCGAAATGTCTCATGTTCTCTAGTACGCTTTCTTGAGTTTCTGTAGGTTAACTTCCTGTGCTTTCTTTTCTAATCCTGTTGGTTCTACAATTTCACCAATGTGTTTGAAGTGTGGAACCCGTTATTATTATTATTATTATTATTATTATTATTATTATTATTATTATTATTATTAATGTTATTTGCTTTACGTCCCACTAACTACTCTTTTACGGTTTTCGGAGACGTCGAGGTGCCGGAATTTTGTCCCGCAGGAGTTCTTTTACGTGCCAGTAAATCTACAGACACGAGGCTGACGTATTTGAGCACCTTCAAATACCACCGGACTGAGCCAGGATCGAACCTGCCAAGTTGGGGTCAGAAGGCCAGCACCTCAATCGCCTGAGCCACTCAGCCCGGCATTATTATTATTATTATTATTATTATTGTTATTGTTGTTATTATTGTTATTATTATTTTACCGAGACTGCTGTAAGAATCAAACAATTTACACCATTGGGGACGGGCGGGGGGGGGGGGGTGTGCACCAGCAAGATCCGCCTAATGCAGGTCACTGTTAATCACCTTATTAAGAAAAGAAAGGCCTTGACGGCAAATCAAACAGAGCTGCAGATAATATCTGTGGCCCTGAAGGACCAACCCTTGGCCCAGATAGAGCACGAACAAAAGAATTGAAAATATTAAATTACAGAACGTGTTGTAATGAGCAGGGAGTGTCTCTCCATCTTTACGATATCCTTGGTGGGTCATATACAGTAGCTGTATCGCGGTTGGTAGCACTCACGACAATGTTTCATTTTCACACTTAGCAATTAAGACTACTAGCGGAAGCAGTACAAAGAAAACGTTATTGGGATGATCTGAGGAATAAATTACTAAATTACAATTATAAATTACTTTTTCAGCAAGTAATCACTAAAATAATAATTGCTTCATCTAACGCTAGTCTTAAGGTAATCACTGACATTTTCATGTAGCGCTGGAATGATACCAAAGTTTGCAAGAAAAAAGAAACCATTTTCCCCTTTGCGACAATCAAATGATCATAAATATGTCTCCCATCAACGGCTGCTAATTTCAGATGACACAGCCTGCACGGTTGCTAGGTAACAATACCTTACATCACAGCCTGCACGGTTGCTAGGTAACAATACCTTACAACACTGCCTGCACGGTTGCTAGGTAACAATACCTTACATCACTGACTGCACGGTTGCTAGGTAACAATACCTTACATCACAGCCTGCACGGTTGCTAGGTAACACACCTTACATCACAGCCTGCACGGTTGCTAGGTAACAATATCTTACATCACTGCCTGCACGGTTGCTAGGTAACAATACCTTACATCACAGCCTGCACGGTTGCTAGGTAACAATACCTTACATCACTGCCTGCACGGTTGCTAGGTAACAATACCTTACATCACTGCCTGCACGGTTGCTAGGTAACAATACCTTACATCACTGCCTGCACGGTTGCTATGATTACACTTTCGTCACACATTTAGTCGCGTCACGTTACAGAAACTGTTCGGATGACCCCCACCCATAAGACATATCTATGTCAAAAAGGTATTACTTCATTTTGTGATTTTAACATGGATATATTTTCGGGCTGCTGGTCTATCTGGAATTAGCATCACTAATTTCTCGACACCATTGTAACCATGACAACCAGTGTTGGTCTATGCATACCAGGTTAGTAGTGTCATCTTCTCACTGTGCGCTTTCTTCATGTAAGTAAGGGGTTGAGAAAATTTCGTATCAAGTGAACCCCGTTCTATTGCTCAGTCCAGAATGAAAATCCTTAAAATGGTCGGAAAACGAATCCAGGACCTTGCAATAAGAGACAGGTACACGACTTCTACACCACAGGGCTGGATGATAATAATAATAATAATGAACATAATAGATATGAGGAACATCAGACAATCTAAATTTGTAATCACTTTTGTAGACTTTGATATTTTAAAGAAATTTCGACTTGATAATAAAATAACTGAAATAATTAAAACGTCCGTCTCTGTGATGTAGTGGTTAATGTGATTAGCTGCCACCCCCGAAGGCTCGGGTTCGATTCCCGGCACTGCCACGAAATTTGAAAAGTGGTACGAGGGCTGGAACGGGGTCCAGTCAGCCTCGGGAGGTCAAATGAGTAGAGGTGGTTTCGATTCCCACCTCAGCCATCCTGGAAGTGGTTTTCCCTGGTTTCCCACTTCTCCTCCAGGCAAATGCCGGGATGGTACCTAACTTAAGGCCACGGCCGCTTCCTTCCCTCTTCTTTGTCTATCACTTCCAATCTTCCCATCCCCTGCAAGGCCCCTGTTCAACATAGCAGGTGAGGCCGTCTGGGTGAGGTACTGGTCATTCTCCCCAGTTGTATCCCCGGACCCAATGTCACAAGCTCCAGGACACGACCTTGAGGCGGTAGAAGTGGGATCCCTCGCTGAGTTGGAGAGAAAAACCAACCCGGGAGGGTAAACAGATTAAAAGAGAAAGATGAATGAAAATAAAGAAAGAAAGAAAGAAAGAAAGAAAGAAAGAAAGGAAGAAAATAAAGAAAGAAAGAAAGAAATTACAAATAAAAATTGTATTTTGTTGAAAGTAACGACTGCAAGTAGGCCTGTTCCTTACAAGCAATTACTTCCCAACTCTGATCAAGACCTTGGGCGCTGCTTTCCTTTCTCATCTCACCATCTGGCGAGTTTGTCGATTTGAATTGCGCGCCCGGAAGTAACAGAGAAACCTCATTTTCTCCACGAATCCGATTGCATCATCATTCTTAACATAACACGAAGAGCATCGCTGATTATTCTGAACTCAACTCGGCAGGTTTGATCCCGACGCAGCCCGGTGATATTTGAAGGCGCTCAAATATGTCAACCTTGTGTTGGCAGATTTACTGGTAAGTTAAGAAACTCCTGCGGGAAAAGATTCTGGCACCTCGACGTCGCCAAAAACCGTAAAAGTAGTTAGTGGGACGTGAAATCAATAAAATTATTACTAAACCCAGAAGTTACGTAAGGCCTTGAACGAACAAACGGAAATTGCGTTGTGATTGAACAATGTGAGAGTAATTAGGCTGAAAACATAGTGGAGCGGGGAGCAAAGCGGAGAGCAGAGCAGCGAGCAAAGCAGCGAGCAAAGCAGAGAGCAGAGCGTCACTTTTATAACGAGGAGAGAGCAAAGCGAAGCGTTTAAAATAATTTGATTTCGCTGCTTTGCTCGCTGCTCTTACCTTGGATGCAACATGGATATCGATCAATTAATTAGTGCTGTTTATGTTCGTAATGCTCTGTGGGACCAGAAGGACGCACAACACCACAATCGCTTTGTTTTAGATAAGCGTTGGGATGAAGTTGCTGCAGAAATGAAAACAATAAGTATGTAGATATACTAAATTACTGTAGCAGTTTTTAGATGACTTTACACGTGCCATAAATTTAAATAATCTAGGCAAAATTGACTAATTCCAATATAATAGGCTTTATTACTTGTTCTACTAGGTATGTTAGTTGAAAAAACGTAATATCTCAAATCGTGCGGTAATAACTGGTAGTTTTCTTTTTTCATCTGAGAGCGAGGTTGTGGAATCTATGTTCCGATTACAGAATATGTACTGTGTTACCGTAACTGATTTTTGAGATATCAGTGTAAAGTGTATTGACATTTTGCGCCTATAGGAAATGAGGTGAGTTTTGTTAGGGTAGGTCCCTAACTATGCTAATGTTTAAACTACCGCGTTGCGTAGCGGCATTTCTACGGGACTTCTCATAAGCCGGTTGACCGTAGCAGTAGCTGGCTTTCCGGACGGTGAAATGCCGAGTCTCGACGGTTGAAACATTTTTAGGCCTACAGATTGCTGTTTGTTGTTTAAAGGGGCTTAACATCTTGATTACTGCTGTAGTTAAAACGTTCGTTGTCCTCATTCCGAGGTGGTGCAGCTCTCATCAGGTACACCGTCAAAGAAGGTGAGATGCATGTACTGTTTTAAAACACATACCGGCCCTCTTGCCATCTTACATTTTTGGGTTATGGGAATAATCCGGGCCTTCGAGGGCGGCAGCTACGGACGTGGCCTGTAATACAGGCTTAATAATATATTTTAGAATAATATTTAAATGGTATTTAGCCTACGTTTGCCTTTTTCGGTACCGGTAATCGTTTTATATTGAGACGCTGCGTGTGTGGAGACACATTCAGGCTTCCCGGATTTCTCACTAGAATATTTCGTTACTGACTTATATATGCACGAGGAAACGTAGGAATGTATTTCGTAATTTAATACTGTGACTTGCCCTAAACAACTGAAGACTAAAATCAACTCATTCCGAGAATATCTAGGACAGCTAATCTAATATTTCTCACCAGGCTCTTTCGTCACTGGGTGCACATTAAAACTTCTACTGGTACTAGTATCTGCGTTTTGCAGCACATGCCAGATTTTAATGCAGAATTTTCCAGCATAAACAACTCGTCCATCATTCACTACCTGACTGCGAAGACTTTTGGCGCGCACTGCTTGCTGCTTTGCCCTCCGCTTCACTATGGAATCCAACTGCCGACTTCTAACTCCATCCGACTGCTCGGTATTCGCATTACGGACAATCTGAAATGGAATAAACACGTGGAGGAAGTGAGGTGTAAGGCATACCGGGCGCTAGGTTTCGTCCGTAGATGTCTCTCGGGAGGAAGAAGTAAAGCCCTACGAACGGCTTATATTTCCCTTGTGCGGCCCATACTATTATATGGCCTTCCTTCCTGGCATCCATCTACAACGGAAAATATGAGGAAACCAGAAGGTATCCAGCGACGAGCAGAACGTTTAATTAACAAACACATCCCCTTAAACACAGCCAGGTCATTGCCACCAGTGAACTCTTTATGTACACGAATAGATGTAGCCTTCCTTAGGAAATCCCTGACAGATAACACACACCTCTCCCCTTTCCACCGCCTGCAGCTCAATTACCGCTCTGTTAAAAGAGGCCAAGGAGTTACTCTTGTCCCTCCCTTCGCTAGAACAACCTCATATTTAAATGGGTTTTACTCAAGGGCTGCTCGTACCTGGAACCTTATACCATCTGAGGTAAAGCTACTTCCTCTTCCTCACTTCCTCCGCGAAGTAAAGAAAATGTATATGTAAATAGAAATCCATATGCGATGTATATAACTTGTATAAATTAGAATTGCAAGAAGATGGGTGCAAGTACAGGTGTATGTGGGCGAATGTGTATGCGTGCGCGTGTGGGAGTGGTTGTGAATGAGTGTGTATACAGGGGTCTGAGTGAGAGTATAAATGGCTGGGTGTTCTTACTCTAATATCTTCAGGATATATCAAGATAATTATTATTCTAAGGGTTCAGTATTTGTAGTGTAAATATGTAAATTTAAAATTGTCTACATAAGTTTGTATGTAAATATTCAGTAGAGTTTATATACACATGTGGAGATGGAGGCACTTCCGTGTATGTGGGGCTTGCCCTTTCTCCATCTACCACCCCTAAATTGTACATGTTCAATTTAAGGAAAATAAATAATAATAATAATAATAATAATAATAATAATAATAATAATAATAATAATAATAATAATAATAATAATAATAATAATAACAATAATAATAATAATAATAATAACCTCTTTCATCGGCGCGTTGATAATAAAATGCTTTGCTCGCTGCTCTGCTCTCTGCTTTGCTCCCCGCTTCACTATGTTTTCAGCCTAAGTAGTTTCGTAGGACTCGCATAAAATAATAGATTATGTATGAGGGAGATGGTAAAACTCCTGGAGCGGCCCTGAGTTCACACTTGAACTCTTTCACCTTTAAAGTTCTTCAGTTACCCGACCACATTCCTAAAATCTCCCTACAAGCGGATAACGTGTCATCGACTTCCGCATTTCGTCATTCGCGTCACGTCTTGGAGCGGTTTAATGTGGTGATTTAAATGCGACTGTATGAGACTGAAGCCAGAGGCGAGGTGAAGACTGAACTCTTCCAACAGTGACCTAGTCACAATACCTTATGTTCTGTAGCTAAAGTGACCCGTTCTGGGAAAGGAGGAGAGGAAGTCACAGTGAGAAAATTGCTGTAAACTGTCAACTTTTGGAGCGAGAAAGTGGGACGGTGGAATGTTGAAACGTTTCATTATATAGTTTCAATTCTGACTTAGAAAGATACACTTTCATTCACGCTCGTACTTCGTACTATTTACTATTGAGAAGATTTTCTGAAAGTTCAGGATCATACAGCAACCGCTGCACAGCCCGAAGGCCTGCAGATTTTGAAGTGATGCGAGGTCGGATTGACGAGTCGTCTCGGCCGTATTCTTAGTTCTCTAGACCGGGGCCGCTGTCTCCCCGTCAGGTAGCTCCTTAACAGTTCTTACATAGGCTGAGTGCATCTCGAACCAGCAGTAAAATTGAAATAAAACCCCTGAACAGGCCGCAAATTGAACCCAGAGCCTTCCGCTAAGAGAAAGGTTGACCGGCTAACGTCCTGAGAAGATAACCACAAATTACAGCTAGCAGAGGACATAAATATGAGTTAGTACTTTCACTGTCCCGGGTGAATCATCACTGCTGTCGCCTGGTGCCAGATTCCCTATTAGTTGTTTACCTCGTCTTTAAAAACAATAACTTCAAATAAGTTGGAAATTTATCAAATATCTTTCTTGGTAGGTTATTCCAATCCCTAACACTTCTTACCAAAAAAGGATATTTGCCCCAATTTATCCTCTTGAATTCCAACTTTATCTTCATTTTGTGATCTTTCTACCTTTAGAAGCTCCACTCAAACGTATTCGTCTACTCAAGTCATTCCAGTCCATCTCTCCGCTGACAGCTCGGAACATGTCAACCAGTTCATCTCTTTACTCCCAAGTCTTCCCACCCCAAAGTTTGCAAAATTTTCTTCATACTATTTCGTCGAAGATCACCCACAACACATCGTGCTGCATTTCTTTGGATTCTTTGCCGTTCACAAATCCTGGTGAGCGTCCCATACACTAGGGCCATGCAGTATTCTAGTTGTGGTCTTACCAGTGACTTATATTCCTTCTCATTTATATCCACACTAGAACTTTTAAATACCTCATAACCATACGAAGAGACTTTATTTAAAATCCTGCATATGCGATTACCCCAATGAAGTCTGACTCGTTGGCTGAATGGTCAGCGTACTGGCCTTCGGTTCAGAGGGTCCCGGGTTCGATTCCCGACCGGGACGGGGATTTTAACCTTCATTGGTTAATTCCGTGGGCTGGGTGTTTGTGCTGTCCCCAACATCCCTGCAACTCACACACCACACACAACACTATCCTCCACCACAATAACACGCAGTTACCTACACATGGCAGATGCCGCCCACCCTCATCGGAGGGTCTGCCTTACAAGAGCTGCACTCGGCTAGAAATAGCCACACGAAATTATTATTACCCCAATGAAGATCTTTCCTTATATTAACACCTAGGTATTTACAGTGTTCCCCATGAGGTACACGGTAATTACAACTGAGAGGTCTTTTCCTGTTTGTGAAACTCACAACCTGACTTTTAACCCCGTTCAGCATCATACCATTGTCCGCTGTCCATCTCACAACATTGTCGAGGTATTTCGCAGTCGCTCACAATCTTGTAACTTTGTTTTTTAACTCTATACAGTACAACATTATCCGCAAAAAGCCTTCTCTGATTCGAATTCTTTACTCATATCATTTGTACATACAAGAAAACATAAAGGTCCAATAATACTCCGTTGAGGAACTCCCCTCCTAATCATTACAGGATAAGAGAATGCTTCACCTACGCTAATACTCGGAGTTCGACGAATATTTTCTAGAAATGTAGCCACCCATTCAGTCACTCTTTTGTCCAGTCCGATTGCCCTCATTTGAGCGCTGCTCCCGCGGGTTGTACCTTAAGTAGGGGTGCAGTAGTGTAGGACCCAATGGCATAGTTAATGTCTCAGGCACATGCTGGGATAATTCAGTATTTCGTCATTGCTGCGCATAGCTCTGAAAATGAAGCTTGGCTGAAATGTATGTACACAAAGCGAAATTAATCACTTGTCCCGTTTCCAAAAGCAAGTTTCTAGTTTTATATCCCACGAGATCCCCAGTTTCATACATGTCCTAATGCCTGTCAGTTAGTCACTTTTCATGGGAACTAGCCATCCATCAAGATATTACAAACACTGAACATCAACCACTGAAATCAAGGAAACCACCCTGGCGTACAGCAACAAATCTTGAAAGAACTTCTTTTCATATTAACAGTTCATGGAAAGCCCAGTGGGTCCAGTCTTCAGTAGTCAACAAACATCTAGTTGAGAATCCTTCTAAACGCGTACAAGGATTTGACCTTCCAAGGCGACAGTTGAGAATCATCAATAGGATATGAACTGGACAAGACAGATGTGGTTGTCTATTGTGCAAATGGGGTTGGACTAGCTCTGCAGATTGTGGTGCCCCTTCTCAGTCGATCCACCACAATGTTGCCGACTGCCCAATTCGAACTTTCAAAGGAACACTAATGGACATTCGCCGCACATCGGATGAAGCAATTGATTGGGTCAAAATACTAGACCTAGAGTTGTAGTATTGTGCGGACTTGTGACTACGCACATGTATCCTGAAAATATATATACGATGAATAATAATAAATGGGAACGCTAGTTCAAGGTGCTCCTCCCGTCCCAGTATGGAGATCAAGCGGCAGAGACACGCCTCAATATGATCACTAGACAATCAATCGGCACTTCCAAGAACACTACACATGATCCAGATCTTGGAAATACTGCTGATGACAAGTGTGCGCTATCGACTACATCAAGGTTCAAGTCCCGGCCCTGACCAAGATTTTAGACTTGTAGGTGGGTCAGCCCTGCTTGAAAGCTAAGACAGCAGTGCGTAGCCGCCCTAAATTAGCTTCTAGATTTGGCTGTTGAGAAGCCTTAAATGTAAGAGAATTCCAGAAGATGGAGTAAGTTAAATGGAATCAATTCTCGGCACTCGCAGTTCAGGGCTCTGTGGTTTTCAGAGTGATTTATGCTGAAAGGAGAGGTTGGCTGGCATCATTTGACGGGAATGTAGAAACAATACATCCGAGGTAAGACTTGGAGTGAACGCCGCCAATCAGAGTGAGCAGGCCGCGAAAGGAACGGAACTGAGAGAAATGAGTGTCTCGCCGTGAAGATATTGTGATGTAACACGGACCGTGGGAAGGGCATCCTCTCACCCAGCTCCTCTTCTAACAGCGCATTAATCTCTCCATCGCTTGTAAGTCAACACGTTCAGGTTCAAACTGCTTGTAGACCACTTCCGTGTGGAGATGTCACAGTCACCGTAAACAACGGTTCCAACTGGACATGTCACAGTCACCCTAAACAACGGTTCTGTCTGGACATGTCACAGTTACGTTAAGAACGACTGACTACACAGCACTGTATTTCGAACGCACCAGTACTTCACTGACTCACTTTTCGAGGCGTGGCGGCATCCAGGACGTTATGTCACGTTCAAAAACTGGTTTTCGTAACTTACAAGGTCTGTGAAGTGCGAAACGACTCATTCATCCTGCAAAGCTCATTAAGTGAGATTAATGTTATTCTTGACCAAGATCAGGAGAATGTACGCAATGGAAGGTAGTTTTTAACGTACTCCCGCACAAACTGTGGGGTGGTCTGACAACGCAAGAAGCAGCTTTATGATCTTAAACTCTCACCAGGCACTGTCAACCATTGAGTGGGATGTGTCGCGGACATTCACCTTTACAGAAAGAACGTTTAGTTTCTGGTACGAATTGAAGGATTAACGCAGTGCATAGACCTACATGTAAAAGATTTAGGACGTCGTCGATTGGTATTTAAAGGTGCTCAGGTGTGGCAGAGTAGCAGCGGCGTCTCGTGCAAGAAATCAAATTTGAGCTGCGTAGTTGAAGACCTTCGTGGAATGCGGATGTAAGCAACAAATCAGTAATTTTTCAGGAGGGAGGATTATTATTTCATGGTATTGCATATGCTAGTGTGCAAATAAGTTCGTCTATTAAAAACGATATTTTATTGTTATAACTAAGTGATCCAATAGAAAATAATCTGCAAGTATGTCTTACGTTTGCCGGGCTCAGACGGTTGAGGCGCTGGCCTTCTGACCCCAACTTGGCAGGTTCGATCCTGGCTCAGTATCGTGGTACTGTATGTAAAGGTCAGCCTCGTGTTGGTAGATTTACTGGCAAGTAAAATAACTCCTATTGGATTGAAATCCAACACCTCGGCGTAAAGTAGTTAGTGGGACGTAAACAAGTTATATTATTATTATTATCTTCCATTTGTATATACAGTAACGTAAGATAAAGCCTGTACATGTACTTGGAACACAAATGATAGCAAATAATATTACCACAGTAATAAAAATAACATCATTAATAATAAGAATGTCAAGAAAATATTTCAAAATGTAGGTGTGATTTCGTCTATGATCTATTACACCTGGTGACGAACCAACACGAGCACTGTCCACAATCTTGACTGATGTTCCATTCTTTCACCATGGAGAGTGAAGTTCTGCTGGCTGAAGTTCAAATATAAGACATAAGATGACATCACAGCATAGAGGCGTGATGGTACACCCTATTTCCACTGAAATCCCACTTTTCAAAAGTTTGTTGGTTACATTCTTATTCCGGGGAGGTGATTAAATAACAACCCTAACGGGGGTAAAACAAGCAAACAAATGTACAGAATATAACAGTCACTTGCCGGCTCCGCGGTGTAAGGGTAACGTGCCTGCCTCTTACCTGGAGGCCCCGGGTTCGATTCCCGGCCAAGTCAGGGATTTTTACCTGGACCTGAGGGCTGATTCGAGGTCCACTCAGCCTACGTGATTACAATTGAGGAGCTATCTGACGGTGAGATGGCGGCCACGGTCTAGAAAGCCAAGAATAATGGCCGAGAGGATTTGTCGTGCTGACGACACGACACCTCGTAATCTGCAGGCCTTCGGGCTGAGCAGCGGTCGCATGGTAGGCCAAGGCCCTTTCAAGGGCGTTAAGTGCCGTGGGGTTTGGTTTTAGGTTTGGTATATCCACTTTGTCCTCCAGATTTCTCCGGCTACATGAATAGCGTGCTGGTCTTTGGTCACAGGGGGCCGGGGTTCGATTCCCGACAGGGTCAGGAATTTTAAGCGTAATTGGTTAATTTTGCTGGCACGAGGGCTGGGTGTATGTGCCGTCTTCATCATCATTTCATCCTCATCACGACGCGCAGGTCGCCTACGGCCGTCAAATTCAAAGACCTTCACCAGGCCTCTCTGGAGGCCACACGCCATTCATTCAGCGTTATAATTCATCACAAAGCCTTTGCTGGCGGGATCTAGTGTTTACAGCGCACTATGTCTTCTGATATAGGCTAGAGCAATTTTGTTACTTTCATTGATCTGTCTCAGCTTTATTCTTGGCTTTGACAAAATGAAAGTGACTGAGGTATGAGTGATGCTAGTAATGCCATTCCTTCTGCAGCCAGTCCCTGCTATGTATGGTGTGAAAATATTGCTCATACGGTCCGTTGGTGCATGCATGTCAGTGGGCTTGGTAGACTGATATGTAATAGCAACTTCTGGCTCGGTGAGGAAAGCAACGGGAAACTACATCACTCCTAATTTCCCTAGTACGCCTCTTCAGTGATGCCTAGGCCATCTATGACAGCTGATGGCGGAGCTGTTGAGGATCCAACCAGCATTCGGGCTGAGGACTATACATACATACATACATACATACATACATACATACATACATACATACATACATACATACATACATACAATTCATCACAGCTAGGGCTTCATCCTGACAGAAACGCAGACTGCCGCTAGGAGCCAATTCGAAGACCTGACGAGACGCGTGTTTACCATGTAACAAGCAGTCTCCTACTGAAGGAGCAGTGGCGCGTGCGTGCAAGTATTTTCTGCACTCGGTTTCCACCAGTCTACATCATAAGGCATTCGACACCGCTGGAAAAATAGAGAATGTTTCGTTTATAGAAGGTTCTTTAAAAACAAAACAAACAAAAAAAAAACAAGAGAGATATAGTTCATTAGCTCATAAGGAGCGGCTGCCATTGCAGAGTGGATTTAAAAGGGGCTTCCGGTGTTACTCAAGTGAGATAAGGTCATCTAGATGTACTTCATGTGAAATTTAAAGGGTATATTTTTGTTTATTCTGCTAGTTGCTTTACGTCGCACCGACACAGACAAGTCTTATGGCGACGATGGGACAGGGAAGGGCTAGGAGTGGGAAGAAAGCGGTCGTGGCCTTAATTAGGGTACCGCCTGGTGCGAAAACGGGAATCCATCTTCAGGGCTGCCGACAGTGGGGTTCGAACCTACTATCTCCCGAATACTGGATATGGCCGCACTTAAGCGACTGCAGCTATCGAGCTCGGTTTTGTTTATTCTGTTAACCCTTAAAGTACTATATGTCTGTCTACGAGCGGTAGAATACATCCATCTGTCGTAAGAGGTGACTAAAAGGAGCCCCAGGGGCTGTCGACTTGTGAGCGTGGATTAGACGACCACGTGCGCCCTATCTAATTCTGACATTGATTCCACTTACTTGCTCCAGGCTCCTCACTGTCAACTTCCAATCCGACCTCTCCTGCTCAATTCTTCCTACACTGATGGTGTTTGATTTCTGAGACCAATTTCACGCCCTTCGTGGCCCTGATATTTCTTTTGCCGACATTTTCATTTTTCGAAGTGTCGGACGCCTTCCATTTTTTCTCTCTCATCATTGTTAATAGACGACGGTCACCTACTTGTACTTCCTCTTAAAACAATAATCACCACCACCACCACTCGGTGAATTATACATGTTGACCGAGTGAATTCGCTGCACGTAACGAACCACGTAGATATTAACTTGCATTCGGGAGATGGCGCGTTCGAACGCCACCATTGAGAGTCCTGAAGATGGTTTCCGATTTTCACACCGAGCAAATGCTGGGGCCGTACCTTAATTAAGGCCACAGTCACTTTCTTCCCACTCCCAGCCCTTTCCTATCCCATCGTCACCATAAATCGTATCTGTATCGGTGCAACGTAAAGTATACTATAAATAATAATAATGAGGAGGGGAGGATGGGAATTGTGCCGGCTGTCGAAGCCTGCTGTAACCCTCTGGGGCAATGATTAATGAATTATTAATGAAATGAAATGAGATTGGAGAGTGTTGCTGGAATGAAAGTAGACAGGGAAAACCGGAGTGCCCGGAGAAAAACCTGTCCCGCCTCCGCTTTGTCCAGCACAAATCTCACATGGAGTGACCGGGATTTGAACCAAGGAACCCAGCGGTGAGAGGCCGGCGCACTTCCGCCTGAGCCACGGAGGGTTCAATAATAATAATAATAATAATAATAATAATAATAATAATAATAATAATAATAATAATAATAATAATAATAATAATAATAATAATAATAATAATAATCGCCATCATCACGACCAATCGACAGGACGTAACTGTGCTGTTCTGATGACGCCGATAGCCGATATATTGGGAGACTGCGGCCCCGCTGTGTAGGGGTAGCATGCCTCAGGTTTTATTCCAGGCTAGGTCAGGGATTTTTACTTTATCTGAGGGCTGGTTCGAGGAGTATTCTGCCTACATGATTACAATTGAGGAGCTATCTGACGGTGAGATAGCGGCCCGGGTCTAGAAAGCCAAGAATAACGACCGAGGGGATTTGTCATGTCGACCAGATAATACCTCCTAATCTACAGGCTTTAGGGCTGAGCAGCAGCCGCTTGGGAGGCCACGACCCTTCAAGGCTGTTGTGCGGTAGGGGTTGATGTTTTTCTATTTATTTCATTTTGCAGTTATTCACTAAATAGTACAAAATATGCAACACGAGCTGCATATTCTCTCTAGATAAATCCTGGAGATCCTGTTATATTACCAGACATAATTCGTGACGTACATGACAGCGACGGCGGCCACGAACTTCTTGCAGAGCAACGATACGGGAGCAGCCAGCAGAGGCTCAAGTCCATGGCTGTACACGCGAGCACAGAAATGGTGTCCCGGTACAAACAAAGCATGGTATACCCCCACCTCCACGCTTAACGTATTGCTGCAGGTAGACAGCCCGCTACAAGACTGTTGTGATTGAAATGGGCACAGTGGTGGATGTATAGCAATACACACACTGTGCCTTCAGCACTACCCGTTCACTTTCTCCCCTCTTTTTCGGTACTGGAGTGGCCTTCGACACTACCCCTTCACTCCCTCACCTCCTTTCAGTACTGGAGTGGGGCAGTGTTGATTGTTTACGTCGGGACACCATTTCTGTGCTTGAATGTACCAGTATGTTACTATCCGCGAAACTTGTAGTGACATTTCGTTTTTGAGGGTGAGGGGCAAGGAGGGAAGTCATCTCTTCCAGTATAACTGCTAACTGAATGGAATTAAAATCTGAATTGAATCGATAGTGTGATCGATATGAGTTTTCCAAATCTTTATTTTCTGAAGCCCACAATTGCGTCACGCAGTCACACAGTCATGTCTCGTTGTGACACTTTTCTTTATTATCTATAATTAAATATAGTCGAACCTCGAAATATTGAATCACCTCGGGAGCTAAATTTTATTTCGAATTATCGAAATTTCGAGTTATCGAGGATACTGTTTTATGTATCTTCGGGTTTATACTAAATACAGTATTGTTTACAGTATTTAAAAATATACTAACAAACTCGTATTTTACGACATCGCTTTAATTTGACCCTTATTAAAGTAACTTATTAGAAGATAGCCAACGGCCGTAGCCGTGTTGAAACACCGGATCTTGTGAGATCTCCGAAGTTAAGCAACATTGGGCGTGGTCAGGAGTTGGATGGGTTGCCACGCGCTGTTGGTGGGGGTAAGGGAATGGAGGAGCGGAAAGGAACCTACCTTACCGCACGTAAACTCCGGCTCAGGAACACCTCTGCGGAGGTTCGGACCTGCCTTCGGGCAGAATAACCCTTACCTTACCTTTAGAAGACAGAAGACTAGTGAAACAAGAAACATACCTCCGTTAACAACTTTGGAAAGACTCCGTTAGTCTCTTCTATTTTTTCTGCTAACCTAATTTTCTTCCACATACTTTTCAACAACATTTATTGCTGTGATAAACACTGTCAATTATATTCCACTGACTCTGTATGTAGGTTCGAAACCACGCAGCCAAGATTCGTAAATGGAGCTTGTCATCCACGACTTTCGGGGTTGCTTTCGTACGTGACCGGTAATCAATTCACACCCAAAAAACAGCGAGGCTTCCGATTTTCCGATCGCTAGAAGTTTTTTTTTCGGTTCCCGTTATATTAGCTCCCAGCATCACTGTAACCCTTTCTTTAGTTCTGTTCCTCAAAAACCGCAAATGCCGTATTCATCAGTCAATATTGTACAAAATTCCAGTTACAGAGTATTTTTTTGCTTCAAAGGAGAAAACGTTTGCTTCGAGAATCGAGAAATTCGTGTAACTGAATTTCGAGTAATAGAGAAATAAATACACATGAATAATAGGACAAACGGTCGGGAAATTGAAGTTACTTCGAGATATCGAGGTCGGACTGTAGTTAGAGTGGCCTACCTCTTTTCTAGGGGTGCGTAGAGGGGCACGAACAGCTGTTTGTTTTCTTTTTGCCTGTATCACAACAGTCTTCTACGTCTGCTTTTATTGTTCTGCCCTCACTGTGTGTAGAGCTCTAAGGTATTCATGTGATGTACTTGGATTTTCCTCAGCCATTGCGATAGGTTTCAAAAGTTCATTTTTCTCCTATACTTCTTTGCTTTATTGTAAAAATAACAATAGTATTCGAAGTTTTGCGACTACACCGCCAGATGTCTTACGGCGATGCATAATCGATTCATTTTTATGTCTTAGGTCGCCAATCAGTATGTCGAAGATAATCGAGTCTACCGATTCAGCACTAGGGAGCCGAAGTGTCACTGAAAGTTTCGCGGATAGTACAGGGGGGACCGTTCTCACTTCATTTGGAATTAAAAGGAGTTTTTAACAAGATTTTGAAGTATACAGAAAAGTGAAGAGCTGTGAACTGCAGGAAAGAGATGTACAAATGCGCTTGTTGCTGCAAGAGACGAAGTCCACGGCTCGTGACCATTATGAGCCGGATTTAACAACCTCTTCGTGACAGCCTCTTCAGAACTTTATGCAGGGAATTTCCCCATATCATGATGGGATCGTGTCCCACATGTGGGATCTTCTACCCTGCCGGCTAAGGTTTTGTTAGGGACGCGACTGAAACAAGCTAAGGACGGTGTCAGACGATAAAGACTTCACGCCTTAACGATCACTGCCACGAGGCAGGCTGTTCAGAACTTGATATGGAGCTTTCTAACATGAGATGTCGGAATTAACTCTCCCTCTGCACACTTATATTCATTATCTCTCCCCTTGAACAGAGTTTATTGTTTATTAGTGCATTGAAATCTCCAGTATTTATAATATCTTTAACCTCTGCAGTAGAATAACCTGAAGTGGATATCTTCCCACTAGTAAGCGCAGCTCTAGAAATGGTTTCGGGTTTTGGAGGGAATAGCTGGTAACACATTTGAGGGGACGGCCACTTAACACTTTCATATTACGGTTTGATCAATGATCTGCTTGAAGCACACCTGTTACTAGTCGTTATCACTACTTTCTTGCGAACTGTTTGTGAGCAGTTTAATATTCTGGAAGCAGTTCCCAGCTCTCCTCGTCTGCATCACGCAATGTTACAACATCTATCAGAAATATGAAAAAAATGAAAAAAAAACACTAGAGGAGGAAAAGAAAAACCCGTGGTGTTTTACAAGAGGGGTCAGTTTGTTCGTTGTCTGGACGAGCTGTAGTCGTTGACGGGTCAATTTTTGTAACTTGAGTAGTGGCCGCAGAAGAGACAGAGCACACCTCAACTAACAACGAGTTTAGGACACTGAAGGTTATCACGACCTAACAATTGGCAAAAGAACGTAAAAATGTGATCCAAATTCATTCATCATTTTAGTTTTAATTACACGTTTAATGAAGCAATACGTTTTAAAATACAAAGTTCTGGTGGTATGCAGCTAACAGTGCAAATATATATAAGTGAAATACTTCTTCATTCACACATTATATATTTCTAGATTAACTTGATTAAACAAAAGGAATTCCGTGTTTGTTAAAGAAAGTACTTGTAGAATTTAAATGAAATGTTTTTTTCCACCGAGAATGAATGTAGCGAACCCGCAATGAACATCCTGGAGAAAGAAACTGAAATCAGTAAAACTGGAATTATATTTGGCTTAACCACACTAGGATTACAGAAATTCGAATTCGGAAACCTTACCTCAGTTAGCTTTGCATAATATCACAACAGTTATCTCCACGTTCAGCCAGCACGTTGTGAAACATCGAGAAACTTCTCTCCACATGAACGGATGTTAAGTGTTCAAGTGAGATCTTCCTCTTCAAAAACACTCACATCAACATCTCCTCCTTTCATTATTTCACTTATCTGGTCGGTAGATGGAGAGTGGGTTTCGATCCATAAGTGAGCTGTGGTCCAACAGCTCTGCACTCCGACCAACCAACCGAGCAGAGGAGGGGTGGCCACGGCTCTACCGTAGCTCTACGCCTCTGCATTCGGGAGACGGGACAGGGCTGTCCCCAACCGTCGGCTGTCCTGAGAATGGTTTTCTATTCTCCTGCACTAAGGCGAATGCCGGGACAGTTCCTACTTCAGGGAAAGGCCGCCAACTCCTTCAGGGAAAGAATTAAAACATTTTAGTAGTAGTCACTTATCTTGATACCCCTAAGTGTTTTTCAAGCATAGTTTCATTTTTCATTTCATTTTCTCCCTTACTACAGAAAATATGTTTAAGAGGTGATGGGTGATTCGAAATTAGAATTGGCAATAAAATGTAGTCAAAAGAAGGTGAAATTGCAAAAAAAGAAAAAAAAGCTGGTAACACCTAAAGAAAGCCTAAGAAAGGTACTCTAAGCCAAAAACGGCGAAAAAGGCAGAAAAGGACAAATAAAACCTACCATTTCTGGCCTACAATGACACAAAATGAAAAAAATATTATTTTGGGACTCATCTTCGGACACTCGAGAGAGAAAAAATGACTTCCTCAACTTCCGAGCCCTAGTTATCACACTGTTTTTTTCTTCCGGTTCCGCGATATTAGGGCTTACAATCTCCTCCCCCTCCCCACATGACTCTTTTCTCCCTCATAGTTCCTTCAGGTTTTTCTTCTCATTTCGATGGTCATCATCATTATCTTCCCTTATACGTCCAATCCTCATCCCCTTTCTCTACGGAGTCAGGTATGAAACTTCGTAGAGAGTTCTTACGACCTCATCAGAGGAGTTAATGATTGAATTGCGTGATATGTGGTAGTAGGAAGGAAGAAGGTGAAACCCGGTGCCGGCACATAGCCTACTCCTGCACCAAGTGGTCTGCTCAAGGCTTAACGTCCCCATTCGATGGACGATTCATCATCAACAGTGTCATATGCCTCACTCCATATGAACACGGCGGAGAGATGTGGAATGGAACTGAGGCTTTTGGAACGCAATCTGGGAAATGGAAATTGTATACCGCCACCTCTCCTACCCTGCCGGCCAACATTTTGATGGTAAATATTTTTTTTCACCTATGGGACTCGAACTGGTGGCTAACCACTTTAAAGTCTTGGCGCCTTAACAATAATGGCCAACAGGCGGGCTTCTTCATTATCTTCCTGATTTTTATTAGAACAACTTTCCCCATGAGCCAAACGGACAGAGTATAGTGTTTGTCTCGAAAGTTACTGGTGAAAATATAGCAAAGAACATAAGGTTCAGGAATAAATTAGAAAATATAGTGTGATGAACACCTCGTCAAATGTTATATAAATGATTGCGGAGTATGGTACCTGAACCTCGTATTGCGGCGATTGCGACCTCGTGAAGTCGTGTCCGGTTGAGACCGAGAGAATCCCACGGCTGTACGAGAAATTTAGGGATTGTGCCCCCAGCACCAATCATGAGTCCATGCACGGAGATGTTTTCTAGGTGATATTTGCTTTTGTAATATTTTACGGTTGGCTGGTAAATCGACTTCTTCTCGGCATCCCCCCTCTTCAGCTGGCCAGCGTGCGACTCGAAGAATACTGTGGAATCTAAGATCGGTCTTTGCTTGTTAGCTGGTTGAAAGTCTAGTATGCCTGTTACTCTCATCGGTAGCCACGCCAGGAATCTCTTCATGCTCTGTAAAACCATGATCTCTCAGCGACTTCGCGATTATATGTCGTATTGAATGATGGTGAGAATTTCTCAATACCTTCCCGTGAGGACAGGATCCCCGGACGTGGGCAAGGGTTTCGTGCTTTCTGTGGCAACGCCGACAGAGGGTGGTGTCTTGCGACCTTCCTGGCACGGAGCGCACATATGCGCTGTAATCTTGATGGCCTTTTTCCATTCCGCACAGGGTAAGCCTCGGTGATCTTTTATCCATTTGTTCTCTGGCATGTATTCCTGGAAGAGCCCAACGCCCTTTACTTTGTGCGGCAACTTCATCCTTCTCTGCTGCCGGACCTTCCTTATATTGGGAAGTCGTTACTTTTGAACATAACTTGTCATTCATTTCTATGCCTAGATCTAGCAAAGAAGTCAGACGTTCTTCCTCCTAGTACCTAGTTGCATTAAAGTAGTCATTATTTGCCTGTGTTAATTTACTACAAATGTTAATATGCTGCAGTTTGGCTTTTAGCGGCGAAGCAAACCAAGATCGTCATACTTCCTTACGGTATAAACCTTGTGATCCGGAACGTCAGCTGGTAGTTGTAATATTTATTTAGTTTCACTCTTTAATATCTTATCCATGTATATCATAAAAGTTTGATAAATCGTGTTTAGGCGAGTAACTTGGAGTGGGTAAATAAGAGTAGATGGTATTGAACTACACTGGCGGAAAAAATATCCGAACACCATGAAATAAGGAATGTAGAATACGTAAATTTAGGCAATATATTTGTAGAGGTAACATATCTATATATTAAAAAAATTATGAAAACTAAAGTCAGTCAGTCCGGCCATTCTATCCGGTCGATTTCCTTCATTTTTCTTTTAACTGAAAGGTATGCATGCACAGATTTGTCATCAGGTACTATCAATCACTTAACTTCCGCCTTCCTCAAATTATTTGATTTTTCAATTTTTTGCCTCTTTGAAGCAATCATATCTTTGGTTCTAATTGAGGTACGGAGTTCGTTTTGGCCTAAGAACACTCAGTGGATCAAGCTCTTTCATTTCAGCTCTTAACTATTCAAATTGGTTGATTCTGAAGAAAGTTATGAGTACACATTCAATTTGACGTCTCATTTCTTCAACATTTGTTCTCATTGAAGCAATCATATCTTTGGTTCTAATTGAGGTACGGAGTTCGTTTTGGCCTAAGAACACTCAGTGGATCAAGCGCTTTCTTCTGAGGTAATAACTATTTAAATTGGTACATTCTGAGAAAAGTTATGAGTACATTTGTCTCCATGACGAACATCTTTGAAGGACTTTTTAACAGTTCGGCGCGTAGTGTTGTTCCAAGAAACGTTTAATTCAATTTCTTTCTGTGATGTATTTTCAAGTGTTTTGTTGACATAATATTACATTCTATTACCACAGACGATCATGTGTTTTATTTCATTAACTCGAATCTTTGCATTGCGGGCGGAGCCAGCGGGAAACTGCTAGTTTAATTGATTAAAGGTACAAGACTACATGTTAATATCCAGGCGAGGAAAGCCATCGCAAAGATGCCATGCTGGTCCATTAGTAACCGGTGTAATCGCCTGAATGTTGAATGAAGGCATGCAAACGTGCATGCAATGTGTCTTACAGGTGCCGGATTTCAGTTTGCGGGATGGATTTCCAAACCTGTTACACTTGGTTTCAATACAGGGACGGTTAATGCCGGTTGCGGATGACGCTGGAGTTGTCGTCCAATGATAAGTGCTCGACTGGGGACAGATCGGGGGGACGTCTTGCTCGGAGCTGTCCTTGAAGTAACCGATTTCGAACAGTTCGTTGTGTCACTGTGGTTCCAACTGCCGCTCGAACTGCTGCTGAAGACGCAGTCCGCTGCGCCACAGCCATACGCCGAATACGGCGGTCCTCCCTCTCAGTGGAGCCACGGGGACGTCCGGAACCCAGTCTTTTTGCAAGCGTACCTTTTCGTGACCGCTGCTGCCAGCACGCATGCGTAGTGGAGACATTCCTGCCAAGTCGTTCTGCAATATCGCGGAAGGGATATCCACCTTCACGTAGCCCTATTATACGGCCTCGTTCAACCGCAGTGAGCTGTTGAAACTGGCCTCTTCGTCGTCATAAAGGCATTCTTGATCCACTCACATTTACTCCGTTCAATCTCACAGGTGACAAACGCTCTCCATTAATAATTTATCCCCTCCCCCCCGGCAGGGGAGGGGGTAATTGATTACTGGTACCGGTGCGGTCTAGCCACTCCTCAGCCAGTCTAGTTATATAAATGTGAATTTTCGCAGAGTACAGCCCGTATTTAAAGCAAACCTGATGTGCAACTAGCGCTACGCTAATGCGATTTGCGGGAAATTTGAATCAACATCATCTTTCAGATGTATAAACACGCCTACCAACGTTCGTTGATCTCTAGCACAACCCCTTCTCAGTGTTTGGAAATTTTCCCGCCAGTGTATTTAAAATAGAAAATTTCAGATCGGATTTCAACAATGGTGAGCTAACAAAGGCGTCCCTCTTGTTTCGTGTGTTGTCAAGTACAGCTTATTGATCCACGATTACGTGGTCCGGACTTTGCAGTGTCTATCGGGATCTACTGTGTCGCGTGAACGATGCCTTCTTTAGAAATGGCCGGTTTAAATAAGTTATTCGTGTCAACGAGTTTACTATCAGTGCCCTTTTGAGGGTACTCCCGTCTTCTGTGGTTCTTCGGGCTAGAAAATACAGTATGGTTGAAAAGTACATGTGCGATATTTCTTCTTTCAGTGCGCAAATTGGTTGTCCGTTTGGTCGCTTTTCACTGCTGATTGTAATAGTTAATTCGTACATGTACTTACTTCTTCTCCTCTCTCTGCCCCTTTTCATTGACCTTTGAGGGTTCGAAGAGGTCTTATATGGACGTTGAACAGAGTTAAATTGGCCTTTTATTCTCAGTTCATAATATTCCTTGGTGGGATACTTCGGCGAGGGAAGAACATGATGCACTGAAGCTAAGAAGTGGACAAAGTCATTAACAGCGTTGTCGAAGTCTTCGTTTGTTAGGTTTTCAGAAAACATTAATTTCCATTTAGTCAGCTCCTTATTGTACTCATCCGTGTTCGAAACCGGGGGAGCGGTGGTGTTGGTTATGGTATCATTAAACTAACAATTTTCTGGGGAGTTTCGTAAAATACTAATATTACTTTGCTTCTTGATCAAAATATGTCTGTGCGCTGTAGAATGAGCTCTGCTAATGTGTTTGCTTACTTTCGTATCGGAGCGGTAAGTTTTTCCATAGCGCATGCGTGTATACCGCGTCATGGTTCCTCAGAGAGGTTATTGTACAAGCACGTATTTTAACGATTATGCACAAAATAGCAATAATTATGTGCATGTAAAAAATCGATCCATTATTGAAATTCACTTATAGAACTGGTATTTAGGTTGCCTAAAATCTTAAATACAGTGGTTCAAAAATGTATTGGTCTCCCTATAGCTGTGGTATGAACGGAACAGTATAGTACAAATAATGGTTCATATAATGGAATTACACGTATGTAGACATATGGGACAGTCAAGTACATCTGTAGGTTGAATATGGAGCCAAGGAGATTCGCGCTGTTTGCAAACGGACCAATAATACAACGGAGTGTGTCATTCCATGCCAAACAAGTATTGGTATAGTAAAACATATCGTGTCGTCGAGCTGTCTGCCGCAAGTCGGGCTCATTGTGTCTGTGTTGACACGTTGGAAGGTAATATTCAGCACTGTTTCCGTGTTCAGCTAGCAATGGGAAGGAAAATGAAAGAAACAACCGTGGAAGAAAGGAGGATTGTAGTGCGACTATTTCAAAAAGGTAAATCTTTCAAGACATGAGTGAAATTATTGGTAGAGCTGTTACAACTGATAAAAATATTGTGTACAGGTACAAAAGAACAAATACCATAGAAAATTGACCAAGAAGTGGCCGCCCCTCAAGTTATTAGTACAAGACAAGCGGCAAATTCTGCTTAGAGTGGCCCAAAATCCTCAGCTAAGTGCACCGAAGATGGCATTTTCATTACAACAAGATGTAAGAGTGCAAGTGTCATCTGAAACCATCCGGAATGTGCAACGAGAAAGAGGATATGTGGGCAGAACAACCAGTAAAAAGCCGTACATCAGTTAGGCTAACAGGAAAAATAGACTTGCGTACGCTAACGACCACAGAAATGATAGCTATGAGGATTAGAAGATAGTCGGTTTTACCGATGAGAGTAAATTTAACCTTTTCAGGTCAGACAGACGAGTGACTGCGTGGAGGAGGACAAATTCTGATCTTGAAGAAAAGAACCTGACAGCTACTATGAAATATGGAGGAGGTTCCCTGATGGTGTGGGGTTGCATGAGTATCAATCGTGTAGGTAAATTAGTCTTTATTGAAAGGAATATGGATCACAAAGCATACATTAACATCCTCAAGACACATCTTTCATCAAATCAACAAAAAATGGGATTCTCAGCAAAATATATATTTAAGCAAGAAAACGACCCCAAACACACAGCCCTGAACACGAAGCTATGGCTGTTATATAATACACCGCGTTCGATGGAAACTCCACCACAATCTCCCGACATCAACCCCATCGAGAATTTGTGGCACTATTTGGAGGAAAACATGAGAAAACATGCAATATCAAACAAGGCTGACCTAAAAGAAGCCTTATTCAGCGAATGGAATAACATACCAAAGGAAACTACGGAAACCTTGGTACGATCGATGCCAAATAAGTTAGCTGAGATTATGAAGAGGAAAGGAGAACCTACCAAGTCCAAGGAAGTCCAAAAAAAAACTGCATTATGTTAATTCAGAGCAATACTTTTTTGGTAGCAAGTGAAAATGATTGTTTTAAGTTATGGCTTTTTAGTTATATGGAGGTGGAAGAATTATTTAATATTCATGTGTCCCAAGATAATAACTTTCATCTCTCCAAGTGTTTTGATGAGGTGGAACAGTTACAATGTTACGTCTTTATACTTTTCAAATATCGTCAACACCCCACAAGTCTTGCCCTGCATTTGAGACTCCCTACTCTTACTTATTGTTTTCTATTCCAACACATCTTCTTACAACAGACTTACTTCCTCCAACCATAGTTCAGTCTTACTTTGTAGAATACATATACTCAAAGCCAGTGGCCCAATGCTCTTCAGATCTTGAAAATACCCTCATCGCCTGCAGTGGGATGCGCTTTTTACTCCCCCGCAACTTTACAAAATGACTGGACTGTTTTTACAGCAGAAGCTGTCGCTATTTCAGAAGCTCTAGCATACAGTTTAAGAGTTAAACCTTCAGCAGTTCTTATAATTACTGACTCTCTCAGAGTCTTGAAGAGTCTACAGTCATCTGCTGCATACAAACTAACGGTTCATCAAAAACAGATCATTCAGAGATTTCGACAACTTACACGTCTCAATATTGATGTGCACTTTCTTTGCATACCTAGCCATAAAGGTATCCTACACAACGAATACGTTGACCGGTTCACTAAAGCAGCAACGCATTTGGGCGAACGACTAGATTCACCAGTGTCTATTCGAGACTACGTGCCACGTATCAAGCACCGTTTCCGGACGCAAATTGAACAAGAATGGTATATTACAAAAGAGCAACGGGGAAAACAATACGCTACCCTCCTCACTCACCTTGGTCCTTCAAATGGAATGCTTGTCGCCGATACACCACTTCTCTTATTCGCATGAGGTTCAACCACGGCAGTTTTGCAAATCATCTCCACCGGATAGGAGTCCTAAACTCGCCTTACTGTTCCTATGACCGCCAAACAATCGCTGACCTCAACCACATCTTCTTCTCGTGCCATATTTATAACGCACAGCGGAAACAAGTCATTACAACTTTACTTTCATTGAACTTCCAACTACCACTCAACATGCAGTGCATTTTATCAACCCAACAACCAGAGGTGTAAAATGCAATCGCCACATTCTTAAAAGACACCGATTTAAGACTATAAAGTTTGACGTGATACATCATCGGAAAAAATAACTAACATACTGCAGTTGTAGCGTTTCAACTTTTCCTTTTTTCTCTGTGTGTGTGTGTGTGTGATCATTCTGTAAAGACTCAGAACGTAATCCCAGTACAATATAATGGAAGATTCATATGTGTTTATGTATTCTTAGTGTATATTTCCTGTCCGACCCGTTGGCCGAATGATCACCGTACTGGTCTTCAGTTCAGAGGGTCCTGGTTCGATTCCCGGCCGGGTCGGGGATTTTAACCTTCATTGGTAAATTCCGGTGACCGGGGGGCTGGGTGTTTGTGCTGTCCCTAACATCCCTGCAACTCACACACCACACATAACACTATCCTCCACCACAATAACACGCAGTTACCTACACAGGGTCTGCCTTACAAGGGCTGCACTCGGCTAGAAATAGCCACACGAATTATAAATTAAAAGTGTACATTTCCTGTATATATTTTTTATTCTAATGTATTTCTAGCTGGCTGTTCGGTCTGGTACCTAAAGCCAATAAATATTTTTTTTAAACTTTTCTAATCAGCGTTAGCTCATAATTCCTGTCTTGTGAACATCTCTAAGTTGTAGGTCGTCGTTCCAAACTAGACTATGATAAGGTAGCAGATAATGACTCACACGGTGATGCAATCCTATGTCGTCAGCTCTTCCGCGAACCTTAATAACTGGTGGGCGATGGCTTCAGGAACGGTGTCTCATTGCCTGCCATTATACCCGTGGCGCTGGAAGGTCTTCTACCCTGGAGTTATGATGTCGTCACCTGAGGGCGCGATGTCAGGTCCCGCTTTATCACTGCTGCGACATGAACACATTCAAGCGCTTTAGGTCCCAGTGTAGCAGTGGGCTCATCAGTTGGAATGCTACACCTTTCCAAGACGCTGGCGGCTAGTGCGCCGTTGAGACACCACTGCAGGACTTTTATGTAAGACAATGCAGTGATGGTGCACTAGGGGAAGCATGTGCCTACACTTGTATAAATGCCTGACCAATCGATGAAATTAAATTATGGTTTCCTGGGAACTTACATTTTGATATAAGGCCAAAGAGAGGCATTTATACAAATGGGGCACATGCTTCCTCTAGAGCACTGTCACTGCATTGTCCTACATAAGAGTCTTGCAGTGGTGTCTCAACGGCACACACACACACACACACACACACACACACACACACACACACACACACACACACACACACACACACACACACACACACACACACACACACACACACACACACACACACACACACATATATATATATATATACTAGCAAGATACCCGTGCTTCGCTACGGTATTATACTGAAATTTATAATTGAATGCTTATTGTTTTAGATATATAATCCGACGAAATTCGCGATCTGACTCGTTTTCTGCGAGAATCCACCAAAATTCCCGATCTAACTGGTTTTCTATTATTTTACGGCACGTTTCCTCCCATTTTTCAATCTTTCTTTCCAGCAATCGATTTCGTACTTCCCGGGTTAGGCTCAGGTATTCCTCCCGGTCAGATGGGTCCGTAAATCTTTGCCATCTTTTCCTATAATCATTTTTAATATCGATAAAATCCTTCAGGAGATCCGGCGTGGTGTCATATTGGGTGCCTTGGCGGCACTGAACCCGCGGCCGGACTGCATTCTTAGTCATTTCCCGTCCAGGAGCCGTTTCCAGCGCGGTCCGCACATTTGACGACGGTCCTGAATATTATTATTATTATTATTATTATTATTATTATTATTATTATTATTATTATTATTATTATTATTATTATTTTTACTATTATGTGTTGCTGGAATGGCTGATTACAGGGAAAACCGGAGTATCCGGAGAAAAACCTGTCCCGCCACCGTTTTGTCCAGCACGAATGTCACATGGAGTGACCGGGATTTGAAACACCCCAGCTGTGAGAGGCCGGCGCGCTGCCGCCTGAGCAACGGAGGATCCTTATAAGTATATTAATAACATCTAAAATCAATTGGTCTCACCTACTTCTACACCCCACCGCCGTTAAGTTTATTTACCGCCACCCCCCACCCCGAAAATTAAAAGAATGCTTGTTTCTTTATGTTTAAGGGAGATTCAAAACACCAATGTTCACGTCTATTACCTTCAGTTTTGAGATATAAGTATCCCAATAAAAATAATTTACTTTCTGCACTTCATATCCCAATACTCCCCCCCCCCCCCCGAAGTGAATTTTCCCGCAAAAAATACTTGTTTCTTTAATAGTAAAGGATCTTCTTAAATACCAATGATCACGACTCTAACTTCTTCAGTTTTTGATTTATGTGTCCTCATGAAAGGAATTCAACTCCTTTACACTCCCGCCCTCCAAGATGGTTTCCCCACCAAAACGCGCTTTTCTTTGTTTTTAAAGGAGATCCAAATACGAATGTTCACGTCTGTAACAACTTTAGTTTTTATTAGATGTATGTATTCTCATACAATTAAGCCAATTAATTTTTCAATTCTTCCCCCCCCACCCCTTCATTGGATTTTCCGAGAATACGTGTTTCTTTACTTTTAAAGCAGATTGCAAATATCAAATTTCACGTCTGTAACGTCTTCATTTTTGTGATATCAGTAGCCTAATTAAAAGAATTCAACACCATTTTCAGTCACTTTTACCACCCCCCTCCACCCAAGTGGTATTTCCGAAAACTAAAAACACACGTTTCTTTATGTTTAATAGAGATAAAAAATACCTTCACTTCTGTAACATGTTAAGTTTTTTTTAGATATACTGTAAAAATTCTCATTTTAAAATTTCACCCCTTTTGAGTTCCCCTTAAGTGGAGTTTCCAAAAACAAATCACCTCTGTTTCTTTACATTTACAGGAGATTCCAAACACCCACTTTTTTCGTCTGTAACATTTTACGTTTCCAGGATATTCCATAGATATAGTCTTTCAAAAAATTCACCCCAACTTGTCACTCCTGTTTAACCGCCATTAATTGGATTTCCCAAAAACTAAGAATTACGTGTTTCTTTATTTTTAAAGGAGATCCCATATACAAATTTTCAGTTCTGTAATATCTTTCGTTTCTGAGATATATGTATCCCCATTAAAGGCATTCAACCCATTTTTCACCCCTTTTACACCCGTCCTATTAGGATTTACAGGAAACAAAAAATACGTGTTCCTTTATGTTTAGAGGAGATTCTAACTACCAGTTTTTACATCTGTAAATTTTAAAGTTTTAAGATGTAGACGCACTCATTTTACGAAATTCACCCCACCTTTTCACCACCCAATATTTCGATTTTCCAAAAACGAAAAAATACGTGTTTCTTTACTTTTAAAGTAGATCCAAAATACCAATTTTCAGGTCTGTAGTATCTTCAGGTTCTGAAATATAAGTAGCCTCATTAAAGGCATTCAACCCATTTTTCACCCTTTTACACCCTTCCTATTGGGATTTTCCGAAAACTAAAGAATACGTGTTTCTTTATTTTTAAAGGGGATTCTAAATACCAATTTTTACATCTATAAACTTTAAAAGTTTTGAGATATAGATACACTAATTTTTAAAAATCGTCCCCTTTTCACCCCCCCCCCATTAATTGGATTTTCCACAAACAAAAAAATACGTGTTTCTTTATTTTTAAAGGAGATCCCAAACACCAATTTTCAGGTCTGTAATATCTTCAGGTTCTGAAATATAAGTAGCCTCATTAAAGGCATTCAACCCATTTTTCACCCCTTTTCACTCCTATTGCGATTTTCCGAAAAAAAAAAATTCGTGTTTCTTTATTTTTAATGAAGATTCTAAATACCAATTTTTACATCTATAACCTTTAAAAGTTTTGAGATATAGATACACTCATTTTAAAATATTACCCCCCTTTTCACCCCCCCTTAATTGGGTTTTCCAGAAACAAAAAAATAAGTGCTTCGTTATTTTTAACGGAGATCCCAAACACCAATTTTCAGGTCTGTAATATCTTCAGTTTCTGAGATATAAGTAGCCTCATTAAAGGCATTCAACCCATTTTCACCCCCTCTTCACTCCTCCTATTGCGATTTTCCGAAAACAAAAAAATACGTGTTTCTTTATTTTTAATGAAGATTCTAAATACCAATTTTTACATCTGCAAACTTTAAAAGTTTCGAGATATAGATCCACTCATTTTAAAAATTCACCCCCTTTTCACCCTCCCATTAATTGGATTTTCCAAAAACAAAAAAATACGTGTATCTTTATTTTTAAAAGAGATCAAAAGTACCAATTTTGAGGTCTGTAATATCTTGAGTTTCTGATATATAAGTACCGGTATCCTGATTAAAGGTATTCAACCCATTTTTCCCCATTTTCACCCTTTTTCACCCCTCCTATTGGGATTTTCTGAAAACAAAAAAATACGTGTTTCCTTATTTTTAAAGAAGATTCTAAATACCAATTTTCACATCTATAAACGTTTAAAGTTTTGAGATATAGATACACTCATTTTAAAATTTCACCCCCCCTTTTCACCCCCTTACCGAAGGAATATCCAAAAATCCTCTCTTAGCGAGCACCTACATCTTAATGTGAATTTATCCCCAAAATTTCATTTCTTTATGTCCAGTAGTTTTGGCTCGGCGATGATGAATCAGTCAGTCAGTCAGTCAGTCAGTCAGGACAAGCTATTTTATATATATAGATATACTAGCAAGATACCCGTGCTTCGCTACGGTATTATACTGAAATTTATAATTGAATGCTTATTGTTTTAGATATATAATCCGACGAAATTCGCGATCTGACTCGTTTTCTGCGAGAATCCACCAAAATTCCCGATCTAACTGGTTTTCTATTATTTTACGGCACGTTTCCTCCCATTTTTCAATCTTTCTTTCCAGCAATCGATTTCGTACTTCCCGGGTTAGGCTCAGGTATTCCTCCCGGTCAGATGGGTCCGTAAATCTTTGCCATCTTTTCCTATAATCATTTTTAATATCGATAAAATCCTTCAGGAGATCCGGCGTGGTGTCATATTGGGTGCCTTGGCGGCACTGAACCCGCGGCCGGACTGCATTCTTAGTCATTTCCCGTCCAGGAGCCGTTTCCAGCGCGGTCCGCACATTTGACGACGGTCCTGAATATTATTATTATTATTATTATTATTATTATTATTATTATTATTATTATTATTATTACTATTATGTGTTGCTGGAATGGCTGATTACAGGGAAAACCGGAGTATCCGGAGAAAAACCTGTCCCGCCACCGTTTTGTCCAGCACGAATGTCACATGGAGTGACCGGGATTTGAACCACCCCAGCTGTGAGAGGCCGGCGCGCTGCCGCCTGAGCAACGGAGGATCCTTATAAGTATATTAATAACATCTAAAATCAATTGGTCTCACCTACTTCTACACCCCACCGCCGTTAAGTTTATTTACCGCCACCCCCCACCCCGAAAATTAAAAGAATGCTTGTTTCTTTATGTTTAAGGGAGATTCAAAACACCAATGTTCACGTCTATTACCTTCAGTTTTGAGATATAAGTATCCCAATAAAAATAATTTACTTTCTGCACTTCATATCCCAATACTCCCCCCCACCCCCGAAGTGAATTTTCCCGCAAAAAATACTTGTTTCTTTAATAGTAAAGGATCTTCTTAAATACCAATGATCACGACTCTAACTTCTTCAGTTTTTGATTTATGTGTCCTCATGAAAGGAATTCAACTCCTTTACACTCCCGCCCTCCAAGATGGTTTCCCCACCAAAACGCGCTTTTCTTTGTTTTTAAAGGAGATCCAAATACGAATGTTCACGTCTGTAACAACTTTAGTTTTTATTAGATGTATGTATTCTCATACAATTAAGCCAATTAATTTTTCAATTCTTCCCCCCCCCCTTCATTGGATTTTCCGAGAATACGTGTTTCTTTACTTTTAAAGCAGATTGCAAATATCAAATTTCACGTCTGTAACGTCTTCATTTTTGTGATATCAGTAGCCTAATTAAAAGAATTCAACACCATTTTCAGTCACTTTTACCACCCCCCTCCACCCAAGTGGTATTTCCGAAAACTAAAAACACACGTTTCTTTATGTTTAATAGAGATAAAAAATACCTTCACTTCTGTAACATGTTAAGTTTTTTTTAGATATACTGTAAAAATTCTCATTTTAAAATTTCACCCCTTTTGAGTTCCCCTTAAGTGGAGTTTCCAAAAACAAATCACCTCTGTTTCTTTACATTTACAGGAGATTCCAAACACCCACTTTTTGCGTCTGTAACATTTTACGTTTCCAGGATATTCTATAGATATAGTCTTTCAAAAAATTCACCCCAATTTGTCACTCCTGTTTAACCGCCATTAATTGGATTTCCCAAAAACTAAGAATTACGTGTTTCTTTATTTTTAAAGGAGATCCCATATACAAATTTTCAGTTCTGTAATATCTTTCGTTTCTGAGATATATGTATCCCCATTAAAGGCATTCAACCCATTTTTCACCCCTTTTACACCCGTCCTATTAGGATTTACAGGAAACAAAAAATACGTGTTCCTTTATGTTTAGAGGAGATTCTAACTACCAGTTTTTACATCTGTAAATTTTAAAGTTTTAAGATGTAGACGCACTCATTTTACGAAATTCACCCCACCTTTTCACCATCCAATATTTCGATTTTCCAAAAACGAAAAAATACGTGTTTCTTTACTTTTAAAGTAGATCCAAAATACCAATTTTCAGGTCTGTAGTATCTTCAGGTTCTGAAATATAAGTAGCCTCATTAAAGGCATTCAACCCATTTTTCACCCTTTTACACCCTTCCTATTGGGATTTTCCGAAAACTAAAGAATACGTGTTTCTTTATTTTTAAAGGGGATTCTAAATACCAATTTTTACATCTATAAACTTTAAAAGTTTTGAGATATAGATACACTAATTTTTAAAAATCGTCCCCTTTTCACCCCCCCCCATTAATTGGATTTTCCACAAACAAAAAAATACGTGTTTCTTTATTTTTAAAGGAGATCCCAAACACCAATTTTCAGGTCTGTAATATCTTCAGGTTCTGAAATATAAGTAGCCTCATTAAAGGCATTCAACCCATTTTTCACCCCTTTTCACTCCTATTGCGATTTTCCGAAAAAAAATACGTGTTTCTTTATTTTTAATGAAGATTCTAAATACCAATTTTTACATCTATAACCTTTAAAAGTTTTGAGATATAGATACACTCATTTTAAAATATTACCCCCCTTTTCACCCCCCCTTAATTGGGTTTTCCAGAAACAAAAATATAAGTGCTTCTTTATTTTTAACGGAGATCCCAAACACCAATTTTCAGGTCTGTAATATCTTCAGTTTCTGAGATATAAGTAGCCTCATTAAAGGCATTCAACCCATTTTCACCCCCTCTTCACTCCTCCTATTGCGATTTTCCGAAAACAAAAAAATACGTGTTTCTTTATTTTTAATGAAGATTCTAAATACCAATTTTTACATCTGCAAACTTTAAAAGTTTCGAGATATAGATCCACTCATTTTAAAAATTCACCCCCTTTTCACCCTCCCATTAATTGGATTTTCCAAAAACAAAAAAATACGTGTATCTTTATTTTTAAAAGAGATCAAAAGTACCAATTTTGAGGTCTGTAATATCTTGAGTTTCTGATATATAAGTACCGGTATCCTGATTAAAGGTATTCAACCCATTTTTCCCCATTTTCACCCTTTTTCACCCCTCCTATTGGGATTTTCTGAAAACAAAAAAATACGTGTTTCCTTATTTTTAAAGAAGATTCTAAATACCAATTTTCACATCTATAAACGTTTAAAGTTTTGAGATAGAGATACACTCATTTTAAAATTTCACCCCCCCCCTTTTCACCCCCTTACCGAAGGAATATCCAAAAATCCTCTCTTAGCGAGCACCTACATCTTAATGTGAATTTATCCCCAAAATTTCATTTCTTTATGTCCAGTAGTTTTGGCTCGGCGATGATGAATCAGTCAGTCAGTCAGTCAGTCAGTCAGGACAAGCTATTTTATATATATAGACTAGCAAGATACCCGTGCTTCGCTACGGTATTATACTGAAATTTATAATTGAATGCTTATTGTTTTAGATATATAATCCGACGAAATTCGCGATCTGACTCGTTTTCTGCGAGAATCCACCAAAATTCCCGATCTAACTGGTTTTCTATTATTTTACGGCACGTTTCCTCCCATTTTTCAATCTTTCTTTCCAGCAATCGATTTCGTACTTCCCGGGTTAGGCTCAGGTATTCCTCCCGGTCAGATGGGTCCGTAAATCTTTGCCATCTTTTCCTATAATCATTTTTAATATCGATAAAATCCTTCAGGAGATCCGGCGTGGTGTCATATTGGGTGCCTTGGCGGCACTGAACCCGCGGCCGGACTGCATTCTTAGTCATTTCCCGTCCAGGAGCCGTTTCCAGCGCGGTCCGCACATTTGACGACGGTCCTGAATATTATTATTATTATTATTATTATTATTATTATTATTATTATTATTATTATTATTATTATTATTATTATTATTATTATTACTATTATGTGTTGCTGGAATGGCTGATTACAGGGAAAACCGGAGTATCCGGAGAAAAACCTGTCCCGCCACCGTTTTGTCCAGCACGAATGTCACATGGAGTGACCGGGATTTGAAACACCCCAGCTGTGAGAGGCCGGCGCGCTGCCGCCTGAGCAACGGAGGATCCTTATAAGTATATTAATAACATCTAAAATCAATTGGTCTCACCTACTTCTACACCCCACCGCCGTTAAGTTTATTTACCGCCACCCCCCACCCCGAAAATTAAAAGAATGCTTGTTTCTTTATGTTTAAGGGAGATTCAAAACACCAATGTTCACGTCTATTACCTTCAGTTTTGAGATATAAGTATCCCAATAAAAATAATTTACTTTCTGCACTTCATATCCCAATACTCCCCCCCCCCCCGAAGTGAATTTTCCCGCAAAAAATACTTGTTTCTTTAATAGTAAAGGATCTTCTTAAATACCAATGATCACGACTCTAACTTCTTCAGTTTTTGATTTATGTGTCCTCATGAAAGGAATTCAACTCCTTTACACTCCCGCCCTCCAAGATGGTTTCCCCACCAAAACGCGCTTTTCTTTGTTTTTAAAGGAGATCCAAATACGAATGTTCACGTCTGTAACAACTTTAGTTTTTATTAGATGTATGTATTCTCATACAATTAAGCCAATTAATTTTTCAATTCTTCCCCCCCCCCTTCATTGGATTTTCCGAGAATACGTGTTTCTTTACTTTTAAAGCAGATTGCAAATATCAAATTTCACGTCTGTAACGTCTTCATTTTTGTGATATCAGTAGCCTAATTAAAAGAATTCAACACCATTTTCAGTCACTTTTACCACCCCCCTCCACCCAAGTGGTATTTCCGAAAACTAAAAACACACGTTTCTTTATGTTTAATAGAGATAAAAAATACCTTCACTTCTGTAACATGTTAAGTTTTTTTTAGATATACTGTAAAAATTCTCATTTTAAAATTTCACCCCTTTTGAGTTCCCCTTAAGTGGAGTTTCCAAAAACAAATCACCTCTGTTTCTTTACATTTACAGGAGATTCCAAACACCCACTTTTTACGTCTGTAACATTTTACGTTTCCAGGATATTCTATAGATATAGTCTTTCAAAAAATTCACCCCAATTTGTCACTCCTGTTTAACCGCCATTAATTGGATTTCCCAAAAACTAAGAATTACGTGTTTCTTTATTTTTAAAGGAGATCCCATATACTAATTTTCAGTTCTGTAATATCTTTCGTTTCTGAGATATATGTATCCCCATTAAAGGCATTCAACCCATTTTTCACCCCTTTTACACCCGTCCTATTAGGATTTACAGGAAACAAAAAATACGTGTTCCTTTATGTTTAGAGGAGATTCTAACTACCAGTTTTTACATCTGTAAATTTTAAAGTTTTAAGATGTAGACGCACTCATTTTACGAAATTCACCCCACCTTTTCACCACCCAATATTTCGATTTTCCAAAAACGAAAAAATACGTGTTTCTTTACTTTTAAAGTAGATCCAAAATACCAATTTTCAGGTCTGTAGTATCTTCAGGTTCTGAAATATAAGTAGCCTCATTAAAGGCATTCAACCCATTTTTCACCCTTTTACACCCTTCCTATTGGGATTTTCCGAAAACTAAAGAATACGTGTTTCTTTATTTTTAAAGGGGATTCTAAATACCAATTTTTACATCTATAAACTTTAAAAGTTTTGAGATATAGATACACTAATTTTTAAAAATCGTCCCCTTTTCACCCCCCCCCCCATTAATTGGATTTTCCACAAACAAAAAGTACGTGTTTCTTTATTTTTAAAGGAGATCCCAAACACCAATTTTCAGGTCTGTAATATCTTCAGGTTCTGAAATATAAGTAGCCTCATTAAAGGCATTCAACCCATTTTTCACCCCTTTTCACTCCTATTGCGATTTTCCGAAAAAAAAATACGTGTTTCTTTATTTTTAATGAAGATTCTAAATACCAATTTTTACATCTATAACCTTTAAAAGTTTTGAGATATAGATACACTCATTTTAAAATATTACCCCCCTTTTCACCCCCCTTAATTGGGTTTTCCAGAAACAAAAAAATAAGTGCTTCGTTATTTTTAACGGAGATCCCAAACACCAATTTTCAGGTCTGTAATATCTTCAGTTTCTGAGATATAAGTAGCCTCATTAAAGGCATTCAACCCATTTTCACCCCCTCTTCACTCCTCCTATTGCGATTTTCCGAAAACAAAAAAATACGTGTTTCTTTATTTTTAATGAAGATTCTAAATACCAATTTTTACATCTGCAAACTTTAAAAGTTTCGAGATATAGATCCACTCATTTTAAAAATTCACCCCCTTTTCACCCTCCCATTAATTGGATTTTCCAAAAACAAAAAAATACGTGTATCTTTATTTTTAAAAGAGATCAAAAGTACCAATTTTGAGGTCTGTAATATCTTGAGTTTCTGATATATAAGTACCGGTATCCTGATTAAAGGTATTCAACCCATTTTTCCCCATTTTCACCCTTTTTCACCCCTCCTATTGGGATTTTCTGAAAACAAAAAAATACGTGTTTCCTTATTTTTAAAGAAGATTCTAAATACCAATTTTCACATCTATAAACGTTTAAAGTTTTGAGATATAGATACACTCATTTTAAAATTTCACCCCCCCTTTTCACCCCCTTACCGAAGGAATATCCAAAAATCCTCTCTTAGCGAGCACCTACATCTTAATGTGAATTTATCCCCAAAATTTCATTTCTTTATGTCCAGTAGTTTTGGCTCGGCGATGATGAATCAGTCAGTCAGTCAGTCAGTCAGTCAGTCAGGACAAGCTATTTTATATATATAGATATACTAGCAAGATACCCGTGCTTCGCTACGGTATTATACTGAAATTTATAATTGAATGCTTATTGTTTTAGATATATAATCCGACGAAATTCGCGATCTGACTCGTTTTCTGCGAGAATCCACCAAAATTCCCGATCTAACTGGTTTTCTATTATTTTACGGCACGTTTCCTCCCATTTTTCAATCTTTCTTTCCAGCAATCGATTTCGTACTTCCCGGGTTAGGCTCAGGTATTCCTCCCGGTCAGATGGGTCCGTAAATCTTTGCCATCTTTTCCTATAATCATTTTTAATATCGATAAAATCCTTCAGGAGATCCGGCGTGGTGTCATATTGGGTGCCTTGGCGGCACTGAACCCGCGGCCGGACTGCATTCTTAGTCATTTCCCGTCCAGGAGCCGTTTCCAGCGCGGTCCGCACATTTGACGACGGTCCTGAATATTATTATTATTATTATTATTATTATTATTATTATTATTATTATTATTATTACTATTATGTGTTGCTGGAATGGCTGATTACAGGGAAAACCGGAGTATCCGGAGAAAAACCTGTCCCGCCACCGTTTTGTCCAGCACGAATGTCACATGGAGTGACCGGGATTTGAACCACCCCAGCTGTGAGAGGCCGGCGCGCTGCCGCCTGAGCAACGGAGGATCCTTATAAGTATATTAATAACATCTAAAATCAATTGGTCTCACCTACTTCTACACCCCACCGCCGTTAAGTTTATTTACCGCCACCCCCCACCCCGAAAATTAAAAGAATGCTTGTTTCTTTATGTTTAAGGGAGATTCAAAACACCAATGTTCACGTCTATTACCTTCAGTTTTGAGATATAAGTATCCCAATAAAAATAATTTACTTTCTGCACTTCATATCCCAATACTCCCCCCCCCCCCCCCCCGAAGTGAATTTTCCCGCAAAAAATACTTGTTTCTTTAATAGTAAAGGATCTTCTTAAATACCAATGATCACGACTCTAACTTCTTCAGTTTTTGATTTATGTGTCCTCATGAAAGGAATTCAACTCCTTTACACTCCCGCCCTCCAAGATGGTTTCCCCACCAAAACGCGCTTTTCTTTGTTTTTAAAGGAGATCCAAATACGAATGTTCACGTCTGTAACAACTTTAGTTTTTATTAGATGTATGTATTCTCATACAATTAAGCCAATTAATTTTTCAATTCTTCCCCCCCCCCCCCTTCATTGGATTTTCCGAGAATACGTGTTTCTTTACTTTTAAAGCAGATTGCAAATATCAAATTTCACGTCTGTAACGTCTTCATTTTTGTGATATCAGTAGCCTAATTAAAAGAATTCAACACCATTTTCAGTCACTTTTACCACCCCCCCCCCCCCACCCAAGTGGTATTTCCGAAAACTAAAAACACACGTTTCTTTATGTTTAATAGAGATAAAAAATACCTTCACTTCTGTAACATGTTAAGTTTTTTTTAGATATACTGTAAAAATTCTCATTTTAAAATTTCACCCCTTTTGAGTTCCCCTTAAGTGGAGTTTCCAAAAACAAATCACCTCTGTTTCTTTACATTTACAGGAGATTCCAAACACCCACTTTTTACGTCTGTAACATTTTACGTTTCCAGGATATTCTATAGATATAGTCTTTCAAAAAATTCACCCCAATTTGTCACTCCTGTTTAACCGCCATTAATTGGATTTCCCAAAAACTAAGAATTACGTGTTTCTTTATTTTTAAAGGAGATCCCATATACAAATTTTCAGTTCTGTAATATCTTTCGTTTCTGAGATATATGTATCCCCATTAAAGGCATTCAACCCATTTTTCACCCCTTTTACACCCGTCCTATTAGGATTTACAGGAAACAAAAAATACGTGTTCCTTTATGTTTAGAGGAGATTCTAACTACCAGTTTTTACATCTGTAAATTTTAAAGTTTTAAGATGTAGACGCACTCATTTTACGAAATTCACCCCACCTTTTCACCATCCAATATTTCGATTTTCCAAAAACGAAAAAATACGTGTTTCTTTACTTTTAAAGTAGATCCAAAATACCAATTTTCAGGTCTGTAGTATCTTCAGGTTCTGAAATATAAGTAGCCTCATTAAAGGCATTCAACCCATTTTTCACCCTTTTACACCCTTCCTATTGGGATTTTCCGAAAACTAAAGAATACGTGTTTCTTTATTTTTAAAGGGGATTCTAAATACCAATTTTTACATCTATAAACTTTAAAAGTTTTGAGATATAGATACACTAATTTTTAAAAATCGTCCCCTTTTCACCCCCCCCCATTAATTGGATTTTCCACAAACAAAAAAATACGTGTTTCTTTATTTTTAAAGGAGATCCCAAACACCAATTTTCAGGTCTGTAATATCTTCAGGTTCTGAAATATAAGTAGCCTCATTAAAGGCATTCAACCCATTTTTCACCCCTTTTCACTCCTATTGCGATTTTCCGAAAAAAAATACGTGTTTCTTTATTTTTAATGAAGATTCTAAATACCAATTTTTACATCTATAACCTTTAAAAGTTTTGAGATATAGATACACTCATTTTAAAATATTACCCCCCTTTTCACCCCCCCTTAATTGGGTTTTCCAGAAACAAAAATATAAGTGCTTCTTTATTTTTAACGGAGATCCCAAACACCAATTTTCAGGTCTGTAATATCTTCAGTTTCTGAGATATAAGTAGCCTCATTAAAGGCATTCAACCCATTTTCACCCCCTCTTCACTCCTCCTATTGCGATTTTCCGAAAACAAAAAAATACGTGTTTCTTTATTTTTAATGAAGATTCTAAATACCAATTTTTACATCTGCAAACTTTAAAAGTTTCGAGATATAGATCCACTCATTTTAAAAATTCACCCCCTTTTCACCCTCCCATTAATTGGATTTTCCAAAAACAAAAAAATACGTGTATCTTTATTTTTAAAAGAGATCAAAAGTACCAATTTTGAGGTCTGTAATATCTTGAGTTTCTGATATATAAGTACCGGTATCCTGATTAAAGGTATTCAACCCATTTTTCCCCATTTTCACCCTTTTTCACCCCTCCTATTGGGATTTTCTGAAAACAAAAAAATACGTGTTTCCTTATTTTTAAAGAAGATTCTAAATACCAATTTTCACATCTATAAACGTTTAAAGTTTTGAGATATAGATACACTCATTTTAAAATTTCACCCCCCCTTTTCACCCCCTTACCGAAGGAATATCCAAAAATCCTCTCTTAGCGAGCACCTACATCTTAATGTGAATTTATCCCCAAAATTTCATTTCTTTATGTCCAGTAGTTTTGGCTCGGCGATGATGAATCAGTCAGTCAGTCAGTCAGTCAGTCAGGACAAGCTATTTTATATATATAGATATAATGAAAAATTATAATTAAACTGGTAAAATCTTATTCTTAATCTGTTTACCATCCAGGGTCGGTTTTTCCACGAACTCAGCGAAGGATCCCACCTCTACCGCCTCAAAGTCAGTGTCCTGGAGCTTCAGACTTTGGATCCGGGGATACAACTGCGGAGAATGGCAGTACCTCGCTCAAGCGGCCTCACTGCTATGCTGAACAAGGGCCTTGTGTACGGATGGGAAGATTGAAAGGGACAGGCAAGGAAGAGGGTAGGAAGCGGCCGTGGCCTTAAGTTACGTACCGTCCCGGCATTTGCCTGGAGGAGAAGTGGGAAACCACGGAAAACCATTTCCAGGATGGCTGAGGTGGGAATCGAACCCACCTCTACTCATTTGACCTCCCGAGGCTGAGTGGACCCAGTTCCAGCCCTCGTACCACTTCCGTGGATGGCAGCTAATCACGCTAACCACTACACCACAGAGGCGGACCTGGTAAAATCTACCTATACTAATTAATATACACTCGAGGTGTGACAAACTGTTATTTTTGTGTAACTGCTACAATAAAGTAACTGTTAAAAATAACGTCCAACGTTACTCACCTTTTATTGGACACAGCCTGGTCACGCCATCAAGCTTGTCTCCTTACAGCACATGCGAGCATGCATCACTACATTGTTGAAAGTCGGTGCAGCAAAACACGCATTCCTATTTGCTATAAAGTCAACGACAGGCAGACAACGGATGAAATGAGAAGACAACATAGCGTATTTTCTGAAATCTAGAGGAGTGAGTTTGACAATGCCGCGAACAAGAATAGAAGACAAGAAAACATGATGATCTGTCTGCCAAGCGTCGATACAAACCGGTACAAGAGGATCGATTAAGTAATATGAAGTATGAACTGTTATCTATAATATCAATATGGAAACTTATTTATGGTACAAGAAAAATCATACGGGTGAAACTTATAATAATACTAGCAAGATACCCGTGCTTCGCTACGGTATTATACTGAAATTTATAATTGAATGCTTATTGTTTTAGATATATAATCCGACGAAATTCGCGATCTGACTCGTTTTCTGCGAGAATCCACCAAAATTCCCGATCTAACTGGTTTTCTATTATTTTACGGCACGTTTCCTCCCATTTTTCAATCTTTCTTTCCAGCAATCGATTTCGTACTTCCCGGGTTAGGCTCAGGTATTCCTCCCGGTCAGATGGGTCCGTAAATCTTTGCCATCTTTTCCTATAATCATTTTTAATATCGATAAAATCCTTCAGGAGATCCGGCGTGGTGTCATATTGGGTGCCTTGGCGGCACTGAACCCGCGGCCGGACTGCATTCTTAGTCATTTCCCGTCCAGGAGCCGTTTCCAGCGCGGTCCGCACATTTGACGACGGTCCTGAATATTATTATTATTATTATTATTATTATTATTACTATTATGTGTTGCTGGAATGGCTGATTACAGGGAAAACCGGAGTATCCGGAGAAAAACCTGTCCCGCCACCGTTTTGTCCAGCACGAATGTCACATGGAGTGACCGGGATTTGAAACACCCCAGCTGTGAGAGGCCGGCGCGCTGCCGCCTGAGCAACGGAGGATCCTTATAAGTATATTAATAACATCTAAAATCAATTGGTCTCACCTACTTCTACACCCCACCGCCGTTAAGTTTATTTACCGCCACCCCCCACCCCGAAAATTAAAAGAATGCTTGTTTCTTTATGTTTAAGGGAGATTCAAAACACCAATGTTCACGTCTATTACCTTCAGTTTTGAGATATAAGTATCCCAATAAAAATAATTTACTTTCTGCACTTCATATCCCAATACTCCCCCCCCCCCCCCCGAAGTGAATTTTCCCGCAAAAAATACTTGTTTCTTTAATAGTAAAGGATCTTCTTAAATACCAATGATCACGACTCTAACTTCTTCAGTTTTTGATTTATGTGTCCTCATGAAAGGAATTCAACTCCTTTACACTCCCGCCCTCCAAGATGGTTTCCCCACCAAAACGCGCTTTTCTTTGTTTTTAAAGGAGATCCAAATACGAATGTTCACGTCTGTAACAACTTTAGTTTTTATTAGATGTATGTATTCTCATACAATTAAGCCAATTAATTTTTCAATTCTTCCCCCCCCCCCCCCTTCATTGGATTTTCCGAGAATACGTGTTTCTTTACTTTTAAAGCAGATTGCAAATATCAAATTTCACGTCTGTAACGTCTTCATTTTTGTGATATCAGTAGCCTAATTAAAAGAATTCAACACCATTTTCAGTCACTTTTACCACCCCCCTCCACCCAAGTGGTATTTCCGAAAACTAAAAACACACGTTTCTTTATGTTTAATAGAGATAAAAAATACCTTCACTTCTGTAACATGTTAAGTTTTTTTTAGATATACTGTAAAAATTCTCATTTTAAAATTTCACCCCTTTTGAGTTCCCCTTAAGTGGAGTTTCCAAAAACAAATCACCTCTGTTTCTTTACATTTACAGGAGATTCCAAACACCCACTTTTTACGTCTGTAACATTTTACGTTTCCAGGATATTCTATAGATATAGTCTTTCAAAAAATTCACCCCAATTTGTCACTCCTGTTTAACCGCCATTAATTGGATTTCCCAAAAACTAAGAATTACGTGTTTCTTTATTTTTAAAGGAGATCCCATATACAAATTTTCAGTTCTGTAATATCTTTCGTTTCTGAGATATATGTATCCCCATTAAAGGCATTCAACCCATTTTTCACCCCTTTTACACCCGTCCTATTAGGATTTACAGGAAACAAAAAATACGTGTTCCTTTATGTTTAGAGGAGATTCTAACTACCAGTTTTTACATCTGTAAATTTTAAAGTTTTAAGATGTAGACGCACTCATTTTACGAAATTCACCCCACCTTTTCACCATCCAATATTTCGATTTTCCAAAAACGAAAAAATACGTGTTTCTTTACTTTTAAAGTAGATCCAAAATACCAATTTTCAGGTCTGTAGTATCTTCAGGTTCTGAAATATAAGTAGCCTCATTAAAGGCATTCAACCCATTTTTCACCCTTTTACACCCTTCCTATTGGGATTTTCCGAAAACTAAAGAATACGTGTTTCTTTATTTTTAAAGGGGATTCTAAATACCAATTTTTACATCTATAAACTTTAAAAGTTTTGAGATATAGATACACTAATTTTTAAAAATCGTCCCCTTTTCACCCCCCCCCCATTAATTGGATTTTCCACAAACAAAAAAATACGTGTTTCTTTATTTTTAAAGGAGATCCCAAACACCAATTTTCAGGTCTGTAATATCTTCAGGTTCTGAAATATAAGTAGCCTCATTAAAGGCATTCAACCCATTTTTCACCCCTTTTCACTCCTATTGCGATTTTCCGAAAAAAAATACGTGTTTCTTTATTTTTAATGAAGATTCTAAATACCAATTTTTACATCTATAACCTTTAAAAGTTTTGAGATATAGATACACTCATTTTAAAATATTACCCCCCTTTTCACCCCCCCTTAATTGGGTTTTCCAGAAACAAAAATATAAGTGCTTCTTTATTTTTAACGGAGATCCCAAACACCAATTTTCAGGTCTGTAATATCTTCAGTTTCTGAGATATAAGTAGCCTCATTAAAGGCATTCAACCCATTTTCACCCCCTCTTCACTCCTCCTATTGCGATTTTCCGAAAACAAAAAAATACGTGTTTCTTTATTTTTAATGAAGATTCTAAATACCAATTTTTACATCTGCAAACTTTAAAAGTTTCGAGATATAGATCCACTCATTTTAAAAATTCACCCCCTTTTCACCCTCCCATTAATTGGATTTTCCAAAAACAAAAAAATACGTGTATCTTTATTTTTAAAAGAGATCAAAAGTACCAATTTTGAGGTCTGTAATATCTTGAGTTTCTGATATATAAGTACCGGTATCCTGATTAAAGGTATTCAACCCATTTTTCCCCATTTTCACCCTTTTTCACCCCTCCTATTGGGATTTTCTGAAAACAAAAAAATACGTGTTTCCTTATTTTTAAAGAAGATTCTAAATACCAATTTTCACATCTATAAACGTTTAAAGTTTTGAGATATAGATACACTCATTTTAAAATTTCACCCCCCCTTTTCACCCCCTTACCGAAGGAATATCCAAAAATCCTCTCTTAGCGAGCACCTTCATCTTAATGTGAATTTATCCCCAAAATTTCATTTCTTTATGTCCAGTAGTTTTGGCTCGGCGATGATGAATCAGTCAGTCAGTCAGTCAGTCAGTCAGGACAAGCTATTTTATATATATAGATATACTAGCAAGATACCCGTGCTTCGCTACGGTATTATACTGAAATTTATAATTGAATGCTTATTGTTTTAGATATATAATCCGACGAAATTCGCGATCTGACTCGTTTTCTGCGAGAATCCACCAAAATTCCCGATCTAACTGGTTTTCTATTATTTTACGGCACGTTTCCTCCCATTTTTCAATCTTTCTTTCCAGCAATCGATTTCGTACTTCCCGGGTTAGGCTCAGGTATTCCTCCCGGTCAGATGGGTCCGTAAATCTTTGCCATCTTTTCCTATAATCATTTTTAATATCGATAAAATCCTTCAGGAGATCCGGCGTGGTGTCATATTGGGTGCCTTGGCGGCACTGAACCCGCGGCCGGACTGCATTCTTAGTCATTTCCCGTCCAGGAGCCGTTTCCAGCGCGGTCCGCACATTTGACGACGGTCCTGAATATTATTATTATTATTATTATTATTATTATTACTATTATGTGTTGCTGGAATGGCTGATTACAGGGAAAACCGGAGTATCCGGAGAAAAACCTGTCCCGCCACCGTTTTGTCCAGCACGAATGTCACATGGAGTGACCGGGATTTGAAACACCCCAGCTGTGAGAGGCCGGCGCGCTGCCGCCTGAGCAACGGAGGATCCTTATAAGTATATTAATAACATCTAAAATCAATTGGTCTCACCTACTTCTACACCCCACCGCCGTTAAGTTTATTTACCGCCACCCCCCACCCCGAAAATTAAAAGAATGCTTGTTTCTTTATGTTTAAGGGAGATTCAAAACACCAATGTTCACGTCTATTACCTTCAGTTTTGAGATATAAGTATCCCAATAAAAATAATTTACTTTCTGCACTTCATATCCCAATACTCCCCCCCCCCCCCCCGAAGTGAATTTTCCCGCAAAAAATACTTGTTTCTTTAATAGTAAAGGATCTTCTTAAATACCAATGATCACGACTCTAACTTCTTCAGTTTTTGATTTATGTGTCCTCATGAAAGGAATTCAACTCCTTTACACTCCCGCCCTCCAAGATGGTTTCCCCACCAAAACGCGCTTTTCTTTGTTTTTAAAGGAGATCCAAATACGAATGTTCACGTCTGTAACAACTTTAGTTTTTATTAGATGTATGTATTCTCATACAATTAAGCCAATTAATTTTTCAATTCTTCCCCCCCCCCCCCCTTCATTGGATTTTCCGAGAATACGTGTTTCTTTACTTTTAAAGCAGATTGCAAATATCAAATTTCACGTCTGTAACGTCTTCATTTTTGTGATATCAGTAGCCTAATTAAAAGAATTCAACACCATTTTCAGTCACTTTTACCACCCCCTCCACCCAAGTGGTATTTCCGAAAACTAAAAACACACGTTTCTTTATGTTTAATAGAGATAAAAAATACCTTCACTTCTGTAACATGTTAAGTTTTTTTTAGATATACTGTAAAAATTCTCATTTTAAAATTTCACCCCTTTTGAGTTCCCCTTAAGTGGAGTTTCCAAAAACAAATCACCTCTGTTTCTTTACATTTACAGGAGATTCCAAACACCCACTTTTTACGTCTGTAACATTTTACGTTTCCAGGATATTCTATAGATATAGTCTTTCAAAAAATTCACCCCAATTTGTCACTCCTGTTTAACCGCCATTAATTGGATTTCCCAAAAACTAAGAATTACGTGTTTCTTTATTTTTAAAGGAGATCCCATATACAAATTTTCAGTTCTGTAATATCTTTCGTTTCTGAGATATATGTATCCCCATTAAAGGCATTCAACCCATTTTTCACCCCTTTTACACCCGTCCTATTAGGATTTACAGGAAACAAAAAATACGTGTTCCTTTATGTTTAGAGGAGATTCTAACTACCAGTTTTTACATCTGTAAATTTTAAAGTTTTAAGATGTAGACGCACTCATTTTACGAAATTCACCCCACCTTTTCACCACCCAATATTTCGATTTTCCAAAAACGAAAAAATACGTGTTTCTTTACTTTTAAAGTAGATCCAAAATACCAATTTTCAGGTCTGTAGTATCTTCAGGTTCTGAAATATAAGTAGCCTCATTAAAGGCATTCAACCCATTTTTCACCCTTTTACACCCTTCCTATTGGGATTTTCCGAAAACTAAAGAATACGTGTTTCTTTATTTTTAAAGGGGATTCTAAATACCAATTTTTACATCTATAAACTTTAAAAGTTTTGAGATATAGATACACTAATTTTTAAAAATCGTCCCCTTTTCACCCCCCCCCATTAATTGGATTTTCCGCAAACAAAAAATACGTGTTTCTTTATTTTTAAAGGAGATCCCAAACACCAATTTTCAGGTCTGTAATATCTTCAGGTTCTGAAATATAAGTAGCCTCATTAAAGGCATTCAACCCATTTTTCACCCCTTTTCACTCCTATTGCGATTTTCCGAAAAAAAAATACGTGTTTCTTTATTTTTAATGAAGATTCTAAATACCAATTTTTACATCTATAACCTTTAAAAGTTTTGAGATATAGATACACTCATTTTAAAATATTACCCCCCTTTTCACCCCCCTTAATTGGGTTTTCCAGAAACAAAAAAATAAGTGCTTCGTTATTTTTAACGGAGATCCCAAACACCAATTTTCAGGTCTGTAATATCTTCAGTTTCTGAGATATAAGTAGCCTCATTAAAGGCATTCAACCCATTTTCACCCCCTCTTCACTCCTCCTATTGCGATTTTCCGAAAACAAAAAAATACGTGTTTCTTTATTTTTAATGAAGATTCTAAATACCAATTTTTACATCTGCAAACTTTAAAAGTTTCGAGATATAGATCCACTCATTTTAAAAATTCACCCCCTTTTCACCCTCCCATTAATTGGATTTTCCAAAAACAAAAAAATACGTGTATCTTTATTTTTAAAAGAGATCAAAAGTACCAATTTTGAGGTCTGTAATATCTTGAGTTTCTGATATATAAGTACCGGTATCCTGATTAAAGGTATTCAACCCATTTTTCCCCATTTTCACCCTTTTTCACCCCTCCTATTGGGATTTTCTGAAAACAAAAAAATACGTGTTTCCTTATTTTTAAAGAAGATTCTAAATACCAATTTTCACATCTATAAACGTTTAAAGTTTTGAGATATAGATACACTCATTTTAAAATTTCACCCCCCCCTTTTCACCCCCTTACCGAAGGAATATCCAAAAATCCTCTCTTAGCGAGCACCTACATCTTAATGTGAATTTATCCCCAAAATTTCATTTCTTTATGTCCAGTAGTTTTGGCTCGGCGATGATGAATCAGTCAGTCAGTCAGTCAGTCAGTCAGGACAAGCTATTTTATATATATAGATTACCTGCGGGATGTTTGAGTCAGCGATTACCCCTGAGCAGTTGAATAAGTCATAAGATTTTACACTTTAGTTACCAGATGACAGCAGCAACTTAAATACACTATAGAGTATATTATACACTATAGTGTATTTGACTTAAAGCGATCTCCTACGAAAGAGCTCTCACATGGAAGACATGCGTACTGTATGGACTCTGACAAATAGTCAGTTACGCCCATTTAAAAAATTGATTCATTTGTTTTACTGTCCGACTCGTTGGCTGAATGGTCAGCGTACTGCCCTTCGGTTCAGAGGGTCCCGGGTTCGATTCGTGGCCAGGTCGGGGATTTTAACCTTCATTCGTTAATTCCACTGGCCCGGGAGCTGGGTGTTTGTGCTGTCCCCAACATCCCTGAAACTCACACACAACACATAACACTATCCTCCACCACAATAACACGCAGTTACCTACGCATGGCAGATGCCGCCCACCCTCATCGAAGGGTCTGTCTTACAAGGGCTGCACTCGGCTAGAAATAGTCACACGAAATTAAATTTGTTTTACTTATCGTTTCGAGAGATGTGTCATTATCTTAAGCCGCATTGAATGCAATACCTCATACAAATGAAGGAAAATATGTACACGCGAAATAAAACTAAACCCTACACAAATTTCACATTCTTACGTTTATTTATTTATTTGAGGGAGCATAATGTTGCCCCCTCCATCAACTGTGGCCCACGGTTCATGCCGTCGCTGCCCCACCCATCATTACACCACTGGTCAAGGGACACTACGGCTGTCAGTACTGTTCTCTTAACTTTCACAAGCTGTAATCAATAGACCATCACCAGTCGAACATGTTCTTACACGTGTCTACCTTAAAATTATTTCTCTCGTCACCTGTGACACGACAATAAGCCACCCTGAAAATGGTCTTCCCGTTCTGGTTTCTGTATCAGTAAAGACAATAGCGAATCTGCTATAATCATTCGAAACGAGTTTACGAGCACATTTCTTGTAACTGGATCTTGTTAGAAAGGAAGGTAATGTCCGAAGGACGCGAAGTTCTCTCGCTAATTTGCTATAAATTATGAGAAACAAATATCAGGAGTATTGAGCAATCGGTCGTGAGTCTGTCAGTCAAGGTACAGATCATCCCCAGACCGTTACCAACACGTTCATCAAATGCTTCCACAGATACGATCTACAAGGCTACGTGGAGCACCGAAAAACCAGCATTCACTGACGGTGACATCACAGTTACTTTAAAATGTTCACGTTCCAGACTGTGCGACGTTAAATGCTCTATGAGTGGTCCTGTTTAACGGCCGCATTGTAATCGAAATAAATTATCAATTTATTAGCTCGTAGACATGACAATGCAATTTTTGGGATTTTGCCATGCCAAGAAAAAAATCTTTCTCGTGGACACACGTGTGTTCTCTTCTGAGGACACGGACCAAAATCTCCGCGAAATGTAAATAATTTCTCCTTCTTTTCTTGACACCTGTCCGCCTTTGTGCCACCTATTTCCGGAGAGATAGATGGTGTGAAAGGTACCGATACTGGTGCATTTAATTGCGCTCCTCTGTCGGTCTGTAATGAGTGTATAATTTATGTATTTTAGAGATGGTTGAAAAATATCGCGGCAGTTACTTTGTCACAGTTACATGCCTGTCACTGTCACAAATGTAACGAGGACAAAAAATAACAGGTTACCGAGTAACGACAACAGAATAACGTACTAGTGTGGTTAGTGTGATTACCGGCTCTGCCACGACATTTTAAAAAGCGGTACGAGGACTGGAACGGGGTCCACTCAGCCTCAACTGAGTAGAGGGGAGTTCGATTCCCTCCTCAGCAATCCTCGAAGTGGTTTTCCGTGGTTTCCCACTTTTCCTCCAGGCAATGCCGGGATGGTACCTAACGTAAGGCCACGGCCGCTTCCTTCCCACTTCCTTGCCTATCCCTCCCAATCTTCCCATCCCCGGTACAAGGCCCCTGTTCAGTATAGCAGGTGAGGCCGCCTGGGCGAGGCACTGGTCCTCCTCTCCAGTTGTATACCCGACCCAAAGTCTCCATGACTCTGCACTTGAGGTGGTAGAGGTGAGATCTCTCGCCGAGTCCGAGGGAAAAACCAACCCTCGAGGAACAGATTAAGAAAGAAAGAAAAAAAAAGAAATGCTAAGAACTCTGGTATCATGGAGTATTTGTAAATGAGGTCCCATAAAATATTTGAAAAATTTGACAATGGTTGTGGAACGTGAAAGCATAAAACACATGAACACATTTTCTCTTTACTTTAATAACAGAGAAATATAACTCATTATTAATCGAAGTAGTTTTATTATTATTATTTATTTCTTTACATATTCTACGCCCACATTGGAGCACTTAAATCAATACATTTGAGTTAATTTCTTCTTTTTCTTCTCCCAGAACTTTCTCATCCTCTCCGACCTGGAAGCCTTTTGTGTGTCCGATATAGTATATTGTTTCCGTTCAAATGTTTTTAGTTTGAGACTTATGCTTTTGTTCTTCAAAATCCTCTTCTCTTTTCTGTCTTTGATTTGTTGCCGAGTTATACCCAGTTCTTTCAAATCATCCTGAACTTCTTGAACCAATTATTATTGATTTTATTTTTCAGAAAGTAATCAAATAGTTGTTTCAATATCCTGGTGTCTGGTAATCTTGATATGTGACAGAAAAAGGAAATTCTTCTTTTACGCATTGTATATATTATTGATTCACATTCACGATAGACAATGTTGTTAGGCAACAATCTCCACTGTCCATCAACTTGGTTTTTTTTAAATTAATAATTGTTCTAATCTTCTATCAGTTTTCTGTAATTTGTTTGTTGTGGATTTTACATTTAATTTGAATAAAGTTTCACTAGCATACGTTGCCTCTGGTTTAACTACAGAATTATAGTGTTTCAGCTTAGCGTTTATCAAAAGAGATATTTTTTAATAGGCTGTCCAAGTAAGTCTTCGTGCTTGTTTAAATTTAGTTGTTCTTTGCTCTATTGCTTCTTTTTCATTTGTTTCATGTTATTATTTCCCCAAGATATTTGAATTTCTGAACAATTTTAATCTCTTTATTACTGTTCAGTTGAATAACTGGTAAATCAACTTTAAAAGTTGGCATAATTTCTGTTTTTTCAAGTAAAATTTGTAATCCCATTTTTTTGCTATAATTTCTAGTTGTTCAATTTTAAATTTAGCTTCTATTGTATTTGCAAGTAATGCTAAATCGTCCGCAAAAGCAAGGCAGTTGAGTTTAATACTTCTACCGATCTTGATAGTTGGTTGGCATTTCTTGTTCCATCCACGCATAACCTTCTCGAATGCACAATTAAATAACAATGGTGAAAGTCCGTCTCCTTGTCGAAGTCCAGTTCTTATAGTGAATGATTCTGATAATTCACTTCTAAATTTAACTTTTGCCTTCGTATTTTTAAAAGTCATAGCAACTAGGTTAACAAGTTTTTGGTGTAAGATAAATTCTTTAAGGTTTTTTAATAATGATTCACGATGAATACTGTCGTATGCTTTTTTTAAATCTACAAACGTGATGACTAGACCCTTACTTCGAACTCTTTGGTGCTTCATTATCCATTTTAAATTAATGATTTGATCTGGACAGCTTCTACCTGGTCGAAATCCTCCAAATTCTTGGTCGAGTTGTTCTTGGATTCGATAAAATCTTGTATGTAATATCAAGCAAGGATATACCCCGATAATTATTTGGATCGGAGCGATCACCTTTCTTATGCAGCGGGTGGATTATCGCTGTATTCCATTCCTCGGGAAGCTTCTCCGTGTTCCAAATATCAATGATGTATTTATGTAGGTTTTGAATAGTCTGATCATTAGCATTCTTCCATATTTCTGCTACTATTTGATTCTCTCCTGCTGCTTTGTAGTTTTTAAGTTCATTAATTGCTGTTTCACTTCATTGTAAACTGGAGGTATAATCTTTTGTAATGGAGTTTTATTTTTTGGGTTAGGGTCAAATTCTAAATGTTCCACAATATCCTCACAATTAACTCTTTAAAGTATTCTGCAAAGATTGATATTGCTTGAATGTTTTGTAATAGTCTCTTGTTTAATGCTGATTGAATGTTTCCTCTATTGTGCTAAGCATTTCCTTGTTTTGTCATATGAAACATCCTTTCCATTTTGTTTACTCTTGTATCTATAGCTACCTTTCCTTTTGCGTTGTTTGTTATCTATTCTCCCATTTAAAGCAATCCGTCCGAGATATTATGTTATTGTTAATTATTAATAATTATATTATATTATATTATATTATATTATATTATATTATATTATATTATATTATATTATATTATATTATATTATATTATATTATCGTCGTTGCTGTTCATTGTAGTAATATACAACCTTGTACTACGAAATAAACTTGTAACTTTCCTTATCAGGAAACGAGGGGGCCATTTTCAATTATTGCGGGAGGGGGGCTACTGTTCGTGGTCCTTCACTTTCCTTTGCCGATACCTTCGTTTTTCGAAGTGTTGGACCTGGTCTAACCCCCCCCCCCACGCCCGCCCCCTTCCACTGATCAATGTTAATAGAGGATGGTTCTCTAGTTGTATTTCAATCACCTCATTATCTGGTCAAATTAGCAGAGGTATAACACGACGGCACGGCCCTAGTAATGAGAGAAACATTCACATCAAGGTTTCCTCGTTCTGTGTTGAGTAATTTCACCAGTTTATTATTAGTGACTAATTTGCTAAATCCATGTCATCTGAGTAGTGACAGAGAAAGGTCACCTCATAGTCTACACAGACCCAACAATAACTCACGGCACTAGATGATTGCCTCCAAGAATGAAGTGTCTGTAGTGATATGAATAGCTTCAGGTGGTGGCGGCCCTTGAACTTCGGTGATGGAGATTCACATATTTCTTTTATAACATTAATAGAGCTAGAATTTTCTCCCACAGATATTAACTCGTTCCGCGTAAAATAAACATAAAATCAGACCATAAAAATAAAAGGATCTGTGTATCAATCAATCAATCAATCAATCAATCAATCAATCAATCAATCAATCAATCAATCAATCAATCAATCAATCAATCAATCAATCAATCAATCAATCAATCAATCAATCAATCAATCAATCAATCAATCAATCAATCAATCAATCAATCAATCAATCAATCAATCAATCAATCAATCAATCAATCAATCAATCAATCAATCAATCAATCAATCAATCAATCAATCAATCAATCACGACCGATGTGCATTTAGGTTGTCGCTCATCTTTCAAGTCTTGGCAAATTCACGCGTTGAGTAATTTTAGCCCTACGACCCAATAGAGTCTTGGGTGTTATTTCAGAATAATACAGTATTTAGCTATACTACATTGATGTTGGATGATGAGGATACATGAAGGTAATCGGACTAGGCCCTGTTAGGAGTGACTGATTATAAAATGACCTTGGGTTGCTTGTAGCGAAGATAAAGGCTATCATAGTTTCCCAACGAAGACATGAGGATGTTGGGTTTGGAGTTAGAGCGGAATAGAATTTCCGGGTTGTCTTCTTCATTCTGGTTCTTATCTCTAATTCCGTTCACACCTTTGTGTTCATGAGATAAAGACGCAGAGCACAATTTTGGATTCTTCTTCTTCTTCTACCATATCCTCATTGGATGTCGGCTGTAATCAGGGCGATCTGGTTCTTGTTCTCAGCAACTCGGAAAAGAGTGGAGATACTAAGCCCATACCATTCTCGTTCATTCCGTAGACAAGATATTCTCCTTTTTCCCCTACTTCTCCTTCCTTCATTTTGACCTTGTAACATAAGCTGAAGAAGTCTATATTTATCATTACGAATGATATGGCCAAAGTGCTCAAGTGTTTGGATGTGCTGCACTTTATCCAGGTGTGTCTTGGCTGCCATTCCCAAGACGGGACTGGCATACTCGAGGATTGGTCTACTACTAACACGTCCTCCAACGTGGCCCGGTGTTCTACTAACATGTCCTCTAACGTGGTCTGATGCTCTACTAACATGTCCTCCAACGTGGTCTGATGCTGTACTGACATGTCCTCTAACGTGGTCTGATATTCTACTAACATGTCCTCTAACGTGGTCTGATATTCTACTAACATGTCCTCTAACGTGGTCTGATATTCTACTAACATGTCCTCTAACGTGGTCTGATATTCTACTAACATGTCCTCTAACGTGGTCTGGTACTCTACTAACATGTCCTCCAACGTGGTCTGATGCTGTACTGACATGTCATCTAACGTGGTGTGATATTCTACTAACATGTCCTCCAACGTGGTCTGATGCTGTACTGACATGTCCTCTAACGTGGTCTGATATTCTACTAACATGTCCTCCAGCGTGGTCTGATATTCTACTAACATGTCCTCTAACGTGGTCTGATATTCTACTAACATGTCCTCCAACGTGGTCTGATATTCTACTAACATGTCCTCCAGCGTGGTCTGATATTCTACTAACATGTCCTCTAACGTGGTCTGATATTCTACTAACATGTCCTCCAACGTGGTCTGATACTCTACTAACATGTCCTCTAACGTGGTCTGATATTCTACTAACATGTCCTCCAGCGTGGTCTGATACTCTACTAACATGTCCTCCAGCGTGGTCTGATATTCTACTAACATGTCCTCTAACGTGGTCTGATGCTGTACTGACATGTCCTCTAACGTGGTCTGATATTCTACTAACATGTCCTCCAACGTGGTCTGATGCTGTACTGACATGTCCTCTAACGTGGTCTGATATTCTACTAACATGTCCTCTAACGTGGTCTGATGCTGTACTGACATGTCCTCTAGCGTAGTCCAGTGTTTCCCCCATCACTCAAGAGTGGGAGCTCTCAGGCTAGAGAAACTGCGCTCTCTAGATACAGATCAGTTACTCACGAACTTAAGTGATGTAATGCTCTGCCAAAAGCTGACTTCACTGTACTAATCCTGTCGATGCTACGTGACTTGCTTTTAAAATCCGCATCACTGCACATGTCTGCCCGAGGGAGCCTATGTGTTAACGTCTAGGAGGTGAGGCCATAGCAGCCTCCAAAGGATTGCCGACAACGTCATGAGGAGTGCCCTCCAGTCTGAAAGAATGAAATTGCACTAGTCACACAGCAGACGCAGATGGTGTATCAATTCCGTTCCGAAGTCTGTACGAAAACAAATTTAGACGTGAACCAGGGGACAATATCGGTGGTCTGGATGAGGAGGATGAACAGTGGAGTCTGAGCAAGACAGACACGCTGGAGTTCTATGTCACGTCCTTGTGGTTGCACTGAGGTCGCGTGGCCGTGATCACGATACCTGAAGCCACTTAGAGCAGTCGTTTCTGGTTGTCCTGGAAGGGTGGGGGGGGGGGGGGGGGGTGGGGGGGGTGAACAGTTTACAAGGAGGTAAAGGTCAATATTGCTGGATTTTTTTTTAAATCACGTAAATTGATGTGTAATTAATAACTTGATTCGCCTTTGTGGTGTAGTGGTTGGTGTGATTAGCTGCCACACCCCAGGGCGCGGGTTCGATTCCCGGCTCTGCCACGAAGTTCGAAATGTATTGCGAGGACTGGAACGGAGTCTACTCAGCCTCGGAAGGTCAACTGAGTAGAGATAGGTTCGATTCTCACCTCATCCATCCCCGAAGCGGTTTTCCGTCGTTTCCCCCACTTCTTTTCCAGGCATATGCTGGGATGGTATGTAAGTTAAGGCTACGACTGCTTCCTTCCGTCTTCCTTGTCTATCCCTTTCAATCTCCCCTGCCCCCTACAAGGCCCCTGTTCAGCATAGCAGGTGAGGCCGCCTGGACGAGATAGTGGTCTTCATTCCCAAATGTATCCCCGACCAAAAGTCTCACGCTACAGGACATAGCCCTTGAAGTGGTAGAGGTAGGATCTCTCGCTGAGTCCAAGGGTACAACCAAGATAGGAGGGTAAACAGATTAAAACAGAAAGATTAAAGCCAAAACACGCTGTTACGGAATGAAGCAAAACATTATTATTATTATTATTATTATTATTATTATTATTATTATTATTATTATTATTATTATTATTATTATTATTATTATGAAATGAATGAATGAAAATCCTCCGCCTGTTTCCAGTCATTCAATCGGGTGAGGAATGGAATCGACTGTACTTCGTAGGTTTACATGAATTTTGACGATACGCTAGGCAAGGAAACAATAATTTAGGAATTGATCATTTCCGTGAGACTTACTTGTCACAATATTTACTGTATTGCATATAGCAACCCCTTAGCAGCGAGGACAGGACATACGGCCCTGAGATCTGTGCGCTGTCCCGTTACTTCCTAGGTAACTAGACGACCTTCATCTAGTTAATGTCTTTGTCCATCACGTTGACGATCCACATGTGAGAGATAATGATCCACATAAACTGTATTTACTATTATTATTATCAAACAGTCGTATCAGCACGCTATTTTTTAGTCGATTCTTTATTGATAGACAAATTTGTTTACAAAATCATCAAAACAAATTCATTTTAACATATTCAGAGAATTAAATGAAATACTCACACATTTATGTGCAAAATCTGCACATGAATTAATTACAGATAAACACAGTCGTTCACAAACTTTTGTGTTAGTTTTTTTTAAAATAATGCAATTCAGTTCAATTTTAATACATAACCGGTTTTCGGACTCTAAATTCCATCGTCGGTGTTTAGTACTCGACCAACAGTCATCAGGACCACCCAGCCTTTCCTATGGTACGTCGCACCTTATATAACAACATTGGAATGTTTATACACTGACTGACAGAGCAAATGCAACACCAAGAAGGAGTGGTTCGAAAGGGATGAAAGTTGGGAAAAAAACAGAGACGGCACGGACGAATAATTGATGTTTATTTCAAACCGATATGCAGGTTACACAATGCGCACGGCATCGACTCAGTAGGATGTAGGACCACCGCGAGCGGCGATGCACGCAGAAACACGTCGAGGTACAGAGTCAATAAGAGTGCGGATGGTGTCCTGAGGGATGGTTCTCCATTCTCTGTCAACCATTTGCCACAGTTGGTCGTCCGTACGAGGCTGGGGCAGAGTTTGCAAACGGCGTCCAATGAGATCCCACACGTGTTCGATTGGTGAGAGATCCGGAGAGTACGCTGGCCACGGAAGCATCTGTACACCTCGTAGAGCCTGTTGGGAGATGCGAGCAGTGTGTGGGCGGGCATTATCCTGCTGAAACAGAGCATTGGGCAGCCCCTGAAGGTACGGGAGTACCACCGACCGCAGCACATGCTGCACGTAGCGATGGGCATTTAACGTGCCTTAAATACGCACTAGAGGTGACGTGGAATCATACGCAATAGCGCCCCAAACCATGATGCCGCGTTGTCTAGCGGTAGGGCGCTCCACAGTTACTGCCGGATTTGACCTTTCTCCACGCCGACGCCACACTCGTCTGCGTCTGCGGTGACTATCACTGACAGAACAGAAGCGTGACTCATCGGAGAACACGACGTTCCGCCATTCCCTCATCCAAGTCGCTCTAGCCCGGCACCATGCCAGGCGTGCACGTCTATGCTGTGGAGTCAATGGTAGTCTTCTGAGCGGACGCCGGGAGTGCAGGCCTCCTTCAACCAATCGACGGGAAATTGTTCTGGTCGATATTGGAACAGCTAGGGTGTCTTGCACATGCTGAAGAATGGCGGTTGACGTGGCGTGCGGGGCTGCCACCGCTTGGCGGCGGATGCGCCGATCCTTGCGTGCTGACGTCACTCGGGCTGCGCCTGGACCCCTCGCACGTGCCACATGTCCCTGCGCCAACCATCTTCGCCACAGGCGCTGCACCGTGGACACATCCCTATGGGTATCGGCTGCGATTTGACGAAGCGACCAACCTGCCCTTCTCAGCCCGATCACCATACCCCTCGTATAGTCGTCTGTCTGCTGGAAATGCCTCCGTTGACGGCGGCCTGGCATTCTTAGCTATACACGTGTCCTGTGGCACACGACAACACGTTCTACAATGACTGTCGGCTGAGAAATCACGGTACGAAGTGGGCCATTCGCCAACGCCGTGTCCCATTTATCGTTCGCTACGTGCGCAGCACAGCGGCGCATTTCACATCATGAGCATACCTCAGTGACGTCAGTCTACCCTGCAATTGGCATAAAGTTCTGACCACTCCTTCTTGGTGTTGCATTTGCTCTGTCAGTCAGTGTATATATAATGTTCACACTCTCACATTTGTTCTTACTTTTTCTTTATCTTACTGTTGATCTCAACAGGAATCCTTTTAAACTCGTTTTTAATCCATTTTGACGGCATACTTAAATGAACTTAAATGTTGTAAATAGTTTTAACACTGATGATGGATCTTAATAGTCCGAAAACCTGTTATGTAATAAAATAATGTACTGATACGACTGTTTGTGATTAATAATAATAAATACAGTTTACACGGAGCCTCCGTGGCTCAGGTAACAGCACGCCGGCCTCTCACAGCTGGATACCGTGGTTCAAATCCTGGTCACTCCATGTGAGATTTGTGCTGGACAAAGCGGAGGCAGGACAGTTTCTCTCCGGGTACTCCGGTTTTCTCTGTCATCTTTCATTCCAGCAACACTCTGCAATACCATTTCATTTCATTAATCCAAGGTAACTAGAATAAAAGGTAGGCTACTCCGGCGGTTGAAGCTTCCATTGGCTGGAGCGCTATGACGTCACGTGATATGAACGATAGCGAGTAAGGTACACAGTCGTAGTACAGCAAGCCTGTGCGTTCTTGTGCCTGTGAAACATCTTCCCAATCTTTCATCAAATAGTCTGGTTTAGTCCGATTCGATAAGTAATGGCATTTCCAATAGATTTACAAACGTGAAAATACGTTAAATTTCGTCACATGCTGAGCAGGTAGAACATCAACTATCAAATACATGACATATAATGCAACTCAAAATAATTAATTTCCTCATGGAATAAATATTTATATAAAATGGCATAGGAAAATATACATCATATCGACATCTTTGTGGAATTATATTAAATTACTAGCAAGATACCCGTGCTTCGCTACGGTATTATACTGAAATTTATAATTGAATGCTTATTGTTTTAGATATATAATCCACCGAAATTCCCGATCTGACTCGTTTTCTATTAGATTACTGCATGTTTCCTCCCATTTTTCAATCTTCCTTTCCAGGAATCGATTTCGTACTTCCCGGGCTAGGCTCAGGTATTCCTCCCGGTCAGTTGGGTCCGTAAATCTTTGCCATCTTTTCCTATAATCATTTTAATATGTATAAAATCCTTCAGAAGATCCGGCGTGGTGTCATATTGGGTGCTTTGGCGGGACTGAACCCGCGGCCGGACTGCATTCTTAGTCATTACCCGTCCAGGAGCCGTTTCCAGCGCGGTCCGCACATTTGACGACGGTCCGGATTATTATTATTATTATTGTGTGTTGCTGGAATGGCTGATGACAGGGAAAACCGGAGTATCCGGAGAAAAACCTGTCCCGCCTCCGTTTTGCCCAGCAGGAATGCCACATGGAGTGACCGGGATTTGAACCACGGAAGCCAGCTGTGAGAGGCCGGCACGCTGCCGCCTGAGCAACGGAGGATCCTTATAAGTACATTAATAACAGTAAAATCAATTGGTCTCACCTCCTTCTACACCCCACCGCCGTTAAGTTTATTTACAGCCACCACCCCCCCCCCACAAAAGAAAAATTAAAAGAATGCTTGTTTCTTTATGTTTAAGGGAGATTCCAAACACCAATGTTCACGTCTATTACCTTCAGTTTTGAGATATAAGTATCCCCATAAAAATAATTTCCTTTTTTCACTTCATTTCACAATAATCCCCCCCCCCCCTAAGTGAATTTTCCCGCAAAAAATACTTGTTTCTTTAATAGTAAAGGATCTTCTCAATACCAATTATCACGACTCTAACTTCTTCAGTTTTTGATTTATGTGTCCTCATGAAAGGAATTCAACTCCTTTACACTCCCACCCTCCAAGATGGTTTTCCCCACCAAAAGGCGTTTTTTTTTTTTTAAAGGAGATCGAAATACGAATTTTCACGTCTGTAACAACTTTAGTTTTTATTAGATGTATGCATTCTCATACAATTAAGTCAATTAAATTTTCAATTCTTTCACCCCCCCCCCCCTTCATTGGATTTTCCGAGAATACGTCTTTCTTTACTTTTAAAGCAGATTGCAAATATCAAATTTCACGTCTGTAATATCTTCATTTTTGAGATATCAGTAGCCTAATTAAAAGAATTCAACATTTTCAGTCACTTTTACCCACACCCCACCACCCAAGTGGTATTTCCGAAAACTAAAAATACACGATTCGTTATGTTTAATAGAGGTAAAAAATACCATTTTTCACTTCTGTAACATGTTAAGTTTTTTTAGATATACTGTAAAAATTCTCATTTTAAAATTTCACCCCTTTTGAGTTCCCCTTAAGTGGAGTTTCCAAAAACAAATCACCTATGTTTCCTTACATTACAGGAGATTCCAAACACCCACTTTTTACGTCTGTAACATTTTACGTTTCCAAGATATTCTGTACATATAGTCTTTCAAAAAATGCACCCCAATTTGTCACTCCTGTTTAACAGCCATTAATTGGATTTTCCAAAAATTAAAAAATACGTGTTTCTTTATTTTTAAAGGAGCTCCCATATACAAATTTTCAGTTCTGTAATATCTTCAGGTTCTGAAATATAAGTATCCTCATTAAAGGCATTCAACCCATTTTTCACCCTTTTACACCCCTCCTATTAGGATTTACAGGAAACAAAAAATACGTATTCCTTTATTTTTAGAGGAGATTCTAGCTACCATTTTTTACATCTGTAAATTTTAAAGTTTTAAGATGTAGACACACTCATTTTAAAAATTTCATCCCCCCATTTCACCCCCCAATATTTGGATTTTACAAAAACGAAGAAAATACGTGTTTCTTTACTTTTAAAGTAGATACAAAATACCAATTTTCAGGTCTGTAATATCTTCAGGTTCTGAAATATAAGTAGCCTCATTAAAGGCATTCAACCCGTTATTCACCCTTTTACACCCTTCCTATTTTGATTTTCCGAAAACAAAAGAATACGTGTTTCTTTATTTTTAAAGGAGATTCTAAATACCAATTTTTACATCCATACACTTTAAAAGTTTTGAGATATAGATACACTCATTTTAAAAAATCACCCCCTTTTCACCCCCCATTAATTGGATTTTCCAAAAACAAAAAAACACGTGTTTCTTTATTTTTAAAAGAGATCCCAAACACCAATTTTCAGGTCTGTAATATCTTCAGGTTCTGAGATATAAGTAGCCTCATTAAAGGCATTCAACCCCTTTTTCACCCCTTTTCACGATTCCTATTGCGATTTTCCGAAAACAAAAAAATACGTGTTTCTTTATTTTTAATGAAGATTCTAAATACCAATTTTTACATCTGCAAACTTAAAAAGTTTGGAGATATAGATTCACTCATTTTAAAAATTCACCCCCTTTTCACCCTCCCATTAATTGGATTTTCCAGAAACAAAAAAATACGTGTTTCTTTATTTTTAAAAGAGATCAAAAGTACCAATTTTCAGGTCTGTAATATGTTCAGTTTCTGAGATATAAGTACCGGTATCCTGATTAAAGGCATTCAACCCATTTTTCCCCATTTTCACCCTTTTTCACCCCTCCTATTGGGATTTTCGGAAAACAAAAAAATACGTGTTTCCTTATTTTTTAAGAAGATTCTAAATACCAATTTTTACATCTGTAAACGTTTAAAGTTTTGAGATATAGATACACTCATTTTAAAATTTCACCCCCCTTTTCACCCCCTTAGCGAAGGAATATCCAAAAATCCTCTCTTAGCGAGCACCTACATCTTAATATAAATATATCCCCAAAATTTCATTTCTTTATGTCCAGTAGTTTTGGCTCGGCGATGATGAATCAGTCAGTCAGTCAGTCAGTCAGTCAGTCAGGACAAGTTATTTTATATATATAGATTAAGACGTAAGTGTCAGGAGACATAATTATTTGATGAACCAGCCCAAAGCTTAGCCTTCTTAGTGGCATATTTTCTCAGTGCTAGCTCCTTACTCTTTGCATTAAAATGCCATATCCTAATAAATGTCTTGGTCCTTACGTAGAGACAAATTATTTTGTCATGGAATACTGGAAATTTTGACTTAATAATAGAAATAAGAGTTTTCATTACGTGTTTGCATGTGGATACACTCTTACCGTGAAACACACCAAATGAAATTTCGAACTGGGCTATGTTTTTTAACCACTCATGACTGGGATGTGTGAGGCCCCCTTTTGAAATAACCGAGATCCAGTAACAGGTCTCTTCTCGCACGACATTTTTGTCTCTTTCTTCGTATTTACTGTATATCGGATCACGGATACTGTATTATTTCACGAGCTTCGAAGTATATTCAGAAGTATAAGTTATTAGCACATAATAATGTTAATGTTATTGGATTTTACGTCCCACTAACTATGTTTTTGAGCACCATCACCACCGGACTGAGACAAGATCGAACCTGCCAAGTTGGGCTAAGAAGGCCAACGCTCTACCATTTGAGTTGCTACTCAGGCCGGCTATTAACACATAACAGTAATTATTATAGAAAGTATGATTTTCATTCAATCATTTATATCTGAAACCTTTTTTACCGTACGAGCTGTAATAATGGAGATAATCAAGAGTTTATTACAAAGTGTTTCAACAAGCAAGCATTGCTGACGAGGAAGTATTGTTATGCCATCACAGTAGCAAAGTAACTGGCTATGACAGTTGTTGTCGTTATTGTCTTTATAATATGCAAAATAATAATAATGTTATTTGTGTTACGTCTCACTAACAACATTTACGGTTTTCTGAGAATCGAGGTGCCGTAATTTTGTCCCACGGGAGTTCTTTTACGTACGGACAATTTATAGCGCCACACACGTTTCCATAATATGTTGACTGCATATTAATCAGTACAGTTGTTCTATTTCAGATACTGACAACACGAACACTGTTCACGTAGTGAACCACTATAATATATATTACTGTATTATAACAGGGAAGTAAAGGGACTAAGAAAGAGATGCAGGTTGGAAAGAAATAGAGTTAGAAATGGCTGTGCAAGTAAGGAGAAATTGAAGGAACTTACTAGGAAATTGAATCTAGCAAAGAAGTCAGCTAAGGATAACATGATGGCAAGCATAATTGGTGGCCATACTAATTTTAGTGAAAAATGGAAGGGTATGTATAGGTACTTTAAGGAAGAAACAGGTTCCAAGAAGGACATTCCAGGAATAATTAATGAACAAGGGGAGTGTGTATGCGAGGATCTTCAAAAGGCAGAAGTATTCAGTCAGCAATATGTAAAGATTGTTGGTTACAAGGATAATGTCCAGATAGAGGAGGTGACTAATGCTAAAGAAGTATTAAAATTTACCTATGACAGCAATGACATTTACAGTAAGATACAAAAGTTGAAAACTAGAAAAGCAGCTGGAATTGATAAGGTTTCGGGGGATATACTAAAGACAATGGGTTGGGATATAGTAGCATATCTGAAGTACTTGTTTGATTTTTGTTTGCATGAAGGAACTTTACCAAATGAATGGAGAGTTGCTATAGTAGCCCCTGTGTATAAAGGAAAGGGTTATAGGCATAAAGCTGAAATTTACAGGCCAGTCAGTTTGACGTGCATTGTATGTAAGCTTTGGGAAAGCATTCTTTCTGATTATATGAGACATGTTTGCAAAATTAATAAATGGTTTGACAGAAGGCAGTTTGGGTTTAGGAAAGGTTATTCCACTGAAGCCCAACTTGTAGGATTCCAGCAAGATATAGCAGATATCCTGGATTCAGGAGGTCAATTGGACTGTATTGCAATTGACTTATCTAAGACATTTGATAGAGTAGATCATGGGAGACTACTGGCAAAAATGAGTGCAATTGGACTTGACAAAAGAGTGACTGAATGGGTGGCTCTGTTTCTAGAAAATAGAACTCAGAGAATTAGAGTAGGTGAAGCTTTATCTGTCCCTGTAAAAATTAAGAGGGGAATTCCTCAAGGCAGTATTATTGGACCTTTATGTTTTCTTATATATATAAATGATATGTGTAAAGAAGTGGAATCAGAGATAAGGCTTTTCGCAGATGATGTTATTCTGTACAGAGTAATAAATAGGTTACAAGATTGTGAGCAACTGCAAAATTACCTCGATAATGTTGTGAGATGGACAGTAGGCAATGGTATGATGATAAACGGGGATAAAAGTCAGGTTGTGATTTTCACAAATAGGAAAAGTCCTCTCAGTTTTAATTACTGCGTTGATGGGGTGAAAGTTCCCTTTGGGGATCATTGTAAATACCTAGGTATAAATATAAGGAAAGATCTTCATTGGGGTAATCACATAAATATGACTGTAAATAAAGGGTACAGATCTCTGCACATGGTTATGAGAGTATTTAGGGGTTGTAGTAAGGATGTAAAGGAGAGAGTATATTTGTCTCTGGTGAGACCTCAACTTGAGTATGGTTCCAGTGTATGCGACCCTTACCAGGATTACTTGATTCAGGAACTGGAAAAAATCCAAAGAAAAGCAGCTCGATTTGTTCTGGGCAATTTCCAACAAAAGAGTAGTGTTACAAAAATGTTACAAAGTTTGGGCTGGGAAGACTTGGGAGAAAGGAGACGAGCTGCTCGACTAAGTGTTATGTTCCGAGCTGTCAGTGGAGAGATGGCGTGGAAGGACATCAGTAGACGAATAAGTTTGGATGGCGTCTTTAAAAATAGGAAAGATCACAATATGAAGATAAAGTTGGAATTCAAGAGGACAAATTAGGGCAAATATTCGTTTATAGGAAGGTGAGTTAGGGATTGGAATAACTTACCAAGGGAAATATTCAATAAATTTCCAATTTCTTTGCAATGATTTAAGAAAAGGCTAGGAAAACAACAGATAGGGAATCTGCCACCTGGGCGACTGCCCTAAATGCAGATCAGTAGTAGTGATTGAGTGAGTGATTGAAATTATTATGTATCCGTAATCCGATATACAATAAATACGTAGAAAGAGATAAAAATGTCGGTCGGTCACTTGCTTTCTTGGCTTACGCTGCGTGAAGCATCAACGATAGACCCCAAGTGTAAATGTACGAATTGTAGAGCATAGAATACTCTACAAAAAAGTCCGGGATGGCACATACCTATTTCCAACTGGCTGCCCTCTAGAAGCGATTTTATGTTATAGTCCGCGGAAAAATTAAATTAAATTAAAATTAAATAAATATTTCGATATTATGCTCGAGTTCCTCATCAAAATGAATTGTTTGATCTCCTCCAGTATTTTATAAAGATTACAATAATCTTGTCAGGACATTATTTACATGAATGGTTCAGAAGTTATGACCATTTTAGACTGTAGAGGTAATACGTGTCAGCAGGACGGGCAAGCGCTGTCTCATATCACATGACGTCACGCAGAAGGCGGTCAGGGAGAGAAAGAAGTGAGCGGGATGCGGGAAGAGACCCCCCTCCCTGTCATTAACCATTCATTAATCATTGCCCCAGAGGGGTGCGACAGGCTTCAGCAGCCGGCACATTTCCTATCCTCGCCGTTAGATGGGGGCTTCATTCATTCCATTCCTGATCCGGTCGAATGTCTAGAAAGAGGCTGCAGATTTTCATTTACAGTTTACATGGATCAGCGCGGATCCCTTTTAAGAAACGGAGGCGTGTTCAAGCTTTTCCCCATTAAAGTTTTTGATTGTGTTGGAAGCGAACGATGCGTAGTCGTTGCATGCCAAATGCCACGGACTTAAGAAATACCGTCGAAATGTGAAGTCTAAGCGGTTTCCGGTAAGTGGTGGGCGGATACAACGTGAGCGTCAGTGCTGGTCTTCTTAGCAGATAAATTAGGGGTCCCCACACTACGAAAAACGTACAATTAAGCAATTTCCTCAATTGTGCCCAATGTTGAAGAGCTAACGGGCCCGGAAAGATTACAAATTTTGATTCTTGGATATGTCTATAAAAAAACGAATTTCGAAAATCACTTGTAGCCTGAATTCAGTTCCGGAAAAACAGCTCATAATCACTCGTTTCTTTACACATTTCCTTTTTTATTCAGATCGTAGCCAAATTAACTTATTTACATGATTCTTTATGTAATGTGTTTCTTGATCCAATACCCTTTGAATTTTTGGAAAATGTCCACAGCGAATGTAGTTATAAGGGCTTAAGTGAAACTCTGCAGTAACTCACATTAACGCTCGTAGTGGTATAAAAAGGCAAATTGGTAGTCTGTTGGACCGGATAACGATGATTGAGAAAAGGACTGTGATTTTTAGCAATAAATAGTTCCCATAATTTATTATATTTTGTTTACTTAAAATTCGTAACTCCTATCCCTAGAATGTTTGCAACACGACTTGCTTGCGTGAGGGGCGAGAACTGAGGATTTAATACATATCTGCGCCATTGTAATTTTATCAGCTGCTCAAGTTAGTCAATCAGATTGCATCGAGGGTGAATTCAAATAGGCTTTACGAGGCAGTGCTGCTAAATCTGCACATGGCCTAAGGCTTGCGTTGCAATTCGTAGCTGCCTCTGTGAATCAGCGGTAGAGTGTCGGCCTCCGGATCCCAAGATAGCGGGTTCAAACCCAGCAGAGGTAGTCGGATTTTTGAAGGGCGGAAAAAAGTCCATTCGACACTCCATGTCGTACGATGTCGGCATGTAAAAGATCTCTGGTGACACATTCGGTGTTCACCCGACAAAATTCATTAAATCTCAGCCATAGACGCCCAAGAGAGTTTCGGTTTACTCGGTCTGCCATCTAGTGGGGGCCTAGAGTAAAACGGAACGTCGAAATTGACGAGCAGACAGCCCGATGGCGTCAAATTGAAATGTCTGCACACGGTAGCTGAGGCCATACGATTATTATTTATTCGAGTCTAAGTCCCCTGAACGCATGCCACATGGCTGCTTAACGACAATTTCTGTAAATGACCGATCGCCTAGCACCTAGAGAGGCGGACATTACATTTTATAATAAACTAAAAGCACTCTAAGGAAGTACGCATGCTCTGAATTCTTGTATTCATTATTGATTCATTAGATAATTTACTTCTCAATTCAGTTCAAGATTACGTAATTTTATTACAATTTTGTGTTGTGCTTTGTGACTATACAGTCAACATCCTGTTGTCTGTTTCCACCTTCTGACTGATGACAATATCAATCTATATATTAAAACTGTTTATGAAAACCGAAGTCAGTCAGTCCGGCCATTCTATCCGATCGATTTCCTTCATTCCTTTTTTAACTGAAAGGTATTCATGCACAGATTTGTCATCGGGTACTATAAATCACTTAACTTCCGCCTTCCTCAAATTATTCGACTTTTTCAATTTTTTGTCTCTTTGAAGCAATCATATCTTTGGTTCTAATTGAGGTACGGAGTTCGTTTTGGCCTAAGAACACCCAGTGGATCACGTTCTTTCATTTCAGCTCTTAACTATTCAAATTGGTTGATTCTGAGGAAGGTTATGAGTGCACATTCAATTTGACGTCTCATTTCTTCAACATTTTTCTCATTGAAGCAATTGTATCCTTCGTTCTGCGTTGATGTACGCAGTTCGTTTTGGTCTAAAAGCACTCAGTGGATCAAGCTCTTTCTTTTGAGGCAATAACTACTTAAATTGGTAGGTTCTGAGAAAAGTTATGAGTACATTTGTCTCCATGGCGAAGATCTTTGAAGGACTTTTTAACAGTTCGGCGCGTAGTGTTGTTCTAAGGAACGTTTAATTAAATTTCTTTGTGTGATGTATTTTCAAGTGTTTTGTTGACATAATATTACATTCTATTACCACAGCAGATCATGTGCTTTATTTCATTAACTCAAAACGTTGCAAATACATCCGTGAGGATAGTAACGAGCAACACCATACTTTGTACATTGCGGGCGGAGCCAGCGGGAGACTGCTAGTATCAATATAAAAGTATTATAAACCGCTGCACGGCTCATCGTTGATTTTTTTTATCACAATAATACATTATTTTAAATGTGTGTTAGCAACAAGTGGCAACTTCGGTTGGCTCGATTTAAAAATCAAAACTTGTCACGTCACTCAGTCTTAGACTACGAGATACAGCTGTGAGTTGGTTTCATTCTGTATGTTCGTTTGTATCGTTTTGTAGAAATGTCTTTGAAACGTTGGCCAACCTGTAAAACTCTTTTACGAAAGGAAAAAATGAAAGTGATAGAGAAACAGCTACCTTCCACAACAAGCAAAAGTAGCAAGACGGAAAATTTTGAAAGGAACCATCATGTTCCGGGAAAGGCAGTTTTTGCTGTATCATGTTTGTCTTCGAGGGTACCAACCTATTTCGTGACGTGAGTTACCTAACACTAGGGTGCACTCCTTATGGTGGTCGTATTCGTATTAATGAATTATCAAATATGGAGTACTTTTGTACACCGTTTGCAAATTAAGTGTAAATTTTCTTTCGAGGGTGGCCAGTAGTTGGTAGAGCTGAGTAGCCAGTCATTTTCCTCCTTTAGGCTATGATTTTAGGGTACGGTCGTGTTTCCAGCCAACCTACCTGCTGCTAACGGTATTATCAGTAAGCCTATGTGTTACGTCACAGTTTGCTCTACATACAGTATATAATTTATGCCAATATATTCGGTTCGGCCTCGTAATGAAAAAAACATCGCAATTACTCGGGAATATTACGTCAGAGGCTTTCTCAAGTTTAGCAGCTCATGGCATAATCACGGGTAGGTTCGCCCTTCTTGTACAAGGATCATTGAGTGGAAGACAGAATGACAGAGCAGAAATGTAGTAAGCAGTATGTAGGCGGTACTCTCCGTTGTGAACTTGGAGCTGGAAGAGAAATGTAGCATGAACATTAGTTGTAGTTGGACAATCGAAATTAATAAACAGGGCAATGGCTTTAGACATTCCTTCACTCACTCTATTTTCTACCAAAATTCCTTATGGAAGTTCGGTGAATAATCTAGATGTCATAAATCACAAATTAAATTGGAATGAACTTGTCACTCGCTTAACCGATACTCGGCTTAACCGAAATGTTCTGGCAAAATTGTGTTTTAATATTTTGTTTTTACCCTCTCGTTCTTAGCCGTCGATATTAGTAATTCTCCTGCTATATATGCTGAAAGCTACTAGGCAAACCCTATTTTTATATTATGACTTATGCCAGAATGCACGTGTACCATAAAACAAAACAGTTTCTTACCCTCCAGTTCGTTCCATGATACAGTTTTTCTTGAACAAGCATGAATTATTATGGTTGTATTATTATTATTCGTCAAGAAGATTGTGCAGACGACTCCGACCTTGACAATAGCAGTTCTGAGAATTAAGTTACAGCAGATGATGGATTTATTGCATTGGAGGTAAGATTGATTTCGAATGTTTATTAAAATACAGTACCGCATGCTTTAATTACAGTACTGTAATAACATTTCTGTATATAGTATTCAGTTCAGTAGTAACAAAAAATTGTTTCGTTATTTCAGATTGCTTTGCGCTTTGTTGAACAAAGTAATGAATCTACCCCAGCTGACCTACGGTTGATTAAGTGGTGGCGCGACATAGCTGCACCAAAAATCACTGATTTTATACAATGAGTGATATTATGGTCCGCCTCTGTGGTGTAGTGGTTAGCGTGATTAGCTGCCACCCCCGGAGGTCCGGGTTCGATTCCCGGCTCTGCCACGAAATTTGAAAAGTGGTACGAGGGCTGGAACGGGGTCCACTCAGCCTCGGGAGGTCAACTGAGTAGAGGTGGGTTCGATTCCCACCTCAGCCATCCTGGAAGTGGTTTTCCGTGGTTTCCAACTTCTCCTCAAGGCAAATGCCGGGATGGTACCTAACTTAAGGCCACGGCCGCTTCCTTCCCTCTTCCTTGTCTCTCCCTTCCAATCTTCCCATCCCCCACCAAGGCCCCTGTTCAGCATAGCAGGTGAGGCCGCCTGGGCGAGGTACTGGTCATTCTCCCCAGCTGTATCCTCCGACCCGATGTCTGAAGCTCCAGGACACTGCCCTTGAGGCGGTAGAGGTGGGATCCCTCGCTGAGTCCGAGGGAAAAGCCAACCCTGGAGGGTAAACAGATTAAGAAGAAGAAGAAGAAGAAGAAGAAGAGTGATATTATGTACAAATGTTAATGTTAATATGCAGTATGCACCTTTGCTTAACAGAGTTTATGTATTTTTATCTCGACATTTAACTTCCAAAAATATTTACCATGTGTCATCCGAAAAACGCATCAACTGAAGTGGTTCGGCCCCCTTTATTTCGGATAAAAGGGGTTCTACTGTACCATTAAATATGAAGTTCAGACTTATAAAAAACATTACTTCTTTCAATATTCTTTGGCTATGATGCTGTATTCATTGACGCAACTAATGAGCAAATTTGGAAGATACAAAGGAGCATCAATTGCTGCATCAGATTTTTGTTTTTCTTACGCTACGACACACATCACATCTTATTACAAACAACATTCAGCCCTGAAATTTGAAGAATTCAGAAATCTTCATGTAGCCGTGTTGGTGTTGGGATCCCTAAATGAGAGAACTCCCCAGTACTTGTCCTCAAAATTAACTTACCTTTCTTTACTCTTTTCACCTGCACAATGTCCGACTCGTTGGCTCAATGGTCAGCGTACTGGCCTTCGGTTCAGAGGGTTCCGGGTTCGATTCCCGGCCGGGTCGGGGATTTTAACCTTCATTGGTTAATTCCAATGGCTCGAGGGCTGGGCGTTTCTACTGTCCCCAACATCCCTGCAACTCGCACACCACACATAACACTATCCTCCACCACAACAACACGCAGTTACCTACACATGGCAGATGCCGCCACCCTCATCGGAGGGTCTGCCTTACAAGGGCTGCACTCGGCTAGAAAGAGCCACACGAAATTATTATTATTACCAGCACAATGCACGCCCTATTACTACCCTTGCCATTCCCATTAACTGTGTACAATCGCTCATTTATTGCGACGGGAACTAGATTATGGAACTCTGTTCCAAATAACATGATCACCGATACTGGATGATACATGATACTGGATACTGGCCGCACTTAAGCGACTTTAACTATCTAGTTCTTCATTACTAGTGTCACCTGTCTCTACCAGCCACGATCCTGACCTACCTCCAATGTACAGAACCGGTCAAAAGTTTAGGACGATATAAAGAAATATCGTCTAGAAACTAAAGTTGTGCCACTAGATCTCTGTAATTTTCTTTCTGGGCTCTTACATCTAATACGATATTTGTCGCTTGATTTCACTTAGTTAGGCCAAGTATGGTAGAAGTTATGAATTTTTACCTGTTGGAAGGTCGCACCAAAAAATAAGAAAAACGGTAATATAATGTACTGTAAAACTCTAGTTCATTGCAAGTTTTCTTCTTAAGACGTCGGAGGTAGACGATCCACACGGCCAGCTCTGATATTGACGTTGCAGCCATGCCATGTGAATTTGTTGGAATATCTCTCAGGATCTTTAAAAACGCAGTGGTTTCGCGTTGCCTTCTGCATCCTAATGCCGTTGACCAAACTGGTTCCTCCGCCTTTGGGAACAATTTCTTGCCCCCAGGACAATAGAGTGCCCATACCCATACCCGCTCATCCACTCTCAAAGAGACTGTTGGCACTTGGTATAGGGGATCTCATACCGGGAGATAATCGGTCTCTTCATTCGTTAGCCGCCTGCATATACAGTGTTATATTTATATGCAGTCGTTGCCCCCTCTCTACTGCGGGGAGGTGAATGTCAGGATTTCACCGTTATTGAAACAAGGGCCAAATGGCATTTCCTTGTTTCTCTGATTCTTTAGAGAGGATTGCAAGTTTTAGCACAAAGATTTTTTGTAGACTTAGCAATAGGTGGGGGCCATTTTAGTATAAATATAAGAAATCCCAAAAATATGCGCACCGTTTCTTTTTCGTGTTTATTATTTTTTTTTTCATTGCCAAAATGGTCGATATTTCCTTGTTCTTGTCATAGGTCTCAGCGCGAGCTATCGGCGTCAGATTTATCTGCGCCGGGAGTTCCATTTGCACTCTACAGATGACATCCAGGAAGAAAACATTTCTGACGCCGATAGCTCGCGCTGAGACCTATGACAAGAGCAAGGAAAAGCCGACCATCTTCGCACTGCTGTGAAAAAAGTGAACACAAAAACGGTGCTGCATTTTTTACATTTATACAAAAATGATCCCCACGTATCGGTAAGTCTACTAAAGAATCTTGGTGGTAATAGTCCACTACTTGCAAGCCCGATTAGAGTATACAGTGGCCTATATTAGCCTATATTTCAAAAAAAAAAGTTTGTTTGACAATTAAAAATATATACTGTAACTTCTAGAATACTTGGCCTAACTCAATGAAATCAGGCGACGTATATAGTATTAGATGTAAGAGCTTAGGGAAAAAAATACAGAGGTCTAGTAGAAAATTTTAGGTTCTAGATGACATTTCATGGCTCCTTTATGGCCGGTATTGTATGAGCCTTACGATTGAGGTTAACTTTACCTCAAATTCAGCGAGAGAGTTGGGTTTGGAACCGGGAGAGGTCTCCAATCCTTTAACCACAGGCAGTTTATAAAATGAGTGGTCAATTACTGTAAGTAAAGAGAGACTCACAAGAAGTGTTACGTCTCTGGTGGCCCAGCTATCATTAGCGACATGCTATGGACAATTGACAGCTTCATTTGATTTTCTTGTAGGCTCAATCATGTCTTCAACATTCAACTTTATTTGCATGGATAATAAGTGTTGTGAAATGACCTCCAGCCGCTAGCCACATTCTGAAAGGTTTTGTGACTTTTTTTTGTTTTTTGTTAGTTTGTATCAGTCTACCAAGGACCACGTTATTTCAGGTGTTTTTTCTGGTCTTTGATCTTTGCCCAGTGCTCCTTCATTCGCTTCCACCGTCCACATATTTCCCTTCTAGAACATCGGCCTTTCTTGAAAACCTTCCTGGTGTTTTAGTATCCTCCAGAGTGGGTTGCGTTCTTGTATATCTTCATAAGTGATGCCCATCTCCTGTACCTCCTTGAACCAAGTTGGCTGCATCTTCTTTTCTTTAAAATAGGTACAGATCTGGTTCGATAATCGTGTGGGTTTCAGTCTTAGCAAGTGGCCATAAAATGCCATTCTCCTTCTCCGCATGACATCAGAGATCTTCTGGACATGAGTATACAGCTGATGATTATTATATTATATTATATTATATTATATTATATTATATTATATTATATTATATTATATTATATTATATTATATTATATTATATTATATTATATTATATTATATTATATTATATTATACACTGACTGACAGAGCAAATGCAACACCAAGGAGGAGTGGTTCGAAAGGGATGAAAGTTGGGGAAAAAACAGAGACGGCACGGAAGAATAATTGATGTTTATTTCAAACCGATATGCAGGTTACACAATGCGCACGGCATCGACTCAGTAGGATGTAGGACCACCGCGAGCGGCGATGCACGCAGAAACACGTCGAGGTACAGAGTCAATAAGAGTGCGGATGGTGTCCTGAGGGATGGTTGTCCATTCTCTGTCAACCATTTGCCACAGTTGGTCGTCCGTACGAGACTGGGGCAGAGTTTGCAAACGGCGTCCAATGAGATCCCACACGTGTTCGATTGGTGAGAGATCCGGAGAGTACGCTGGCCACGGAAGCATCTGTACACCTCGTAGAGCCTGTTTGGAGATGCGAGCAGTGTGTGGGCGGGCATTATCCTGCTGAAACAGAGCATTGGGCAGCCCCTGAAGGTACGGGAGTGCCACCGGTCGCAGCACATGCTGCACGTAGCGGTGGGCATTTAACGTGCCTTGAATACGCACTAGAGGTGACGTGGAATTATACGCAATAGCGCCCCAAACCATGATGCCGCGTTGTCTAGCGGTAGGGCGCTCCACAGTTACTGCCGGATTTGACCTTTCTCCACGCCGACGCCACACTCGTCTGCGTCTGCGGTGACTATCACTGACAGAACAGAAGCGTGACTCATCGGAGAACACGACGTTCCGCCATTCCCTCATCCAAGTCGCTCTAGCCCGGCACCATGCCAGGCGTGCACGTCTATGCTGTGGAGTCAATGGTAGTCTTCTGAGCGGACGCCGGGAGTGCAGGCCTCCTTCAACCAATCGACGGGAAATTGTTCTGGTCGATATTGGAACAGCCAGGGTGTCTTGCACATGCTGAAGAATGGCGGTTGACGTGGCGTGCGGGGCTGCCACCGCTTGGCGGCGGATGCGCCGATCCTCGCGTGCTGACGTCACTCGGGCTGCGCCTGGACCCCTCGCACGTGCCACATGTCCCTGCGCCAACCATCTTCGCCACAGGCGCTTCACCGTGGACACATCCCTATGGGTATCGGCTGCGATTTGACGAAGCGACCAACCTGCCCTTCTCAGCCCGATCACCATACCCCTCGTAAAGTCGTCTGTCTGCTGGAAATGCCTCCGTTGACGGCGGCCTGGCATTCTTAGCTATACACGTGTCCTGTGGCACACGACAACACGTTCTACAATGACTGTCGGCTGAGAAATCACGGTACGAAGTGGGCCATTCGCCAACGCCGTGTCCCATTTATCGTTCGCTACGTGCGCAGCACAGCGGCGCATTTCACATCATGAGCATACCTCAGTGACGTCAGTCTACCCTGCAATTGGCATAAAGTTCTGACCACTCCTTCTTGGTGTTGCATTTGCTCTGTCAGTCAGTGTATTATATTATATTATAGGGCCTGCCTGGCCGAGGCGGTAAAGGCGTGCTCGGTTCGCCCGGAAGGACGTGGGTTCGAGTCCCCGCCAGGAAGTCGTAAAATTTAAGAAACGAGATTTCCACTTTCGGAAGTGCATATGGCCCTGAGGTTCACTCAGCCTACACCAAAAATGAGTTCCAGGTTAATTCCTGGGGGCAAAGGCGGCCGGGCGTAGAGCTAACCACTCTACCCCATCACGTACCGCGGTTAACAATGGTGGAAGCCCTTACCTTCCACTCCTCGAAGGGCCTTCATGGCCTAAAGTCAGTCAGTCCGGCCATTCTATCCGGTCGATTTCCTTCATTTTTCTTTTAACTGAAAGGTATTCATGCACAGATTTGTCATCAGCTACTATAAATCACTTAACTTCCGCCTTCCTCAAATTATTTGATTTTTCAATTTTTTGTCTCTTTGAAGCAATCATATCTTTGGTTCTAATTGAGGCACGGAGTTTGTTTTGCCTAAGAATGCCCAGTGGATCAAGTTCTTTCATTTCAGCTCTTAACTATTCAAATTAGTTGATTCTGAGGAAAGTTATGAGTGCACATTCAATTTGACGGCTCATTTCTTCAAAAAAATTTCTCATCGAAGCAATCATATATTTCGTTCTAACTGAGGTACGCACTTCGCTTTGGTCTAAAAGCACTCAGTGGATCAAGCGCTTTCTTTTGAGGTAATAAATGCTTAAATTGGTAGATTCTGAGAAAACTTATGAGTACATTTGTCTCCGTGATGAAGATCTTTGAAGGACTTTTTAACAGTTAGACGCGTAGTGTTGTTCCAAGGAACGTTTAATTCAATTTTTTTGTGTGATGTATTTTCAAGAGTTTTGTTGACATAATATTACATTCTATTACCGCAACAGATCATGTGCTTTATTTCATTAACTAGAAACTTTGCAAATACATCCGTGAGGATAGTAACGAACAACACCATACTTTGTACATTGTATATTATATTATATTATATTATATTATATTATATTATATTATATTATATTATATTATATTATATTATATTATATTATATTATATTATATTATATTATATTATATTATATTATATTATATTATATTATATTATATTAGAAGGGGCTTCAGACAAGGTTGCAACCTCTCTCCCATACTGTTCGTCGTTTATGAGGAAGATATTGTTGAGAAATGCCTAGATGGAGAAGAGGAGTAGCTACATGTGCTAGGAGACTAGAGTGTATTCGATGTGCGGATGACATGGTGTTAGCAGATAGTGAAGCAGTTCTAAATGGAACGCCAACAGACCTGAACCCAACCTGTGAGCAATGCAGAATGAGAATTAATAAGAACAAGAAAAAAAAAGAGCGTGGTAATAAGCACACTAGGGAACAAAGCAAACCAAGATAATACTTGACAAGTATCAGTTTTCAAATACGTCGATAGCATAATAAGGTGATATGAGAAGCAGTAAGAGCTCGCATTGCTATTGTTGAGGGAGCTTTCAACAGAACGAAAAGTCTCCCGTGTAGACAAGTCACCTTTAGGTTAAGGAAGAGGTTGGCGAAATGCTTTGTTCGAAGTTTGGCGGTGTATGGAGCCGAGACCTAAACACTAAGAAAGGAAGATAAAAGGAGACTTGAATCATTTGAGATGTGGTTATTGAGAAGGGTGGAATGGATGTCCTGGGTAGACAACGTAAGGTACGAATAGGTATTGGAAACAATTGGAGAAAAATGAAACCATTTTTCCCTTCGCGAAAATCAAATAATCATAAATATGTCTCCCAGCCATGGTCATCCATCAACGGCTGCTAATTTCAGATGACCACCAGCCATAAGACATAGCCTGCACTGTTGCTAGGTAACATTGTCTGACCACCCATTCATACGTTACATCACAGCCTGGACGGTTGCTAGGTAACATTGTCTGACCATCCATCCATACGTTACATCACTGCCTGCACGGTTGCTAGGTGACATTGTCTGACCATCCATCCATACGTTACATCACTGCCTGCACGATTGCTAGGTAACATTGTCTGACCATCCATCCATACATTACATCACTGTCTGCACGGTTGCTAGGTAACATTGTCTGACCATCCATCCATACGTTACATCACTGCCTGTACGGTTGCTAGGTAACATTGTCTGACCACCCATCCATACGTTACATCACAGCCTGCACGGTTGCTAGGTAACATTGTCTGACCATCCATTCATACCTTACATCAGTGCCTGCATGGTTGCTAGGTGACATTGTTTAAGCATCCATACATACCTTACATCAAAGCCTGCATGGTTGCTAGGTGACATTGTTTGAGCATTCGTCCATACCTTACATCACTGCCTGCATGGTTGCTAGGTGACATTGTTTGAGCATCCATCCACACCTTACATCACTGCCTGCACGGTTGCTAGGTAACATTGTCTGACCACCCATCCATAGGTTAGATCACAGCCTGCATGGTTGCTAGGTGACATTGTTTAAGCATCCATCCATACCTTACATCACAGCCTGCACGGTTGCTAGGTGACATTGTTTGAGCATCCATCCATACCTTACATCACTGCCTGCACGGTTGCTATGGTTACACTTCCATGACACATTTTGTCATGTTACGATACATATATTTACGGATGACCCACAGCCATAAGACATGTTCATATCAAAAGGAAACAATTAAATACGACGTGTATAAGGAAAAGGAACTGGCTGCGAAGAGAAGGTTTGCTGACGGACGCTTTAGAAAGATCAGTAACGGAAGGAATGGAAGAGGATGGAGAAGATACTAGTTATTGGAATGTGTTAAGAGAGCAAGAAGCTACCAACAAACGATGAGAACGCCTGAACACAGGAATCTATGGATAGATGATGTGTGAAGACCTGTCTTAGGGCAGAATATAGAGCCTATGCCTATATATCATTCTTTAACCTTGTTTCACAGAGAACATTATGTAATGACATTTTTTTGTTTTACCTCTAGCGATCAAGTCAAGTATACAAAACAAAAGGGTCATTTCAAGTATTAAGGGTGTGCATTTTCCCAGGATAGTACTATACTGAGTGAAATTGAATCAAGGTGCAGCGAAGATAACGCAGTCAGCTCGACGATATTCTGTGAATAAGAAGTCTGCCCATGGAAACAAGAAAACTGTCTTTAATGCGTACGGCAAAAACCAACAAGAAGTACCTGCACATTACTGTACGGAATTGAAAACTGGCTGGACTCAGAATAAGCGAAAATGGTTGCTGGTAGAAACGGGAGGGTGCACAACGTGAGGAGATAAAGGGTAATTTAGTAATGCTGGTAAGTGGAGTGAAAGGTCAGGTAGTAAGTTTCACCAAGGGGAGAAGTTCTCTCAGCTTTAATTACTGTGTTGATATGGTGACGGTAAACTCGTGTCCTCATCCCGAGGTGGTGCAGCTCTTTTCAGGCACACCCCCATTGGAGGTGAGCTGCATGTACCATTTCAACCACCGACCAGCCCTCCTGCCATTCTTGAATTTCTGGCAGTACCGGGAATAGAACCCGCGCCCCCGACGACGGCAGCTAATAACACTAACCGTTACACTACGGAGGCGGACATGGTGACGGTGATAGTATCTCACGAGCTCGCGAGGACTACTAAGTACTTAAAGGAAAATCTTCATTGGAGTAATCACACAAACGGAATTGTAAATAAAGGGTACAGATCTCTTCACATGGTTGTAAGGGTGTTTATGGGTTGTAGTAATGATGCAAAGGAGAGGGCATATAAGTATCTGGTAAGACCTCAGTTAGAGTATGGGATCTTCGCCAGGATTACTTGATTCGAAAACTGGAAAAGATCCAACGGAAAGCAGCACGATCTGTTCTGGATGATTTTCGACCAAAGGGTAGTGTTACTAATATGTTGCAAACTTTGGACTGGGAAGACTTGGGAGTAAGGAGACGAGCTGCTCGACTAAGTGGTATGTTCCGAGTGTCAGCGGAGAGTAGGCGTGGAATGACGCTAATTTTGAATGGTGCCCTTAAAAGTAGGAAAGTTCACAATATGAAGGTAAAGTTGAAATTCAAGAGGACAAATATTCATTTATAGGACGAGAAATAAGGGTTTCGAATAAATTATCAAAGGAAATGTTCAATAAATTTCCAACTTTCTTGAAATAATTTAAGAATAGACAACGTAAACAACTGATAGCGAATCTGACACTTGGCGACTGCCCTAAACGCAGATTATTGACTGATGGAACTCGATGGCTGAAACCGCATGCACAACCCAGCTTCGGTGGTGAGGTTAATTGAGGCGAATGGTGCGGAATAAGTTATCTAGGAGAATATTGAATTCACCCATGGAGGGTAAGAGAAGTAGAGGGAGACAAAAGGTACAAAGTGATTTAAAAAAATAAGATATGTTGAACAAAATGAGTCCACACAGCAAGTCGTAAATAGAGGATTTAGGAGATGTATAGTTAATACACAGAGGCTTACAGACTGAACGCTGGAAGACATAACAATCTGTGATGAAGATGTTTATGTTTGTATGTAACCTCTAACATTTGTTCTGCATTTACCTTGACTAAGTGCCGGAGGAGAAGAGCGACTTCCTTCAATATTACATCGTCATTCCGTTAAAATATAGGTAATGTTGTAACACTGTAAATAAAAAATCACGAAAAGAAAACGCTTCCCTTTGCAAAAAGCTAATGATCATGTCTTTCAATAAATGAAACTCAGTGTTAAAAATCAAGGAGCACTGCAGCACTACGTAAAAGGATCATAACTTGTAGCCGCAGCATCTTTGGCGACCAAGGCCTACGGTAACGACTAATGTGACGTTACTGACCGTACACATTCTATTTCAACACACGCTATTTATACAAATCCACAGCCGCAGCGTCTTTGGTAACCAAGGCTTACGATGACGACTAATGTGACGTCACTGACGGTACACTTTCTATTTCAACCAATGACCTATTATACTTCATACACTGGCTGAAAGGGCTCATACAGCGCTCCTAACTGAGGAAGGTTGGAACACGTCCGCCATACTTCCGGCGGGCACTCTTCAGCTGTTAGCTAGTCGTGTTTTGCAATTCTTCTTCTTCTTCTGCCGCTTTCTCCCACAGCCGTGGGGTCGCGGGTGCGAACTGCGTCGTACATGTGGTTTTGGCCCTGTTTTACGGCCGGATGCCCTTCCTGACGCCAACCCTATATGGGGGGATGTAATCACTATTGCGTGTTTCTGTGTGGTGGTTGGTAGTGTAGAATGTTGTCTGAATATGAAGAGGAAAGTGTTGGAACAAACACAAACACCCAGTCCCCGGTCAGAATAATTAATCAGAGACGATTAAAAACCCCGAAACGGCCGGAAATCGAACCCGGGACCCTTTCAACCGAAGGTCTCAACGCTGACCATTCAGTCAAAGAGTCGGACAGTCGTTTTCTGCAATTAATTGCACGAAAAGAGGGAATACAAGAAGAAATATAAGTGAGTATTTATTCCTTTCTGCCACCAGAGAACACTACGGAGCAGTTTTCAACTTTCTTCAAAGATAGCGCCAGTCTATGTAGTATAATACAGGCCGTTGCCATCCATCTGTATTTCACACTAGAGCCTGCACGGTTGCTGGGTAACATTTTGTATCGCTAATTTCGTGATGTAAATTTTCAGATGACCGCCAGCAAAAAGACATATTTATGTCAATAATCGACCTGCACTGTGCTCTCTTCATTGTGTGAGCACTACACAGTGCCTCCACCTACCTGTTCGTTTCGAGCTACGTGCTGTGTTTGCTTTGCGGGTTGCTTGTCAAGGGGGTCGGGGTTTACCCACACATAGCATAGAGTATGTACACTGACTGAGCAAATGTCATGGGATAGCGGAGCACTGATGCGCTGGTGTGTTGTCTGCGCACCACACGCCCCCTGTGCCAGCGACGGTTATATAGGACACCTTGTGAGCAGTGGCTGTGCATGTGACAGGTGTAAAATGGAACGTCGTCGTAAGCTGACACCGTTCGAACGGGGTATGGTGGTCGGTGCCCGGCGGATGGGAAGTGCGATTTTGGAACTGGTGCGGGAATTCGGCTTCACACGATCAGCCGTGTCCAGGGTGTATCGTGAATGGTTGAATGCGGGTGTCACCGTCCACAACAGACGAACGACCGGCCGTCCAGCCACCCTCGATGACTGTGACCGGCGACATCTGAGACGGAATGTCAATAGTGACAGACGGGCAACCGTGCAACAAATCACGGCTCTATTCAACACAGGCCGTGCCAGACACGTCTCCCAGTGGACAGTCCGTAGGAACATGGGTTCTATGGGGTATGGGAGTCGACGCCGGACATGGGTGCCACTGTTAACCCAACGTCATCGGGCACAACGACGTGCATTTGTCGCCAGTCACCAGAGATGGACACTGGAACAATGGCGTAACGTGATATGGTCGGACGAATCACGATTTCAACTGCACCATGCCGATGGGAGGCACCGTGTATGGTGCAGACCACATGAAGCGATGGATCCCACCTGCCTCGAAGGTGTGGTCCAGGGCGCTGGTGTCTCTGTTATGGTCTAGGGTGCATTTTCCTGGTATGGAATAGGCCTCCTAGTTGTTCTGGAAGAGACTTTGAATGGTACACGGTATGTTGAGCTGCTCGGAGACCATCTCCAACCATTTTTGGCCTTCCAGCGTCCAGACGGTTCTGCGGTGTTTCAAGATGATAACGCGCCGCCACATCGCTCCCACGTCGCCCGGGAATGGTTCCAGGAACATGCAGCGGAGGTCCAATGATTGACATGGCCACCCAGGAGCCCCGATATGAACCCTATCGAGCATATCTTGGATGTTCTGGAACGCAGGCTCCGTGCCATGGGTTCTGCACCCACGAACAGACCAGCATTGGCGGCCGCTCTGCAAACGATTTGGTGTCAGCTGCGTCCAAAGGACTACCAAGGACTTGTCGACTCACTTCCACGGCGTCTCACTGCAGTTCGAAGGGCCAGAGGAGGCCCCACACGCTATTAGGTGACTATCCTACGACATTTGCTAAGTCAGTGTACTTCAAAACTATTTTTCTTTTGGTCATTATACTTAAACCAGATAAAACAGTCTCCCCAAGTCCATCTCGCAGGTGGCAGAAGAGACTATTCTTAGCAAACTATGCGAAGAAATTGTGAGCTATCCTTAAATTTAAAATTAAGTATTGAAAAGCCGTCCACCTCTGTGGTGTAGTGGTTAGTGTGATTAGCTGCCAGCCTCGGAGGCCCGGGTTCAATTCCCGACTCTGCCACGAAATTTGAAAAGTGGTACTAGGACTGGAACGGGGTCCACTCAGCCTCGGGAGGTCAAATGAGCAGAGATGGGTTCGATTCCCTCCTCAGCCACCCTGGAAGTGGTTTTCCGTGGTTTCCCACTTCTTCTCCAGACAAGTACCGGGATGGTACCTAAAGGCCACGGCCGCTTCCTTCCCTCTTCCTTGTCTATCCCTTCTTATCTTCCCATCCCCTCACAAGGGCCCTGTTCAGCATAGCAGGTGATACCGCCTGGGCGAGGTACTGGTCATTGTCCCCAGTTGTAACCCCCGACCCAAAGTCTCACGCTCCAGGACACTGCCTTGAGGCAGTGGAGGTGGGATCCCTCGCTGAGTTTAAGATAAAAACCGACCCTGGAGGGTAAACAGATTAAGAAGAAGAAGAAGAAGAAACGCCAATATCTTTAGGTTTTTAGTAAGTCCTCAGGCATCAGTGACAAACTAAATCTGCTGTAGATAGAGGGGGGTGGGCGTGGCAAGGTCGGCGAAGGGAGGTTGTTGCGTAATCGAAGCATGAGTTAGCTGTTGGCAGAGGTGAAGAGTCAGCTGATAAGAGAATAGCGGCGCTCATCTTGTAAAATCCCTACGTAAACAAATTGCTCCTGTTGTTGTTGCAACCTCTTTGTTGACTCACATTTCACAGCATTGGAAGGGTAGATCCCAGCCGTGCTGATGTTCCGTTTAGATGAGAGGAGTACCTAGTGCCTATTGATTTATCAAAAACATTGACCAACAGTTTGTAATTTATTTTCTCGTAAAGTAACATTTTTGAAGATGTTTGCTTAGAATACGTATTCCACCCCAACAATTCAAATGCCACACCGACACCTTATTTCAGTTACACCTTGTATAGCACCTATAACCGTGACTGAATGCTCTTTGTTGTGGCTTCTGACCTGTCGATATATCGATAGTAGGAGGAAACACTTGTGATTTAAATTTAAATTCTCCTTCCAATCCCAGTGAAGATGATATATGCCGAAACTTCCGAAAAACCCACCTGTGGTATTTTATTTATCCAATGAAAGTGGAGTTCTTTATCTAGGTTAAACCTCCTCCTAGGGCACTGGAGGGTACCTCACTGTCTATCTTATCAGTGGCCTTCCTCTAAACCAGACTGATTCACCACCCATGTCCTCATGGTCTTGCTACTATTGCGCTACTCACCAGAAAGTCCACTTGATAACACCTTTATAGTTTATGGGGCATGTGGCCGTGAAAACAACAAGTTCAGTGACACCTTATTGACGGAAGCATAGCAAGGTCGTAACAGGTGGCATTTGCACGCATGAAGTATAGCAATAATTACAGTATTATAAAGTGTTGGTCCGTCAAACCGGTTTGAAGAGTCGCAGCTGCTACTTTTAAAACACTCGCATAACCAGTGATTACATTTTTGTTGTTCAAAGGTCAGATGATTGTAATACACCCCTTCTTAATTTATTTATCTATCTATCTATCTATCTATCTATCTATCTATCTATCTATCTATCTATCTATCTATCTATCCAGGTGCCTCATTCCTACCATTATGCCTAAGTTGTTCACTGAACCGCGAATGTAAAAATGATGTTTTCATTTTGTATCCTGAGGTCGGTGAATGCAGAGTGGGTCTCGGCCCACAAGTGGCTCTAAGCCTCTGTATTCGGGAGACGGAGAGGGTCTGGTCCCCACCGTCGGCTGTCCTAAGGATTGTTTTCCGTGGTTTTCCATTCTCTTGCACTTAGGCGAATGCCCGAAAGTAGACCACGGCCGCCAACCCTCTTCCCTTCTCAGCACATCTCCTTCCCTGGCCTGAGAGTGACGCCGTCTCTCAGGCCAGGAGATGTGTTGCGCTGAAGGTTGAGAAGGGAGCGGTTATGATTTTTAAAGAAACTGTGTCGATATTTCCTTGGAGGTGATAGGAGAAAACCACAGAAAAACAACCATTTTTCATTGAATTTTCGACATCTGAAAGGAAATGTCCGTAATTAATGAATGTACGTGAGGGGGAGTGAAGTTCATGTCCGTTCAGCACAGTGTCCGTTTTCCAGAAATAGTTTTATATACCTGTTTTAGAGAGGTTTATGTACCACTGTCCTTAAAGAGTGTCTGGAAGCAAAGGTTTTATTGTACATTTATTACTCCCTACTGACTTTCATTATTTGTTTTACAGATCTGGTCGTGGACAGCGCTGATATTAGCAGCGCTAGTGCTACCATCTAGCGACACCGCCCCGCAGTCTTCAGTGCGTGTTAAATTCGTGTCAGCCCCTTCGTCGTACTCGCATGGTGTGGATAGCCCTGGGCCAGGTTAGTATAAGAGTTGTTTACCTTTGCTCGAGGAGGGGTGGCCACGGCTCTACCGTGGCTCTACGCCTCTGCATTCGGGAGACGGGAGAGGGCTGGACCTCACGACTGGCCCCAACCGTCGGCTGTCCTGAGAATGGTTTTCCGTGGTTTTCCATTCTCCTGCACTAAGAAGAATTCCGGGACAGTTCCGAGTATAGGCCACGGCAGCCAACCCCCTCACCTTCTCCTAGCATCTCCTTGACCATAACAAATATCCCGGCCTGAGAGACGGCGTCACCGTTTAAGAGGCCCGCCTCCCCCTTCAGGGGAGGAATGAAAACATTTTAATAGTAGTAGTACCTTTGCTCGTGATTGTGGGAGCTAGAGGAGTCTTGCAGTTTCAAGGCCGTTTTCACATAACATGGAATGGCGGCACCTCTTACAAGCAAGCAAGATGGAATCGCGTTTGGGGAGGTGACAGGCAAATGGCTTCGTCATCAGTTTCTCACAAAGGCGGCTGCAGTTTGAACACTAGACGGTGCATGTAGCATTTTTGAAATGTAAAGGCATCTCTGTATGATTCAGATAACATGTAAAACTACCTGCTTGTTTGCCTTTTTGGAGTCACGTTTCTCTCGTAGTTCGGGCCCTAAAAGTGCTGAGCCCGATATGTTGGCGCGCAAATGAAATTCGCATATTTAATGAAAAATCAAGGTTAAAATTTGAAATTAGAAAGGAAAAGGTGGAAATTTAACATCTACAGGTGCCATTACTAACATTTATTGGCGATAGTGGTGTTAAATGGAACACAAAGCAGCCATATTACTGGACGTATACAACACCTGAACGTGGCTAGAGTTTCAGAGGCGGGATTAGCAGAAATAAAAATCTTTACATATTCACAGGGAAAAAAATCCAGTAAAACTACTAATGTTAGGTATAGAGAAGCTCTCTGCAGTGTTAAGGAAGAAGGCAGTAACTACCTGAATATGTAAACTGAGAAAATTAAGATGAAGGTTTAATCAATTTCTCACTACTTTCTACTTCATGGATAACGTTGAAATTAACTATACAACAAGCAGGAAAATGTATTTCTGACACAACTTCTTACTAGAATCACTACCAACAATTAAATGAACGAGGTAGCAATGTGCAGACACTACTTTTTTACAGTACAGTCTCTAGTTATTTCCTTTTGTCATTGAAGGCAGTTACTGATTTTTCCTTAGCACAGGCGTTCTCCGGTGATAGGTAAAAAAGACAAAACACTAATAATAGTTTTAATGACTGTGTTGATGGAGTGAAAGTACCTCATGGAGATCGCTATAAGATTTTTTCTTTTTGCTTTACGTCGCACCGACACAGGTAGATCTTATGGCGACGATGGGACAGGAAAGGGCTAGGAGTTTGAAGGAAGCGGCCGTGGCCTTAATTAAGGTAGAGCCCCAGCATTTGCCTGATGTGAAAATGGGAAACCACGGAAAACCATCTTCAGGACTCCCGACAGTTGGGTTCGAACCCACTACTCCCGAATACTGGATACTGGCCGCACTTACGCGACTGCAGCTATCGAGCTCGGTTCGCTATAAGTACCTAAACGTTCATATAAGGAGTGATCTTCATCGGGGAAATCACATTAACACCAGTACTCTACAGCGTCAGCCCGGTGTCTATTTACTACGTCTGCTGTAGCCTGAGTTGCCAGATCGTCTACCTCATTAGCACAAAAAAAAGGCAGAGCAAAAAAAAAACACCACTAATTATTTATCATTTCGATATAAATTAAGTTATTTATTTATTATTATGGTAATGCAAACTCGTATCGAACCCGTCTCCCCGAGGACGGCAGCTAATAACACTAACCGTTATAGGGTGGAGTGAGGCAAGGCTACAGTTTGTCCCCTCTCCTTTTCAATGTTTACACAGAAGAGGCGATAAAGGAAATCAAAAAGGAATTAGGAAAGAGAATCGAAGTCCAAGGGGAGGAAATCAAAAGCCTGAGATTTGCCGATGATGTTGTTATTTTATCTGACTCTGCAAAAAAGATATGTTAGAAATTGCTGAATGGTATGGACAGAGTCTTGGAGAGGGAATACAAGATGAAAATAAAAAAGTCCAAAACGGAAGTAGTGGAGTGTGGTCGAACAAAGTCAAGTGATTCAGGAAATATTAGATTAGGAAATGAAGTCTTAAAGAAAGTAAATGAATATTGTTACTTGGGTAGTAAAATAACAGAAAGATGTTTTTGAAGACTTTCGTCTGGAGCGTGGCATTGCATGGAAGTGAAACATGGACGATAACTAGGTCAGAAGAAAGAGAAGAGAAGCTTTTGAAATGTGGTGTTACAGAAGAATGCTGAAAGTGAGATGGGTAGATAAAATCATGAATGAGGAGATACTGAATCGATTTGGTGAGAGATCGATTTGGTTAAATTTGGCTACAAGAAGAGATACAATGATAGGGCACATCTTAAGACACCCAGGACTTGTACAGTTGGTTTTTGAGGAAAGTGTACGTGGGAAGAACGGTGGGGGTAGACCAAGATATGAATATGACAAGCAGATTAGAGCAGATGTAGGATGTAGTAGTTATGTAGAAATAAAATGGTTAGCATAGGATAGGGTGGCATGGTGAGCTGGTATCTACAGAGTTCCCTGTACTTGTGGCAAGGTTTATATTGGGCAGACTTCGAGAACGGTGTGTACTCGCATCAAAGAACATACCAGATGTATCAGACTCAACCAACCTGATAAATCAGCTGTTGCTGATCATGCCTTAACACCTGGTCATGATGTCTTGTTCCAAGAAGTGGATGTTCTTGCCCGTATAAAGCAATATCGCCCAAGAATTATCAGGGAGGCGGTTGAAATACGTAAACACCCAGATAATTTCAACCGCGATACAGGTTACAACCTCAGTGAATCATGGCTACCTATAATCAGAACCATTAGCGAGTAATGCTTTGCTGTTACTATTCATTGTCTCTAGCATTGGGCTAAAATGGCGTCCCCTTTACATCTTTGGGCACCATTTGAAGCTTCCTTGTTGCTTTCTCCTAGCAACCATCAATACGTCGTTTCTTTTCTCTATTGTCTCCTGATGAAGAAAGGTAAGGTTCCTTTCGAAACGTTGTGTTTACAATTATTTACACGGCATAAGCCCAAAAATATAACTCATGAACAGTCTATGGACTGTTGACCCAAACAACAAACAATGCTGGAAGTATCATTACACTTCACTCTACACGAAAACAGGGTAAAGAGAGTTGTCTGGCAACCTCTCCACACTAACCCTCTTAGGGCCGTTTCACATGAGGCGACTAGTGGCGGGAACTTACACCGGAGTATTATTTTAAATAAGAGCTTTCACACGATGGCACTAGTTGCCGCTACTTCTCACTGTCCACTCTACTTTGATCCAGTTCGTGTAATTTAGGAAGTTGTGAATAACGAGCCTACTGCGTTCGTTGTCAGATTTGAGTGCAAACGTGGAAAGAAGTAGCCTTATTAGATTAATAGATTAACAAGTGAACACGGAAGACCCGATATATGAAGTTGAAAAATATCCCGCGATTTGGAACGCTTCAGTCGAGAGTATGGAAAAGTGAACGAAGGAACTAATACAAAAGAAAAACAGAAATAAACGCAGGGCAAGAGCAATGAAGGTTCATCTTCCACCACAGAGGTCGTACACAGGACTTGATGAGTCAATGCCCTTTGTATTTGTAGCTGATGATGGATTTGGCGTTTCTCGTCATATACTGCAACCATATGCGGGCACTTTTCTGAGTGTAAAGAAACGCGTCCTTTAATTACAGACTTTCAACGGCACGCAGGTGCATTGAATGTACCTTTCGAATACTTGTAAACAAATGGCGTATTTTCCATAGACCAGTGAATGTTGACACCACACTAGCAGAGGACATAGTGAAAGTGTGTTGTGTTTTGCATAATTTTGTACGAGAGAGAGATGGTGTTCAAATCGAAGATACTTCGACAGTAGAAATGGACCCTACTTCCCTACATCAAGGCTTGCCAGAAATGTACGAGACAAGTTTGCCAACTACTTTGCCAGTGAGGAAGGTGCAGTTTCATGGCAAATGGATCGTATTCAGAAACATAAGTATTGTGTCTGCAGTACTATACAGTAGGCTACAGATCATAGATGGACACCAAAAATACAATTGTACCTTACATGCGTTTCGTAATTTTTAATTTGACAACGGGTTAGTTAAGTAGTGATGATCTTTTATCTTTCATTCTATTGCTATCTTGTTTACCATGTAAATCTCCTGCATGATTAAAACTTTTCACTACAGTAAACATAACTGAAGCAAATAATGAATGAAATACTCTTTTCTGAATATACTCGTTAATTTACAGAACTGTCTTGCTAAATTGAGTTTTTTGGTAACAAATTAACAAAAGGTACGTAAAATATAAGAAAAACGCTAAGTTATCTCGGTTCTCGCTGCTGGTCTTTTGTCGTCAAGCTCGGGGAAGAACCTCAATATAATGCTATGCCATGCGTTTCTTCGTTCACTTTTCCACACTCATCGACTCAAGCGTTCCAAATCGTGGGATATTTTTCAACTCCATATATCAGATCTTCCGTGTTCACTTGTTCATCTATTAATCTAATAAGGCTACTTCTTTCCATGTTTGCACTCATATCTGACAATGAACGCAGTAGGCTCGTTATTCCTCAATTACAAGAAGTGGATCAAACTGGAGTGAGAAGTAGCGGCAACTAGTGGCACCGTGTGGAAGCTCTCATTTAAAATAATGCTTTACCTCGAGTGGCGGCCTCTAGCTGCGCGAGTGAGCGACTGTAGGCGACTGTTTCCCGGTCTCGCCACTGCAGTCGCCACGTATGAAAGCTCTCATTTACAATAATGCTCCGCTGTAAGTTGCTGCCGCCGATCGCCGCCACTAGTCGCCTCGTGTGAAAGGGCCCTTTTTAGAACTCGTGATTGACTGCTGGGTTCCAGGAACCGAGGCCGTCTTGTTTTGTCACCAAGTATAAGACCCCAGTGACAGTGTAAGGGACCCTCACCAGGGTTATTTGATATGGAGAACGGGAAAAGATCGAAAGGAAAGCTGCACGGTTTGTTATGGGTATTTCCCGACAAAGGAGTACTGTTACGAAAATACTGGGAGGACTCGGGAGCAACGACACGAGTTGCTCAACTAAAGCTGTGGCATCACTGAAGAGATACACTAGGGAAATGAGGAGTAGTGCAGTTTCCCCGTTGCTTTCCTCACCGAGCCGGAAGTTGGTATTTCATGCAGTCTGCCGAGCCCACTGAAATGTACGCATCGACTGGCCTTATGAGAAGGATTTTCACACCATTATTAACCGGAACTAACTGCATAAGGATCGCTCATGCCTCAGTCACTTCCATATGGTCAAAGGTAAGGATGAAACTGAGGCAGCTCAATGAAAGTCTAGCCCATACGAGAAGACAGAAGTGCACTGTAAACACTAGGTCTCGCTAGCAAAATCTTCTTTATGAAACAATAATCAAGAGGACAAATTCAGGCAAATATTCGTCTATAGGAAGAGGAATTAGGGACGGGAATCTATTTTATCAAGGGAGATGTTCGATTAATTTCCAAGTTTTCTGAAATGATTTAAGAAAATACTAGGTAAACAGATTATAGGGAATCCGCCGGCTGGGCGACAGACCTAATTCCAACTCAATGGTTAATTGATTGATTGTGAGACTACAGAAAGAGGTAAAAGAAAGTATGTCTTCTTTATCTACATCCCTGCACTTACTATCTTATTGCTGGTAATATGCTACTTCTGCTATCAAACCAACAGAAACAAACATGTTTTGAATATTACCCAAAAATACTGAATGCATTTGGATACCGTTTCCAGTGATCATCAGCTCTATAACAGGCAGTAGCGGCGACTGAGAATTAAAAGTGCGAGGGCTAAAAAAATAGACAACAAACAGTACCCGGGATTGTGCGATATAGTGCAGGGAGGGGGTGGAGGGGGTATAAACATCAAAACTGAAACAGGAAAGCTACAAACGGGTAAGGTTTTTTTATGCTCTCTGAGCGAATTTCGATAGAGAGGAAAAGGCTGATAATTTAGCAATGAAATGAAATGGCGCATGGCTTTTAGTGCCGGGAGTGTCCAAAGACAAGTTCGGCTCGCCAGATGCAGGTCTTTTGATTTGCCTCCCGTAGGCGATCTGCGCGTCGTAATGAAGGTGAAATGATGATGAAGACGACACATACACCCAGCCCCCGTGCCAGCGAAATTAACCAATTATGGTTAAAATTCCCGACCCTGCCGGGAATCGAACCACGGACCCCTGTGACCATAGGCCAGCACGCTAAACATTTAGCCATGGAGCCGGACAGTTTAGCAATGTCAGTGCGGAAATATTTCTTTTTTTGACATTTTGATTGAATTCTATACAACAGAAGTATCATCAAAGGAACATTATTACAGATTGATTACAATTTAAAAGAAGTACAGTGTGACTGTATAATTAAAATCCATTTAGTATTTGACTACATACTAACAAGAAACTAAGACACTAAAGAGACCGCCAGACTGACGAATGCGCGCGGCAAGCGGGTGAATCATACCTCAGTGTGCATGAACTTGGCAAAAAAATATACCTGTGCTACGCTTCCTCACAGCACATGTAAAGTCTTCACTGCTTGCTGTGGCGCTATTCAAATTGTTTAGCCGGGACCAGCGATATTTTGTGCGTATTCCCGCAAATAATTGTGTTAATAATTAAAGAAAATAAAGGAATCAGCTGATCAGACAACGGGGCCTGTACAAATTGCTATTTTAAATAATTCCTAGTTTCAGCCGGCCAAAATGAAATATTTTCTCCAGAAAGTTGGGGGGGGGGGCGGAATTTCCCCCACGTTCCCCCTTAATCGCCGCTACTGATAACAGGTACAAAATCAATTTCCATGCGTGACAAGCCGCAGACAAGAACTGGTTATGTTCTATTAGCATTCCCCGCGGCTCTGTCTGCACTGAACTCTGTTGCTAAAAAAAAAAAAAAAAAAGAGTGAGCAGTCTAATAAATTCCATCTCTCTCCTCGCGCTCGACATCAATTAGCACGCCCAAAGCCGAGCGATCCCGCGCAGTGTTGCCAACCCTTAAATCTTTTCTCCGCCAAATTTTAGTTGAAAACCGCCAAATTCCGCTAAATTTCGAACTGAAGCAAAATGGCACATACCAGCTCTTTTAATAAAAGAAATTAACTCAACACCCATCAGTTTCAGAACCGGAGGTCATCATCGTCTCCTCCCCGCACTATATGCTCTGAAGCAGATCGGCTGGGTTGAGGTCCTGTGGTTGCAATAGAAGCCACATGGTACTATTATTTTTTGAAATATATGCTGCAGTTCACAGCAGCAAAGCACCTACGGAAATTTTCAGATATTTTTTGGAAGTCCATTACTGCTTTCATTGTTTTTGATAAGTGCGGAAAGAAATAATGTCAAACAATGTCGCATTCATATTGCACAGCGAATAGATGCAGCATCCGTGTTTGGGATTTTTGGGAAACTCAACCAAGTAGGATTTTAAAGTTTAATTATGTAACCACTCTTTACGAAATATCTGACTCCTTTTTAACCTTTTTCGACAGACTGATGTGCCAAAATTAACCTAATCTCAAAAGAAAAGGGCGATAGCAGTGCATTCTATGTTGGGAAGTGGTGGAAAGCTTAATTAAATTGTCATGCCGGCTAATGACAAAGCCATTGGTCTGGCTCTCCAGCAAAAATACAAGCTGCCACAGTTCGATGAGTGATGCGGTGGGAGAAATAGTATTTTGTCCTCTTCACTTCTTGGTTATTGCTTGCTGGGACCGTGTCTTTTCTGCTGGACAGAACGCTACAGATTCCTTGCGTACTCCATTGTCTGATTGTCCGACTCGTTGGCTGAATGGTCAGCGTACTGGCCTTCGGTTCAGAGGGTCCCGGGTTCGATTCCCGGCCGGGTCGGGGATTTTAACCTTAATTGGTTAATTCCAATGGCTCGGGGGCTGGGCGTGTGTGGCGTATTCAACATTAGAAATCATCCTAGGTAGGACCCTCATCTTCATCTTCACAGACATGCAGGTCGCCTAATAGGCCGTCTACTAGAAAAAGACCTGCACCAGGCCTCTCCGGAGGCCATACGCCATTATTTATTATTATTGCCTGATTACTTGGAAGACTGACCACTAGCATCCTGTCGAGAGCTGTACTTCATACTGTATCAGAAAAAATTGGTATCAAAGAGCATGAGATCTTTCTAAGGGGTGCCTAGTCCTTAGGAGCGGGTACAGAGAGGAAGGATCGCAAGGCGTAATAATAGATATAATAACGTTCCTTCATTTATTAAATCTATGAAAAGTTACCCTATTATATCGCTGAATTGTAGTGATCAAAGATATTTATTGGAAAATATGTTCCAGTTTATACAACAAAATATCGAAAAATTGTGTTGATTATATAAAAATCTTGCTATCCAAATGAGTAATGTTTTTTTCAACCAGTTATGTCCATCATGATTTCTTGATGTAAAACAATAAAGCATGTTGAAAATAAGTTAATATTCCACTTTATCGAAATCCTAAAGTCCTTTCTACTATCATTTGTGATTTCGGAGTATTGTTTTACGTAAATTAAACAAAGTAAATTCTATAATTTCTTCGTGTGAAACTCTCAAAATATTTTTACTCATATATAAAACACTTGAAATTAAATTCGATCTTCCGGTAGAAACTTCTAAGTATTGTCCTATTTTACGTAACTTATTGTACACTTTATATGAATATTGCGAATTACGAGTTTATTGTACGCCTTTACTGCAAATAAAACACTGAATTGAAATCCTCAAGTTCCAACAAGTGAGAGCATACGATATTACGAGAGCTAACGTGATAACAGACTGTCTTCCAAAAGTTTGTCTGTATTTTTAATGAGAGTGGATTATTTCATTACGTGTAAAACGTAAATTTTCAAAGTTTATAATCTGTTAATAATTGTTCATCAAAATATTAAGTGAGGGAGCTTTTGAATTGAGTTAATGTTCTTTGTCAGCAATGACATTGTCTATAAGAGTTCTGTTGAGAGTCAGAATCATATTTCTGAATGAAAAGACACTTATATCACCTGTAATATGTCTTCTTGTTGAGCTCAAACTGTTGAATACTGCTCCGCAAGCAACAATCTGGAACTCAGCTAACAGCAAGCACCACGATGTTCCATAGTATCGCGTCCCAGGAACCGTTCCTCGTGGTACCAAGCCCACGTTCCGCGTTGATCTCTCTCGTGTAGTCCCCACCCGGAGATCCGAATGGGGGATTATTTTATCTGCGGAATATTATTTACGCGGGAGGAAGCCACCATCAGTACATCATTCACATCATTCATACAGAGAGAGCTGCATGTCCTCGGGAGTTAGTTCCAGCAGTAGTTTCCCGTTGCTTTCAGCCGTGTAGCAGTATCAACACAGCTAAGCCATGTTGAGTATTATTACAAGGCCATATCAGTCAATCATCCAGACTGCTGCCCTTGCAACATCCGAAAGGCTGCTACCTCCCCTTTCGATGAACCATTCGTTAGTCCGGTCTCTCGACAGATACCCATCCGGTATGGTTGCACCTGCGCCTCGGCTTTCTGCTTCACTGGGGCACACAAGCCTTCCTACCGCGGCAAAGTCACACGGTTGTTTATGTTAACACCTAAGTACTTACTGTGATCCCCATGAGGTACTATAACCCCACCAACACAGTCATTAAAACTGAGAGGAATTTTCCTCGTGGTAAAACAACCTGAGTTTTCATCCCGTTTATCAACATACCATTGCCTGCTGCCCATCTCACAATACTGTCGAGGTCTTTTTATAGTCGTCCACAATCCTGTAATTTACTTATTATTCCATATATAACATCGCCCGCAAAACGTCTTATCTCTGATTCCAGTTCTTTACTCGTACTATTTTTCTATATAGAAGAAAACATCAAGGTCCAATAATACTGCCCCCCCCCCCGTCTTAGTTATTACAGGATCAGGTAACAGTTCACCTCCTCTAATTCTCTGAGTCCTATTTTCTAGAAATGTACCCACTCAGCCACTCTTTTGTCCAGTATAATAGCTTCATTTTCGTCAATAATCTCCCATGACTTATCCCATCAAAAGCCTTGGATTGGTCTGGACCTTGCTGAAGTCCAACAAGTTGAGCGTGAGTGGAATAGACCTTCCTAAACCAGAGCTGCATTCTATCAAAACCATTAGTAATTTCGCAAACGTATGCAAGAATGCTTTTCCAAAGCTTGCATACAACACGTGTCAAGCTAAGCGGCCTGTAATTATCTGCTTTATATTTATCACCCTTTCCTTTGTACATTGGGGTTACAATCGCAACTCTCCATCATGCAGACAGTAACCGAATAAGTACTTTAGATATGGTACTATATCGCAACCCTTAGTCCTTAGAATATCCCCAGATTTCTTATCAATTCCAGCTGCTTTTACAGCGTTCAAACTTTGTATCCATTTGTAAATATCTACGTCTAGTTAGTTCTTCTGACGTGGGGATTGGTTTCATATCCACACAACACATCACAGAAACAAATAATAATGAGGACATTCCTCCACATATGGTTTGCACCACGAAGGGCATCCGGCCGTAAAACATGGTCAAATACACATGTGCTACAGAGATGGCACACGCGACCCCACCAGAATGTGGGAAAAGTGATGGAGAAAGAATGATGTGATGATAAAGTTTCTGGGGCTAGACTGAGTGGTATATTCTGAAGTTAGGCAGCGCCACACAACTTGACCGCCTTCCATTGTCGTCAGTTGGCTGCGATCTAGTAACAGATAACAACTGGGTGTTGTGGGATAATATATTACTGTGTTCTACTTTGTGGCTTCCTGGATAAGGGCTTGGCGATATTACAGTCAGACGAAGATATGTGAAAATTGCAACTTGATAAAGAGAGAGAGTGAGAGCGAGAGAGAGAGAGAGAGAGAGAGAGAGAGAGAAATCGAAAATGTATAGCTGCCCTTGCATAAGAGTAACCGTGAATATACAGCCTCATAATTAGTTTTCAAACTATATTTAAATAATATTTTGAATTAATGTGTCAATGATTTATATTTTTCAAGATTCCCCTAAAGAGGCAACTATCCCCCAACAACAGAAGCGTAGCAAGGATCGGCCTATGGCGGAGGTTACAAAATGATGATAGGACACAAATAAAAAGAAATGGCGTATGGCTTTTAGCGCCGGGAGTGTCCGAGGACATGTTCGGCTCGCCAGGTGCAGGTCTTTTGATTTGACGCCCGTAGGCGTCGTGATGAGGATGAAATGATAATGAAGACGACACATAGTGTACACCCAGCCTCCGTGGCAGCGAAACTAACCAATGATGGAATCGAATATCGAATATGATCAAGATCAACAGTTTACAGGGAATAGCACGTTCAGTTTACAATCTAAAATCCAACTTTCGAGGCTTCTTAGAAAATAGATTTGTTTTATTGCCCTGTACTCTTTCATGGGGAGGGTGTGTGTGTGTGTTCTAATTCCCAGTAACCCCCCTTGACTGCACCCCTACCGAATAGAAACATTAATTTCATTTGTAATTTTGCGTACTGCATAAATTGTGATTTACAACTTCCCTGAGAATATTAGTGGCAATTTCTTCAAGTTCCAACATATAAATTCCAAATCTCCAAAAGAAAATCCATGCAGAATTTAGATATCACCCCCCGAGCACGCAACAGAAGCTCAGTTACCTCCGTATTTCGAAACGGGATGTTCGCAGTGCCCCTTCTTTCCAGCATCTACCTCTCCTGCTTGTGTTTTTTTTTCCCGCAGTCCTCACAGTCTGATCGATAACGAAACCGATGTTCCGACTGCTTATCGGTGTCCTCAGATGAAATACATTGCACTTCTTCAAATACTTCAAACTTGCTCGACTTTTTGAGGCAATTAGCAATACAGCTCCGGAACTTGCTTGTCTATTGTTAAGAAGACTTAAAAGTAATTTCCCCACAATTCTGGTTGTTTATTTATTTATTTACTTGTCTCGTTAAAAGTACACAGACATTAGGCCTAATACAGTACCTTCCTAACACAACAATAATTATAATACATATGTAAGTGAAAATATATACAAAATAAAAACAATTAAAATAAATACAAAGAAGAAGAATGAAAAGAAGAAAATACATATACAGGGAAAATAACGATCTAAAGCACAATCAGGGATATTTCTATACTGTGTAAATGTATGTATGTATGTTCAGTCATCAGCCCTAATGCTGGTTGGATCCGCAACAACTCTGCCATCAGCTGTCATAGACGGCCTAGGCATCACTGAAGAGGCGTACTAGGGAGATGAGGAGTGAGGTAGTTTCCCGTTGCTTTCCTCGCCGAGCCAGAAGTTACTATTACATAACAGTCTGTCAAGCCCACTGAAATGCATGCATCAACCGAACCTATGAGCAACATTTTCACACCATTCATAGCAGGGACTGGCTGCATAAGGAATGGCATTACTAGCGTCACTCATACCTCAGTCACTTTCATTTTGTCAAAGCCAAGGATAAGACTCAGACAGATCAAGGAAAGTAACAAAATTGCTCTAGCCTATACCAGAAGACATAGTGCACTGTAAACACTAGGTCCCGCCAGCAAAGGCATACTATGAAAATACTGGAATTAAAACAAAGATATTACTAAAGTAATAAGTGACTAATAATACATACCTTAAAGAGTACCGATTACTTTTGATAAACTCTGAACTTATAATTAGAAAATTAAGCCGTTAAACGTGCATTAAAGACAGTGTGAGATTCTAAAAATAAATCTATTCCTACAACAAACGTGTTGTAAAAACGTAGCATTTTAATAAATGGTGAATTCAAGTGGTGAAATGTTCTGGATCTTTGATCGTGAAATATCGTGTTCTTGGTAGCTCTAACTCGTGGAATATGAAAGGGGATAACATTGTATTTAAATTGGAAATGCAGTACTGTGACTATTTATTTAATCCAATTGATATTTTAAAATGTATTAAATGCAACCCTAGTGTATTTATGGAACGTATTCTTATCAAACAAAGAAGAATGTGCTGGACGTGATGGAAGAAAGGAGATTAAACTGGTTCGAACACGTGGAAAGGACGGCAGATGCTAGAATTCACAAGCTGATGTAAAATTGGAAATATGAAGACAACAAGCAACGGGGAAAAGTTAGGGAACAGTGGAGTGGTGGTGTAGGAAGCATGGTTAGACGAGATTTAAGCGAGGAAGATACAGAAGGGAGATTTATGGGATAGGAAAACTATTGTATTGTAGGAAATTTCTAAATTAAAAAATGAGAAATGCCTTCTGGCAAAAGATACTTATATCTTCCAAATGGCTACAGTATTAGGTTGATCCTAAACTTGGATTAGTTCTGTTTTTACTTGAATTAGCAATTTAATATGATCATCGCAATCTTACTGAAGGAGTTGCGTGACGTTGATTATCCTGCCCTCAGCACGTGTGCTGCTGCTACAGTAATTAAACTAAACATCGCAGTCTCTCCCACCGCTTTTTTTTACCAGAAGACTGTGAAAATGACATAATATGCAAAGGTGCTGCAAGTTTCTTATAGACTAATGTGGTACAGAAGGCTGTTGCGGCTAGACTTTGGATTTTTAGGCAGTCGTAGGTGAGAATACAAACTTACTTAAGCGAGTAACAAGCGTACACTACCCTGTACAACGGTTATGCCGTGACATTTGCATAGACAGAAAAGGTACCATCTATACAGCTCCTAGAATGTATGTTACTCATGCTACATTACGGAAAAACGGGTGGCACGACACTTCCTAATAACTATTACTGCCTAAAACTCCGATGTCTACTTATGACCACCAAATTTATGACTATTATTTTTATTTTATTTTATCAGTCTGCCTAAAATTTCAGGTGATCACAAGGATCCAGAATACTATGTATTTTATTATTATTTTTCTTATTTATTTAGTCGGTTAATCGTCCAGGTTTGGTTTCTCCCCCGGACTTTTACCACCTCACCTATAGCGTGAGATATTTCGTCGGGGGTACAACTGGAGTGGAGGGCCAGTTATACCTCTCTCAGGCGGCCTCACCAGCTATCCAGAACAAGGGCCTTGTTGGGGGACGGGGAGATGGGGAGGGATAGACAAGGAAGGAAGGAAGCGGCCGTGGCCTTAAGTTTTCCATTTGCCTGGAGAAGAAATGGGGAACCACGGAAAACTACTTCGAGGATGGTTGAGGTGGTAATCGAACTTTCTCCTCTCAGTTGACCTCCATAGGCTGAGTGAACCCCGCTCCAGTCCTCCTACCACTTTTCAAATTTCGTGTCAGAACTGGAAATCGCACCCGAGCCTCCGGAGGTGGCAGCTAACATCAACCAGTACATCAGAGAGGCGATCACAGAATCACACGCTCTAGGATACTGCCCTTGAGGCGGTAAAGGTCCGGGGGAGAAACCAAAGCTGGATAAACCGACTAAATAAAACAAATTTTTTAAAAATTCTGGATCCTTGTGATCACCTAGCCAAGAGGGAATAATTAGGTAGTAAGGGAATTCTTAGAGAAACACTTTAGTGAAGTGAGAGATGAAAATGTAAGTGCAAGTGCGGAAGTTCAGTGGTGAAATGTTAAACTGGTTTTGTTGAATACTTTAAAGAGCAAAGTTGGAAAGAAAGCAAATAGAGCGAGGAAACCCTGGATCACCAATGAGATGCTGGAGAAGATGGAGGAAAGGAGGAAGTGTAAAAATGTGAATAAAGAAGAATACAGAAGACTTAACAACGCACTCAGGAGAGAAACAGACAAAGCGAAGGAATAGTACATAAAAGAAGTGTGTGACGAGTAGAGGAGCTACAAAGAAGAGGAAGGTACGACCTCATGTACCAGAAAACGAAACAGATGGGAGGCGGTGAAAACAAAGGGGTAAAGACCTTCTTAATGGAAGACTATAGAGGACAAACGGTTACGGAACAAGCGGAGGTGCGGAAGACATGGGAAGAATACGTAAAGAAAATCTACGATAAGGAATCTTCCGCAATACATCAAAATAGAGGCAGAAGAGGAGATTGATGGAGAAGAGAAAGACCCATCATTTTGACAAAGAAAGTAGAAAAGGCTATTTCAGACATGAAGAGGAGGAAAGCTACAGGAAACGATGACATATCGATGTATTTGCTGAAAGGAATCGAAAACGGAGATTTGAAAGCACTGACGCAACTCATCAACAAAATCTACGATACTGGAGTATGGTTTAAGGACTTGCTGGATGTTACAATGGTTGATCTTGCAAAGAAACAGCAAGCCAAGAAATGTAGTGATAACAGAACAATTAGCCTGATCTCACACGTAGCGAAGATCATTGCAAAATTGCTCAACAGGCAACTGGAATACAAAATTGAAGAAGTAAAGGGAGAGGACCAGTTTGGATTTAGGAAAGCAAAAGTAACCAGAGACGCGATAGGCTTGATGAGGATATTTCAGGAGAGAGTTTTGACTGTTAACTAAGAAGTTAGCGCTTGTTTTATAGACTGGCAGAATGCCTTCGACAGAGTCAATTGGACAAAATTGATGAAGATGCTTAAGGCGATAGGAGTCAAGTGGTGAGACGGGAGGCTAATTCTTAACTTGTACATGGGACAAAGAGTAAAAGTGTGACTAAACTACGGAGAAACAAATAGCGTGGAAATAGGAAGGGGAGTCAGACAGGGATGTTTTCTATCGCCGAGTCTCTTCAGTCTGTACGGATAATGGCTGGCGAAGGAAGCTTTGAAAGGATGCGGAAACTTCGGGGTAGGAGGACGCCTCATCAGCACCATCAAGTACGCAGATGACCTGGTAGTGTTCGCCAAAATCAAAGACAACTGCAAAAAAAAACGATGAATCGTTTGGAGGCAACTGGAAAGAAATCTGGCATGGAAATCAACAGAGAAATCAAAAGTGATTATATGAAAACGGGAAGAACCCTTGAGTATGACTGTTGACAACTGGAGAATGTGAAGTACTTGGAAAGCTTTCTGACAAAGGAGGCCCACCGCACAAATGCAATTCGAGCGAGAATCGCCATAGCCAAAGTCGCACTCAACAAGAAGAGGACTCTGTTGACCAGAAAGTTGAGCTTGGAACTAAGGAAGAAACTAGTGAAGTGCTACATCTGGAGCATTACACTGTACGGAGCAGAGACGTGGACCACGAAAAAGCGGGAGAAAAATACCTAGAAAGTTTTGAAATGTGGTGTTGGAGGAGAATAGAGAAGATCAAGTGGACAGGTCGGATGACAAACGACGATGTACTGAGAAGAGCAGGAGAGAAGAAAACTATTCTGGATACCATTCTTCAGGAAGGCCAACTGCATTGGACACAGACACGGGGGGCTCATACACGACGTCATTTAAGGGAAGATCAAAGGAACTGCAGGACGACGAAGAAGAATTCAACATCCGATGACATGCAAGATGAGAGAAGATAGAGCAGAATGTAGGAAGAAGAAGAAAACAGGGAACATGGGCGTCAGAAATTCTCCGTACGAAGACACGGACCTTCCACTAGGCAGACTACTAAATAACAATATCAATTTGGAGACAACAACTGTTCTTCTGGCGCGAAATCTCACCCCTGTACTCCCTTCCTTTCCTTGGACGTTGAACAACCGGCTTTAGCACTCATTGTGACTGAGATCATGTCTGATACCACCGACCACGTGACTGAGGGAGCTTCAGTTAGGGGAATAACCGTAAGTCATACAATAGCTGCAGTGTTGCTAAAGTCTGCTACATTTTCTGAGTTCTCCACATTTCGCCACTTGGTCTCAAAAACAGTCAAATTCCGTCACGTGTAAGTTGGCAACACTGTAAGGATTGTATCTATTATTTTTCTCTTGTACTGTTGTATCAGTCTCGATTTTGGCAGCAGAGTGAATTAATAAAGGCATTCTTTGTTCTTCCGTCGATATTACAGTACACTTAACCAAATAATTATTAATGGATTCTTTAAAACACCCTATGTAGTCGATCGAATTCATACAATGAAGATTAAATACACATACCCGTCATTTACGCGTTCAAAAAGGAACAAGATACAACTTTTTTACGATGCACTATTTGATAACACATTTAAACATAACTTACTCAAATGACACGGACGGCGTCAAGCGTGGTGCAGAAATTTATAGTCGAAAGGTAAAACAACCCTTTAGGTTGTTTGCAATTATTTCAATATAATAACGCAGTCAGATCTGCTTGTTAAGTTGCATGATCTACAGGGTGTTACGGCTAAAATTTCAGAACACTTCCTCACACGTAGAAGAAGAAAACATATTATATGGACACGGGTTCGGGAACGCTATATTTCCATTTTAAATTTGTTACTAGGAGACCCGCGCTGCTGCGCAGGTCAGATAACTCGTCTTGATATGTCTGTCGTAGTCATATTCTTTTGGCTGCCCATTTCAATGGTTTTACGTATGAACATTTAATAAGAAGCGCAGTTCGTGGTCAGAATTCATTCATTCTGACGTCATCATGCCGTCTGTTGGGTAAAAATCTATCCATATCTTAGCTTTTCTGTCCTACAGTTCTCGATGTACAGCTTGGTATTCTGTCGTAGAAGGCACAGTTGTTCTATATAGAACGGTTGTCTTGTGAGTTCATAGGTTAGTGTCGAAGGAGCGATTTCGCCAGTCAGATAACTTTTTTTATGATACATGGCCTTCATTCTTTCTAGTGTAGCTAGGTTATGCTTCGACAGGTGTTTCCGGATAATTATGGGGTCTTTTTGTAAGTAGACTTTTTCTCTTAGCAGCATTTACGTTGTTAGGAACGCGGTGCCATCTGTTGAATATATTTGGAAGGTGGGAAAGGTTAGAGAATCTAGCAAGGAATAGTATTCTTCCGTGATCATAGGAAGTGTATACTCTCTGGCTTGACAGGTAGCAATCAAACATGGCTGCAAGCAATGACATTACTAAGGATGAAAATCACACAATCTATCAGAATGTATTGCGGGTTAGGGTAAGCCATCGCCTGAAATTATTGGAGTGATCATTTCATGATTTGATTTAATGATTACTCAAAGTTGCCTGAACTCAGAGATCTATACATGTCTCATGATTCACCGGCAAGGGATTCCCGAGAGAATAAAACAAGAAAGAAGCAAATCGGCCAAGTAAAACTGTGCTTACTAAACTCTTTTAATATATAGAATTGAACTTGCAGATGACTTCAATTTAAACTTGCTAGCATTTATTTTAACAAAAGAGAAATTACTTAATAAATTGCAAGCTCTGCAGTTGTGCGAACAACAACGTGACCTGCAGCGTAGTTAGGAAAGCTAAACAGAACCTGGCGAGATCTGTTAAGCGCGTTATCTGCACTACAGTCTACATACCTGCAGAATAGAGAACGACCTCTTGCCTATTATTTCAACACATTAATTTATGTGTTGAATGTAAATGAATAAGCGGCAGCTTCGTAAGCCATAATTTAAATGTGTTAGTCTAGAGATTGCAGCAAGGAATGAACACATGTTTGGTCGCTGGCGGGCTAATATATCTGGCCTGATCATCGCCGGACAGTCGGCGAGCGGAATAGACTGGCGGTATGTGCTGCGCGCACTTCTCTCCATCACTGGCGACGAGGGAAGAGGCGATTTCAAAAAGTTTTACCCTATGAAAATATATGACAAAAATACTGAAAATTAATTTCTAAAGCGTCTTTCTCCTCGAATATTTTTTCTAAATCAAATATTAAGGGAGTTGCTTTGAAGTTTGCTATTTGCTTTACGTCGCACCGACACAGATAGGTCTTATGGCGACGATGGGATAGGAAAGGCCTAGGAGTTGGAAGGAAGCGACCGTGGCCTTAATTATGGTACAGCCCCGGCATTTGCCTGGTGTGAAAATGGGAAACCACGGAAAACCATCTTCAAGGCTGCCGACAGTGGAGCTCGAACCCACTATCTCCCGATTACTGGATACTGGCCGCACTTAAGCGACTCCAGCTATCGAGCTCGGTCTTTGAACTTTGTATTTCACGGTTCCTTACAAGGTAGAGTTCAAATGTGAATTTCAAAACAAAAGGCCTACCTTAGAATACATGGCTCCAGGGGCTCTTAATCTGGGAGCGTGGTTTGGAGACCATTGAGCTCATACCTGAGTCCTGTCATTGTTTCTACTTACTCGTCCCGAGCTCTCACTTTCATCTATCCTATCCGACCCCCTTGGTAAACTCTTGTTCTTTTCTGACCCGGACGGTATTAGACCACTCGAGGCCTAGAGAATCTTTCTTTTTCACACTCTTCGTGGCCATTGGCTTTCTTTGGACGGTACCTTCATTATTTCCCTCTGATTCGTGTTGATAGAGGATGATTGCCGAGTCGGTTTCTCTTAAAACAATAATTACCACTACCGACTTACTGTACATTCCAAGTTTCAACAAGATATCTTCAGCGATTCTTGCGTGATGTTGAAACAAACGAACATACGTACAAACAGACACAAAACAATTTTATTTCGCCATTCAGTTTCAAAAGGTTTCAAGCGTGTAAATACTGAATTTGCCGCAAACATTAGAAGACCAGACAAACGTTTCTGTTTTATTTATATAGAAACACGCTATTACGTGGGAGGCATTTGGTCCGATAACCAGCTCAGCACGATGTCGTAACCATATTCCCTTACTCCTAATCAGAGGAAACGACCAAAAGAGTTAGCCGTGCAGTTAGGGTCACATATCATATCTGTGAGCTTACATTTGGGAGATGGCGGGTTCTAATCCTATCGTCGGCAGCCCTCAAGATGGTTTTCCGTGGTTTTCCATTTTCACACCAGACTGTACCTCAGTTAAGGCCATGGCCTCTACCTTGCCATCCTTGCGTCTCAGAAAATCTTTCATGTTTTAGTGCGACGTTAAACAAGTAGATAATAATAATAATAATAATAATAATAATAATAATAATAATAATAATAATAATAATAATAATAATAATAATGCACCCGTTCGTCATAACGGGTTGAAAATAACTCCCAACAGCTCGATGTAATCCCAGGATATTTCGTTCCATGAGCAAAATCTTAAAATTTTTCATTCGGTTCCGCTTTACGTGAGATCATGAAGAGAAAAGTTCACCCAAAAACGCAGTAGTATTTGAATGATTGCCTAGACCCAATGCTAACGTTAAAACTTCACCATTGAACGCATTCATATTTACGCAATCAATTAATGAATCATCTTACAAATTAGATAAAGAATCAACTATCACTAAAAATTAACACTCACAAAATTATATAAAGAAATAAAGATCCACATTTATTTAATTAGAGAATTGCCGTAAGAAATGAGAACTAAATGGACTACATTTATCACTATTTAGAATAAATAATTCAAGAATTGTAAGTTAATGTCAGCATTTACTTATTTGAATTGTTTCTGAAATGAAATTAAAAAATCAACGTTACTGTCCATAATTATTCTTGGGACATCCTATGTATCACTGGAATACATTCTCCAACTGCAATTATTATATTGTAATAACATTTCTAAGTCTTTTCTCATAATTATATCGCCATTAAAAAACAAACAAAATCTGAACTCAATCAATTCGGATTCACTCTAGGAAATTAATTAGTAACGATTCACGTGCTACGGCTTTACACCCTTAATGCCTGCTAAAACCGGCTCCTAATGTATCATCTTCCTATATATTAACTTTTCATAAAATTCAAATTCAACTATACATTGTTTTAAAATAAATAATCTTCCTATTCTATCCACATAATTCTTAATTCATATATCTGTGGCTCAATATGCTTAAATACGTCGTATTCTAATCATAATACTACTGTGTAAGTTACTTAATTCGTTTCTGCAGTGTGAAGATGAATATCTCAATACTATGCTTTGCGATTACTTAACCACATATGTATAATATGTCATTTATCTCGCGTTTTATACGTTTCGAGAATGTGTCACAGAACTCACATACTTCCATCATAACAGCTATCTTGACATTACATCACCATCTAAATCTCAGCTAAATATCAATATTCAATATTCATACCTTAATTCTGGTCAATCCCGCGGTGTACTTCCTCTTATTTATTCGCATCGTTTCATTAGATCCATACCTTCCACATATGACAATTAACTTCCTCCAATATATACCTTGTAATTACCATAAAACATAATATAATTCTTCATATCACATCATATACCTTCTTATCACCTCGTCCGACGATCCATTATTATCATCTCAACTATTCATAACCTTCAACACAAACCTTGCAATTACTGATATATAGCTTTCTTAAATATGTCACTATGTGTTTCCCATTTTCAACTCCTCTCAATAAAATCACGATGCATAACCTTACATATGTTTCTATTACTACAAATAATAATATCGCTCTACAAGGGGTACTTAATTACAATCATTCTCTTCTGACGCGCGGTCCATCTGTGACGTAATCCATGAATACATTCTACGCAAGATTTATCGATATCCTACAACATATGTTAGTTCTTAGCGATCAGCTGTTGTGTCAAGTCATTGCCAATCGTATTCTCGACTACTTCACTGAATTACTTGCCCAAACACGGTGATCCGTTCGCGATAAAATTCTACACTGCCTTAATACAGCATTAATATCTTAAATATCACACACTTCACTGCATATTATCACTTGCACACTTAAATCTAATCGTTTCTAACAACTATTCAACTCCACAGCATATGCCAAAAGATATTATAAGTTAAGAATTATGATACTAATTGTAAGTACTTAGCTCGTTTTTCGTTACTCCGATGTCAGTTGTTCTCCTTTGGCCGTCACATGGTTAGTTTTGCGGTCTGGATCTAGGGTTGAGCTGGACTTCTTCTCTCATTCAGAACTGGTCTTGGTAGGCAATATCCATCTCTCATCTCGGGCTGGTCATCTGACTGGATGATACCTCTCTCCAGGTCGGTCCATCTTAAACGTCTAGCAGTTCATCATCTTCTTCGTAAGGCTGCCAACAAAGTTAAACATTCCCGAAGACAACAGGGTTGTTATAAAATTTATATTAGAATAATATTTTTCTTAAGTTACTCTTCTAATCCTTCTTCTGCGTTATATTTGGCTAACTCTTTAAAATTGCGTATAATCCATTTTATCTTTTTCGGAGAAAAATCTTCATAATCAGCTTAAATAATCTTCAGATTATTTTCCTTTCAGCTTCTGCGCGAATAAAATAACTTTTTCTCAGTTCTTTTCTTTCTTGTGCAGTTCATATAATTCTTCCCTGCGATAACGTTGGACTTGCTCCTCGGGTTCCAATAAGCGTAGCCTATTTAATTCGAGCTTCGCTTATCTGAAGTATTTTGGCTATTCACGGTATTTTTTTTGGGTTGATTATCCCGTTTTCTTCTTAATGAATGTAGTTTTTCTTTATGAATTTCCGCCGAAATTTAGTAAAATTTCGTCCTTTTTGTAGCGCGATCGCAATTCACGTCTTGACCCTGCGAATTCAATTTTTCAAGTGTATTTTTTATAATAATCTCTTCTTCTATTTTTTTCTTTAAAACAATCTACTTGACCTTTTGCTGTTCTGCACCGCCTTCGGTATACATCCGTTTCCAGTTATACATGGTCTTCTGTTATACCTCGATATCATGACTTTATTGTGTATTCTTTTTAACTTGAGTGGGCCATACTTTCCTCCGGCGCCATTTTTGTAAACGTCTAGGAAATGCAACGGGCACAATAATAATAATAATAATAATAATAATAATAATAATAATAATAATAATAATAATAATAATGAATCAGAGCTTCAAATTTTGGGAATATGAAAGTATCGGTAAAAGAAAGACGAGGGCCACGAAGGGTATGAAAATGAAAGACTCCCTAGGATTCGCAAACCTAATACCGTCCCGGTTGGAAAAGAACAAAAGTTGACCAAGGGAGGTCCGATAGGATTCATGAAAGTGAGGAGCCTGGCACAAGTAAGTGGAATCAATGCCAGGACTCAGCTAAAGTCCCGTGATCGCCAATTCATAAAGTTGAGAGCCCCTGGAGCCCCCTTTTAGTCGCCTCTTACGACAGGCAGAAGATACCGTGGGTTTCTACCGCCCTCACCCATAAGGGGAAGTACGCGAAAATTCTCTAGGCCTTGCAAACCTAATACCGTCGGGATTAGAAAATAACAACAGGTGGATACTGAAAATGAAAGTGAGGAGGGTGGCTCGAGTGGAAGCAATGCCATACTCAGCTAGGGCCTCGGTCGCCTATCATGATACTCTACCCCCACCCACAGGCGTCTCCAGACTGGACATTATAGGGAAGTGTTACAACAACTCTGGTGTTTTCAGATATACGAGTACAGAATATCAGAAATGTGGTTGTGGTTGAGCTTCAGTTTGTGAGTGTAAACGGATGGTCTGTTTGTTTTTCACAGGAAGTGCGACTTCGGAATATCCTCAAGGCTATGGCAGAAGGTCATCACCTCGTTCTTCAAGTCCCACTTCGACCCCCAGCGAAGGCTACCCTGCGAGAAAGCCATCTCGTGTTACGGCTCGTCGTGCCACACTGGGTAAGTGAGAGTTACGCACGGTGAGACACTGGTGTCTGAAGGTTTGCCTACCCGCGAGGGGACAGTGTTGTCACTCGCTACAACGATGTATCACGGTACAGTAATATTTCAGTGTGTTACAACGAAACTGTTTGCGAAGGACCACACAGGTTTTATTGAAGCATTGATGAACGATCAATGAACATATCCCTAATTTAATGATAGTAATAATACATCCGTAAAGTCAACACTAGTGTTTTAATTAATTGCTGAAAAATAGCTGGGTGGTTCGGAGTAGTCAGCTGACGATGACTTGCGTATCTAATATAGAAATGCACCGATAGTTCTGTCTTAAAGATACATAGGAACTTTTACACACACACACACACACACAAGAGAGAGAGAGAGAGAGAGAGAGAGAGAGAGAGAGAGAGAGAGAGGGAGAGAGAGAGTACAGATTATTTGGTTGTTCTCCCTTGGTAGCCTTCCTCTTAAAACAATAACCACCACCACTCTTATTACCCTCTTACGCTACGCGACGGGTGCAGGTAATGCATTCTCTGATCCAACCTACAGGGATATAGCACATCACCTTTAACCCCCGCACAACTCTCTTGGCCAGAGAGTAGGTGTTCCCTATTAGGTGGCCCGCCTCCCCCCTCAGGGGAGATAAAGAGTTACGATAAATCGAAAGAAAAATGAGCGTATCCACAAAAGAATAGTAAGGCTCATGATTGTGAGAAAGAAATTATCACGTCGTAAATATAGGGTCTTTCACTGAAAGTGGGGCCGGCACAGCGCAGTGGGTAGATGGGCGAGCTGAAGGTCAGACGAGCACATAGCAACTCGCTGAGCTTGGGGCCGGGAGCGCGCCCGTATGAATCGTACGTAAATAACAAGCACACATAATCAAAATAAAATAATTTCTCACCTTGTCACAGAATATGTTGAAAGTGTCTTCCACTTGCATCTACACATTTCTTGCTTCATCTAACGAAATTTTTATTCACACGCATTAGTTCATCTACTGAGATAGCCTGAATTTCTCTCGTGATATTTTGTTTGAGTTCATCTACAGTGTGAAAATGGGAGTGTTGGCGACAGGATAATAGGGCCTGTAGTTTTGAAACCACAATCACTAGGCAGAGATATAGGAATGATATTCTCATACCATGTTTTAACAATTGACGGACAATGAATGCCAGTCTGGATATTTCCAGCAAGACTCGGCAACCGCACATACGGCTAACGAGTAATTAAGTTTAATTGAGGACATTTTTGACAAGAGAGTAATTAGTAAACCATTGTGGCCCACATGATCTCCAGATCTTACGGTTTTGGTTTTTAATACAGGGAAAACTGAAAAATAAGGTTGATGCAACAAACTCTCACACTCCAGATGAACTCAAACAAAATATCACAAGAGAAAATGAGGTTATCTCGGCAGCTGAACTAATGCGTGTGAATGGAAATTTCCTTAGATGAAGCCAAAAATGTATAAATGCAGGTGGAGGACATTTTCAACATCATCTGTGACAAGGTCAGAAATTATTTTACTTTGATTATGTGTGCTTGTTATTTACATGCGATTCATACGGGCGCTCCCCCGGCCCCACTTTGAGTGAAAGACCCTGTATAATACGAATTTAATTATTATTACTACTGTCGTGTAGACGCAGCGTACCTGTCTCTTATTCCAAGGGCCTGGGTTCGTTCAAGGATTTTAATTCTGGACTGAGGAGTAGAACGGTGTTCACTTGGTACGAGCACTTAGTTGCAGGAAGAAGGCGCACACAGTGAGAAGATGACACTACTCACCTACCGTAGTCAAACACTGGTTGCCATGGTTAAGATAGTGTCGGGGAACTGATGATGGTAATTTCAGACAGACCAGAAACAACCATGAACACGCTCTACCCAACTATTTTGTAAACACGTACATTATATGTATGTTGACTATTCCACCCTAAGGCTGGTTTGATCCTCAACAGCTCCGCCATCAGCTTTCATAGTTGGCCAGTGTGCCACTCACGAGGCACACTAGGAAAATGAAGTTTTCCCGTTGCTTTTCTCCCCGAGGCATTTCTTACATTTTACGACTTCCTGACGGGGATACGAACCCACGTCCTTCCGGGCGAATCGAGTACGCCTTTACGCCTCGCCAGGCAGTCCCCTTTAATGTCCTATATTTACACATTCAAAGAAAACTGACATGTTACAGTTTTTGTTCCAATTCATGGTCATCCTAAAAGAGAATGAGTGCCTGGTATTGTAGTTCCTCGAACTTCTTATTTTATTAGACTTCATTTTCATTATTATCGAAATATAATTCACCTTCCATGTAGATACAAACCCTTTGGATACACACAACAAGCCCACTGAAATGCACGCACTAACCGACCCAATGAGCCACATTTTCACACCGTTCATCACAGGGACTGACTACATTACATTATACGCAAAATGTTAGGATTTTAATACTTCTTTGTCGTTTATAATAGAAGCTAATTTAGTAAGAAGGTCAGCCGGGCTGAGTGGCTCAGACGGTTGAGGCGCTGGCCTTCTGACCCCAACTAGGCAGGTTCGATCCTGGCTCAGTCCGATGGTATTTGAAAGTGCTCAGATACGTCAGCCTCGCGTCAGTAGATTTACTGGTGCGTAAAAGAACTCCTGCGGGACAAAATTCTGGCACCTCGGCTTCTCTAAAAACTGCCCAAAGTAGTTAGTGGGACGTAAAAACAATAACATTATTATTAAATCTTCGTAATCTGAATATGAACATGCACAAACGAGCAAACTGGCATATTTCTGCTCAGAACACTCTTTTTGTCATGCTGTGGACAGCCAATGTGACAGCGGCGGGGGAGTAGCGATGTTCTGGTTTTTACTTTCCCAATTATGAATGCTATTCGTTTCACGACCCAGTGAGTACTTTTACGGTTTTCGGAGACGCAGAGGGAGCGGAATTTAGTCCCGCAGGAGTTCTTTTATGTGGCAGTAAATCTTCCGAGACAAGACTGACGTATTTGAGCACCTTCAAATACCATCGGCTGAGCCAGGATCGAAACTGCCAAGTTGGGATCAGAGGCCAGCACCTGTATCGTCTGAGCTACTCATCCCGGCTTTTTTTTCTTATTTTTTCGTCGTGCCAATTCAGGTCTTGTGGCGACGATGGGATAGGGCAGGTCTAAGACTGGGAAGGTAGTGACCGTACCCTTAATTAAGGTACAGTCTCGACATGTAACTGATGTGAAAATGGGAAAATACGGAGAATCATCTTCAGGGCTACCGACAGAAGGTTTCGAACCCACTACCTCTCGAATGCTACGAGACCGGAACCGCGGGCCCACCTCGCCCTCAGCGATGTTGTGATGTCATAATTGATCATACTACCAAGGTTCACTGCAGTCGCTCTAGTGCAACCCAAATAGTTCCTTTGTAAGTATAACTAGGAACAGTATTACTCTTCCATGATCATTCAGTTCTAGTGTCTGAACATCTACACAAGGAACCGAGAGTTATAGGAACATTGTTCATCTTTATCTACTAGCTCTTCATTTTCTAGTATTTCACAAGATGCATGTTTTCCTCCATATAAATATTCACAGGCCATTGGTAACATTGTTTTATTATGATATCGACAGCAAATACACAAGACTACGTACAAAGGACAGGTCTTCACTGGTTACAGACCTTCGAAATAATCACTCAAGGTTTCCACTGTGCGTTGTCAGCGGTGGGGCAGGCGCTGAATACCATTCGCTGCATGTGTATCGCTAACGTGTGACAGCTGTCTCCGAAATGCTGTTGCGATGTCCTCTTTGTTAGCAAACCGTTGTCCACGTGATGGCTTCTTGATTTTGGGGTTTAGATCATAGTCGCACACCTAATGCTTCCCGCAGCTCTGCATGGCATTGGTGTGCATTTCTGCTATTTGAATATACGATCGTTGCTCCTGCTTGTTGATTCCATTTTGTGACGTTCTCACTCACACACTGAACTTGGGGGCATGCTTACACCCACAGTGTTGTTTACATACACCATCTAGTCGCATCATACGCAAGTACATACCGTACGTTTCTAAATGCATACCTTAGATTTTCCGTGTTGTCTCCTGTTCGTGAAAAAAAAGTTGCCATGACTTATGACTCGACCTACGTTCTTGAACTGTTTAGTTAACTTGTTGTCATCCATTCTGTATAAATGTCCAAGAAATATCAATCGCCTCTTCCCCATTGTGTCTGTTATATTTTCTACGTTCCGCTATATTTTATCATTACTTCTTGATTTCCAGAGTTCTGTAATTCTTAACGGATCGAGTATTTTGCGTATAATATTTCTTTCCGGTACTTCTAATTCATTAGGCCTACTAGACATTCACTCGCGTATGGGCATTCCGGTTTGACTACTGTGGTGCAGTGTTCTATGTTGAGGTTTTTAGACAAACACTTCTTGTTGTAGATATTCCTAGTTGTTGTTATAATTACACGTTACCATACACGGTGACTGAATTGGCATTACGATTATTGTTTGCAGTGGTTCCAGTGATCGCGAGTGATCCTGAGGCGATGTGGCCCATGGGAGTATTTCTGCCTCCCGACACTCAAGTTCTACAGCTGATCCTCCATCACGATGAGGTTATTGAAACAGGTAAACGATCTTATGTTCTTCACTTCGTTTGAGTCCCAGGACATGTTCTTGTTGGCACAGACATGTCGCTTATGTCACTTTCATAAAGCTCTATTGCGTTCTTCCTTTAATCAGGTCTCGAAAATAACTGTTGTTGTGAACAGTATAGAAAAGTATCAATTAACTGAATCATATGACGAGCACAGCATTAATGAACAAATGGCTTAAGTTTTTTACAGAAGGAAGGAGTTCCTCGAGATACCCTTTCCTTCTCGTTCTGAAGTACCGGTGATTTGCTTCGGCTACAACATATGTGTTTAATAGGAAAAGTACAAGAAAAAAGTATTTGTGTTCGATTAAAGTTTCTTGTGAAATAATTTACACAATTATGATTACAAATTACTTTTTCAAGACGTAATCAGTAAAAATTAGAACAGTCCGCCTTCGTGGTGTAGTGTGATCAGCTGCCACCCCGGGAGGCCCAGGTTGGAATCCCGGCTCTGCCACGATGTCAAAAACTGTGTAGCCTCATTATGTCACATGCTTAGCACTTTTATGCTGTTAGTTTGGGTATCGAACTTAAATTCTGTTAAGCTTACACTATTTTTGCGGTTAGCCTGGGAGGTTAGGCACAGCTTCGAGCCCCAAAGATGTTCCCTATATGTTACGTCCCCTATGAATAAACAACATGTATTAAGCCTTACACCATCTCCCTAGTCCCATGTGCACCCACCATCTTGTTCCTAGTTGAACTCTGAGCCCCCGAAGTCACCTTCCGATATTACGTCCCTGTGAATAAAGCACACGTATTGAGCCTTATAGTCCACCATCTTGTTCCAAGTTCAGCTCCAAACTCCCTTAAGTCGCTTTCCAATGTCACGCCCCATATGAATAAAGCATATGTATTAATCTTGTACTACGAACATGGCTGAAGATGTTTTCAAAAGAAAATGAAACGTGCCATATTTAAATACATTAATATAATTCTAGACTACAATTATTTGCTTTTTAATTTGTAGTGTGTAGTGTTCAAGTCTGATGTATTTACTGTTGATGTGTTTCAGATCCTGATCCTTTCTTGCTGACTGGCAGAGATGCAGAGGCTGTGATCAACGCTCTTGTAGCACATGGAGAACTCTTCTACAGTGACTACCCTCACACTAGAGCACTTCTTCGCCATCAAGACGAGAGACAAGCCAACGGACTGGCCGGAAACAAGTTGGGCAGCATACGACCCGAGTCCGACTTTTACCGCTGGCCCAATTCAAAGCCACGAGTGCGCATTCCAGGCTATTAATATTATACGAACAGAAATTCACCCAAGGGTAAAGGAAAGGAAGGGAAAGCTATGTTCCTTTCTTGTCCTTTCACGGACACAAAGAATGTGACAAAAATGTCTGGAGATCTCAAGAATCCAAGAGACCACATTTTACTCATGACATATTGAAAAGTTCAGCCTACATTTTGATGACAAGTTTGAAATTCATAAAGAGCTAATTAGGACGAAAAGATCTTCACTCTACAGTGTGGCAGATATGATCGGTGAGAACAGCTTGAACTAAGAGCACTCACTCACAGTCGCTAGCTGTGGTCTCGTCAGCCTGAATTCTATGATGAAATACAGACGGACCTAACTAGGGAGTAGTTAACTGAAATGATAATAAAAAATAAAATTTAAAAAATGAGGAATGAGCATGAGGAATACAGTACTTCAATCACATTCTGCACTGTACACTGTCTCTTTCAAATTCCACATCAGTTCATGATTATATCTGCCACAGATCAAGAGTGAAACCACACCTTAAGAACACCAAAACAGAAAACACCTGAAAGGAATTGAATTTATTTGCAGTCAAAGTGCCAGAACAAAAGTACTCACTCATTCCCAGGCACATCAGTAGTCTTGTGCAACTTCCGACTGCCAAAGATCAATAACAAAGAATAATATTGGACCTTAATATAATTTAATTCTTCTTCTTCTTCATATTCTTAATAATAGCAAACAAGGATCATGTAACAGTGCTCCACAAAACACATACCTGTGCTGTATCAGAGATCGAGAGGATTTAGTTATCAACTGAAAGGTTTTTAGATGCAAAGCCTCCAGGGTCTTCTTCTTTCATTTTGGCCGAATAAGGACCATGTTAATTCCTATTCAGCTTCATCTGTTTCTGGGCTTTAATCCTCGTTTAGGACTCCTTCATTCTTTCACTCTGCAATCTCCTCCTTTCATCTGCACACAGGGGTTGGGTATGGGATTTAACTTTTTCTTGAAACCTTGTGGTGGTCTTGATCTTGACTTGTAAGCAATTTTGTAAGTGATTTCTGTTCCTTGAATTCCCATTTGTTCAAGGTCCTTCACCTTCTGATACCAGTGCACTGTAGTTTTCCTGATCTCAAAAAATCATATTATCTGATTGGTCAGCTTTCCAGGTTTATTCTCCTCTTCCGGGTGGTAATTGAGGTCTTTTCTACCTTGCGATATAACTCTTCGTTTCTTTTCTTTCTGTATGATCCATCCTCTGTTCTTTCGGGTCCCAGCATCTTCCTCAGAATCTTTCTCTCTACTAGTTCCAACTTCTTGATAAGGTTAGTTATCAACAAAAAAAGTTTTTAGATGCAAAGCTTCCATCATCTTCTTCTTTTATTTTGGATGAATAAGGACCACGTTAATTCCTATTCAGCTTCATCTCTTTCTGGACTTTAATCCTTGTCCAGTACTCCTTTATCCTTTCACTCTGATATCTTCTACTCTCTTCTGTCCACGGTGCTTGGGCCGAGATCTAACTTTTTCTTGAAACCTCTTGGTTTCTTTAACAGGTTTAAACATCCAGCTGCATATAAAGCCTCCAGGTGGATCACTGTCTGGTAGTGTCTGAGTTTTCCATTGACCGAGATATTCTTCTTGTTGTAAGTGTACATAGTTAGTTTATATGCTTGTTGTTTAAAGGGGCCTAACACCTAGGTCAACGGCCCCAGAGTTTATATGCCAAGTTCATCTTTTTGATTCTCAATAACAGTGCCCCTCTTTCTGACAGGTTACTGTCTATCCACTCTCCCAGATATTTGAATTTCTCCACTTTCTGAATCCTTTCTCTCTCAACTGTCATACGTCTTAACTGTTGGTCACGTATTGTGTCTTCTCGAAGGAGATCGGCAGGCCTGCCTTACTTGCTTCTTTATGGAGTTGGACAATTTGGTTCTGCGCCTTCTCTACTGACTCTGACAGAATCAGCCTCTCCATACAGTTAAAATAATCCATGAAGGTGGTCACCGTGCCTAGCCTGGTATCGTGATACCTTGAACCCCGAGGATATACCGCTTGCTTGGCAGTTAGTAGGGCAATTTTTATTACTGTTCTATAATTCGAGGGGGTCTCCTGTGTTTTCCTGCATACTGGTAATCCATAGAAAATAGGCATCGAAGAACTGCTGATCATCTAAATTCATGTTGTTTGGATGTATGTTTATTTCTATATTTCTTCCAAGATTCTGGAACATAACTGCTAAAATCTGTTTTAACAAACAAAATTTTATGGCTACTTTTGAAGGAAGACTTAGTTAGAGCTGAAATTTCCATGTCTTGGTAGTTGGTGTGATAGATGTTTTCTTTGGATCTTAAAGGAATAAGTCATTTTGTCTCACTTATGCAGATATCGCAGCTACAGGAGCCAGTAATTCTATTGTCCCTTTGATGCTGGCAAGCTGTACATAAAGTACAGTGCATGAAACACCAGCACAATCCAGACCAGAAAAGTAACTTAATAGTAACGTAAAAGTTTAATAACCCAGTTTTATCAGCGTAAACACTACAGGCCTGTGTAGGAGAAAAATATTGGATTTGATAAAGTACTGTGAATAGGGAGAGCAACTATGAACACTGAACAGCAAAGTGGATGTGATAATGGAGTACTGCATTATAATATATCCATGTGTTTGAAACGTCTTATTTGAGCCTATATCATACCATTTTGTCCTTCAAGCACAGGTTTCACAATTGGAAGACAGAGTCTCCAAAGGTGTACGTGGAAGTGTAATTATTTAGTGCTAGAATGTTTAAAATACCCTTGAAACTGTTTATTTATAATAAATTATCATTTAAATTATAAGAAACTGTAAATAGCAATTGTACAGGGAGAAGAGATTTATACAAATGTGTAAAAGTGAATATATTTTATTTAATCCAAGCACTTATGTTCTTTTGTACCCTCACAGAGCTGTAATCCCTCAGTTGTTTTCCTAATGAATTTCTTTTAGACCTACAACTCTTCCCAGTCAGGGAGACCTAAATACACTTGAGCTACCACACAGCTGGTGGCAGAGAGACTTCCATCAATAGAAGTCGGATTTCAGTGACATGTCATTTTTATTTGGTCTCTTCCTACAAACACAAGTTATATTAAACACATTTTCACTGGGTGACCATATGTCTTGTTATTTTATGTTGTCCCACCCGCCCTGTTAGTTTTTCCACCTTGTCTCACTTTCAAACATTTTTACACGTAAAAAACTTATGTACAGTGGAAGCCCAGTTAAATGTAGTCTGATTCATAGTGGAATCTGACTGAATGCGATACAAAGTATGTCATACTTTTTAATACAATTCTAAAATTACATTATCAAAATTAGCAGTACAGGTTTCGTCTCATGAGACATCTTCAACTGCATGTTAATAGTTTAGATTAAAGTAGACATACGGTATTAACAAACAGGTGTGAAGATGACTCATGAGATGAAATATGTACTGCTAATTTTGATAATGTAACTTAATTGCCAAGTGTAATTAGAACTGTATTGGAAAGGTGTAAATAACAATAATAATTATTAAATTACTGCTGTGATGGTCCACCTTTTCAATACTATAATATGCAATATTTTTTAATTACATTACTAAAGTAGGGACTAGTTTTGGCCTCGGCTGATCATCATCAGCCTTAATGTAATACATCTAATAACTAAAAAAATGTACAAACACACAATTGACATAAAAGCAATTGTACAAACACACAATTGACATTAAAATCTGAGATGAACTATGTGTAAAATTTGAAAAATAAATTAGGCTCTAAATTCTTAGCATCTGGAGTATGCTCATCATTCAAACTCATTCTTGCATTAATATTCATAAAATTGTTAGTTCATAACAATTTCAATTGCAAGAAGGGAACTGGTAAATGTTGATTCAGTAGTCAGATCATCAATCACCATATCTTCTTGAGTGGTATTAGCAGTATGCAAGACACTGGATGCCACTGTAAGTAACCACCAGCTGACACAGAACTACTAGATGGTGTTTCCACATCAAGCAACGTAAATAAAATTAAATGTTCCCATAGTGCTTGTTAAAATCATGCTGAAATCCTGTTGGACATTGTCAGGATGGCAAGTGAAGATATGGTTAAAACCGACACATTCTTAATTTGTAGCTGGTACAAATTCGCAATTCATTGCGGTGTCCATGAAGTTAATCTGAATAAATGATAGATAAAATTAATGAACTGAGGGAGAGAGTGTGTTAGTCAAATTGCATAGATTATATGAGACTTACCTCTCGTTGCGGCATGTGGTACGTGGTGTTGTGTGCCTCATACTAATGGTTGCGAGATTTCTTTGAGGCAAACTCCAAGTTCTCCTTGCCAAGTGTATGTTGCATTTCAAGGTAATATCTATCAACTCAATGATGTATTTCCATGCAACCACCTATAGGTGCATGGATTTTTCATTATGATGATTGTTATCAGTTTCCCCTTAATTTAATTTTCACCAGGAACTGATGATGACTCCATGGGTGTCGAAACCGGTCTTCTTATAATTGAATAAATTGTTGCAATGTGTTGAATGGTGGAACATCCCTCAAACTCTACATTATTGGTTAAACGTCAACACAAAAATGAAGATCATAACCTATGATAGACTTCTTCACGTCGTTTACATCCAAGCGCCAGAAAACCCCGACCATCTCCGGCAACTCATCACGGACGCCTATCGAGCAATTACACCTGGAATGCTTCAGCGCCCGAGACGATCTATTGGACACCGGGCCCGAATGTGCACAAAACCAAAACAGTCATCAGATTGAGCATTTGCTGCGATAAAACACTGTCAGGGCAGTTGTGTTCCTATTATTTCCGGTCTGTTAACTAATCGGCCCTTCTTAGGGTCACAAACACATTCATTCACACACAATTTGCATGAAAGCAGGTATTCAACTTACAATACGTATTAAACAAAAATTTATAATCTTCGCCCTGGACTCGAACCTCTCACCTGACATCCAAGCCTACTCTGCCACGCCTTTACCAACTGCGCAGCTTATAGCAAGTATTAGGTTTACTGCAGTCACAATATAAATTTAGTGTTTCACTGACGTGTCAGGTTGATATGATCTAGAAAGCATACGCATGTCTTCCAGTGTTTAATACGAGTATAACATTATGGCGTTCTATCATGTTGAGGTGGTAAATACCAAGATATCTGGTTGTGTTGTCTGAGCATACCGGCAAGGCATATGTTTTCAGGACGGAATGAATATTGTGGGTTGCATAAAACTACATTGGAAGGGGAGGCTGAATCACGCTGTATATTACTCTATCTCTTTTTAAATTGACAACTCTGGTTTTTGTGTCATTTTTTAAACATCCAATGTCCAAGTTCGCCTTTTCTCCCCATCACTACCTTTTGTAATTCATTGTTGTAAATATTAATTTTCTTTTAAAACGGGGGCTAACCACTGAGTTAAACCAATCTCTGGTGAATATCGTACCAACCACATTACTGATCTACAACTGAAGGAACCTGAAAGCTGTTCACAAAACAAAAGTAAATAAGAAATAGCTGTAGGGAGTGACCCACTTTCAGGAGACCAGTTGACACACATTCCGGAGCTGGAGACGTCTGCAGGGCACGACCAAATCCATTTGGAGGTGAATCAACACGTCCTATCAGCCTTCAGAAACTGAGGGCCGATTGTAGAAACGATGACTAGTTTTAAGCCTTAAGCAATGTCTACCTAAACAATGTCTAAATCAAGCATGATCTTCCATATTGCATAAACAGTGTTCAGCCGGTTTTTAACTAGACATCGTTTAAAGTTTCAATATTGGTTTGAAAATGGAGATAGAAGTATCTTTCATGCACCTCTTTGCTTGTCGCAACCAATGAAATTCGTTGGTGTGCGCGCCAAACGCCAGTCAGCTGTTTGTCTTCCTACACATTACTCAAATATGGCTAAGCATGAGCATGACTTGCCCACAGATAAGAGTATCGCTTTCGGTGGAAATTAAATCTCATAATATTATCGACACTAAAGCGACACGCTACCATATGGGGAAGTGTAGCTTTGATTATAGCGTTGCTACAGCGAGTGTAATCTACTCATAAATACGGTAGCTTTGATGAAGGGAAGATGAAGCAATAGTAATGTGTAGCCTAACCGAGTGTGTTGCATGGGCCATATAGATGTAGGTTGCATTTGGGAGATTGTAGGTTCGAAAATCATCATCGACAGCCGTGAAGATTGTTTTCCATAGTTTCCCTATTTTTACACCAGGCAAATATTAGAGCTGTTATTATGGCCATGGCTCTTCTTCCCCAGTCCTCCTCTTTAAACAATAATCCCCATCACTTGCCTTTTACCTATCTGATAGTTGCCGAAAACTTATACGATTATATACATAAAAACCACATACAACCTACTTTTTAGTTTTCACTATTATGTGTGTTTACTTGGCAGTAAATATACGTGAATCCCTCTCAGCTGATGTATGTGACAGCACTCTGATGATCGGGACACGTAATTCTGATATGTACGAGTATGTAGTCGAAGTGACCTATAATTCCATGGAAATTACCCCCTGTATATAATAAAATATATAGATTGTCAAGAATTGTATTCAAGTTGACAGTTACCAGACTGCCCCTTTGTCAGTCTCAAGAAACAAGTCTCTTGAAAAGCGAAGCCTTATTTTAACATCTATCTCCCCGTTCATGTCAAATGAATTGCTGAGACCTAACGTTTCTTCCCAGAATTGTCTCAACATGATAATACAATTCGTATGTTTCTTGGTACATAACCTCCGATTGTGATTCACTCCTCTCATTTGAGGTTAAACAGTGCTCTCGGTAGTGTTTAAAGATGAGCAGTTGAACATCAGTTTTAGACAGTGTCTAAGTAATAAATAACATCTCTGCAATGCAACAGCCATGCTTAGGCACTGTTTAACTGTAGAAATCATCTAAACACCGTTTCTGCAATCAGCCCTGACTGTCTATATAAAGTTAGAAAGGCCTGGACATTTCCAAGGTGGAAGGAAAGTGCTTTGTGCAGAACATCAAGATACAAACAAATATCAGAGAGTAAAATAAAAGCCATTAGGTCAGTAACATACAAAATATTTTATTCTTACCATCTGAACTGACCAAGCACATAACATACATTCCATTCAGATGTTTTACAACCTTGATGCCTAATCCATCCATCAATAGGGAAACAGCTCACAGCACCCAAAAACTGAATAAAATTGTCAGTGAGGCAGCAATCTTCCGTGTAAAAAAATTTGTAGACATATTAACTCAACTCAATTAGATAGTTTATTTCTTGTTGCCATTGATGCTTTCACGGCCCGTACTTATGGACATGATATAGGCTTTTGAGCTTATGCCGCGTCCCGAAAATAAGGTGAAATTCTTTATGTTTCGCAGTTCTCTGCATAAGCCCAAAAGCCTACATCATGTCTACAGTTTATTTCATCTCTCAATACTTTTGGACAGCATACACATTATTGACTTTAGGAATGTGATGTAGTGCCTTGCTCGTTTTATAAACGCTCCTGCACAAGTGAATTAGTTGGCAGGTACAACCAGCATTCATGTTCTTGGTACTTTTAACCCTTTGGGATCCCCTGTTGGATTCGCTCCAACACTGGCAATACACAGTTTGAGTCCTATGTCGCACCTGCTACAACCTTACTTTACCCGCTTCCACTCCAATTTAAATTCCTAGTTTGTAGACATTCCACTCTTGATTTATTTAGGCAAAAATTATTTCCCAAAGAAAAAAAACCCCTACAAAACTCAAACAACTTATGTTACACAGACTGTTTCCTATATCTGACAAAAGTGTGGTACTTCTTGATGAACACACCCACATGTAAACCAGGTTTTCGCTTGCATGTGTCGCATATAAATCTTGTCTACTCTCTGCCTCAAAGACTCAAAGAATTATCATCACCACTACCCGAGTCTCTGTCATAATCATCATATTCATCATCATCATCACCACCATTGCTGTTGTTGTCAACATCATTACAAGCATTGTTATCAGGCCTAGGTCCTTAAGATGAATTTTGACAGGCAGTTTGCAGACACACTTCACGCTTACTGTTACTGGCAAAGAAGTCGACGGGTTTGGAATTACAGTTCTACATCTTTTCCACTAAGAAGAAGGAACATATCCAAAACACTTCTCTTCATGTTCAAATTCCAGCACGTGATCATGTTTCAAATCTAATTCACAAAACTATTTATCAAGAACAAGCGGGAATTCTTCAGATTAATTTATATCCCCTGCTAAGTTAGATGTTTCTGATTCATCCAAACTGAGACAGTGGCAGCGTAGCAAGGAATGCACAGTTGTGAGCTTGCATTCGGGAGATAGAGGGTTCGAACCTCACCTTTGGCAGCCCTGAAGATGGTTTCTCATTTTCACACGGCTGTGGCTGTACCTTAATTACGGCCATGGTCAGATCCTTCCCCCTCTTAGCCTTTTCCTGTCTCATCGTTGCCATAAGACCTATCTGTCCCAGTACGACGTAAAGCAAATTGAAAACCAAAAAATTCTCCCAAGCTCCTACTCATGTTTGGGCTGGAGGATACAAAATAAAACTCTGTTATCATATGAGATAGTATCAAAACTAGCAGCCTCCGTGGTTCAGGAAGCAGTGCACTGGACTCTCAGTGCTGGGCTCTGTTGTTCAAATCCTGGTCACTCCATGTGAGATTAGTGCTGAACAAAGCAAGGTGCGATGGTTTTTTTTTTTTTTTTTTTTTCAGGTACTCCTCTGGTTTTCCCTGTGATCTTTCATTATAGTAACACTCTCCAATACTATTTCATTTCATCTGTCAGTCATTAATCACTAATCCACAGGAAGCGACAGGTTTCGGCAGCTGAGACAATTCCTATCCTTGCCGCTACATGGGGGCTTCATTCATTCCATTCCTGACTCGGTCCAATGATTGAAAACAGGTCGACGATTTTCATTTTCATAGTGTCAAAACTAACAGCTCAATACACAGTATTTTACGAGGGAATAATTACATCCACCAGCACTTTCCTTAGGTAACAAAATGAGCTAAAATGAGTTATCTTAACTCAAAAGAAATATTTTTCAGGAAAACTAAAGATAACACATCTGCGGCCCCATCTGTATGTTGAGAGGGTACAGCAGATGAGAGCAGAATGCACATTAAAACCTTGCTTGCGTAATGTTAACTTAGGAGCTGTCACAATGGTAAGGGCCTGTCAACACGTTGTTGACATAGGAGCAGAAACGGTTTAAAGTTAGACGCACATAGGTGAAACTCACATAGGGACTTTGGTGCCAATCGGTAGCTAGCTTCAAGTAGTACTTGAATCCCTTGTTAGATTACACTAGTAGTCGTCATCACATACGGAGATAATTGTAACTAACCTCCATGGATGGCAGGCGAGTGAGCATGAAATGGGAGATTTGTATAAAAAAGAGTCTATTATTGATTGAGTACTTGAAAGATAAGTTTCAATTTATGAATCTTCCTGGGAATGAATTAGTTTTGCAGTTCTGAATCCGACTGATAAATCGATTAATTTTGATTGAATTTGCGGACATCAATTGAAGTGATAGTGTAGTTCTCATGGTACTGTTCCCATTCCACCTGCTTTTTGAAACTGTAAGATGGAGCAAACTTGTCCACAAATGTTCATGTGGCATATAATCTGTTACTTAGATATTGATGTGATAGGGCCTATCCTTTATCTTAATGAAACATTGCATCCGAAAATAAGAGCTTTATGTTAAAGTTTCAGTTATTCCATTTAAAGTATGGCTACATATTAGCAAAACAGTAATTACATAACTTCTATATATTCTACATATTCAGCTGGACATTTACGATGATGATGAAAATGATAATGAGGTAGGGAGAGGGTGAAACCCAGTGCTAGCACATAGCGTACTCCTGTCGAAAAACACCAAGGGGTCTGCTCAAGGCTTAACATTGCCGTTCAATGGCCGAATCGCCAACAACAGTGTCCAGTGACCTCGCTCCATACAAACACTGCAGAGCGGTTTGAAATCGAACCCAGACTTTTGGGACGCAATCTGGTGAATTGGAATTGTATACCATGCTGGCCAACATTCCAATACCAAACATTTTTTGCACTAATGGGACTCAACCAGCTAACCACGGTGTCAGATCATACAGACTAGAGACCTCGACGAACAGGCCACCAGGAACCGTTAGAAGATAATTGATATGATATTAATTTATAAAATATCTACTCCTGCAGGGCACAGTGAGGAGAAAATGACCAACTTCACCACACTTTCCGTGCCTGTGTGCCGCTGTTAGCAATACTACTACCACAAACTTTCAAATTCAGTTGTACAAATTGAATCGGTTGTTGCCTTAATGCTGGTTCCTTCTACAGACAATAGATTTCATTACCTTCCTTTAGTAATTTGTGGTGCTTCCTAGGGGCAATGTTTCATAAGCACGTGCGCTCAGCTAGTTCTGACGTGACTGTTGACGAATTTCAAGTGATTTTTCTAGAATTTGTATACAAAATGTTACAACTATGGAGCAAAAACAGACAGAACTGAGATTATTTTCCTGAGAGTATAAATCATACCTGTACAGTGGAGTGAAGTGTGGACACATGGTGTCATGAGTTCTACACAATCCCCTCAACAATCAAGGTTGTGCAGAACAGCGACAACACTGTCAAATGTAGCAGATTTTGGGTTTAGCAGTGCACCAGGGAACATACAGCAAATTTGACTGCTGGACTCTGCTCGATGTGAAGTGACATGTGATATCACGGGGCACAAACCTGCTGTGCTCAGGAAGCAATAACTTTCCCAGAAATCTGGGGCTCCATTTTCCTCTCAGTGAGAGGGCAGTGTAGCTGCGAGTGAGTTGTGCTAGAGTTTGACCATCCCTTCGGTCCGCTCCCTAAGGTACTGGACTACACCTACGTCAGTTAGCTCCGTACGATGCCCCGTGATGACATCGTGTACCTCGAACAGAGGTACCTGGTCTACCGACTTCTTTCCTATCACTACCACAAATGGGTATCCAGTCCGTCGGGCAGCAAAAAGGCGTTTACCTATCGTCATCTGAACTCTGTCGTCTATGATCACGTCGTTGCGAAAGGTCTCGATGGAGTTGAGTGTGTCGTACAGTTGTTCTGCAAAGGCCGAAGCCACACTCTCCTTGCTCCCATCCTGAAAAAGACATAGATACATGTAATGGATTCTGATGTAGCAGGCTCATCTACATGTGTTGTAACATACAAGTTCCGAGTAGATATCTGCCTGTGTTTCTGCATACCAATCTCGAGAACCATCAAAGAGATTTTTGATGCAATTTTCACTCTTCCACAGAGTATTTATCAATGAAGGTTTACATATATTAAACACTAACACATTGCAGACTGGGTGCCCTTCACACCATGCACAAGCCCTGTTCCTGGCCGTTTTTAACTATCTCCACAGTCGAGTGCATGCATACAAATACACTGTCAGAACTTCACTAATTTTTGAAGGATAACTGTGTTTCTTTCTGGAGACCTTCCTGAATAGTCCTAGTAGTTACTCTTTTCTGGTGCGATAATCTGAATAGCAGAAATATTTGGGGATCTATTAACCAGTAATCTTTCAGACATGACTTCTTCACCTGCCCTGTCAATATACATAAAGAAAGAAAAAAACCATTAATTTCCCTGCTAGTGACAGTCTGTTTCAGTGTTTTAGGAGATATGTTATGAGGATGTGACTGTGAATTCTGCTGATAGTATTAGTTTGTCTGCTCAGCTTCATACTCAAAATATCCTCGCCAAACAGAAATTCTGCTACTTGACCTATATTTTCAGGTTCATTAGGCTATACCCTTATACCAGGAATGCCTTCAAAATCTTCTAGCCTGCGTGCACTATTATGCATAAGCCATTTGTCAGAAAACAATTATTTACAGTACAAGTCCGCTATAACGAGTGCGGCATACAACGAGAACCCTGTTATAACGACTGTTTTTGTTTGTTTTCGGATACAGCAACAGCCACATCACTGACGCATCCGTAATTACAACCAATTAAGCTTGCGCAATTTCTCCCATTACTGATATTTATGCATCCCAGCGATTATGTTGCAGGAGATTGATCACCTTCGGTATAGTTTCCTCGCTATGTCTACTAGCTAACTCTCTCGTTGACATTCAATGGCCAAGTCAGTGTCGATTAGTAATACCCGTTGACTGCTGTTCCATAAATAAAATTTGAAATGAAAAAGAACATGTTTCCATAATAAATGTGTAAATAACGTGTCTGATAACAGTTATTAACTCATTAAAAATAAAGGTTGAGTAAACGATCGCTTAATTTTAATGATACATACTGCAATTAAGAAGGAATGGGATATAACCCAAGATATAGCACACCACTGATTTCAGATGATAGTTTATGTTTTCTTGCGTCTCATAAAATTTCGGAAAGGCTATTTCCATGTAAATTTTTAGCGAGGAGGTTATCGTTTTTCTACATGTGCTTGGCATATGCTTTCATGATACATATACGGTTAGGTTAGGTGATGCCATTTGAAGAAGAAAACTGAAATGTTTGTCACAGAAGCCTCTGGAGTGATACTATAACTTTTTCAGAATGAAATAAAATGTACACTTTCACGTAGTATAGGATTTTGAAAAATAACAAACAAATAAGCCGTCATGTGGATGTCATCCATGAAAACGCAGGTTTTGAACAAACTTGATCACCGTTTCATACCAATTTTAATGTGTATGGGGTTTTTGCCAAATTTTACAAAAATCTGATGTAACAACAATTTGGATATCATCCACGAAAACGCAGGTTTTGAACAAACTTGATCACCGTTTCATACCAATTTTAATGTGTATGGGGTTTTTGCCAAATTGTACAAAAATCTGATGTAACAACAATTCGTTATAGTGAGTAAATTTCTTGCCATTATGAATTCTCACTATAACGGACTTCTACTGTACATTATCACACTATTTACACTCGAAACACAATTATCAAATTTGTTTTGTACCACAGCTGTTCCACACCATGAAGATCCTCAAAATCACTTGAAACATTTTCACTATAACATATTTCATCATCGAGCTCTAAATACTCACTATCATTTGGACATTCTGAACCTGTATCAGAACATGATTCACAAATAATTTTATCCCTGTTTAAAATGCGCCTGATTCCTGGGTGCCACCATCTTGCTGACTGCATGGTCCTCTAAACTTTGTTAATGTGTTGTCAAAAAATTCAAAGAAAAACTATAGAATGATGAATAATTCCAAGGAAATGTAACTATCAACTGTACAAAACCATCCACTACAGATTTATATCCCCCATGATCTGGTATAACACAAAAGATAGCACTAAAGTTCAGTCTGCAGCTAACACGAGGTAACTTGGGATCCGTCCGCGATGCTCGGGCAGGTACACAAGAGTTTTTTCGGGACCAGTACGCATTGTGTTAATCTACAATATAAGGTATCAAAGCAGCAGTGATGTTAGTGAAAAAAATAAAAGAAAACAGCCATTTGAGCAGTTCCTTGACTCAGGCAGCCTAAATAATGTAATACATCGCAAGAATATTCTGCAGACCAACTGTATTGGAGGCACAGCCACAAGGTTTGTAGTGTAGACTAGGCCAGGTCACAAAATAAAAAATATATTCACTTCTGTCTTCCATATTTGTTACACTGTTCAATAACTGTCTATCTTTGAACCTTTTTCAGACATGCCAACTTAAAAGAGTAAAAAAAATCAAGAGAAATTTGGCAGCGAATCGCGACATATTACAACATAACTGATGGCAGAACATCTACTGATTCATTATAATTCAATACATTAACAATTCTATTTGGCCTAGATATACTGTATATATTACTCATCATTTATATGTGAATACTAAATACTGAACATACCTGAACTGTAGGAACACATGACTTCTCATCCTTCAACATGGTGATCACATTACGCCTAATTGTTGTTCAACACACCCGGAGCTGACTTAGCCCTCTTCAGAAACTCGGAACTAAAGTTTTACTCAAAGCACTTGCCTTGCTGAACTGATATCAAGGTTAAACGTTTCTCCAAAGTTTGTTCAGACAGCAGGGATCGGTACTGTGTTTTTGTCTTTGTGACTCTGCTAAAAATCCTTGCACATTCTGCATTGCTATGTGGAATTGATAAAATAGCAAGCATTACCTTAGAGAGTCTGTCATATTTAAGTACATCATCAGCTGATTTCATCTGACCTACCAATGCCCATTGAACATCAATTCTTCCTTTTGCCAGGTCTGTTTCTTCGAGCTGAAAGTTACAGAACTGGGAGTGCAGAATATCAGTTTCTTTATCTAAATGTTCCATTTCACTAGTGAGAATGTTCGGAAATTTGTTAATGAAAAATCTAAGGCTAGAAAATGATGCCTTACTTATAGCAGAAATATCTGCAACGTCTGCATTAATTAAAACTTCATCTTTCAATGGAAATTTGTGTACCATGTAGTCACATGATGAAGAGAAACACTTTCTAACAGACTTAAAGAATATGTACTTTTCCTCAGACTTCAAGGTGTTCACTAAAACAAACACAGAGTTCCCTATCATCAGATCACAAACATCCTTTTGATTTGCTGGAGTATGATAATCTACATCAAGGAGAGAGGAGGAGCTTTTAATAACGTGTGGTTTCACAAACCTTGCCATCACATTCTTCAATAGTTCCTCTACAACTGACCTCAACAAGTGGATGTGCGGCATACTTGACTGAAGAGCTACGTTTGGATGCTCAAAGATATCCATAAAACGTGAGAGAAAAAGGCAAAACAATTTATGTAAATTTAATGAAAGGAACATGAACAGTCGTTCTTTACGTGACAATGCATGGCTCTTAGTGTCATCAATAGTTTCATTTTTTAAAACTCAAACTGATGACTGGGTTTTCCTCTTAACTGAGGAGCATGGTGAAATGTTATGACAATCCTTCACCTTTTCAGACAAACAAGACACATCTGCGCTTAAACTGTGCTTAGGAATTTTTCTAAGTCTTCAAAGTTCCCATCTGAGAATCCTTACTCACAGTTCGCTGCTGAATAAAGTAACCAAAGGGTCCCACTGCAGCAAAATCCTATTTAAACACCTTCTTAGTGATAACCATCGAGTAGGCACATGCTTCAGAATTTTCCTGATCTCTGTGTTGTGCAAAATCTGAAATACAGTACTCTGAACTTTCCTTTCCTCTTTGCACTACTTTCCAGATAATAAAATATATCAATTATACTTGCATCTACATTTACGGGCAAGCATGCCACACCCTTCTCTGCAGCAAGATGATTAGGTGACAAGAGAAGCCTACGATGATTATGTTACTACTTTCCCACATCCTGCCGCACCATTCTTTAATCCTACCATTACTGGAGCATTATCAGCACCAAGAGCTAGGCAGTTTTTTAATGGCGTGCAGAATTCCCGAAAAGTTGAGAGCAAAAGATTGGCAATGTTAGCTCCATTACCATCCTCTTCTAAATTAGGCACGGAGAGTAGACAACTTTGAATTTCATTGAGTTCGGGCCTAAAAAATGTTACAACAATGGGATATATTTTCAAGTCGCTTTTATTGCTGCCATCAGTAACAACAGAAAATGCATTCACCTGCAAATGTGATACAATTTTCGCCCTTTATTCAATGCACATTTCTGTAATGATAGCCGCTGTTTTTGTTCTAGCATGCCCGTATCATTTAGTGATTTCCGAATCAGGAAACATTTTGCGAAACAAAGGTCCCGCGTGATCGGCACAATTTACAGGCAGGTTATGTTCTACGATAAATGATGTAAATAATGCCTCGGCATTCATCCCAGGATTTACATCTTTGTTTTTACATGAAAAGTTCAGTTTCTGGTTTCTTTCTACACAATGGACACTCTACTTATGTTTTTCTGTTTGCATTTGCTTGAGTATATCGCACTTCCCGCCATGCACAACTGAAAAATCACACCTACATATATATAGTACAGAATGTGAATGTTGGTCCCTTCCTGGATTCACTGAAACATGTAAACTCTTCCCTATAAGCACTTTTGAACACTGCATTATATTTCTGTTTTGAGATTTTGGCCAAAACAAAACGCTGCACCTGCGTAGCAGCACATTCGGACCACCTGCTGCCAATGTTGTTCAGTTGAGCATTGTGTGTGTGTTGTGCAAGATCTGTTTGACACAGTCCATGTTTAGTGCATTGGTTCTGAACTGCGAACAGGGACTTGAATGATCAAAAGATCAACGTACAGTTTTGTTTTAAGCTTGGCAAAACACCGAAAGAAACGCATGCGATGCTGGTACGTGTTTTGAAGATCAAGCACTGTCCTTGAAGTGTGCGTACGAGTGGTTCGCCCGTTTTCGACGAGGCCGTGAGAAGATTTCTGATAACCCCCGTAGCGGTAGACCGGCGACTGCCGTCAGTGACGAAAACACTGAGAAGGTGAGGACATTAATCACGAACAATCGGCGATTAACTGTGCGCATGATAGCAGATGAACTGCAGATTAACCGTAAATTCGCGAGACAAATCGTTATCCAGAAGTTAGGGAAGAGGAAAACGTGTTCTCGTCTTGTGCCACATCACTTGACTGACAATCAGAAGCAGGCACGTATACAGGCTTCATAGGATTTTGTTGAAACGGTGGATGCAACACCAAATTTCATGAACTGTATTGTCACCGAGGATGAAACCTGGTGTCTCAGGTACGACCCTGAAACAAAACGGCAAAGCATGGAATGGCATTCCCCGGGATCCCCTCATTGGCAAAAGGTCAAAGCCGAAAGGTCACGCATCAAACTCGCTTCGAAAGGAAAGAGATTTGACGATATTCCTGACATCCAACGAAACGTGATGAGGCTTTTGAACACCATCCAAAAGGAAGTCTTCTTGCAAAGTTTCCAGGACATGTATCGCCGATCTCAGCAGTGCATAGTTATGGGAGGGGACTATCTCGAAGGACAATAAGGTCACTGTCGTGCATTGTTCATCTATGCTGATAGTACAGGACTATTCACTGAACTTTATTCTCACAGGTTGTATTAACCCTTTCTGGGTCACTGCGCAATATATTGCGTTTCGAACTTCTGAGCATCATATCTTCGCTTCTCTTTGACCTTCAGCAATGACTGAAGAAGTTGTTGTATCAGCCATCTATCGGCTATATTACTGAAGCTTGCGCTAATTTTTATTCTCTTTGGGAGCACTGTTAACTTTAATTTTCCATGTGAATGTCTACCACACTTATGAGTCAATGCAATCTGATAAACATGGCTGCTCACAGGCATGCGGAAGTTATGAAATGTGATGAAAAAGTGTTTGAAAAATGAATGAATGATGAAAGTGAGGGTTCAGATTTGTGTGAAAGTGATTTAGAAAGTGTTGACAATATTGTACCCGAAGTTTCAACAGTCGACGATGAAGGTGTAAGTGACAATGATGAAGAATTACAACCAGCTACCGCGAAGAGGTAGAAACAAAATGTATCAACTGATCACCGGGTCTGGGAAAAAGAAACGGGTAATAATAAATGTTTACCTACTGATTTCGGCTATAAGCCTGATCTAGCCGGAATCCTGGACCAATCTTTGACTGAAAACTCCCCAGAACTGGACATTTTCAAAAGAATTTTTCCGCATACCTTAGTGGAAAAAATAGTCATAGAAATGAACTTGTATCACGCGCAATACGTAGAGAATCATTTGGTCATTTCTACCACATCCCGAGCGTCAAAATGGACCGATATTACTGTTGAAGAAATTTATTTATTTTTAGCAATAAGTATGCTAATGGGTCATGTAAACAAACATAGCTCCAGAAGAATATTGATTTGTCCCCAGCCCCATGCTTTGAGGAATATCATACAAAAAAATTTTAAGCAGGTAAATTGTGTGATATTTTTGTTTTTCATTTCAGTCATCTGTATTTTATCCATTTTTGTGAATAGAATGTCCAATGAGTGTGTTTTGCTATTTATAGAGAGATTTATTTATGTGCCTGTAAAAACCTAAATTGTGGGGTATGTGAGCGTTTAGAAAACCTGACCTTGAAAGGGTTAAGACACAACACGAGCACTTCTGCAGGTCCTGGCCCGGGTAGACAACTATGGCATGCTACTTCTAAGGTTAGGTTACTCGCTTAACTTGCTTGCAAAGAGAATGACTGTATTATAGACCAAAGAGGAGCACATGACTGGCCACCGTGCCCCGTACTGCCATCCGAACTACTATCGACCAGCCATACTCAGCCATATATCGATAGAAGAAGGAAATCCACGGGAGTTTAAAATAACACGAAAATTACTGATACTGCTCTGAAAATCGGGAGATCGGGAGGAACAATGAAAAATAGGGAGTCTCCCGCTTCCTACCTTGTGGAAAATTGTTGTAGTGAAGGTAATTCCTACAAAAAGCACCTTAACAAAGTTTACTGCCAAGTCTTTCAGACCTATCTTCCTTCTGTCAGTTCTAGAGATAATAATTAAAAATAGGAGAGGATTTCCACCAATCAATACTTATTTATTGCATACATTAAACTACAGGACCGGTTTCGACCTCATATTCAAGGTCATCTTCAGCTGAACCATATATACATATTAATATAATGAAGTTTTGATTAAGATTGTGGTGTTGAAGGAATGCCATATGATGATGATGTACATTTAGTTACATACAAATGGGGCACGTCTTAGCGTGAGCTGGCGTATATGTCATTCTGTGCAATATTGCAACTGTATGTCTAAAATGTTGAAGGTCTTAAAACTAGTGTATAAAACACGTCTTTTCCTAAACTAACTTATATATATGTACAAGATAAAAACAATACATAAAAACACTTCATGTACATGAACATTCGTTCTTGCTTGGTGGTCAATACATGGACTAACTTCCGTATTTAAGTCTTATTCACAGTTGTGCACTTCAGCTGCTATTCTTAGAGTTTGTAAAATTGCATGGATAAAAGTTTTGTCTTCCTGTGCGTATGTGAGATAAAACACTTTCAATTTAAAAAGGGTGCCAAATGTATGGATGAAATTCAAGTAAAATATGTTCAGCTCTGCTGTGTGTGTTGTCCTTTTATAAGAACCAATTCATGTTTTCTTATTGGCGTCCGTAAATTTGGGTGACATTGGTTTCAAAGTAGTGGCTCCTTTCCCATTTGTAGCTGTGCAATGATGTTATGTTAATCTGTGGAAGATAAGATTGAGTTATAAGTGATATTGTGCGGAGGAATGTCTAAGGGTTATGTGTGTGAATTGGAATATGTACTTACTGTTGTTGGTGTAGCTGAGTTGTGTTTGACATGCGAGCTTGTAATGTACTACTTCGTGTTCTTCTTGGGCTTATGCTAGCTGCTGTGAGGGGAAGGAAAGGAGGGGTAGGGAGAGTTGTTGTTGTAGGGGTAGGGATGGAGCTGGGTGTGTTGTTTGGTGTTTATCTGTTGCTTGTTGCATTCTGTTTATCGATTAACTTAAGGTAAGGGTTTTTTAAGGCGGGGATAACTGTATTGAAGATGATGTTAGTTTTTTCTGTGATTTCATTTATGTTGTAATTTGGATTGGTGTACTGATCCAAAGTGATGTAGAATTCTTCTGTTATGTTGAGCAGGGGGCCTTTGGGGTTTATGTTTAGGATTTGCATATCGTTATCGATGTTTGTGAAACTGTGTTTATAGTCTGCGACATGTTGTCCTATTGAGGAAAAATGATTGTGTTTCACTGCATTTACGTGTTCGTTATATCGGGTTAGGAAGTTTCTACCGGTACGTCCGATATAGCTGGTCTCGCAGTTATTACATTTGATGCGGTATACCCCTGAGTGGTTGTATTTGTTGTTGCTGTTGATTGTCCTGACATTGTGTATGATGTTGGTACTATTGTGTGTAGTTCTGAATGCTATTCTTAGGTTATGTTTTTTAAAAATGTTAGTTATGGGGTATATGTGTACATTGTTGAAAGTGAATAGTGCATAGTCTTTCTTGGGTTCGTTTACTTTTGTTAGTTTGGTTTTGGGTTGGGATTTTATTTTGTGAATGATTTTGTTAACCATGTCTTTCTTGAATCCATTGTTTTTAGCTATGTCATGAATTAATTGTAATTCTTTGTTTAGATCTTCTTTTGTTAACAGTATATTGAATGCTCTGTGTATCATGCTATAGTAGGCTGCTCTTTTGTGTATGTTGGGGTGAACGGAATCCATTTTAATTGTATTTGAGGTATGCGTGGGTTTTCTGTATATTCTGTAAGAAAGGTGGTCATCATGTCTAGTTGTCATTATGTCCAGGTAGTTCAGTTTGTGATTGTTTTCGGATTCCATGGTAAATTTTATATGGGTATCTATTGTATTGAGTTTATCTAATATATCAGTTTCATTTGTGGACCTATTGTCGAGGATGATAAAGATATCATCAACAAATCTACACCAAAAAAATATATGGTCTATTTTGTTGATGAATGTGTGCTCTAAATAGTCTATGTAAATTTCGGCAATTATACCAGAAGCGGGAGATCCCATTGGTAAACCCTGTTGCTGATAGATAGTATCATGGAATTTAAAGTAGTTGTTACTAATGGCAAAATTAAGTAATTTAATGAACTCTTCTATTTCCAAAGTGCTTAGATTGCTATGACTTTTTAGGTTAGATTCAATGATTTCTATTGTTCATTTTGTGGGAATATTTGGGTACATGTTTATTATGTCAAATGATGCGAGTTTATGATATGGTTCAATCTTTAATCCTTTTGTCCTATTACGATATCTAGAGATAACAGTCGACAGTATTATGTACCACATGCATCGTCACAGCCTGTTATCCCAATTTCAGTATGGCTTACCCCATGAAAATCTACTGAAGATGCTGTTCTCTATGCGACTGAATGCATTAAGAACATCCTCTCAAGGCGAAAAATAGGCATTATCTTTGGAGATAACTGGTGTGTTTGATAACGCCTGGCGGCCGACAACTAAAGGAATAGTAATGCCCACATAATCTGTACAAAATCACTCAAGTGTACTACAGCAGCAGAAAAGTGAACCCTCAAGCCAGAACAGCAATTTCAACTAAATACATCAACAGAGGATGCCTCTAGGGTCTACCTGCAGCCCAGGATTTTGGAATATCTTGTATGACCACATCCTCAAAGAACATCTTCACATTGGCTGCAAGATTGCTGCTTATGCTGACAACGCCCTTTTGTTCATTGAAGCTGACAATGATGCTGACTTACGCACTCAAGCGAACTGGGGCTTCAAAAGCAAGCTGCGATTTAATCCACTCAAAACTAGGGCCATGGCTGTCATGTTAAGAAGAACAATGTGATAAAGCCACAACTCAAGATGAACAGGCAGGAAATCTCACTAGAAGATCAACTTTCATATCTGGGAGTCCTACTGGACAAACATTTAATGTTCAGACCACGTTTCAATAAACCAAAGCTTAACTCACATAAATTTCTTCAGATCATTGCTACTGCAATGGGGACTAAATTCAGAAGTACTCCGCATTATATACTACACAGCCTTTGTTCCACTAATAGTGTATTGAGCTTCATCATTTCATTCTACATTCGAAAAGCAGTGGGCTAAGGAAAAACTTCTGCAGATTCAGAGGAGAATCACTCTTTGAATTTCTCGTGCCTATCGCACAGTATCTACATAAGCACCATTTGTCATCACTGGAATAGAGCCCCTGTACTTATCTACCATCCGAATGGCCGAACTCACGTTAATGAAGAAAAACATATCTCCTGCATCAATTTCGAAACCACAGTGGAGAAGAACTGTCACTTCCTGGAATTCGGTCACCCAAGTATCCTCAAGACTTATGTCTGCAAGAGCTGCTCACTCAATCATGACTACATTTACACGGACGGCTCTCGCACACCTAATATTGCTGAATCTGACAAGGTGGGATGTGCATTCTTCGTCTACGAGATCAACAACAAAGTTTTTTCAGCCCACTATAAATTGCCATCCAGCTGCTCAGTATTTCAAGCAGACCTATAGGCACCGTGCGCGTCGCTCTAGCGGCCGGGCAGGAAACAACACGTGAGGCAGACTCCAAACTCGCAGTAGCTGTTCTGTTATGACTGAGCGTGTAGTCACTCAGATGATAATGGCAGAGAATAGCAGATCAAGTAAACGCAATTATTGTGTTGTCAGATGATCCAATACTTACGCAAATACGGCAAGTGAAGTACAAATTTATTGTTTTCCAAAACGAGCGATAGATGTGGACCGAAGGAGACGATGCATAATACAAGGAGTTAACCGAACGAAGTAAGTAGGCGTACACATACGTACTGCACATGTTTGTAATAAGTTCAGTTGATCCGATTTAATTGAATTTTTAGCACTGATGGATCACTTTGGCAACCTCAAAAATATGTAGTGCACATTTTATCGGAAACAAAAGATCTGGACACCCACTAAGTCCAGCCTATGTTCCGACAATATTTCCGGATGAATCCAAGAAGAGGAATGTGTCGCCGGGACCCAGCTTACAGCGCTTTCACTGACAACTCAAGCGATTAAAAAAGGAAGAATCAGACGGAAAATTTTCAAGTACAGTTTGCCCAAGTAACATAACCAAGGATGCATCTGTGGGAACAGATGCATCTGAATTTCATTGTTCAGACTTCATGTTTTCTTGTTCAAAAAATGAAACCGACGTAAATACACAAGCATGTATTCCACTTAATTTAAGTCTGGGAGGGGACATTACGAAACATGATAAAATGTGTGGAACGGAAGACGATCATGCAGACATCAAGGGTCCAGGTTTCCAAGGCTACAGTTCCATAAGGAACAATACACAAATGCGTGATTTAACAGGTGTGAACTTCAACATCTTTGCCTTGCGTTATTACCAAACTGTAATGTTTCGAAATTATGTAAAGAAACCAGATTATTCATTTTCCTAATGAAAATGAAAATCGGACTGTCCTATTCTGCTTTGAGAGTGTTCACAAGACAACAATTTCACGTATTTTTACGACCGTGCTTATGCAACTTGCACTGCGTACGAAACATTTCATATTCTGGCCTAGTAAGGAAAGTGTTCAAGATACAATGTCTCCAGCATTTAAAAGAAATTACGGTAATTGTCGAGTCATTATTGACTGCACGGAATTTAGAGTTGAACAGCCTCCCCAAGTAGATCAAGAGATTGTATTTCTATTCTCAATACAAGGGTAGATACACTGCAAAAGTTTTAATTGCAATCACGCCTAATGGTATGATCGCTTTAAATCTAAGTGTTACGGTGGAAGAGCTAGCGACTCATTCACAGCAACCGTCAGTGGTTTACTTTCCTTCAACCTGGCGATGAGGTCATGGCTGATAAAGGATTTAGGCATCAGAACTAACTTATCTGGCCGCGGTATCATAATCGTGACACCACCGTTCTTACATGACGGGAGATTAATAGCTGAGGAAGTTGAGAGTACTTACAATATTGCGAGTGTTAGAATTCACGTAGAAAGGTGTATTCAAAGAATCAAAATATACAATATATTACAGAAATTGCCAACAGAACTTTTTCCACACGTGGATGACATCGTCTGTGTGTTGCGTGTTAACGAATTTGCAACCTCATCAAATAACACGAACAACAAATGAACTTCCATAGCATTCTATTGCTTCACTTTCCATTTCACTTCCGTAAGAATGTTCAAAGCAGCTCCCCCAATTGGAGATTCATTTACAAATGCGAGAGCCTAGTTTTGATCCGATTTGCTTTCGTGCTAGCAGATTTTTTTTTCTTGAAACCATCGAGGGCTTCCCGACTGAGATAGTGTCCAAGGAGATTTTTATTATATGATCTGTATCAACCTGCACTTTGCTGGTAAAAAAAACATTTCGTTACTCACAGTGCGAAAGGTGTATTTGTCTGGCAAGCGCACGTCGTTAGAGACTTGTAAATGTAATAGCTGTGTCACAATTTCCTCACATTCTTCTCTCTCCACATCATTCACTACACTGTCTATCAATAAGGTGACTACGGCCCTGCACGGTTGTTTGATTTCAGTACTTGCTTCTGCTCAATGCTTTGTACGAAGACTGCAAGGGATGTGTTTTAAAATATCCTCAGTTAATTCGAAGGGGGAACGAGATGTCCTCAAAGTCTTTTTACCAAACAGTTCTTCACGCGTTTGCCTTTTCTATATTTTTCTGTTGACATTGTTTTCGGACTCGGTTTTCCCCACTGTTGCGGACGGTCTGTTTTGGAAACAACACTTTCATTATTTATATAACACACTACCGCAGCTGCGCATTTGCAAGTTCTTCTGGCGCCGACAGGACAGGAACATTCGCTGGTAGAGACATTACGATTCTGGTCAACCTGAACACAAAATAAAAATGCGTACAACTTAGCAAACATGCATCAATTAGTCCTTACTAAATAAACTATATAAATTTTTACCTAACTACACCTTGCCTACCTCAAGTTTCACGATATAAGGCGGCAAATTGCCAGATGTTTGTCGGGTGACTTTTCCTGTGATCTATCCGAAACCATTCGAAATTAACTCTTCAACGCTGTTCACGTGGCCGCTGACAACAAGGTTTCTTCCTTTATTGCATGATGATTCACTTAGATCTCCGAATTGAATCGCTTTAAACCCACAACTTGTTCGAATGTTACACACGTTGTACTGAGACTCTCGCACTGCGCCTCACCTCTTGTTTCAGAACGGGCCACTATGTAGCGCTAGTAGTAGCATTTCGATCTATCTGCACGGTGCCTATAGGCCATCAAGTCTGCTGTGGAGTGGTGTGATAAGAAATGACTCGCAGGATGCATTGAGCACAGTCAACGACAAGTACAATGTCACCCAATAGCTGCTACTATAAGATCTACAACACAGCAATGCCCCCACATCTGTCTTTCCTGGATCCAAGAACACACCGGTTCCCATGGAAATGAAAAGGCACACATCCCCACAAAAGCAGCCTTCCTCATCCGACACAGAAATTACCTACAACAAATCACCAAGCTGTGCAAAAGCCCAAATCAAAACATAGCTAATAAGCCAGTGGAACAACCTCTGGACATCAAGTACAAAGGGATCAGTCACAAGAGAATTATTTTTCCCTAACATATATAGCCAACTCCAGTGCAAAACACTAGTTCCTGAATTCATTCTCACCGAGTTTCTCTCAGGCCATGGAAAGCTTAAGTGCTACTCTAACACTTTAAAATTAATACTACAGCCAAATACAGTATTTGTGCTTTTGTGAATCTTCTCAAACAGTGGACCATTTACTGGTCGACGGTACCATGTTTGGAAGGACAAGATTCGATTCTGAGTGTCACATAAACAACTGTCATGTGGAACTCTTCAACTGTTTAGAAAATCCAAACAGTTCCTTAAATTCATTCTTAGTTTCCTAATTTTGTGTCAAGGACCGATAATTAGTTAACTGATTGAAACTGTAATCCTAATAAGTTTGTTTGTCCAACCCCCATTCTCATTTCTCTACAGGGTCGGGTATGCAGTGAGATGAAACTGCCGTAGCAGTTTTTTATGACCAGATGCCCTTCTTGACATACATCCACCTCACCAGAGGAGTTAATGAGATGAAATGAATGATGTGATATATGATAGTAAGAAACCATGTGACCATGCCGCGGTGGGGAGGCTTGTGTGTCCCAATGATGCAGATAGCCGAGCCGCAGGTGCAACCATATCGGATGGGTATCTGTTGAGAGACCAGACTAACGAATGGTTCATCGAAAGGGGGGTAGCAGCCTTTCGGTAGTTGCAAGGGCGGCAGTCTAGATGATTGACTGATACGGCCTTGTAATAATACTCAACATGGCTTAGCTGTGTTGATACTGCTACACGGCTGAAAGCAACGGGAAACTACAGCCGTAACCACCTCCCGAGGACATGCAGCTCTCTCTGTATGAAAGATGTACTGATGATGGCTTCCTCCCGGGTAAAATATTCCGGAGGTAAACTAGTCCCCCATTCGGATCTCCGGGTGGGGACTACACGAGAGGGGGCGATCATCAGGAAGATGGATACTGACATTCTGCGAGTCGAAGCGTGGAATGTTAGAAGTTTGAATCGTTGTGGTAGGTTAGAGAATCTGAAAAGGGAGATGGATAGGCTAAAGTTAGATGTAGTTGGTATAAGTGAAGTACGTTGGCAGGAAGAACAGGATTTTTGGTCAGGCGAGTACCGAATTATCAACACGAAATCAAACAGGGGTAATGCAGGAGTTGGTTTAATAATGAATAAGAAAATAGGGCAGCGGATAAGCTACTACAACCAGCATAGTGAAAGAATTATTGTTGCCAAGATAGACACCAAACCAATGCCCACCACAATAGTGCAGGTCTATATGCCTACTAGTTCAGCGGATGATGAAGAAATTGAAAGAATATATGAGGAGATAGAAGATTTAATACAATATGTCAAAGGTGACGAGAATCTAATTGTGATGGGAGACTGGAACGCAGTGGTAGGCCAAGGAAGAGAAGGTAGCACAGTAGGAGAATTTGGATTGGGACAAAGGAACAAAAGAGGAAGTCGGCTGGTTGAATTCTGCACTGACCATAATTTAGTCCTCGCCAATACTTGGTTCAAACACCACAAACGACGGCTGTATACGTGGACGAGACCTGGAGACACTGGAAGGTATCAAATAGACTTCATTATGATTAGGCAGAGATTCAGAAACCAGGTGTTGGATTGCAAAACTTTCCCAGGAGCAGACATGGACTCTGACCACAACTTGTTGGTCATGAAATGCCATCTGAAGTTGAAGAAATTGAAGAAAGGAAAGAATGCAAAAAGATGGGATCTAGACAAGTTGAAAGAAAAGAGTGTGATGGATTGTTTCAAGGAACATGTTGCACAAGGACTAAATGAAAAGGCCGAAGGAAACACAGTAGAGGAAGAGTGGAGAGTCATGAAAAATGAAGTCAGTAGGGCTGCTGAAGAAATGTTAGGAAGGAAGAAAAGATCAACTAAGAATCAGTGGATAACTCAGGAGATACTAGACCTGATTGATGAACGACGAAAATACAAGAATGCTAGAAATGAAGAGGGCAGAAAAGAATACAGGCGATTAAAGAATGAAGTGGATAGAAAGTGCAAGGTAGCTAAGGAAGAATGGCTGAAGGAGAAGTGCAAGGATGTCGAAGGCTGTATGGTCCTGGGAAAGGTAGATGCTGCATACAGGAAAATCAAGGAAACCTTTGGAGAAAGGAAATCTAGGTGCATGAATATTAAGAGCTCAGATGGAAAGCCACTTCTAGGGAAAGAAGACAAAGCAGAAAGATGGCAGGAGCATATCCAACAGTTGTATCAAGGTAACGATGTAGATAATTTCGTTCTGGAACATGAAGGGGCTGTTGATGCTGATGAAATGGGAGACCCAATTTTGAGGTCAGAGTTTGACAGAGCTGTGAGTGACCTAAATAGGAACAAGGCACCTGGAATTGATGATATTCCCTCTGAATTACTGACTGCCTTAGGAGAAACCAGCATGGTAAGGTTATTTCATTTAGTGTGCAAGATGTATGAGACAGGAGAAGTCCCATCCGATTTTCGGCAGAATGTTGTTATACCTATTCCCAAGAAAGCCGGTGCTGACAGGTGTGAAAACTACCGCACTATTAGTTTAGTATCTCATGCCTGCAAAATTTTAACACGTATTATTTACAGAAGAATGGAAAAACAAGTTGAAGCTGAGTTGGGGGAAGATCAATTTGGCTTCAGAAGAAATGTAGGAACACGTGAAGCAATCCTGACTTTACATCTGATCTTAGAGGATCGAATCAAGAAGGACAAGCCCACGTACATGGCATTCGTAGATCTAGAAAAGGTATTCGATAATGTTGATTGGACCAGGCTATTTATGATTCTGAAGATGATAGGGATCAGATACCGAGAACGAAGAATTATCTACAGTCTGTATAAAAATCAATCTGCAGTGATAAGAATCGAGGGCTTTGAAAAAGAAGCAGCAATCCAGAAAGGAGTGAGGCAAGGCTGCAGTTTGTCCCCTCTCCTTTTCAATGTTTACATAGAACAGGCAGTAAAGGAAATCAAAGAGAAATTTGGAAATGGAATCACAGTCCAAGGAGAGGAAATCAAAACCTTGAGATTTGCAGATGATATTGTTATTTTATCTGAGAATGCAGAAGATCTCGAGAAGTTGCTGAATGGTATGGATGAAGTCTTAGGTAAGGAGTACAAGATGAAAATAAATAAGTCCAAAACAAAAGTAATGGAGTGCAGTCGAACGAAGGCAGGTGATGTAGGAAATATTAGATTAGGAAACGAAGTCTTAAAGGAAGTAGATGAATATTGTTACTTGGGTAGTAAAATAACCAACGATGGCAGAAGTAAGGAGGACATAAAATGCAGACTAGCACAAGCAAGGAAGAGCTTTCTTAAGAAAAGAAATTTGCTCACTTCAAACATTGATATCGGAATTAGAAAGATGTTTTTGAAGACTTTTGTGTGGAGCGTGGCATTGTATGGAAGTGAAACATGGACAATAACTAGCTCAGAAAGAAAGAGAATAGAAGCTTTTGAAATGTGGTGTTACAGAATGCTGAAGGTGAGATGGATAGATCGAATCACGAATGAAGAGATACTGAATCGAATTGGTGAGAGGAGATAGATTTGGCTAAATTTGACGAGAAGAAGAGATAGAATGATAGGACACATCTTAAGACACCCAGGACTTGTTCAGTTGGTTTTTCAAGGAAGTATAGGTGGCAAGAACGGTAGGGGTAGACCAAGGTATGAATATGACAAACAGATTAGAGCAGATGTAGGATGCAATAGTTACGTAGAAATGAAAAGGTTAGCACAGGATAGGGTGGCATGGAGAGCTGCATCAAACCAGTCTATGCACTGATGACTCAAACAACAAGAAGGGAGAGGGTGAAACCTGGTGCCGACACATAGCCTAGGGGTCTGCTCAAGGCTTAACGTCCCCATCCGACGGGCGAATCACCATCAATAGCGTTATATGCCCTCACTCTATATGAGCACTGCTGAAAGGTTTGGAATTTAATCCAGGCTTTTGAAATGCAATCTAGTGATTAGAAACTGTATACCACCATCTCCCCTACCCTGCTGGCCAACATCCTGATGGTGAAAATTTTTCAAACAAAGGGGTTACTGTAGTCACGTCCTAGTTCGTGAACCATGGGCAACGGCTGAGTGGCCTAGTAAGTGGTCCTGAGAGTCGGGATACCAGTTGCTATGGAATGGGAGTGGGCATCTCGGACATATTCTGAGTCGTGGCCCTCCTTGTGCTCAGGCGGCCAGGACTACACAATTCACCGGTGGTCCATAACCCGTTAAGAGGAGAGATCCTCACTTGGACTATGTGCAAGTAGGGCAGCATCCTGCTTCATGAATTTACCGAGCTCAGAACACTTTAAGCAAGCCTCGGACCTATGGGAGTAATGGAGTCCCACTCCCATTTGACAGGCGAGGGATTCCTTGGAAACAACTTGGCGAACGACATGGAATTCGATGGGGAGCTATCAATATTAATGGGGCTTATGGAAGAAAGAAGGTAGAACTTGCTGAGTCAGCAAAGAGGATGCATCTGGATGTGCTAGGAGTAAGTGATATTCGGGTAAGGGGAGATAAGGAGGAAGAGATAGGGGATTATAAAGTGTACTTGACGGGTGTTAGAAAGGGAAGGGCAGAGTCTGGGGTAGGGCTCTTTATCAGGAATACCATTGCACGCAACATAGTTTCTGTTAGGCACGTAAGTGAGCGAATGATGTGGATAGATTTGTCAGTGGGAGGAATTAGGACAAGAATTGTGTCCGTGTATTCACCATGTGAGGGTGCAGATGAGGATGAAGTTGACAAGTTTTATGAAGCATTGAGTGACATCTTGGTCAGGGTCAACAGCAAGGATAGAATAGTGCTAATGGGCGATTTCAATGCGAGAGTTGGGAATAGAACTGAAGGATACGAAAGGGTGATTGGTAAATGTGGGGAAGATATGGAAGCTAATGGGAATGGGAAGCGTTTGCTGGACTTCTGTGCTAGTATGGGTTTAGCTGTTACAAATACATTCTTCAAGCATAAGGCTATTCACCGCTACACATGGGAGGCTAGGGGTACCAGATCCATAATAGACTATATCTTAACAGACTTTGAATTCAGGAAATCTTTTAGGAATGTACGAGTTTTTCGGGGATTTTTCGATGATACAGACCATTATCTGATCTGTAGTGAACTAAGTATCTCTAGGCCTAGGGTAGAGAAAGTGAAATCTGTCTGCAAACGAATAAGGGTAGAAAATCTCCAGGATGAGGAAATTAGACTGAAGTACATGGATATGATTAGTGAGAAGTTTCGAACAGTAGACAGTAAGCAGGTTCAGGATATAGAAAGTGAATGGGTGGCATACAGGGATGCTGTAGTAGAAACAGCAAGGGAATGCCTAGGAACAACTGTGTGTAAAGATGGGAAAAGGCGAACATCTTGGTGGAATGATGAAGTGAGAGCAGCCTGTAAACGTAAAAAGAAGGCTTATCAGAAATGGCTCCAAACAAGGGCCGAGGCAGACAGGGATTTGTACGTAGATGAAAGAAACAGAGCGAAACAAATAGTTGTTGAATCCAAAAAGAAGTCATGGGAAGATTTTGGTAATAACCTGGAAAGGCTAGGTCAAGCAGCAGGGAAACCTTTCTGGACAGTAATAAAGAATCTTAGGAAGGGAGGGAAAAAGGAAATGAACAGTGTTTTGAGTAATTCAGGTGAACTCATAACAGATCCCAGGCAATCACTGGAGAGGTGGAGGGAATATTTTGAACATCTTCTCAATGTAAAAGGAAATCATCATGGTGGTGTTGCAAGCAGTCAAGCTCATGGGGAGCAGGAAAATGATGTTGGTGAAATTATGCTTGAGGAAGTGGAAAGGATAGTAAATAAACTCCATTGTCATAAGGCAGCGGGAATAGATGAAATTAGACCTGAAATGGTGAAGTATAGTGGGAAGGCAGGGATGAAATGGCTTCATAGAGTAGTAAAATTAGCGTGGAGTGTTGGTAAGGTACCTTCAGATTGGACAAAAGCAGTAATTGCACCTATCTATAAGCAAGGGAACAGGAAGGATTGCAACAACTATCGAGGTATCTCATTGATTAGTATACCAGGCAAAGTATTCACAGGCATCTTGGAAGGGAGGGTGCGATCAGTCGTTGAGAGGAAGTTGGATGAAAACCAGTGTGGTTTCAGACCACAGAGAGGCTGTCAGGATCAGATTTTCAGTATGCGCCAGGTAATTGAAAAATGCTACGAGAAGAATAGGCAGTTGTGTTTATGTTTCGTAGATCTAGAGAAAGCATATGACAGGGTACCGAGGGAAAAGATGTTCGCTATACTGGGGGACTATGGAATTAAAGGTAGATTATTAAAATCAATCAAAGGCATTTATGTTGACAATTGGGCTTCAGTGAGAATTGATGGTAGAATGAGTTCTTGGTTCAGGGTACTTACAGGAGTTAGACAAGGCTGTAATCTTTCACCTTTGCTGTTTGTAGTTTACATGGATCATATGCTGAAAGGTATAAAATGGCAGGGAGGGATTCAGTTAGGTGGAAATGTAGTAAGCAGCCTGGCCTATGCTGACGACTTGGTCTTAATGGCAGGCTGTGCCGAAAGCCTGCAGTCTAACATCTTGGAACTTGAAAATAGGTGCAATGAGTATGATATGAAAATTAGCCTCTCGAAGACTAAATTGATGTCAGTAGGTAAGAAATCCAACAGAATTGAATGTCAGATTGGTGATACAAAGCTAGAACAGGTCGATAATTTCAAGTATTTAGGTTGTGTGTTCTCCCAGGATGGTAATATAGTAAGTGAGATTGAATCAAGCTAATGCAGTGAGCTCGCAGTTGCAATCAGCAGTATTCTGTAAGAAGGAAGTCAGCTCCCAGACAAAACTATCTTTACATCGGTCTGTTTTCAGACCAACTTTGCTTTACGGGAGCGAAAGCTGGGTGGACTTAGGATATCTTATTCATAAGTTAGAAGTAACAGACATGAAAGTAGCAAGAATGATTGCTGGTACAAACAGGTGGGAACAATGGCAGGAGGGTACTCGGAATGAGGAGATAAAGGCTAATTTAGGAATGAACTCGATGGATGAAGCTGTACGCATAAACCGGCTTCGGTGGTGGGGTCATGTGAGGCGAATGGAGGAGGATAGGTTACCTAGGAGAATAATGGACTCTGTTATGGAGGGTAAGAGAAGTAGAGGGAGACCAAGACGACGATGGTTAGACTCTATTTCTAACGATTTAAAGATAAGAGGTATAGAACTAAATGAGGCCACAACACTAGTTGCAAATCAAGGATTGTGGCGACGTTTAGTAAATTCTCAGAGGCTTGCAGACTGAACGCTGAAAGGCATAACAGTCTATAATGATAATGTATGTATGTATGTAGGGACTTGAAGCGGCTAACCACGGTGTCAGACCGTTTGTAGTTCAACGCCTCAATGATCATGACCACCAGGCAGGCTACTGTAACCCTAATATACTTGCGTTAAATAAATAAATAAAAAAATAAAAATAAATAATGAATATATATATATACATATATATTTACTATGAGCTGCTTGTGGTCAGAAGAGATGGTCTGCGAGATGTCCCCAGCAACTGCTTCATCATCAACAACAACCAACCAACTCCAGTCCACAGAACCATGACAGAAGTGCTGGGCAGTACGTCTCGGTTCACTCTAGCATGTTCTTCTGCAGACATTTTGAATTACTCAATTCCTCAGATTACCCTCCACCGATCTGAATGCGTTTACAGTACTTTCTGATCCATTTAGATATTTTGCAAATTTAGTTCAATTTTCAACTTTTGAACTGCCTGGTTACAAAATTATGGTGATTTTCTTCTTGCTAGTGATTTAATGCTGCACTAAAACATCACAAGTTTTCAGCGACACAAGGATGGGAAAGGGCTAGAAATGGGGCGGTAGCAGCTGTGGCATAATGGTACACCCGGTGTGAAAATAGGAAACCATGCAAAATCATTTTCAGTGCTACCAACAGTGGAGTTCAAACCCCCATCTCCTGAATGCAAGCTCAGAGCTATATGATTCTAACCGATGATACAGATTAAGATTCCCATAGGGAACTTGAAATATTTGTCTGGAATGAGTACGTTCATAATTCCAATGTAATTGGTCCATTCTTCTTCTTATGTTATGACCACATAGGATCACTTTAGTCAGTGCGTCGTTCAGATCTCTTAGACGGGGATTGTTCGGGCTTTGCGGTCCTCCCAGTACTTCTTCAGACGCTCCGATCTTCGTGCCCTTTCCTCAGTTGAAAATATGCGTGTTGTTGGTTTGTTTTGTGTAAGGGTAAAGCAGAGGTTTGTATTCTTGAGTTTTGCATATCTTATTTGTGGTGTCTTCTGTTGTAAGGTCTATTTCCTTCAGATCCTCTCTTACTTCTCTGATCCATTTACATCCTGTTGTGGTATTTTTTGAGATGAGATTGTGTTGTACTAGTTGTTTCAGAAGTCTCGAATCCTGCATCCTCATGATATGTCCAAAGATTCCCAGTCTCCTCCTACGCATAGTATCTGCAATGGGTTCTAGCTCTTTGTACATGACTTTGTCAGGTATTAACCGCCACTGTCCATCTTTTCCAATCCTCCTTTCAATTTTCTGAAGTCTGCCAGTCTTTGATTGTTTATTCAGGTGAAAAAGTGTTTCTGCTGTATATGTAGCTTCCAGTTTTATAACTGTGTTGTAGTGTTTTATTTTTGCATTTACTGATAGACATTTCTTTTTGTAGATATCCCATGTTAATTTTTGTGCTTTAGTTAATCTATTTGTTCTTGTTTGGATTGAGATTTTTTCATTTAGGTTATGTGTTATTACTTCTCCATTTAAATTGAGTTACTATTTTGATTTTATTACCATTTATGGTATCTTCTTTTAGTTGTGTTGGTTTTTGGGGCATAATTTCTGTTCTTTCAAATGATATTTTGAGGCCAATTTTATTTGCAATGTTTTGAAGTTCTGATATCTGGGATTTTGCTTCTTTTATGTCCACTGCTAGTAATGCTAAATTGTCAGGGAAACCCAGGCAAATTGTTTTGATGTTTTGGTCAATCTTTATTTTGGGGGGACATTTCCTAAACCATTCCCTCATTACCATTTCTGGAGCACAATTAAATAATAGTGGTGAGAGCCCATCTCCCTGCCGTAGTCCAGTTTTAATTTCAAATTACTCTGATGTTTCACCCCTAAACTCCACTTTTGATTTGGTGTTAGTGAGAGTCAATGTTATCATGTTTATTAATTTGGGATGTAGTCCAAGGTGTCTTAAAATTTTAAACAGAGATTCTCTATGGATGCAATCATAAGCTTTCTTGAAATCTACAAATGTTATCAGTATATCTGTTTCTTCTCCTGTTATAGCCCATCATCAACTTAAGACTCATGATCTGATCAGGACAGCTCCTCCAGGGTCTGAAACCTCCTTGATATTCTCCTAGTTCTTTCTCAAGTTATAAACTTATCCTATTAAGGATGATTATTGAAAATATTTTGTATGTTGTCTGTTTTGTATGTTGGGTGAATGAGGGCAGTTGTACAGTGTCCTGGTAGTTCTTCTTTAATCCAGATAGAGACAAGTTGTTGATGGAGGGCAACTTTTGCTGATGTTCCTGCATATTTCCAGATTTCCACACAGGTCTGATCTTCTCCTGGCACTTTGTAGTTTTTAATTTATTCAGAGCTTGGTAGACTTCCTTTATTGTGGGGGGATTGATGTTTTCTGGTGGTGTTTCTATCGGGGTGTTGGTGACCAAATGAAGGAGTTCTGTAGGTTCCTCACAATTTAAAAGCTTGTTGAAATATTTAGCCAGAATTTCTGCATTGTCTTTATTGTTATGAGCCAGCTTACCATTTTCATCCTTCATCAGTAGGGTCCGGGGTTCATATTTTTGGAACTGCTTTCTGAAGGTTTTGTTAGTAGTCACTTGATTGAGTTTTATTGAATTGTTCTTCAATAAACTGCAGTGTCCCTTTATGATGTTGTCTTTTTATTCTTCTTAAGACTTAGGTAGTTTCTTTTCTCTGTTTTACTTTATGATAGGATATTTCTGTTTTCTGGGACTGATGTAATAGCCATGCCCGATGTCTTTTCTCCACTGTTTCATCACATTCACTGTTCCATCATTGGTGTTTTTTTACATGGTTTAATTGGAGCAAGGTCTTCTGCAATATGTTTAAGGTTGTGTACTAAGTCTTCAAATTTATCTGTGACTTTTATTTTTTATTTTTTCAGTTACTTTCTGGTAATTTTTGTTGTTGATTAGCTGAGTAGGATCTACTTCCCTTTTAGTTTTAAGGGCTTGCTTTTGCTGTCTCCTCTGGGGAGTGAGTTTAATTTTCACTACGTAGTGATCTGAACCTGTGTCTATTCCTCGGAGGACTTTGACGTTATAGATCTCTTTGAGGTGGTATTTGTGCATGCAGATGTGATCCAGTAGCCATTCTCCTTTGGTGTAGTCAGGGTGTTTCCATGCTTTGAGTTTTTGAGGTTTCCTCTTAAAACATGTATATTTTGAGATTAAATTACGATTTCTACACATGTCAACTAGTCTCTCTCCATTTTTATTTGTTTTCTTGTGTGTTGGCCATTTTCTGACGATGTCACGGTATTTTCTTTCTCTGCCTAGTTGAGCGTGGAAGTCACCTATTAATAATTTTACATGGTGTTTGGAGATGTTATCTATAGTCTGGTCCAATAGGTCCAAAAATTCTGCTGTTTCCTCATGGTCTTTTGAGAAGTTGTTTTTATCATTAGTGGGAGCAAGGGCATTTATTATAGTATAGATTTTATTAGATGCTTTTAAAGTGAGCGTTGAGAGTCGTGGTGACTGTGATTTGAATTCTTGAACTGAGTTTATTATTTTAAGGCTGATCAAAAATCCTGTTCCAAATTGCGGGACAGTCTTCATCACTCTCTTCCCGGGTATACCTTTATAAAGTCTGTACCCCTGAGATTCCAAGGCATCCTGGTCAGTGTTTATAATTTCCTGTAATACAATGATAAGAATTTTGTGTTGGTCCATTATGTCTGTGATTGCTTTTAGTTTACCGGTTTGTTGTCTAAAGGGGTCCAAAATCCAGGTCACTGGCCCCTCATAATGGTACTTATCGCTAGTAAAGTAGAACCATGGTATTTGTTATGTTGCGATACTAATCAAAAGTAGCGTAGACTCATGGTATTCCACACATTATGATACTACTCACAGGTAATGTAATACGCACAAGTAATGCAGACCTATGGTGTTTCTCACATTGTGGCGCCACTTACAGGCAACGCAAACCTATGGTGTTCCTCACACAGGTGTACTAATCACAGGAACTCGTACTATCTCAATACCCAGACCCGTGGTGTTTCTCACATAACGGTACTAATTACAGGCAACGTAAGCCCGTGGTGTTCTGCATGTAGCGATACTAATCACGAGTACTGTAAACCCCATCCTGATTCACACTCTGTTGCTACTAATCACAAACCTACTTTGTACCTATCATTGTGGGACATACTACTCGCAAGTAAAGGCGACCCATGGTGTTCCCCACGTGATGGTACTAATTACAAGTAGTCTCATGGTTCTAATTCAATCATAACTTGGACGCCCCTTTTAGTCGCCTCTTACGACAGGCAGGGTATACGGTGGGTGTATTCTTCGTCTGAGTCCCTCACCCACAGGAGGATGTGTGTTTGGTTTGCGAGAGCTACTTTATTTTGTTCAAATCTGCCGGCAAGCTGGTTAGGACCCCTCTATCTGCCACGTGGGAGTATCACCACTCCCCCTGCTACGCCAGCATAGTAGGTTGGTGGCTAGCGCGTTTCAATAATAATAATATTATTTGTTTTACGTCCCACTAACTACTCTTTTACGGTTTTCGGAGACGCCGAGGTGCCAGAATTTAGTCCCGCAGGAGTTCTTTTACGTGCCAGTAAATCTACCGACACGAGGCTGTCGTATTTGAGCACCTTCAAATACCAACGGACTGAGCCAGGATCGAACCTGCCAAATTGGGGTCAAAAGGCCAGCGCCTTAACCATCTGAGCCACTCAGCCCGGCGCTAGTGCGTTTCCTTGATTATTATGCCATTATTCCAAAGTTTCAGTCCATGTCCTTTTAAATACGTGTTAGGAAACCTGGATGGCATATTTACGTCACTCTTTAGTATGTTCATAACTCCCCATCATAAGAAATTTAAATTAGCGTTCCCAGCCACATTAAGCGCAGGTTGCACCTGGGTCAGGATTTGGTAAAGAACTTAATTTCACGGCTCTGGAGTGCGATAGCATGTCAGCCTACAGCTGCACAGAGCATCAGTCTGTAGCCAGTCTTTGCTGTAGTTGTTTGGATCATGCAACAGTATTTCGTCTGAAGTGTTGGTGCTTAATTTTATGTTCATAAGTGAATTGTGTAACAAGGTACATAAATTAGGCCTACTGTACTTACGCATAATTGTTTGCAAGACATTCAGTTATGCAGAAGAAGGAAGCTAGACGGTTTATAAATGACAAAAAATTAAAGTTTATTGAGAAAGTGGATGCTAATCCACACACGAAACATGAGCAAATTGCCCAGATATTGGACATTCTTATGATAACTTTAAACATAATTGTAAGAAAAGTGTATAGTTCATGTTTCGAAGAACGTTTTTCCTTGATGTTCTTAAAATGTATTATTTCTTTATTTAATTCATTATTTATAATATTGTAAACACTTGTTCCCTTGTTTTCATTGTAATTATTTTTATGTTTAAACCTAATTTAACAGCATAATTGATTTTTATTTTTTAGGGCGTCCCCTCTTTATAATGTTATTTTTTCGGTCTCCACCAAAACGTCCTAGCCAGTTTTGGCTGTAATAATTTTTGATAGTTTAATGACAGAATCTAACTTTTTTCTTTCAAAAGTTTACTTCAGTGAATAAGTGATGGTGTTGTGAAGAGGAAAATACAACTACTGGATGATGAACTGAATCTAATATTTTGTATCACAGCAGACAATTGTGCTGGTATGTGTAATGGTTTAACCGGCCATTTCGTTATCTGACCAAGGATCTGGTCCTGAGCAGGCCACTTACAAGAGTGTACTGAATGTAATAAAAGGAAACAAACAAGTGCGAGATGCACAAGAAAACGACAGAGAAAACACACTTCTCTCTTACTTTGTGTTTATCCTCCTAATCCTAACACCTCCATATTCCCTGATGAATTGAGATCATCGGGTGCTAGAACTAAAGGAAGAGAACTTTACCTTACATGTTGGTTCCAACCCCTTACCTAAGTAAACACTTACCTTAGGGGGAATGATGCACACAGTGAACGGTGCTAGAGGCAGCGGCCACCTAATCTCGTTATCAACTGATAAAGCTTCAACTGCTGCCCCCAATATTCTTGAAATCCCAAGACCATAGCTCCCCATCTGAAGCAGCTCTGGTTTTCCACTGGAATTTAAGAACGTTGCTTTCAGCGGGGCTGAGTATTTTGTGCCCAGCAAGAAAGTATGGCCAACCTAGAGAAAGAAAAATATATGAATATAGTAGTGCATGTGTTGAAGCAATATAAACAAAATACTTTTCCATCATCAAGACTCGAATCAGTACACCAGCAATGATGAAACAACAACAACACTCATTTTAAATTATCCCAAAATTTCTTTTCTAGAGTGCAGGAAAGCCTTCACATTCCTGTCCGGTTCTCCTACCTCAGTCATTGTCCAACTATTACCATTTACACGTGAATACCCCGTACATAATTTTTTGGAATTTAGTGAAGAAAAACTGGGGTTTGCGCAATATTTGGAATAAGGTTCGCACTGCTGTATCTCGAATAATGACCCTCTTATACGAAAGGTTGGGAGGCAACCTGCCCATCAGAAATGTCATGCAGTTTGCTTACCTTCCCCTGATATTTGTAGTAATATCATGACTAGAGCCCGGATTTCCATGCACTATCAAATCTCAAAACATGCAGGCATTCATGCACTATCATACGGCAAAACATGCACAATAGACTGGGAAATATGCACTATCAAAATTCAGTTCCTTTTGAAACATTGTACAACAACTACCGCAAATTCTCCAAACTGTCTTGAAGGTCATCCATTTATCTGTCAGCATATTCTAAAACACAGAAAATGATCTTTCTACTTTACAAGAAGTGACAGGTGAAAACTTAAATGAAGACATTTGGGACAAAGTGAGGTCAAATTGTACGTCTTTTGCATTTTCACCACAATGCGTCTTATATAAGTTTGATGAATTCAAAGTCAGGATTTGAACGGGTCACTTTGTTGGACCTATCTCTAGCTGCCGCAGCTACATCTCCGTGCGATTATAGCAGACACATTTTAATGTCCTCAATAACTGGTAACGATTGCCTGCTGCGATAACATACACTTGTGACAAGTGAGAGTTCCGGGTAGGAAATTCCAGGATAACAACGGAAGAGGGTTCAGTGCAAAACCAAGGTCTGTAAGCTGCCATCTCAGCAACATGGCGTCACAGAATTGAGATACAAGTTTTGTTTTGTTCGTCTGACGTTGACGTCTATGTTAGACGAACAAATGAGCCATCAATGAGTAATGCAAATTTAAGGTTTAATTTATAGCAATGTATAACTGGGACACCTTATTCCTAAGAATTACACAGATCGGCATGGGGCCTTCTGGCTTACGTCAATGTTTACTCAAGCAACAGATAAGAAAATGCTTCGGTAATTGAATTATAGGACCTCTACGGTATGTAATAATTTTGACTGTAACATAGATGCCAGGAATACATTTTCTCCGTCTCTCAGTAATAGACATACTGTATAACGTGAAAAAATGGTCCCAAATTGCACCCAACATTCATAAAAGGGACTATCATGCAAGTTAACCTTATACAGGTGTCAAAGTCAGAACATAAGTCATCTTATGCAATATTAAAGGTCTAGATATTCGCTATTAATACAAAATCTTCCAAATATGCATTATGCATTAATTTTCTCCTAAAAAGGCCAAGACATGCAAACATTCAGGGAAAAAGAATGGATATTCGGAATCGTTAAGCCATAAAACGAGTATTTGCAAAGTTTGAGAAGTGTAACAAGCTTATTTAAACATGCATTTGCATGGAAATCCAGGCTCTAATCATGACGAATAGAGGAACCAAGTGTGAGGACTCAGCCGTCATAGCAGGGTAGTTTGTGGCCCTGCCACTACAAGCAATTCTGTCAAACATGTGCTCCAGTAGTTTCAGCAAGCCGGGTATAGGAAAGTGCAGATGTTACTGTGCAAGACATTTCAGTCAATAAGTTGAATTTTGTTTGCTTTCAGTTCCTAAATTCAGTTCATTGTGTGTTGTGTACATAAAGCACGTATCTTATGTGGCTTGATTAAATTAATAGTTTAACATGCCGTACTGTTTTGTGCCTGGCTGTAAGTCAGGCTATGGTAGAGTAGTTGATACGCGATTCTTTTCACCACTTAAGGATAGAAATAAATTTGAAAAATGGGCCAGAGCTATTCCATGAAAGGATGCTGAGTTAACGTGTAATAGTAGAATTTGTCAAGTTCATTTCACTGATGATTTGATAGTAAAACCAGATAATTTCATAAAGAATGGTGAAAAAGTGGCGATCTCTCGAGTGAGATGGAAATTACGTTCAGGTCTCACATTTTCTCTAATTTGCCGAAATACCTTTTTAAGTGAGATTTCCTTCATTTGCACCTACTTCAATGTGTCTACGTCCCTATAAAGCGGGCTTTAAATGTAGGAGGAAATTGCGAACCTAAACGGGAGCAGATCTTGACCTGGAACGTTAAGCAGATGTGTATGTTAGCCCGGAATGTGAAAATGCATAACAAGACAGTGAAACAATCAGTGGAAACTTCCATTAAGCAAAAAATTGTGGTTGAAGATGCAGTAAATATAAAAGACTGAGAAAGCTCTGTACCTGAATTTGATAGCGCAGTTCGAAACTCTTCGACTGAGAAGTGTTTATTGTACCATTTGGCTGGGTATGTAGTTAATCACTCTTTTGAATTTATTAAGTGTTCGCCCAGTGCCCATTCTCTACGTGACAATAATTAAACAACATTTTCAGTTCTCATCGAAATAAAAGAAATAAAAAGCAATAATGACGTGTTTTTAACACACCCTTCAAAAAGTATACGTGACATTCTTTTCCAGGCCAAGAAAGTAATTAGTGGAAAACTGAACTCAAAATCGATGTGGGGCAAAAATTTTTTTGACTGTATCGATTCCATGGAGAAAATTTCAGTTCACTTCAGGATCTGGCTGTTGTCTTCAACATGTTATGGATATAATCCATATAATTATCTGAAGTTCCGATTTTTTTTTTTTTTTATAATGAAAGAAATCTGGCGAGATTCACAATCTTGAACATCCGCCAAATCTTCACGCAAGCTTTTGAAAGTCCAGTAACCGACAAAATGAGTTGATAAGTAGAGTATTACCTTTAAATAGTTCATGGGTGTTTGTTTTAATATGCTGCGAGTTATGTGTTATTTATCCGTATACGTACACTCGAGTAACCTGTGCTTTTCGCAACACGTGATGAAGGTCGTAGCTCTTATTTCCAAGTATGATTTTTTCCATTGTACCCTGCCGTGGTATTGCAATTGTAATCTCTCATCGTTTTTAAAAAACAGTGTATATACTTATCAGTTACGGAGTAATACGTTTCTTGTGCTGCCAACTTCCCTGCTACTAGCATGTCGTCATTCAAAGTGACGTCATCTTCACTGCCATCTCGTCAGCCATGCACTGCAATTGAGAGCATTCAAGGTCCTGCCTTTGCGAAACTTTTAAAACTAGTTTCATTCCTGACTATAGAGTCTAAACAGCAAGAATCTATTTCCAAATGGTTTCTGGAAATGGTCTCTGACATTTCCACTTGGTGTATGTGTAGCAGAAGTCACTCCTTCTGAATAAAGTCGTGTTGTAGAAAGCGTGCCCGAGCGTACCAAACCACCAGCTGATAACTAGTATATGTTACGAATTGTAGGCCTATTTCTGAATGTAATAAATAGTGACTGGAAGCATTCTTTGGATAACTGCAGCTGTTGAAAGCCAGGTACTTATTTTAAAGTATATTTCATTCTTGTTTTCTACATTTATCACATAAGATTTTATCTAAAACACCTGTAAATGAGGTAAGAGACCACGTTGTTTAGGTTAGGTATGCTATCAAGTGGCCGGATAATGCCAGAAGATCCACAATGGAAAGAATAAAAATAACAGGAAAGTTTGCCCATTTATGGATATCTACAGGTGTGGCAGTAATGCATTTTATTATCATAATGTTTAATTTTGTACAATCATTGTCTCCATTTTTTTAATTAATGCATAGTATGTTTTGTTAGGTCCGCCTCTGTGGTGTAGTGGTTAGCGTGATTAGCTGCCACCCCCGGAGGTCTGGGTTCGATTCCCGGCTCTGCCACGAAAATTTGAAAAGTGGTACGAGGGCTGGAACGGGGTCCACTCAGCCTCGGGAGGTCAACTGAGTAGAGGTGGGTTCGATTCCCACCTCAGCCATCCTCGAAGTGGTTTTCCGTGGTTTCCCACTTCTCCTCCAGGCGAATGCCGGGATGGTACCTAACTTAAGGCCACGGCCGCTTCCTTCCCTCTTCCTTGTCTATTCCTTCCAATCTTCCCATCCCTCCACAAGGCCCCTGTTCAGCATAGCAGGTGAGGCCGCCTGGGCGAGGTACTGGTCATTCTCCCCAGTTGTATCCCCGACCAAGAGTCTGAAGCTCCAGGACACTGCCCTTGAGGCGGTAGAGGTGGGATCCCTCGCTGAGTCCGAGGGAAAAGCCGAACCTGGAGGGTAAACAGATGATGATGATGATGATGATGATGATGTTTTGTTAGGCGTCTCCAAAAATGGTTAAAAGTAAGTGGGGATATAAAATCAATATTATTATTTGTTAGGTATGTTGGTAAGTAAAAACAATCATTATGACTGGACTGTCTTTATCATATTTTAAACCTACTTCTCTCCAAAAAATACCTACAGTACACTGGCCCGAGTTATGAGATATTACACCTTGTTAATGATCTCGCCTGCTATATCAATAGCAACAACCGTAAACTGATTTCCTCATCCCGAGGTGGTCAGCTCTTTTTAGATATGCCCCCAGTGGAGTTATATGTACCATTTTTACCGCATATTAACAATCATGCGATTCATAAATCTCTGGCAGTACGGTACTGGGATTCGAACTCAGACTCACGAGAATGGCAGCTAATTGTGCTAACCATTATGCCGGCGAACATTCTTAAGTACAAAACACAGATGTACAGCATGACTGATGCGTGCTTGCAATGAGTGGGTCGGACAAAAAACTGGTCACCTATTTGTGTGACGTCATCAGAGCTGCAGTAGGCCTGGGCTACGGAGGCAGACATTTCTTAACTACGAAACAGAGATGTACCACAAGACTTTGATGCGTGGGTCGTATGGCTGAAACTATTCACAAAGTTCTGTAATATCCTTAGAGCTGCGGTAAGGCTTGTACTAGCTTCGAAGCGGAATCGTTGTTCTCTGACGAATTACGTTGGAGGTCTTGTATGCAAGATTTATTTTTTCATTTTCTTCATCTTGAAAAGCCAGGCGGGGGAGGGGCATCTAATACACGAGTAAATACAGTAAGATACAGCATTTGCTTCGTGTGAAAATGGAAAACCACGCAAAACTATCTTCAGGCCTGCTAACAGTTGTGATAGTACATATATCACACCCCCGAATTATATGTAGAAGTTAGAGATATTATTGTCAGTATTCGATTTATTATTATTATTATTATTATTATTATCGGTATTTCATTTGTATGTTTTGTCATTTATATTTATAAGCTGGAAGATATCCACATATGTAGGTATGAGTAATTTGTTTTGCACGAGTGGGAAAACATTGCTTTAATAACTCTGGTAATTTGGATTAGTCATATGGCTACCCCAGTATTTGTTGTGGTCGTCGGAAAGTTCGTATGAGTCATGTATATATCCCAGCCTGATGAGATGAGCTTGTTGTTGTACCAGGGAAATTTGATGATTCATGTAAAACTCCCGAGTGTTTGTTTATAACTTGGGAGAAAGAAGAGGTTCACTCATGATTGGCTGGCAAGCACCAATCCAGACGTATCATCTGAGAGGAGGGGGATGTCGATGTCTATAAAGGTTGATCATACGGCAGCAACCAGGAGATTATGAAAAACATTGTAAGGGTGATTGTAGAGGTGATTGTAAAGGAACGAGAAGGAAGATAACTACAACTACAACTGACGCACTGTACGGGAAGGAAGTAGTGCTGATACACGGTACTGGAGTGACACAGCAGCAATGGACTGGACTTCAAACGTTCGTGGAGCGTAGTCTTGTTATGTTTGTGGAAAGTGGCTGATTGTGGAGAGTGCTTGCGCATTAAGTATTGTAGCACTTGTGGCGGCCTAGCATTATATGTTGGTGAAAGCTATCTCAGACTTTCCATAAATTTATATGTTGAGGATCGACAGACGTGTGTATATATCTTTACAACAAGTGTTAAAATATGTGAACACAGTAGTACAAGGTACAGTATCTGTGTGATGTGATAACTGCCGATTATGAGAATCGGTAAATCGAATTGATATAGAGACAGTGAAGGGTGTTTATCTTCATACATGTACATTGTTCATCGGACCATCTACAAATGGTAGCTTAGTTCTCGCTTTCGTTTTCCCACTGTTTTCATTATTATTATTATTGTTGTTGTAAATATGGAGTCTTCCAGCAATATTTTGTGTGTGTATTATATGTATAATGTTGTATGTTGATGAGGTGCTCATGCACGGAATTTGTTCAGAATATAGTTAGCTATTTTAGAATCAGTTATTGATGAACCTAGGTGCAGTTCCTACCTAATTAGTCGTTTTCAGGAGGTTAGGTAAGGCCTGCAGCAGATGTATCAGTGCGCAGCATTATGTACACGCCCTGGGATATAAAGTTTATCATGCTCTTATCTAAATTCGAGGGATCCATTCTGGTGAACTCTGGCGCCCATACTACGGACATTTCGGTTAATTATGCTTATTAATTTTATTAAGTTTTTGAGTAATTTTATTTAGATATTTTTATTCATGATTTATTTATCAGTAGTCATCAACTTATTACAATTGGCTTCCCAACGTGTGGCTGAATGATTGGTACATCTGTTAGGCTTATAAGCGTAGGTGCACTTGTCAGGTGTGGTTGGAATTCTGCAAACTATGTCAGTGAAGTGTTTTATATGTTTCATGTGTATTTTGGAGTATGAAGAAATGTTGTAGCGAGTCCAGTATTATAAAATTGAGAAGTAGAGAGGTTTTTAAAGTTGCTGGTACTAAGAATCAGGAGAAGAAAAGGCAAAACAATTCCACCACATTGAGTTTATCGAATTTAAGTGAGAGTAGCGAAATGGCTGATAGTAGGAAAGATCAATCGGTAACGATAGGTGAGGAACCGAGTAACCCGTCTCAAACTCAGGATGTAGGGGATCAAGGGGCGACCTTAACTCTTAGTATGCTTCAATCACTATTTAATCAGTTCAGTAAAGAGTTGAAGGGTGAATTTAACAGTAAGAGTGATGTATTGTCCAGTAAGATTGATAGCCAGAGTAAAGAGTTAAATTCAGTGAGTGTTGAATTAAATGCTGTTACCAGTAAAATCGATAATAATAATATAGAATTGTCCAGTAAAATCGATAATAATAATGTTGAATTGTCTAGCAAGATTGATAGTCAGAGTAAAGAGTTGAAGAGTGAAATGAGTTTTTTAAGTAATGAAATATACAGTATTAATAGTGAATTAAATTCAGTTAGTACGGAACTGTCCAGTAAGATTGAAAATCAGAGTAAGGAATTAAATTCAGTGAGTGTTGAATTATCTAGTAAAATTGATAGTTTAAGTAGTGCTGTAAATGGTAGAATAGATGAATTAAACCAGAAGTTTGACCATCAAAACAGGGAAATTCAGGAAGTCAACAATAAGGTAGAAGTTCAATGCTTGGAACTGACCGAGAAAATCGAATGCCGATTTAATGTAGTTAGGAAGGAATTTGTTGAAAACAGCAAGGAATGCGACAAGAGAATAAAAATAGTGGAAGATAAAGTCGAAGAAATAGATAGAATTAAAACCAGCCAGAATGTTTTAGTGAAGCGAATAGATGAAAAGACTGAGAAATTGGAGAAAGACCTCAAGTCAGTAGAAGGAAATGCCAGAATGGTAGTTGAAGAAGGAGTTAAAGCATGTCATGTAAAGTTAAGGCAGGAGATCAGTCAAATCCAAGTAGGTATCAGCATATGTAATAGGTACGTATCTTGTACGAAGGACTCTGAATTACCCAAGTTTAATGGTCGGCAGTTTAATCCGATGGAATTCTTGGAAACGGTGGAGAAACAGTTTTCCAAGAATCTTGACGATGGTTTGATTGATTGGAGTATGGTTGATGAGCTGTTGGATGTTGCATTTGTTGGAGAAGCGAGATCTTGGTTTCAAGTTTACAGACAGTGTATTTCGAGTTTAGAGGAATTTAGGGAGAAATTTAGTTCTAAATTTTGGAGTGATGCTATTCAGGGAAGGGAAAGAGATCGCGTGCTATTTGGCAAATATAGACCTCAGGAAGGTGTGTCTATGACGGAGTATTTCTTGGCGCATGTTCTGATCAGCCAGAATATTGAAGGTCTAGCATCGGAGAGAGATACAGTCCGCCAGATGTTGAGGCATTTTCCTGAGAAAGTCGGATTAGCTGCATGTATGCAGAATATTGTTACAATCAAGGAATTAGAGCAGCTGTTAGAGAGGTTTGATGCTTTGGAAGGGCAGGGGAGGACTAGGCAAAGTGAAGGTAGGAATTATGGGGATAATGGGAGACAAGGTAATCAGCTAGGGGGAGATAGGAATAATCAGAATTTCAGTCATTCTAGGCAAGGGAATCAGGGTGGTAATTCTGGAAGGGAAAACAGACAGTCTAATCAGGGAGGTAATCACCAGGAATATTTTGGCAGAGGACCTAATCAAGGGGAATCAGAAAGTAGGGGGCGTACGGATCAAAGACCTCCAGATCAAGTGCCGAGAAATGATAACAGTGAACAGTCCACGTCAAGTAATTTAAACCGGAATCGGACTTCTTAGTTGGGTCAGATAGGCAGTCCGATACCGAAATTCCTATTCACGCGATGAAACAGGTAAGTTACGAGGTAGACGTGAAAGAGGATTTATTGTATGACCATGTGTTTTGTGTTCAGGGAGATTTTGAGAATAGGGAGCGTGATGAAGGTAAGAAAGATGTGTCGGATGTCTTACTGTGTGCTAGTGGTGATGGTAATAGCGGTGTTGCGATCGATAATCTTGTGGAAGTTTCTGAAATTGAAACTGAAGTGTTTTGTGAAGTTGATGAAGGTTGTTTAGTAAGTGAAGAGTGTTCACGGAGTATACATCATGAGGATGTTTTTGTTGATTTAAGTGTAAGTGAGGAGAGTAAAGTTAGGTCCATTATGTGTGAAAATGGTGACTTTGAGATTAATGAAACTTCTGATAAGAGAGTCGAAAGTAGCAGTGTTGTTGGCATGAAAGTGGTGCAAGTAGGAGCTGATATGGAAGGTGGTGAAGATGGATTAATTGTTGGGTCATTAAGTAGTAATGACAGCAATTTCGATGTGTATTATGGTAAGAATACCAGTAATAGAGTGAACGTGAGTGAGAATGGAAATGTGCGTGAGATGAAGGAAAGCCTATCCAAGCGAGTGTGTAATGTTTTATTTAAGGCTGAGAGTTGCGAGAATGATTTGAATGACGTGTTGAATGATAGCGATGTGGAATGTGTGAAAAAGTATGTGATTTGTTTGCTTGCATTAATTATGGTTTTGTGGAAGAGTAAACGTAGTGAGATTCCCGCGCATTTCAGAAATAGGGATTTCTTTGTTATGAATGTTCCGAATGAAAGTTTGTATGATTCTTGTGTGACTGGATGGTATGAATGTTTGTGTGTGAGATAGAGTGGATTCTAGACGTAGTTAGTTTTATTACGGTACGCATTCCTCGCTTATCGATGCCAATGTTAAGTTTATGTATAGTTTTTTCAATTGTATCAGGGTCCGTATACTGTGGACAGTAGAATAGGCAAGTGTGCTTATAGGCTCCTAACCGCTGAAAATAAGGTTCTTGGGACATTTAATATCTATAGCCTTCGCAGATATAAGAGATAGGATCTGCACCTTGGATGTATATATTATCAATTATGAGTTATGTGTACAGTAGCAAGAAGGGATTGTGTTCAATGGTATATGAAACAATCGGAGTTGTGTGTATATAGCCATATTATTATTATTGTTTGGACAAATTGTATTTCGTGTGTGCGAATACAATGCAGTAGACGCAATGTATATATCATTATTACAGTAAATTATATGTTCAGTTATGCCATTATAAGGTTATGTATGAAGTTCTGTTTTATGGTGAATCATAATATGTGATATCATCGATTCACCAAGGGGGCGTTATGTGATAGTACATATATCACACCCCCGAATTATATGTAGAAGTTAGAGATATTATTGTCAGTATTCGATTTATTGTTATTATTATTATTATTATTATTATTATTATCGGTATTTCATTTGTATGTTTTGTCATTTATATTTATAAGCTGGAAGATATCCACATATGTAGGTATGAGTAATTTGTTTTGCACGAGTGGGAAAACATTGCTTTAATAACTCTGGTAATTTGGATTAGTCATATGGCTACCCCAGTATTTGTTGTGGTCGTCGGAAAGTTCGTATGAGTCATGTATATATCCCAGCCTGATGAGATGAGCTTGTTGTTGTACCAGGGAAATTTGATGATTCATGTAAAACTCCCGAGTGTTTGTTTATAACTTGGGAGAAAGAAGAGGTTCACTCATGATTGGCTGGCAAGCACCAATCCAGACGTATCATCTGAGAGGAGGGGGATGTCGATGTCTATAAAGGTTGATCATACGGCAGCAACCAGGAGATTATGAAAAACATTGTAAGGGTGATTGTAGAGGTGATTGTAAAGGAACGAGAAGGAAGATAACTACAACTACAACTGACGCACTGTACGGGAAGGAAGTAGTGCTGATACACGGTACTGGAGTGACACAGCAGCAATGGACTGGACTTCAAACGTTCGTGGAGCGTAGTCTTGTTATGTTTGTGGAAAGTGGCTGATTGTGGAGAGTGCTTGCGCATTAAGTATTGTAGCACTTGTGGCGGCCTAGCATTATATGTTGGTGAAAGCTATCTCAGACTTTCCATAAATTTATATGTTGAGGATCGACAGACGTGTGTATATATCTTTACAACAAGTGTTAAAATATGTGAACACAGTAGTACAAGGTACAGTATCTATGTGATGTGATAACTGCCGATTATGAGAATCGGTAAATCGAATTGATATAGAGACAGTGAAGGGTGTTTATCTTCATACATGTACATTGTTCATCGGACCATCTACAAATGGTAGCTTTGTTCTCGCTTTCGTTTTCCCACTGTTTTCATTATTATTATTATTGTTGTTGTAAATATGGAGTCTTCCAGCAATATTTTGTGTGTGTATTATATGTATAATGTTGTATGTTGATGAGGTGCTCATGCACGGAATTTGTTCAGAATATAGTTAGCTATTTTAGAATCAGTCTTATTGATGAACCTAGGTGCAGTTCCTACCTAATTAGTCGTTTTCAGGAGGTTAGGTAAGGCCTGCAGCAGATGTACCAGTGCGCAGCATTATGTACACGCCCTGGGATATAAAGTTTATCATGCTCTTATCTAAATTCGAGGGATCCATTCTGGTGAACTCTGGCGCCCATACTACGGACATTTCGGTTAATTATGCTTATTAATTTTATTAAGTTTTTGAGTAATTTTATTTAGATATTTTTATTCATGATTTATTTATCAGTAGTCATCAACTTATTACACAGTGGGGTTCTAATCCACTATCTCACGAATGCAAACTGATAGCTACATGACCCAAACTGTTTTCCTTGTTATCTAGTATAGTAGCAATTATCATCTCAGTTGTTTGGAATTAGTTTATTCAATTTGGAATAAATCTGAAAACTGAACAAACTTACCTCAATTCCATTTGCACTCTTGAGAGGTTCGTAGTCACACTGAGGGCACTTGTTCGAAGTAAACACCTCCTTATTGGCTCCATAGTTACAAGCTTCACACACCAGGAGTACATCCTCCCCGATTGGAGCAGGGAAATGGAACTCATGTGACAGAGAACCACCCATCACGCCAGTACAACCTAACACTGTAAAAAACATTCAAACTTATTCAAGTTCAAGGACCACTACTGAAAGAAATAAAATATTCAAGTTTATACTAATGGCCCTTGTTTGCTTCAGATTAGTTTCTTCCACAACTGATACGATGCTGCCAACCTAAAGGTGCTTCTGGTAAATACATATTTCAGATCATCTGCCCGACAAAGCAGAAGAGGAACTTCACAACATGCAGGAAGTAAATACCAACACCTCATATGTAAAAAAATCTCTTGCATTAAAAAAAAAAAAAAAACCAAACTTACCAGTTAATAGTGAAGAAACAATATTTTAAAACTCCTTTGAGGTTTAAAACAACTTGCAATGGTTGATCAGAAGTAATTTTAAATACTGATTCTGATATGCACTATCTTCTTCCGCATCCTCTATCCGACTCTCTGCTACGTGGGATAATGGGGCAGTGACCACCACCTCTGCCTGTTCTTTTCTGAACACTCTGGGCCAGTTCACACTTCTTCTCTCCACCATTTCCTCTACTTTGGTTATCCATCTCTTCCTTGCCCCCCCCCACACCCCCTGGTCCTTTTCCAAACACTTTTCATTTCATCACTGCTCTAGGGGTCCTTATTATTTCCATCCACCTAATGCGGTCAAACCACGAGTGTACTAGTCCATATTAAGTTTTGCAAATTCTCTGTATCACAAATATGGGTTTCCTGAAGAAGATGCTGTCTCCATTCTGCTGTTACACTGATTGATTCAAGTGCATACAGATCAGTCCAGGGTGTTTTCCAGGATTTTGCTGCCTCTGTGGATCAGTGGTAGAGTGTCGGCCTCCGGATCCCCAGATAGCGGGTTCAAGCCCGGCAGAGGTAGTCGGATTTTTGAAGGGCGGAAAAAAGTCCATTCGGCACTCCATGTCGTACGATGTCGGCATGTAAAAGATCTCTGGTGACATATTTGGTGTTTACCCAACAAAATTCATTAAATCTCAGCCATAGACGCCCAAGAGAGTTTCGGTTTACTCGGTCTGCCATCTAGTGGGCCTTTAGTAAAACGGAACGTCGAAATTGACGAGCAGACAGCCAGATGGCGTCAAATTGAAATGTCTGCACACGGTAGCTGAGGCCATACGATTAATAATATATATATCCAGGATTTTAACAGCGTTGCTGGTGGTTCCTGTAAGGCGTTGTACAACTCTTCTTGAACAATTATTCTGTAGCTGCTTTTCCCCTCAAATACGCAGGAACAATGTTTGCTAGAGCAAACAGCCACCACTGAAGAGGAGCAGTGGACCTCTCTGTGCCAGGTGCACATCCCGTGGCTTCAATGAGCTGCATGTCAATCTTGGTCAAAAGAAAGACGATTTCTGAGACAGTAGCATAGTACTTACCAGCTAAGTATGTAAGAGCAAGTGAAGCAGTGCAAAAAGTATTACAGTTCAAGTCCATTATAGCGAGAATTCATAACAGTGAAAAATTTACTCGCTATAACGGATTGTCATTGCATCCAATTTTTTGTAAAAGTTGAGGAAAACCCACACATATTAAAATAGGTATGGAACGGAAATCCATTTGTTTAAAACTTGTGTTTTCGCAGATTTCCATACTATGGCTTACTTGTAAGTTATTTTTCTAATTCCGACACAACGCGAACCGGTATGTCCAATTTCATTTTGAAAAATTTGAGTAGTATTACTCCAGTGGCTTCTGTAGCAAACGTTTCAGTTTTCTTATGCAAACAGTCAACGAACCTAACTTACCCTCATATGTATCATGGAAACATATTTCAAGCAACAGTAGAGTAATGGTAAACTTTTCGCTATAAATTACTCGGGAATAGCCTTTCCGAAATTTAACCAGATGCGAGAAAAATACAGTGAAACCTCGTAGTGCGTTCCTCATTAATGCCCGGTTTCTGGAATGGTGAGATATCTTTCCGATAGCTATTGCTTTGTTACAGCTGTCGACTCGATAAATCTTTGCAGCATTGCACAGCGGAACAGCAGCTAACTTATCGAACTATCAACTATTGGCTCGTTGATCAAGTTTCATAAATACATACTAGATGCCACCCCTCGTACTGCTTTGTTTTTGTGCATTAGGTGTGTTCCCTAGATCGTCAGACGCATGCGCACAAGTAATGCATCGCATTTGAGCTTTCTGTGCAGCTCCTATTATTCCCTCTTTGCCATGCAGCAAGAAATGGGTATTCGACTAGTCCTTGCAGACGTGGGTGTCAGTTTCGTGGTGTTTAAGGACTGTCAGAAGAATTTGACATTGTTTGAGGATTTCTAATGAAATATGCACACGAGTGGCACATGTCACGTGCAATCCAGTTTACACTGAGCCTTATAAGTATACCGTATCTCTTCCCTGTTATTACAAAATATGAACATTGTTTAATCACAGTATAACGATATATATCGGGTAATTAACATAATTGTATAAGCTGTTAGTTCCTTGTAATGTAATATCGTTAATTAAAAACAATCCCACGATACGAGTATATGCTCACTGTCAATGCAAGTAGGGCTGCAGTAGGCCTACTAAGATAAATGTGTAATTATCTGTTATACTCAGTTACTGGTACCAGTGCTTTTATGGACACGAATGCAGTCACAGATACAAATATGATAAGACTCAGTAGTACTGAATCTTAAAGAGTATCGTAACTAATAATCGATCAACAGGGGACAATAGAAAATTATTTGTCACAGGACGCAAATTGTCGTCTGTACCCTCTACCAAACCTACGACAGTATATTTGTTTAGCCTCAATCTGTCTTTGAATTCATTTTCACTACTGTATACTTCATTAGAACATTATGCCGACGATGATATAATCGTGGTCGTTCTAGAATGTGGAAGATGATGATGATGATGCTTGTTGTTTTAAGGGGCCTAACATCGAAGGTCATCGGCCCCTAATGGTACGAAATGAAAGAACAAAAATTACAAAGGCATCCACTGACCAAAATAAAAATAAAAAATGTCATGAAGAAGGAATGGATGGACAGGAACCCAACAAAACACAAAACAAACAAACAAAAACCAGTGGATCGGTCTCAATAGAGAACGAAAATAACATTATTTCCGACCAAGGAACCACTTATAAAGCACAATGATGCTTGGTGTCTAAAGGGGGTGCAAAATCCACGTCTAAGGCCCCACAGAATGGTACATGTCGCGAGTAAAATAGAACCATGGTATGTGTCACGTTGGGGTATTAATCAGATGTAGCGAAGACTCACGGTGTTCCACAAAAGATGGTACTACTCACAAGTATTGTACTTCGTACAGGTAACGCAGACCTATGATGTTTCGCACACAATGGCGCCACCTACAGCCAACGCAAACCGATGAGTTTCCTCACCTAGGGTACTAGTCACGGGTGCTGGTCCCAAGGGCCCCGTGGTGTTCCGCACATAGTGAGTACTAATCACAGGCAACGCAGACCCATGGTGTCGCTCATATAGTGGCACAATTCACAGGCTACGCCCAGACCCGCGGTATTGCCCACATGGGTACAACGCACGGGTACTGGAATCCACCCGGCCAGGCTTTTTACTGCAACGAATCACAAACATATTTCGTACCAAGTGAGTGATACTACTCGCAAGGGGTGCAACCCATGGTGTTTCCTGCATGATGGTACGAATCAAGAGTAGTGTCATGGTTCTAATTCATTCATCACTTGGTCGCCCCTTTTAGTCGCCTCTCACGACAGGCAGAGGATACCGTGGGTGTATTATTCGTCAGCCTCCCCCACCCACAGGGGGTGTGTGTTTGGTCCGCGAGAGGTATTTTATTTCCCTCAAGTCCGCCAGCAAGCTGGTTAGGACCCCCCTATCCGGCACCTGGGAGTATCACCTCTCCCCCTGCTACGCCTGCATAGCAGGTTCGTGGAGAATGTGGAAGAAGATGAGAAAGCCACAGAAAATTTTAACAAACACAATGTTAGCTGCTGATACTGAAGTACTGCGCACGCACCCACCAAGATAACAAATAGATATCTCCTGCTCAGGGCCCTCTAAGTAAGCAAGCGATTTGTCGAACCGATAGATGTATCTTACGTTCGTGCAACGCCAAAACACAAGTTAATCATTCGATACCGCTATAGGTTCGATATCTCATGTTCCAGAAACCGGGCATAAGACGGTTTCTCGCCTAGCACATCGTAAATTCAAAGTCCCGATTCATGTTTATTAAATGTATTTAAACATACCTCACTTATCACGTCACAAATTTTCATTACTACCGCTCAGTATGATCACATTTTTCCCAGCCCTGGAATTGTTCTTTGTTATCCCTTGTGAACAGAACGTGATTTCCAACACAGATTAGAGCCCTCGCCACAGGAGACAAGTCAGGGAAAGTTATGGGAAAACGGGAAATGGCTTTGAATTCCGGATATTTAGAAGGTAAATTACAGCTTCGGGAAGCAAGCCATTAGCCTCAGGAAAGTTCAGTTTTGCTTTCCGATTTTCATTGATATTGCTGAATAACCCAGTTTGTGTTTGTATTTCGCATTCCATTCTGAAGTTAGAAATTTATTCTGTGTTGAGTGGCATAGTGAAGGCTAGGGAATATTTGTCGCATGATAAGACTACGTAAGGATTAGGAACATAATCATGTGAAGTTGATTAGTGTGGTGCGTATTTGTCTTGCCGTAGCCCCGTTATAGATACTGAAAAAGTCATGAAATCGCTTGCTAATGAAGACAAAATCGAGGAACTGGACAGGCATTTGCATCTTTCAACTGTGGCGCGTATGTTGAGACTCGCACCGTCGATCGAAGTGTTGCACATTTAAGATGACGGTCAAAGTCATTTCTCTCGCACATGGCTGAGTTTAACCTCCAAATTCACGGTCGAAGAGTGTGACCAGAAAACAATGCTTAACCCAGTGGTCCGACATATAAGGCTACAGCTGACATTTGTTTTAGAAAGTGTGTGATATGCAATAATGAGCTGATACTTTCATGGGGCCCCAATACAAACAATTTTATTTGTGTTGTCAGATGTTTTACACACTGTTTAATACACTATTTTTATTTAATAAGCCTCAGTGGAAACGGTTTTCATATTTGTTCTCTCACCTTTTTCATGCCTTTCAATACTCTCATCACATCTTTAGAAATGGTGGATAGCCTATATCTTTCACTGTATCCGTTCATGCACGATGCAAAATGCATGCATGTCGGGAAAAAAATTCATTTTTTACATATTCGTGTTGGATAGTTTTTATTTGCGTAATAAATAGTACGTTTTCTTGCTTAACACATTATCTTTCCTTGTCCCCTGTAGAAACACCTAACGAGGTTTTACTGAATAAACTAACCTCCGAAATCAGTCCTCCACTCTGCGCCGTATTTTGAGGTGTAACACATTCTTGCTTAATTTCAGTACAGTTTTCAAATGAAGCAATCGTTTACTTCAGTCATTATTTCTAACGAGTTAACTACTGCTATCAGCCACTTTATTTACGCATTTATTATGGAAACAGGTTCTCTTTCATTTAGAATTGTGCTTATAAAACATCAGTTAACGAGTATTACTAATAGACTCCAATATCGTCTTTGACTTCTAATGTCGACGAGTGTTCGCTAGTGCACATAGCGAAAAATCTAAACCGAAGATGATTGGTCACATTCAATATAATCGCTGGAGTGCTTAAATATTGATAATGGAAAAAATTACGCACAATTAATCGCTTGTAATAATGGATGCATCAGTGATAGGGTTCTCGCTGTAACAGAAGGATAATACACAGTTTAATATAGGAATTTCCAAGGGACAGAAAAAAGTTGTCATTATAAAGGAGTTCTCGCTATATGCCGTACTCGCTATAGCAGACTTCTACTTAGCTGAAGAAGAAGCCTCTTTGTAGATTGTGGAAAACTGCAATCGGACGTTCCCTGGGTAATGACATCAATTACCGGCAGATACTTCCACTAAGGCACATTGTCAATACAATCCAATAGAACTTGTATGGGCACAGGTTAAGGGGTTCATGGCAGAAACACTACTTTCAAAATTACAGAGATGGAGAAATTAGTTCACGATGTTGTTTAAAGTATTATGGCAAAGGCATGGATGGACTGTGTTTGGCATGCTGAAACCATGATACAAAACCTGCAATGCTGAAACCATCCAGGATGATGACTTTAAATGGGATTATTATAAACAATGCTTTGGAACCCATAATTATCAACTTGCAAGGATAGGAGTGATGGAGAGGAGAACACGGAATAATAAAACGAGGTATTGTCCCCTTCAAATTTGGTGATCTTGAGAATATTTACAACAAGTTAATATTAAAAGTTTTTTTGTCCGCTGGGAGCTGTATTTGTCATTTGGGAAGCAGTCAGCGAGCTCCGAACCAGTTTTCTTCTTCATTCAGAGGGGCGAAGTATTGATCCAAGTTCGACCAGGGCAAGGTAAATCACGTGACGAGCCCGTGTGCTAACCTGCCATGCGCGAACGGCCTGACTGCCATCAAGCTTCCTAATCTAAGAGCTTCATTTCCGTATTGATTGCTACTACAACATAAAAATGATATGGAAGCCTCCACCTTATCAATACAGTGTTTTTTTACTATTAATTACAGTAAATCCAGTACTGGTTTCGACCCCTATGGGGTCATCATCAGCTGTCATATATCAAACTAGTTTCAAAAACATCACATTACAAAGCGTTGCATATGCATGAAAACTGACCCAATTTGACAAATGATTAAAAACAAGTTAAATGTTCAAATAGTAAGAATAATAAAATGGGTCCTTTCCTCTTTAACTTTAAAAGTTACATATTGTGATATTGAGATATTACAATGTTTTAAAAATTATATGTGCTTAAAAAGTTGACCCGATATAACAGGCCATTTAAAGAATGAATGAAATAGTAAAAACAAAATAAAATGGGTCCTCTTTCTACTCTAACTTGTTACATGTTTGTTGTTACTACAATATTCCTGTTGGTATGGTAAGTACACAGGTATTATGGAGTGCTGCTATTTAATGTTGAAACTTACAACAGTTTTTAGTTCGTTTCAGTGTTTCTTCTTCAGATGATTGTATAATATTGCAGGTGATATAAATATCTTGATGGTTCTAGACGTTGTTACGAAGAATTACGTCTTAATGTTGGATGCATTGTCTGCGTACTATATTCTCAGTATGTACTAAATGCTGAGTTAAAATTGCGTATAATGAGCTGAAGTTTATTTAGTTACAGCGTGAATCTTAGTATGGCATTATACTATGTCAAGTGTTAAACAATATACATTTTAATGTCTTGGGTGATAGCGTGAGGGCTTCTTTTATGTTGTAGGCCATATTGTGTTGGGTGTTGACACCAGGACCCATTTTATTTTGTTTTTTACTATTTCATTCATTCTTTATATGGCCTGTTATATCGGGTCAACTTTTTAAGCACATATAATTTTTAAAACATTGTAATATCTCAATATCACAAATGTAAATAGTAATAACTTCACAAATATCAGTGTACATAAGTAATGTAAAAAATTTTAATTGATGTTCATTAGATCAACGAAATAATGAGGTGACATGCCTCTCACAATATGTAACTTTTAAAGTTAAAGAGGAAAGGACCCATTTTATTATTCTTACTATTTGAACATTTAACTTGTTTTTAATCATTTGTCAAATTGGGTCAGTTTTCATGCATATGCAACGCTTTGTACTGTGATGTTTTTGAAACTAGTTTGATATATGACAGCTGATGATGACCCCATAGGGGTCGAAACCGGTACTGGATTTACTGTAATTAATAGTAAATAAACACTGTATTGATAAGGTGGAGGCTTCCATATCATTTTCATGTTGCCAGCAAGCTTCTCGAACAGTCAGAGCCAATTATAAGAGACTCCCGGAACCAATAATCGTCTTTGAAGAGACACGCCTCCCAAGTCAAGGATATAAAAAGCCATGTTCTAAGTAAATCACTCTCTACTCTACTCTACTCTGCGCTACTCTACTTGACTCTGCTCTACGTTATTCTGGTGTTCATCGTGACCACGTGGGAGAGAACTTTGCCGTACGAGCAAACGTTCGTTCTGCCGAATTTAGTGGAAATTATTTACTAACTCTTATGGAATAAATTCCAACCTAGAAAATCCAAGTTAAGTGTAATTATCCAGGAGAACATTCAGTAATTCTGCGTGTGTGTGTGTGTGTGTGTGTGTGTGTGTGTGTGTGTGTGTGCATATCTTAATATTTGTCGTCTCAGTTACAGCTTACACTTCTGGAATGCGACAGAAGCCATCCCGGAGATCGCAGTGCACGTCAAGATGAATAATTCTTTGACAATGCACACCTTAACTTCATCGTGGGACGTCTACTGCCGTGTCTCCATGACTTTCTAAGTATGTGAGGCGTATCTGGTCAAGAGAAGGTGACTGACTGGGGAAATGCTGGAATAACTGACTACAACCTGGGATCGAACCTCATCTAAAATTGAGTACCATTTAAAGGTTTCTTTTTCATCTTTGTAAAGCTAGATGGTCTTTTTCTTTAAATCGTAGATCTATTAGTTTGTTGTAGATAGAAGCATTTCATTTTTCCATTTTCTTGAGGTGTCATGGTAGTCGAGTTTCATGTGAGTGACTGAAATTTGGAACCTGTTAGAGTAGACGTGTAGTCTGTCTTTGAGTGAGTTCTCATGCATATGAGTTAGACATATCTAAAAATCACTGACCACGTGATAAACTTTATTTATTTGCCTGTGATACTGAAATTAATCAGATATGAATTTACGTGTATAATTTGTGAGATAGGATCGAACATAGTATCATTTTAAGATCACTTGCATTCTTTAGGATCGAGTCGTCTAATTTTACGATATTTCATGAGAATTGATAGATATAATAATCACTTGAGTAATAATAAAATCAAATAAAGATCGGGTAAAAATGGAATTAAACGGTCGTGAGCTATAACTTATCTTACATTCCTTATATGTGAGATTTAATGTGCTCTGTTCATGATGTGCCTGGAATACGGCAATCCTGCGGGATGTTAATTATGTAATTGATTAATTGGAGAATTTATTTGTGATGATTGACTTGTTCTTGTGTCTTTGGGAGCACAATGGAATTCATTGTAAGTGGAGCACGTGTTGTGTATGTATTTCACGGATAGGGAATAATAATAATAATGCGATTGAGGCTCACGAACGCGATATTTGTGACTTGTAACTCATGTGATGGTGGTGATTATGGAATTTTATTGGAATCTTCAATTATATCTCAGAAATTTAGATGAATCTCCATCGTTGTGAGGGGAATATTTCAACCCAAGTGATATCCCTAATTTCGATCACTAGCCACTATTGAAAAAAGAGTATTTTCCGTACACAAATTTATCCTCTGCAGAATGTTGACGTGACCATGCTTAAAATTAAAGAGTACTCTTATAAGGGCAGGATTCGCTGTAAATAATGTATATAAAAGTACGTGTTACCTTGTATGAATGTGATGTGTGTGTGTGTAAATATGAATATTTTCCATGTCTTTTGATTGTTCAATTTGATTTAGTCTGGTCGTGCATCTACGGCGACACAGATTATGTTCAACGTTGTGTGCCACCTTGAGAATTTATTTTTGCGCACCTTAAGGAAAAATTTAATGAGTTTTATGTCGAGGAAGACTAGAATAGGATTTTATTTTGCTGGTTATTATGATTTAAAGGAAAGATCATCTCGTTATTATTCCGCAAAGGCAAGCGATTTGTAAATGAATATTTTAATTAGCTCACACGTGATTAAGAAAATTTCCGACACATTTATATTCAAATTTCGAAATATTTTAAATTGATTTGAAAATTTGAGTGCTATGCAAATGTCAGAATTAAATGTTCACAAACGGCATAATTAACTTTAATTCTAGTAATAATGAGTCATAGTAATTAATTATCATCTCGTTATTATTCCGCAAAGGCAAGCGATTTGTAAATGAATATTTTAATTAGCTCACACGTGATTAAGAAAATTTCCGACACATTTATATTCAAATTTCGAAATATTTTAAATTGATTTGAAAATTTGAGTGCTATGCAAATGTCAGAATTAAATGTTCACAAACGGCATAATTAACTTTAATTCTAGTAATAATGAGTCATAGTAATTAATTGAAGAATAATTATTTAAAAATGTGAATTATAATTGCCATGTGGATAATTCAGTGAGATACACTAATTAGAAAACACGATCGTGTGATGATAAACGAACATGTTACACAAACAAGGTTAGAGATTATTACTAATAATAATAATAATAATAATAATAATAATAATAATAATAATAATAATAATAATAATAATAATAATTAATTATAAAATTTTGAAATTAATTTTGATTTTTACTAAAGCTTCTACTGGTGTAATTGACGAATATTATACACTTTAAATGTTGAGATTTATCAGGATTCAGCTTTGACCACGTGTTGAGATTACTGCAAATTCATGGAACCTTTAGCAACTTTTCCTGTGGAACATTAAGCGAGACAGCTATCCAATAGTTTTGTAAAAACCTTTGTTGAAGTCTTTGAACTTTTCCAGCTAAATATTTAAATTGTAAAGGCAGAAAAGGCCTAATTTTTCTTTGTTAATTTTCATTCCAGAACAGTAAGGCTGAATAAAATGTGACATTTCATTGTATATCACATTTGAATTTGTATTGAACAGGTAGAAAATCATATACTTTCATCTCTTAATTGTAAGGCTGGAGGACGAGAAATACATGTGGTTCTCAAATACTACTGAAGAATAAAATATTATGAAAGTTTGTTGTAAAACAAAATTCAGCAAGGATTTTTTTTTTGTTGTTGTTGTTGTGAAATGCTTATGTTAATAAATGTAAGTGTTGTTTTAAAATTTCATTTATTTTTGCTTGGTCATCAACCCCTTTTTACCCTTAAATGCCTCTAGAAAACGGAAGCCATGAACAAACGGTCCACCTCGGGATCTCTCGCTCAATGGCTGGGCTTAGCCAGGCAATAATGGGGGCAGTATGTTGGAGTTATTTTACTTATAATCTCTGACAGCGTCAAGCTCGTAATCTTCATCGCACGAGTTATGCATTTTAACCAGCAATAATAGCTCTGTGCCTTTGTGAAGCCGAGCATGGGATTGCCTTACTGGCTAACTAGCATTAGCCATTACAATTTCAGACCCTGGAGCTCTCTCACTCTGCTATCCATGTATCCTTCACAGAGTGCAGTGGCATGTCATGTGCGGTTGCAGAGATTTTGTCATGCTCGTCTATCCTGTGCTACCTGCATTGCATGATGTACAGGCCTCCCAACCAACTCCTTCAACTAGTCTATGCACCTTGCTGGAGCTCTTCCTCGGATCCTTCTTCCTTGCACTTTGCTCTCTACAATCAGCTTCTCCATAACTCCACTCCTCCTTGAAATGTGGCCAAAGTATCGCAAATAGGCCTGGCTAATCTTCTTCATGAGCCTGTCCTCGATCTTGACCTTTTCCAGGACAGAAGCATTTATCCGGTGCTCAGTCGAGGATACTCTTAGAACTCGGCAGTACTACCACATTTCCATCACTTCAATCTTCTTCCTGTTATCTTAAAAATGTCCAGGTTTCAGTTGTGTATGTGGCGATGGGTAAACCAGAACACTTACCAGACTGAGTTTGATCTTATTAGTGATGGCTCTGTCTTCCCAGATCTTCGTCAACTTCACCGACACATCGCGTGCCATTGCAAGGTCCCCATTGTTTGTTATTAGGGCACCAAGATAAATTAATCTGCTCACCACCTCCAAGCCTCCTATTTGTCTCAGATGCGGCATGTTCGTTGTTTGCCCGGTCCATGATTATGACCTTTGGCTTGCTAATGTTGATCACCATTCCACACTCTCCACTTATGATCTGGTTTCCCTGGCGTTTGGTGCTATGATGAGGGTATCGTCTGCATATCTCAAGCTGCTGCTGCTCATCTGTCTTCCTACTCGAATGCTTCCTTCCCAGTCTTCCAGCAACTTCTTTATAATGTGCTCTGAGTAGATATTATAGTGCAACGGCCTTGAATGGTCCTGAGAGAGCATCGCTGAAGGGAAAATGGGACTTGTTGATACCAAAAAGTGCCTCGACTAGATTAATGAGGTACTGGATAAAAATTGTCACTGCTTTCATTTCACTACCATAGTCACTGCTGCTGTTATGTTTGGATCTTAAACACTAATTTGCTTCGAGGAATGCATCCAAACAAATTATTAAATGGCTGCCCTTACCAGTCAGAAATTTCAGACCCCACAAGCCATCATATGGCTTCCAGTGAGTACTTCTGGTATGGTTCTAATTTATTCCAGTTTAATCTAAATAATAAATTTGGGCATTTCCTTCTTGTCTAATGTGGCCCTTGTAGCAGCGATATCAGAATGTTCCATTAGGAACTTTCTTCCATCATTACACTTCACACAGTATATCTAAAACCCGTACCGTTTAAGATACGTAACACTGACAAAATATCTCCCTGGAATTGCACAGAATTGTCTTTTTTGAATAGCCACCACCAATTTCTTCGCTGCTGGAAATTCACCAGCAGCATATAATGTCATGTATTTTGCACCTAAGAACATCCTGATCAAAACCATTTAAATTCGTCACAGTCTCTTTCACATCCGTGATGTTTACTTAGGGACTGTAACGAACATTACAGTAAAACCTCGTTAATTCAAAGTCGTTGGGACCCAAAAATCGGACTTCGAATTACGTGATTTTGAATTAACCGCCAACTCCTAATCCAGAAATGCTAACCCTTGCCGCGTAAAAAAAAAAAATTCTAAGTCCTGTACTACATGCAGTTAACCTTGATTCATAGTTTAAACCTTTGAAATGCCACGGAAAAAAACTATTTCCATAATGTATCCAATAAGGTGCATTTATAGTATTCAAATTCACAAAACAGTATTCACTTGGATAACTCACTGACAAACATAACCTCACGCAACAAAAGAAAAGAAAAAAAAAGAAAAAGCATAATTAAAAAACGGAGAAATTTATGCTGGCACCCCGGAGCAAGTCCTTTATTCATTGGATTACTGAACTGAACGGATTTTACATGTCCTGAACGTGCACCGAAAGTGCCCGATGCCCTTAAAACATCGTGGCTTATCGAACTTCCCTATGACGAGGGGAAGAAGTCTCTCAATTCCGTGTGCATTGCAGCACAGTGAAATGGTCCCACATGTAAGATTCCCGGCTGTCACTTCCCTCCTATAAAACTGTAAGACCGTTTGGGCTCCGTATAATAAAAAACAATGCAGTTTCATTAACATTATTATTTGGTGCGTACGAATTGATTATATGAGCCATGCTTTTTCGCCAACTGTCGGCATAGCCGGTGTTCGCTGATTCTGCTTCTCCGCACACTGCCTGCTACGTGATATTATGGTGTTCCTTAAAACGCTGAATACAAAAGAATTACAATTTTACACAAACTTAGCAAATATGAAGCACACTGTAGACACACCGAAGTGAGTGAAAGTACTGAAATCTACCCCAGCATGTTCCGGAAGAGGTGTTCTATTATAACGCGGATAAATTTCAAATTTAAATTACTCTAAAAAAAACTATTTTTTAAATGTCAAGGCAGTTTGGCAGTTTTGAATTAAAAGTCTGAATTTCGGTAATGGGACCAACATTGTTCTTCGAATTACGAATTATCCGTATTTCGAATTAAACAATTTAAATAACATGCAAAACCATACCTTATGTTTCCTGAAATGAGAGCTTCTTCGAATTAGGCGGAATTTTGAATTAACCGATTTTGAATTATCGAGGTTTTACTGTATTTATTTTCTTTAATTATTCTCTGTACAGTTCTAAGGGTAATATTACACGCTTCAACCCCCTTCAACATGGCTGTGAAACTTGGACCCTCTACAATCAGGATATTAAAACTTTAGAGCGCTTCCACCTGCAAAATCTTGGATCCATCTTGAACATCAAATGGGAGGATTATGTCATCAATCTTGCAGTTCTTGAGAAAGCGCATGCTATAAGCATTGAAGCTACCACCACTGGCCACCATCTCAGATGGATAGGGCATGTCCGTCGCATGAGTAAAACCAGGCTACCTCGTCAACTCCTGTATGGTGAACTCTGCTCTGGCACAAGACTTCATAGAGCCCCTTTGAGGCGTTTCAAGGATCACCTAAAGCATACTATGAAAAGAGCTGGAAATATAATACCAACTATATTGGCATTATAAATTTATTCATTCAGAACAAATATTTCACATTCCCTATGGGAATCATCATCCTTATACACAGAGATGGAATTAACATTAAATCCTGGGATACGCTTGCTGAGAATCGTACACTTTAGCGCCACACTGTTTCTACATCAGTTACGGTGTTCGAAGAGAAACAATGACGATGTCAAGAGGATAAACGACAAGCACAGAAGCTCCGTCAAGCTCAGCCCTGTCCTCCCCCATTCCATGTGATCTGTGTGGACGTATGTTTCATGCCAAGATTGGACTACTAAGTCATATGAAACACATTCACAAAGTATTGCGAGTGTGGAAATCTAAACTGCTGAAGAACATGTTTACTCGGATACGAGTTGCAGCTGACGACAATACGCTTCAGCTGTTTGTTCCTGTGACTTGGCAATGTCAGAGTCTGATTTTGGCTTGAAGTACTCATATACATTAAACACTTGATCTTTGGCTTGCTTATGCAGAACCTTATGCTTATGCTGTTCACCTTGCATAATTTAACACACAATTAATGTCGTGAAATAACAAAGGTTCACTTCATATAAACTTTACATTGAGTATTTACCTAGCCATCACAAGATTTATGACATTTTCTAAGCTAATTAGCTTTCTGAGGAGTAATGACTTAACTGCGCCGAACCTTGCTGAACTGGGCTGTCAACGATCATACCACACACAATATATATTCTACGAGAAGGGGTCTCATTTTTTGTCCAGTGTGCTTCAGCATATATACAGTACAGTAACTGTTTTGCTAGCGGTTTAATGTCACGTCAACACATCAAAGGTTTTTGGTGACTGAAGGGTAGGAAAGGGCTAGGAATGAAAAGGTAGCAGCTGAAGTGGTGGTGGTGGTGGTGGTGGTGGTGATTTTATATATATATATATTTTTTAGTTTTTCTTTTTTGCTAGTGGCTTTATGTCGCACAGACACAGATAGGTCTTATGGCGACGATATGATAAGGCCTAGGAGTTGGAAAGAAGTGGCTGGGGCCTTAATTAAGGTACAGCCCCAGCATTTGCCTGGTGTGAAAATGGGACACCACGGAAAACCATCTTCAGGGCTGCCGACAGTGAGATTCGAACCCACTATCTCCCGGATGCAAGCTCACAGTCATGTGCCTCTAACCGCAAGGCCAACTCGCCCGGTGATTACTGTTTTAAGAGAAAGTACAACTAGGCAACCCTCCTCTATATAACACTAATTAGAGGACACATATGGAAGGGATCCAACACTTCAAAAAATGAAGGTATCAGCTAAAGAAAGACAAGGTCCATGAAGAGCATGAAAATGAAAACTCGCTAGGCCTCGAGTGCTCTAATACTGTTGGGGTAGGAAAGGAAGAAGAGTTGACCAGGGGAGGTCGGATATGAAAGCTAGAAGACCCTCTTAGAACTGCCAAAGCAAGGTCAGGCACACAGTAACGTGTAACCCTTTTACTATAGGTTCTCACAAAAGCATGCACATCACTATAGGTTGCCTCAAAATTATGTATATCACAGAATTTAAGCCAGCCGATGTAATCAGCTCTGGCAACTTCCGACTGAATTTTTAAAGGGCGACCCGATTGGCTTTGGCAATTTAAAGGGCGGGTGCTCGCACTACTACTGCCTGGTTCCAAGAGGGTTAAAGGTCTCATTAGTATTGGAGTTATTTAACTGATAGAGTTTGCATACAACTTAAGGGTCTGTCAGGATTTAAACACCCTTCTTACCAAGTACAGGGTTAAACGTGATTTCTACACCTTTAAACATTTGTAAATTCTGCAAAATCGTTTATATCGTTCATGCAGGAGAAACCTTAAATTTATAGGACAATTTAAAAGTTTCCTTAAAACTTATTTTTTGGTTTTTGTTCTTTGTCTTCTGGCAATCTGCAATGCCAAAAGAAATTTAAATACAAAATTAGAAGGAAATAGGAAGAGAGAGGAAGAAAAATATTAAATAGAAAGAAAAAGTGAAACTAGGTCCATCTGAACCACTTGTTAAATTAACATACCTCTGACATACCTGACTCCAATTCGTTTGAATATGCTGTTATATGTCGTACTAACAACTTCATACGTCTCTCTTGCTTTCTCTTCAGACGTATCAAACGTGTAGAGGTCTTTCATATAAAATTCTTTTCCTCTGAGCAGTCCAAACCGCGGCTTCATTTCATCCCGAAACTTGCTTGTAACTTGGTAAAGACGAACAGGTAACTGGCGATAGGATAACTGAGTGACCGATGCCAACAATTCCGTGACAGCTTCTTCGTGAGTCTAGAAAGACAAGAACAGAATAAACTTTGCTCTATTAACAAGAAAGCATTAGCGTAATAAAAAGAGAGAAGCAAGTGCTACGTACGGGGCTGAGGACAAAGTCCTTGTCGTGGCGATCCTTCAATGTGAACAGTTCGTCGGCAGCGGTGTCCCAACGACCTTGTGACAAAAAGATACATGTCTTCTCTTATGACAAAGTATTTTATTTTTAAATACCCTCAAGTATTCAAAAATGTCAGTTATCTTGTGTTATGATCAGTATTCCAAGTAAACCTACTCTTTAATCTTAAAGCAGGAGCTAAGATATTACAAGACACATGTACCTAATCAGCATTACAGAAACTTCATAGTGTACAACAGTCATTTATAACAGATATCAAAATGTGGTACAGACAGATGTCATGTATGCTAGAGTAATGACAAGTAACATGAGTCATCTATCTGCAAAACCATTCATCTCCAAATGGTTACATTTTACAGGAAACCGAAAAAACATATAAAATCTAAATAATGTAGAATGATATATTTTTTTTTTTTTTTGCTAGTGGCTTTACGTTGCACCGACAGAGATAGGTCATATGGTGACGATGGGATAGGAAAGGTCTAGGAGTTAGAAGGAAGCAGCCGTGGCCTGAATTAAGGTGGTGTGAAAATGGGAAACCACAGAAAACTATCTTCAGGGGTGCCGACAGTGGGATTCAAACCCACTATCTCCCGGATGCAAGCTCACAGCCGCGCACCTCTAACTGCATGGTCAACTCGCCCAGTACAATGATTTTTATTTGTTTAATTGCTTATAAACAGCATTGTAATGAACGTTATAGAATACCAATGTTCCATTTGTATAATTATTTGGAATATTTAAATTTCAAATTTGGAGATGGCTGGGTTTGCAATAAACGAAAGCAACTGAAGGAATGAAAATGAACAAAAAAATGCTTTATTTGAAAGTTAACCATTTTTTTTTTAACCATTGGCCTTACGTCGCACTGACACAGATAGGTCTTTATGGCAATGATGAGATAGGAAAGGCCTAGGAGTGGGAAGGAAGCGGCTGTGGCCTTAATTAAGGTACAGACCCAGCATTTGCCTGGTGTGGAAATGGGAAACCACGGAAAACCATATTTCAGGGCTGCCGACAGTGAGGCACGAACCCACTATCTCCTGGATGCAAGCTCACAGTTGCAGGCCCCTAACCGCAAGGCCAACTCGCCCGGTTTAACCGAAATCAATACAGTGTAAAAAGCCAATGTATTTACACAAAATGAACTTGAATTAAACATTGATTACTGCCATTGGCTACATTGTGGTCACATGCATTTTCCCCAACTTCTGGGTTGTTTTGTGGAAGGTTATTTTTAACTTCAATGAGTTCTTTGTAAAACTTTAGCACTTCTACATTTCACCACTGAGTCCTAAAATGTTTAGTCAACAGAGATTCAACGTCTTTTGCCTAACTCCAATTTTTGATTAAGTAAATAAGCTGGTTAGGGGCTGAGTTCGCAGCTAATAATTTGCTGTCTTGTGTGAAAGTGGACAAAGAACACATTCAGCACAAAAAATGGTCTTGCAAATAGACAACTCATATATACATCCAAGATTCAATCATACCATGTCCATTTACTAGTGAACAAGCTTTATGTAGAGGAAGATTTGGATAACAATACAACAAACTTGGAAGACTGTCGATCCCAGAGAAGTCTGTAAGCTAAGTAACACAGTTTGAATCAATACTTAAATCCTCCTCATTTAAAGTATTGGACTGTATCAAGGGTCAGCCCTAAGTCATTTAAAGTTATCAGAGAGGTGCTGACCAAAGAGGAGAGAGGGACCATTCTGGACAATATTACATGCAGATGACGTAAATCAAGAGAAGAGGTAGCAACCAAGCTAGAACGGTAAGGAAGGGTTCTGGAAGAAACCGGTATGAAGCTGACCCGAAGTAAGACCAAGTATCTATACTGTAAGGCAGAAGAACAAGCGCAAGCCCTGGAATTGCATGGTAATGTCAACAAGATGGTTAATGAGTTTTGTTATAACTGGGCTTGATTATAGCAGAGGATGTTTTAACAGAAGTGGCTTCCAGAATCCAAACAGGGTGGAGGATCTGGACACAGCTGTCAGAAGTGCTGTGCGATACGAAGCTGCCGTTCAATCTAAAATAAATCATTTGCAGGAAAGCCAAAAGGCCAGTTATGTTGTATGCTATTGAAACGGTACCTCTAAGGAAAAATTATGGCAGCAGATCAGAGGTAGCAGGAATGAGGATGCTTCAACAGATGTGCGGTGTCACCAGAAAAGATCGTCTTCAATATGTCCATGTACAGGTCACAATGAAAAGTACCAAAACATAACAAAGATTCAGGAGGCAAGTTTAAGATTGTTTGGTCATCTAATGAGAAGGGACAATGACTATGTGGGCAAAAGATGGTGTGCATGCATGATAAGGCAAAGAGGAAGTGACGGTGTCCAAAGAAGACATGGATGGACCTCGTAGGGCAAGATCTGAAGAAAAAGAACTTCAATATTGAAATACCGGTAGTTCATAAGAGATCAAGAGAGGAGAGTCAATAGGAACAGTGACTCTGCACAGTGCAGGAAGAGCTGTGGAAGATGATGATGATTCCCTCGATTTTAAATAATAAATATTCACTAGAAATCATAATGTGATATGCTATTACACCAGGATGAAGACTGCACCCCGTAAGAAGTAATAACAGCTGTCAGGAATGAATAAGCTAGGCAAAGGGAGAGAAAGAAAGAGGATTAAAAAAAAAAAAATCTAATAACTACAAATACCTGTTTCTCATTTTAGCTTTAGCCTGCCTAACCTAGAGCAGGGTCCCATTAATCCGGAAAGTCAGTTAATCAGAAATAAAATTTAAAAAGAATCTACCAAAGTTGTAATAAACTGAAGAAATGCATTTGTACGGTATTTTTATTATTCATGTATGAAATCAATATAAAATAATACTGCAATCTGTGCTGTAATAGTATTTCGAGGCATCAAAGTAAAAAGTAATGGTATACAATGTAGCAAAGTTAGTCAGGTTTGGTAACACAGAAATGAATAAAACACAACACTCCACAAATATCAGTCACTAATTACTTCTCTTTACAAAGTCAGTCATTCCCGTTTGCTTATTCCATGCAAAACTTTGCAGTTACAGTGCAATGCTGGATTTCATAACAAATTTCTGATAGTCCCAAAATTTGCCAAACCAAACACGCCCCAGTCGCAATTAGTTCAGATTAGAGGTAGCGTACTCTACTGTATAAACATATCGGCATACAAAATAAACAGACTGTGAAAGTAACACTTCAATGTTCCTAAGAGGATCATAGCTTTCATCAGTCTGTATCTCTTCCTGTGGCCTTGGAAAAAAAAAAACTGTTAAAGGTAAATTGTACCAATCTTACCTCATATTACTTGTACGAAGGTGAAGTGTTTTGCAAGGGACCTACCATCTTGCCGCTAGAAATATACTTAATTTCATAACTACATAACTCATACAACATTTTCCATACCTTTCCAACTGCCACTGCCTGAAATTAATGGATTATAGCATAACTTTCAGAATTCAATGGAGATATATGTCATTACCAACTATGGCATCATGAAAACTTCTAAATGAAATGTAATCCCTTACACATTGCTTCGTTTGACATATATGCTGTACACAAACCAATCATGATAAAGTACCGTAATATCCACATACACCTAAGCAAAGTTTAACCCCTTACACCTCATGTCATGAAACAATCAATATCATCATAATACAATAATCTTAAAAGGAAATGATTCTGGTCCCACCTTGTTCATTACCAGTACCAATCAGATCCTTAAACTTATCATTGTTATTATTATTATTATTATTATTATTATTATTATTATTATTATTATTATTATTATTATTATTATTATTATTAACATTTATTTACAAATTATAAAATGTTGACAGATGTTTCATCCTTGTTTATAAGACTTCTTCAACCATTACACTTGATAAAATATATAGATACACAATTAAGAAAAAAAATCATACACAATTAGGAATTTTTTAAAAAAAGTTAAAAGGCTTTAAGAATCTGACTGATACTGAACAAGCTAGGACCAGAATCATTTCCTTTTGAGATTCATCATCATCATAATCATTTCCCCTTATCCAGCTCCTGCAGGGTCGGGGTATTTATGGCACTTCTCCATTTTCCTCTTTCCTTCCACCATCTTGACCAGTCTAAATTTCATCTTCTTATGCCGGTCTTCACTGATTCAATCACCTTGTTCTAGGTCTTCCTCTTGCTCTCTTGCCCTCACACTTTGCCTCCAGCATCTGTCTTGGAAGTCTATTCTCCTCTATCCTCTTTACATGTCCAAACCACCTTAGTTTATTCCTTTCAATTCTCTCATTTAGTTTTCCAATCTCAACTTCATTCCTAACATCTTCATTTCTCACTCTGTCTTTCCTTGTCTTTCCTATCATACTTCTTAGGAATTTCATTTCACTGGCTTGAATTCTACTCTCTTGCCTGCTAGTCAAAGTCCAAGTCTCAGCTGCATAAGTCAGTATGGGTACATAGTACATTATCTCTTTATTTTTCCTGGGTACTTCTTTGCTCCAAACAAGTTTTCTTACACGTTGGTAGAATGCATTGCCCTGCTGTACCCTCCTGCTAATCTCCGTGCCCACCCTAGCATTTTGCATTAATTCACTCCATGGGTGTTTAAAGCTGTCCATAATTTCCCGACTTTTGACTTCCAATTTTTACAGTGTCCTTTCCTTGCCTTTCCTCTCTAGACATCACCACAGTCTTCCTTTTATTTGTACTGATTTTCATGCCATACTTCTCAATTTTTTCGTTCAGTATATCTAGTTGTTGTTGCACTTCTTTGCTGTTTTTTCCCCAGATCACATCATCATCTGCAAATAGCAGTATCTTCATCTCTTTATCTCCATAGGCTTCCTTGTTTCCTTTACAATTTCATCCATGACCATAACAAACAAAAGAGGTGACAGCACACTCGCCTGTCTTAGTCCAGTCTTAATTCCTAAACTATTCTGTCCTTCCAACTGGGGTCAGTACTCTGCTAAGACAAATTGTTGTACATTGCTTGCACCATTTCTAACATTTCTATTCCAAGTCTCTTTTTAACCATGGCTTCCTAAACCTTCTCTCTGGGGACAGTATCTAATGGCTTTCCTATACCTATAAATTCATGACCAGATCCTTTCCATATTCCCAGTTCTTTTCCATCAACTGTCTCATGCTAAAGATTGGGTCCTCTGTAGGTCTTCCACTCCTGATGCCAAAATGTTCCTCTTGTAACTCTCCTTCAATCTTTCTTCTCATTCTTCTTTCTAATATCCTTTCCAGTATTTTAACTACCTGCAAAATAAGTGTGATTTCTCTATAATTACCACAAACTTTCTTGTCCACTTTCTTAAACACTGGTATTATTATCACTTTTTTCCAGTCTTCTGGTACACATTTGTGTTTCCACATACACTTGCATGAAGCCCTCAAAACCAGGTAAAAATCCCTGACCAGGCCGGAAATCAAACCCGGTGCCTCCGGGTAAGAGGCAGGTATGCTACGCCTACATCGCACGGCTGGCACGATAAGGAAATAAATAAGATTAAATACAACAAGAATTACCTGAGGCTTTCCACAACTCTCCAGGTGTCAGCAAAGGCAACAGTAGTTTCTGAGCACCAATGTCCATCATTTCCTCGTCCACAATCGCAATCAACTTCTGGAATGCTCGCTCTCCCAGGGGCAGCAGATAGAAGGTGCCAGGACTGGAAGAGCGTATGATTCCCAAGTCAAGCATCAACTGAAAAACATACGTGCAAGTAAATAGCTTCGTAAGAACATCGGCAAATGTACTGTGTCTGATCACAAGGATCCTGTTGTTGTTTTTGTTTGAGTCATCACTCATCAGTCCATAGACTGGTTTGATGCAGCCCTCCATAACACCCTATCCTTGCTAAACTTTTCATTTTTACATAACTACTACATCCTATATCTGCTTGTCATATTCATACCTTGGTCTACCCCTACCGTTCTTACCACCTACACATCCCTAAAAAATCAACTGCACAAGACCTGAGTGTCTTAAGATGTGTCCTATCATTCTATCTCTTCTTCTGGTCAAATTTAGCCACATCGATCTCCTCTCACCAATTCGATTCAGTATCTCTTCATTCGTGATTCTGTCTACCCATCTCATGTTCAGCATTCTTCTGTAACACCCCATTTCAAAAGCTTCTATTATCTTTCTTTCTGGGCTAGTTATTGTTCATGTTTCACTTCCATACAATGCAATGCTCCTGACAAAAGTCTTCAAAAACATCTAATTCCTATAAGAATGCTCTGACAGCTGATGGTGGAGCTGTTGGAGATCCAACCAACCCTTGGGCTGACGATACAATATACATACCTGAAAACAAAGTATCTTAGATATACAAATTTAATTACCCTTATCACATGCATCGCCTTACACAGTGAACGTCAGGATCTCTATGGTGACTGATGGTGCTGATTATTTATTTTCAGGGAAAGATCAACTAGAAAACTATTTATCTTAACTCTAGTAACAAGAGAAAAGGAACCAGGTCTGAGCCTTTGAAGAACAAAAGAAATGCTGAGAGAAACTGAAGGGCCCTGAAAGGCATGAAAATCAAGGGCTTAACACATCTCATAAATATAATACCAGTGGTGTCAAAAAAGAACATGAACTGGCCAAGGACAGCCGAATAAGAAACACTGAAAGAGAAGAGCTTTAGATAAGTGGAACAAATGCCAGAGTCAGCTAGCGGCCCCGAATTTGTCAACCAATGCTCCCCTGTTGAAAGCCACAGACGAGTCACCCGTTTCAGTCGCCTCTTATAACAGCAGGGGACGCTGCTGATGTGTGCAATACTCCTAGCCACATGGTATCATAATCTTTATGGATATGTGATGAACGGAAACACACATCTGATTAATACGTAACCATTCATTGGTCTCAATAACATGCTTTGTACGTAGCTATTTTTGTTTAGTATATTAGAGCACACAAGCAAGACTGTAGCTTATGAGATTGTTAATAAATATCTGAATCAAATTATGAGACCACATACGAGTAAAAGAAAAGCTTTAACTTTCATTACTCTATCCCAGGCAGCTTTGGGCTTGCTGAAGCCATCCAGGCTCATTTTGTAATATTATTGTTCTTATGTCCCATTAACTACTTTCTGACGGTTTTTGGAGATGCCAAGGTGACGGAATTTTGTCCCACGGAAGTTCTTTTACGTACCAGTAAATCTACTGACACAAGGCTGACGTATACGAGCACCTTCAAATACCACCGGACTGAGCCAGGATCATACCTCCCATGTCCGACTCTTTGGCTGAATTGTCAGCGTACTGGCCTTCGGTTCAGAGGTTCCCGGGTTCGATTCCCGGCCGGGTCAGGGATTTTAACCTTCATTGCTTAATTCCAATGGCCCGGGGGCTGGGTGTTTGTGATGTCCCCAACATCCCTGCAACTCACACACCACACATAACACTATCCTCCACCACAATAACACGCAGTTACCTACAAATGGCAGATGTCGCCCACCCTCATCGGAGGGTCTGCCTTACAAGGGCTGCACTCGGCTAGAAATAGCCACACGAAATGATTACACCTCCCATGTTGGTGTCAAAAGGCCAGAACCGCATGGTTACATCTCGAGTGAAATATGAAATAGGACAACCCAAGCCCTAAGACAACTAGGCCCTACAACACCAGCATTACCAAGCGAAAGGAAGGGGTCAGACACTTCTAAAAATGATGGTATCGGCCAAAGGAAGACAAGGGCCACGAAGGGCATGAAAATGAAAGATTCCCTAGGCCTAGAGTGCTCTAATACCATCGGGATTGGAAAAGAACAAGAGTTAACCAAGGGAGGTCGGATAAGATAGATGAAACTGGAGAGCTCATTTTGTTTTGGGTGTTTAAGACCGGATGTCTTTCCCCATGCCACATATATTTTTGGCTGAAAATTGCAACCTGGGATTGATCGGAATTTGAACCACAGCTATTCAGATGAAAAGCCAGCAGCTAAGCACCCCCCACTCCCGCCCAGATCCCATGTATGTATGTATGTATGCATGCATGCATGTATGTATGTACTCTACCTAATAAAAAGTATCCGGACACCCATATGTCTATACACCCATATGTAATGCGGAATTGAACCCTAGATGTCACGAGAGGCGAACCCGCCAGTATAAAAGGAGGTGGGGAGTATAGTGTAGTCAATAGAGAAGCAGTGACAGCAGAATGGATGGGTCAGGAGAGGTCAGAGGCTGTTTTTAAATATTTTTTTTACAACTGGCTTTACGTCGCACCGACACATATAGGTCTTCCATCTTTGAGCCTTTGAAGAACAAAAGAAATGTTGAGAGAAACTGAAGGGCCCTGAAAGGCATGAAAATCAAGGGCTTAACACATCTCATACATGTAATACCGGTGGTGTCAAAAGAGAACATGAATTGACCAAGGACAGCCGAATAGATTTTTTTTTTTTTTTTTTTTTGCTATTGGCCATACGTCACACCGACACAGGTAGGCTTTGTCTTATGGTGTCGATGGGACAGGAAAGGGCTAGGACTGGGCAGGAAGCGGCCGTGGCCTTAATTAAGGTACAGCCCCAGCATTTGCCTGGTGTGAAAATGAGAAACCAAATAGGAGAGACTGAAAGAGAAGAGCCTTAGATAAGTGAAACAAATGCCATAGTCAGCTAGCGGCCCCGAAGATGGTTTTCCGCGGTTTCCCATTTTCACAACAGGCAAATGCTGGGGCTGTACCTTAATTAAGTCCATGGCTGCTTCCTTCCCATTCCCAGGCCTTTCCTATCCCATCGTCGCCATAAGACCTATCTGTGTCGGTGCGACGTAAAGCAAATGGCTATTTCATACAGGTGTCTGGATACTTTAGATCAGGTAGTATATGTATGTATGTATATATGTATGTTGAGCAGTCAGCCTAAAGGTTGGTTGCATCCTCAACAGCTCCACAGATGACCTATGCGTCCCTGAAGAGGCATGCTTGGCAAGTGAGTTAGTTTCCTGTTGTTCATTGCCGAGCCATAGGTGTTGGTGTTGATTATTGTTTTAAGAGGAAGTACAACTGGGTCGTACTCGAGGTTGAAATAACCGGGAAATGAAGTAGCTGTACATATTAGTTCTCCGCATGATTACATCTCGAGTGAAATATGAAACAGGACAACCCAAACCATAAAACAACTACAAAACTGGCATTACCTAGCAAAGTGGTCAGACACTTAGAAAAATGAAGGTATCGGCCAAAGGAAGCCAAGGGCCACGAAGGGCGTGAAAATGAGACTCCCTTGGCCTAGAGTGCTTAATACCGTCGGGATCGGAAAGAAACAAGAACTGACCAAGGGATGTCGGACAGGATAGATGAAAGTGGGGAGCCTGGCAGAAGTGGAAGCAATGCCAAGACTGAGCTACGGGCCCTGTAGCTGCCTCTTACGACAGGCAGGGGTTACCGTGGGTGTTATTCTAGCGCCCCCACCCACTGAAATGCACGCACCAAACGACGCTATTAGCAACTTTTCACACCACTCATAACAGGTCCTGGCACTTCTATCATCCCTCATACACTTGCATTTTGTCCAAGACGGAGACAGGTCCATGAAAGGAACAATGTTTTTTCTAACCCATACTAAAATACAAACGGAAAGCATGCCATAAGTAGACATAAGAAGATATTTACACCTACCTTCTGACTTCTAGATGTAATGTCAGATTTCACTTCTGCATCCTTGGGGACAATATTTTGAGGTTGAAATAACCGGGAAATAAAGTTCCGGTACACATTAGCTCTCCGCATGATTACGTCTCGAGTGAAATAGAAAACAGGACAACCCTAACCATAAAACAAATACAAAACCGGCATTACCGAGCCGCACTGCCGCAGTTCGTATACACAGAATACAAACAGGGTCGCCAATACACAAATAATGATTTACCCTTATCGGATATCAGAGCCAACTACAGTATAAAAAAATAGTCGGCTATGTCGGATATAACAATAGTTTTATTACAGCCAAATGGCTATGTAAGTAAGTACATTCATTTTAACATTTCCAAGCCACATAGGTCTCATTCTTCTGAACAGAACTTAATCAACGATTTCCCTCTATTAGGACATGTTAAGACGTGGTATCTATCACATTCACGATCGCACAATTTACACATGCATCCGAATTCAGGTTCATGAAATGTTTTGGTTTTGCAAAGCTTTAAGTGAAAACCATGAACAGCCAATCTAATTACAATATGTCTTCATTCGTATGTAGTTCGCTTCCATCCATCCCCGCGTTGTCATAGCATCCGTTGCATAGAAATCTAACCCATGGTTCTTAAACACTACTAAAGGTTGGGCCCAACGAGCTTGAAGCAAGTTGATAAGGGGCAGCCATGTTAACGGTTGTCAAAACAAAGCGAATTGGCGCGAGAGCATATGTTGAGGTGACAGGGAAATCGTGCATGCCAATTTAATTCCCTAAGTTTTAAGAAGTGAAAACATAGATTCTCGCTTTCAAGAATGCCAGCCGTAAGCTCAGCGAATGGTTGTTCTAATCGGAGTAATAAAACCAAGGATATATCGTACTTTAAGTAAGTATTACTGAATTATAGCCGAGATTCCTTTTTGTAATTTCTGTTTGTAATTAAATCCATTTTATTGTTTACTTAGCGAAAGTACGGATAGCCACGGTAATTATTTGTCGAATTTTGTTTCAGATTTCGTTTAAAGAACAAGGAATTAACGGAACAATGCGTTGTGAGGGCGAAAAGAGGTAAATGGTATCCCACTCAATTCAGTTGCTTATTCTCTGTACATTTCCAGCCCTATTTAATTTTCTTTCACATTTACAAATAAAGGAAATGGAGCGCCCACAACTAAGAAAACGTAACCACAAAAAAACACTTATTTCGTTCAAACGCACACTAAGTATGGTAAAAGTATTTTACTGCAATTTTTCAAATGTATACAGCCTTTATTGTAGATGTCTGTTGCCTTGGTTTTTAAAACTATGCCACACTTCATAATGGACAACTTTCAAGCTTACCTTTCAGCTAGTAATCCCAGTATGATATGGTAATGGGAGAAACATGATATCCCCCCTATATTATAATAAGTAATTACACTAATCGATTATTGTGGTAAAGAATTCATGGGTCGCCTCTGTGGTGTACTGGTTAGCGTGAGCAGCTGCCATCCCTGGAAGCCCGGGTTCGATTCCCGACTCCGCCACGAAATTTGAAAAGAGACACGAGGGCTGGAACGGGATTCTATCAGCCTGGGGAGGTCAACTGAGTAGAAGTGGGTTCGACTCTCACCTCAGCCACTTCTCATCCGGGATGGTACCTAACTTAAGGCCACGACCGCTTCCTTCCCCACCCCTCACAAGGCCCCCTGTTCAGTATAGCATGTGCAGCCCTCCCTCACATTTGTATCCCCCGACCCAATGTCTCGCGCTTCAGAACACTGTCCTTGAGGTAGTAGAGGTGGGATCCGTCGCTGAGTCCGTGGGAAAAACCAACCCGGGAGGGTAAACAGATTAAGAAAGGAACACAGTACTCATGATGATGCAATAATTTTAAAAATATGAACAGAATGAGGTTGTAACCTATTGTAGGTCCCACTGATTTTAAGGCTTCCTGTCATAAATATTTATGTCCATCGTTTTTATTCTAATTTACGCTTAACCACAACAGCCAAGCAGGGTAACGCTCTTATTCCTATTTCGAGGCCTATTCGTATGTCACTGTGCGATGATTTCGAACTACCCTACAATCAACTGATCGTGATGTTGGCCTCGTGCCGCAATATGATGAAGTGGCGGTATTCGCTTTAATGCTTCAAGCTATCGGCAATGGTCTTTAATTCTCCCCCAGTGATTCTAAAATGCGTATTTTCTACACTTTTCGTCATTTAAAGGCCATGCCCCCTTGCTTGTGTGACAACAGGAAACATGGCGGACTTCTTTCTATTAGCTTCACCCAGGCAGCGCTTCCGCCTCTCTATGTTATTCTAGCTCGTTGGTTGGGCCCAACGCGAGCCGAGCTGCTATTAGTTAACGAAATGACGTCACAGTAGGAGCAAAACAGCCGAGCCCAGAGCGCGCAAATCAGTAGGAATCTCATATCAGAAAACATTACGGTTTCTCAGAACTAATTGCAGACCAGACATAAATATTACTGCTGTTATAGGATTGAAAAAGAGTACAGCATAGTAACTTTTCATTATTTCCATTACGAATAAGGCGTAAATGTAACGTGACGGCACACTGACCAACGCTTGAAATTTATTAACATTTCCAAGTTCCTCTATTTAGTTTGAGGAAGGTTACGCGCTCTCAAACCTGTAAACATAAATATTTAGAGATATAAAATCTTTGTCATATTAAATCTTTACAGCAGAAATTCCGTGATGGAACTACCGTATGTTATCATACGATACACTGACTCACTTCCGCAAGGATCGAGTTTAAAGCTTAACACATATTATAACAGCAGCAGAAGTAAGTTCATATTCAAAACCATGCAGAGATAGTTCTGGAAAACTTACAACCTGTTTTCAAGTCTTTGATCGGGTCAGGGATGTAATGAATGAACCATATATAGGCTATTATTACAATGGGGTCGCCACTCCCAAAGTGATTTATTAATGACTGATAAATGCTATGAAATGATAATGGAGAGTGTTGCTGGAATGAAAGATGACAGGGAAAACCTCAGTACCCGGAGAAAAACCGGTCCCGCCTCCACTTTGACATGGAGTGACCGGGATTTGAACCACGGTATCCAGTGGTGAGAAGCCGACGCGCTGCCGTCTGAGCCACGGAGGCTCTGCATAGATAGTCTACTTTTAAAAAATTAAACAATAAGAAAAAACAGGAAAAACACTTCATTAGAACACAGTCCTACCTGTGAGATTAGATGTCATGAAGTGGTTGCTTTTGAAGATGAAATCCACTGTCGGGCCTTTCGCCGATGAGCTGCTATGGATTTTTCAGTTCTTGTCCGAATGTTCATTTGTCGTATCCGTATACATCATCATCATCATCTGTTTACCCTCCAGGTTCTGTTTTTCCCTCGGACTTAGCGAGGGATCCCACCTCTGCCGCCTCAAGGGCAGTGTCCTGGAGCTTCAGACTCTTGGTCGGGGGATACAACTGGGGAGTATGACCAATACCTCGCCCAGGCGGCCTCACCTGCTATGCTGAACAGGGGCATAGTGGAGGGATGGGAAGATTGGAAGGGATAGGCAAGGAAGAGGGAAGGAAGCGGCCGTGGCCATAAGTTAGGTACCATCCCGGCATTCGCCTGGAGGAGGAGTGGGAAACCACGGAAAACCACTTCCAGGATGGCTGAGGTGGGAATCGAACCCACCTCTACTCAGTTGACCTCCCGAGGCTGAGTGGACCCCGTTCCAGCCCTCGTACCACTTTTCAAATTTCGTGGCAGAGCCGGGAATCGAACCCGGGCCTCCGGGGGTGGCAGCTAATCACGCTAACCACTACACCACAGAAGCGGACATACGTATACATATTCTCGTTCTAACATACATTTTTAATATATCTGGTGGTACAGCGGGGAATTTACTGCTAATTATTTGACACACTTTGCGTATTATATTAGGTATGCGTCACAGTTCAGCACGTCCGTGAGTGTCCCTGAAAATTAACTCAAATTCCTTTATTTGGTTTACCATTCTAACGATGGAACGAGTAGACCTCCCCAAGATAACATTTCTATCCATCCCACAGGGGCTGTACCAGAAGAAATGGAAAGCATTTCCCCAGTGGGACTTCGCATTGAACTGTCATATTTTCTCTCACAGTCGGCGATGTAGCCGGCGAGGTACCGAAATCCCTCTGCTGAACAATCAGGTGTCGCTGTAAATTGCGATGAATCCTTTTTTTTTTTTTTTTTTTTTTTTTTTTTTGCGTCGCACCGACACAGATAGGTCTTATGGTGACGATGGGACAGGAAAGGCCTAGGAATGGGAAGGAAGCGTCCGTGGCCTTAATTAAGGTACAGCCCCAGCATTTGCCTGGTGTGAAAATGGAAAACCACGGTGGAGTTCGAACCCACTATCTCTCGAATACTGGATACTGGCCGCACTTAAGTGACTGCAGCTATCGAGCTCGGTCGGTGAATCATTAACGGCACTGTTTTCTATCGCAATGACACTGTACTATGAACACATAAATTTCACTCCGGCTACTATTACACTGTTCACGAAACTGACGAAAAGAAAATAAGTGCACCTCACTGCACGAAACACAGCAACTTAACAGAGATCTCACAGAAACGAACTACGACACACACACACACACACACACACACACACACACACACACACACACACACACACACACACACACACACACTACGCAAAATACAGTAGGCCACTATATAAACCAACAGCAATATACGGAAAGAAATTACGTATAGTTATTACGTGGAAATCCTTTCTTTATAAGACAGACATATATAAACAAAGAAATGAGATACACGTGCGGTTGTATGCTACACAGTCACGGTGCTCATGTGATGACGTCACGAGCAGGACGAGGGAAAACTACTACTGCGCAACCAATCTGAGCCACCCGTGAATCTAACCAAATGTCTTCTCTTTTCTGCTTCAGTTCCGTAAGTAGTCGATCGTAATTTGTCGTGGATGGTAGTGACATCTTGAAGCGTAGCTCTTCGATAAGGAAAGATTCCCTCGTCAGAACATACACAAGTCGAGATAGTGTATACCACAGAACACCAATGTGTATACTTCGAAAGCCCCAGAGCTCTCTTAAAGTATGCGGCTTTGACGTTGTCTATTCGTCGTAGACTATTAATGTTTAGGTATTCCCAGACGAGGTGTAGACCATAGGTGATTATAGGCACAACTTTAATATTGAAGAGCTGTACCACTGCTTTAACTGACATCTTACGTAAATCTTTGATTTCGTTCACTGTTTTAAATGCCAAGATTGTCCTATTCTCTGTGTTTTGTGAAAACATCACCTCTGGTTTGGAATATGACTCCCAGATATTTTAAGTGACTAACCCTTGTTAGTTCTTTACCATTGTAATGGACTGCCGGCCTTCCCCCTTTTCTGAAAATCATGTAGACAGTCTTTTGGTCATTTATGCTGAGATCAATTTCATGTGCCCATGCTGCCAGAAGATCAAAAGACTCTTTCAGGTCCTCCAGCCGTTCTGCAGCGAGAACCATATCATCTGCATATACATACAACTTTACACCATCTTTGATACATCGTGTCACATCCGAAGTGATTATTGAGAACAGAAGAGGACTTAGAGGATCTCCTTTCAGTACACCATTGGTCTGTGCTATTGCATCTGATATTGATATGTTATCCTGTATAAATACTGTATTGTTGGAGAGAATGTCTTTGATTATGACCGTCAAGTAGCGACTCTTACCAATTAATTGTTCCAACTTTGTCAGGAGTATGTTCCTATTGAGCATATCGAAAGCTTTTGAGAAGTCAACAAAGATTGCGTGGAGCTTCCCACCTGGTACTCTTAGTGCTTCCTCGATATCTTGTTTTAAACACTCCACTGCTTGCAGGGTAGATCTACCTCTTCTGAAACCAAATTCTTGCTCTGGTATATATTGATCCACAAGTGTTGTTAGCCTATCAGTGAGAATTTTGGTCATTATTTTAAAAAGAGTGCATTCGAGTGCGATACCTCTGTACGTGTCTGGATCTCCCATGTCCCCTTTGCCCTTGTATACCATTTTGATGTAGGATCTTCTCCAATTATCTGGTATTCTACCTCTCCTAAGACATTCGTTCATCAAATAAAACCACGTTTCCTTTAAAATTGGAGTCACCGTTTTTAAATGTTCGTAGTAAGTCTGATTAGGTCCACAAGCCTTTCCATTTCCCATGCTGTGTATAGCGTCCTCGATATTCATTGCTTTTATAGTCAAAAACTCAGTTACATCTTCTGATTTAGTCTGTAGTGGTCGAGCACTTGACACATATGTTTTCCCCAGGTTTCTATTGGTATGTCGCTAGGGAATTTTGGTTTCCTTGGGTTCAGTATTTTATAAGGATGTCGTTCAGCAACTTCTCTCTTCTTTATATCTAGCATTTCTTGGTACTCTTTCTTCTTTTGTTTTATTAGCTGCTTATAGAGCCTACGAGAAAGTGTGTATATTTACAGATTTTCTGGAGACGGATGATTCAAGGTAATGTGTAATTTATTCAGCGTTTCTTTCCTAGCAACATAGCAGTGTGAGTCGAACCAGGCCTTTGTTTTCCGTTTGTATGGATCTGTATACAGTACTGTATAGCCTCCTGCATCTGGCGGTCTAATTCTAGAAGAGCTTCGTCCAACATACCGTCCCTGATCAGTTCCAGTACTATTTCAAAATTTGCTTCTTGTATTTTGGCAAAGTCAAGTGTCCTTGTGGGGTAGAGTGCTGGCATTTTCTTTTTGCCATCTTGCCATAAAGAGAGATTGAAATGCATTTATTTCTGCTTCCCCCATTTGGAGGCTGCCAAAAAGACAAAGCTTACATAAAAATTTTGATTAGCAATTGCAAGGGCCGTTTAAAATGTGTCTATAAATAGGTATACTACAGTAAAGCCCAAATAATAAAAATTGTATCAGTCAATAGTTATGAAATCCATGATAAATTCCTCATAGGACAAAGATATAGCTAGGAGTATAAATTATTTTTTACTATTGCTAGCGATCCTTTCAGGGCAGCTAATCCAATGTCCTTAATGAATTGGTTATGCAAATTAAATTTCTTGCAAAAGTTGTAAAATGTGTGAGTAATGGTGCCTCTTGCTCCTATCATCAATCCTAAAACATCTATGGAGTCCAGATGGTATTTCTCGGCATAGTATGGAATTGTGGGTTCATATATCACATTTCTCCTTGTGTATATCATGTGGTTGAGTGGATGATGCTTCGGTTCTAATTGTGGGGTCTATTATGAACCCTTTACTTGAGCCCGGTGATATAGCTATCATGTCAATCCGCCGGTTTGATCCTGTCTGAGACAATCCATGTACCTCCTCGTGCACTGTATAGTGCTTTTCTCTCAGGGCTTCAGCAATCATAGATCTTATTCGATGATGTCGTGAATTCCGCAGGGCGTCACTAAATGGACAGGAACCCAAGACGTGACCAAGTGTTTCAATCTCATTGTGGCTACTACTGGCAAATGTTTTATAATAGCAATAGGGATGACCTGTTGGTGCGTTGGATGAATGTTTTGCATGTTCGTAAATACAAGATCTATTGTATTCCTCCCGTTATATGCTACGTATGTAAATTGATTTCGCTGGTTGATTAATTTTTGGCCTTCTTCTCCCAAATATTCCATCACACACGTAGTTTTAAAATCTGGCTTCATATCACCAGCAAGTAACAATGGTTCATCTGGGTTCATCTTGTTTAAGATAGTATCTAATCCTTCTATTATGTCATTCACTGGAGAGCGTGGTTGGTAGTATAGTCATGCTATGGAACATATTTTAGTTTTTATAAACAAGATGTGCTCTGAAGAGTGTATTACTTGAAAAGGTGAAAAATCGCATTTTAATAGGCACGTGATTCCACCTTTTGGTCTGCCTACATGCTCCTGGGAGGCGAAATTATGGATTGTATACATGCCTTTTGTGGACCATTCATATGTTAGCATTGTCTCGGTTAAAATAGCAATATCGTAAGTCATGAAGAAGTTATCAGGGAGCATATTGCTAGCATTTGTCAGGCCTTCTATATTCCAAAGTAATGTCCTAATTTGTATCTGTGTGGTGCATCCTGTGCATTGGCTTCCAATATTTGCAACATAATTACTGCTAGTCAAGTTTGATTCCCTCAGTTCTCCTACTCCGAAACCGATACTGTCTTACGAGCACACCTTTAGGCCAGAATGCCGGTGAGCTTGTTCATTCTAGTTCATCGAACCACATTCCAATTTCAAAAGCTTTAAAGTAGCCTTTACTTTGCAGCCCATCACACTGTGCTACACCTGTTGTACCTTGTTTCTGCATATGCCTTTTACGTTTGTCAGTTGTGGTATCCCGATGTAACTTTCCCACGTAAAGCCAGGCGCGTCTTTCTCTTGCGTGTAATTCTGTAGTTGAAGGATCGGATATGGTCCGGACAAAAACAACTTCACCATAAACCAAGAGAAGACACCATAAATGCTAATTCACACACCTAAGTGTCACACTTCTACCCACCACCCAATAAATAGCAAATCGGGCTCAAAATAAAAATACTGAAGTTGTTCGGTTTCAAAATCCTGATTCAAAATATTGATATTTTACCTTTCTCTTAATCTATTAATCAATATTTGCTCAATTATGCTTACGACATTTGAAGAAATACTGATTTCATTTAACAATAATGAAATGAAAAATGAAAACCTACAACCTGTTTTCCAGTCATCGACCGGCTCAGGTATGTAATGAATGAAGCAGATATAGGCTGTTAGTACGATGGGGTCGCCACTCCCAAAGTGATTTATTAATGAATGATAGATGTTATGAAATGATAATGGAGAGTGTTGCTGGAATGAATGATGACAGGGAAAACCGGAGTACCCGGAGAAAAACCTGTCCCGCCTCCGCTTTGTCCAGCACAAATCTCACATGGAGTGACCGGGATTTGAACCACGGTATCCAGCGGTGAGAGGCCGACGCGCTGCGTCTGAGCCACTGAGGCTCTCATTTAACAATAATATCTACATGAAATAAAACCCTTTTATATCCAAGAAAACTGCTATAGTTGGCTGTTTTCTAGCCTTTGCCAGTAAAATATATGCACATAATTTATTAATGGAATCATTTGTGTTTCGAAGCACGTTATATATAGTATTAGTATTATAGTATTCTAAGCACCATAACATCTTATTTAAAGGATTTTTTGAAAAGTCTTTCGTATATATGAACCAAAAACAATATCTCTATATCCATTTCGATATACGGTACCCGGCTTTAAAATTGGTTGTTGCTCGAGTTGTCAGTGCATAGACGGATTTCATGCAGCTCTCCATGCCTCCCTATCCTGTGATAGCTTTTCTTTTCAACATAACTGCTGCATCCTACATTTGCTCTAATCTGCCTGTTATATTCATACTTTGGACTACCCCTAACGTTCTTACCGCTGCACTTCCCACAAAAATCACCTGCACAAGTCCCGGGTGTCTTAAGCTGCGTCCTATAATTCTATTTCTTGTGATCAAATTTACCCAAATCGAACTTATCTCGCTAATTCGATTCGGTACCTCTTCATTCGTGATTCTTTTTTCTTTTTTTTTTTTTGCTGGTTGCTTTACGTCACACCGACACAGATATGTCTTATGGCGACGATGGGACAGGAAAGGGCTAGGAGTGGGAAGGAAGCGGCCGTGACCTTAATTAAGGTACAGCCCCAGCATTTGCCTGGTGTGAAAATGGGAAACCACGGAAAACCATTTTCAGGGCTGCCGACAGTGGGGTTCGAACCTACTATCTCTCGAATACTGGATACTGACCGCACTAAAGCGACTGCAGCTATCGAGCTCGGTCATTCGTGATTCGATCTATCCATCTCACCTTCAGCATTCTTCGGTAACACAACATTTCAAGAGCTTCTACTTTCTTTCATTCTGAACTAGGTACTTATCGTCCAGGTTTCACTTCCATACAATGTCACGCTCCACACGGAAGTCTTCAAAAATATGTTTCCAATTCTTATATCAATGTTCGAAGTGAGCAAATTTATTTTCTTTAGGAAGACCTTCTTTGCTTGTGCTAGTCTGCATTTTATGTCCTGCTTATTTCTGCCATCGTTAATTAGTTTACTACACAGTTCAAGATAATCATCTAGTTCCTTTAATACTTTATTTCCCAATCAATCAATCAATCAATCAATCAATCAATCAATCAATCAATCAATCAATCAATCAATCAATCAATCAATCAATCAATCAATCAATCAATCAATCAATCAATCAATCAATCAATCAATCAATCAATCAATCAATCAATCAATCAATCAATCAATCAATCAATCAATCAATCAATCAATCAATCAATCAATCAATCAATCAATCAATCAATCAATCAATCAATCAATCAATCAATCAATCAATCAATCAATCAATCAATCAATCAATCAATCAATCAATCAATCAATCAATCAATCAATCAATCAATCAATCAATCAATCAGTCAATCAATCAATCAATCAATCAATCAATCAATCAATCAATCAATCAATCAATCAATCAATCAATCAATCAATCAATCAATCAATCAATCAATCAATCACACCACGGCAGAATGACGGGAAGTTTACTCGTAAAGAGAGAACACTGTATTGGAGAAAGAGACTGCAGTTAAGCCTCCTAACATGTTATTTTCAAAGTACACTGCAATGCAAAATTCTCTCTTACCTTTATTAGCCACTCGAGAGTGGACTCGTTTGCAGGACGGAATAATTAAGCTCCTGAGCCAACAGGTTTCTAATAGGCGAAGTTCTGTGACATGATAAGGGTTTCATTTATAATATTGTAAATTTACTGAAAAAAATACACTGCAACAGGAAGAATGTCAATATTTTAAACACATGTTTCTGTCTGATCAAGATAATACTGGGTGATATTTCCAAGCAGATTCGTAGTTTCACGCGGCCTGGTGGCGGAAGATGAGTGGAGACTTCCCCATATCAACAACAAGAAACTTGCTGTTATTATCGACCATTGCAAGTAGCACAATAGAAAATATATCTTGAAGTTGAAGAATAGACATTCTGATTTTGAAAGGTGCCATCAACTGCTGCTACACAGTTAGGGAAACCCCAACACTTCAGATTTCTGGTCCCAGTGTATGTGATCAGGGGCAGGCAGAGAAACAGGCACAAGTTTCTTTTGTAGCACAGCGAATGTCCTGGGTACGAACGTGCTTATAGCAGAAGAGGAGATGCGGTAACCAAATTACAGTGACCTGTGTGATTCTCCTGTGACCAGAAACCTGAAAGATTATGAAAAATATGCAGTAAAAGCCAAATAGAAATAAGTGCATTCATGTTGTTCAAATTCACAACTGAACAGGTCAAACACTTCATCGTGCAAATATTTCAGTTTGAGCTTTTCAGAAATATTTTAATAAAAGGTTTTAACTTTCTTTCGGTTTAAGTTTAACCAACAGAACCATATTTTACGCCGTTACACACTTTACAGAAAGAAAGAAATTATATAGGTACGCATGGAATACAATATTTTATGCAGGACAGGATACAGGTGTCGTGTTTGTCTGTCGCAGGAGGTGAATGCAAGGGAAGGTAGAAAAGTATGGGAGATCACTACAAGAGGGAAAAATGAAGAGAAAGCTGCAACAGGCAGTGTTGATAAAAAGGAAAGGGCTATTTACTAGGAACGGTTGAGATTTAGATGTGTTGTTAATGAAAGGATCAGTTTTACGAACATTGCTACTGATGCGGACAATATAAAAAAATTCGTGTGGCTATTTCTAGCCGGGTGCACCCCTTGCAAAGCAGACCCTCCGATGAGGGTGTGCGGCATCTGCCATGTATATGTAACTGCGTGTTATTGTCTTGGCGGATAGTGTTATGTGTGGTGTGTGAGTTGTACGGACGTTGAGGACAGCACAAATACCCAGTCTCTGACGAAAGGGAATTAAACATTTAAGGTTAAAATTCCCGACCTGGCCGGGAATCGAACCCTGGACTCTCTGGACCAAAGGTCAGCACGCTAACCATTTAGCCATGGAGCCGGACATGCCAAAAATGTGCCATCAACTTCATCAACAGAAACTGACTTTGGTAACTTAGGAGGAGGTGAAGAATGTACCCCAATCGAACGACTGAAAGAACAAACTTCTCGCGATTAATCAATCATCTTTGTATTCGCACACTCCATTCTCATAAAGTCAAACGTCTGCATTTCAATCCCCGAAATTCAAAAGGAGGAAACTAAATGGGGCTCTTAATAAGTATTTGAAAAAGCAGGATGATAGAGAACATTTTGAAAGATGACGATGAAAATGGCATGTTTCTTAAAACCGTGGTGGCTACTGTAAAACAATTCGTCAGATCTCGCCACTCGTATGAAAGCCTAAATATTTGAAATCCTTACAGAAATGGAAGTACGGAACTAGCAGGTACCGCATTCACAAGTATATGGTATGAAAACCAGACGGCCTACTCTTCATGAACATCACCATTCACTTCTCACTCAAGAGCTCACAACGCTGCCAGTAACATAGTTCACACATTTTAAGATGAGTCACCTGACTGTTAATATTGAACATATAGCGATATGTATGATAATATTGCTTAAAAATAAAATAAACACCATAAGTGCATTCCTTAATTTTATTACTTGCTCACTTACCTCAGAGTGGGGGCCAAATTTTCGGCAGCTGAAAAAGGTGATTTCTCTCTGTTGTAGGAGGAAGTCATCAAGTACTCTTCTGTTAGGTTCAAAACGAATCTGAATCTTTCGCGGGTCAATCCAAAATACACTTAAGAAAATGGTAATTGCAACACCATGCAGGCATTGGTCGTTTGTGTTGATTTTCAAGTTATAGAACGATACCATATAGGTATATAAACGATCAAAGTTTCAGCCCCATTGGATTGTTGCTACAGGTCTCCCCACGTGATTGGTTGCGGAGGAATCAACTCCAGTATACGGACTCTGGTGTAGCGTAGTTGACTTGCAGTCTGTGCAGAGAAGTGTTTCCCGTCAAACATGCCTCGACGACAGAAGAGAACACGCTATCAACAACTGTCGCCGTTTGAGAGGGCTCGGATAATTGGGCTGTGTGAGGTTGGATTATCGCTAAGGACTGTCGCTGCACGTGTTAGCCGACAGGCATCTACATTACAACGTGTATGGCAGCAGTGGTCAAATGAAGGTACCCACACTCGTAGACCCGGCACAGACCCAGCGTGACAGACAACTGTGAGTGAGGATCGCCGCATCATTCGGATGGCCCGGATGGAACCCCAATCAACAGCAGCGCAAATTCGAGCAGCTGTGGCACCCCACGTTACACAACAAACAGTTGGTAATCGCCTGCGTGCAGCTGGCTTACGAGCCGTGTCCCGGCAGAAGAGGATCCATTGACCCCACAACAGCGACGTGTAAGGCTGGCCTGGTGGCGAGAAAGATCGACGTGGGTCGACGAATAGCATAGGGTCTTTTTTAATGATGGATAGCGCTTCTGTCTTGCCCGCAATGATTGCCGGAATCGTGTGTGTCGACGTAACGGGTAGAGGGGCCGCCCAGATCTTATTGTCGAGAAGCACACAGAGCAAACACCAAGCATTATGGTCTGGGGAGCTATTGGCTTTAATGTGAAATCACAATTAGTGCTTGTTGACGGCACTATTACTGCTCGACAGTACGTCGATAGGGTACTCAATCCAGTGGTTGTCCATATGATGGCGAACATTGCTAATGGGATGTTTCAGCAGGACAATGCCCGGGTTCACACTACACGCATCTCCAGAGAAGCTCTCCACGACATCACAACCTTAGAATGGCCCGCCAGATTTCCGCACCTCAGTCCTATTGAGCATGTGTGGGACATGATGGGTCGACAACTGGCCAACCGTCCTCAGCCACCCACAACACTGGAACAACTGACCCATACAGTGCAGCTAGCAGGGGCCAAAATTCCTCAGGAAGCGATCCAGGGTGTTATTGACTCCATGCCTCCACGAATTCTTCAATATCTTGCAGCTAGTGTTGGGCACATCCTGTATTGATTGTTGTCCAAACTTGTGGTCAGAGGGACCTGAAAGTGTAATCATCGAATCACAACCGAACACTCGTCCTGCATGTTCAATTGCAGCAATGTAGCACCACTCGTTCTGGGTGTTGTAATTTCCATTTTCTTCAGTGTATCTTTTAAACTTTTGTTTTTCGTCAATGAGATGGGTACTGATAAAAAGCTTTTTTTAATCCTTCCACTTTTGTATACATTTCACTAACCTCCTTTCTGAATTTCGCATATTTATGAAGCATACAGCCCTCTTCCTCATCATCATCCATTATATGTTCCACAACAAGCACTGCAATCATCTATTTCAACACACTCAGGCGCTGTCCGTTCGTCCACTGAGTAGATTGACACGCTACCCCTAGCAAAAAAAAAAAACACGTCGCGTAAACACGACTCGCGTTTCCGTCGACGTGATTGAACAAACACGGCTTCCTCGGAAGGAAAGCAGGGCTTAAGGGGTGGCGATAGCGCGATCAGCTCACAATGATTATTTAAGGAAAGCAGCTAAATATATGTTTGTGAATTATTATTCGAGGCTTCAGCTGGGCTTGGCCTCTCTATTAAACGAATTAGCGGAAACACGGGTTCGATTCACGGTGCTGCCAGAGATTGAAGAAAGGGTGGTTTAGTAGCTGCACCTCACCTCTGCCAGAAATAAAAGCTCCTCTACTTCGGGAGAAGTGTTCACTTTTACACGACTCTGACCAAACGTAGGCTACGCTGATCTTTCGTAGGTAAGATAGTTTCTACACGTAAAGTGCACGCGCGTGTGTGTGTAACGTTCACATGATGTGTGCTAGAATTGTTTTAGCGTTGCTACATTCAGAGTTAGGGGCTGAAAATTGACTTTTATCCTCACCCTAAACAGTTTATTCCAGCTTGAGAGACTGATATGTAATAGCAAATTCTGGCTCAGTGAGGAGAACAATGGGCTTAACGGTACGCTGACCTTACATTTCATTTTCCTCTTTTCATTGATATCTAGAACAGGCCATTCCTAATCGTAGAGCTGTTAAAGATCCAACCGACTTTTCAACTAAACGTACATATTAATTCCCCTTAAATGTTTTAGGTAAAATTTATTTTAATATTTCTGGGTTGCTTGATATGTAATAGCAACTTCTAGCTCAGTGTAGAAACTACTGCGACGCATGCAGTTAACGACTTTCACGAAGTAAAAAGACTCTTAATTGAATAAATATTAAACCGTTAGTTGCTAAAAAAAAGTCAACAATTTATCCTTTAACAGGATGAACTCACCCATGATGCTTTCTTCTTTTTCATGATAAAATAGTTTTGAGTGGCCTTGCCTTTAGCCACTTATCCTAGTAACTAAGTAAAAGTTATATATTTATTTGGATGTTGTATTCTTAGGTGTTAGCTGTGTAAAGAATGTCTAATGTAAGTAGCGATATTTTCAACCCCCCTGTGGGTGGGGGCAGTAGAGAAACACCCACGGTAATCCCTGCCTGTAGTAAGAGGCGATTTGAATGGGCTCCAGTGGCTCGCAGCTTGGGGAGCATGGTTTGACGACCTCGGGGTCCTTGGTTGAGTCCTGGCATTTGTTCCAGGCTCCTCGCTTTCATGTATCCTGTCCGACCTCCCTTGGTCAGCTTTTGTTCTTTATCGACCCCGACGGTATTAGAGCACTCGCGACCGAGGGAGACTTTCATCTTCATGCCCTTCGTGGCCCTTGTCTTCCTTTGACGATACATAATATTTCTCTCTGATTAGTGTTATAAGGATGACGGTTGCCTAGTTGTACTTCCTCTTAAAAAAATAATCACCACCACCAGTCATGCCTTCTCAGAGTTTGAATGATGTCAGCAATTAAACTGCAGGTGTGCTGAAGATCACGTTCTGCAAGACAGTACCATGTGTAGACTGAAATCGTATGCATTTCATCACACATCTGAGAGAGAAAGAAGATCCGACAGCTCTCTTATCAAGAGCAAGTAAAAATACTTCGTATCCGGTTTGCTTGAGAATATCCTAAAACTATGCATTCTCACGCTTAAATCCGAGTATGTATCTAAAAAGCTTGGAGTACATTTTACATTCAAGACCCTAGTTGCTGTTGGTGATTTAATCTCAAGAAAGTAAATATTTTATTGTGTTCTAGAATTTAGTGATACGCTTAACATTATTGTGTTTAGAGGTTCTACACACTTGAAACTAGTAGATGTCCTCAAACACAAGCTTATACAAGAGTAATACTGTCTGCTAATAGTAGCCAGGCACTGGCTGCACGGGAACATACGTAGTACAGTCATTAAATTCTGAGACTTGACGCCTGGAGGATAGGCACTCACACGACTCTGTGTGTTACACACGATGCCGCCTTACACGGCGTACACCTACACAATACAACATCCGTCCTCAAAATAGTCGCCGTTGGCCGTTATGCAGGTTTGCCAACGTTTCTATAGCTGCTGGAAGCACCACCACTGAAAGGAAACACCATGATTCGTCTCCAGTTATTATCCGGTTCAGAAACGTCGGATCATCGTCAGCACTACTGAAGAGGTCACCACAAATAATCATGCGATCATCACGTTGGTTTTGCGACAGGATTCGTGGCACACTGTGCTGGGTAACACGAGATATGTTGAGGTCATAGTCAGAATTTTGTGGCAAGTACCATGGCTGACCCCTATTGCTGCTGCGAGATCGTCTACCGACTGGGAGCGTTTGGCACGCACCGACGTTGCAGCTGCTTGGAACTTGATTTCCGTTCGAACTGTTTATAGCCGACCAGTACGCACATCATCTTCCAAACTGTCCCGTCCTTGCACGAAACGCCGGTGCCACCTAAGCACAACACTGCGACTCAATGCGTCCTCACTGTAAACGTTTTGAAATATTTCAGACGTTTCGGCAGCGGTTTTGCCTAATTTCTGGCGGAACGTGATGTATTCCCGTTGCTCAAACTGTGACATGTCAAGGTCCGACTGGCGCATTCAAATCACCGTCACATCAACGACCGTAAATCTGCTTCTAGTGCATGCACTCAACTGTCTCTTGCAGGGAAGGGAGACTAACTGACATGGTACCATACCATGGCGGCAACTATGCGCTATAGTGCACCACAGCGCCATCATGCCGTCAGTCTCAGAAATTAATGACTGTACTACGTGTTATTACTGTGCTGAGCAAGTTTATGTCTGGCAAGAATGATTTGATTTGAAATACTTGAGTACGTATATTATGAATGTTTTAATATTATCTCAGCTATCAAAAGTTAAATCTCAACATTTCTACTATGAATCGAAGCCTTGATAACTGTCAGTGAATGAGTTAGGTAGTCTTATTGACAGATACACTGTAATAGGACAAAAGTGCTATAATGTTTAAAATATCACTTCAATAGTTAATGCAAATACACTTTCTTACTCTGTCATAGGAAAATACGCGCTTTATCACCATAGATACGGCATTTTCAACTTTTAACGATAAAGTTTAAAAGACACTTCCTTAGTATATTAAGTACTGAGAGTAATACTTTGATACTCTTCTTTGATACTTTGAGGGAGAAAGTTAAATCAAAGTCTAAGTATTTCAATGTAGTTGCAGGATATGTGCGGGCACTCAGATATAATTGTGCCCTCGCAAAAAAATGCGAATCAGCATTTCAAAACTCATAATTTACCGTTGACTAAATTATTATATGTACTCGAGTTTGGAGGTTGTTCATTAAGCTATAGGCCTACAGAAAATAAATTACGTCATCATCTTCCTAGTTTCATTTTAATTTTACTTAATATTTTGAATATAAATCTTTACTCACTTGAGGAAAGAAAAACACCAGCAGAAGCAGTACACCAAGCAGCAACTAACAAGGAGAGACTATACCCTGCGTCCAACCGATTACAGCGATCTTCAGTGTACCTTATGGAGAGCACTCAAAAGTAACTCGTGTATAAGTGTTCAGGTCAATAGGCTTTAGTTTCGAAAAAGGAGGACTAATGCCATGAGCAGGTTCCGCTTCGGAACAAGTGAGGTTGATAAAACACTAAAAGGCGAACACATTATGACTTACACATTTGGTTGCGCACCTGACGTGTTTAAGTGAAATGTCTTCGCCTTCTAGTGTTGTTTCACCTCCACTTGATGCCAAGCGGATCATGGGTCATAACAATTTTCCTCATGTTTTCGATAGCGAAAGCGTGTTGACCTTAAACCTTTATACACGAGTTACAGTTGAGGGTCCCCCCAAAGGTACGCACATTAAAGCTCGTTGAAGTCGGTTTGGCCGCAGGGTCTGGCCTCTCCTTGTACTCGAAGATCTTGAAGCGATCTTCTGAAGCCGAGTCAACTTCCCCATTCTGAAAAAGCAAAACGTACACGTTTGAAAACACATGTGAAAATGGAACCCAAAATATGAGCTCATTTCTACTCTTGTATGAGGTTACGTATGAGTACATTTATCAGTGTTGAATCTCTAAGCCAATAATGTTAAGATTTTACTAAATTTAAAACTTCACATACCTGAAAAAGAAAATACTAGTAGAAGAATTACAACGAGCAGCATCTAGGACCCTGAAGCGATCTACTCAAGCCCGGTTAACTTCAAAAATCTGAAAGAATAAATATCGCACTCTTGTTAATAAACATGTGAAAATGGACCGCTGAAGTGAGATTTTTCCTGCTTTCGTATAAGGTTGTGTTTGAGCACATCTATAACTAAATTTCAGTAGACAATAAAATCTTTACTTACTTGAGAAGGAAGACACCAGCAGTAGCAGTCCATCAAGCAGCAACTAGGTTCGTGAATGTAAAAATGTACTCCAAGCTTTCTTTATATAATATCAGATATAAGCGTGAGAAAGCATAGTGTCAGATCATTCTCAAACAAACCGCATCCGAAGTATTTTTTTTACTTACTGTTGATAAGAGAGCTGACGGATCTTCTTTCTTAGATAAGAGGGAGAGAACGCACACGAATTTAGTTTTCACATGCTACTGTCTTGCCGAATATGGTCTTCAGCACACCTGCAGATTATATTCTGACGTCATGCGAAACGTAGTGTGGGAATGCATAACTGCTTACATAATATATTATTTATTCAGATGACACCTAAAAATGCAACATTTTACTGTCGGCTTAGAAATACACATGTAACTGTTACCTATGTTACTATGAGAGTGTGCAAAAACCGAGTCCACAGAACGTTTTTATACTGAAGGAAAACAAGTCGTGAGTTCAACTTGTTAAAATATAAATTTAGGCTAAATGTTTTTTTTTTGAAACTAACCTTGTAAAGAGTTTTTAAATTAGGGCTAAGAGTGTTTTACCTGGTCAAATTCAAAGTCGTTAGCTGCACACTGAGCAAGAAGTTACTATTACATATTAAACCAACAAAAATTTCCAAAGTCATGTTTTTACATAAAAATGTTAAGGGTAAATTAATACGTGTGTTCAGTTGGAAAGGTGTTTGAATGTTTAACAACTCTACTATTACGAAAGGTCTAGGCTAGACTACAACTAATATATAGATACAGTGTGGCCAACTCGATTCGATTTCTGATTTACCCTGGAACTGCGCCAGCACCGCCATGTTCGTCCCTAACACTGTTTTGTAAACACTATGTTTTAGAAGTCGTAGTTCGCACAGTTGGTGAATAAGCCCGGTTGTTAAGCTTTCGGCTTTACCAACAGGCCGGGGAAATGCATTACCATGAACGTATTTCCCAGGGAACCAATTCGAAGAAAGCAATGGACTGCAATATTTAAAAGAAAATGGTGGTCTCCTAATGAAACATCGCCCTTATGTGAAGAAAGTCCAACATACTTTTCTTAACGTAATCTAAGTATCCACAATACAGTTGCCTGGAATTATCGGTATCTCATTTTATTTCACTGGGAATCCACCTTGAGCTACATATGTGGGAAAAAGTGGAGAGGATGAGAAAAGAATTCTGAGACGTAATGCCGTTCCTACAATTTTCTATACTAAACTATGGTGGTAATCCTACACGGAAGGACAATTGTGTTCATGTTTCCCTTTTGGCTGAAATGTTCCGGCAATTCCGATTCCTATATGCTATGGAAAAATGCCATAGTCATAGTTTTAAACATGGTTTAGCATAAAGTAAAAAAAGTGTCAACACTTCCTATCCTCATTACCAAGAATCGCGTCTATCCCCGCTTTGACGTTTCTACAGCTAGCAGATTGTAGTGGACAAACACAATAGGGACGAATACTTTAAACAACGAAGCATTGTATGATCCAATCTTCCACTAATGCTTCTATTTGTAGTATTACTTCATGTCTGAAGTTTGGACGTCTTTCTTATACATAATGCTAGTTAGTTTTTGAGATCACAATTCTGCGCTTATCGCTTGATTCTGATGAAGGTACCTTAGACGATTAATTTAGACTTTAAATAAACACTCGTTACCTCAACTAGTGGTCAAGTCATCATACCTTAATGAATAATTCCCTGAGTAAATTTGGAAAATATCCTTTTCAAACAATTTTTCATTATTTTGGTAGCAATGTCTTTCTTAATTCTGCGCAATCAGCACGGAAGATTCTCCATTGACTTGATGAGATACGTTTCTCGTCAGAATTATGATAGAATACAAAGAAGGTGTGTGTACATGACTGTCATTATAACGGCACTGGAACAAGTGAATTGTGCTGATATTCAGATCTCATAATACAATGGTAAGTACAGTTTACAATTTAAAATCCATCTTCCGAGGTTTCTTAGAAAATAGATTGAACTGTTCTATTGATTTTACAATTATGTCTATGAAAGTGTATTCCGTTTATTGTCTATTGTCAGTTTCTCTTTATCCTTGTAAAATTCCACGGTACCGGAGGGAGTGGGGTAAAAGCATGGTAAGCGCCTCCTGGTTACGCCCCTGCTTCTAAACACACTTCCTATCTTACACGTAGCACAGCGGCTAAAGTGAAAGCCATCTGAGCATAGATCCCAATCTCCAACCGACCCATTAGGATCGAGAAATCTCACTTCCAGTAGGTACTTATACCTGCTTGCCTTACGTTGTGCGTACCAATGTGAAACCTACCACAGTTCTATTTCTCTCCTCCTTCTCGTCTCTTTCCTCAATATTTGCCTTTACCTCAAACTATGGTCCGCTTTCCTCAACATCTGCCTTAACCTAAACCCATGCTTCCCTTTCCTCCACACACTGTCCTTACGTTTCTCACAATGGAATCGCCCATGACGAGAGCCTCACATCTACCCATCTCATATGATTCGACAAAGTATGAAAAATGCGTACCTTTTCATTGTGAATTGACCATCATCGATGTGTATATCATAAATCGTCAAGACAAAGCAAGTTCTTCAAGCTGCGACAGGCGTGTGTAATACGATTGAACGTTCTCTCCATAGCAACTCCAACAATAACAACATTAACAATGGGACAGCGAATCACATCATGCTGCTACAAAATAAGTTAAATGGAAGACTCGGCATTTTCCTTTATGAGTAGTAGTGGTGATTATTGTTTTAAGGGGAAGTACATATGGGCAAGCATTCTATATTAACACGAATCTGAATGAAAATCTGGAAGGTGCCCGACATTTCGAAAAATGAAAATATCGGCCAATGAAGTACACGGTGTAAGAAGGGTATGAAATTAAACGGCTCCCTAGGCCTCAAATGTTCTATTACCGTTGGGGTCGGAAAAGATCAAGTGTTAACCCAAGGTATTTGAAAATAATGAGCCTGGCAAAACTATGTGGAAGCAATACCAGACTCAGTTAAGGGCCTGGTGGTCGCGAAAACATGCTCCCAATTAAATGCTTTGAGGCCTTTTCTTTGATGTATTTGTCATACCTCAAATTACTTCAGAAACCGTTTACTCCCAGTTGCACAAGCGAAATCTAGGTATAGATGAATATCTCCTTAACACAACTACCATCACCAACACCACCAGCCATGAAATGGAAATCCACATATGACAGACCTATATAAAATGAGCGGGGTGAAGACATAATGAATGCCAGTATCAACGTCGACCAAGGAAATTCGGTTGGTTTCACTTCTTCGTCATCTTCGGCATCGAAAGTGTTGGGATTGAAGGTATTTGGTTTAGTAGTGGTCGGAGTGGGACTCCGGTTGGGAGGTTTGAAAATTGGTAACAATTTTCTTTACGTTGCACCGACACAGATATGTCTTATGACGACAATGGGAGAGGAAAGGGCTAGGAGTGTGTTTTAAGCACCCGTGCTCTTAATAAATGTACAGCCACAACATTTAACTAACGTGAAATTGGAAACTACGGAAAAGCATCTTGTGCCGCACCAAGCCTGCCTTGTTGATGCACTTTTACTTATCCTTGACTGCCGTTGTCGCCATTTGCGATAACGTTACCGAAATGTGACGTGATACTTATAGTTTCTCCTTGAAGGTGGCGCTGTAGCCATCTGTGTTGTGATTGAGTCTGTCTCTCGCTCTACGAGTATTAAGTTGGTCCACTCGTGGAACCAACAATGGAGGGATCGGAAATAATGAGCAAACTGGGATTTAACATGTGCTTCTTGATCTACGAATTGCTCCTATCTTGGATTTACTTATTTCAACGCTCGGCGCTGGGCTGGGAGTCATTATTCTGATTGACGTAAATATTTTTGAGATTCCGGATGTGCTGCTCTCAGGTATTTCAATTTATTTTATTACACGTGCCATAGTTACAAGAACGGTTCTATGTGATTGCATTTCCGTAGTCTTTTATTACCTGTCTTTGCGGGTTCTTAGTTCATTTATTTTGTGTGTGTTTTAAATGTGTGCACACGCGCGAGAGCGGAGAGTGGTATCTACCTATCCGTTTGTTTGGGTCTGTGCGTTTATGAGTTTTGAGAACACGCACTTTTGTTTTCTTATCGTTTTGAATCAATGTTGTGCATTGGTATATTGCATGATTTGACGCTACGGGATTCAATCCATCCTTGTCCACGTGAGGCAATTTGGACGTCCCGGGTAGCGGGTCGACAAAAATTATGACTGGTACGATTATATTTGGACCAGCCTTGCCTATTTTTGCGGCGGTTCAGCATTGTATCTGTGTTGTTCGAACCAAGCTCGTGAGTCCGTGATATCCGTCGCCATCCTCTGCGAACGTATACGTCGCGTGCCTGGACACGCCGACCTAGTCTGGTCGATTTTTATATTGGGTCTCTGTTTCGCGTGCTGTGCTGTCTGCCTGATTGCGATTTATAGTACTCTCCGTAACTCTTAATTTTAATTTTCCTCTCATTCTCATTTCTGCTTTCGTTTCATTTCGCCCGTTTGCTGCTCTATTGTCGGCGATTGCATTTTGTTTTTGTAACTGTGACAATATCTTCTTGGATATGATTCTTCTCCTTTGGGAGCCTGTGCTTTGGCGTTGTTTTTGTGACGGGCTAGCATCGAGTTGACGCTCATTCGCAGCACAGGAATACTAACTTTTGATATGTGCGCGGTTCGTAATTATACGATTATATTATCCCATGGTGGTTCCATTTTCTGGTTCCTTTGGTAACGTGTGCCACGTCACATTTCCATGCATTTATGGACCATTGTATTCGTATATGGTCATACTGAATTGAATTGGGCGACTGTGTGCACTCTCGGCGAGAAATGTAGCAACCTACTGTGTTATTGAACATGGACCTACTCGATATGCATTTTGCCTGCAGTTGTGTAAGTAACTTTTTAAAGAAGCTTCCCATTTTCTTGTATTAATGTTAGTATTGTGGGTTGATAATAAACCCCTTATTTTCGATCCATTCTTTTATTCATGGGGATTATGGGTTATTGCCTTTCTGTCCTTCTCTCCCCTTTTTGTCTACGCGCGGGTCCAGCTCCGAACTGTCTTAGTTCGTTCCAGGCCGTAAACGGCAATTTATGAAAGGAGCTAAGTGAGTTAGGTATTTTTGATTATGTCGTGTATCTTCATGTGTTATTGCAGCGGGTGGGGGTATGTGATTATTCAGGGCTGCCGAAGGTTGGGTTCGAACTCAATATCTCCCGAATGCAAACTCACAGCTGTGCGACATTAAATTCACAGCCAACTCACTCGGTGCTGTAAAAATTCTCACTTGATGAGTTAGATGAAATTCAGCTCCATGAACTTTACAGACCTTCCTATTCATCATACCTGAAGTTCGTAATGAAAATATAAATTATTCTCTTCCCGTCCCTGAAGGGGTGCGGCGGACCTCCTAGACTGTGAAGCCGTCTCTCGGGCCAGGATATTTGAGATGTGTTGTGGCCAATACTAGGAGCTGTCTCGCATTCGCGTTAGTGCAGGTTGGAAAACCACGGAAAACCGTTATCAGGTGAGCCGACGTTGGGAACCAGCCCCGATTTCAGGGGTGTGGATTCACCGGTCCTCTACTCGGTTGGACGGTCGGAATGTAGAGTTGTTGAGCCAACTCGACCATGCCTACTAATGAACTCGTGTTTAATTCACCGCCGAGGAATATGGCAACTTTTATTACTTCGCCGAGTATTTAGCTTATAGTGAGCCAACCAGTGACGAATTCATCAACCGAGCAATGGCGAAACAAAATTGAAAGCTTCTTGCAGTGGCAGTGACGGCGGTTTGTTTTGAGGGGAGAGCCACGAATTTCACAGACACAAAAATACTAGCAATGGAGAAACTTTAGGTTTTTTCTATTTGTTCTACGTCGCACCCACACAGAAATGTCTTATGGCGAGAGGCCTAGGTGGTTGTGGTGGTGGTGGCGGTAATCAGAGAGAAAAATGGAAGCAATCCGACACTTCGAAAAATGAAGATATCGGCCAAAGAAAGACAAAGGCCATGAAGGGCGTGAAAATGAAAGACTTCCTAGACCTCGCAGGGCTCCTCGTTACCAGCAATGTCAACAATTCCTTAAAATTACCACGATTTATTGAATATATTGTGTCGTCTTAACCACGAAAAGCTAGTTCTTGCTTACTTAAATAGAGCACTTCATCAAATACACACTGAAGGAAAAGCCTATTTAAACTACATTTTCATTGAACTGTGCAATATACAGTCTAGCATTTTCCTTCTGGGCATCAGAGATCGTATTTTGGTTTCTTTCCAAAGTCTTCAAATCTAGCAGGCATTTTGTATTTTCTGCAGAGCCTGAGTGCTTATGTAAAGAACGTGTTATTTAAAAAGGGCTGAAAATCCTTCTTTATTCCAAACGTTATTTTATTGCTAACAAGCAAGCAGGGCCAACAAAACAACTTCTGTAGAGCTGGAGAGGAGCACAACCATGGATATTCCTTAAACGACGATCGTTGAAATCTTCGTTTCTCCAACGTGAAAATTGTGTCTCTAATAAAATACACACTATGTCATAAACAGGATTGATGTTTAAATGAAACAGCACAACACTACGAATGAACCACGATGCGTAAGTACTCGTACTTCACACAGGATGACGCAGGGAAGACGGAACATTCCGATCTTCCTGCAACTTCACTTGAACATTCAGCTATGAGGAAAGTACGCGGGTGACGTCACGGTAGTCATGGCAACCGCCAAGGGCAAGCGGTACGAGGGAGCACTTGGGAGGAAGAGCCAGCTGCGGAATCTCTCGTCTTCACTCAGTCTAGCGCCCCGCACTGTGACCGACAGCCGGCTCTTTCGTGAGTTCCCCTAGTTCTCATCAAGTAATGCGAGCTCTTGGTGCTCCAAACGCCGTACAAAAACATCTTATTTCCGTAAAGCCAACACATGTCATAAGAAAATAAATTTAAAACATCATTCTGGTAAAAAGAAATGGTGAAGTGGCACTTCACCTACTTCACCTGAAAAGCCGCCCCTGTAATTTGCTAGACGTTTGTAGAAGAAATGAGTTGATCATTGGTAACACATGGATTGTGAAGACAAACTGTCAGAAGATACCAAGATATAGCTCTGATAACAAAGTGAAAACTCTAATAGATAACATTTCGGTCGAGAAAGGTGACAGGAAAATGTTGGTAGATGCAACAGCCCTCCCAAGTGAATCTATTAAAGGAGATCATCGAGTTGTGATACCTAAGTTAAAAATGCGAAAGATACAAAAGATGACTGAGATTTGGCAGAGAAAGGTACGGTGTGGAAATGACAGGAGAAGGAAATATATGAAGAGTTTCGGACACCCATTAAATCAAGTATACCGAAAGAAGACATTGCAAAGTTCGAAGTAGAATGGGCGTACTTCAAAACAGTCATGGTGGAGTCTGCAGAGAAAACCTGTAGAAGAGTATTAGGAAGGAAGAAAGATCAAGAAAAGCCCTAGTGGAATGACACCTGCAAAAGGCATAGTTCAAAGGAAGAAGCAATCTTGGAAAATATTTTCGAAGCAGAACAACAGATTGAAAAACAGAATACAGGCACTGTAACAAGGAGTACTCAAAAGTGGTTCTAAGAGAGAAAGAAATTCTAGCAAAAATGCACTGAACATCCGCAAGAAGTGGGAAGGAAAGGAGAAAAATTAAGGTGAAAGTGCTAACTTCATTAAAAATGAACAGGAGGAAGTGATGAGACAGGAACTGGATATATTGCAGAGGTAAAGCAAATACTTTGAACAGCATTACAACGCGCAAAATACCTCGGTACAAGGAGAAATCGAAGAACCAGATTTAGTGCAAATGGATGATAAGGAAAAGGATGTGACCATGGCAGAGATTGAGTGGGCAATGAAAGGATAAAACGAATAACGGCGGTTGGTCACCATAGAAATTATAATAGCAGCAGGAGTATTTGGTCTACAGTGGTTGTATAGACTCCTCAGAGTGATACGGAAAGAAGAGACTGTTCCAAAAGAGTGGAGGAAAGGGTTCAATGTACCAAGTTTCAAGAAAGGAGACAAGAAGCAATCTGAAAATTACAGAGAGGTGACACTGGTACATCATCCTTGATAGAATCTTGGATAAACGTATAAGAGACAGAGTAGAGGGAATATTGGAAGAACACCAGTATGGATTGAGAAGAGGCAGGTCCACATTTCACCCAATATTTACATTGCGTCAAATGATGGAAACGTAGTGGGAATATGGAAAGGGCATGGCAGTAACATCTCTAAATGTCCCAAGGAATTTTGTGTAGGAAACATTGACAGAGGCACAGAATGGGAATGAAACAATGCAGATGGTAACAGTATCGTATCAAAATTGCGAAAGCTTTGTTAAAACTAAAGTGGGGCACACTTAAGGGTTCAGAGTTGAGACAGGCTTAAGACAGTTGAGTGTACTGTCTCCCTTACTCTTCAGTATCATCATGGATAGAATTCTACATAATGTCAAGGAAAGATGATGGGTGAACAAGTAAAGTCTTTGCTGATGACATTGTTGTTTGGGGAGACAATGACATTGAAGTACAGACACAAGTTGATTTATGGAATGAGGAGATAAGAACATTTAGAACATTTATTAAGAAAATTGCAGACTTTCAACCTATATACATGTTCCCGTTACAAAAGAGAAGAAAAACAAAACAAATATGCACTTAATCTACCACGTGAACTAAAAACAAAATAAACTATTTTTATTATGTGGACGCTTACATGCGCGGATGACCGGGCCACATACAATTGCCCCCCTTGAAACTTGAGGGTTAAGACATTTTGGAATGAAGATTAGTACTGCGAAATGCAAGAAGAGAGGTTAAACAAATTCCAGGGGAGTGATAAAAATAGGAAAAGAACCTCCTAAAGTAGTGAAAAATTTTAAATTTTCATGCAGCATCATGTCACAAGATGGAAATGTGGATGGAGAAATTGATTTAATACAGCCGTCTGCAAGTTTCAACCAGTGTGAGAGAGACATTGTATGGAACAAAGTGCATGTAGGTTTTGTCTTATTACAAACCAGCAGATTGGACGTTGAATAAACTGAGCCAAAGTAAGGTACAGGGAGCTGAAATGAGCTTCTTGAGGAACGACAAGACGAGATAGAATAAGAAATGAGGAAATGAGGAGAAGCGTGGGAGTGTGTAAACTACAAGGACAGACTGATATAGCAAAGCTGAAATGGTTTAGCCACATGATAATAATGCCAGGAGAGAGAATAGCAAAGAGAACATTCATGGATACAGAGACTGCAAAGAGGCCTAGAATGAGATGGATGAGCTCTGTTGTGGAATGTATTGTAAATACAGTACTAGAGGAGGAGTGGTACACTACCGTGCCCAGAGAGAATCTGGAAAAGGAAATGGATGATGATGTAGGAGAACATGAGGGTAACCAGATACTCTTATTCAGGTACTGTACTTCCATTATAGTACTATAATGGAAAAACTAAGACAAACATTGAAATGAAGCGTCACTGCAGCGCTGTTGGTAAAAACTGTGAGGAGTTATATAATAAATTAAAAGAATGAATGCTAAATAAAGAGGAAACACGTACTAAGCAATATAACGACAGTTATTTCGTAAAATAACGAAACTGGAATTGTAATATTGTGTGTAAGAGGTGACCTCATTCTTCAGTTCAACGGAGATTTCTGGAATGATCCGTAGATCCAAGGACTGAAGTGGTTAAATCAAGGAAATTTTGATGCCTATGAACTATTTAAGCAATGGCTTATTTTTAGAAAAATAGGCGACGAACTTGGAGAGTAAACGTAATTTTAATAGTGATATAAATAAGGCTTTCAAAATAAGACGAAGAAAAGGATTTTTAAAAATCATTTAAAAAAGTTGAAATTGAACTTAATTATTCGAACATGTTGAAAGACAATATGAAATGAGAATAAGGTATTCCTAGTAAACTTACAGACTTGATGTAATCAGGACTTGTTTGAGAAATTGGAAATGCAAAGGGAATAATAAACTGGCTCGTACCGAAAGCACTGGCATTTTCCTTGTCGGAACGATGAACTGTGATGACCTGTACTTCTCATTAGTCATGTCTGTAGTATAGTACACAAATGGAACAGGAAGACTATCAACAATTTAAATACATGTTTCAATCTGATCAAGATAATACTGGGTGATATTTCCAAGCAGATTTGTAGTTTCCCGCGGTCTGGTGGCGGAAGATGAGTGGGGACCTCCCGACATCAATAACAAGAAACTTGCTGTTATTATCGACCATTGCAAGTAGCACAATAGAAAAATATCCCTTGAAGTTGAAGAATAGACATTCTGATTTTGAAAGGTGCCATCAACTGCTGCTACACAGTTAGAGAAACCCCAACACTTCAGATTTCTGGTCCCAGTGTATGTGATCAGGGGCAGGCAGAGAAACAGGCACAAGTTTCTTTTGTAGCACAGCGAATATCCCAGGTACGAACGTGCTTATCGCAGAAGGGGAGATGCGGTAACCAAATTACAGTGACCTGTATGAGTCTCCCGTGGCCAGACATGAAAGATTATGAAAAATATGCAGTAAAAGCCAAATAGAAATAAGTGCATTCATGTTGTTCAAATTCACAACTGAACAGGTCAAACACTTCATCGTGCAAATATTTCAGTTTAGGCCTTTCAGAAATATTTTAATAAAAGGTTTTGACTTTCTTTCGGTTTAAGTTTAACCAACAGAACCATATTTTACGCCGTTACACACTTTACAGAAAGAAAGAAATTATATAGGTACGCATGGAATACAATATTTTATGCAGGACAGGATACAGGTGTCGTGTTTGTCTGTCGCAGGAGGTGAATGCAAGAGAAGGTAGACAAGTATGGGAGATCACTACAAGAGGGAAAAATGAAGAGAAAGCTGCAACAGGCAGTGTTGATAAAAAGGAAAGGGCTATTTACTAGGAACGGTTGAGATTTAGATGTGTTGTTAATGAAAGGATCAGTTTTACGAACATTGCTACTGATGCGGACAATAGAAAAAAATTCGTGTGGCTATTTCTAGCCGGGTGCACCCCTTGTAAGGCAGACCCTCCGATGTGGGTGTGCGGCATCTGCCATGTGTATGTAACTGCGTGTTATTATCTTGGCGGATAGTGTTGTGTGTGGTGTGTGAGTTGTACGGACGTTGAGGACAGCACAAATACCCAGTCTCTGAGGAAAGGGAATTAAACATTTAAGGTTAAAATTCCCGACCTTGCCGGGAATCGAACTCGGGACTCCCTGCACCAAAGGCCAGCACGTTAACCATTTAGCCATGGAGCCGGACATGCCAAAAATGTGCCATCAACTTCATCAACAGAAACTGACCTTGGTAACTTAGGAGGAGGTGAAGAATGTACCCCAATCGAACGACTGAAAGAACAAACTTCTCGCGATTAATCAATCATCTTTGTATTCTCACACTCCATTCTCATAAAGTCAAACGTCTGCATTTCAATCCCCGAAATCCAAAAGGAGGAAACAAAATGGTGCTCTTAATAAGTAATTGAAAAAGCAGGATTATAGAGAACATTTTGAAAGATGACGATGAAAATGACATGTTTCTTAAAACCTTGGCGGCTACTCTAAAACAATTCGACAGATCTCGCCACTCGTTTGAAAGCCTAAATATGTGAAATCCTTACAGAAATGGAAGTACGGAACAAGCAGCTACCGCATTCACAAGTATATGGTATGAAAACCAGACGGCCTACTCTTCATCAACATCACCAGTCACTTCTCACTCAAGAGCTTACAATGCTGCCGATGACACAGTTCACACCTTTTAAGATGAGTCGCCTGACTGTTAATACTGAACATATAGCGATATGCATAATAATATTGCTTAAAAATAAAATAAATCCATAAGTGCATTCCTTAATTTTATTATTTGCTCACTTACCTCAGAGTGGGGGCCAAATTTTCGGCAGCTGTAAAAGGTGATTTCTCTCTGTTGCAGGAGGAAGTCATCAAGTACTCTTCTGTTAAGTTCAAAACGAATCTGAAACTTTCGCGGGTCAATCTAAAATACACTTAAGAATGGTAATTGCAACACCATGAAGTCATTGGTCGTTTGCGTTGATTTTCAAGATAGGGAACGATGCCATGTAGGTATGTAAACGATCAAAGTTTCAGACCCATTGGATTGTTGCTACAGGTCTCCCTACGTGATTGGTCGCGGAGGAATCAACTCCAGTATACGGACTCTGGTGTAGCGTAGTTGACTTGCAATCTGTGCAGTGAAGTGTTTCCCGTCAAACATGACTCGACGACAGAGGAGAACACGCTATCAACAACTGTCGCCGTTTGAGAGGGCTCGGATAATTGGGCTGTGTGAGGCTGGATTATCGCTATGGACTGTCGCTGCACGTGTCAGCCGACAGGCATCTACATTACAACGTGTATGGCAGCAGTGGTCAAATGAAGGTACCCACACTCGTAGACCTGGCACAGACCCAGAGCGAGAGACAACTGTGAGAGAGGATCGCTGCATCATTCGGATAGCCCGGATGAAACCCCAATCAACAGCAGCGCAAATTCGAGCAGCTGTGACACTCCACATTACACAACAAACAGTTGGTAATCGCCTGCGTGCAGCTGGCTTACGAGCTCGTGTCCCGGCAGAAGGGGTTCCATTGACCCCACAACGACGACGTGTAAGGCTGGCCTGGTGACGAGAAGGATCGACGTGGGTCGACGAATAGCATAGGGTCTTTTTTAATGATGGATAGCGCTTCTGTCTTGCCCGCAATGATTGCCGGAATCGTGTGCGCCGACGTACCGGGTAGAGGGGCCGCCCAGATCTTATTGTCGAGAAGCACACAGGGCAAACACCAAGCATTATGGTCTGGGGAGCTATTGGCTTTAATGTGAGATCACAATTAGTGCTTGTTGACGGCACTATGACTGCTCGACAGTACGTCGATAGGGTACTCAATCCAGTGGTCGTCCCTATGATGGCGAACATTGGTAATGGGATGTTTCAGCAGGACAATGCCCGGGTTCACACTGCACGCATCTCCAGAGAAGCTCTCCACGACATCGCAACCTTAGAATGGCCCGCCAGATTTCCGCACCTCAGTCCTATTGAGCATGTGTGGGACATGATGGGTCGACAACTGGCCAACCGTCCTCAGCCACCCACAACACTGGAACACCTGACACATCCAGTGCAGCTAGCATGGGCCAAAATTCCTCAGGAAGCGATCCAGGGCCTTATTGACTCCATGCCTCGACGAATTCTTCAATATATTGCAGCTAGTGTTGGGCACATCCTGTATTGATTGTTGTCCAAACTTGTGGTCAGAGGGACAACCGAACACTCGTCCTGCATGTTCAATTGCAGCAATGTAGCACCACTCATTCTGGGTGTTGTAATTTCCATTTTCTACTGTGTATCTTTTAAAATTTTTTTCTTCGTCAATGAGATGGGTACTGATAAAAAGCTTTTCTTAATCCTTCCACTTTTGTATAAATTTAACTAACCTCCTTTCTGAATTTCGCATATTTATGAAGCATATAGCCCTCTTCCTCATCATCATCCATTATATGTTCCACAATAAGCATTGCAATCATCTGCCTTCTTCGGTTTTCATCCATTTCAACACAATCAGGCGCTGTCCGTTCGTTCACTGAGTAGATTGACACGCTACCCCTAGCAAAACAAAAACACGTCGCGTAAACGCGACTCGCGTTTCCGTCGACGTGATTGAACAAACACGGCTTCCTCGCAAGGAAAGCAGGGCTTAAGGGGTGGCGAGTGCGCGATCAGCTCACAATGATTATTTAAGGAAAGCAGCCAAATATATGTTTGTGAATTATTATTCGAGGCTTCAGCTGGGCTTGGCCTCTCTAGTAAACGAATTAGCGGAAACTCGGGTTCGATTCACGGTGCAGCCAGAGATTGAAGAAAGGCTGGTTTAGTAGCTGCACCTCACCTCTGCCAGAAATAAAAGCTCCTCTACTTCGGGAGAAGTGTTCACTTTTACACAACTCTGACCACACGTAGGCTACGCTGACCTTTCGTAGGTAAGATAGTTTGTACACATAAAGTGGGCTCGCGTGTGTGTGTAACTTTCACATGATGTGTGCTAGAATTGTTTTAGCGTTGCTACATTCAGAGGGGCTGTAAATTGACTTTTATCCTCACCCTAAACAGTTTATTCCAGCTTGAGAGACTGATAGGTAATAGCAAATTCTGGCTCAGTGAGGAAAACAATGGGCTTAATGGTACGCTGACATTACATTTCATTTTCCTCTTTTCATTGATATCTAGAACAGGCCATTCCTAATCGAAGAGCTGTTAAAAATCCAACCAACTTTTCAACTAAACATACATATTAATTCCCTTAAATGTTTTAGGTAAAATTTATTTTAATATTTCTGGGTTGCTTGATATGTAATAGCAACTTCTAGCTCAGTGTAGAAACTACTGCGACGCATGCAGTTAACGACTTTCACGAAGTAAAAAGACTCTTAATTGAATAAATATTAAACCGTTAGTTGCTAAAAAAATGTCAACAATTTATCCTTGAACAGGATGAACTCACCCATGATGCTTTCTTCCCTTTCATGATAAAATAGTTTTGAGTGGCCTTGCCTTTAGCCACCTATCCTAGTAACTAAGTAAAAGTTATATATTTATTTGGATGTTGTATTCTTAGGTGTTAGCTGTGTAAAGAATGTCTAATGTAAGTAGCCATACTTTCAACCCCCTGTGGGTGGGGGCCGTAGAGAAACACCCACGGTAATCCCTGCCTGTAGTAAGAGGCGATTTGAATGGGCTCCAGTGGCTCGCAGCTTGGGGAGCATGGTTTGCCGTCCACGGGAACCTTGGATGATTCCTGGCATTTGTTCCAGGCTCCTCGCTTTCATGTATCCTGTCCGACCTCCCTTGGTCAACTTTTGTTCTTTATCGACCCCGACGGTATTAGAGCAAACGCGGTCGAAGTGTCTTTCATCTTCATGCTCTTCGTGGCCCTTGTCTTCCTTTGACAATAGATAATATTTCTCTCTGATTAGTGTCATAAGGAGGACGGTTGCCTAGTTGTACTTCCTCTTAAAACAATAATCACCACCACCAGTCATGCTTTCTCACAGAGTTCGATTGACGTCAGCAATTAAACTGCAGGTGTGCTGAAGATCACGTTCTGCAAGACAGTACCATGTGTAGACTGAAATCGTGTGCATTTCATCACACATCTGAGAGAGAAAGAAGACCCAACAGCTCTCTTATCAAGAGTAAGTAAACATACTTCGTATCCGGTTTGCTTGAGAATATCCTAAAACTATGCATTCTCACGCTTAAATCCGAGTATGTATCTAAAAAGCTTTGAGTATATTTTACATTCAAGACCCTAGTTGCTGTGGGTGATTTAATCTCAAGTAAGTAAAGATTTTATTGCGTTCTAGAATTTAGTGATACGTTTAACATTATTGTGTTTAGGAGTTCTACACAGTTGAAACTAGTAGATGTCCTCAAACACAAGCTTATACAAGAGTAATACTGTCTTCTAAACGTAGCCAGGCACTGGCTGCACGGGAACATACGTAGTTCAGTCATTAAATTCTGAGACTTGACGCCTGGATGATAGGCACTCACACGACTCTGTATGTTACACACGATGCCGCCTTACACGGCGTACACCTACACAGAACAACATCCATCCTCAAAATAGTCGCCGTTGGCCGTTATGCAGGTTTGCCAACGTTGGTATAGCTGCTGGAAGCACCACCACTGAAAGGAAACACCATGATTCGTCTCCAGAAATTATCCGGTTGAGAAACGTCGGATCATCGTCAGCACCACTGAAGAGGTCACCACAAATAATCATGCGATCATCACGTTGGTTTTGCGACAAGATTCGTGGCACACTGTGCTGGGTAACACGATATAGGTTGAGGTCATCGTCAGAATTTTGTGGCAAGTACCATGGCTGACCCCTATTGCTGCTGCGAGATCGTCTACCGACTGGGAGCGTTTGGCACGCACCGACGTTGCAGCTGCTTGGAACTTGATTTCCGTTCGAACTGTTTATAGCCGACCAGTACGCACATCATCTTCCAAACTGTCCCGTCCTTGTACAAAACGCCGGTGCCACCTAAATACAACACTGCGACTCAATGCGTCCTCACTGTAAACCTTTTGAAACATTTCAAACGTTTCGGCAGCTGTTTTGCCTAATTTCTGGCGGAACGTGATGTATTCCCGTTGCTCAAACTGTGACATGTCAAGGTCCGACTGGCGCATTCAAATCACCGTCACATCAACGACCGTAAATCTGCTTCTAGTGCATGCACTCAACTGTCTCTTGCAGGGAAAGGAGACTAACTGACATGGTACCATACCATGGCGGCAACTATGCGCTATAGTGCACCACAGCGCCATCATGCGGTCAGTCTCAGAAATTAATGACTGTACTACGCATTATTACTGTGCTGAGCAAGTTTATGCCTGGCAAGTATGATTTGATTTGAAATACTTGAGTACGTATATTATGAATGTTTTAATATTATCTCAGCTTGCAAGCTGTCCACTTCATGGCCGTATCGATGAGTTTAATAAACAAATTAGTCTAAAAAGCCACCTAATCGATACTTTATTTCTTTTGCCTTTGGCAAACTTAAAAATACATTAACAAACACAGTACATGTTTCGACCACTTAGTGGTCATCTTCAGCTGTATATAAAAAAATCTATCTATTTGGAATTCGGAGCTTTTTACTTTTATCACATGTTATATATTAATATTTTACGATCTCCTGCTGGTTACAGATCACGAGGCAAGCTGCCCGAATCAGATCGCCATTTTGTATAACAGAAGCCACCACAGGGTTTTTAAACAAGTTAAACGGCTAACACAAATTCTTTTATCACATTCCGAAGAGCAATTCTCGGAAGTTAAACAGTCAACACGGCCTTTTAACCACAAGAATATCACTCAAGGAAGTTATCAAATATAAACAATAACTACCTGAAGACTGGTGCATCTGACATAAACTTTCATTCAAGCACAAGTGTTTTTTAATAAGTGCCTTACCATAGACACTTTAGAATATTTTAAGTGTGTTTATTAAAAACAGAGTGTTTAACAGCACCATAGACGCGAATTTTAATTAAGTTATTATTTTCTCACAAATGCCTGAAGATTGTTACAAACACGAACTTTTAATCACGCCACCAAATTTTATCAAAAAGAATCTTACCATAGACGCTTTGAAATATTTTAAATATGTTTTTCATCATTTAAGTTTTTTAAACACAATTGTAAACGATACTGTAATTTAAGTATCATTCACATAAATCTCCTTAACTCCAACCCCCCCCCAATCTTCCAATTCATTTAAAGCATCCAGAACAATAGTTTTTGGATTCCCATGGGATATTGTTATAAGATCCAATGTGGTTGCTTTTAAATGTTATCATCTAAGATTTTTTTATATACAGCTGAAGATGACCACTAAGTGGTCGAAACATGTACTGTGTTTGTTAATGTATTTTTAAGTTTGCCAAAGGCAAAAGAAATAAAGTATAGATTAGGTGGCTTTTTAGACTAATTTGTTGATTATCTAAGCTATCAAAAGTTATATCTCAACATTTCTACTAAGAATCGAAGCCTTGATAACTGTCAGTGAATGAGTTAGGTAGTCTTATTGACAAATACACTGTAATAGGACAAAAGTACTATAATGTTTAAAATATCACTTTAATAGTTAATGCAAATACACTTTCTTACACTGTCATAGGAAAATACCCGCTTTATCACCATAGATACGGCATTTTAAACTTTTGATGATAAAGTTTAAAAGACACTTCCTTACTATATTAAGTACTGAGAGTAATACTTTGATACTCTTCTTTGCTACTTTGAGGGAGAAAGTTAAATCAAAATCTAAGTATTTAAATGTAGTTGCAGGCTATGTGCGGTCACTCAGATATAATTGTTCCCTCGCAAAAAAAATGCGAATTAGCATTTCAAAACACATAATTCACCGTTGACTAAATTATTATATGTACTCGAGTTTGGAGGTTGTTCATTAAGCTATAGGACTACAGAAAATAAATTACGTCATCATTTTCCTAGTTTCATTTTAATTTTATTTAATATTTTTAATTTAAATCTTTACTTACTTGAGGAAAGAAGAACACCACCAGAAGCAGTACACCAAGCAGCAACTAACAAGGAAAGAACACACCCTGCGTCCAACCGATTACAGCGATCTTCAGTGTACCTTATGGAGAGCACTCAAAAGTAACTCGTGTATAAGTGTTCAGGTTAATAGGCTTTAGTTTCGAAAAAAGAGGACTAATGCCATGAGCAGGTTCCGCTTCGGACCAAGTGAGGTTGATAAAACACTAAAAGGCGAACACATTTTGACTTAGACATTAGGTGGCGCACCTGACATGTTTAAGTGAAATGTCTTCGCCTTCTAGTGTTGTTTCACCTCCACTTGATCCCAAGAGGATCATGGGTCATAACAATTGTCCTCATGTTTTCGATAGCGAAAGCGTGTTGACCTTAAACCTTTATACACGAGTTACAGTTGAGGGTCCCCCCAAAGGTACGTACATTAAAGCTCGTTGAATTCGGTTTGGCCGCAGGGTCTGACCCCTCCTTGTACTCGAAGCCATCTTCTGAAGCCGAGTCAACTTCCCCATTCTGAAAAAGCAAAACGTACACGTTTGAATACACATGTAAAAACGGAACCCAAAATATGAGCTTATTTCTACTCTTGTATGAGTTTATGTAGGAGTACATTTATCAGTGTTGAATCTCTAAGCCAATAATGTTAAGATTTTATTAAATTTAAAACTTCACATACCTGAAAAAGAAAATACTAGTAGAAGAATTACAACGAGCTGCATCTAGGACCCTGAAGCGATCTACTCAAGCCCGGTCAACTTCAAAAATCTGAAAGAATAAATATCGCACTTTTGTTAATAAACATGTGAAAATGGACTCTGAAGTAAGATTTTTCCTGCTCTCGTATAAGGTTGTGTTTGAGCACATCTATAACTAAATTTCAGTAGACAATAAAATCTTTACTTACTTGAGAAGGAAAACACCAGCAGTAGCAGTCCATCAAGCAGCAACTAGGTTCGTGAATGTAAAAATGTACTCCAAGCTTTCTTTATATAATATCAGATATAATCGTGAGAAAGCATAGTGTCAGATCATTCTCAAACAAACCGCATCCGAAGTATTTTTTACTTACTGTTGATAAGAGAGCTGACGGATCTTCTTTCTTAGATAAGAGGGAGAGAATGCACACGAATTTAGTTTTCACATGCTACTGTCTTGCAAAATATGGTATTCAGCACACCTGCAGATTATATTCTGATGTCATGCGAAACGTAGTTTGGGAATGCATAACTGCTTACATAATATATTATTTATTCAGATAACACCTAAAAATGCAACATTTACTGTCCGCTTAGAAATGCATATGAAACTGTTACCTATGTTAACATGAGAGTGTGCAAAAAGCGAGTCCACAGAACGTTTTTATACTGAAGGAAAACAAGTCGTGAGTTCAACTTGTTAAAATATAAATTTAGGCTAAAGGTTGTTTTTTTGAAACTAACCTTGTAAAGAGTTATTAAATTAGGGCTAAGAGTTGTTTTACCTGGTCAAATTCAAAGTCGTTAACTGCACATTGAGCGAGAAGTTGCTATTACATATTAAGCCAACAAAAATTTCAAAAGTCATGTTTTTACATAAAAATGTTAAGGGTAAATTAATATGTATGTTCAGTTGGAAAGGTGTTTGGATCTTTTTCAACTCTACTATTAGGATAGGTCTAGGCTAGACTACAACTAATATATAGATACAGTGTGGCCAACTCGGTTCGATTTCTGATTAACCCTGGAACTGCGTTAGCACCGCCATGTTCGTCCCTAGCACTGTATTGTAAACACAATGTTTTAGAAGTCGTAGTTCGCACTGGTGTAAATGCCCGGTTGTTAAGGTTTCGGCTTTACCAATAGGCCGGGGAATGGACTTACCATGAACATATTTCCCAGGGACCCAATTCGAAGAAAGCCATGGGCTGCCATATTTAAAAGAAAATGGTGGTCTCCTAATGAAATATCGCCTTTATGTGAAGAAAGTTAAACATACTTTTCTTAAAGTAATCTGAGTATCCACAATATAGTTGCCTGGAATTATCGGTATCTCATTTTATTTCACTGGGAACCCACCTTGAGCTACGTATGTGGGAAAAAGTGGAGAGCATGAGAAAAGAATTCTGAGACGTAATGCCGTTCCTACAATATTCTATACTAAACTATGGTGGTAATCCTAGACGAAAGGACAATTGTGTTCATGTTACCTTTTGGCTGGAATATTCCGGCAATACCGATTCCTATATTCTATGGACGAAAAGCCATAGTCATAGTTTTAAACATGGTTTAGCATAAAGTTGAGAAAAGTGCCAACACTTCCTATCCTCATTAGCAAGAATCGCGTCTATTCTCGCTTTGACATTTCTACAGCTAGCAGATTGCAGTGCACAAACACAACAGGGACGAATACTGTAAGCATTTTATGATCCAATCTTCCGCCATTGCTTCTATTTTTAGTACTACTTCATGTCTCTCTTAAACATAATGCTAGTTAGTCTTTTAGAACAGAATTCTTATCGCTTGATTCTGATCAAGGTAGCTTAGACGATTAATTTAGACTTTAAATAAACACTCGTTACTTCAACTAGTGGTCAAGTCATCATACCTTAATGAATCATTCCCTGAGTAAATTTGGAAAATATCCTTTTCAAACAATTTTTCATTATTTTGGTAACAATGTCTTTCTTAATTCTGCGCAATCAGCACGGAAGATTCTCCATTGACTTGATGAGATACGTTTCTCGTCAGAATTATGACAGAATACAAAGAAGGTGTGTGTACATGACTGTCATTATAACGGCACTGGTACAAGTGAATTAAGCTGATATTCAGATCTCACAATACAATGGAAAGTACAGTTTACAACTTAAAATCCAACTTCCGAGGTTTCTTAGAAAATAGATTGAACTGTTCTATTGATTTTACAATTATGTCTATGAAAGTGTATTCCGTTTATTGCCTATTGTCAGTTTCTCTTATTCCTTGTAAAAGCATGGTAAGCGCCTCCTGGTTACGCCCCTGCTTCTAAACACACTTCCTATCTTACACGTAGCACTGCGGCTAAAGTGAAAGCCATCTGAGCATAGATCCCAATCTCCAACCGACCCATTAGGATCGAGAAATCTCACTTCCAGTAGGTACTTATACCTGCTTGCCTTACGTTGTGCGTACCAATGTGAAACCTACCACAGTTCTATTTCTCTCCTCCTTCTCGTCTCTTTCCTCAACATTTGCCTTTACCTCAAACTATGGTCCGCTTTCCTCAACATCTGCCTTAACCTAAACCCATGCTTCCCTTTCCTCCACACTTTGTCCCTACATTTCTCACAATGGAATCGCCCATGACCAGAGCCTCACATCTACCCATCTCATATGATTCGACAAAGCATGAAAAATGTGTACCTTTTCATTGTGAATTGACCGTCATCGATGTGTATATCATAAATCCTCAAGACAAAGCAAGTTCTTCAGGCTGCGACAGACGTGTGTAATACGATTGAACGTTCTCTCCATAGCAACTCCAACAATAACAACATTAACAATGGGACAGCGAATCACATCATGCTGCTACAAAATAAGTTAAATGGAAGACTCGGCATTTTCCTTTATGAGTAGTGCTGGTGATTATTGTTTTAACAGGAAGTACATATGGGCAAGCATTCTATATTAACACGAATCTGAATAAAAATCTGGAAGGTGCCCGACATTTCGAAAAATGAAAGTATCGGCCAATGAAGTACACGGTGTAAGAAGGGTATGGAATTAAACGGCTCCATAGGCCTCAAATGTTCTATTACCGTTGGTTTCGAAAAAGATCAAGTGTTAACCCAAGGTATTTGAAAATAATGAGCCTGGCAAAACTATGTGGAAGCAATACCAGACTCAGTTAAGGGCCTGGTGGTTGCGAAAACATGCTCCCAATTAAATGCCTTTGAGGCTTTTTCTTTGATATATTTGTCATACCTCAAATGACTTCAAAGTCCGTTTACTCCCAGTTGCACAAGCGGAATCTAGGTATAAAACTAATATCTCCTTAACACAACTACCATCACCAACACCACCAACCATGAAATGGAAATCCACATATGATTGACCTATATAAAATGAGCGGGGTGAAGACGTAATGAATGCCAGTATCAACGTCGACCAAGGAAATTCGGTTGGCTTCACTTCTTCGTCATCTTCGGCATCGAAAGTGTTTGGATTGAAGGTATTTGGTTTAGTAGTGGTCGGAGTGGAACTCCAGTTGGGAGGTTTGGAAATTGGTAACAATTTTCTTTACGTTGCACCGACACAGATATGTCTTATGACGACAATGGGAAAGGAAAGGGCTAGGAGTGTGTTTTAAGCACCCGTGCTCTTAATAAAGGTACAGCCACAACATTTAACTAACGTGAAATTGGAAACTACGGAAAAGCATCTTGTGCCGCACCAAGCCTGCCTTGTTGATGCACTTTACTTATCCTTGACTCTCGTTGTCTCCATTTGCGATAACATTACCAAAATGTGACGTGATACTTATAGTTTCTCCTTGAAGGTGGCGCTGTAGCCATCTGTGTTGTGATTGAGTCCGTCTCTCGCTCCCCGGGTATTAAATTGATCTGCTCGTGGAACCAACAATGGAGGGATCGGAAATAATGAGCAAACTGGGATTTAAAATGTGCTTCTTGATCTACGAATTGCTCCTATCTTGGATTTACTTATTTCAACGCTCGGCGCTGGGTTGGGAGTCATTATTCTGATTGACGTAAATATTTTTGAGTTTCCGGATGTGCTGCTCCCAGGTATTTCAATTTATTTTATTTCACCTGCCATAGTTACAAGAACGGTTCTATGTGATTGCATTTCCGTAGTCTTTAATTACCTGTCTTTGCGGGTTCTTAGTTAATTTATTTTGTGTGTCTTAAATGTTTTCCTTTCTTTGTGTGTACACGCGCGAGAGCGGAGAGTGGTATCTACCTATCCGTTTGTTTGGGTCTGTGCGTTTATGAGTTTTGAGAACACGCACTTCTGTTTTCTCATCGTTTTGAATCATGGTTGAGCATTGGTATATTGTATGATTTGACGCCACGGGGTTTAATCCATGTTTGACCACGTGAGGCAACTTGGACGTCCCGGGTAGCGGGTCGACGAAAATTATGACTGGTACGATTATATTTGGATCAGCCTTGCCTATTTTTGCGGCGGTTCAGCATTGTATCTGAGGTGTTCGAACCAAGCTCTTGAGTCCATGATATCCGTCGCCATCTTGCGCGAACCTGTACGTCGCGTGCCTTGATACGCAAACTCACAGCTGTGCGACATTAAATTAACAGCCAACTCACTCAGTGCTGTAAAAATTCCCACTTGATGAGCTAGATGAAAATCAGCTCCATGAACTTTACAGACCTTCCTATTCATCATACCTGAAGTTCGTAATGAAAATATAAATTGTTCTCTTTCCGTCCCTGAAGGGGTGCGGCGGGCCTCCTAGACGGTGGCGCCGTCTCTCAGGCCAGGAGATTTGAGATGTGCTGTGACCAATACTAGGAGCTGTCTCGCATTCGCGTTAGTGCAGGTTGGAAAACCACGGAAAACCGTTATCAGGTGAGCCGACGATGGGAACCAGCCCCGATTTCAGGGGGTGTGGATTCACCGGTCCTCTACTCGGTTGGACGGTCGGAATGTAGAGTTGTTGAGCCAACTCGACCATGCCTACTAATGAACTCGTGTTTAATTCACCGCCGAGGAATATGGCAACTTTTATTACTTCGCCGAGTATTTAGCTTATAGTGAGCCAACCAGTGACGAATTCATTCAACAGAGCAATGGCGAAACCAAATTGAAAGCTTCTTGCAGTGGCAGTGACGGCGGTTTGTTTTGAGGGGAGAGCCAGGAATTTCACAGACCACAAAAATACTAGCAATGGAGAAACTTTAGGTTTTTTCTATTTGTTCTACGTCGCACCCACACAGAAATGTCTTATGGCGAGAGGCCTAGGTGGTTGTGGTGGTGGTGGCGGTGATTACTGTTTTAAGAGAAAGTACAACTAGGCAACCATCCTCTACATAACACTAATCAGAGAGAAAAATGGAAGCAATCCGACACTTCGAAAAATGAAGATATCGGCCAAAGAAAGACAAAGGCCATGAAGGGCGTGAAAATGAAAGACTTCCTAGACCTCGCAGGGCTCCTCGTTACCAGCAATGTCAACAATTCCTTAAAATTACCACGATTTATTGAATATAATGTGTCGTCATAACCACGAAAACTAGTTCTTGCTTACTTAAATAGAGCACTTTATCAAATACACACTGAAGGAAAAGCCTATTTAAACTACATTTTCATTGAACTGTGCAATATACAGTCTAGCATTTTCCTTCAGGGCATCAGAGATCGTATTTTGGTTTCTTTCCAAAGTCTTCAAATCTAGCAGGCATTTTGTATTTTCTGCAGAGCCTGAGTGCTTATGTAAAGAACGTGTTATATTAAAAAGGGCTGAAAATCCTTCTTTATTCCAAACGTTATTTTATTGCTAACAAGCAAGCAGGGCCAACAAAACAACTTCTGTAGAGCTGGAGAGGAGCACAACCATGGATATTCCTTAAACGACGATCGTTGAAACTAAGATTGTAAGATTTACCGGAATGTACCAAAAATGCTTAATAAGAGGGTCACAAAAGACAAGAAATTATACAGAAAAACTAAAGTTGATGAATTTGGGACTTACCTTAAATCACAATTCAGTTGTTGGATAAGTGAAGGGAATAATGTGGATACACTTTGGGCTACATTTAAAGGAATAATTTGGGAAGGAGAGAAGAGATTTGTACCTGTTAAGAAGGGTAAAATGACCTCAGACCCTGTTTATTACACAAGGGAAATAAGAAAATTAAAAAGAAAATGTAGAATAGTAAACAGAAAAATCAAAGAAGGTAGGGAGAATAGAGAAACTAGAAAAAAACTAATGAGGGAACTGAATAGAGTGAAAAAGGAAGCAAAAGAGAATTATATGAATGGCATTCTTCAAGAGGGTAATGACCACAAAGGGAAATGGAAAAAGCTGTATTCATATATTAGGAATCAAAAAAGAAAAGGAATCCAAATTCCTACAATGGTGGGAGAAGGGGGTGAACACTATTTAACAGATACTGAGAAAGCAAACCTCTTTAGTAGGGAATTCCGAGATTCAGTAGAAGATTGTCAGGACTTTAAACCGTAACAGAAGATAGAGAGGGAGAGACACAGAGGGAAACAAGAAGCTTCTCATTCACAAATGAAGATATTTTCAGAGAAATCCAACTGCTTCAGCAAGGAAAAGCAGCAGGAAGTGATCAAATTACTGGGGAGGTATTAAAGACAATGGGGTGGTATATAGTGCCTTATTTAAAATTTCTCTTTGACTATGTCATAAATAATAGTGTGATACCAAATTAATGGAAGGAATCTATAATAATACCAATTTATAAAGGAAAGGGTGATAAAAGGAAACCAGAGAACTACAGACCAATCAGCCTGACCAGTATAGTTTGTAAAATACTGGAGAGTTTAATAGCAAAGTACATCAGAGGGATATGTGATGATAAAAATTGGTTCATGAGGAGCCAGTATGGATTTAGAAAGAAATTTTCTTGCGAGGCACAACTGGTGGGATTTCAGCAGGACATATCAGATCAGTTAGATTCAGGAGGCCAGTTAGATTGCATAGCCATAGATCTTTCCAAAGCCTTTGATAGAGTGGAACATGGAATATTATTAAAGAAATTGGAGGGAATAGGATTGGACGTAAGGGTTATACGTTGGATAAGAACATTTCTAAATTCAAGGGTTCAGAAAGTCAAAGTAGGAAATAATATATCACAGGAAGAGAAAGTCTGGAAGGGCATTGCACAGGGTAGTATAATCGGTCCGTTACTTTTCTTAATATATACAAATGACTTAGGGAACAATATAACATCGAAAATAAGATTGTATGCAGATGACATAATTGTTTATAGGGAAATAAATAACATTGAGGATTGTTCAGAATTACAAAGGGACCTTGACAGTATCCAGGAATGGGTTGAAGAAAATAATATGAAGATTAATGGAGCCAAATCAACTGTTACAACTTTTACAAACAGGAGCTTTAAAACTGAATTTGAATATACTTTGGATGAGGTAGTTATCCCAAAAGATGGCAAGTGCAAATACTTAGGTGTGAGATTTGAAAGTAATTTGCACTGGAAGGGTCATGTTGATGACGTTGTTGGGAAAGCATACAGATCGTTACATGTCATAATGAGGCTACTTAAAGGATGCAACAAAGAATTAAAAGAAAAATGTTACTTAAGTATGGTTCGTCCATTATTGGAATATGCAAACAGTGTTTGGGATCCTCACCAAGAATACCTAATAAAAGAACTAGATGGTGTTCAGAGGAAAGCAGCAAGGTTTGTAACAGGGGATTTCAGGAGAAAGAGTAGTGTATCAGAAATGTTAAAGGAACTTGGGTGGGAAACTTTAAGTAAGAGAAGGGAGAAAAGTAGACTTATAGGATTATATAGAGCCTATACAGGAGAAGAAGCATGGGGAGATATCCGTGAGAGGCTTCGGTTGGAAAATAATTATATTGGTAGAACTGACCACAAGTACAAAATTAGAAGGAATTTTAGCAGAAGCGATTGGGGTAAATTTTCTTTCATTGGGAAGGGCGTGAAGGAGTGGAACAGTTTACCAGGGGTAGTGTTTGATCCTTTTCCAAAATCTGTACAGATATTCAAGAAGAGAATAAACAACAACAGAGATAATAAATTAAATGTTAGAGGGCATTCGACCAGTGCAGGATATTGTAAATAATAAATGTGTGTGATTAAATTAATTCCATCCCCTGGTCTAAGGAGTTTGGACAGCCCAAGTAGGGGACTGCCTGTAGGGGTGAAGTACAGTGGGGACTTCGAGGGCCCTGGGACCGCTACGGTAGCTGTGAAGGCCCTTCAGGAACTCTGAAAAGTGGTGGCAAAAAGGGGCTCTGGTTAAGACGCAGCAGGTCGTTATGCTACTTAGGTTCCAAAATGGGTAAAATATAAATATGTAAATAAATGCTATGTAAATTTTAATCTTATACCAGTTGTATAGTATTATTAGAAGTAATTTCACATACCGTACTGTATATGAGTTGACTATGTTTGTAAGATATTATAAGTAGAATTTTGTAAACAATATAAATTTATTAAGGATGATGTGTGTGTTTAATAGAAAAAATTATTAGCGTAAATTGTATAATATTGTATTCTAGGAAAATTTTCTTCGTCTCCTGTTAATTTAAAATTTAGTGCTTGACAATAATGTATTTTAGTGTACCATTTGCCACCGAGGTAGACACCTCATTTGCAAATAAAGAGATTTTGATTTGTTTTTGATGTTTCACTTGTTTTGTAGCAGAAATTTGCAGTGATTCAGCAGGGCGACCAAAACATAGAACTTCATTCTGATCTTCGTTTCTCCAACGTGAAAATTGTGTCTCTAATAAAATACACACTATGTCATAAACAGGATTGATGTTTAAATGAAACAGCACAACACTACGTATGAACCACGATGCGTAAGTACTCGTACTTCACACAGGATGACGCAGGGAAGATGAAACATTCCGATCTTCCGGCAACTTCCCTTGCACATTCAACTATGAGGAAAGTACGCGGGTGACGTCACGGTAGTCACGGCAACCGCCAAGGGCAAGCGGTACGAGGGAGCACTTGGGAGGTAGAGCCAGCTGCGGAATCTCTCGTCTTCACTCAATCTCGCGCGCCGTACTGTGGCCGACAGCCGGCGCTTTCGTGAGTTCCCCTAGTTCTCATCAAGTAATGCGAGCTCTTGGTGCTCCAAACGCCGTACAAAAACATCTTATTTCCGTAAAGCCAACACATGTCATAAGACAATAAATTTAAAAAATAAATGGTGAAGTGGCACTTCACCTACTTCACCTGAAAAGCCGCCCCTGTAATTTGGTAGACGTTTGTAGAAGAAATGAGTTGATCATTGGTAACACATGGATTCTAAAGAAAAATTGTCAGAAGATAACAAGATATAGCTGGGATAACAAAGTGAAAACTCTAATAGATAACATTTTGGTCGAGAATGGTGACAGGAAAATGTTGGTAGATGCAACAGCCCTCCCAAGTGAATCTTTTAAAGGAGATCACCGAGTTGTGATAGCTAAGTTAAAGATGCGAAGGATACAAAAGATGACTGAGATTAGGCAGAGAAAGTTACGGTGTGGAAATAAATGCGGTAATGTTATTACAATAATGGTCATGTGATAAGCAATAAATAAGTGACATTTTATAGCCTACAAATAATGCTTCAAAGATATACCCACACACACACGCGTCGAATACAGGTTTCTTGTCCTTCTTGTCCATGGCTAGATGTTGAAGGCAAGAGAATGATGGCCCACCGTGAGTCGTTATTTCGACATTATAAACAAACCCTAGGTGACACAGACTTCAAATCCAACCGCATCTTAAGAAATCGCAAAAAGCAGTTAATCAGAAATAAAAATTGTATATATTTCCGGAATTTAGCTAACAACTTAAATTCTAATCGCGCATGAGACCAACTTAGAGCTCTGGGAATAGGAAAACATCAACAGAGACAGACTACTCCTGACATTCCACTTGACGAACTGAACGATTACTTTAGTAGAATAAATATTCAACCTACCCAAATTAACTGCACCGTCTCACCGCCCTCCCCTCAAGCCAATCCATCATTCACATTTCACAGTGTCACAGAAAATCAGGTTAAAAGGCTTTGTACTCGATTAAATCAAAGACTACAGGTGTAGATGATATTCCTATTCCTTTTATACATAACATTATGGGTGCTATCTTGCCTATACTGACGCACATACTGAACTACTGTTTACTAAACGGAACTTTCCCTACTGTCTGGAAAACAGCCAATAATATATCGTTACCTAAGAGTTTAGACCCACAATCACCCTCTGACTATCGTCCTATGTCCGTACTCCCTGCGCTTTCTAAAGACTTTGAACGTTTAGTATACAAGGAAGTTCTGGAATACATAAATAAAAATGCTCTTTTGGACCCTTTGCAATCTGGATTTGAGAAGGGTCACAGTACCGCGACAGCACTTTTGAAGGTTACTGAAGACATTCGAAACGCTATGGACTAACGACTGCTCACTATACTTATCCTTCTTGACTTCAGTAGCGCCTTTGACACTATAGTAATTCTGATTATGATAAAGAAAATGAAACTGATAAATTTCGACCTGGCTGCGCTTAAGGTTTTTAGTTCTTATTTGAGTAACCGTCAACAGCATGTAACAGTAAACGACAAGGCCTCTAAATGGAAAATGAAACTTAGTGTTGCCCCGCAGGGCAGTATTCTACGACCCCTAATTTTCTGTATTTATGTCAATGACATACCATCTGTGACAGGAAATAACACACATGACCACTGTGCTGACGATCTTCAAATATATCGATACTACAAGACAAGATATTGACAGGGACCTCCGACGACTCAGTGTATATGCACGAAAAAAAATCTCAGACAATCATAATTGGATCACGAAAATTACTGAACTGCTCAAACAATATCGCAATCCCACCTATCCTACTGAATGGTAACATTATTCCCTACAGTAAAACGGGTAATAATCCCGGCGTAATGATGAATGAAACAGTTGATTGATCTGATCACACGAAAGAAATACGTAAAAAGATTTTTGGAGTTCTTCACCCTCCTAAACAGCAGATGGATATATTTCCATTTGCGCTACAGGCCAAACTAATACAGACACTCATTCTCCCTATTCTTGATTATTGTGACGTTTTTTTAGTTGACATGACGAGAGAAGAAACACTTAAACTTCAACGAGCGCTGAATTCCTGCCTGCGATTTATTTACAATATCGGGTACGATATTCATATCTCCCCATACTATCAGGCTGTCTCATGGCTGAAGCCTGATAAACGTCGGCAGCTACACACTTTAACGATGGTCTTTAGGAGTGTTAGCTGAAAGTCAGCCACTGTATATTTCTTCTAAATTCACCTTTTTATCATCATTTCACAACTTAAATACACGTTCTAGATCCTATCTTTCTATTCCACTGCACCGCACAAATACAATTAATAGATTATTTGTGGTGATCAGCTTCACATTATGGAATTCCCTGTCAGCTCAGGTCAGATAAACTAGTTCTTTATTAAGATTTAAGGTCACCTGCCGAGACGTCCGACTCGCTGGCTGAATGGTCAGCGTACTGGCCTTCGGTTCAGAGGGTCGCGGGTTCGATTCCCGGCCGGTTCGGGGATTTTAACCTTCATTGGTTAATTCCAGTGGCTCGGGGGCTGGGTGTTTGTGCTGTTCCTAACATCCCTGCAACTCACACACCACACGTAACACTGTCCTCCACCACAATAACACGCAGTTACCTACACATGGCAGATGCCGCCCACCCTCATCGGAGGGTCTGCCTTACAAGGGCTGCACTCGGCTAGAAATAGCCACACGAAATTAAATTAAATCTGCCGAGACTACCTGCTGAGGACAGCTGACTGAATGGTTGAAATGTGAATGTGTGTGTGCCTGAGGATTAGTCATTTTTAAGAGTTTTTAATATTGAAATAAAATGGCGTATGGCTTTTAGTGCCATGAGTGTCCGAGGACATGTTAGGCTCGCCAGGTGCAGGTATTTTTATTTGACACCTGTAGGTGACCTGCGCGTCGGGATGAGAATGTAATGATGATGAAGACGACACATACACCCAGCCCCCGTGCTAGCGAAATTAACCAATGATGGTTAAAATTCCCGACCCTGCTGGGAATCGAATCGAGGACCCCTGTGACCAAAGGCCAACTCGCTAACCATTTAGCCATGCAGCCGCACTTTTCAATATTAATTAGTTTTAATATTAATTTAGTTCGTAATGTATTTAAATTTATTCTTAAAACTATTAATTTATGTAGTTTTAACTGTTTTACGTATCTCAGTTTTTATTTAAGATTTTGATTAGTATGTGGTTAAGTATACGAGAGGGTCTCGAGCCCTAACTTCGCCACTGTAAAAAAGGTACAATAAATAAATATGTAAATATAGAATGTAAGGGGTATGGGTATAGATATTTTGTTAGTTGGTAAAGAAAAATATATGTCACTCAATATGCTAGGGAGTGTTTACCTTGTCCTATTAGTTTCCCTAGCGGTTAGGGCAGCGCAGTTGTGAGCTTGCATCTGGGAGGCAGTGGATTCGAACCCTTCTGTCGGCAGCCCTGAGAATGGTTTCTCGTGGTTTCCCACTTTCACACCAGGCAAATGCTGGGCCTGTACCTTAATTAAGGGAACGGCCGCTTCCATCCCACTCCTACGCCTTTCCTATCCCACCGTCACCATAAGGCCTATCAGTGTCGTTGCGACGTAAAGCAAATTGTTAATCCGTTTCCCTCGCAAGCCTGGGGTGCAGAATATCGTAGCATTAAGTTACAGTTTTATGACGCTAATATTCGTACGTATAATTTTTATTAACGTGCCAGAAACGAACGACATGGAGCTGTTGCAATTTCAACACCGTTTTGAGGGCCACCGACCAAAGTCGGGATTTGAACCTGCGAACTCGGACTCAGAAGGACAGCGACTCAACCAACAGAAACCACATGAAAAGGAGGCGTTTGTGATTATTGTTATAAATAGATTCAGTTAGTATGTTTACACAGGTTTTATGAAGAGCATTTATTAAGGCGTACGTTTTCCAACTGTCCTAAGTGCACGAGACCGGACGGAAGAACTAGCTGGAAGCTAAAGAGCCTTGCAGGGGTGTCGCTTCTTTCTCTGTACACTTTCCAAACCACACTCCATGGCGTAACAGCCCCGAAGGGCCATCGCCAACCAAGCGACCGCTGTTCAGCCCGAAGTCCTGTAAATTATGAGGTGTCCTGTGGTCAGCACGACGAATCCTCTCCGCTGTTATTCTGGGCTTTCTAGACCGGGGCCGTTATCTCACCGTCAGATAGCTCCTCAATTATAAGCTCGAGGGCTGAGTGTACCTCGAACCAGTCCTCAGATCCAGGTAAAAACCCTGACCTGGCCGGGAATCGAACCCGGGGCTTGCGGTAAGAGGCAGTCAAGCTACTCCTACACCGCGGGGTCGGCTTGTTACTTTCAGGTTACCTTATTTTAGAATTAGACTTAAGGCATCCTGCATTCGATGCCCGCCACTGACAGAGTTAAGAAAGGCATGGGATCGGGAAGATACAGCCTTGTTTGTGGGTGCAATAGAGTTGGCCATGAGTCTCCCGTGATCGAAATATCTACGACCTGGCAGGTAGTCACCTTCACGGGGCGTCGTACCAAAGTGGTTCTTTTTTTAGAAAAAAAATTAAATGAAGATTCTACTTCCTCACAAACGAAGAACGATATCAATTTTACGAACAGTTTCAATAATGCAGCCGGTTTAGTGTACAGAAGCTATGATTTCGATTGTTGGATATAATGACATCAATATCTACAGAAGATCCGTCACCGCACTCGGTAGGACCGGCTTTCTTTTTATATCCACTGGGCGAGTTGGACGCGCGGTTAAAGGCGCACAGCTGTGTGCTTGCATCCGCTTCGAACCCCACTGTCGGCAGCCCTAAAGATGGTTCTCCGTGGTTTCCCATTTTCACACCTTAATGACAGCTGATGGCGGAGCTGTTGCTGATCCAACCAGCGGATCCAACTGGGTTGATGGGGTGAAAGTTCCTTTTGGGGATCATTGTAAGTATCTAGGTGTTAATATAAGGAAAGATCTTCCTTTTGGTAATCACATAAATGAGATTGCAAATAAAGGGTACAGATCTCTGCACATGGTTATGAGGGTGTTTAGGGGTTGTAGTAAGGATGTAAAGGAGAGTGCATATAAGTCGCTGGTAAGACCCCAACTAGAGTATGGTTCCAGTGTATGGGACCCTCACCAGGATTACCTGATTCAAGAACTGGAAAAAATCCAAAGAAAAGCAGCTCGATTTGTTCTGGGTGATTTCCGACAAAAGAGTAGCGTTAAAAAAATGTTGCAATGTTTGGGTTGGGAAGAATTGAGAGAAAGAAGAAGAGCTGCTCGACTAAGTGGTATGTTCCGAGCTGTCAGCGGAGAGATGGCGTGGAATGACATTAGTAGACGAATAAGTTTGAATGGCGTTTATAAAAGTAGGAAAGATCACAATATGAAGATAAAGTTGGATTTCAAGAGGACAAAATGGGGCAAATATTCATTTATAGGAAGGGGAGTTAGGGATTGGAATAACTTACCAAGGGAGATGTTCAATAAATTTCCAATTTCTTTGAAATCATTTAGGAAAAAGCTAGGAAAGCAACAGATAGGGAATCTGCCACCTGGGCGACTGCCCTCAATGCAGATCAGTATTGATTGATTGATTGATTGAAGACTGAACATACAACATACAATTAAGGCTACGGCCTCTTCCTTCCCACTCCTAACCCTTTACTTTCCCATCGTTGCCATAAGACCTACGGTGCGACGTAAAGCAAATTCTAAATACAAAATAAAACATATTTTTACAACCCCTTCCATGGAAAAGTTGTATCCACGAAACTGACCTGGACTTGGCCACTGAAATTACACTGACTGACAGAGCAAATGCAACACCAAGAAGGAGTGGTCAGAACTTATGCCAATTGCAGGGTAGACTGACGTCACTGAGGTATGCTCATGATGTGAAATGCGCCGCTGTGCTGCGCACGTAGCGAACGATAAATGGGACACGGCGTTGGCGAATGGCCCACTTCGTACCGTGATTTCTCAGCCGACAGTCATTGTAGAACGTGTTGTCGTGTGCCACAGGACACGTGTATAGCTAAGAATGCCAGGCCGTCGTCAACGGAGGCATTTCCAGCAGACAGACGACTTTACGAGGGGTATGGTGATCGGGCTGAGAAGGGCAGGTTGGTCGCTTCGTCAAATCGCAGCCGATACCCATAGGGATGTGTCCACGGTGCAGCGCCTGTGTGGCGAAGATGGTTGGCGCAGGGACATGTGGCACGTGCGAGGGGTCCAGGCGCAGCCCGAGTGACGTCAGCACGCAAGGATCGGCGCGTCCGCCGCCAAGCGGTGGCAGCCCCGCACGCCACGTCAACCGCCATTCTTCAGCACATGCAAGACACCCTGGCTGTTCCAATATCGACCAGAACAATTTCCCGTCGATTGGTTGAAGGAGGCCTGCACTCCCGGCGTCCGCTCAGAAGACTACCATTGACTCCACAGCATAGACGTGCACGCCTGGCATGGTGCCGGACTAGAGCGACTTGGATGAGGGAATGGCGGAACGTCGTGTTCTCCGATGAGTCACGCTTTTGTTTTGTCAGTGATAGTCACCGCAGACGAGTGTGGCGTCAGCGTGGAGAAAGGTCAAATCGGGCAGTAACTGTGGAGCGCCCTACCGCTAGACAACGCGGCATCATGGTTTGGGGCGCTATTGCGTATGATTCCACGTCACCTCTAGTGCGTATTCAAGGCACGTTAAATGCCCACCGCTACGTGCTTGAATACGTCATTAAACCATTCGTTCACTTATATAGATCTCATTTTCCCCGATTTAGTGCAACCAACATGAACATTATCTTGGGAAAACATGTTCCCTTTCACCATCTTACAAAACATAACTTCCGACTCCCTTGCGGTGATGCATGAAGTACCCATAAGTTCGCCGCTTGCAGTAGTTCTCGGCAGTATGGTGTAAATGCGTGTGGTGGACATCACAGGGTGAAATGCGGTAGGTTGAACCAACTCTGATCACGGTTACACACGTTTTCGGGACCGTAGCACACTAAAACAGATTTAACACTTTCTACGAATATTTCTGCTGCTGCCATGGTTCCTACTCTATTTCATCCTTACAGATGTTAATCCCCGCGACACAATGCCATAGAGCTTCTCAGGGGGTTGTCACACGGGATCGATCGAACGACTGCGATCAACCGACTAAGAAAACAAACCTACAGAGGGCAGTGGCACCAGTCACACAGCATCGATCGTCAGCGATCAACTACGAGCGATGAAGATCGACTGGTTTGTGAATACAAACGTGTTCGTTCCTCAGTCGCAGTCGTTCGATAATGGCGGACGTAACATTGTGTTCTGTTGATGAAATCGAAACATTAATTTGCCGAGTGTATGAAAACAAAGTGTTGTATAATTCTAGACTTCCTGGATATAGTAATAATGAGACCGTGAATTTTGTATGGCATTCTATAGCGTCGAGAACTGGGACGAAAACTGGTAATTATTAGATTTATTATGAGTATGTGTAGTGATATCTTAGATTAATTATTAATAAAATATATTATATGGAACAGATTGGTAAAGAAAGGTACACTAGGAGAAGTAGCAATTTTTATTCTGATGAATTAATTGAAGAAACGTTTGGAAAACATGGCAGTGCTTTCCTAACCTCCATCTCGTAGGCCTACCTAATGAAATGAACAGCATTGTTCGTTTTAATGACAAATAAGTGTATGCCATAAGTACAAGTATATTTTCTTTTTCACAATATTCTAATTCATTGTTTCAGGAAAAAGTTGTGCCAAAATATGGCAAATTCTGAGGGCAGGGTATCGAACTTGGAGAGATAACATCCACCTCCCCTCCCCCCCCCCCCTATCGCTCCCAGATTCTGCTGTACAGAAAACAAGAAACGGGTCTACTTCTCTGTCCTCAACTTTCTGGAACCCTTCATTGCTGGAAGAAGGTACAATTCTGTAATATTTATTTTTAAAATTAGGCCTATACTACAGACCAGTGTTCTAGTTGTGAAAGAGTGAGGGGAAAATTCAGTCTCTAGGCCATCTGTTCATTAATGTAAATTATCAGATATAACTGAAAGTAATATGATCTAACCTAAGAATCATCTTACTGTAATAATTATCGAAACTAATAACTTCTTAAACAGAAGGCTTGTGTGCAGACTAAAATGTATCTCCAGTTTAGAAGAATTGCATTAATATATTATTCATTTTTTTTCAGTTCTATAACAAACACACCTATAGAAGTGGCACGTATCCATCAATATTTATTGGAATCCTCAGTGAGTTATGTGTGTTAGCACCTAATAGGAAAGTAACCTTAACTCCAATTTTTATTAATTATTAGCATTATTACAACTTAATTTGTATATTTTATGTGGTAGAACATGTATGGTTTTTAAATAAAGGAGTAGCCTATTTTGAAATACTGGTAGTAGGTCCTTTCTATGTGTAGGCCTATGTAGTAAGCAGTTGTACAGCACAGATGGTCTGAAACCAGACCAGCGTATTGATAGTTCCGTCCAAGAGCTGACTTCCTTCTTACGGTATACTGTTGTTTGCAAATGCAAGCTCATTGCACTAGGTTTGTACAGCACAGGTGGTCTGAAACCAGACCAGTGTATAGATACGAGTAGTTTTGTCCAGGAGCTGACTGCCTTCTTACAGATTACTGTTGATTGCATATGCAAGCTCCTTGCATTAGGTTTACTGCACCCATATTCAATGTTGCTTACTATAATGCCATCCTGGGAGAATACACATCCTAAGTAACTATTTAAATTCTCTGCCTGTTCCAGTTTTGTATTTCCAACCTGACATTCAGTTCCCTTTTAGGTGTCTTCCCCACTGCAAACACTTTAGTCTTGAAAAGACTAATTTTATTATTATTAGAAAAGCACACAAATGTGCATTACATAGATTATTAATTTTCATGTCATATTCATTGCACCCTTTTTTAAGTTGCAAGGTATTAGATTGCACGGTTTCAGTACACCAAGTCGTTCGCATAGGACAAACTTCTTACTACAGTTCTACCTAACTTAATCCCTCCCTGCCACCTTATACCTTTGTGACTTAGCCTTTATCTCCTCATTCCAAGTATTCTCCTGCCATTGATACCTGTTTGCACCAGCAATCATTCTCACTACTTCCTGTCTGTTACTTATAACTTATTAATAACATATAGGCCTACTGAGCACACCATTCTTTTATTTCTTGTGCTGTAGATCCATGTAAACAATGATAAACAAAGGTGGAAAATTCATTTGTAACTGTTATGACAGGTGTTTCTACCAAAGTTTTGTAGATTTTAATCTACAAAATTAAAATCTGCATTTTGTGTGTAGTAATATTAAGGGAATGTGATGGCAGAAAATATACATATTTATAAAAAAATATATTCATATGACAGTTACATGCTTGTAATAAAAGGTTGAGTAGATTAATTACCCTGTAAGTTGGTCCGAGATCTTACAAGAGCCAAGCACCCTACTCTCTCAAACATTATTTTATACAATCAGTATTTAAAAATAATTTTGACACGCAATGTAAGATATAGCAAAATGAAATCATTTACCACCTGAGCAACAGCCCTAAATAACATTCTACTGTAAACAGCCATGGTACTTAGTTGTTAGAAAGGCAATGTTGCAATGTTTGGTTCTCATTTTTGGTGAAATTGATGGCAAAGTTTTCATTTTCTTTCAACTGATTCATAAGGAAAGTACTTCAGGATGGATATATAGGCTTGGTAGTGTTCATATCAGTAAAGAAGATGCATATGAAAAATATACAGAAAGGCAAAATCAACATTGAGGTAAGAAAGAGAGTCCTACCAGACTAATGTGGAAAAGGTTGTCACTCTGTACTAAGGAGTTTACCAGTAACTTGGATAGAAGTGCAGGGTTTAGATTAATAAGTTTATTATTGCCAAGTGAGCAATTAGATCAGCTTGCCTGTGTAAAGTTTGGGGAGACTGTAAGCTACTTTATGCATAGTGATGAGGGTAATAGGACCTTGTGTGCAATTTACATGTTGTTGTGACTAGTATCGGTCTATTACACTGCCAAATTACTCATTAGAAAAATATTCCAGAAGCTTTTCCTATAGTTATTAATCTAGTGTACAGAGCACTAGTCTCACCTGAACTCCTCAAGAAATGTACACATATGAGAATACACAGAACCCTAATGAGAATTTAAATTTTTTACTTTGGAAGAGATGTCCATAGAAAACCTTTCTTCACAGCTATTTGGTAAAATTAGCTGCTTTTCAAGATGCTGTAGTCTTCAATGATATAAATTATGACAGGATTGTCACTCTTGCACAAAGTTTGGTTTTGGACCTGGATTCTTTGCACAAAATTCAGCAATATGCTACTATTCTGAACATGGCACAATAACAAAGAAGAGGAGAGGCAAAAAGAGATTTACAGAGGATCATGAGGGAAAGAAATAGTGTAAGGAACTCCATTGCTTTTGTTGATACATTTGTCACGGACATAGTTGTTTTGGTGGTGAACATCGCTCCTGACTTTAAACCTTAAAAAACCGTTGTGAATATTGAATTTAAATATACTGTCAGCCTTTCCTCAAAACTTATAGTTTTCCTGTAATTTGTTTGCCTGATGTTTATTAGTGACTTTATTTTTCCCCACTAATTCCTTAGAATTATTGATGGGCATTCGGTACTAGTTCTTGAATTTTTCTTCGTCATTCCATAACGAAGGCACACGTTGGTGGAATTCTCCATGGCTCTTTGCCTCGTCCACTGCGATCGTCTGGTTCTTTCCTTTCTCCTAATATATTCATACGTTAGAATAATATCTTCACCCGAATAATCGTGTTCACAGCACATTCTTTTCCGCTCGTTAATATGAATGCGTCCTGTAGCCTGTACGGAACCGGGCGGGTTTATCAGCTGTTTCCGCGCAGTCGATCCCTCTAGATCGATGACCAGTGTGACAAGGTAAATGAAATTAGTCGTTAGTACTCGATGGCAGTTGGTTGCTATTGATCGTTCGATGCTCTGTGTGACAGCGAGCTTACAGTTGGGTACCCGCGTGTGGCATGCTTTAAGCCCTACGCTGTTGAACAGTACGAGTTGCAGGTAGGGCGTGAAGTGGCGGCCTGTTGACGTGTGAACCCACCACGTCGTGGAGAATTGCATAGCCGAGCGCGCAATTCAAACCTTCAAGCTCTCTGTAGGTGCCATGAATTAATTTCCGAAGAAATGGGAAAAATTTACGTAAGATGGGTGTCCATATTGCAGTCTGGCCAGTTAAATCTGATATCGTAACGGAGTAAAGCATACAGCCGGTGTCTTCACACCGAATGTTGGGCGGCGGTAAATAGACTGACCCACTATAAGGACCAACGGCTACGGGCGGAGGAGTCCACATAGAAGGGAAATGGGCAATCAGTAGAGAAAATGCCACTGAAACCCCATATAAACTGTAGCGTCTCTACTCGAGAGGAGCGGCTACAAAAGACCTCCGTTCTCCAAGTTAGGTGCGGCCTACAAGTTTCAGCTGGCGGTAGCTCTAAAATGCCTTTGGGGGAGGCGATCCCATGGTAATAAAAGCCTATATGATGACAAATGTACTGAAGCCTCAGGAAATACTAGGGCGTTCCCCACAAGCACGTGCAAACTGCAAGGGCGTTTCCCACAAGCGACGTGCAAACTGCTAGGGCGTTCCCCAAAAGCGACGCGGAGTTCTTCTGATGCTGGGAGAAATGTGAGAAATGAGCGACCAGAAACCAAATACATCAAGACAGCTACCACCATTGTTGGGTCACTAACAGGGAAAGTGGAAGAAATAGTAGATTTTAGGGTTGACAAAGATGTAGCATTGCTGGGAATCAGTGAGGTCAAATGGAAAGGAAAAGGTGAGAGGAAACTAAAGAAAGGATACATCCTACACTATAGTGGAGGAAGAGAACCCAAAAATGGTTAAAATCTCATAATAAAATGACCTAAAATAATACCCAGGATTGGTGGAATAAATAAATGGCAGGTCAGATTGAGATTTGAAACTGGTGTTACGAAATGAACTCGATTAACTGATTTTGAATACTCTTTAATTCGCCACTAAACACACTTTTTAACTTAAAATACTGGTTTTGTATTTCTGCAGGGCTCCTTGATATCAGCAATGTCAACGATTCCTTAAAATTACCACGATTTATTGAATATAATATTTCGTCATAACCATGAAAAGCTAGTTCTTGCTTACTTAAATAGAGCACTGCATCAAATACACACTGAAGGAAAAGCCTATTTAAACCACATTTTCATTGAACTGTACAATATACAGTCTAGCCTTTTCCTTCAGGGCATCAGAAATCGTATTTTGTTTTCTTTCTAAAGTCTTCAAATCTAGCAGGCATTTTATACTTTCTGCAGAGCCTGAGTGCTTATGTAAAGAATGTGTTATATTAAAAAGGGCTAAAAATACTTCTTTATTTCAAACGATATTTTATTGCTAACAAGCAAGCAGGGCCAACAAAACAACTTCTGTAGAGCTGGAGAGGAGCACAACCATGCAAATTCCTTAAACCACGATCGTTGTAAGATTTACCGGAATGTTTCACTTCTTTTGTAGCACAAATTTGCAGAGATTCAGCAGGGCGACCAAAGCATAGAACTTCTTTCTGATCTTCGTTTCTCCAACGTGAAAATTGTGTTTCTAATAAAATACACACTATGTCATAAACCGGATTGATGTTTAAATGAAACAGCACAACACTACGAATGAACCACGATGCGTAAGTACTCGTACTTCACACAGGATGACGCAGGGAAGATGAAACATTCAGATTTTCCGGCAACTTCCCTTGCACATTCAGCTATGAGGACAGTACGCGGGTGACGTCACGGTAGTCATGGCAACCGCCAAGGCCAAGCGGTACGAGGGAGCACTTCGGAGGTAGAGCCAGCTGCGGAATCTCTCGTCTTCACTCAATCTCGCGCGCCGTACTGTGGCCGATACCCGGCACTTTCGTGAATTCCCCTGGTTCTCATCAAGTAATGCGAGCTCTTTGTGCTCCAAACGCCGTACAAAAACATCTTATTTCCGTAAAGCCAACAAATGTCATAAGAAAATAAATTTAAAACATCATTCTGGTAAAAAGAAATGGTGAAGTGGCACTTCACCTACTTCACCTGAAAAGCCGCCCCTGTAATTTGGTAGACGTTTGTAGAAGAAATGAGTTGATCATTGGTAACACATGGATTGTGAAGACAAACTGTCAGAAGATACCAAGATATAGCTCTGATAACAAAGTGAAAACTCTAATAGATAACATTTCGGTCGAGAAAGGTGACAGGAAAATGTTGGTAGATGCAACAGCCCTCCCAAGTGAATCTTTTAAAGGAGATCATCGAGTTGTGATAGCTAAGTAAAAAATGCGAAAGATACAAAAGATGACTGAGATTTGGCAGAGAAAGGTACGGTGTGGAAATGACAGGAGAAGGAAATATATGAAGAGTTTCGGGCACCCATTAAAACAAGTATACCGAAAGAAGACATTGCAAAGTTCGAAGTAGAATGGGCGTACTTCAAAACAGTCATGGTGGAGTCTGCAGAGAAAACCTGTAGAAGAGTATCAGGAAGGAAGAAAGATCAAGAAAAGCCCTAGTGGAATGACACCTGTAAAAGGCATAGTTCAAAGGAAGAAGCAATCTTGGAAAATATTTTCGAAGCAGAACAACAGATTGAAAAACAGAATACAGGCACTGTAACAAGGAGTACTCAAAAGTGGTTCTAAGAGAGAAAGAAATTCTAGCAAAAATGCACTGAACATCCGCAAGAAGTGGGAAGGAAAGGAGAAAAATTATGGTGAAAGTGCTAACTTCATTAAAAATGAACAGGAGGAAGTGATGAGACAGGAACTGGATATATTGCAGAGGTGAAGAAAATAGTTTGAACAGCATTACAACGCGCAAAATACCTCGGTACAAGGAGAAATCGAAGAACCAGATTTAGTGCAAATGGATGATAAGGAAAAGGATGTGTCCATGGCAGAGATTGAGTGGGCCAATGAAAGGATAAAACGAATAACGGCGGTTGGTCACCATAGAAATGATAATATCAGCAGGAGTATTTGGTCTACACTGGTTGTATAGACTCCTCAGAGTGATACGGAGAGAAGAGACTGTTCCAAAAGAGTGGAGGAAAGGGTTCAATGTACCAAGTTTCAAGAAAGGAGACAAGAAGCAATCTGAAAATTACAGAGAGGTGACACTGGTACATCATCCTTGATAGAATCTTGGATAAACGTATTAGATACAGAGTAGAGGGAATTTTGGAAGAACACCAGTATGGATTGAGAAGAGGCAGGTCCACATTTCACCCAATATTTACATTGCGTCAAATGATGGAAACGTAGTGGGAATATGGAAAGGGCATGGCAGTAACATCTCTAAATGTCCCAAGGAATTTTGTGTAGGAAACATTGACAGAGGCACAGAATGGGAATGAAACAATGCAGATGGTAACAGTATCGTATCAAAATTGCGAAAGCTTTGTTAAAACTAAAGTGGGGCACACTTAAGGGTTCAGAGTTGAGACAGGCTTAAGACAGTTGAGTGTACTGTCTCCCTTACTCTTCAGTATCATCATGGATAGAGTTCTACATAATGTCAAGGAAAGATGATGGGTGAACAAGTAAAGTCTTTGCTGATGACATTGTTGTTTGGGGAGATAATGAAGATGAAATACAGACACAAGTTGATTTATGGAATGAGGAGATAAGAACATTTAGAACATTTATTAAGAATATTGCAGACTTTCAACCTATATACATGTTCCCGTTACAAAAGAGAAGAAAAACAAAACCACGTGAACTAAAAATAAAATAAACTATTTCTATTATGTGGACGCTTACATGCGCGGATAACCGGGCCACATACAATTGCCCCCCTTGAAACTTGAGGGTTAAGACATGTTGGAATGAAGATTAGTACTGCGAAATGCAAGAAGAGAGGTTAAACAAATTCCAGGGGAGTGATAAAAATAGGAAAAGAACCTCCTAAAGTAGTGAAAATTTTTAAATATTCATGCAGCATCATGTCACAAGATGGAAATTTGGATGGAGAAATTGATTTAATACAGCCGTCTGCAAATTTCTACCAGTGTGAGAGAGACATTGTATGGAACAAAGTGCAAGAAGGTTTTGTAGCCGTCTTATTACAAACCAGCAGCCTGGACGTTGAATAAGCTGAACCAAAGTAAGGTACAAGCAGCTGAAATGAGCTTCTTGAGGAAGGACAAGACGAGATAGAATACGAAATGAGGAAATAGGGAGAAGCGTGGGAGTGTGTAAACTTCAAGGACAGACTGATATAGCAAAGCTGAAATGGTTTAGGCACATGATAATAATGCCAGGAGAGAGAACTGCAAAGAGAAGATTCATGGATACAGAGACTGCAAAGAGGCCTAGAACGAGATGGATGAGCTCTGTTGTGGAATGTTTTGTAAATACAGTACTAGAAGGGGATTGGTACACTACCGTGTCCAGCGAGAATCTGGAAAAGGAAATGGATGATGATGTAGGAGAACATGAGGGTAACCAGATACTCTTATTCAGGTACTGCACTTCCATTATAGTACTATAATGGAAAAACTAAGACAAACATTGAAATGAAGCGTGACTGCAGCGCTGTTGGTAAGAACTGTGAGGAGTTATGAATGCTAATTAAAGACGAGACACGTACTAAGCAATATAACGACAGTTATTTCGTAAAATAACGAAACTAGAATTGTAATATTGTGTGTATGAGGTGACCTCATTCCTCAGTTCAACGGAGATTTCTGGAATGATCCGTAGGTCCAAGGACTGAAGTGGTTAAATCAAGGAAAATTTTGATGCCTATTAAATTAATAACTGGTTCGATAGAAGGCAATTCGGTTTTAGGAAAGGTTATTCCACTGAAGCTCAACTTGTAGGATTCCAGCAAGATATAGCAGATATCTTGGATTCTGGAGGTCAAATGGCCTGTATCGCGATTGACATGTCTAAAGCATTTGATAGGGTGGATCATGGGAGACTACTGGCAAAAATGAGTGCAATTGGACTAGACAAAAGAGTGACTGAATGGGTTGCTATATTTCTAGAAAATAGATCTCAGAGAGTTAGAGTAGGTGAAGCTTTGTCTGACCCTGTAATAGTTGAGAGGGGAGTTCCTCAGGGCAGTGTTATCGGACCTTTATGTTTTCTTATATATATAAATGATATGAGTAAAGGAGTGGAATCGGAGGTAAGGCTTTTTGCGGATGATGTTATTCTCTATAGAGTGATAAATAAGTTCCAAGATTGTGAGCAACTGCAACGCGACCTCGAAAACGTTGTGAGATGGACAGCAGGCAATGGTATGTTGATAAACGGGGCTAAAAGTCAGGTTGTGAGTTTCACAAATAGGAAAAGTCCTCTCAGTTTTAATTACTGCGTTGATGGGGTGAAAGTTCCTTTTGGGGATCATTGTAAGTATCTAGGTGTTAATATAAGGAAAGATCTTCACTGGGATAATCACATAAATGGGATTGTAAATAAAGGGTACCGATCTCTGCACATGGTTATGAGGGTGTTTAGGGGTTGTAGTAAGGATGTAAAGGAGAGTGCATATAAGTCTCTGATAAGACCCCAACTAGAGTATGGTTCCAGTGTATGGGACCCTCACCAGGATTACCTGATTCAAGAACTGGAAAAAATCCAAAGAAAAGCAGCTCGATTTGTTCTGGGTGATTTCCGACAAAAGAGTAGCGTTAAAAAAATGTTGCAATGTTTGGGTTGGGAAGAATTGAGAGAAAGAAGAAGAGCTGCTCGACTAAGTGGTATGTTCCGAGCTGTCAGCGGAGAGATGGCGTGGAATGACATTAGTAGACGAATAGGTTTGAATGGCGTTTATAAAAGTAGGAAAGATCACGATATGAAGATAAAGTTGGAATTCAAGAGAACAAACTGGGGCATATATTCATTTATAGGAAGTGGAGTTAGGGATTGGAATAACTTACCAAGGGAGATGATCAATAAATTTCCAATTTCTTTGAAATCATTTCGGAAAATGCTAGGAAAGCAACAGATAGGGAATCTGCCACCTGGGCGACTGCCCTAAATGCAGATCAGTATTGATTGATTGAGTGAAAAAAAACCCATTCCAGCTATTTAAGCAATGGCTTCTTTTTAGAAAAATAGGCGACGAACTTGGAGAGTAAAGGTAATTTTTATGAGTGATTTAAATAAGGCTTTCAAAATAAGACAAAGAACAGGATTTTTAAAAATCATTTTAAAAAGTTGAAATTAAACTTAATTATTCGAACATGTTGAAAGACAATATGAAATGAGAATAAGGTATTCCTAGTAAACTTACAGACTTTATTAATATATTTAATGCAGCCAAATAGCCATAACAGAGAATATAGGTTACATTGATGGGTTACATATTTGCATAATCACGTATAGACATTGTTCTTCTTGTACAGAATTCAATGTGGTACTGTTCACACGTTTTTCCACATAGTTTGCACTCACAGTCTATTCTTGGGTCATGGAAGTGTTTTGATTTGCAGAGTAGGTGATGAAAACCGTGAACTGCTAATCTTGTAATGACATGTCTTAATTCAAAATTAGCTTTTGTCCACGAGCGATCTATCATTGCCCCTGTGCCATAGAAGTCTGGTTGGACTTCTTCTCTCTTCTCAGTCAGATTTGCTAGCAGTTTCTTTGATGCACCGGTGTTCGGTAGTGGCATACTTGTCCTGAGATCTTCTATGAGAAATGATTCCCTTGCGAGGAGATATACAAGTCTAGATCGTGTCGTTTTTGATACACCTATCACCTTCTTTATATAGTTCGCTTTCACCTTTTCCAAGGTTGATAAGTTCCTCGTTGTTAAATGTGTCCAGATAATTTCAATGCCATAAGTCATTATTGGAAGAATTTTTACTCTGAATAGCAACATTGCTGTCTCCAGACTAAGTGATCTAATGTCTTTTATTTCATGCATTGCGATCATTGCTTGAGTTGCCTTTTCTGTGACATGTTTTGTGAAACAATATGCGCTCGATTGCAGGGTGATGCCTAAATATTTGATGTCTGATACTATCTTTAATTTTTTATTCCGAATGAAGGTCTCTGCTGAGGCGGGTACTCTCCCTCCTTTCCTGAACACCATGGTGTCTGTTTTTGAGATGTTTATGAACAGCTTGTTTTCGGAGCACCAGTTTTGGACGTCATTTACAGTTTCCTGTAATTTTGTTATGTCTCTTGAGCCAATTACAATATCATCGGCATACGCACAAGAAAATACTCCCTCCTTTTGGGTAATTCTTAGGATATCTGCGGTTGCAACTATAAACAGCAAAGGACTCAGTGGGTCACCCTGTAGGACCCCGTTTGATTGAGCTATTGGATCTGATAGAGTGAGATTATCCGAAACTCGTACTTCGTTCCATTGTAGTATTGATGTGATGAGATAGGTCCATATGTTGTTCGTGCCTAGCATCTCCTTAAGCTTGTCTATCACTAGCTTCCTGTTTATCAGGTCAAAAGCTTTAGTAAAATCTATGAAGATGGTGTAATATTTTCCGTTGTCTTCTAAGGCATCCCAGATTTGGTTTAACAGGAGTTCAATAGCGTTTAGGGTAGATCGTCCCTTCCTAAAACCAAATTGGTTCTCTGGCAGATGCTCATTTATTTCCTCATTTATTTTTCCTGTTATAATTTTGGTGAATATTTTGAAGGGGCAGTTTTCCAGTGCTATGCCTCTGTACTTATTGGGATCTCTTGGGTCTCCTTTGCCTTTATATAGAACTTTTACAATTGACTTTCTCCACTGACTTTATGTAATCAGGACTTGTTTGAGAAATTGGAAATACAAAGGGAATAATAAACTGGCTCGTACCGAAAGCACTGGCATTTTCCTTGTCGGAACGATGAACTGTGATGACCTGTACTTCTCATTAGTCATGTCTGTAGTATAGTACACAAATGGAACCTCACTTACAGGAATGGTAAACAAAGAACTAAATACAGAGCAATAAATTTGTTTAGAAACGTAATAACCTTGAAGATACAAGAGAATGGCTGCTTGAGTTAACTTCAGTCCTACTGAACTACGCCTCTGCAGCTTATACACGCCGTTTATTGTTAATAAATGTATCTACATTCATCACGGTGGGTGAAGGTGAGATACGACAAAACTACAACGTGCCACTTGGAAGCGCTGCAGGGCGAAGAGCCGCGCTATCATTGGCTGGCTTGGGCTAGTGTCCTGTATTCGTATCATCATCGCGAAGAATCGGACCATTCTCCTTATGACGCGAGAAGAGAGATGATCGGAGATATTCACTTCTTGAATAATAGATGAATTAGTTCTCTTTTCCGTCCAAGGTACTCGGAGCATTCTTCTCCAACTTCACACCTTAAAGGATCTCTTGCCTTGACGATAAAGGAAGACACTGTTTGTTATTGCTCTGCAACGCGCACTAAGGTGATAGCTCTATTAATATATTCGTCTGAACTTCCGGTATCACCGATGGTCGACCCAAGGTACAGTATATAAAGTCGTTTACCGATTCCAGTTTCATTAATCGACTTATAAGCTGGATCTGTGCCGCTCAGACAATTAATATTAGTTTGCATAAGCTCAGGTTGATCTCTAGCCCATATTCTAAACTTGACCTTTTACAATTGCTTGTAATATTTGCAAGTTCATCTTCCCTGATGGCAAGGAGAGTGGTGTAATCAGCTAGCGCAGGTTGCTTTTTTTTTCGTCAGCCAATTGATATGCCACCAGTCCAGTTAATGAGGGCTTTCTTCATCACATATTCAGCATAGATGTTATATAGAAAAGATGATCATATGGAGCCGTGCCGGACACCCTGCGAAATAGTGATAAATCCTGAAATGCCGCCATCTACATTTACAGTTGCAATGTTGTTTCCATACGAAATATTCGACAATGACATTATATGTTGTGGAATGCCAAATTCTACAAGAACCTCCCAAAGTTTATTCCGGACAACACTATCAGAAACTTTCTTGTAGTCAAGAAAGCATATTAGCACAGGAACACCGAACTCACGGGATTTTTCAAATGTTTGCCTCCTATTAAAATCTGTTCCCGTGTTCCTCTTCCTGCAACAAATCCTGCTTTCTTAAGGGATATGTAAAGCATTATATAAGATTTGAGGCGCTGGATTATGATGTACAGTAAAATCTTACTTGCATGAGATATCAGAGCAATTGAAAGATAAATGGAACACTTCCTGACTGGCCCTCTCTTGTGCACAGGGATTAAGATAGAGCTTATCCAATCTTTTAGCCATTCTCTAGTCGCCTATATCCTATTACACAATGAGTGCATCAAGTTCAAGCCTTCTTAACCCATTTCTTTAAGCAACTGTGAAGAAATACCATCCAGTCCAGGGTATTCCTTTTTCGAATGATTAATGGCGTTCTGATTTCCCTTTGTGGAAAGTAAAGTTCCAATAGAGAAGGCCCTTCTGATTGATGGACTGCTACATCATCATTTCTTCCGGAGTACAGCATTTCAAAGTATTGTTACCACCTATCTATTGCAACTTTTCTATCTCCAATTACGCGTCCATTCTCGTCTTCTATAACCCATCTGTGCGGTTTAAATTGACGAGTAATGATATTGATTTTGTTGAAGAGATCCTAGTTTCATTTAGTTCTGGTTTTGTTCTATATGCTCGCAAACGCTGTGATTTATCATTCCTACAATTATGCTGTATCATTCTACAAAGAATACTGTACCTATTTTCGTCCTGAATGGATGGATACCGTGTTTCTTCAGAATACTTCTTCCTTCAATCAGCTGCAAAGTCGTGTTTGATATCCAGGGATGTTTTTCACTCGATATCCTCCTTGCTGTCTCTCGTAGAAATGAGGAGACAATATCTTTCATTCTGTCCGAAGTCTGACAAGGTGATTATTCTTCCTTTAGTACCAAATCTGAGAGCTTTGGCCGTGCAAGTTACCCGAAGCGTGCAAGAGATTCCTGGCTGGTGTGTCTAAACTCTCTTCCTCGTATCTTCTTGGTGACTTTTAGTTTTAAGCCGTATTTAGTGGACAACATATTGTGGTCACTGTCACATTCCACTCTAGGAAAAGTCTTACAAACAGATATCTCACCAATATATATGAGTCGTAAATTGGAAAATGGCGAATGAGTACTATACGGTTTAATGCTATATAACGATGAGAAGGAGTTCCGACGAAGAAGGAGCTTGGTAAATTTTCCGGATACGCATAATGCCCTAGTTTTTGAGTTCTGCATTTTTGCAGTTTGATTGTAAGCTACATGTAGTCAGAACATAAACTTTCTGAGATGTTATTTTCTGCCGAACGGTGCTAAGCACAGCGAAGTTAAGTAATGGAAATGTACTTGTGAACAGTTTATTAAATTATAGTTTTTCATTCCTTCCGTTTATTTGTATTCAGGTTTGAAACTTTGATTTCAAATGTCATGACTTTATTTCAGAGAAGTTAAATTACTCCTGCAAGTTTCCAGCATCTACAAGTGGCCATTATGTCGATATGAGTGGCAACCGCAACATCAAGAATATGGATTTTTATAAATTTCATAAGGAAACAATGACGTATGCTCTGAAGCAGTTGAAGCTCGTGTGAGTGATGCTGTAAACTGTTCCGGTTTTTATGCTTGTGAAGATCATATTCTTGAGATGGACTTCGTTAAACACGCCAGGCACGATTAAGTTTTGCTGTAGTTCAATCAATCAATCAATCAATCAATCAATCAATCAATCAATCAATCAATCAATCAATCAATCAATCAATCAATCAATCAATCAATCAATCAATCAATCAATCAATCAATCAATCAATCAATCAATCAATCAATCAATCAATCAATCAATCAATCAATCAATCAATCAATCAATCAATCAATCAATCAATCAATCAATCAATCAATCAATCAATCAATCAATCAATCAATCAATCAATCAATCAATCAATCAATCAATCAATCAATCAATCAATCAATCAATCAATCAATCAATCAATCAATCAATCAATCAATCAATCAATCAATCAATCAATCAATCAATCAATCAATCAATCAATCAATCAATCAATCAGGTGGCACAGATGGAAATGTATCAAACATTTCCCGTGAAAAATTATTCAAATCTCTTACTCTTTGTCCTATGAATGATTGTTTTCTCCTTTTGTCCTCTGGAATTGTTACTTTATATTCATATTATGATATCTCCTACCTTTAAGAGCTCAATCTTATTCGTCTACTAAGATCATTCCACGCCATTTCTCAACCGAGAGCTCGGAACGTTTCTGTTAGTCAAGCAGTCAACCAGCCCAAAGTTTGTAACATTCTCGAAACACAACTCCTTTGTCGGAAATCACCCAGAACAAATTGTGTTGATTTCCCTTCGATCTTTTCCAGTCCTTATAACAAGTGTTCCTGGTGTGGGTCGCATACTCTGGAGTAATATTTTAATTGGAGTCTTCCAGAGACTTATTCGCCTCTCCTTTGCATCTTTAGTCACTAGTTAGAACATGACGACCTTTCAGGTGGCTTCCTCTGGGTATATCGCACTCCTGCTTCAGAAGTTGCACACCTGAAAATTTACAAATGTTCAGTAGAAGGCAAAAGTAAATCACTTGAAATTGAAATGTCTGTGGTGAAGTAACGAATTCACATGCACTTTTCATTCAATACCCGCAACATGAATGGAGCATTGCGCTTTGTGAAAAACTCTGATCACGAAAAGGATGCTCAAAGTGCAGAAATATTTGTCGAGGATAATCTGCCTGTGGTCTGAAGTGACCATGCTGGACGTGTGTTCAAGGATGTTGTTCTGGATTCAAATGCAGCCTGAAAGTAAGCCTGTGGTTGACAAAACATAGCGCTTGTAGGAAAAATGCCTTGCGGTAAGGACGAAATAAACATATATAATGTAATCTCAAACCTTTGCTCAGGTTACGGATGGCAGTAATAACATTATTTACACCATGTGTGTGTGTGGCAACTGAGCAGATTACAATGGTCATATTCACAGTTCAGAATTCAATTGACAATACAGGGGAAGAAATATGTAAAATGTTGGATGGTGAACAGGAGAAAGGGAAAATCCACTGGAAAATTGTGTAGGATTTGCATGTGACAATGCAAGCTCTATGACTGGTGTTCCCAAAGGTGTAAACTCATTTCTTTGCAAATCTTTATGAACATGGCTATGCTTTATCATCTTGTGCATAAAACTGCTCAAAAGGTCCGTAATTGTCTCGCAGAATGCCAATATCGAACAGTTTTGAATGTATATTTACCGCTACTCGCTAAAGGGTTTCAAGAGGTAAAATGTATTAAAAATTTGTCATCAAGTCTTTCGAGAAGAGCCTGGCAAAATATCGAAATACGTTTCGACTGAGTGGTTTCCTCTGTTGTAAAGTGAAGAGCAGTGGAACTCTTTGAAGGGAGATGAAGTAGGCGGTATCAGCAGGTTACTCAGTTTGAAATAGGCCGTCTAATAAGGTTACGAGGAGGTGGGTGATCTTTTCGCAATATTGCAGAAAGTCCTGACAGGGATGCATCCGCAGTCCATCGGTGTTGACAACAATGGTCACGAGAAAGCACTGCCTCAATAAGACCGGTGTCTGGCCGCACACGGGCCATTACGGACTGCATGACTTTGGTGCATCGTACTGCATTCCCAATAAGATAATGCCGGTCCTCATGCCTCTGCTGTCACCACTGTGCTCTACAGAGACTCGACCAGCCGCCTTCACCTCCGTCCATTGAGCATTACTGGGACATAACGGGACGACAAATCCAGCGTCATCCAATACCAGTTTTAAGCGTCGCTGGTTTGAATGTTCAAGTGCAGCAGGTATGAACTCCATCCCACAAAATGGCATACGACACATGAATGACACATTGCATTAAAAAATATGGCAACTAAAGCAGTCATTGGTGTATTCCCATGTCACATGTCTTCTTGAATCTGAGACCTGGAAGCTAGACCATTGCTTAGCCCAAATTGTATTCCTCTAAACTCATCTCCTTTTGGTGTTGGGATTTTATTTTCCGCCAGTGTCCGTCTCCATGGCTAAGTAGTTAGCGTGTTGTCAGTTGGTCACAATGGGTCCCGGGTTCGATTCCCGCCACTGTCGGGAATTTTATCGGGGAATGAGTGTAGGCCTACATGACGACTTCATCATCATTTCATCCTCAACACGAGGCGCAGGTCGCCCCCGGGTGTCAAAACCAAAGACCTGCACCAAGCCTCTCCAGAGGCCACACGCCATTATTATTTTCCGCCAGTATACATCGACGTACGCAAACGATTCCTACAGATCGATATGATATTCCTCGATAATTTATAGCTAACTACGTCGAATCTGTGGTACCGCTCGGTACATCCACTTAACATTTTATGAGTTTTCTTTATTGGATACCGTACGTCAGATGACATCACAATTATTCCAAGAGTACGCTATAGGCGCGCGGACTAACTCGGCACGATTTCTAATTCACGATATGGCGGCCAACATGGCGGCCATGTTGGCAGCACTGCTCCGCCATATTGTACAGTTATCTTTTCTTTTCCGCCAAATAAATTCTCTGTTATCGAATACGTCCTTTCCCAATCGACTACTTAATACACAAACAACAGTCGCACACACGTTCTGGTACAATTCTCAGGAGCAACTTCGCACGCGAGAGCCGGAAGTTGTACCACGGCAGAACGGGAAGTTTACTCGTAAAGTGAGAACACGGTATTGAAAGAGAAGGAGAAGTTAGTTTCAAAGTACACGGCCATGACATGACAATGGTTTCATTTATCATAGTGTAAATTTACTGAAAAAAAATACACTGCAACAGGAAGAATATCAACACTTTAAATACATGTTTCAATCTGATCAAGATAATACTGGGTGATATTTCCAAGCGGATTCGTAGTTTCCCGCGGTCTGGTGGCGGAAGATGAGTGGGGACTTCCCGACATCAATAACAAGAAACTTGCTGTTATTATCGACCATTGCAAGTAGCACAATAGAAAAATATCCCTTGAAGTTGAAGAATAGACATTCTGATTTTGAAAGGTGCCATCAACTGTTGTTACACAGTTAGGGAAACCCCAAGACTACAGACCTCTCGCCCCAGTGTATGTGATCAGGGGCAGGCAGAGAAACAGGCACAAGTTTCTGTTGTAGCACAGCGAATGTCCCAGGTACGAACGTGCTTATAGCAGAAGGGGAAATGCGGTAACCAAATTACAGTGACCTGTATTGCACCCTTGCAGAGTTCCTTCGGTATTGACTGGATGTGAAAATGTTGCCTCGGCTGCCCTAAAAAAAAAATACTTTCCGAAGGTGTGTGAGATCCTCTTCTCAGGCGCGATCAGTCCCCGTCGTCGAATAGGGATGCGTAGGGATAGTGCATTAGGAAAACTACTCACTAATTATGACACAGACTGATTTCAATTTAAATGTGTATAAAAAAATTTTTATTGATAAAATAAAAAAAAGAACAGTGAAGATAATTTATATAAAAATGTGAAATAAAATTTTGTTAATATCATATCATTACATTGTGAGACTGTACAAACTAAAATTCTCATAATAACACACATGATCACCTCATTTGTTAATTAAAAAATATTATAATTAATTATTTAATTTTTATATCAAATAATAATTTCCAGATTTTTTCACCCAATTACTTGACATCAGTGTAACTGTACACATTTTCTAGGATAGTAGCGTTTATATAGCATGTGGATCAATAAATAACAGTAATAATAATAACAAAAATATTTGATAATAATAATAATAATAATAATAATAATAATAATAATATGACGACTCTGCGAAAATCATAGTCCAAAAATGTTATTAATAACTCCCCAAGTATATAAAATAAGTTTACAAGCCACATACAAGAAGTTACTGTAAAAAATTTATTAGTTTTACTAATAAAATTGCAATCAAATTTATTTATTAATTTATTACCTAGCTGACCACTGTAAACCATTATATCATGACTCAAATCTTGCAATCTCATAATACCAAATAAATTAGCAAACGTATTGAAATAATAATATTACAATAATACTAATAATTATAATAATAATAATAATTATAATAATATCATTTAATGAATATTTTTATATTGGATATCATTTAATAAATCCTTAAGAATATTGATAATTGCCTACCAAAATTCAATACTGTTGATAACCAAATCGTAGATAAATTGGATATAAAATATAAAAATGTTAATATTGAATTAGTTAATAAATCCAGAATTGACTGACTCAAATGATTAATATTATACTCATCAGGACTCCCAAATAGCCTGTGAATTGCACTGGTAAAATGTTAAATAATAAGAACCAATATTAATATAATAATAATAAAAAATAATAATATAACCTGACATAGAAATATAGTTACTATTTATCCACCATCCTAATAAACCATAATGTGTTTGTGTCTGTTACCTTAGAACATTCATTTTACCATAATCCGTACCATTGGAATCTAAGCTTTATTAACAGTGCTTACTGAATTTTCTTCATCTACAAAACAATATTTGCCAGGATAGATTATAATTCCATGAAATACCTGATTCACTGTGTAAAGGCGTAACCATAAAATTCTCCTAATAAGTTTTATAATATTATTAATAATAATAACATTGATCTGAATAAAACTGTTACTGACTTCCCATGTGGAATTTGTAATTTTAAATATCCTCTTTCCAGGTACACTAAACAATAATTTTAAACCCAAGAATTCAATAACCTGTAACTCAAATAATGGATCTTGGTTGTTGCTGTATAAGAATCTAAAACTTTGCTTTTCATATATGCGAGTGACCTTTTCCTAGTTACCTTAAATTAATCCGGAGAAAATATACTCTCCTACTTAAAATAAAATATACTCTAAATTATTCTACTATATACACCAAGCGAGATGACACAGCCAGAAACAATAACCTACTGCCTAAATTTGTGCTAATATATACATAAATGTACATTGACAAATGCTCATATCCAATTATTGGTTTATTTCAGCGTCCAAATATATTTAATTCGCTGAAACTGACCACAACTCAGAACAAATATTACTGTGGTCCCCACACAATAGAATACTCTGACAGTGTAAAGACAAATAAAAGAATGCACCTAATGATTGCTAATAAGAGGCAAAAAATATAATAATAATAATAATAATAATAATAATAATAATAATAATAATAATATTCATCTATTGTAACCAACGAAAGTAGTTCCTACTAGCGAGCATTCACAACAGCTCAGTTGGGTGTTCAATGTTGCCAACACAATATTAAAGTGGCACTCAAATGCGTACGATAACCTTTCTCTTAGTAAGTGATATTGTGTCACAGTTGAAATATTATAAGTGTCATTTGGTCCTTCTAAATCATACATCATCTTTGACTGGCTTATTTCCCCCCTACATTTTTCATTTACGGAGTCATTTCCATTTCATTCTGCATAAATTCTATTACATCTCAGCTATCACGCTGGATACCTCCATTTCCAGTCATACTAGAGAATATATTCACCATACTCTTTATTCTATATACTTTTCTTCAGCAAATAACATCATATATTTCTATATAATCATAACTATGGACCTTCAAACATCTCAAACATTATTTACCTTCACCCAATATCATGCCTATTGCTCAACAACACTTCGATTTACTTGAACCAAAATTATTTATTAGCACTGTCCACCCAACTGTTTAATTATGGTACTTGCCATAGCAACAAAAAAATATATGGATGTATATGTGTTACTGTCGCCCAACCAGAATTTTCGACAGTAACTATCATATACATGGTTTCATCATTTATTCACTTCATCACTCATCTACCACGGTGTCTACGTTTGCGTTAAACAAAAAAAAATATCTGCATAAATGAAGTACTAATATTACTAATAATAATAATAATGGTGGAAGTATACAAGAATCGCTTATTATAATTGCCTCAAAATAAATATATATTAGTCGATACTGACAGATCAAAGTGTACTTCTCAACTATACCACACATGATTAATAATAATAATAAAATTTACACTGTTCATGAACTGAATTATCCTAACTATCTGGCTGTGTACTCGGGTTTTCTAGCTATACTACCGTCACTCGCATATTTATTACATCAAGATATTTTTATCAAAGAAAAGCTTTAGATTCTATTAGAAATATGAGATTTGTACTCACATTGCTGACACGTCGGGACCACCAGGACTTGAGGCAGCCATGTTGTTTTACAGACTCTTGACAAACATATTAATACCATTCATCATTCTTCCTGTATCCAACATTTGCTTATATACTAATTTTCACCCGTATTAACACTTTTACACACGTTTTCTCTTGACGATAATATTAAATATAACAACTTGTTATAACATTCAACATTAAACAGTTATACTATATATACAACACACGCAGTGCTCAGATATCTTGTAACTTAAGCATGATTTAACGTACTATGCTCTAGCTCAAGTGTGCTTCTAATGCAGCGAAGTTTTTCGTGGTATCTGCACTCCCCTTTGTATTCACAAAGCAGCTGGGAAGGGTCTGACCTAAATATCTGTAGATAGTGAAAGTGCCTTCTCCACTCAACGTTCCAACCCTCAACTAACTGCTCAGAGTAGCAAGCAAAATATTCTCTACTCAACTACAGCTTAAGTACATGTTAGAATGTCTAACTTCTTCTGCGGGCTACATATTCAAACTGTGTCATATTTGACTCAACTACTGCACGACTTCAAGTTTCATTTCAACCCTGCGTAGATTGAACACTTATAAAATCTGTTAATCTGTTAATCAACTCAATAATGTGGTTTCAAACACTTTACCAACTCAGCTTATGTTTATCAAACTTGATTCCGTCTCCAATATAGTGGTGAATACACATAACTCACTACAACTGTACTTGAGAACGGAGCGAAATTAAAAACACGTCTGAACGCAAAGAGACTCTGGATGATGACTGTCCAGTGGGAAGCTACTGCTCGGGGATGTTTGGCGCACTTATCGGCGTAAGAACATTAATTTATGACACCTAAAATCCCAATTAAAATAGTGCTAGGTAGCTCCAAAATAAAGTTACTCAAAAATGAAATGCCATGCACACAAAATTTCGATAACTGCATGTTACCACCATGATGCATCGTGATTTTTGAACTGTTCATAATTTCTCTCACAATATAGTAGGCGTCAGTGGGACTATATCTCGTCCTGCGCTGCTGAACCACACTCCGCGCTGGCAAGGGATTCCCACTGCTGTTGCTATTGAACACCTGGGTACGCAAATACTTCAATCCGTTTCCAACAAACCAGTAAGTTGGTCAAGAATTATTACAGTAATTATTGACATCTCCACTTGACACAATCTTCATTAATTACTGACCGGGATTAATTATTAGTCACATACCATTTTGTCGCGCTAATTTTAAAAATATTTGAATGCAGTGATCTGATTGGAGCACACATTCCGTTATTCATCTGTATGGACGGGTCCATTCCAAATCAAGGGAATTCAGGTAGCTAGGACTGCGATTCTCTATCTCACTCACTCACTCCAGTACTTTTCCACTACTGCTGAGTAATTACGAAAGATGACGCAATAGCAGGTGTTCCAGAGATATCAATTTATTTTTAGCAGAGAAAGGAAGCGTGGGCTTCTGTCAAGGCTTTGTTCTCACACATTGGCTACTAGAAAATTCTAATGCTGTCCTTTGTCTCAACCTGCCGGACTAATACTATTATTTGTTGAATACAACTATTTAAAATTTTAGCCAATCAGATTCATCTGATGGGTGCAGTATGATTCTCCCGTGGCCAGACATGAAAGATAATGAAAAATATGCAGTAAAAGCCAAATAGAAATAAGTGCATTCATGCTGTTCAAATTCACAACTGAACAGGTCAAACACTTCATCGTGCAAATATTTCAGTTTGGGATTTTCAGAAATATTTTAATAAAATGTTTTGACTTTCTTTCGGTTTAAGTTTAACCAACAGAACCATATTTTACGTTGTTACACATTTTACAGAAAGAAAGAAATTATATAGGTACGCATGGAATACAATGCTTTATGCAGGACAGAATACAGGTGTCGTGTTTGTCTGTCGCAGGAGGTGAATGCAAGGGAAGGTAGAAAAGTATGGGAGACCACTAAAAGAGGGAAAAATGAAGAGAAAGCTGCAACAGGCAGTGTTGATGAAAAGGAAAGGGCTATTTACTAGTAACGGTTGAGATTTTGGTGTGTTGTTAATGAAAGGATCAGTTTTACGAACATTGCTACTGATGCGGACAATAGAAAAAAATTCGTGTAGCTATTTCAAGTCGGGTGCACCCGTTGCAAGGCAGACCCTCCGATGAGGGTGTGCGGCATCTGGCATGTGTATGAAACTGCGTGTCACTGTCTTGGCAGATAGTGTTATGTGTGGTGTGTGAGTTGTACGGACGTTGAGGACAGCACAAATACCCAGTCTCTGACGAAAGGGAATTAAACATTTAAGGTTAAAATTCCCGACCTGGCCGGGAATCGAACCCGGGACTCTCTGGACCAAAGGCAAGCACGCTAACCATTTAGCCATGGAGCCGGACATGCCAAAAATATGCCATCAACTTCATCAACAGAAATTGACTTTGGTAAATTAGGAGGAGGTGAAGGAGGTACCAACGACTGAAAGAACAAACTTCTCGCGATTAATCAATCATCTTTGTATTCGCACACTCCATTCTCATAAAGTCAAACGTCTGCATTTCAATCCCCGAAATACAAAAGGAGGAAACTAAGTGGTGCCCTTAAAAAGTATTTGAAAAATCAAGATGATAGAGAACATTTTGAAAGATGACGATGAAAATGACATGTTTCTTAAAACCGTGGTGGCTACTGTAGAACTATTGGTCAGATCTCGCCACTCGTATGAAAGCCTAAATATTTGAAATCCTTACAGAAATGGAAGTACGGAACTAGCAGCTACCGCATTCACAAGTATATGGTATGAAAACCAGACGACCCACTCTTCATCAACATCACCATTCACTTCTCACTCAAGAGCTTACAACGCTGTCAGTGACACAGTTCACACCTTCTAAGATGAGTCGCCTGACTGTTAATACTGAACTTATACAGATATGTATAATAATATTGCTTAAAAATATAATAAATACCATAAGTGCATTCCTTAATTTTATTATTTGCTCACTTACCTCAGAGTGGGGGCCAAATTTTCGGCAGCTGTAAAAAGTGATTTCTCTCTGTTGCAGGAGGAAGTCATCAAGTACTCTTCTGTTAGGTTCAAAACGAATCTGAAACTTTCGCGGGTCAATCTAAAATACACTTAAGAAAATGGTAATTGCAACACCATGAAGTCATTGGTCGTTTGTGTTGATTTTCAAGTTATAGAACGATGCCATATAGGTATATAAACAATCAAAGTTTCAGACCCATTGGATTGTTGCTACAGGTCTCCCCACGTGATTGGTCGCGGAGGAATCAACTCCAGTATACGGACTCTGGTGTAGCGTAGTTGACTTGCAATCTGTGCAGTGATGTGTTTCCCGTCAAACATGCCTCGACGACAGAGGAGAACACGCTATCAACAACTGTCGCCGTTTGAGAGGGCTCGGATAATTGGGCTGTGTGAGGCTGAATTATCGCTATGGACTGTCGCTGCACGTGTTAGCCGACAGGCATCTACATTACAACGTGTATGCCAGCAGTAGTCAAGTGAAGGTACCCACACTCGTAGACCCGGCACAGACCCAGCGCGAGAGACAACTGTGAGAGAGGATCGCCGCATCATTCGGATGGCCCGGATGAAAGCCCAATCAACAGCAGCGCATATTCGAGCAGCTGTGGCACCCCACATTACAGAACAAACAGTTGGTAATCGCCTGCGTGCAGCTGGCTTACGAGCCGTGTCCCGGCAGAAGGGGTTCCATTGACCCCACAACAACGACGTGTAAGCTTGGCCTGGTGACGAGAAAGATCGACGTGGGTCGACGAATGGCATAGGGTCTTTTTTAATGATGGATAGCGCTTCTGTCTTGCCCGCAATGATTGCCGGAATCGTGTGCGCCGACGTACCGCGTAGAGGGGCCGCCCAGATCTTATTGTCGAGAAGCACACAGGGCAAAAACCAAGCATTATGGTCTGGGGAGCTATTGGGTTTAATGTGAGATCACAGTTAGTGCTTGTTGACGGCACTAGGACTGCTCGACAGTACGTCGATAGGGTACTCAATCCAGTGGTCGTTCCTATGATGGCGAACATTGGTAATGGGATGTTTCAGCAGGACGATGCCCGGGTTCACACTGCACGCATCTCCAGAGAAGCTCTCCACGGCATCACAACATTAGAATGGCCCGCCAGTTTTCCGCACCTCAGTCCTATTGAGCATGTGAGGGACATGATGGGTCGACAACTGGCAAACCGTCCTCAGCCACCCACAACACTGGAACAACTGACACATGCAGTGCAGCTAGCATGGGCCAAAATTCCTCAGGAAGCGATCCAGGGCCTTATTGACTCCATGCCTCCACGAATTCTAGTGTTGGGCACATCCTGTATTGATTGTTGTCCAAACTTGTGGTCAGAGGGACCTGAAAGTGTAATCATCGAATCACAAACGAACACTCGTCCTGCATGTTCAATTGCAGCAATGTAGCACCACTCATTCTGGCTGTTGTAATTTCCGTTTTCTACAGTGTATCTTTTAAAATTTTTTCTTCGTCAATGAGATGGGTACTGATAAAAAGCTTTTTTTTATCCTTCCACTTTGGTATAAATTTCACTAACCTCCTTTCTGAATTTCGCATATTTATGAAGCATATAGCCCTCTTCCTCATCATCATCCATTATATGTTCCACAATAAGCATTGCAATCATATGCCTTCTTCAGTTTTCATCCATTTCAACACAATCAGGCGCTGTCCGTTCGTCCACTTAGTAGATTGACACGCTACCCCTAGCAAAACAAAAACACGTCGCGTAAACGCGACTCGCGTTTCCGTCGACGTGATTGAACAAACACGGCTTCCTCGCAAGGAAAGCAGGCCTTAAGGGGTGGCGAGAGCGCGATCAGCTCACAATGATTATTTAAGGAAAGCAGCTAAATATATGTTTGAGAATTATTATTCGAGGCTTCAGCTGGGCTTGGCCCCTCTAGTAAACGAATTAGCGGAAAATCGGGTTCGATTCACGGTGCTGCCAGAAATTGAAGAAAGGCTGGTTTAGTAACTGCACCTCACCTCTGCCAGTAATAAAAGCTCCTCTACTTCGGGAGAAGTGTTCACTTTTACACAACTCTGACCAAACGTAGGCTACGCTGACCTTTCGTAGGTAAGATAGTTTGTACACATAAAGTGGGCTCGCGTGTGTGTGTAACGTTCACATGATGTCTGCTAGAATTGTTTTAGCGTTGCTACATTCAGAGTTAGGGGCTGTAAATTGACTTTTATCCTCACCCTAAACAGTTTATTCCAGCTTGAGAGACTGATATGTAATAGCAAATTCTGGCTCAGTGAGGAAAACAATGGGCTTAATGGTACGCTGACCTTACATTTCATTTTCCTCTTTTCATTGATATCTAGAACAGGCCATTCCTAATCTAAGAGCTGTTAAAGATCCAACCAACTTTTCAACTAAACATACATATTAATTCCCTTAAATGTTTTAGGTAAAATTTATTTTAATATTTCTGGGTTGCTTGATATGTAATAGCAACTTCTAGCTCAGTGTAGAAACTACTGCGACGCATGCAGTTAACGACTTACACGAAGTAAAAAGACTCTTAATTGAATAAATATTAAACCGTTAGTTGCTAAAAAAATGTCGACAATTTATCCTTTAACAGGATGAACTCACCCATGATGCTTTCTTCTATTTCATGATAAAATAGTTTTGAGTGGCCTTGCCTTTAGCCACCTACCCTAGTAACTAAGTAAAAGTTATATACACTGACTGACAGAGCAAATGCTACACCAAGAAGGAGTGGTCAGAACTTTATGCCAATTGCAGGGTAGACTGACGTCACTGGGGTATGCTCATGATGTGAAATGCGCCGCTGTGCTGAGCACGTAGCGAACGATAAATGGGACACGGCGTTGGCGAATGGCCCACTTCGTACCGTGATTTCTCAGCCGACAGTCATTGTAGAACGTGTTGTCGTGTGCCACAGGACACGTGTATAGTTAAGAATGCCAGGCCGCCGTCAACGGAGGCATTTCCAGCAGACGGACGACTTTACGAGGGGTATGTTGATCGGGCTGAGAAGGGTAGGTTGGTAGCTTCGTCAAATCGCAGCAGATACCCATAGGGATGTGTCCACGGTGCAGCGCCTGTGGCGAAGATGGTTGGCGCAGGGACATGTGGCACGTGCGAGGGGTCCAGACGCAGCCCGAGTGACGTCAGCACGCGAGGATCGGCGCATCCGCCGCCAAGCGGTGGGGCAGCCCCGCACGCCACGTCAACCGCCATTCTTCAGCACATGCAAGACACCTGGCTGTTCCAATATCGACCAGAACAATTTCCCGTCGATTGGTTGAAGGAGGCCTGCACTCGCGGCGTCCGCTCAGAAGACTACCATTGACTCCACAGCATAGACGTGCACGCCTGGCATGGTGCGGGGCTAGAGCGACTTGTATGAGGGAATGGCGGAACGTCGTGTTGTCCGATGAGTCACGCTTCTGTTCTGTCAGTGATAGTCACCGCAGACGAGTGTGGCGTCGGCGTGGAGAAAGGTCAAATCCGGCAGTAACTGTGGAGCGCCCTACCGCTAGACAACGCGGCATCATGGTTTGGGGCGCTATTGCGTATGATTCCACGTCACCTCTAGTGCGTATTCAAGGCACGTTAAATGCCCACCGCTACGTGCAGCATGTGCTGCGGCCGGTGGCACTCCCGTACCTTCAGGGGCTGCCCAATGCTCTGTTTCAGCAGGATAATGCCCACCCACACACTGCTCGCATCTCCCAATAGGCTCTACGAGGTGTACAGATGCTTCCGTGGCCAGCGTACTCTCCGGATCTCTCACCAATCGAACACGTGTGGGATCTCATTGGACGCCGTTTGCAAACTCTGCCCCAGCCTCGTACGGACGACCAACTGTGGCAAATGGTTGACAGAGAATGGAGAACCATCCCTCAGGACACCATCCGCACTCTTATTGACTCTGTACCTCGACGTGTTTCTGCGTGCATCGCCGCTCGCGGTGGTCCTACATCCTACTGAGTCGATGCCGTGCGCATTGTGTAACCTGCAATCGGTTTGAAATAAACATCAATTATTCGTCCGTGCCTTCTCTGTTTTTTCCCCAACTTTCATCCCTTTCGAACCACTCCTTCTTGGTGTTCCATTTGCTCTGTCAGTCAGTGTATTTATTTGGATGTTGTATTCTTAGGTGTTAGCTGTGTAAAGAATGTCTCATATAAGTAGCCGTACTTTCAACGCCCTGTGGGTGGGGGCAGTAGAAAAACATCCACGGTAATCCCTGCCTGTAGTGAGAGGCGATTTGAATGGGCTCCAGTGGCTCGCAGCTTTTGGAGCATGGTTTGCGGACCACGGGGTCCTTGGCGAGTCCTGGCATTTGTTCCAGGCTCCTCGCTTTCATGTATCCTGTCCGACCTCCCTTGGTCAACTTTTGTTCTTTATCGACCCCGACGGTATTAGAGCAAACGCGGTCGAAGTGTCTTTCATCTTCATACTCTTCGTGGCCCTTGTCTTCCTTTGACGATACATAATATTTCTCTCTGATTAGTGTTATACAGAGAATGGTTGCCTAGTTGTACTTCCTCTTAAAACAACAATCACCACCACCAGTCATGCCTTCTCAGAGTTTGAATGATGTCAGCAATTAAAGTGCAGGTGTGCTGAAGATCACGTTCTGCAAGACAGTACCATGTGTAGACTGAAATCGTAGCATTTCATCACACATCTGAGAGAGAAAGAAGATCCGACAGCTCTCTTATCAAGAGTAAGTAAAAATACTTCGTATCCGGTTTGCTTGAGAATATCCTAAAACTATGCATTCTCACGCTTAAATCCGAGTATGTATCTAAAAAGCTTGGAGTATATTTTACACTCAAGACCCTAGTTGCTGTTGGTGATTTAATCTCAAGTAAGTAAAGATTTTATTGTGTTCTAGAATTTAGTGATACGTTTAACATTATTGTGTTTAGCGGTTCTACACACTTGAAAATAGTAGATGTCCTCAAACACAAGCTTATACAAGAGTAATACTGTCTTCTAAACGTAGCCAGGCACCAACTGGACGGGAACATACGTATTTCAGTCATTAAATTCTGAGACTTGACGCCTGGAGGATAGGCACTCACACAACTCTCTGCGTTACACACGATGCCGCCTTACACGGCGTACACCTACACAATACAACATCCATCCTCAAAATAGTCGCCGTTGGCCGTTATGCACGTTTGCCAACGTTGGTATAGCTGCTGGAAGCACCACCACTGAGAGGAAACACCATGATTCTTCTCCAGTTATTATCCGGTTCAGAAACGTCGTATCATCGTCAGCACTACTGAAGAGGTCACCACAAATAGTCATGCGATCATCACGTTGGTTTTGCGACAGTATTCGTGGCACACTGTGCTGGGCAACATGAGATATGTTGAGGACATCGTCAGAATTTTGTGGCAAGTACCATAGCTGACCCCTATTGCTGCTGCGAGATCGTCTACCGACTGGGAGCGGTTGGCACGCACCGACGTTGCAGCTGCTTGGAACTTGATTTCCGTTCGAACTGTTTATAGCCGACCAGTACGCACATCATCTTCCAAACTGTCCCGTCCTTGCACAAAATGCCGGTGCCACCTAAGCACAGCACTGCGACTCAATGCGTGCTTACTGTAAACCTTTTGAAACATTTCAGACGTTTCGGCTGCGGTTTTGCCTAATTTCTGGCGGAACGTGATGTATTCCCGTTGCTCAAAATGTGACATGTCAAGGTCCGACTGGCGCATTCAAATCACCGTCACATCAACGACCGTAAATCTGCTTCTAGTGCATGCACTCAACTGTCTCTTGCAGGGAAGGGAGACTAACCGACATGGTACCATACCATGGCGGCAACTATGCGCTATAGTGCACCACAGCGCCATCATGCGGTCAGTCTCAGAAATTAATGACTGCACTACGCATTATTACTGTGCTGAGCAAGTTTATGCCTGGCAAGAATAATACGATTTGAAATACTTGAGTACGTATATTATGAATGTTTTAATATTATCTCAGCTATCAAAAGTTAAATCTCAACATTTCTACTAAGAATCGAAGCCTTGATAACTGTCAGTGAATGAGTTGGGTAGTCTTATTGACAAATACACTGTAATAGGACGAAAGTAGTATAATGTTTAAAATATCACTTTAATAGTTAATGCAAATACACTTTCTTACACTGACATTGGAAAATACCCGCTTTATCGCCATAGATACGGCATTTTCAACTTTTCACGATAAAGTTTAAGAGACACTTCCTTACTATATTAAGTATTAAGAGTAATACTTTGATACACTTCTTTGCTACTTTGAGGGAGAAATCAAAGTCTAAGTGTTTCAATGCAGTTGCAGGATATGTGCGGTCACTCAGATATAATTGTGCCCTCGCAAAGAAATGCGAATCAGCATTTCAAAACACATAATTTACCGTTGACTAAATTATAATATGTACTCGAGTTTGGAGATTGTTCATTAAGCTATAGGCCTACAGAAAATAAATTACGTCATCATTTTCCTAGTTTCATTTTAATTTTACTTAATATTCTTAATTTAAATCTTTACTTACTTGAGGAAAGAAAAACACCACCAGAAGCAGTACACCAAGCAGCAACTAACAAGGAAAGACCGCACCCTGCGTCCAACCGATTACAGCGAGCTTCAGTGTACCTATGGAGAGCACTCAAAAGTAACTCGTGTGTAAGGGTTCAGGCCAATAGGCTTTAGATTCGAAAAAAGAGGACTAATGCCATGAGCAGGTTCCGCTTCGGACCAAGTGAGGTTGATAAAACACTAAAAGGCGAACACATTATGACTTAGACATGAGGTGGCGCACCTGACATGTTTAAGTGAAATGTCTTCCCCTTCTAGAGTTGTTTCCCCTCCACTTGATCCCAAGCGGATCATGGGTCATAACAATTGTCCTCATGTTTTCAAAAGCGAAAGCGTGTTGACCTTAAACCTTTATACACGAGTTACAGTTGAGGGTCCCCCCAAAGGTACGTACATTAAAGCTCGTTGAAGTCGGTTTCGCCGCAGGGTCTGACCTCTCCTTGTACTCGAAGCCATCTTCTGAAGCCGAGTCAACTTCCCCATTCTGAAAAAGCAAAACGTACACGTTTGAATACACATGTAAAAATGGAACCCAAAATATGAGCTTATTATTACTCTTGTATGAGGTTACGTATGAGTACATTTATCAGTGTTGAATCTCTAAGCCAATAATATTAAGATTTTACTAAATTTAAAACTTCACATACCTGAAAAAGAAAATACTAGTAGAAGAATTACAACGAGCAGCATCTAGGACCCTGAAGCGATCTACTCAAGCCCGGTTAACTTCAAAAATCTGAAAGAATAAATATCGCACTCTTGTTAATAAACATGTGAAAATGGACCGCTGAAGTGAGATTTTTCCTGCTCTCGTATAAGGTTGTGTTTGAGCACATCTATAACTAAATTTCAGTAGACAATACAATCTTTACTTACTTGAGAATGAAGACACCAGCAGTAGCAGTCCATCAAGCAGCAACTAGGTTCGTGAATGTAAAAATGTACTCCAAGATTTCTTTATATAATATCAGATATAAACGTGAGAAAGCATAGTGTCAGATCATTCTCAAACAAACCGCATCCGAAGTTTTTTTTTTTACTTACTGTTGATAAGAGACCTGTCGGATCTCCTTTCTTAGATAAGAGGGAGAGAATGCACACGAATTTAGTTTTCACATGCTACTGTCTTGCAAAATATGGTCTTCAGCACACCTGCAGATTATATTCTGACGTCATGCAAAACGTAGTGTGGGAATGCATAACTGCTTACATAATATATTATTTATTCAGATAACACCTAAAAATGCAACCTTTACTGTCCGCTTAGAAATGCATATGTAACTGTTACCTATGTTACTATGAGAGTGTGCAAAAAGCGAGTCCACAGAACGTTTTTATACTGAAGGAAAACAAGTCGTGAGTTCAACTTGTTTAAATTTAAATTTAGGCTAAAGGTTGTTTTTTTGAAACCTACCTTGTAAAGAGTTATTAAATTAGGGCTAAAAGTTGTTTTACCTGGTCAAATTCAAAGTCGTTAACTGCACATTGAGCGAGAAGTTGCTATTACATATTAAGCCAACAAAAATTTCCAAAGTCATGTTTTTACATAAAAATATTTAGGGTAAATTAATACGTATGTTCAGTTGGAAAGGTGTTTGGATCTTTAACAACTCTACTATTAGGATAGGTCTAGGCTACACTACAACTAATATATAGATACAGTGTGGCCAACTCGATTCGATTTCTTATTAACCCTGGAACTGCGCTAGCACCGCCATGTTCGTCCCTAGCATTGTATTGTAAATACAATGTTTTAGAAGTCGTAGTTCGCACAGTTGGTGAAAATGCCAGGTTGTTAAGCTTTCGGCTTTACCAACAGGCCGGGGAAAGGAATTACCATGAACGTATTTCCAAAGGAACCCAATTCGAAGAATGCAATGGACTGCCATATTTAAAAGAAAATCGTGGTCTCCTAATGAAACATCGCCTTTATGTGAAGAAAGTCCAACATACTTTTCTTAACGTAATCTAAGTATCCACAATACAGTTGCCTGGAATTATCGGTATCTCATTTTATTTCACTGGGAACCCACCTTGAGCTACATATGTGGGAAAAAGTCGAGAGGATGAGAAAAGAATTCTGAGACGTAATGCCGTTCCTACAATTTTCTATACTAAACTATGGTGGTAATCATACACGAAAGGACAATTGTGTTCGTGTTTCCCTTTTGGCTGAAATATCCCGGCAATTCCGATTCCTATATTCTATGGACGAAAAGACGTAGTCATAGTTTTAAATATGGTTTAGCATAAAGTTAAAAACAGTGTCAACACTTCCTATCCTCATTACCGAGAATCGCGTCAATCCGCGCTTTGACGTTTCTACAGCTAGCAGATTGTAGTGGACAAACACAACAGGGACGAATACTTTAAACAACGAAGCATTGTATGATCCAATTTTCCATTATTGCTTCTATTTGTAGTATTACTTCATGTCTGAAATTTGTACGTCTCTCTTAAACATAATGCTAGTTAGTCTTTTAGATCACAATTCTGCGCTTATCGCTTGATTCTGATGAAGGTAGCTTAGACGATTAATTTAGACTTTAAATAAACACTCGTTACTTCAACTAGTGGTCAAGTCATCATACCTTAATGAATCATTCCCTGAGTAAATTTTGAAAATATCCTTTTCAAACAATTTTTCATTATTTTGGTAGCGATGTCTTTCTTAATTCTGCGCAATCAGCACGGAAGATTCTCCATTGACTTGATGAGATACGTTTATCGTCAGAATTATGACAGAATATAAAGAAGGTGTGTGTACATGACTGTCATTATAACGGCACTGGTACAAGTGAATTGTGCTGATATTCAGATCTCACAATACAATGGTAAGTACAGTTTACAATATAAAATTCTACTTCCGAGGGTTCTTAGAAAATAGATTGAACTGTTCTATTGATTTTACAATTATGTCTATGAAAGTGTATTCCGTTTATTGTCTATTGTCAGTTTCTCTTTATCCTTGTAAAATTCCACGGTACGGGAGGTGGTGGGTAAAAGCATGGTAAGCGCCTCCTGGTTACGCCCCTGCTTCAAAACACACTTCCTATCTTACACGTAGCACTGCGGTTAAAGTGAAAGCCATCTGAGCACAGATTACAATCTCCAACCGACCCATTAGGATCTAGAAATCTCACTTCCAGTAGGTACTTATACCTGCTTGCCTTACGTTGTTCGTACCAATGTGAAGCCTTCGACAGTTCTATTTCTCTCCTCCTTCTCGTCTCTTTCCTCAACATTTGCCTTTACCTCAAACTGTGGTCCGCTTTCCTCAACATCTGCCTTAAGCTAAACCCATGCTTCCCTTTCCTCCACACTTTGTCCCTACATTTCTCACAATGGAATCACCCATGACCAGAGCCTCACATCTACCCATCTCATATGATTCGACAAAGTATGAAAAATGTGTACCTTTTATTGTGATTTGACCGTCATCGATGTGTATATCATAAATCCTCAAGAAAAAGCAAGTTCTTCAGGCTGCGACAGGCGTGTGTAATACGATTGAACGTTCTCTCCATAGCAACTCCAACAATAACAACATTAACAATGGGACAGCGAATCACATCATGCTGCTACAAAATAAGCTAAATGGAAGACTCGGCATTTTCCTTCATGAGTAGTAGTGGTGATTATTAAGAGGAAGTACATCTGGGCAACCATTCTATATTAACACGAATCTGAATGAATATCTGGAAGGAGCCCGACATTTCGAAAAATGAAAGTATCGGCCAATGAAAGACAAGGTGTAAGAAGGGTATGAAATTAAACGGCTCCCTAGGCCTCAAATGTTCAATTACCGTTAGGTCGGAAAAGATCAAGTGTTAACCCAAGGTATTTGAAAATAATGAGCCTGGCAAAACTATGTGGAAGCAATACCAGACTCAGTTAAGGGCCTGGTGGTCGCGAAAACATGCTCCCAATTAAATGCCTTTGAGGCTTTTTCTTTGATATATTTGTCATACCTCAAATGACTTCAAAGTCCGTTTACTCCCAGTTGCACAAGCGGAATCTAGGTATAAAACTAATATCTCCTTAACACAACTACCATCACCAACACCACCAACCATGAAATGGAAATCCACATATGATTGACCTATATAAAATGAGCGGGGTGAAGACGTAATGAATGCCAGTATCAACGTCGACCAAGGAAATTCGGTTGGCTTCACTTCTTCGTCATCTTCGGCATCGAAAGTGTTGGGATTGAAGGTATTTGGTTTAGTAGTGGTCGGAGTGGAACTCCAGTTGGGAGGTTTGGAAATTGGTAACAATTTTCTTTACGTTGCACCGACACAGATATGTCTTATGACGACAATGGGAAAGGAAAGGGCTAGGAGTGTGTTTTAAGCACCCGTGCTCTTAATAAAGGTACAGCCACAACATTTAACTAACGTGAAATTGGAAACTACGGAAAAGCATCTTGTGCCGCACCAAGCCTGCCTTGTTGATGCACTTTTACTTATCCTTGACTCTCGTTGTCTCCATTTGCGATAACATTACCAAAATGTGACGTGATACTTATAGTTTCTCCTTGAAGGTGGCGCTGTAGCCATCTGTGTTGTGATTGAGTCTGTCTCTCGCTCCCCGAGTATTAAGTTGGTCCACTCGTGGAACCAATAATGGAGGGATCGGAAATAATGAGCAAACTGGGATTTAAAATGTGCTTCTTGATCTACGAATTGCTCCTATCTTGGATTTACTTATTTCAACGCTCGGCGCTGGGCTGGGAGTCATTGTTCTGATTGACGTAAATATTTTTGAGATTCCGAATGTGCTGCTCTCAGGTATTTCAACTTATTTTATTTCACGTGCCGTAGTTACAAGAATGATTCTATGTGATTGCATTTCCGTAGTCTTTTATTTCCTGTCTTTGCGTGTTCTTAGTTAATTTATTTTGTGTGTGTTTTGAATATGTTCACACGCGCGAGAGCGGAGAGTGGTATCTACCTATCCGTTTGTTGGGTCTGTGCGTTTATGAGTTTTGAGAACACGCACTTCTGTTTTCTCATCGTTTTGAATTACTGTTGGCCATTGGTATATTGTATGATTTGACGCCACGGGATTTAATCCATGCTTGTCCACGTGAGGCAATTTGGACGTCCCGGGTAGCGGGTCGACGAAAATTATGACTGGTACGATTATATTTGGATCAGCTTTGCCTATTTTTGCGGAGGTTCAGCATTGTATCTGTGTTATTCGAACCAAGCTCGTGAGTCCATGATATCCTGCGCGAACCTGTACGTCGCGTGCCTTGATACGCCGACCTAGTCTGGGTCGATTTTTATATTGGGTCTCTGCTCTGCGTGCTGTGCTGTCTGCCTGAAGGCGTTTTATAGTACTCTCCGTATCTCGTAATTTTAATTTTCCTCTCTTTCTCATTTCTGCTCTCGTTTTATTTAGCCAGTTTGCTGCTCTATTGTCGGCGATTGCATTTTGTTTTTGTAACTGTGGCAATATCTTCCTGGATATTGACATTTCTCCTTTGGGAGGCTGTGCATTGGCATTGTTCTTGTGACGCGCTAGCATCGAGTTGACGCTCATTCGCAGCACGGGAATACTGACTTTGATATGTGCGCGGTTCGCAATTATATGATTATGTTATCCCATTGTGGTTCCATTTTCTGGTTCCTTTGGTAACGTGTGCCACGTCACATTTTCATACATTTTTGGACCATGGTATTCGTATGTGGTCGTACTGAATTTAATTGGGCGACTGTGTGCACTCTGGCCGAGAATATAGCAACCTACTGTGTTATTGAACATGGACCTACTCGATATGCATTTTGCCTGCAGTTGTGTAAGTAACTTCTTAAAGAAACTTCCCATTTTCTTGTATTAATTTTAGTATTGTGTGTTGATAATAAACCCCATATTTTTGGATCCATTCTTTTATTCGTGGGGGTTATGGGTTATTGCCTTTCAGTCCTTCTCTCCCCTTTTTGTCTACGCGCGGGTCCAGCTCCGAACTGTCTTAGTTCGTTCCAGTCCGTCCACGGCAATTTATGAAAGGAGGTAAGTGAGATAGGTGTTTGTGATTATGTCGTGTATCTTCATGAGTTATCGCAGCGGGTGGGAGTATGTGATTATTCAGGGCTGCCGAAAGTTGGGTTCGAACTCAATATCTACCAAATGCAAACTCTCAGCTGTGCGACCCTAACCTCACAGCCAACTCGCTCAATGTTTTACAAATTCCCTCGTTGATGAGTTGGATGAAAATCAGCTCCATGAACTTTACGAACATTTCTCGTCATCTTACCTGAAGTTCGTAATCAAAATATAACTTTTTCTCTTCCCATCCCTGAAGGGGTACGGCGGGCCTCCTAGACGGCGAAGCCGTCTCTCAGGCCAGTAGATTTGATATGTGGTGTGGCCAATACTAGGAGCTGTCTCGCATTCGCGTTAGTGCAGGATGGAAAACCACGGAAATCTTTTATCAGGTGAGCGGACGTTGGGAATCAGTCCCGATTTCAGGGGTGTGGACTCACCGGTCCTCTATTGTGTTGGACGGTCGGAATGTAGTGTTGTTGAGCCATCTCGACCACGCCTATTAATAAACTCATGTCTAATTCACTGCCGAGGAATATAGCAGCTTTTACTAGTTCCCCGAGTATATAGCCAATAGTGAACCGTCCCGTGACGTATTCATCAACCGAGCAATGGTGAAACTAAATTGAAAGCTTCTTGCAGTGGCGGTGACGGCGGTTTGTTTTGAGGGGAGGACCACGAATTTCACAGACCACAAAAATACTAGCAATGGAGAAAATTGAGGATTTCTTTGCTATTTGTTCTACGTCGCACGGACACAGAAATGTCTTATGGCGACGATGGGACAGGAGAGGCCTAGGTGGTTGTGGTGGTGGTGGCGGTGATTACTGTTTTAAGAGAAAGTACAACTAGGCAACCATCCTCTACGTAACACTAATCAGAGAGAAAAATGGAAGCAATCCGACACTTCGAAAAATGAAGATATCGGCCAAAGAAAGACTAGGGCCACGAAGGGCGTGAAAATGAAAGACTCCCTAGCCCTCGCAAACCTTATATTGCCAGCGTCGGAAAAGAACAAGTGTTGACCAAGGGAGGTCGGGTAGGACAGACGAAACTCAGGAGCCTGGCGCAATTAAGTGGAAGCAATGCCAGGACTCAGCTAAGGGCCCCGTGGTCGCCACCCCATGCTCCAAATTTCAGAGCCCCTGGGGCCTCCTTTACTCGCCTCTTACGACAGGCAGGGGATATCGTGGGTGTTATTCTACCGCCCCCACCCGCAGGGGTAAAGATGCCTAGGAATGGGAAGGAAGCGTCCGTGGCCAAAGTTAAGGTACATTTTGCCTGGTGTGAAAATGGGAAATCACGAAAAATCATATTCAGGGTTGCCGACAGTTGGGTTCGAACCCACTATCTCCCGAATACTGGATACTGGCAGCACTTAAGCGACTGCAGCTATCGAGCTCGGTAAATGAGTAATTCAACCGTAGAATTTGTTAGAAAGAAAACACGAGGGGTGTTCTCTTCATACATAGATACTTCAAATTCACAATGGCACAATAACTCCATTCTGCCTGGCTCTGTGGCTAAATGGTCAAGTTGCTGGCCTTCGGTTCAAGGGATCACGGGTTTAATTCCTTGTCGGGTCGGGGATTTTAACTTGCTCCAGTCTTCCGCTCTGACAGTGCCTACGGCTTTCCAAGGAAGTCTTCGAGCATCCGAAGCTGAGAAGAGTCTGTTATTCGCAGCTACATATTCCTCCACTTTACCCCAAAATCAGCTCTACTGCGTTAAAATGGCAATGGTATGGTGGAAGGCGAACAAATTTACGCCCATGGCCCATTAGCTGTTTCACCCACCACGTAAAAAAGGTCCTAGGCCTTGTTTTGTTTTATAAGATGCATGGAATCCCCCCTTGTTCATGTCATCGCGAACCTAAATCTTGTGCTCCTTCAACCAATCAAACAACTCAATCTTTCTAGCCGCCATAGTTGGTGGTTTGTCAAGAATGACCGAGTGAAATGACAAAGACCAATAAGAGAACTGAGCAAATAAAACACACAGCAGATAATACGTGGTTACAGTAAACAACTGATCGACAACACTGGTAACCGGAACTGCAGATCGGAACGATCGGCTACCTATGATTGCCTGTTTATTAAATCGCTTACGCTCCGCCAAAAGGCAGCGCTAAAAAATGTCAAGCCGAAACTCATAAGAAGTGAACTATAGTACCGGACCCACATTAACGGAAGTAGGTGGTAATGAAGACACCTCTTTCGTCGCCTGGTCAGCTAATTCATTCCCTACTATGCCATGTGTAGGTTATCATCATCATACAACCTACCGAGGAGGTCGTGGATTGATTGCACCAACGAGTATTGCACAAAGCGCTAAAAAGTTCTAAAAGTCGGCACTCTTCACAAACAGACGTCTTTCGCGAATTTGTGCACAGACTGACGTATTACCACATGGGACGAAAATGAGGAGACAACAGTTTATGGTATGTCACATTTTAAAGATAGTGTTTCTCTTCGCCAAGACGATATCGAATTTCAATAATCGAACAGTGTCAGATAATCTACGAACAAAGCCTTTCCCTACTCTAAATCAGCGTACGTCTAGTGGTTGACAGTAAGCTGTGGCACAGGGAGGGATCATCATCAGCTGCACGGTATCGTCATTTTGTGTAGATTTATATTGAGAAATGGAATCCGGAATGAGCGTCACTTTTACCGGACGGTGTATTTTGCTTGAATACGTCATTAAAACATTCGTTCACTTATATAGATCTAATTTTTCCCGATTTAGTGCAACCAACATGAACATTGTCGTGGGAAATCATGTTCCCCTTCACCATCTTACGAAACACAACTTCCGACTCCCTTGCGGTGATGCATGAAGTACCCATAAGTTCGCCGCTTGCAGCAGTTCTCGGCAGTATGGCGTAAATGCGTGTGGTGGACATCACAGGGTGAAATGCGGTAGGCTGAAACATCTCTGCTCACGGTTACACGCGTTTCGGGACCGTAGCACACTAAAACAGATTTAACACTTTCTACGAATATATCTGCTGCTGCCATGGTTCCTGCTCTATTTCATCCTTACAGATGTTAATCCCCGCGACATAATGCCATATAGCTTCTTACAGTTGGGTACCCGCGTGTGGCATGCTTTAAGCCCTACGCTGTTGAACAGTACGAGTTGCAGGTAGGGCGTGAAGTGGCGGCCTGTCGACGTGTGAACCCACCACGTCGTGGAGAATTGCGTAGCCGAGCGCGCAATGCAAACCTTCAAGCTTTCTGTAGGTGCCATGAATTAATTTCCGAAGAAATGGTAAAAAATTACGTAAGATGGGTGTCCATATTGCAGTCTGGCCAGTTAAATCTGCTATCTTAACGGAGTAAAGCATACAGCCGCTGTCTTCACGCCGAGTGTTGGGCGGCGGTAAATAGACTGACCCACTATAAGGACCAACCGCTACGGGCGGAAGAGTCCTTATAGAAGGGAAATGGGCCATCAGCAGAGAAAATGATACTGAAATCCCATATATATTGTAGCGTCTCTACTCCAGAGGAGCGGCTACAAAAGACCTCCGTTCTCTCCATGTTAAGTGCGGCCTACAAGTTTCAGCTGGCAGTAGTTCTAAAATGGCTTCGGGGGAGGCGATCCCATGGTAATAAAAGCCTATATGATGACAAATGTACTGAAGCCTCAGGAAATACTAGGGCGTTCCCCACAAGCACGTGCAAACTGCTAGGGCGTTCCCCACAAGCGACGTGCAAACTGCTAGGGCGTTCCCCACAAGCGACGAGCAGTTCTTGTGATGCTGGGAGAAATGTGAGAAATGGGCGACAAGCACCCAAATACATCAAGATAGCGACCACCATTGTTGGGTCACTTACAGGGAAAGTGGAAGAAGTAGTAGATTTTAGGGTTGACACAGATGTAGCATTGCTGGGAATGTCAAATGGAAAGGAAAAGGTGAGAGGAAACTAAAGAAAGGATACATCCCACACTATAGTGGAGAAGAGAACCCGAAAATGGTTTAAATTTCATAATAAAAAGACCTAAGATAATACCTAGAATTGGTGGAATTCATAAATGACAGATCAGATTGAGATTTGAAATTGGTGTTACGAAATGAATTCCATTAATTTATTTTGAATACTCTTTGATTCGCCACTAAACACACTTTTCATCTTAGAATACTGGTGTTGTATTTCTGCAGGGTTCCTTGATACCAGCAATGTCAACAGTTCCTTAAAATTACCACGATTTATTGAATATAACGTTTCGTCATTACCACGAAAAGCTAGTTCTTGCTTACTTCATCAAATACACACTGAAGGAAAAGTCTATTTAAACTACATTTTCATTGAACTGTACGATATACAGTCTAGCATTTTCCTTCAGGGCATCAGAGATCGTATTTTGGTTTCTTTCCAAAGTCTTCAAATCTAGCAGGCATTTTACATGTTCTGCAGAGTCTGAGTGCTTATGTAAAGAACGTGTTATATTAAAAAGGGCTGAAAATCCTTCTTTATTTCAAACGATATTTTATTGCCAACAAGCAAGCAGGGCCAACAAAACAACTTCTGTAGAGCTGGAGAGGAACACAACCATGGAAATTCCTTAAACGACGATCGTTGAAACTAAGATTGTAAGATTTACCGGAATGTTTCACTTCTTTTTTAGCACAGATTTGCAGTGAGTCAGCAGGGTGAAAAAGCATAGAACTTCATTCTGATCTTCGTTTCTCCAACGTGGAAATTGTGTTTCTAATAAAATACCCACTCTGTCAAAAACAGGATTCATGTTTAAATGAAACAGCACAACACTACGAATGAACCACGATGCGTAAGTACTCGTACTTCACACAGGATGACGCAGGGAAGACGAAACATACCGATCTTCCGGCAACTTCACTTGAACATTCAACTATGAGGAAAGTACGCGGGTGACGTTACGGTAGTCATGGCAACCGCCAAGGGCAAGCGGTACGAGGGAGCTCTTGGGAGGTAGAGCCAGCTGCGGAATCTCTCGTCTTCACTCAATCTCGCGCGCCGTACTGTGGCCGACAGCCGGCGCTTTCGTGGGTTCCCCTGGTTCTCATCAAGTAATGCGAGCTCTTGGTGCTCCAGACGCCGTACAAAAACATATTCTTTCCGTAAAGCCAACAAATGTCATAAGAAAATAAATTTTAAAAATCATTCTGGTAAAAATAAATGGTGAAGTGGCTCTTCACCTACTTCACCTGACAAGCCGCCCCTGTAATTTGGTAGACGTTTGAAGAAGAAATGAGTTGATCATTGGTAACACATGGATTGTGAAGAAAAACTGTCAGAAGATAACAAGATATAGCTGGGATAACAAAGTGAAAACTCTAATAGATAACATTTCGGTTGAGAAAGGTGACAGGAAAATGTTTCTGGATGAAACAGCCCTCCCAAGTGAATCTTTTAAAGGAGATCACCGAGTTGTGATAGCTAAGTTAAAGATGCGAAAGATACAGAAGATGACTGAGATTAGGCAGAGAAAGGTACGGTGTGGAAATTACAGGAGAAGGACATATATGAAAAGTTTCGGACACCCATTAAAACAAGTATACCTAAGGAAGACATTGGAAAGGTCGAAGAAGAATGTTCGTACTTCAAAAGAGTCATGGTGGAGTCTGCAGAGAAAACCTGTAGAAGAGTACTAGGAAGGAAGAAAGATCAAGAAAAGCCCTAGTGGAATGACACCTGTAAAAGGTATAGTTCAACGGAAGAAGCAATCTTGGAAAATTTTTGCGAAGCAGAACAACAGATTGAAAAACAGAATACAGACACTGTAAGAAGGAGTACTCAAAAGTGGTTCTAAGAGAAAAAGAAATTCTGGCAAAAATGCACTGAACATCTGCAAGAAGTTATAAGGAAAGAAGAAAAATTAAGGTGAAAGTGCTAACTCCATTAAAAAAGAACAGGATGAAGTGATGACACAGAAACAGGATATATTGCAGAGGTGGAGAAAATAGTTTGAACAGCATTACGACGCGCAAAATACCTCGGTACAAGGAGAAATCGAAGAACCAGATTTAGTGCAAATGGATGATAAGGAAAACGATATGTCCATGGCAGAGATTGAGTGGACCAATAAAAGGATACAACGAATAACGACGGCTGGTCACCATAGAAATGATAATATCAGCAAGAGTATTTGGTCTACAGTGGTTGTATAGACTACTCAGAGCGATATGGATAGAAAATCTATTCCAAAAGAGTGGACGAAACTGGTCATTATACCAATTTTAAAAAAGGAGACATGAAACAATGTGAAAATTACAGAGGGGTGACACTGATACATCATCCTTGATAGAATCTTGGATAAACGATTAAGAGACAGAGTAGAGGGAATATTGGAAGAACACCAGTATGGATTCAGAAGAGGCAGGTCCACATTTCACCCAATATTTACATTGCGTCAAATGTTGGAAACGTAGTGGGAATATGGAAAGGACATGGTAGTGACATCTCTAAATATTGAAAAGGCATATGACCTTGTCCCAAGGAATTTGGTGTAGGAAACATTGACAGAGGGACGGAATGGGAATGAAACAATGCAGATGGTAACAGTATTGTATCAAAATTGCGAAAGCTTTGTTAAAACTATAGTGGGGCAAACTTAATGGTTCAGAGTTGAGACAGACTTAAGACAGGGCAGTGTACTGTCTCCCTTACTCTTCATTATCATCATGGATGGAATTCTACATAATGTAAGGAGAAGATGATGGGTGAACAAGTAAAGTCTTTGCTGATGACATTGTTGTTTGGGGAGATAATGACGATGAAGTGCAGACACAAGTTGATTTATGGAATGAGGAGATAAGAACATTTAGAACGTTTATTAAGACTATTGCAGTCTCTCAGCCCATATACATGTTCCCGTTACAAAAGAGGAGGAAATAAAAAAACAAATATGCACTTAATCTACCACGTGAACTAAAAATAAAATAAAATATTTCTATTTTGTGGACGCTTATATGCGCGGATGACCGGGCCACATGCAATCGTCCCCCTTGAAACATGAGGGTTAAGACATTTTGGAATGAAGATTAGTACTGCGGAATGCAAGAAGAGAGGTTAAACAAATTCCAGGGGAGTGATAAAAACAGGAAAAGAAACCTCCTAACGTAGTGAAAAATTTTAAATGTTCTTGCAGCATCATGTCACAAGATGGAAATTTGGATAGAGAAATTGATTTAATACAGCCGTCTGCAAGTTTCTACCAGTGTGAGAGAAACATTGTATGGAACAAAATGCAAGAAGGTTTTATACCGTCTTATTACAAACCAGCAGATTGGACGTTGAATAAGCTGAGCCAAAGTAAGATACAAGCAGCTGAAATGAGCTTCTTGAGGAACGACAAGACGAGATAGAATACGAAATGAGGAAATATTGAGAAGAGTGGGAGTGTGTAAACTTCAAAGACAGACTGATATAGCAAAGCTGAAATGGTTTAGGCACATGATAATAATGCCAGGAGAGAGAATAGCAACGAGAACATTCATGGATACAGTGACTGCAAAGAGGCCTAGAATGAGATGGAGGATCTCTGTTGTGGAATGTATTGTAAATAAAGTACTAGAAGAGGAATGGTACACTACCGTGCCCAGAGAGAATCTGGAAAAGGAAATGGATGATGAAGGAGGAGAATATGAGGGTATCCGTTTACTCTTATTCAGGTAGTGTACTTCCATTATAGTACTATAATGGAAAAACTAGGACTAACATTGAAATGAAGCGTGACTGCACCGCTGTTGGTAAAAACTGTGAGGAGTTATATAATAACTTAATTAAAAGAATGAATGCTAATTAGAGAGGAAACACGTACTAAGCAAAATATAACGACAGTTACTTCGTAAAATAACGAAACTAGAAATGTAATATTGTGTGTAAGAGGTGACCTCATTTTTCAGTTCAACGGAGATTTCTGGAATGATCCGTAGGTCCAAGGACTGAAGTGGTTAAATGAAGGAAAATTTTGATGCCTATGAACTTTTTAAGCAATGGCTTCTTTTAAAAAAAATAGGCGACGAATTTGGAGAGGAACTGTAATTTTTATGAGTGATTTAAATAAGGCTTTCAAAATAAGACAAAGAACAGGATTTTTAAAAATCATTTTAAAAAGTTGAAATTGAACTTAATTATTCGAACACGTTGAAAGACAATATGAAATGAGAATAAGGTATTCCTAGTAAACTTACAGACTTGATGTAATCAGGATTTGTTTGAGAAATTAAAAATGCAAAGGGAATAATAAAATGGCTCGTACCGAAAGCACTGGCATTTTCCTTGTCGGAACGATGAACTGTGATGACCTGTACTTCTCATTTGTCATGTCTGTAGTATAGTACACAAATGGAACCTCACTTACAGGAATGGTAAACAAAGAACTAAATACATAGCAATAAATTTGTTTAGAAACGTAATAACCTTCAAGATACAAGAGAATGGCAGCTTGAGTTAACTTCAATCCTACTGAACTACGCCTCTGCAGCTTATACACGCCGTTTATTGTTAATAAATGTATCTACATTCATCACGGGGGGTGAAGGTGAGATACGACAAAACTACAACGTGCCACTTGGAAGCGCTGCAGGGGAAAGGGCCGCGTCATAATTGGCTGGCTTGGGCTCGTGTCCTATGCTCGTATCATCATCGCGAAGAATCGGACCATTCTCCTCATGACGCGAGAAGACAGATGTTCGGAGATATTCAGTTCTTGAATAATAGATGAATTAGTTCTCCTTTCCGTCCAAGGTACTCGGAGCATTCTTCTCCAACTCCACACCTTAAAGGATCTCTTGCTTTGACGATAAAGGAAGACAGAAAACACTGTTTGTTATTGCTCTGCAACGCGCACTAAGGTGATAGCTCCATTAATATATTCGCCTGAACTTCCGGTATCACAGATGGTCGACCCAAGGTACAGTATATAAAGTCATTTACCAATTCCAGTTTCCTTAATCGACTTATAAGCTGGATCTGTGGCGCTCTGACAATTACTATTAGTTTGCATAAGGTCAGGTAGATCTGTAGCCCATATTCTAAACTTGACCTTCTACAATTGCTTGTAATATTTGCAAGTTCATCTTCCCTTTTGGCAAGGAGAGTGGTGTAATCAGCTAGCGCAGATTTTTCGTCAGCCAGTTGATATGCCACCAGTCCAGTTAATGAGGACTGTGATCATATGGAGCCGTGCCGGACACCCTGCGAAATAGTGATAAATCCTGAAATGCCGCCATCTACATTTACAGTTGCAATGTTGTTTCCATACGAAATATTCGACGATGACATTATATGTTGTGGAATGCCAAATTCTACAAGAACCTCCCAAAGTTTATTCCGGACAACACTATCAGAAACTTTCTTGTAGTCAAGAAAGCATATTAGCACAGGAACACCGAACTCACGGGATTTTTCAAATGTTTGCCTCCTATTAAAAATCTGTTCCCGTGTTCCTCTTCCTGCAACAAATCCTGCTTTCTCAAGGGATATGTAAGGCATTATATAAGATTTGAGGCGCTGGATTATGATGTACAATAAAATCTTACTTGCATGAGATATCAGAGCAATTGAAAGATATTTGGAACACTTCCTGACTGCCCCTTTCTTGTGCAAGCGTTTTAAGACAGAGCTTATGAAATCTTTTGGCCATTCTCTAGTCTCCTATATCCTATTACACAAAGAGTGCATCAAGTTCAAGACTTCTTAACCCATTTCTTTAAGCAACTGTGAAGAAATACCATCCAGTCCAGGGTATTCCTTTTTCGAATGATTAATGGCGTTCTGATTTCCCTTTGTGGAAAGTAAAGTTCCAATAGAGAAGGCCCTTCTGATTGATGGACTGCTACATCATCATTTCTTCCGGAGTACAGCATTTCAAAGTATTGTTACCACCTATCTGTTGCAACTTTTCTATCTCCAATTACGCGTCCATTCTCGTCTTCTATAACCCATCTGTGCCGTTTAAAATTGACGAGTAATGATACTGATTTTGTTGAAGAGATCCTTTGCTTGATTTAGTTCTGGTTTTGACCTATATGCTCGCAAACGCTGTGATTTATCATTCCTACAATTATGCTGTATCATTCTACAAAGAATACTGTACCTATTTTCGTCCTGAATGGATGGATACCATGTTTCTTCAGAATACTTCTTTCTTCAATCAGCTGCAAAGTCGTGTTTGATATCCAGGGATGTTTTTCACTCGATGTCCTCCTAGCTGTCTCTCGTAGAGATGAGGAGACAATATCTTTCATTTTGTCCGACGTCTGACAAGGTGATTATTCTTCCCTGAGTAGCAAATCTGGTAGCTTTATCCGTGCAAGTTGCCCGAAGCGTGCAAGGGATTACTGGTTGGAGTGTCTAAACTGTCTTGCACTTATCTTCTTGGTAACTTTTAGTTTTAAGCCGTATTTAGTGGACAACAGATTGTGGTCACTGCCACATTCCACTCTAGGAAAAGTCTTACAAACAGATGTCTCACCAATATATATGAGTCGTAAATTGGAAAATGGCGAATGAGTTTTATACGGTTTAAAACTATATAGCGATGAGAAGAAGTTCCGACGTAGTAGGAGCTTGGTAAATTTTCTGGATACGCATAATGCCCTAGTTTTTGAGTTCTGTATTTTTGCAATTTTATTGTAAGCTACATGTAGTCAGAACATAAACGTTCTGAGCAGAGCGAAGTTAAGTAATGGAAATGTACTAGTGAACAGTTTATTAAATTATACTTTTTCATTCCTTCCATTTTTGGGTCAAGTTTGAAACTTAGTTTTCAAATGTCATGACTTTATTTCAGAGAAGTTCAATTACTCCTGCAAGTTCCAGCATCCAGAAGTGGCTATTATGTCGATATGAGTGGCAACCTCAACATCAAGAATATGGATTTTTATAAATTTCATAAGGAAACAATGACGGATGGTCTGAAGCAGTATCAATCAATCAATCAATCAATCAATCAATCAATCAATCAATCAATCAATCAATCAATCAATCAATCAATCAATCAATCAATCAATCAATCAATCAATCAATCAATCAATCAATCAATCAATCAATCAATCAATCAATCAATCAATCAATCAATCAATCAATCAATCAATCAATCAATCAATCAATCAATCAATCAATCAATCAATCAATCAATCAATCAATCAATCAATCAATCAATCAATCAATCAATCAATCAATCAATCAATCAATCAATCAATCAATCAATCAATCAATCAATCAATCAATCAATCAATCAATCAATCAATCAATCAATCAATCAATCAATCAATCAATCAATCAATCAATCAATCAATCAATCAATCAATCAATCAATCAATCAATCAATCAATCAATCAATCAATCAATCAATCAATCAATCAATCAATCAATCAATCAATCAATCAATCAATCAATCAATCAATCAATCAATCAATCAATCAATCAATCAATCAATCAATCAATCAATCAATCAATCAATCAATCAATCAATCAATCAATCAATCAATCAATCAATCAATCAATCAATCAATCAATCAATCAATCAATCAATCAATCAATCAATCAATCAATCAATCAATCAATCAATCAATCAATCAATCAATCAATCAATCAATCAATCAATCAATCAATCAATCAATCAATCAATCAATCAATCAATCAATCAATCAATCAATCAATCAATCAATCAATCAATCAATCAATCAATCAATCAATCAATCAATCAGGTGGCAGAAATGGAAATGTATCCAACATTTCCCGTGAAAAATTATTCAAATCTCTTTCTCTTTGTTCTATGAATGAATGTTTTCCCCATTTTGTCCTCTTGAATTGTTACTTTATATTCATATTATGATATCTCCTGCTTTTAACAGCTCAATCTTATTCGTCTACTAAGGTCATTCCACGCCATTTCTCAACCGAGAGCTCGGAACATTTCTCTTAGTCAAGCAGTCAACCGGCCCAAAGTTTGTAACATTCTCGAAACACTACTCCTTTGTCGGAAATCACCCAGAACAAATCGTGTTGCTTTCCCTGGGATCTTTTCCAGTTTTTATAACAAGTGTTCCTGGTGTGGGTCGCATACTCTGGAGTAATATTTTAATTGGAGTCTTGCCAGAGACTTATTCGCCTCTCTTTTGCATCTTTAGTCACTAGTTAGAACATGACGACCTTTCAGGTGGCTTCCTCTGGGTATATCGCACTCCTGCTTCAGAAGTTGCACACCTGAAAATTTACAAATGTTCAGTAGAAGGCAAAAGTAAATCACTTGAAATTGAAATGTCTGTGGTGAAGTAACGAATTCACATGCACTTTTCATTCAATACCAGCAGCATGAATGGAGCATTGCGCTTTGTGGAAAACTCTGATCACGAAAGGGATGCTCAAAGTGCAGAAATATTTGTCGAGGATAATCTGCCTGTGGCCTGAAGTGACCATGTTGGAACTCTGTTCAAGGATGTTGTTGTGGATTCAAATGCAGCCTCAAAGTAAGGTTGTGGTTGACAAAACATAGCGCTTGTAAGAATAATGCCTCGTAGTAAGGACGAAATAAACAGATATCATGTAATCTCAATCCTTTGCTCACGTTACGGATGGCAGTAATAACATTATTCACACCATGTGTGTGTGGAAACTGAGCAGATTTCAATGGTCATATTCACAGTTCAGGATTCAATTGACAATACAGGGGAAGTAATATGTAAAATATTGGAAAGTGAACTGGAAAAAGGAAAAATTCACTGAAAATTGTGTAGGCTTTGCATGTGAAAATGCAAGCTCTATGACTGGTGTTCCCAAAGGTATAAATTCACTTCTTTGCAAATATTTATGAACATGGGTATGCTTTATCATCTTGTGCATATAAAGTTGCAAAAGGGCGGTAATTTTCTCGAAGAATGCCAATATCGAAGAGTTTTTAATTTATATTTACCACTGCTCGTTAAAGGGACCCTAGGGGCAAACTACATTAAAACTTTGTCAACAAGTCTTTCGAGAAGAGCCTGGCAAAATATCGAAATCCGTTTCGACTGAGTGGTTTTCCCTATTATAATGTGAAGAGCAGTGGGACTCTTTGAAGGGAGATGAAGTAGGCGGTATCAGCAGGTTACTCAGTTTGAAATAGGCCGTGTAATGAGGTTACGAGGAGTTGGATGTTCTTTTCGCGTTATTGCAGAAAGTCCTGGCAGGGATGCATCCGCAGTCCATCGGTGTTGACAACAATGGCCACGAGAAAGCACTGACTCAATAAGACCGGTTTCCGGCCTCACACGGGCTATTACGGACTGCATGACTGTGGTGCATCGTACTGCATTCCCAACAATATATTGCCCGTCCTCGTACCTCTGCTGTCACCACCGTGCTCTACAAAGACTCGACCAGCCGCCTTGACCTCCGCCCATTGAGCATTACTGGGACATAACGGGACGAAAATTCCAGCGTCATCGAATACCAGTTTTAAGCGTCGCTGATTTGAATGATCAAGTGTAGCAAGCATGAACTCCATCCCACAAAATGCCATACGACACCTGAATGACACAATGCATTAAAAACGTGGCGACTAAAGCAGTTATTGGTGTACCCCATGTCACATGTCATCTTGAATCTGAGACTTGGAAGCTAGACAATTGCTTACCCTTAATTGCATTCCTCAAAACTCATCTCCTTTTGGTGTTGGGATTTCATTTTCCGCCAGTGTCCGTCTCAATGGCTAAATGGATAGCGTTTTGTCCGTTGGTCACCATGGGTCCTGGGTTCGATTCTCGCCATTGTCTGGAATTTTAACGGGGAATAAGTGTAGGCCTACATGACGACTTCATCATCATTCCATCCTCATCACGAGGCTCAGGTTGCCCACGGGTGTCAAACAAAAGACCTGCTCCAAGCCTCTCCGGAGGCCACACGCCATTATTATTTTCCGCCAGTATACATCGACGTATGCAAACGATTCCTACAGATCGATATGATATTCCTCGATAATTTATACCTAACTACGCCGAATATGTGGTACCGCTCGGTACATCCACTGAACATTTTATGAGTTTTCTTTATTGGGTACCGTACGTCATATGACATCACAATTTTTCCAAGAGTACGCGATAGGCGCACGGACTAACTCGGCGCGAGTTCTAATTCACGATATATCGGCCAACATGGCGGCCAAGTTGGCAGCACTGTTCCGCCATATTGTACAGTTATCTTTCCTTTTCCGCCAAATAAATTCTCTGTTATCGAATACGTCCTTTCACATTACTTAATACACAAACAACAGTCGCACACACGTTCTGGTACAATTCTCAGGAGCAACTTCGCACGCGAGAGCCGGAAGTTGTACCACGGCAGAACAGGAAGTTTACTCGTAAAGTGAGAACACGGTATTGAAAGAGAAGTTAGTTTCAAAGGACACGGCCATGCAAAATTCTCTCTTACCTTTATCAGCCACTCGATGTGCTACGCAGTCCACAGCCACGAGAGTGGACTCGTTTGCAGGACGGAATAATTAAGCCCCTGAGCCATCAGGTTCCTAATAGGCGAAGTTCTGTGACATGACAATGGTTTCATTTATCATAGTGTAAATTTACTGAAAAAATACTGTGCAACAGGAAGAATATCAACACTTTAAATACATGTTTCAATCTGATCAAGATAATACTGGGTGATATTTCCAAGCGGATTCATAGTTTCCCACGGTCTGGTGGCGGAAGATGAGTGGGGACCTCCCGACATCAATAACAAGAAACTTGCTGTTATTATCGACCATTGCAAGTAGCAAAATAGAAAAATATCCCTTGAAGTTGAAAAATAGACATTCTGATTTTGAAAGGTGCCATCAACTGCTGCTACACAGTTAGGGAAACCCCAACACTTCAGATTTCTGGTCCCAGTGTATGTGATCAGGGGCAGGCACAAGTTTCTTTTGTAGCACAGCGAATGTCCCAGGTACGAACGTGCCTATAACAGAAGGGGAGATGGGGCAACCAAATTACAGTGACCTGTATGATTCTCCCGTGGCCAGAAACCTGAAAGATAATAAAAAATATGCAGTAAAAGCCAAATAGAAATAAGTGCATTCATGTTGTTCAAATTCACAACTGAACAGGTCATACACGTCATCGTGCAAATATTTCAGTTTGGGCTTTTCAGAAATATTTTGATAAAAGGTTTTGACTTTCTTTCGGTTTAAGTTTAACCAACAAAACCATATTTTACGCTGTTACACATTTTACAGAAAGAAAGAAATTATATAGGTACGCATGGAATACAATGTTTTATGCAGGACAGGATACAGGTGTAGTGTTTGTCTGTCGCAGGAGGTGAATGCAAGAGAAGGTAGACAAGTATGGGAGATCACTACAAGAGGGAAAAATGAAGAGAAAGCTGCAACAGGCAGTGTTGATAAAAAGGAAAGGGCTATTTACTAGGAACGGTTGAGATTTTGATGTGTTGTTAATGAAAGGATCAGTTTTACAAACATTGCTACTGATGCGGACAATAGAAAAAATTTCGTGTGGCTCTTTCTAGCCGGGTGAACACCTTGCAAGGCAGATCCTCCGATGAGGGTGTGCGGCATCTGCCATGTGTATGTAACTGCGTGTTATTGTCTTGGCTGATAGTGTTATGTGTGGTGTGTGAGTTGTACGGACGTTGAGGAGAGCACAAATACCCAGTCTCTGACGAAAGGGAATTAAACATTTAAGGTTAAAATTCCCGACATGGCCGGGAGTCGAACCCGGGACTCTCTGGAGCAAAGGCCAGCACGCTAACCATTTAGCCATGGAGCCGGTCATGCCAAAAATGTGCCATCAACTTCATCAACAGAAACTGACTTTGGTAACTTAGGAGGAGGTGAAGAATGTACCCCAATCGAACGACTGAAAGAACAAACTTCTCGCGATTAATCAATCATCTTTGTATTCGCACACTCCATTCTCATAAAGTCAAACGTCTGCATTTCAATCCCCGAAATCCAAAAGGAGGAAACTAAATGGTGCACTTAATAAGTATTTGAAAAATCAGGATGATAGAGAACATTTTGAAAGATGACGATGAAAATGACATGTTTCTTAAAACCGTGGTGGCTACTGTAAAACTATTCGTCAGATCTCGCCACTCGTATGAAAGCCTAAATATTTGAAATCCTTACAGAAATGGAAGTACGGAACTAGCAGCTACCGCATTCACAAGTATATGGTATGAAAACCAGACGGCCTACTCTTCATCAACATCACCAGTCACTTCTCACTCAAGAGCTTACAACGCTGCCAGTGACACAGTTCACACCTTCTAAGATGAGTCGCCCGACTGTTAATACTGAACATATAGCGATATGTATAATAATATTGCTTAAAAATAAAATAAATCCATAAGTGCATTCCTTAATTTTATTATTTACTCACTTACCTCAGAGTGGGGGCCAAATTTTCGGCAGCTGTAAAAGGTGATTTCTCTCTGTTGCAGGAGGAAGTCATCAAGTACTCTTCTGTTAAGTTCAAAACGAATCTGAAACTTTCGCGGGTCAATCTAAAATACACTTAACAAAATGGTAATTGCAACACCATGAAGTCATTGGTCGTTTGTGTTGATTTTCAAGTTATAGAACGATGCCATATAAGTATATAAACGATCAAAGTTTCAGACCCATTGGATTGTTGCTACAGGTCTCCCCACGTGATTGGTCGCGGAGGAAACAACTCCAGTATACGGACTCTGGTGTAGCGTAGTTGACTTGCAATCTGTGCAGTGAAGTGTTTCCCGTCAAACATGCCTCGACGACAGAGGAGAACACGCTATCAACAACTGTTGCCGTTTGAGAGGGCTCGGATAATTGGGCTGTGTGAGGCTGGATTATCGCTATGGACTGTCGCTGCACGTGTTAGCCGACAGGCATCTACGGTACAATGTGTATTGCAGCAGTGGTCATGTGAAGCTACCCACACTCGTAGACCTGGCACAGACCCAGCGCGACAGACAACTGTGAGATGGTATCGCCGCATCATTCGGATGGCCCGGATGGAACGCCAATCAACAGCAGCGCAAATTCGAGCAGCTGTGGCACCCCACGTTACACAACAAACAGTTGGTAATCGCCTGCGTGCAGCTGGCTTACGAGCCCGTGTCCCGGGAGAAGGGGTTCCGTTGACCCCAAAACAACGACGTGTGAGGCTGGCCTGGTGACGAGAAAGATCGACGTGGGTCGACGAATGGCATAGGGTCTTTTTTAATGATGGATAGCGCTTCTGTCTTGCCCGCAATGATTGCCGGAATCGTGTACGCCGACGTACCGGATAGAGTTGCCGCCCAGATCTTATTGTCGAGAAGCACACAGGAAAAACACCAAGCATTATGGTCTGGGGAGCTATTGGCTTTAATGTGAGATCACAATTAGTGCTTGTTGACGGCACTAGGACTGCTCGACAGTACGTCGATAGGGTACTCAATCCAGTGGTCGTCCCTATGATGGCGAACATTGGTAATGGGATGTTTCAGCAGGAAAATGCCCGGGCTCACACTGCACGCATCTCCAGAGAAGCTCTCCACGACATCACAACCTTAGAATGGTCCGCCAGATTTCAACCCCTCAGTCCTATTGAGCATGTGAGGGACATGATGGGTCGACAACTGGCCAACTGTCCTCAGCCACCCACAACACTGGAACAACTGACCCATGCAGTGCAGCTAGCATGGGCCAAAATTCCTCAGGAAGCGATCGAGGGCCTTATTGACTCCATGCCTCCACGAATTCTTCAATATATTGCAGCTAGTGTTGGGCACATCCTGTATTGATTGTTGTCCAAACTTGTGGTCAGAGGGACCTGAAAGTGTAATCACCGAATCACGATCAAACACTCGTCCTGCATGTTCAATTGCAGCAATGTAGCACCACTCATTCTGGGTGTTGTAATTTCCATTTTCTACTGTGTATCTTTTAAAAAATTTTTCTTCGTCAATGAGATGGGTACTGGTAAAAAGCTTTTCTTAATCCTTCCACGATTGTATAAATTTCACTAACCTCCTTTCTCAATTTCGCATATTTATGAAGCATGTAGCCCTCTTCCTCATCATCATCCATTATATGTTCCACAATAAGCATTGCAATCATCTGCCTTCTTCGGTTTTCCTCCATTTCAACACACTCAGGCGCTGTCCGTTCGTCCACTTAGTAGATTGACACGCTACCCCTAGCAAAAAGAAAAAAAAACACGTCGCGTAAACGCGACTCGCGTTTCCGTCGACGTGATTGAACAAACACGGCGTCCTCGCAAGGAAAGCAGGGCTTAAGGGGTGGCGATAGCGCGATCAGCTCACAATGATTATTTAAGGAAAGCAGCTAAATATATGTTTGTGAATTATTATTCGAGGCTTCAGATGTGCTTGGCCCCTCTAGTAAACGAATTAGCGGAAAATCGGGTTCGATTCACGGTGCAGCCAGAGATTGAAGAAAGGCTGGTTTAGTAGCTGCACCTCACCTCTGCCAGAAATAAAAGCTCCTCTACTTCGGGAGAAGTGTTCACTTTTACACAACTCTGACCAATCGTAGGCTACGCTGAACTTTCGTAGGTAAGATAGTTTCTACACATAAAGTGGGCTCGCGTGTGTGTGTAACGTTCACATGATGTGTGCTAGAATTGTTTTAGCGTTGCTACATTCAGAGTTAGGGGCTGTAAATTGACTTTTATCCTCACCCTAAACAGTTTATTCCAGCTTGAGAGACTGATATGTAATAGCAAATTCTGGCTCAGTGAGGAAAACAATGGGCTTAGTGGTACGCTGAACTTACATTTCATTTTCCTCTTTTCATTGATATCTAGAACAGGCCATTCCTAATCTAAGAGCTGTTAAAGATCCAACCAACTTGTCTTCCTTTGACGATACATAATATTTCTCTCTGATTAGTGTCATAAGGAGGACGGTTACCTAGTTGTACTTCCTCTTAAAACAATAATCACCACCACCAGTCATGCTTTCGCACAGAGTTCGAATGACGTCAGCAATTAAACTGCAGGTGTGCTGAGGATCACGTTCTGCAAGACAGTACCATGTGTAGACTGAAATCGTATGCATTTCATCACACATCTGAGAGAGAAAGAAGACCCGACAGCTCTCTTATCAAGAGTAAGTAAAAATAATTTGTATCCCGTATGCTTGAGAATATCCTAAAACTATGCATTCTCACGCTTAAATCCGAGTATGTATCTAAAAATCTTGGAGTACTTTTTATATTCAAGACCCTAGTTGCTGTTGGTGATTTAATCTCAAGTAAGTAAAGATTTTATTGCGTTCTAGAATTTAGTGATACGTTTAACATTATTGTGTTTAGAGGTTCTACACACTTGAAACTAGATGATGTCCTCAAACACAAGCTTATACAAGAGTAATACTGTCTTCTAAACGTAGCCAGGCACTAGCTGCACGGGAACACACGTAGTACAGTCATTAAATTCTGAGACTTGACGCCTGCAGGATAGGCACTCACACAACTTTGTATGTTACACACGGTGCCGCCTTACACGGCGTACACCTACACAATACAACATCCATCCTCATAATAGTCGCCGTTGGCCGTTATGCACGTTTGCCAACGTTGGTATAGCTGCTGGAAACACCACCACTGAAAGGAAACACCATGATTCGTCTCCAGTTATTATCCGGTTCAGAAACGTCGGATCATCGTCAGCACATCTGAAGAGGTCACCACAAATAGTCATGCGATCATCACGTTGGTTTTGCGACAGTATTCGTGGCACACGGTGCTGGGTAACACGAGATATGTTGAGGTCATCGTCAGAATTTTGTGGCAAGTACCATGGCTGACCCCTATTGCTGCTGCGTGATCGTCCACCAATTGGGAGCGGTTGGCACGCACCGACGTTGCAGCTTCTTGGAACTTGATTTCCGTTCGAACTGTTTATAGCCGACCAGTACGCACATCATCTTCCAAACTGTCCCGTCCTTGCACAAAACTTCGGTGCCACCTAAATACAACACTGCGGCTCAATGCGTCCTCACTGTAAACATGTTGCCATCATTTCAAACGTTCGGCAGCAGTTTTGCCTAATTTCTGGCAGAACGTGATGTATTCCCGTTGCTCAAACTGTGACATGTCAATATCCGACTGGCGCATTCAAATCACCGTCACAACAACGACCGTGCATCCGCTTCTAACTGACATGGTACCATACCATACTATAGTGCTCCCCAGCGCCATCATGCGGTCAGTCTCAGAACTTATTGACTGTACTACGTATTATTACTGTGCTGAGCAAGTTTATGTCTGGAAAGAATGCTTCGATTTGAAATACTTTAGTACGTATATTATGAATGTTTTAATATTATCTCAGCTATCAAAAGTTAAATCTCAACATTTCTACCAAGAATCGAAGCCTTGATAACTGTCAGTGAATGAGTTAGGTAGTCTTATTGACAATTACACTGTAATAGGACAAAAGTAGGTAACTATAATGTTTAAAATATCACTTTAATAGTTAATGCAAATACACTTTCTTACACTGTCATAGGAAAGTACGCGATTTATCACCATAGATACGGCATTTTCAACTTTTCACGATAAAGTTTAAAAGACACTTCCTTACTATATTAAGTATTAAGAGTAATACTTTGATACACTTCTTTGCTACTTTAAGGGAGAAAGTTAAATCAAAGTCTAAGTATTTCAATGTAGTTGCAGGATATGTGCGGGCACTCAGATATAATTGTGCCCTCGCAAAGAAATGCGAATCAGCATTTCAAAACAAATAATTTACCGTTGACTAAATTATTATATGTACTCGAGTTTGGAGGTTGTTCATTAAGCTATAGGCCTACAGAAAATAAAATACGTCATCATTTTCCTAGTTTCATTTTAATTTTACTTAATATTTTTAATTTAAATCTTTACTTACTTGAGGAAAGAAAAACACCAGCAGAATCAGCACACCAAGCAGCAACTAACAAGGAAAGACCACACCCTGCGTCCAACCGATTACAGCGAGCTTCAGTGTACCTTATGGAGAGCATTCAAAAGTAACTCGTGTATAAATGTTCAGCTCAATAGGCTTTAGTTTCGAAAAAGGAGGACTAATGCCATGAGCAGGTTCTGCTTCGGACCAAGTGAGGTTGATAAAACACTAAAAGGCGAACACATTTTGACTTAGACATTAGGTGGCGCACCTGACATGTTTAAGTGAAATGTCTTCGCCTTCTAGTGGTGTTTCACCTCCACTTGGTCCCAAGCGGATCATGGGTCATAACAATTGTCCTCATGTTTTCGAAAGCGAAAGCGTGTTGACCTTAAACCTTTATACACGAGTTACAGTTGAGGGTCCCCCCACAGGTACGTACATTAAAGCTCGTTGAAGTCGGTTTAGCCGCAGGGTCTGGCCTCTCCTTGTACTCGAAGTTCTTGAAGCGATCTTCTGAAGCAGAGTCAACTTCCCCATTCTGAAAAAGCAAAACGTACACGTTTGAATACACATGTAAAAATGGAACCCAAAATATGAGCTCATTATTACACTTGTATGAGGTTACGTATGAGTACATTTATCAGTGTTGAATCTCTAAGCCAATAATGTTAAGATTTTACTAAATTTAAAACTTCACATACCTGAAAAAGAAAATACTAGTAGAAGAATTACAACGAGCAGCATCTAGGACCCTGAAGCGATCTACTCAAGCCCGGTTAACTTCAAAAATCTGGAAGAATAAATATCGCACTCTTGTTAATAGACATGTGAAAGTGGACCACTGAAGTGAGATTTATCCTGCTCTCGTATAAGGTTGTGTTTGAGCACATCTATAACTAAATTTCAGTAGACAATAAAATCTTTACTTACTTGAGAAGGAAGACACCAGCAGTAGCAGTCCATCAAGCAGCAACTAGATTCGTGAATGTAAAAATGTACTCCAAGCTTTCTTTATATAACATCAGATATAAGCGTGAGAAAGCATAGTGTCAGATCATTCTCAAACAAACCGCATCCGAAGTATTTTTTTTACTTACTGTTGATAAGAGAGCTGACGGATCTCCTTTCTTAGATAAGAGGGAGAGAATGCACACGAATTTAGTTTTCACATGCTACTGTCTTGCCAAATATGGTCTTCAACACACCTGCAGATTATATTCTGACGTCATGCAAAACGTAGTTTGGGAATGCATAACTGCTTACATAATATATTATTTATTCAGATAACACCTAAAAATGAAACCTTTACTGTCCGCTTAGAAATGCATATGTAACTGTTACCTATGTTACCATGTGAGTGTGCAAAAAGCGAGTCCACAGAACGTTTTTATACTGAAGGAAAACAAGTCGTGAGTTCAACTTGTTAAAATATAAATTTAGGCTAAAGGTTGTTTTTTTTTAAACTAACGTTGTAAAGAGTTATTAAATTAGGGCTAAGAGTTGTTTTACCTGGTCAAATTCAAAGTCGTTAACTGCACATTGAGCGAGAAGTTGCTATTACATATTAAGCCAACAAAAATTTCCAAAGTCATGTTTTTACATTAAAATGTTAAGGGTAAATTAATATGTATGTTCAGTTGGAAAGGTGTTTGGATCTTTTCAAACTCTACTATTAGGATAGGTCTAGGCTAGACTACAACTAATATATAGATACAGTGTGGCCAACTCGATTCGATTTCTGATTAGCCCTGGAACTGCGCTAGCACCGCCATGTTCGTCCCTAGCACTGTATTGTAAACACAATGTTTTAGAAGTCGTAGTTCGCACTGGTGTAAATGCCCGGTTGTTAAGCTTTCGGCTTTACCAATAGGCCGGGGAAAGGACTTACCATGAACATATTTCCCAGGGACCCAATTCGAAGAAAGTCTCCTAATGAAATATCGCCTTTATGTGAAGAAAGTTAAACATACTTTTCTTAAAGTAATCTGAGTATCCACAATATAGTTGCCTGGAATTATCGGTATCTCATTTTATTCCACTGGGAGCCCACCTTGAGCTTCATATGTGGGAAAAAGTGGAGAGGATGAGAAAAGAATTCTGAGACTTAATGCCGTTCCTACAATTTTCTATACAAAACTATGGTTTTAATCCTATACGAAAGGACAATTGTGTTAATGTTTCCCTTTTGGCTGGAATGTTCCGGCAATTCCGATTCCTATATTCTATGGAAAAAAGACATAGTCATAATTTTTAAACATGGTTTAGCATAAAGTTAAAAAAGTGTCAACACTTCCTATCCTCATTACCAAGAATCGCGTCTATCCTCGCTTTGACATTTCTACAGCTAGCAGATAGTAGTGGACAAACACAACAGGGACGAATACTTTAAACAACGAAGCATTGTATGATCCAATCTTCCACTATTGCTTCTATTTGTAGTATTACTTCATGTCTGAAGTTTGGACGTCTTCCTTATACATAATGCTAATTAGTTTTTTAGATCACAATTCTGCGCTTATCGCTTGATTCTGATGAAGGTAGCTTAGACGATTAATTTAGACTTTAAATAAACACTCGTTACTTCAACTAGTGGTCAAGTCATCATACCTTAATGAATCATTCCCTGAGTAAATTTGGAAAATATCCTTTTCAAACAATTTTTTATTATTTTGGTAGCAATGTCTTTCTTAATTCTGCGCAATCAGCACGGAAGATTCTCCATTGACTTGATGAGATACGTTTCTCGTCAGAATTATGACAGAATACAAAGAAGGTGTGTGTACATGACTGTCATTATAACGGCACTGGTACAAGTGAATTATGCTGATATTCAGATCTCACAGTACAATGGTAAGTACAGTTTACAATTTAAAATCCAACTTCCGAGGGTTCTTAGAAAATAGATTGAACTCTTCTATTGATTTTACAATTATGTCTATGAAAGTGTACTCCGTTTATTGTCTATTGTCAGTTTCTCTTTATCCTTGTAAAATTCCACGGTACCGGCGGGGGGGGGGGGTAAAAGCATGGTAAGCGCCTCCTGGTTACGCCCCTGCTTCAAAGCACACTTCCTATCTTACACGTAGCACTGCGGTTAAAGTGAAAGCCATCTGAGCATAGATCCCAATCTCCAACCGACCCATTAGGATCGACAAATCTCACTTCCAGTAGGTACTTATACCTGCTTGCCTTACGTTGTGCGTACCAATGTGAAACCTACCACAGTTCTATTTCTCTCCTCCTTCTCGTCTCTTTCCTCAACACTTGCCTTTACCTCAAACTATATTCCGCTTACCTCAGCATCTGCCTTAACCTAAACCCATGCTTCCCTTTCCTCCACACATTGTCCCTACATTTCTCACAATGGAATCGCCCATGACCAGAGCCTCACATCTACCCATCTCATATGATTCGACAAAGTATGAAAAATGTGTACCTTTTATTGTGAATTGACCGTCATCGATGTGTATATCATAAATCCTCAAGACAAAGCAAGTTCTTCAAGCTGCGACAGGCGTGTGTGATACGATTGAACGTTCTCTCCATAGCAACTCCAACAATAACAACATTAACAATGGGACAGCGAATCACATCATGCTGCTACAAAATAAGTTAAATGGAAGACTCGGCATTTTCCTTTATGAGTAGTAGTGGTGATTATTGTTTTAAGGGGAAGTACATCTGGGCAAGCATTCTATATTAACACGAATCTGAATAAAAATCTGGAAGGTGCCCGACATTTCGAAAAATGAAAGTATCGGCCAATGAAAGACAAGGTGTAAGAAGGGTATGGAATTAAACGGCTCCATAGGCCTCAAATATTCTATTACCGTTGGGGTCGAAAAAGATCAAGTGTTAACCCAAGGTATTTGAAAATAATGAGCCTGGCAAAACTATGTGGAAGCAATACCAGACTCAGTTTAGGGCCTAGTGGTCGCGAAAACATGCTCCCAATTAAATGCCTTTGAGGCTTTTTCTTTGATAGATTTGTCATACCTCAAATGACTTCAGAGCCGTTTACTCCCAGTTGCATAAGCGAAATCTAGGTATAAAATGAATATCTCCTTAACACAACTACCATCACCAACACCACCAGCCATGAAATGGAAATCCACATATGGCGGACCTATATAAAATGAGCGGGGTGAAGACATAATGAATGCCAGTATCAACGTCGACCAAGGAAATTCGGTTGGCTTCACTTCTTCGTCATCTTCGGCGTCGAAAGTGTTGGGATTGAAGGTATTTGGTTTAGTAGTGGTCGGAGTGGAACTCCGGTTGGGAGGTTTGAAAATTGGTAACAATTTTCTTTACGTTGCACCGACACAGATATGTCTTATGACGACAATGGGAGAGGAAAGGGCTAGGAGTTTGTTTTAAGCACCCGTGCTGTTAATAAAGGTACAGCCACAACATTTATCTAACGTGAAATTGGAAACTACGGAAAAGCATCTTGTGCGGCACCAAGCCTGCCTTATTGATGGACTTCCTTTATTTTTACTTATCCTTGACTGGCGTTGTCGCCATTTGCGATAACATTACCAAAATGTGACGTGATACTTATAGTTTCTCCTTGAAGATGGCGCTGTAGCCATCTGTGTTGTGATTGAGTCTGTCTCTCGCTAACAGAGTATTAAGTTGGTCCACTCGTGGAACCAACAATGGAGGGATCGGAAATAATGAGCAAACTGGGATTTAAAATGTGCTTCTTGATCTACGAATTGCTCCTATCTTGGATTTACTTATTTCAACGCTCGGCGCTGGGCAGGGAGTCATTATTCTGATTGACGTAAATATTTTTGAGATTCCGAATGTGCTGCTGTCAGGTATTTCAATTTATTTAATTTCACGTGCTATAGTTACAAGAATGCTCCTATGTGATTGCATTTCCGTAGTCTTTTATTACCTGTCTTTGCGGGTTCTTAGTTCATTTATTGTGTGTGTGTTTTAAATGTGTGGTATCTACCTATCCGTTTGTTTGGGTCTGTGCGTTTATGCGTTTTGAGAACACGCACTTCTGTTTTCTCATCGTTTTGAATCATGGTTGGGCATTGGTATATTGTATGATTTGACGCTACGGGATTTAATCCATGTTTGTCCACGTGCGGCAATTTAGACGTCCCGGGTAGCTGGTCGACGAAAATTATGACTGGTTCGATTATGTTTGGATCAGCCTTGCCTATTTTTGAGGCGGTCCAGCATTGTACCTGTGTTATTCGAACCAAGCTCGTGAGTCCATGATATCCGTCGCCATCCTGCGCGAACCTGTACGTCGCGTGCCTTGATACGCCGACCTAGTCTGGGTCGATTTTTATATTGGGTCTCTGTTCCGCGTGCTGTGCTGTCTGCCTGAACGCGGTTTATAGTACTCTCCGTATCTCGTAATTTTAATTTTCCTCTTTTTCTCATTTCTGCTTTCGTTTTATTTCGCCGGTTTGCTGCTCTATTGTCGGCGATTGCATTTTGTTTTTGTAACTGTGACAATATCTTCTTGGATATTGATTCTTCTCCTTTGGGAGGCTGTGCATTGGCATTGTTCTTGTGACGCGCTAGCATCGAGTTGACGCTCATTCGCAGCACGGGAATACTAACTTTTGATATGTGCGCGGTTCGTAATTATACGATTATATTATCCCATGGGTGTTCCATTTTCTGGTTCCTTTGGTAATGTGTCCCACGTCACATTTTCATGCATTTATAGACCATTGTATTCGTATGTGGTAGTACTGAATTGAATTGAGCGACTGTGTGCACTCTGGCCGAGAAATGTAGCAACCTACTGTGTTATTGAACATGGACCTACTCGATATGCATTTTGCCTGCAGTTGTGTAAGTAACTTTTTAAAGAAGCTTCCCATTTTCTTGTATTAATGTTAGTATTGTGGGTTGATAATAAACCCCTTATTTTTTGATCCATTCTTTTATTCATGGGGATTATGGGTTATTGCCTTTCTGTCCTTCTCTCCCCTTTTCGTCTACGCGCGGGTCCAGCTCCGAACTGTCTTAGTTCGTTCCAGGCCGTAAAGGGCAATTTATGAAAGGAGGTAAGTGAGATAGGTATTTGTGATTATGTCGTGTATCTTCATGTGTTATTGCAGCGGGTGGGGGTATGTGATTATTCAGGGCTGCCGAAAGTTGGGTTCAAACGCAATATCTCCTGAATGCAAACTCACAGCTGTGCGACATTAAATTCACAGCCAACTCACTCAGTTCTGTAAAAATTCCCACTTGATGAGTTGGATGAAAATCAGCTCGATGAACTTTACAGACCTTCCTATTCATCATACCTGAAGTTCGTAATGAAAATATAAATTGTTCTCTTCCCTTCCCTGAAGGGGTGCGGCGGGCCTCCTAGACGGTGGCGCCGACTCTCAGGCCGGGAGATTTGAGATGTGCTGTGCCAATACTAGGAGCTGTCTCGCATTCGCGTTAGTGCAGGTTGGAAAACCACGGAAAACCGTTATCAGGTGAGCCGACGTTGGGAACCAGCCCCGATTTCAGGGGTGTGGATTCACCGATCCTCTACTCGGTTGGACGGTCGGAATGTAGAGTTGTTGAGCCAACTCGACCATGCCTACTAATGAACTCGTGTTTAATTCACTACCGAGGAATATGGCAACTTTTATTACTTCGCCGAGTATTTAGCTTATAGTGAGCCAACCAGTGACGAATTCATTCAACCGAGCAATGGCGAAACCAAATTGAAAGCTTCTTGCAGTGGCAGTGACGGCGGTTTGTTTTGAGGGGAGAGCCACGAATTTCACAGACCACAGAAATACTAGCAATGGAGAAAATTGAGGTTTTTTCTATTTGTTCTACGTCGCACCGACACAGAAATATCTTATGGCGACGATGGGACAGGAGAGGCCTAGGAGGAGGAGGTGCTGGTGGTGGTGGTGGTGGTGGTGGCGGTGATTACTGTTTTAAGATAAAAGTGCAACTAGTCAACTATCCTCTACATAACACTAATCAGAGAGAAAAATGGAAGCAATCCGACACTTCGAAAAATGAAGTTATCGGCCAAAGAAAGACAAGGGTCACGAAGGGCTTGAACATGAAAGACTTCCTAGCCCTCGCAGTGCTCCTTGATACCAGCAATGTCAACAATTCCTTAAAATTACCAGGATTTATTGAATATAATGAGTAGTATAATAAGCGGGTTCTGCGGCCGCCGCCGCCGCCTCCGCCGCCGCCGCCCGCGGGAAATTTGAATTTTGGCGGGAAATTTGAATTTTGGCGGGAGATTTGAATTTGTAAACAAAGCCACGTGCTTTTTGACAGCTGTCATCGACAACAACGCATCGCTAACCTCACTGCTGCCATCTTGACGGGCCTAAACCTCAGTAGAGCCAACTTAACCTCACTAGCGTGAGGTAAACAAAGCCACGTGTTTTTTGACAGCCACGTGCTTTTTGACAGACAACAACGCATCGCTAACCTCAGTACTGCCATCTTGACGGGCCTAAACCTCAGTAGTGCCAACTTAACCTAACTAGCATGAGGTATACAAATCCACGTGCTTTTTTGACAGCTGTCATCCGCCATCTTTGAGCACCGTGCTGCCCTCTTTAGCTACTTACCTTTGACAGCTGTCATCCGCCATCTTGCATCCGAAACCTCAGTGCTGCCTGGTGACGGCAAATTCCACGTGCTCTTGTTTGGAAACAAAGCCACGTGCAGCTGTCATCCACCATCTTTGAGCACCGTGCTGCCCTCTTTAGCTACTTATCTTTGAAATGTGGTACGTCACAACTGTCATCCGCCATCTTTAATCCAGAGAGAACAGTGCTGCAATCTATGTGGTGGCGGCAAATTCCACGTGCTCTTGTTTGGAAACAAATCAACATTCTTTTTTTTTTGACAGCTGTCAACCGCCATCTTTAATCACCGTGCTGCCCTCTTCAGCTACTTACCTTTGAAATGTGGTGGCGGTAAATTCCACATGCTTTACAAACCTATATGCTTTTCTGACAGCTGTCATCTTTAATCTAGAGAGAACAGTGCTGCACTCTATGTGGTGGCGGCAAATTCTACGTGCTCTTATTTGGAAACAAATTCTACTCGCTCTTCAGCTGTCATCCACCATCTTTAATCAAGAGAGCACCGTGCTGCCCTCTTTTTGGTAGCGGATAATTTGAAAAAAATCAGCAGCCATCTTTAATCCAGAGAGAACAGTGCTGCCCTCTTTAGCTACTTACCTTTGAGGCGGTTAATTTGAAAAATCTTTTCGACAAGCAGCCATCTTTAATCCAGAGAGAACAGTGCTGCCCTCTTTAGCTACTTACCTTTGAGGCAGTTAATTTGAAAAATTCAGCGGCCATCTTTAATCCAGAGAGAACAGTGCTGCCCTCTTTAGCTACTTACCTTTGAGGCGGTTAATTTGAAAAATTCTATTTAACAAGCTGCCATCTTTAATGAATAGGGCATCGTGGTGCTATCTTGCGGGTAATATTTTACGTCACAGCTGTCATCCACCATCTTGCATTGCTAACCTTAGTGCTGCCCTCTTTAGCTACTTACCTTTGACAAGCTGTCACCCGCCATCTTGCATCGCAAACCTCAGTGCTGCACTCTATGTGGTGGCGGATAATTTGAAAAAATCTTTTTGACAGGCAGCCATCTTTAATCCAGAGAGAACAGTGCTGCCATCTTTAGCTACTGCCATCTTACATCGCTTACCTCGCTGCTGTACTCTATGTGGTGGCGGTTAATTCGAACAAGTTTAATCACGCATCGGGCAAGCTAGAGTAAGCACGTGCTGTTGTGATGACATCATCATGCATGTTTAGACTTGTCCGTTTTCTTAAGAGTAAGTCGATGTAAAGGAATGTGGTAGCGGTAAATTCGAACAAGTTTAAACATGCATCGGGAAAGCTGGAGTAAGCACGTGCTGTTGTGATGACGTCATTGTGCATGTTTAGACCTGATCGTTTTTCTTAAGAGTAAGTCGGAGTAAAGCAATGCAATAAGTACAACATTTTTGAATGCGATCAAATATTTATTTACAAATGTACTACAACAGTGTTCGTTTTTTTGCTGCTGACAAGGTTGGTGTGCTTCTTAACAACGTATGCTTCTGAAATGCCTCCTGCAACATTCAAATTAAACAAAGCATTTAGAAATATATTATACTAAGTATGTTATGCTTTACAGAAAAGATCATGTACTTCTTACCTTGCTGTTATTCCTTTTCGGAATCATCATCATCATCATGAAGTACTAGAGAAAGTTCATTCATACACTGTGTACAGTGTTCAATCCTCGGATTTGGTCCATCCCAATCATCATCACCATTTTCTCCTCGATGCTTGTAATGTCGTTCACAAGTTCTGCATAAAGCTACTTCGATTGACATCTTACTGTGTAGAGGAAGGATGTCCCAAAAATTATGTACGTAAGAGGCAGCGTACGTATATAAAAATCCTGGTGGTAAGTATTGAATAAGATGTTTCGGCATCGACGATCTACGTTTATAGAACATCTTAATAGCCTCACTCACTCGTGAAACATAAATAAGATGTTGCGTATGAGCATGCAAACAGCATGCACATTTACAGTTTTGTTCCATAGCGTACGATGTCGAAGCACACACTAATGAAAATGATAAAGATCTATTCTTATTTATAGTCTCGCAACAATATTCGTTAGCGGATGGTAACATCACTCATATGAATAATAAGACAATAGGCTGCTGTGTTAGCAGGAATGTTTTCAGATGTTTCAAATTCTAAACGAATATCAACTGGAGATTCTTTTATAGATTCTTCATGATAAGAGCAGTCTATAACTACAATCGGTGCTTTATTTTTAAATTCTTGAGGTGTAAATAGCGGACGATCTTCTTTCTGATAATACGATGATTGAAATTTACAAAACATGTCATAGAGCATCCCAAACTTATTTTTCTCAAAGTTAATGTCGATGTTTTCGTAGGGATACGTAATTCCATTGAGATATAGTCTAACGTGTCTTAATTTGCAGTGATCAAACAGTGAGCTATCTTTTTCGTGATTGAATTTACGATTAGTTTGAAATCCAAAAATAATGTACAAGGGCTTCTCAGTAAAACGTGATGTTTTAACAGCCCAGCTATGCTTGTTTGTAGGTGGTAACACAGGATATTCATGCAGCTCCCAGCTTCTAAAACGTATAGGTAATGGTGTATCATTTTCTACAATCTTGAGCAATCGAAGTTTTTCACGATCAGATAAGGTTACATGTGAGATCCGCCACAGTATACGATGCAGTGTTATTTTCGATTCTACAGGTGTTTCTACTGTTTTAAGAGAATTGTAATCACTTCGATCACGGATTAGAATAAGCTCTTGTTTTACGTTGATTATAATACGTGTAAAGTCTTCTGCGAATCCAAAAATATGTTTCAGTGATAACATACCCGTAAAAGTTCCATCCTCATTAATCATCCAGTTGTTAGTAGCTTTTGGACACCATCCAGCCATCCGCAAAAGATTACTTTCTTCATCACAGAAAGAAGGGTAGAGTTTCATTGCGCTTGTAATACCAACATTCTTCGTTCGATCTATTTCAACATTATTTACTTCATATCGCGCTTCAGAAAAAAGAAAAGCTAGAGCATGGTTGTTTAGTTGTGAAGTGCTTGGTCCACTTCCATCAGACTTTTCTAATCGTCCTTCAATATAGAGGTAGCTTTCGTGTGGTAAGGTGTAAACATCTTGTTGATTAATAATAAAATGAATTTCATCATTGTTATTTAATCCAAACGTAAAAGGTTGATAGGAATGAAGCTCACTTCGTACTACACCTTCACGACTTTCTACTGTATTCGTAATGTCTAACATTTCTTCCATTCTGTTGTAGTAGTGTATATCCTAAATCTTGGAGTATCTGCTTATGGGTATCTGTTAACTCGATGAGTCTCTGCACACATGTAGTATGTCTTCGGAATGTACACCGTGTTTTATAGATGGTTTTCATACTGGTTTAAGATGTAGTTTGTAAGCTACGTACGCGTGCTGATCTAAATGAATAAGCTGATTATGTTTATTTACAAGTCTAAGAGTAATGTTGCTAATGTGTTTTACAGACACAGGATGATAAAGAACTACTGCTGGTTTCTCACAAATAGTATATCCACGTTCCTCTGTAACAATAAAGTCGTGCAGGACGTGCGAAGGTTGTAGATTACTATTCAAGTCTGTAATAATATTACAAGTAATGTTCACATTATAATCATCGAAGAGTTTTATAGGTTGATCAGACTCGTAACGTACGTTCGGTAGGAGCTCCCTCGATGAAAATCCAAGCAGTGGTCCAATCGAATCAGGTTGTGATTTGAAGTCAATCTTGAATGATGATTCAATAACACATTTATGCGTAATGTTGCTTATAGTGATTGAGAACTTGTAATTATGATTACTAAAACTATCTTCCCCAAACTGATCAATTAACGTACTTTCAATATAGTCGTGAATATCATCTACTGTATAACTACCTGAGGGTAGTGTTAGCACATACTCATCGTAATAGAACTTGTTTAAACCATCACGCACATTATAGATTTTATTGTAGCTTTCAAACGATACTAGTCCAAGACTATGCGGCTGATAACCAAGTTCGATTGGCGGATTAAAATAGATGGTTGTTTCAGGTCCTTCTCCACGTACAGCAAACGTTCTTTCACTGTTCGTCATCACGTAGACACTAATACACTTTCTCTACTGTCTGGGTTTGATATAAGAACATAAGACATAATCGTCCGCACATGCGTGTATTAAAGTTTTGCACACGGTTTTTATTGTAAACAATGTCTGCACTGCTTCCGAAATAACGTATGAGCTCAAAAGGAGGAGGTAAATCTCCATAGCTATCAAAATACCATACTTTAGACTTACGTTTTACATAAGCAACGTAATGAGTTCCAGGTCCACGACTGTCATCCAAGTTAATTACGGCATTTTCACGTTCACGTGGACGTGCTGGTAGTTGATCGCGCATATACACTCCTCGAAAATAATAAATTCCTAGTTGTTTAGCAAACGTAAAAACTTCATCATGCGTTAGAGCTCGATATGGCAGTGCATTCAGTAGACGTTTTTTGGAGAAATGTAGATACCAAGCCCTTTCTTGTATGGCGCTAGCTTCATGTTCACACCTTTGCCTCGTAACGCAATTGCCTCCATCGTCTTGTTATGACGTTCACTCTCTTTCAACTGTTGTTTCGCTTCTTCTACAGCTTTGACAGTTCTCGCTACAGCACTAGCACCACCTAGCAATGACCCTAAAGCTGCTAAGCCAGCAAACAGCGCAGGAAGAAATCCTCCTCGTTTTGGTACAGGAATAATTCGCGCACGTTTACTAAATATTGCTCTGCACTTTGGAGAAATTCTCGCTCTTGCTGCGCGTAACGCCTTAGTAATAGCTACACGAGGATTGTATTCCCCTCGAATAGCTTTTTGCGCAGCCGTTATAACATCTTTCCATCCAACAGTTTTTACTTTCTTCTTCTTCTTCATGTCGTTTGGATATCGTTGTTTCACCATGCTGGACACGACTTTACTAGTCAAGAGCAAATCATAAACTAACCGTTGCCTCTTGTTTCGTTTAATATATATATTACTATTACGTACTTTATGATTCAGTTATCATGAAGATTACAAAGCAGCAAGACACGCTACCTGTTACCGACATTGTACCACATCTCTTACCTAGTTCTAGTACGACTACAAGAAAACGTCATGGAACGTTGTTTCCTTTTACTGTTCGATGTATTATATCAGGTCCGTCGGGATGCGGTAAAACAAATCTTTTACTCACACTTATTACTTCTGTAAATGGTGTACGCTTCGAGAATATTTACGTTTTCGCAAAGTCACTCTATCAGCCGCTATATACTATTCTACAAACTGTAATGCACGATCTAGTTAAAGATGGAATAAGATATTTTAAATTTAATTCACATGAGCAAGTACCATCACCAGACGATGTGCTTCCTAATTCTCTAATGATCTTTGATGATGTCGCAACAGAACAGCAAAACGTTATTCGTGCATTCTTTAGTATGGGTCGATATAAATATGTTGATTGCATCTATTTGTGCCAAACCTATTCTCGTGTGCCCAAGCAGTTGATACGCGACAACGCAAATGTCATTGTGCTTTTTCGGCAAGATGAGCGCAACATGCGACATGTGTATAACGATCATGTTAACACTGATATGACATTCGATGACTTTAAACGTATGTGTGCTAAATGTTGGTCATTACACCGTTACAGCTTTTTAGTTATTGATAAAGAAAGTGATGTACAGCATGGACGATATCGCATGGGTTTCGATCATTTTATATGCATTAACACAGAATTACAGTAACTACTTGATTAAAAACCACCATCATGTTAACATCTAGCAAGGAGATCACAAAACATATCATCCAAGCTCGAAACAATATTCGACGGAAATTTAAAGAGCTTAAACGTATTCAAGCAGACACGGATTTATTTTTAAAAACACAACTAAGTACACCACTCAAAGAAATTTTTAATTCTACTTCATTACCGCAGTCTACTTCAAGTTTTGCTTCTATGCAAACATCATATCATAAAGAGAAGCATGAAGAAGAAAAGCATGAAGAAGATACGGAAGAGAAGAAGCAGGATGTAGATCAAGAAGAGGAAGATAAGGAAGAAGAAGAAGAAGAACTTAATGATGCATCACCATCTAAGCGTGTTGAGTTTTTAACTACAGATGTTATTGCAGAAACACCTACTACATCGACGCAAAATCTACCATCTTTGTCTGAGGTTATGATTACACCAGAGTATTGCAATCAGTTTAGAACTTTTATTCAAGATACCTATGGATCTCTCTTTGCACCTTATATAGAAAAACTTTTTACAGGACAAACTGACACTACCTATGGTATTCGCTACGAAGATGACTGTTTCCGGATAGGAAATTCAAATGTTAAGATTAATAGCAACAAACTCATTGTAAAAGGTGTTACCTATAAACCTACGAAAGGACTCTTAGAACTTCTTTTCTCACGAATACATGACAAGGATATAATTTTACAAGATGATCTTAAAAAGTATAAAGCAATACTTTTTGCTACTGATGCAACACGACGTAATTACAAGAGAACAGAAGCTGTAAATGCGAATAAGAGTTACAAGTATCGTGAGTTTATTTCTAAGCTGTTTCCGACTGCACGTAGTCTAGACGTTATCTACAAGCCTTTGTTGCCGTATGTGGATGTAAGATACTGGAATGACCCAAACTTACTCGTTGAACGATTACAACTTTTAAGAGCATCGCAAGAGGCTGGTCACACTGGTCACGGATCAGAAATTCTAGAAATAGAAAGAGAACTACGTTATGCCGGTATTATTTTGTAATGGCTCGTCAAGAGAAGATCTCACCTGTAAAGGTAAACATCGCACATGAGTTACATAAACCAGCACGTCGCACCTACTGTCGCAGACGCGTTATTACACGAGGAAAAGATGATCTCTGGCAAGCAGACTTAGTAGAAATGATTCCATATGCTTCTAGTAATAAGGGCTATAAGTATCTACTTACTGTTATCGATGTGTACTCAAAGTTTGCTTTTGCACAACCCGTGCGTTCTAAAACAGCAGCTCAAGTTAAAGAAGCATTTAAACATATTGTTGAAGAATCGAAACGCTGCCCAAGGCTTCTTCAAACTGATCAAGGTAAAGAGTTTTACAACAAGGATTTTTCTTCTTACCTCAGGTTACTTGGCATTCAACACTACTCTACGTTCAGCAATCTCAAGGCAAGTGTTGTAGAACGCTTTAATCGTACACTCAAAACAATGATGTGGCGAGAATTTACAGCGCAAGGTTCATATTGTTGGATTGATCTGCTACCTAGACTTTTATCTACCTACAACGATACACCTCATCGCACTATCGGAACAAAGCCACGTCTTGTTACAAAGAATACACCTCGTCTAGATGCTATTCATCTTGTAATCAAAACAGCTGATCCACGTCGCCATCGCTTTAAAGAAGGTGATTTCGTTCGCAAAAGCAAACACAAGTCTATCTTTGCAAAAGGATACACACCTAACTGGAGCACTGAAATTTTTCAAATCAGAAGTGTTAAGCTTACTAATCCAGTTACGTATTTACTTCGCGATCTCAGAGGACAGCCTATTGAAGGAGGATTCTACATCGAAGAACTGCAGAAAACAAAATATCCTGATCACTATTTAGTTGAACGTGTTATTCGACGTCGTGGTAATAAACTGTATGTTAAATGGCTTGGTTTTAATAACAGCTTTAATTCATGGATTAATAAAGAGGATGTACTTTAAATCTTATGTGTGTTTTCTTTTAATCCTCTACGTTTCCTTTCTTCTAAGTCACTAGGACATGCTGTAGGATTAAACAACACCTGTAATATGTTTTGACAATTCATATTTATTTTAGACTATATACATACATTTTTATCCTTTGTTTATGTTACGGTCTTTGACACTCAGTTTTCGTTTTATTGCACCAACAACGACAAGTGCTGCTATATTCTTCTGAGCAGCTAAAGCAGTAGGTAATAACACACACACACACAGCATAACTTTACGAAGCAGATTTTAACAGCTACACGACATACTCTATGCAGGCAGCATGTAACTACGTATCAGGCGAATGTGTTCTAGGGCCGCAGGGGAGATGAAGCACGAAGAAAAGAAGATCAATCACTCTATTGATGAGTCCACGCCCAACATGCTTCCTCATCTTTCTCCCAGCACGTTTCTTCACCTTTTCCTTGTTTACTCTCTCCACAGCCATGATAAGTGTTTATAAGCGAAGACAACTCGTTAGTTTTAGGTCCGTGATACAGTTTAATTAGTTGACATGTACGGCACTGTCTCACAGAAGGTCTTCTAGCTAAACTCACGTGTTCATGATGTAAACTACACGTTTGAAGCTCTGACAAAACGGGATCTTGAGTCCACTCACGAGGCACCTTTTCCCAAATCTTCTTTACAGCATTCGCAGCTACATTAACCAAAAATGCCTTTGGTAATGCATTTCACTCTTCTTCAGTAAAAGTGTTTAGTTTCTTTTTGCATGCATAAAACTTTACGATCGCCTTTTCAACTGCGTTACACTTAGTATCTGTTAGAAATGACATGATGTCTTTACTCTACAAATGTTTCTTTTACACTAAGGTTATTTCGACACTGCACTTTACATATGTTGTTCACTTCCCGGCATGCACTGCGACACAACCAATCAAAGAGCATACCTACATGTTGTAAAGACTGTTTACTTGTTTCTCTGCTATGCTCTTTCGGAAGAGTTTTAAATGATGGGCACCCCAATTCATGCATGTCGATAACTTCACATGATGATGGTAGAAAATCACGCAACCATTCTTTCTTTTCACAACCCTTTAAAAGAACAAGATCTGCTCTTGACAAATGTGCATTCATCATTAAAGGTAGAAAACGATAAGGTATTCCTTTTTCTTCCCACTTCAAACCTAAATTGTTTTCAATCCACTGAGTCTGCTTTTTATCTTCATCTGTTTGCAAACAGTAAGGGAACGGTGGACTAAATACTAAACTAACAAGTTTTGGAGCCCACAACACACTGCAATCTAACACAGCCACCTCTTTAAACACAAATTTGTTTCCGTTTACTTTAAAGCCTTGCACATCAACTATTAATGTTTTCGTCATGTTTGCACTCTACACTCTATCACTGTTTCTCGAAGACTAAAGCTTTTAGTCAACGAACTGGTTTAAACATGCACAATGACGTCATCACAACAGCACGTGCTTACTCTAGCTTGCCCGATGCGTGATTAAACTTGTTCGAATTAACCGCCACCACATAGAGTACAGCAGCGAGGTAAGCGATGTAAGATGGCAGTAGCTAAAGATGGCAGCACTGTTCTCTCTGGATTAAAGATGGCTGCCTGTCAAAAAGATTTTTTCAAATTATCCGCCACCACATAGAGTGCAGCACTGAGGTTTGCGATGCAAGATGGCGGGTGACAGCTTGTCAAAGGTAAGTAGCTAAAGAGGGCAGCACTAAGGTTAGCAATGCAAGATGGTGGATGACAGCTGTGACGTAAAATATTACCCGCAAGATAGCACCACGATGCCCTTTTCATTAAAGATGGCAGCTTGTTAAATAGAATTTTTCAAATTAACCGCCTCAAAGATAAGTAGCTAAAGAGGGCAGCACTGTTCTCTCTGGATTAAAGATGGCCGCTGAATTTTTCAAATTAACTGCCTCAAAGGTAAGTAGCTAAAGAGGGCAGCACTGTTCTCTCTGGATTAAAGATGGCTGCTTGTCGAAAATAATTTTTCAAATTAACCGCCTCAAAGGTAAGTAGCTAAAGAGGGCAGCACTGTTCTCTCTGGATTAAAGATGGCTGCTGAATTTTTTCAAATTATCCGCCACTACAAAGAGGGCAGCACGGTGCTCTCTTGATTAAAGATGGTGGATGGCAGCTGAAGAGCGAGTAGAATTTGTTTCCAAATAAGAGCACGTAGAATTTGCCGCCACCACATAGAGTGCAGCACTGTTCTCTCTAGATTAAAGATGGCGGATGACAGAAAAGCGCATAGGTTTGTAAAGCACGTAGAATTTGCCGCTACCACATAGAGTGCAGCACTGTTCTCTCTGGATTAAATATGGCGGATGACAGCTGTCAGAAAAGCACATGGGTTTGTAAAGCACGTGGAATTTACCGCCACCACATAGAGTGCAGCACTGTTCTCTCTGGATTAAAGATGGCGGATGACAGCTGTCAGAAAAGCACATAGGTTTGTAAAGCACATGGAATTTACCGCCACCACATAGAGTGCAGCACTGTTCTCTCTGGATTAAAGATGGCGGATGACAGCTAACGAAATTGCCCGCATGATAGCAGCACAGTGCTCTATTGATTAAAGATGGCGGATGACAGCTGTCAAAAAAGCACGTGGCTTTGTTTCCCAACAAGAGCATATAGAATTTTTCAAATTGCCGCCACCACATTTCAAATGTATCTAGCTAAAGAGTACAGCACTGTGCTCTGTTGATTAAAGATGGTGGATGACGGCTGTCAAAAAAGCGCGTGAGTTTGTTTCCAAACAAGAGCATGTAGAATTTTTCTATTTGCCGCCACCACATAGAGGGCAGCACGGTGCTCTCTTGATTAAAGATGACTGCTGTCATGTGGAATTGCCTGCCACCACATTTCAAAGGTAACTAGCTAAAGAGGGCAGCACTGAGGTTTGCGATGCAAGATGGCTGCTGTCAAAAAGCATTTTTCAAATTATCCGCCACCACATTTCAAAGGTAAGTAGCTAAAGAGGGCAGCACTGTGCTCAAAGATGGCGGATGACAGCTGTCAAAAAACACGTGGCTTTGTTTACAAATCTGTCAAAAAGCACGTGGCTGTCAAAAAGCACGTGGCTTTGTTTACCTCGCGCTAGTTAGGTTAAGTTGGCACTACTGAGGTTTAGGCCCGTCAAGATGGCAGTACTGAGGTTAGCGATGCGTTGTTGTCTGTCAAAAAGCACGTGGCTGTCAAAAAACACGTGGCTTTGTTTACCTCACGCTAGTTAGGTTAAGTTGGTACTAGTGAGGTTTAGGCCCGTCAAGATGGCAGCAGTGAGGTTAGCGATGCGTTGTTGTCGATGACAGCTGTCAAAAAGCACGTGGCTTTGTTTACAAATTCAAATCTCCCGCCAAAATTCAAATTTCCCGCCAAAATTCAAATTTCCCGCGGGCGGCGGCGGCGGAGGCGGCGGAGGAGGAGGAGGCGGGCGGCGGCGGCGGCCGCAGAACCCGCTTATTATACTACTACAATGTGTCGTCATAACCACGAAAAGCTAGTTCTTGCTTACTTAAATAGAGCACTTCATCAAATACACACTGAAGGAAAAGCCTATTTAAACTACATTTTCATTGAACTGTGCAATATACAGTCTAGCCTTTTCCTTCAGGGCATCAGAGATCGTATTTTGGTTTCTTTCCAAAGTCTTCAAATCTAGCAGGCATTTTATATTTTCTGCAGAGCCTGAATGCTTATGTAAAGAACGTGTTATTTAAAAAGGGCTGAAAATCCTTCTTTATTTCAAACGATATTTTATTGCTAACAAGCAAGCAGGGCCAACAAAACAACTTCTGTAGAGCTGGAGAGGAGCACAACCATGGATATTCCTTAAACGACGATCGTTGAAATCTTCGTTTCTCCAACGTGAAAATTGTGTCTCTAATAAAATACACACTATGTCATAAACAGGATTGATGTTTAAATGAAACAGCACAACACTACGAATGAACCACGATGCGTAAGTACTCGTACTTCACACAGGATGACGCAGGGAAGACGGAACATTCCGATCTTCCGGCAACTTCACTTGCACATTCAACTATGAGGAAAGTACACGGGTGACGTTATGGTTGTCCTGGCAACCGCCAAGGGCAAGCGGTACGAGGGAGCACTTGGGAGCTAAAGCCAGCTGCGGAATCTCTCGTCTTCACTCAATCTCGCGCGCCGTACTGTGGCCGACAGCCGGCGCTTTCGTGAGTTCCCCTGGTTCTCATCAAGTAATGCGAGCTCTTGGTGCTCCAGACGCCGTACAAAAACATATTCTTTCCGTAAAGCCAACAAATGTCATAAGAGAATAAATTTAAAAAATAAATGGTGAAGTGGCACTTCACCTACTTCACCTGAAAAGCCGCCCCTGTAATTTGGTAGACGTTTGTAGAAGAAATGAGTTGATCATTGGTAACACATGGATTGTGAAGAAAAACTGTCAGAAGATAACAAGATATAGCTGGGATAACAAAGTGAAAACTCTAATAGATAACATTTTGGTCGAGAATGGTGACAGGAAAATGTTGGTAGATGCAACAGCCCTCCCAAGTGAATCTTTTAAAGGAGATCACCGAGTTGTGATAGCTAAGTTAAAGATGCGAAGGATACAAAAGATGACTGAGATTAGGCAGAGAAAGCTACGGTGTGGAAATCACAGGAGAAGGAAATATATCCAGAGATTCGGACACCCATTAAAACAAGTATACCTAAGGAAGACATTGGAAAGATCAAAGAAGTATGTGCGTACTTCAAAACAGTCATGGTGGAGTCTGCAGAGAAAACCTGTATAAGAATATCAGGAAGGAAGAAAGATCAAGAAAAGCCCTAGTGGAATGACACGGTAAAAGGTATAGTTCAACGGAAGGAGCAATCTTGGAAAATATTTGCGAAGCAGAACAACAGATTGAGAAACAGAATACAGACACTGTAAGAAGGAGTACTCAAAAGTGGTTCTAAGAGAAAATTAATTCTGGCAAAAATTCACTGAATCCCTGCAAGAAGATACACCCGGAAGCTACAGTAGCGAAGCCAGGATTTCAGTTTGGTTGGGGGGGGGGGGGAGCATTCATCCCGAAATTTATTTTGATAACTGTCCAAACTTCCATAGTTTAGGTGGTGTAGAATACGTAAAAAGGAAATGAGTGTCCTTGGATCCAAGTAAGAGTGGTGGATTCGTGCGGATTCCGGACGCTAATAGTCTGCTTCTTCTTCTTCTTCTTCTTCTTCATCTCTCGCTTTTCCCACATCTGTAGATTAGGCCCTGTTTTACGGCCGGCTCTCCTTCCCGACCCCAACCCTATATAGAGGGATGCAATCAGTGTTTTGTGTTTCTTTGGTGCTTGGTAGAGTAGTATGTTGTCTGAATATGAATTTTTTTGAACAAACACCCAGTCTCAAGCCAGAAGAACTAATCAGGCGCGATTAAAATCCCCGACCCAGCCGGGAATCGAACCCGGGACGCCCTGAACCGAAGACCTCAACACTGATCATTCAGCCAATGAGTCGGACTCCGTAAACTAATATTAATATACATAACTGCAGCATTTCAAATATTCCGAGTACAAGTGAAATGAATGGAAGAATAAACCATTTGAGTAAGGATGCAATATTCTGGTTTAGAATAAATGCGGTAATGTTATTACAATAATGGTCATGTGATAAGCAATAAATAAGTGACATTTTATAGCCTACAAATAATGCTTCAAAGATATACACACACACACACACACACACACACGCGTCGAATACAGGTTTCTTGTCCTCCTTGTCCATGGCTAGATGATGAAGGCAAGAGAATGATGCCCCACCGTGAGTCGTTATTTCGACATTATAAACAAACCCTAGATGACACAGACTTCAAATCCAACCGCATCTTAAGAAATCGCAAAAAGCAGTTAATCAGAAATAAAAATTGTATATATTTCCGGAATTTAACTAACAACTTAAATTCTAATCGTGCATGAGGCCAACTTAGAGCTCTGGGAATAGAAAAACAACAACAGAGACAGACTACTCCCGACATTCCACTTGACGAACTGAACGATTACTTTAGTAGAATAAATATTCAACCTACCCAAATTAACTGTACCGTCTCACCGCCCTCCCCTCAAGCCAATCCATCATTCACATTTCACAGTGTCACAGAAAATCAGGTTAAAAGGCTTTGTACTCGATTAAATCAAAGACTACAGGTGTAGATGATATTCCTATTCCTTTTATACATAACATTATGGGTGCTATCTTGCCTATACTGACGCACATACTGAACTACTGTTTACTAAACGGAACTTTCCCTACTGTCTGGAAAACAGCCAATAATATATCGTTACTTAAGAGTTTAGACCCACAATCACCCTCTGACTATCGTCCTATGTCCGTACTCCCTGCGCTTTCTAAAGACTTTGAACGTTTAGTATACGAGGAAGTTCTGGAATACCTAAATAAAAATGCTCTTTTGGACCCTTTGCAATCTGGATTTGAGAAGGGTCACAGTACCGCGACAGCACTTTTGAAGGTTACTGAAGACATTCGAAACGCTATGGACTAACGACTGCTCACTATACTTATCCTTCTTGACTTCAGTAGCGCCTTTGACACTATAGTAATTCTGATTATGATAAAGAAAATGAAACTGATAAATTTCGACCTGGCTGCGCTTAAGGTTTTTAGTTCTTATTTGAGTAACCGTCAACAGCATGTAACAGTAAACGACAAGGCCTCTAAATGGAAAATGAAACTTAGTGTTGCCCCGCAGGGCAGTATTCTACGACCCCTAATTTTCTGTATTTATGTCAATGACATACCATCTGTGACAGGAAATAACACACATGACCACTGTGCTGACGATCTTCAAATATATCGATACTACAAGACAAGATATTGACAGGGACCTCCGACGACTCAGTGTATATGCACGAAAAAAAATCTCAGACAATCATAATTGGATCACGAAAATTACTGAACTGCTCAAACAATATCGCAATCCCACCTATCCTACTGAATGGTAACATTATTCCCTACAGTAAAACGGTTAATAATCCCGGCGTAATGATGAATGAAACAGTTGATTGATCTGATCACACGAAAGAAATACGTAAAAAGATTTTTGGAGTTCTTCACCCTCCTAAACAGCAGATGGATATATTTCCATTTGCGCTACAGGCCAAACTAATACAGACACTCATTCTCCCTATTCTTGATTATTGTGACGTTTTTTTAGTTGACATGACGAGAGAAGAAACACTTAAACTTCAACGAGCGCTGAATTCCTGCCTGCGATTTATTTACAATATCGGGTACGATATTCATATCTCCCCATACTAACAGGCTGTCTCATGGCTGAAGCCTGATAAACGTCGGCAGCTACACACTTTAACGATGGTGTTTAGGAGTGTTAGCTGAAAGTCAGCCACTGTATATTTCTTCTAAATTCACCTTTTTATCATCATTTCACAACTTAAATACACGTTCTAGATCCTATCTTTCTATTCCACTGCACCGCACAAATACAGTTAATAGATTATTTGTGGTGATCAGCTTCACATTATGGAATTCCCTGTCAGCTCAGGTCAGATAAACTAGTTCTTTATTAAGATTTAAGGTCACCTGACGAGACGTCCGACTCGTTGGCTGAATGGTCAGCGTACTGGCCTTCGGTTCAGAGGGTCGCGGGTTCGATTCCCGGCCGGTTCGGGGATTTTAACCTTCATTGGTTAATTCCAGTGGCCCGGGGGCTGGGTGTGTGTGCTGTCCCTAACATCCCTGCAACTCACACACCACACGTAACACTATCCTCCACCACAATAACACGCAGTTACCTACACATGGCAGATGCCGCCCACCCTCATCGGAGGGTCTGCCTTACAAGGGCTGCACTCGGCTAGAAATAGCCACACGAAATTAAATTAAACCTGCCGAGACTACCTGCTGAGGACAGCTGACTGAATGGTTGAAATGTGAATGCGTGTGTGCCTGAGGATTAGCCATTTTTAAGAGTTTTTAATATTGAAATGAAATGGCGTATGGCTTTTAGTGCCAGGAGTGTCCGAGGACATGTTAGGCTCGCCAGGTGCAGGTATTTTTATTTGACACCTGTAGGTGACCTGCGCGTCGGGATGAGAATGTAATGATGATGAAGACGACACATACACCCAGCCCCCGTGCTAGCGAAATTAACCAATGATGGTTAAAATTCCCGACCCTGCTGGGAATCGAATCGAGGACCCCTGTGACCAAAGGCCAACTCGCTAACCATTTAGCCATGCAGCCGCACTTTTCAATATTAATTAGTTTTAATATTAATTTAGTTCGTAATGTATTTAAATTTATTCTTAAAACTATTAATTTATGTAGTTTTAACTGTTTTACGTATCTCAGTTTTTATTTAAGATTTTGATTAGTATGTGGTTAAGTATACGAGAGGGTCTCGAGCCCTAACTTCGCCACTGTAAAAAAGGCACTAATAAATAAATAAGTAAATATAGAATGTAAGATATTTTGTTAGTTGGTAAAGAAAAATATATGTCACAACATATGCTAGGGAGTGTTTACCTTGTCCTATTAGTTTCCCTAGCGGTTAGGGCAGCGCAGTTGTGAGCTTGCATCTGGGAGGCAGTGGATTCGAACCCTTCTGTCGGCAGCCCTGAAAACGGTTTCTCGTGGTTTCCCATTTTCACACCAGGCAAATGCTGGGCCTGTACCTTAATTAAGGGAACGGCCGCTTCCATCCCACTCCTACGCCTTTCCTATCCCACCGTCACCATAAGGCCTATCAGTGTCGTTGCGACGTAAAGCAAATTGTTAATCCTTTTTCCCTCGCAAGCCTGGGGTGCAGAATATCGTAGCATTAAGTTACAGTTTTATGACGCTAATATTCGTACGTATAATTTTTATTAACGTGCCAGAAACCAACGACATGGAGCTGTTGCAATTTCGACACCGTTTTGAGGGCCACCGACCAAAGTCGGGATTTGAACCTGCGAACTCGGACTCAGAAGGACAGCGACTCAACCAACTGAACCACATGAAAAAGAGGCGTTTGTGATTATTGTTATAAATAGATTCAGTTAGTATCATTTACACAGGTTTTATGAAGAGCATTTATTAAGGCGTACGTTTTCCAACTGTCCTAAGTGCACGAGACCGGACGGAAGAACTAGCTGGAAGCTAAAGAGCCTTGCAGGGGTGTCGCTTCCTTCTCTGTACACTTTCCAAAGCACACTCCATGGCGTAACAGCCCCGCAGGGCTATCGCGTACCAAGCGACCGCTGTTCAGCCCGAAGTCCTGTTAATTATGAGGTGTCCTGTGGTCAGCACGACGAATCCCTCCGCCGTTATTCTAGGCTTTCTAGACCGGGGCCGTTATCTCACCGTCAGATAGCTCCTCAATTATAAGCTCGTGGGCTGAGTGTACCTCGAACCAGTCCTCAGATCCAGGTAAAAACCCTGACCTGGCCGGGAATCGAACCCGGGGCCTGCGGTAAGAGGCAGTCAAGCTACTCCTACACCGCGGGGTCGGTTTGTTACTTTCAGGTCACCTTATTTTAGAATTAGACTTAAGGCATCCTGCATTCGATGCCCGCCACTGACAGAGTTAAGAATGGCATGGGATCGGGAAGATACAGCCTTGTTTGTGGGTGCAATAGAGTTGGCCATGAGTCTCCCGTGATCGAAATATCTACGACCTGGCAGGTAGTCACCTTCACGGGGCGTCGTACCAAAGTGGTCCTTTTTTTAGAAAAAAAATTAAATGAAGATTCTACTTCCTCACAAACGAAGAACGATATCAATTTTACGAACAGTTTCAATAATGCAGCCGGTTTAGTGTACAGAAGCTATGATTTCGATTGTTGGATATAATGACATGGCAACAATCAAAACCATCAATATCTACAGAAGATCCGTCACCGCACTCTGTAGGACCGGCTTTCTTTTTATATCCACTGGGCGAGTTGGACGCGCGGTTAAAGGCGCACAGCTGTGTGCTTGCATCCGCTTCGAACCCCACTGTCGGCAGCCCTAAAGATGGTTTTCCGTGGTTTCCCATTTTCACACCTTAATGACAGCTGATGGCGGAGCTGTTGCGGATCCAACCAGCGGATCCAACTGCGTTGATGGGGTTAAAGTTCCTTTTGGGGATCATTGTAAGTATCTAGGTGTTAATATAAGGAAAGATCTTCCTTTTGGTAATCACATAAATGAGATTGTAAATAAAGGGTACAGATCTCTGCACATGGTTATGAGGGTGTTTAGGGGTTGTAGTAAGGATGTAAAGGAGAGTGCATATAAGTCTCTGGTAAGACCCCAACTAGAGTATGGTTCCAGTGTATGGGACCCTCGCCAGGATTACCTGATTCAAGAACTGGAAAAAATCCAAAGAAAAGCAGCTCGATTTGTTCTGGGTGATTTCCGACAAAAGAGTAGCGTTACAAAAATGTTGCAATGTTTGGGTTGGGAAGAATTGAGAGAAAGAAGAAGAGCTGCTCGACTAAGTGGTATGTTCCGAGCTGTCAGCGGAGAGATGGCGTGGAATGACATTAGTAGACGAATAAGTTTGAATGGCGTTTATAAAAGTAGGAAAGATCACAATATGAAGATAAAGTTGGAATTCAAGAGGACAAACTGGGGCAAATATTCATTTATACGAAGGGGAGTTAGGGATTGGAATAACTTACCAAGGAAGATGTTCAATAAATTTCCAATTTCTTTGAAATCATTTAGGAAAAGGCTAGGAAAGCAACAGATAGGGAATCTGCCACCTGGGCGACTGCCCTAAATGCAGATCAGTATTGATTGATTGATTGATTGATTGATTGATTGATTGATTGATTGATTGATTGATTGATTGATTGATTGATTGATTGATTGATTGAAGACTGAACATACAACATACAATTAAGGCTACGGCCTCTTCCTTCCCACTCCCAACCCTTTACATTCCCATCGTTGCCATAAGACCTACGGTGCGACGTAAAGCAAATTCTAAATACAAAATAAAACATATTTTCACAACCCCTACCACGGAAAAGTTGTATCCACGCTACTGACCTGGACTTGGCCACTGAAATTACACTGACTGACAGAGCAAATGCAACACCAAGAAGGAGTGGTCAGAACTTATGCCAATTGCAGGGTAGACTGACGTCACTGAGGTATGCTCATGATGTGAAATGCGCCGCTGTGCTGCGCACGTAGCGAACGATAAATGGGACACGGCGTTGGCGAATGGCCCACTTCGTACCGTGATTTCTCAGCCGACAGTCATTGTAGAACGTGTTGTCGTGTGCCACAGGACACGTGTATAGCTAAGAATGCCAGGCCGCCGTCAACGGAGGCATTTCCAGCAGACAGGCGACTTTACGAGGGGTATGGTGATCAGGCTGAGAAGGGCAGGTTGGTCGCTTCGTCAAATCGCAGCCGATACCCATAGGGATGTGTCCACGGTGCAGCGCCTGTGGCGAAGATGGTTGGCGCAGGGACATGTGGCACGTGCGAGGGGTCCAGGCGCAGCCCGAGTGACGTCAACACGCGAGGATCGGCGCATCCGCCGCCAAGCGGTGGCAGCCCCGCACGCCACGTCAACCGCCATTCTTCAGCATGTGCAAGACACCCTGGCTGCTCCAATATCGACCAGAACAATTTCCCGTCGATTGGTTGAAGGAGGCCTGCACTCCCGGCGTCCGCTCAGAAGACTACCATTGACTCCACAGCATAGACGTGCACGCCTGGCATGGTGCCGGGCTAGAGCGACTTGGATGAGGGAATGGCGGAACGTCGTGTTCTCCGATGAGTCACGCTTCTGTTCTGTCAGTGATAGTCACCGCAGACGAGTGTGGCGTCGGCGTGGAGAAAGGTCAAATCCGGCAGTAACTGTGGAGCGCCCTACCGCTAGACAACGCGGCATCATGGTTTGGGGCGCTATTGCGTATGATTCCACGTCACCTCTAGTGCGTATTCAAGGCACGTTAAATGCCCACCGCTACGTGCAGCATGTGCTGCGGCCGGTGGCACTCCCGTACCTTCAGGGGCTGCCCAATGCTCTGTTTCAGCAGGATAATGGCCACCCACACACTGCTCGCATCTCCCAACAGGCTCTATACGAGGTGTACAGATGCTTCCGTGGCCAGCGTACTCTCCGGATCTCTCACCAATCGAACACGTGTGGGATCTCATTGGACGCCGTTTGCAAACTCTGCCCCAGCCTCGTACGGACGACCAACTGTGGCGAATGGTTGACAGAGAATGGAGAATTATCCCTCAGGACACCATCCGCACTCTTATTGACTCTGAACCTCGACGTGTTTCTGCGTGCATCGCCGCTCGCGGTGGTCCTACATCCTACTGAGTCGATGCCGTGCGCATTGTGTAACCTGCATATCGGTTTGAAATAAACATCAATTATTCTTCCGTGCCGACTCTGTTTTTTCCCCAACTTTCATCCCTTTCGAACCACTCCACTTGGTGTTGCATTTGCTCTGTCAGTCAGTGTATTTCGTGGGTACGCCTCTGCATCCACTCACCATGTAAGGTACAAGGTAAGCCCGAAGAATGGTTGATACTCAAAATACACCATCATAAATGATGCGGTTATTATTCAAAAGTACTAAAGAAAGGTAAGGCACGCGATCTAGTGTTTTAAGTAGAATCTGTATCAATAGAACGTGACTTCCCATTTTAAAACTGTTTCATGCATCGACTGCGACTCAAGCCTCGGCCGTCTTGATGAGAAGATAGAACCATTGGAACTGAGTTATCACGTCCGCTAATTACAAGATAGTTACATGCACCTTTGATGGTGCCATTTGAAGTTCCAATCAGTCCCCGGGCATTTGACAAAATATATAGACCTACCTATAGAACTAAGGTACGCATCTGCGATCTGTCTTGCAATTAGAATTGTTTAAAAATCATAACTTACCGAATATGCACATTATTTTGCCCTTAGTGACAAATAAAGTTATTATATGGCACAAAATGAGAAACTAACGTGCAGCTCACAATCCTGTCACAGTCTTCCGAACGCTGCAACTTAAACACAGCACATCTTTCAACCATGGTACAACCCCAGTTTCCTGGAACTGATCTGCAAAAGCTGACACGATGTTGTTCAACTGTTTCTGGCTGTGGACTCCGTTATCTCGGTAGTCACGTTCCGGCCCCCTACTGAGTAATCCCTGGCTAATTGCCCCTTTCCTCATCTTTTGGCATTTGTCAACTCATTCCCCATACTGAGGCCTCTACAGTGAAATATCCCCGCGCATCACAATCCTAAGTGTCTTCCTTTCATTCAAGCAGTACAAATATGGAGAATTATGAATGGCCGTATTGAGCCCTGCTAGTAGATTCTTTGTCGCTACGTTAATTCGTCATTTCGGCGTAAGTTTTAAGTTGTTCGTATCGTACGTAAAACAACGGCTGATCCTCGCTCTAGTTTCAGGAAATATTTTGGAGGGGGTGGCCCGGCCCCACTGGGCCCTTCCCCCTTGGCTACGCCAGTGGGCCCTGGGGCCTCTTTTAGTCGCCTCTTACGGCAGGTGGGGAATACCGTGGGTGTTATTCTACCGCCCCCAACTACAGAGGGATGACACGAGTAAAGTCTAACAATGTAAGGGCGCATACCCGGGATTCACGGATCTTACGTACATTTTGCACACACTTTAAATGAACCAAACCACTTCTTTCGGAACTTAACTTCTTCAACGAACAGAAAGTGTTAAAGGTCGCATGATAGAATTGGCGCGCTTGGCTGCGCCGAACTGCGGCGCGTGCTGCTCTCTCTCGTCGAGGGACCGCGCCACTGATCTTCTGTCTTATTCCGTTAGTAATTGATGTAGTGACATTAAGGGAAATAATTTAATTCCTGCGTTGATAGTGGATGAAAAAGGCTATAACATACGGTTTTTGCAGTGAAAATAAGGGGAAATCAGTATAATAAGGGAAGGCAGGTTACTTTATATAGTTCCAACAACAATGATGTTGGTGCTAGAAAAGTTGAACGCAAAAATCGGTTCTACACCGACCACGTCTAACGAAGCGAGGATAAGGGCAAGATGGTGGTGGTGATTTTGTTTCAAGAGGAAGTAGAACTAGGTAATCATCATTTCTGAACAGTGGAATATTTTGAGTCACCGCCGTCAAAACAATATTGCACAGGGTGCTCAAAGGCTCCCGGTGCTTTGTACAAGCATTGACTTCGGTAGCAGGCGTATTATCACATGGGAGGGAAATGAGGAGACAACAGTTGATGGTACGTCACCTTTCCAAGAAGGTGTTTCTCTTCGCCAAGACGATATCGAATTTTAATAATCGAACAGCGTCAGATAATCTACGAACAAAGCCTTTCCATACTCTAAACCCGCGTACGTCTAGTGGTTGACAGTAAGCTGTGGCACCGGGAGGCATCATCATCAGCTGTACGGTATCGTCATTTTGTGTAGATTTATATTCAGAAAAGCAATCCGGAATGAGTGCTACTTTACCAGACGGTGTATTTTGCTCGAATACGTCATTAAACCATTCTTTCACTTATATAGATCTCATTTTTCCCGATTTAGTGCAACCTGCATGAACATTATCGTAGGAAAACATATTCCCTTTCACCATCTTACAAAACACAACTTCCGACTCCCTTGCGGTGGTGCATGAAGTACCCATAAGTTCGCCGCTTGCAGTAGTTCTCGGCAGTATGGTGTAAATGCGTGTGGTGGACATCACAGGGTGAAATGCGGTAGGCTGAAGCAACTCTGATAGTAGTATAACGGGAGAGTTCTGCCGCCTCCTCCTCCTCGCGCGGCGCGGGAAATTTGAATTCTGGCGGGAGATTTGAATTTTGGCGGGAGATTTGAATTTGTAAACAAAGCCACGTGCTTTTTGACAGCTGTCATCGACAACAACGCATCGCTAACCTCACTGCTGCCATCTTGACGGGCCTAAACCTCACTAGTGCCAACTTAACCTAACTAGCATGAGGTAAACAAAGCCGCGTGTTTTTTGACAGCCACGTGCTTTTTGACAGACAACAACGCATCGCTAACCTCAGTACTACCATCTTGACGGGCCTAAACCTTAGTAGTGCCAACTTAACCTAACTAGCGCGAGATAAACAAATCCACGTGCTTTTTGACAGCCACGTGCTTTCTGACAGATTTGTAAACAAAGCCACGTGCTTTTTGACATACAACAACGCATCGATAACCTCAGTACTGCCATCTTGACGGACCCAAACCTTAGTGGTACCAACTTAACCTAACTAGCGCGTGGTAAACAAAGCCACGTGCTTTTTTGACAGCTGTCATCCGCCATCTTTAAACACTGTGCTGCCCTCTTGCGTCACCTGTCATCGGCAGTGCTGCCACCTTAGTGGGCCTAAACCTTAGTGCTACCAACTTAACCTCACTAGCGTGAGATAAACAAATCCACGTGCAGCTGTCATCCGCCATCTTTGAGCATCGTGCTGACCTCTTTAGCTACTTACCTTTGAAATGTGGTACGTCATCCGCCATCTTGCATCGCAAACCTCAGTGCTGCACTCTATGTAGTGGTGGCAAATTCCACGTGCTCTTGTTTGGAAACAAAGCCACGTGCAGCTGTCATCCGCCATCTTTGAGCACCGTGCTGCCCTCTTTAGCTACTTACCTTTGAAATGTGGTACGTCATCCGCCATCTTGCATCGCAAACCTCAGTGCTGCACTCTATGTAGTGACGGCAAATTCCACGTGCTTTACAAACCTATGCGCTTTTTTGTCAGCTATCATCCGCCAGAGTGCACCATGCTGCCCTCTATGTGGTGGTAGTAAATTCTACACGCCTTACAAACCCATGTGCTTTACTGACAGCTGTCAACCGCCAGAGAGCACCGTGCTGCCCTCTTTATGCTGGTGGCAAATTCTACGTGCTTTTTGACAGCTATCATTCGCAAGAGAGCACCGTGCTGCCATCTATGTGGTGGCGGCAAATTCCACGTGCTCTTGTTTAGTAAACAAAGCCACGTGCAGCTGTCATCCGCCATCTTTGAGCACTGTGCTGCGGGTAATTTCGTCAGCTGTCATCCACCATCTTTAATCTACAGAACACCGTGCTGCCCTCTATGTAGTAGCGGGCAATTTGAAAAGTTCTGTTAGCTATCATCCGCCATCTTTGAGCACCGTGCTGCCCTCTTTAGCTAGATACCTGTGGTGGCGGCAAATTCCACGTGCTCTTGTTTAGTAAACAAAGCCACGTGCAGCTGTCATCCGCCATCTTAGAGCACCGTGCTGCGGGCAATTTCGTCAGCTGTCATCCGCCATCTTTAAACACCGTGCTGCCCACTTTATGGCTACTACCGTAAGCACGTAGTAGCGGGCAATTTGAAAAGTTCTGTTAGCTATCATCCGCCATCTTTGAGCACCGTGCTGCCCGGTGGCGGCAAATTCCACGCGCTTTACAAACTCACGTGCTTTTTTGACAGCTACCATCCGCCCTGCTCTCTGTAGTAGCGGGTAATTTGAAAAGTTCTGTTAGCTGTCATCCGCCATCTTTGAGCACCGTGCTGCCCGGTGGCGGCAAATTCCACGTGCTTTACAAACTCACGCGCAGCTGTCATCCGCCATCTTACATCGCAAACCTCAGTACTACTCTCTATGTGGTGGCGGATAATTTTAAAAAGAAAAATTCTACAGCAGCCATCTCCCGACGCTAATTGCACAAGATGGTGGCTATACATGACTCCTTAAAGGTGCTTATGCAAGATGATCGCTATACATAGACGCCCTTGGAATGCTTGCGCAAGATGGCAGTTATACAAGGCTCCTTATGAGGGATGCTTGCGCGAGATGGTGGTTGCTCTTATGAGGTGGCTTAAGGATCCTTGGCTAGAGACGCCCTAAGGATGCTTGCGCAAGATGGCGGATGCAAGATGGCGGCTATACATAGCTCCTTATGAGACAGCCAGTACTCGATACAACATGTGATCAGAACATTGATTGATGTGTTCAGAACACAAAATAAGTAGAATCGAACACTGTACTCGATACAACATGTGATTAAAACATTGCCTGGTGTGTTCAGAACACTACATAAGTAGAATCGAACGCTGTACAACATGTTAGGGGATACCTTTGTTTAGATTGAAACATAACAAGACTAGAATTGAACACTGCACTCGATGTCGTTACATGTGATCAGAACAATGATTGATGTGTTCAGATCACGAAACAAGTAGAACCGAACACTGTACAACATGTTAGGGGATACCTTTGTTTACATTGAAACTAACAAGAATAGAATCGAATACTGCACTCGATGTCTTTACATGTGATCCGATACAACATGTTAGGGGATACCTTTATCCTAAGAACCGAACACTGTACAACATGTTAGGGGATACCTTTGTTTAGATTGAAACTAACAAGACTAGAATCGAACACTGCACTCGATGTCGCTAACCTTAACATGTGATCCGATACAACATGTTAGGGGATACCTTTGTCCTAAGAACCGAACACTGTACAACATGTTAGGGGATACCTTTGTTTAGATTGAAACATAACAAGACTAGAATTGAACACTGCACTCGATGTCGTTACATGTGATCAGAACAATGATTGATGTGTTCAGATCACGAAACAAGTAGAACCGAACACTGTACAACATGTTAGGGGATACCTTTGTTTAGATTGAAACATAACAAGACTAGAATTGAACACAGCACTCGATACAACATGTAATCAGAACATTGATTGATGTGTTCAGATCACTAAACAAGTACAACCGAACACTGTACAACATGTTAGGGGATACCTTTGTTCTAAGAAGATCAGATTGAAACATAACAAGACTAGAATTGAACACTGCACTCGATACAACATGTAATCAGAACAATGATTGATGTGTTCAGATCACGAAACAAGTAGAACCGAACACTGTACAACATGTTAGGGGATACCTTTGTTTAGATTGAAACTAACAAGACTAGAATCGAACACTGCACTCGATGTCGTTAACCTTAACATGTGATCCGATACAACATGTTAGGGGATACCTTTGTCCTAAGAACCGAACACTGTACAACATGTTAGGGGATACCTTTGTTTAGATTGAAACATAACAAGACTAGAATTGAACACTGCACTCGATGTCGTTACATGTGATCAGAACAATGATTGATGTGTTCAGATCACGAAACAAGTAGAACCGAACACTGTACAACATGTTAGGGGATACCTTTGTTTAGATTGAAACTAACAAGACTAGAATCGAACACTGCACTCGATGTCGTTACATGTGATCCGATACAACATGTTAGGGGATACCTTTATCCTAAGAACCGAACACTGTACAACATGTTAGGGGATACCTTTGTTTAGATTGAAACTAACAAGACTAGAATCGAACACTGCACTCGATGTCGTTACATGTGATCCGATACAACATGTTAGGGGATACCTTTGTTCTAAGAACCGAACACTGTACAACATGTTAGGGGATACCTTTGTTTAGATTGAAACTAACAAGACTAGAATCGAACACTGCACTCGATGTCGTTACATGTGATCCGATACAACATGTTAGGGGATACCTTTGTTAGATTGAAACATAGCAAGCCTAGAATCGAACATTGTTTGATGTGTTCAGTACAACTTCAATGATTAACACACACTGTGCACATATCGCATAGCTATCACGAAAATCAAAAAACACACTGTGCACATATGGCATAGCTAACACTTCAAATGATTTGCTTAGTACGAAAATAAAAAAATCTATACCGCGTAGCTAACTCGTTCATCGCACTGCTCAGACGCTTAGTAATTGCGAATACACTCATACGAAAATCAAGAAAGCACACTGCGTAGCCAACTCGCTCGGCTCACTCGCTTAGTAATTGCAACACTGATACACACACGGATAAGAATGTTCCGAGATACTACATACTTACATGTTTTTTAAGGGGGGGTGAAAGATCATAAATTATATGTACACATGTTGTCTCCTCCAAGTTGTAAGATGAAATAGACGCAGTACTGCGAGTTTCCGCTCTAGCTGGCGAACGGAAGTAGCATGATATCTCAGCAAAAAAATAATCGTGAGCTTGCAAGTCAGACACAATGATGGATACCGCGATTCAAATCCTGGCAACTTATGCCGTCGGGAAGGGCATCCAGCTAGATCATGTAATGACGATCGCGCAGGCTCCTCGCCTAGCATTTGCTATTTTTTACAGCTTCCAGTTCGAACCCGCTATCTTCCGAAGTAGTGAGAATGATTGAAGAGTGTTGAGTGTGATTCATTTGTTGGATGGACGCGTTAAGCTGTGTGCAGGCTTCTTCGGTAGGAGTAGGCTATGTCGGGATATCTAGTTATCGATTTAAAATCCTAGTCAGGAAAGGCAACCGGTCGTATAAACTATGGTGTATGATCTAAGAGGCGGGGTGTGCAAAACAAAAGCCAGCATTAAGTAAGGGCTGTTGATAGGGGGTGTTAAACCTTGTGCAGACTCCTTCGAAAATGATTTTTGAGTACAAGACGTTGATGGTGCTTCATTTGTCGGATGGAGGCTATAAGCCTTGTGCTGGCTTCTTCAGTAGGAGTAGGCTATGTCGGGATATCTAGTTATCGATTTAAAATCCTAGTCAGGAAGGGCAACCGGTCGTAAAACTATGGTGTATGATCTAAGAGGCGGGGTGTGCAAAAAAGCCAGCATTAAGTAAGGGTTGTTGATGGGGGCGTTAAACTTTGTGCAGGCTCCTTCGAAAATGATTGTGAGTACAAGAGTGTTGATGGTGATTCATCTGTCGGATGGAAGTAATAAGCCTTGTGCAGGCTTCTTCGGTAGGAGTAGGCTAGAATCGAACTCGGACCTCCGGGGGTAGCAGCTAATCACACTAACTACTATACCACAGAGGAGGACTATTTCAGTTTTACAGAACAGAATATTTTACAACCTTAATTGGTACTGTGTTTTAACCTCTCCGTACAATCATAATATGTTAAGAGCTGAATGCTACTCAGCTAAGAAGACGTTCGTGAGTTACAAGTCGCTTATCAGCACACCGTGTCTTCGTTCAAGGTTACTACTACAGCCGGAAGATACGTGTACAATTTCAGCTAACACATGCATTCCACAACTCGCTCAGAATGACTGCGTCGATACAACTTCAAAGACTGTAGAACAAACCCATAGCCTACAGTATGCATGCCTCTCACCCGGTAGTCTCGGGTTCGATTCTCTTGGGAATAAAAATGTGTTTTACAGATTTTAAATCGCAAGAATTTGTTGAGTTATCCTTCCTGACGCAAAACTAGCAGTATCTAACCTCTTACATCATACACTATAGTTTTCAACCGGTTGCCCTTCCTGACGTCAAAGAACTCGGATTAAGAATCTGTTTTGTTTTAAGACTAGTTGTCCTTCCTGACGCAAAACTGGTAGTATCTAAGCTCTTACATCATACGCCATTGTTTTCGACCGGTTGCCCTTCCTGACGTCAAAGAACTCGGATTAAGAATCTGTCGAGAATCGGGGGATTTACAGCTAGATGCTCTTCTTAGATTTTAAATCGCTGTATCACTACTGCCGGATGCCCTTCCTGACTAAGATTTTAAATCGCAAGAATTTGTTTTAAGACTCAAGTCTTGTTATGTTTCTTTCGTAATCTGCAAGTCTAAACATGCATATCGCTGCACACTCTTGCCTTCGCGATGCGTGTTCGATAATTGTTTTCAACCGGTTGCCCTTCCTGACGTCAAAGAACTCGGATTAAGAATCTGTCGAGAATCGGGGGTTTTACAGCTAGATGCTCTTCTTAGATTTTAAATCGCTGTATCACGAACTATTGTTTTACTGCCGGATGCCCTTCATGACTAAGATTTTAAATCGCAAGAATTTGTTTTAAGACTCAAGTCTTGTTATGTTTCTTTCGTAATCTGCAAGTCTAAACATGCATATCGCTGCACACTCTTGCCTTCGCGATGCGTGTTCGATAATTGTTTTCAACCGGTTGCCCTTCCTGACGTCAAAGAACTCGGATTAAGAATCTGTCGAGAATCGGGGGTTTTACAGCTAGATGCTCTTCTTAGATTTTAAATCGCTATATCACGAACTATTTTACTACCGGATGCCCTTCCTGACTAAGATTTTAAATCGCAAGAATTTGTTTTAAGACTCAAGTCTTATGTTTCTTTCGTAATCGGCAAGTCTAAACATGCATATCGCTGCACACTCTTGCCTTCGCGATGCGTGTTCGATAATTGTTTTCAACCGGTTGCCCTTCCTGACGTCAAAGAACTCGGATTAACAATCTGTCGAGAATCGGGGGTTTTACAGCTAGATGCTCTTCTTAGATTTTAAATCGCTGTATCACGAACTATTGTTTTACTACCGGATGCCCTTCCTGACTAAGATTTTAAATCGCAAGAATTTGTTTTAAGACTCAAGTCTTGTTATGTTTCTTTCGTAATCTGCAAGTCTAAACATGCATATCGCTGCACACTCTTGCCTTCGCGATGCGTGTTCGATAATTGTTTTCAACCGGTTGCCCTTCCTGACGTCAAAGAACTCGGATTAAGAATCTGTCGAGAATCGGGGGTTTTTACAGCTAGCAGCTCTTCTTAGATTTTAAATCGCTGTATCACGAACTATTGTTTTACTACCGGATGCCCTTCCTGACTAAGATTTTAAATCGCAAGAATTTGTTGAGTTGCCCTTCCTGACGCAAAACTGGCAGTATCTAGCCTCTTACATCATACACTATTGTTTTCGACCGGTTGCCCTTCCTGACGTCAAAGAACTAGGATTAAGAATCTGTTTTACAACTCGAGAATCGGGGGATTTACAGCTAGATGCTCTTCTTAGATTGTAAATCGCTGTATCGTGAACTATTGTTTTACTGCCGGATGCCCTTCCTGACTAAGATTTTAAATCGCAAGAATTTGTTGAGTTGCACTTCCTGACGTAAAACTGGCAGTATCTAGCCTCTTACATCATACACTATTGTTTTCGACCGGTTGCCCTTCCTGACGTCAAAGAACTCGGATTAAGAATCTGTTTTGTTTTAAGACTAGTTGTCCTTCCTGACGCAAAACTAGCAGTATCTAGCCTCTTACATCATACACTATTGTTTTCTACCGGTTGCCCTTCCTGACGTCAAAGAACTCGGATTAAGAATCTGTTTTACAACTTGAGAATCGGGGTTTTACAGCTAGATGCTCTTCTTAGATTTTAAATCGCCGTATCGTGAACTATTGTTTTACAGCCGGATGCCCTTCCTGACTAAGATTTTAAATCGCAAGAATTTGTTGAGTTGCCCTTCCTGACGCAAAACTGGCAGTATCTAGCCTCTTACATCATACACTATAGTTTTCGACCGGTTGCCCTTCCTGACGTCAAAGAACTCGGATTAAGAATCTGTTTTGTTTTAAGACTAGTTGTCCTTCCTGACACAAAACTGGTAGTATCTAGCCTCTTACATCATACACTATTGTTTTCAACCGGTTGCCCTTCCTGACGTCAAAGAACTCGGATTAAGAATCTGTTTTACAACTTGAGAATCGGGGTTTTACAGCTAGATGCTCTTCTTAAATTTTAAATCGCTGTATCACTACAGCCGGATGCCCTTCCTGACTAAGATTTTAAATCGCAAGAATTTGTTGAGTTGTCCTTCCTAACGCAAAACTAGCAGTATCTAGCCTCTTACATCATACACTATTGTTTTCGACCGGTTGCCCTTCCTGACGTCAAAGAACTGGGATTAAGAATCTGTCGAGAATCGGGGATTTACAGCTAGATGCTCAACGGATGCCCTTCCCGACGGCATAAGTTGCCAGGATTTGAATCGCGGTATCCATCATTGTGTCTGACTTGCAAGCTCACGATTATTTTTTTTTGCTGAGATATCATGCTACTTCCGTTCGCCAGCTAGAGCGGAAACTCGCAGTACTGCGTCTATTTCATCTTACAACTTGGAGGAGACAACATGTGTACATATAATTTATGATCTTTCACCCCCCTTAAAAAACATGTAAGTATGTAGTATCTCGGAACATTCTTATCCGTGTGTGTATCAGTGTTGCAATTACTAAGCGAGTGAGCCGAGCGAGTTGGCTACGCAGTGTGCTTTCTTGATTTTCGTATGAGTGTATTCGCAATTACTAAGCGTCTGAGCAGTGCGATGAACGAGTTAGCTACGCGGTATAGATTTTTTATTTATTTTCGTACTAAGCAAATCATTTGAAGTGTTAGCTATGCGATATGTGCACAGTGTTTTTTTTTTTTTTTTTCGTGATAGCTATGCGATATGTGCACAATGTGTCTTAATCATTGAAGTTGTACTGAACACATCAAACAATGTTCGATTCTAGGCTTGCTATGTTTCAATCTAAACAAAGGTATCCCCTAACATGTTGTATCGGATCACATGTAACGACATCGAGTGCAGTGTTCGATTCTAGTCTTGTTAGTTTCAATCTAAACAAAGGTATCCCCTAACATGTTGTACAGTGTTCGGTTCTTAGGACAAAGGTATCACCTAACATGTTGTATCGGATCACATGTAACGACATCGAGTGCAGTGTTCGATTCTAGTCTTGTTAGTTTCAATCTAAACAAAGGTATCCCCTAACATGTTGTACAGTGTTCGGTTCTACTTGTTTCGTGATCTGAACACATCAATCATTGTTCTGATCACATGTAACGACATCGAGTGCAGTGTTCAATTCTAGTCTTGTTATGTTTCAATCTAAACAAAGGTATCCCCTAACATGTTGTACAGTGTTCGGTTCTTAGGACAAAGGTATCCCCTAACATGTTGTATCGGATCACATGTTAAGGTTAACGACATCGAGTGCAGTGTTCGATTCTAGTCTTGTTAGTTTCAATCTAAACAAAGGTATCCCCTAACATGTTGTACAGTGTTCGGTTCTACTTGTTTCGTGATCTGAACACATCAATCATTGTTCTGATTACATGTTGTATCGAGTGCAGTGTTCAATTCTAGTCTTGTTATGTTTCAATCTGATCTTCTTAGAACAAAGGTATCCCCTAACATGTTGTACAGTGTTCGGTTGTACTTGTTTAGTGATCTGAACACATCAATCAATGTTCTGATTACATGTTGTATCGAGTGCTGTGTTCAATTCTAGTCTTGTTATGTTTCAATCTAAACAAAGGTATCCCCTAACATGTTGTACAGTGTTCGGTTCTACTTGTTTCGTGATCTGAACACATCAATCATTGTTCTGATCACATGTAACGACATCGAGTGCAGTGTTCAATTCTAGTCTTGTTATGTTTCAATCTAAACAAAGGTATCCCCTAACATGTTGTACAGCGTTCGATTCTACTTATGTAGTGTTCTGAACACACCAGACAATGTTTTAATCACATGTTGTATCGAGTACAGTGTTCGATTCTACTTATTTTGTGTTCTGAACACATCAATCAATGTTCTGATCACATGTTGTATCGAGTACTGGCTGTCTCATAAGGAGCTATGTATAGCCGCCATCTTGCATCCGCCATCTTGCGCAAGCATCCTTAGGGCGTCTCTAGCCAAGGATCCTTAAGCCACCTCATAAGAGCAACCACCATCTCGCGCAAGCATCCCTCATAAGGAGCCTTGTATAACCGCCATCTTGTGCAAGCATCCCAAGGGCGTCTATGTATAGCGATCATCTTGCATAAGCACCTTTAAGGAGTCATGTATAGCCACCATCTTGTGCAATTAGCGTCGAGAGATGGCTGCTGTAGAATTTTTCTTTTTAAAATTATCCGCCACCACATAGAGTGTAGCACTGAGGTTTGCGATGTAAGATGGCGGATGACAGCTGCGCGTGAGTTTGTAAAGCACGTGGAATTTGCCGCCACCAGGCAGCACGGTTCTCAAAGATGGCGGATGACAGCTAACAGAACTTTTCAAATTACCCGCTACTACAGAGAGCAGGGCGGATGGTAGCTGTCAAAAAAGCACGTGAGTTTGTAAAGCGCGTGGAATTTGCCGCCACCGGGCAGCACGGTGCTCAAAGATGGCGGATGATAGCTAACAGAACTTTTCAAATTGCCCGCTACTACGTGTTTAAGGTAGTAGCCATAAAGAGGGCAGCACGGTGTTTAAAGATGGCGGATGACAGCTGACGAAATTGCCCGCAGCACGGTGCTCTAAGATGGCGGATGACAGCTGCACCTGGCTTTGTTTACTAAACAAGAGCACGTGGAATTTGCCGCCACCACAGGTATCTAGCTAAAGAGGGCAGCACGGTGCTCAAAGATGGCGGATGATAGCTAACAGACCTTTTCAAATTGCCCGCTACTACATAGAGGGCAGCACGGTGTTCTGTAGATTAGAGATGGTGGATGACAGCTGACGAAATTACCCGCAGCACAGTGCTCAAAGATGGCGGATGACAGCTGCACGTGGCTTTGTTTACTAAACAAGAGCACGTGGAATTTGCCGCCACCACATAGATGGCAGCACGGTGCTCTCTTGCGGATGATAGCTGTCAAAAAGCACGTAGAATTTGCCACCAGCATAAAGAGGGCAGCACGGTGCTCTCTGGCGGTTGACAGCTGTCAGAAAAGCACATGGGTTTGTAAAGCGTGTAGAATTTACTACCACCACATAGAGGGCAGCATGGTGCTCTCTGGCGGATGATAGCTGACAAAAAAGCGCATAGGTTTGTAAAGCACGTGGAATTTGCCGTCACTACATAGAGTGCAGCACTGAGGTTTGCGATGCAAGATGGCGGATGACGTACCACATTTCAAAGGTAAGTAGCTAAAGAGGGCAGCACGGTGCTCAAAGATGGCGGATGACAGCTGCACGTGGCTTTGTTTCCAAACAAGAGCACGTACAATTTGCCACCACTACATAGAGTGCAGCACTGAGGTTTGCGATGCAAGATGGCGGATGACGTACCACATTTCAAAGGTAAGTAGCTAAAGAGGGCAGCACGATGCTCAAAGATGGTGGATGACAGCTGCACGTGGATTTGTTTATCTCACGCTAGTGAGGTTAAGTTGGTAGCACTAAGGTTTAGGCCCACCAAGATGGCAGCACTGCCGATGACAGGTGACGCAAGAGGGCAGCACAGTGTTTAAAGATGGCGGATGACAGCTGTCAAAAAAGCACGTGGCTTGGTTTACCACGCGCTAGTTAGGTTAAGTTGGTACCACTAAGGTTTAGGTCCGTCAAGATGGCAGTACTGAGGTTAGCGATGCGTTGTTGTCTGTCAGAAAGCACGTGGCTTTGTTTACAAATCTGTCAAAAAGCACGTGGCTGTCAAAAAGCACTTGGATTTGTTTATCTCGCGCTAGTTAGGTTAAGTTGGCACTACTGAGGTTTAGGCCCGTCAAGATGGTAGTACTGAGGTTGGCGATGCGTTGTTGTCTGTCAAAAAGCACGTGGCTATCAAAAAACACGTGGCTTTGTTTACCTCATGCTAGTTAGGTTAAGTTGGCACTAGTGAGGTTTAGGCCCGTCAAGATGGCAGCAGTGAGGTTAGCGATGCGTTGTTGTCGATGACAGCTGTCAAAAGGCACGTGGCTTTGTTTACAAATTCAAATCTCCCGCCAAAATTCAAATCTCCCGCCAAAATACAAATTTCCCGCCAGAATGCAAATTTCCCGCGCCGCGCGAGGAGGAGGAGGCGGCAGAACTCTCCCATTATACTACTTCTGATCACGGTTACACACGTTTTCGGGACCGTAGCACACTAAAACAGATTTAACGCTTTCTACCAATATTTCTGCTGCTGCCATGGTTCCTACTCTATTTCATCCTTACAGATGTTAATCCCCCGACACAATGCCATAGAGCTTCTCAGGAGGCTGTCACACGGGATCGATCGAACGACTGCGAACAACCGACTAAGAAAACAAACCTACAGAGGGCAGTGGCACCAGTCACACAGCATCGATCGTCAGTGATCAACTACGAGCGATCAAGATCGACTGGTTTGTGAATACAAACGTGTTCGTTCTTCAGTCGCAGTCGTTCGATAATGGCGGACGTAACATTGTGTTCTGTTGATGAAATCGAAACATTAATTTGCCGAGTGTATGAAAACAAAGTGTTGTATAATTCTAGACTTCCTGGATATAGTAATAATGAGACCGTGAATTTTGTATGGCATTCTATAGCGTCGAGAACTGGGACGAAAACTGGTAATTATTAGATTTATTATGATTATGTGTAGTGATATCTTAGATTAATTATTAATAAAATATATTATATGGAACAGATTGGTAAAGAAAGGTACACTAGGAGAAGTAGCAATTTGTATTCAGATGACTTAATTGAAGAAACGTTTGGAAAACATGACAGTGCTTTCGTAACCTCCATCTCGTAGGCCTACCTAATGAAATGAACAGCATTGTTCGTTTTAATGACAAATAAGTGTATGCCATAAGTACAAGTATATTTTCTTTTTCACAATATTCTAATTCATTGTTTCAGGAAAAAGTTGTGCCAAAATATAGCAAATTCTGAGGGCAGGGTATCGAACTTGGAGAGATAACATCCCCCTCCCCTCCCCTCCCCCCCCCCTCCCCCCCTCGCGGCTCCATCGCTCCCAGGTTCTGCTGTACAGAAAACAAGAAAGGGGTCTACTTCACAGTCCTCAACTTTCTGGAACCCTTCATTGCTGGAAGAAGGTACAATTCTGTAATATTTATTTTTAAAAGTAGGCCTCCACTACAGACCAGTGTTCTAGTTGTGAAAGAGTGAGGGGAAAATTCAGTCTTTAGGTCATCTGTTCATTAATGTAAATTATGAGATATAACTGAAAGTAATATGATCTAACCTAACAATCATCTTACTGTAATAATTATCGAAACTAATAACTTCTTAAACAGAAGGCTTGTGTGCAGACTAAAATGTATCTCCAATTTAGAAGAATTGCATTAATATATTGTTCATTTTTTTTTCAGTTCTATAACAAACACACCTATAGAAGTGGCACCTGGTGTAGGAGAGCCTTCTCGTCAAGCTGAAATAGAGGAGGAGGAGGAGGAGGCAGAAGTAATTTGTGTTGGATGGGTCTAAATCCTGCAGTTCAGTAATTATTGAAGGGACTTCAACTTCCAGTCCAGTCAGTTCTGCTTCTACATCGTACATACAGCTCTGCCAGCAGTTAAAAAAAAGAAATGTGAAAGTGACAGTGATATGTTAAGTAAATATTTAGAAAAGATACTGAAAACTGAAAAGAAAACATAATCAGTGTTATTTTTAGTGTCTATATGATGACATGGAAAGACTGAGTGAACTAGGTCAAAGGGTTATCATAGTTAAAATTCAGGAACTATTGTAGATCAAGAAAGAATCTAATAAAATTTATGTCCTTGAGAAATGTTCTACTTTTTAAATTAAATCAGCTTTCGTTCTACTTATCTATCAATATTTATTGGAATCCTCAGTGAGTTATGTGTATTAGCACCTAATAGGAAAGTAACCTTAACTCCAATTTTTATTAATTATTAGTATTATTACAACTTAATTTGTATATTTTATGTGGTAGAACATGTATGGTTAAAAAAAAAAGAAGTAGCCTATTTTTAAATACTGGTAGTAGGTGCTTTCTATGTGTAGGCCTATGTAGTAAGCAGTTGTACAGCACAGATGGTCTGAAACCAGACCAGCGTATTGATAGTTCTGTCCAAGAGCTGACTTCCTTCTTACGGTATACTGTTGATCGCAAATGCAAGCTCATTGCACTAGGTTTGTACAGCACAGGTGGTCTGAAACCAGACCAGTGTATAGATACGAGTAGTTTTGTCCAGGAGCTGACTGCCTTCTTACAGATTACTGTTGATTGCATATGCAAGCTCCTTGCATTAGGTTTACTGCACACATATTCAATGTTGCTTACTATAATGCCATCCTGGGAGTATACACATCCTAAGTAACTATTTAAATTCTCTGCCTGTTCCAGTTTTGTATTTCCAACCTGACATTCAGTTCCCTTTTACGTGTCTTCCCCACTGCAAACACTTTTGTGCATTACATAGATTATTAATTTTCATGTCATATTCATTGCACACTTTTTTTAAGTTGCAAGATATTAGATTGCACGGTTTCAGTACACCAAGTCGTTTGCATAGGACAAACTTCTTACTACAGTTCTACCTAACTGAATCCCTCCCTGCCACCTTATACCTTTGTGACTTAGCCTTTATCTCCTCATTCCAAGTACTCTCCTGCCATTGATACCTGTTTGCACCAGCAATCATTCTCACTACTTCCTGTCTGTTACTTATAACTTATTAATAACGTATGGGCCTACTAAGGGCACCATTCTTTTATTTCTTGTGCTGTAGATCCATGTAAACAATGAAAAACATAGGTGGAAAATTCATTTGTAACTGTTATGACAGGTGTTTCTACCAAAGTTTTGTAGATTTTAATCTACAAAATAAAAATCTGCATTTTGTGTGATGTAATATTAAGGGGATGTGATGGCAGAATATATACATATTTATAAAAAATATATTCATATGACAGTTACATGCTTGTAATAAAAGGTTGAGTAGATGAATTACCCTGTAAGTTGATCCGATTTTACAGGAGCCAAGCACCCTACTCTGTCAAACATTATTTTATACAATCAGTATTTAAAAATAATTTTGACACGCAATGTAAGATACAGCAAAATGAAATCATTTACCATCTGAGCAACACCCCTAAATAACATTCTACTGTAAACAGCCATGGTACTCAGTTGTTAGAAAGGCAATGTTGCAATGTTTGGTTCTCATTTTTGGTGAAATTGATGGCAAAGTTTTCATTTTCCTTCAACTGATTCATAAGGAAAATATTTCAGGATGGATATCCTGCAAACATTGCTTGGTAGTGTTCAAGGAATGCACCTGCCACTAATCTTTTATTTGATACATTTGTCACGGACATAGTTGTTTTGGAGGTGAACATCGCTTCTGACTTTAAACCTTAAAAAACCGTTGTGAATATTGAATTTAAAGATACTGTCAGCCTTTCCTCAAAACTTATAGTTTTCCTGTAATTTGTTTGCCTGATGTTTATTAGTGACTTCATTTTTTCCCACGAATTCCTTATAATTATTGATGGGCATTCGGTACTAGTTCCTGAATTTTTCTTCGTCATTCCATGACGAAGGCACACGTTGGTGGAATTCTCCATGGCTCTTTGCCTCGTCCACTGCGATCGTCTGGTTCTTTCCTTTCTCCTAATATATTCATACATTAGAATAATATCTTCACCCGAATAATCGTGTTCACAACACATTCTTTTCCGCTCGTTAATATGAATGCGTCCTGTAGCCTGTACGGAACTGGGCGGGAGTATCAGCTGTTTCCGCGCAGTCGATCCCTCTAAATCGATGACCAGTGTGACAAGAGTAGTATAATGGGAGAGTTCGGCGGCCTCCTCCTCCTCCGGCTCTCGGAAGAGGCCTCCTCCTCAGCCAGTGGCCTCCTCCTCCTCCTCAGCCAGTGGCCTCCCAGTGGCCACCTCCTCCTCCTCCTCAGCCAGTGGCCTCCCAGTGGCCTCCTCCACCTCAGCCAGAGGCCTCTTCCAGTGCTGCCAACTTAACCTAACTAGCGCGAGATAAACAAAGCCACGTGCTTTTTGACAGACAACAACGCACCGCTAACCTCAGTACTGCCATCTTGACGGGCCTAAACCTCAGTAGTGCCAACTTAACCTCACAAGCGCGAGGTAAACAAAGCCACGTGCTTTTTGACAGCCACGTGCTTTTTGACAGATTTGTAAACAAAGCCACGTGCTTTTTGACAGCTGTCATCGACAACAACGCATCGCAAACCTCAGTACTACCATCTTGACGGGCCTAAACCCCAGTAGTGCCAACTTAACCTAACTAGCGCGAGGTAAACAAAGCCACGTGCAGCTGTCATCCGCCATCTTTGAGCACAGTGCTGCCCTCTTTAGCTACTTACCTTTGAAATGTGGTGGCGGATAATTTGAAAAATGCTTTTTTGACAGCAGCCATATTGCATCGCAAACCTCAGTGCTACCCTCTTTAGCTAGATACCTGTGGTAGCAGACAATTCCACGTGACAGCAGCCATCTTTGAGCACCGTGCTGCCCTCTATGTGGTGACGGCAAATTCCACGTGCTCTTGTTTGGAAACAAACCCACGTGCTTTTTTTGACAGCTACCATCCACCATCTTTAATCAACAGAGCACAGTGCTGTACTCTTTAGCTAGATACCTTTGAAATGTGGTGGCGGCAATTTGAAAAATTCTATGTGCTCTTGTTGGGAAACAAAGCCGCGTGCTTTTTTTTGACAGCTGTCATCCGCCATCTTTAATCAATAGAGCACTGTGCTGCGGGCAATTTCGTTAGCTGTCATCCGCCATCTTTAATCTAGAGAGAACAGTGCTGCACTCTATGTGGTGGCGGTAAATTCTATGTGCTTTACAAACCTATGTGCTTTTCTGACAGCTGTCATCCGCCATCTTTAATCCAGAGAGAACAGTGCTGCCCTCTATGTGGTGGCGGCAAATTCCACGTGCTCTTGTTTGAAAACATACTCACGTGCTTTTTTGACAGCTGTCATCCGCCATCTTTGAGAACAGTGCTGCCCGGTGACGGCAAATTCCACGTAGAAACAAAGCCATGTGCTTTTTTGACAGCTGTCATCCGCCATCTTTAATCCAGAGAGAACAGTGCTGCCCTCTATGTGGTGGCGGCAAATTCCACGTGCTCTTGTTTGAAAACATACTCACGTGCTTTTTTGACAGCTGTCATCCGCCATCTTTAATCCAGAGAGAACAGTGCTGCCCTCTATGTGGTGACGGCAAATTCCACGTAGAAACAAAGCCATGTGCTTTTTTGTCAGCTGTCATCCGCCATCTTTAATCACCGTGCTGCCCTGTGACGGCAAATTCCACGTAGAAACAAAGCCATGTGCAGCTGTCATCCGCCATCTTTAATCACCGTGCTGCCCGGTGACGGCAAATTCCACGTGGAAACAAAGCCATGTGCTTTTTTTGACAGCTGTCATCCGCCATCTTTAATCACCGTGCTACACTCTATGTGGTGACGACAAATTCTAAATGCTTTACAAACCCATGTGCTTTTCTGACAGAGCTGTCATCCACCATCTTTAATCACCGTGCTGCCCCGGTGACGGCAAATTCCACGTGCTCTTGTTTGGGAACAAAGCTTTAAATCCAGAGAGAACAGTGCTACCCCGGTGGTGGCAAATTCTACGTGCTTTACAAAGCTATGTGCTTTTTTGACAAAAAAAATTCGGCTCTCGAGATACTTACCGAACTATACTCACGAAACTGCTCATCACCTTCTTTCTTCTATGAGTAATAAACAAAAACTCTATCCTGCAAATAAGGAGCGGGAGGAAGGTGATACCTAACCTAAAATAAAAGAATATGCCAATTCTACATTATTTATTTACATCTTGTATGTACAAGTTTTATCTCGAATCATTTCACCCTAGCGTACTTCTCGATGCAATTCTTGAATGTACAAGTTTAGACTTGTCGTACCAGCGTTCCTCCCCGAATTGTGATGTAAGACAGCGTAACGTAAGTACACACACCTCTAGCATAATGTTTATGTAAAGTAGTACTTATCAATACTACTATGCCCCCAGGCTAGCGTGTTGGTAGAATTTGGAATGACAAACCGTTTACAATCATCGCTATTAAGGGCTACCTTACTAATTAAATGAGTGTACAACTGGTGCTTCTTGCTTCTAATGACAGACATTTGCTTATGCAAAACAGGTGGATTACTTTTAATGCAATTGTTATAGTTTTCAAAACTTAGCTGATTCTGAACGACATTCTTTTTAACCCCCTTCAATCTCTTTATTTGTAATTCATTTAAGAGTTTTATGCAATATGACTTGGATTTAGTACCTACAAATGAATCGATAATATTCCCAGCACATTCATCTTTCATTTTACCTAGAACCTTTTTGTTCACTAGCGGTAGATGATATTGATTATCTGCAGGATAGTTACTCGTATCAAACCTACCCAAGTCAGGCTTTATATCATTGTAATAGTCATCAGTTTTGATTTGATAAATAAACGAATCGGTATCTGTGTAGAGCAATTGCGCATTATGCGCGTACTTCTTCATCATATAATCGTAATGGAATTCATACATGAGTGTTTTAGCCAATTCAAGTACTGTGAAGCCGACGTAGGTAGGTTTGTCATACTTAACCTTGACACGATTCATCTGTATAATAACTAAATTCTCGTGTATGATGGTGCAGCTGTGGAAATTTGGTTTACTTATTAAATAGTTAGCACCATACCTTTTCTTAATATTATCCCAGTTTGTAATCAATTTTACATCAACGCGTTTGTCAACATTCTCCATAGTCTTACCAAACACACTATTATTCATGAGCTTGTAGAAATCTTTTTCAAACTCGTTAACCGCATTCGTTCTTAAATTATTGTTCAGATCGATATATGGCTTTAGCCACGGTGACTGATTAAATTCTAGTACGCGATGAATTTTGGATAACTTCAAACCATGCTGCAAACACTGTTTTAAATTTCGGTAATGAATGATATACTTAGATTTATCGCATAAATTAGCAATGAGCATTTTCGTCGTTGATGCAATGTACGGGGACTTCATATTTTCAGGGCAGAACGGTAGGTCATTATGAGAAGTGTGTAACTCTTTCGGATACTGTAAGTCAACTTCGAGGAAATAACCTTTATCAGCTTCATCGCCTAGGGCGTGTAGCTGTAAAGCATCAATTTCGCACTGCGTCAGCCAGCGGAAACCACTCACCGGTAGATGCTGACTCATCGCCCACCCATACTGATTATTAGCATCCAGATAAACGATATACTGAGATTCCTGACTGGTATCGAAACTCGGCATGTACTTATTATTAGCACTCGAATACCGGCCGCTACACTGACTCAGACCGCCTCGAATGGATGCTTTTATAAAGTGCACCATATCGATATCCGTTAGCAGCTCCAAATTCACACGCGTGTATTTTAACATCGCGTCCCAACTTAACCCAGGTGCAGTAAAATACTGACATGGGTCAAGGCTGTAGGTGTTCATGCAAACACAGCGAAAATTTTCAAAAACATCAGCTAACAAAAGTACATCTGTCTTTAAATATAAATCGGAGTATTCACCCAGCGTTTGAATGTGGAACTGCTCCCAGATATGTTGTGCATGTAAATAGTCATCATCACTAATATCTGCTGAATTCAGCGAGCTGTAAAAGGATTGTTTCGATGGTAAGGCACGTTCTTCGAGGCGGTCTAAGCAGTCGAGATATTCGTAACAAAAAACACCCTTACGCCGAAGTAAATTAAACTGCGCTTCTTCGGGGAAAACGCGTCGAATTTCCGTAAATTGGTCAGGCTGTAAATGACTAGAAAGTTTATCGAGGCTACTCGCCATAAAGCGAAACGAGTCAAGGAATCTCAGTTTTATAGAATGCTCAGCATCTACTTTTACAGACTTTGCAAACGCAATGTACCGCTCTTTATTCTGAGGGATTATATCTACTTTTTCATCCGAAGCTCCAAATTGTGAAATGATGAAATGAGAGTCGTAACCAGATAAGTTATGAAAAATTACAGGGATGAATTTAGGAACTCTATACTTAAGATTACAGCTATAATGAGCGGCACATCTGTAGAAACCAGTTAAATGATCATGATCAAAAACTTTAGGGTCATTTTCGGAAAATTCCCCATCACAAATGCTACACTTTGTAGCACGTTCATGATCATTTAACTGAATTTCGGTGAGTGGCTTCATAGGAATATTACTATTCAGAATACGACCGAGACGAACTGCATCACTTTCAAGTCTTTCTAAAAATACTTTAGCAGCATCATGTCCTCGATACAGCTCTAACTTGTTAAGCGTACTATCGTAACTACACTTGATGTAATACGCGAAGCTATACGGGACATGCATGTGCGTAGTATTAGTGAAAGAGTTGTCAGGATTAGGTGAGCATGTGTTGCATGGCGTGAGGATGGCTTCAAAGTCTGCATAAATCACGAACGGTACCCACATCTGCTTGTGAAAATTTGTAAATTTTAAAACATTATTACCTGTAGTAGGTATCTCTGTACGTACATGATTGCAGTCATTCTTGGAATGCTTCGTTAACTGATCTTCGGTTTTAAAATACTGCAAGCATCCATCACATAGCCACTTTTTACCATTACGTTTTGACAACTGACTGCCAACAAGTCTACTCAGATTTTTAATCCAGCAAAAGTGGCTATTCTCACTGTTTTCAATATAGAGTAAATTAACGTGAGTACTCTTCTTATGACATGTATAATACAGAGGACCTACTACAGACTTTTTCTCTACACCATACACATTGATACTAATGTTATTTAGTTCCTCAAAGCGCTTAATATCCTTTAACTGTACGGGAAATTCTATACTATCGAAATTTAGCTGCGTTGAATAGTGTGGATAGGATGATGTTCTCTTAGCTACGTCTGATTTCGCAGGATTTAAAGCCGACATCACCGCCCATGCGAAACATGCTTCGTCATTGTTTTGGATGTTTACAACAGCTTCTTTTCGCTGAATCCATGTCGGCAGCTCGATGTACGATGAACCTCGCATGGGATTGTACTTATTGATGTTAACTTCTAGATACATTATCTCAACTAAAGCCCACCCTGATTCCTTTTCCTGAAATTCCTCGCTCTTAGTTGAAATAATGTTAGAGACATCCCTAAGTACATCACCAAAATTAGTCGACTCACTTATGACAAAATTCTTCGTATTAAATGATTTAATGTCCGTTATTTCGGATTCATCCGTGCTTTTAATGTACAAGGCGAAAAGTTCAAAATTAACTTTAAATAAACTATGATTGGACAAAGATTTAGCAAGAAGCTGTTGTACATCCGGTTGAACGCAATTTAAAAAGTTTGAAGTGCTCTGAAACTTTTGACTGGTGCGAATTCGGTAACTAGCAATCCTACTTTTAAATGCTGTATTAATTTCCTCGATGTTTGCGTTACTACCACTTCTACACGCATTATTTTTATGCGCATTACTCCGTAAGTGTCCCTGAAAATGCGAAGATGGTACATCAGTGTTACAGTGCTCGCAGTGAATAGTTTGAAGTTCATTTTTCCTAGGTTTTTTACTACTAGTACTTTCTACAGCTACATCAGTAGCTGCACGCTTTTTCCCTACTACTACCTGAGGGCAAGTAGATATTTGATGTACCTCTGCTAAGTGAGCCTGGTATTGCTCTACATTAGCGAAGTACAGCCCGCAAACATCACATAAAGCAGATGTTATGCTAGGGTGTTTTGCTTTTATATGACGTGCGAGGTTATCCTGTCTTATGAACGTTGCCTTACACTGTTCGCAGGGGAACATAGTTGGGTTATAGTCGCAAGCAGATAGCTGATGATGTTTTGTTTTTACATGGCGTGCAAGGTTGTCACGTCTTGTGAACATTGCCTTACACAGCTCGCATGGGAACATAGTGTCTTCTCTTTCTTCGAATAAAGTGTTTAGGCGAACAGCGTATGCAACAAGTTCTGAAAAGAGAACAACCAATAGAGATTAGCCTAAAGTTGCGATGTTCAACCTATAGAGGTTGGACATGGCTATGAGTTAGGCCTATAGCATGAGGATTGATGAGAACGACTAAAGTTACGATGTTCGGAAGAAACCAAGTTTCAACCTGTTGAGGACAGACATAGCTACGTGTGCGTGTTTGAAATTATACCACGTCTATAGTATGTTGATTAAAGAGAACAACTATTTATCAATAGACTAAAGTTACGATGTTCGGAAGAAACCAACTTTCAACCTGTTGAGGGCAGACATAGCTATGTACGCACCTCGTCTATAGTATGTAGATTAAAGAGAACAACTATTTATCAATAGACTAAAGTTACGATGTTCGGAAGAAACCAAGTTTAAGCCTGTTGAGGACGGACATAGCTATGTACGCACCTCGTCTATAGTATGTAGATTAAAGAGAACAACTATTTATCAATAGACTAAAGTTACGATGTTCGGAAGAAACCAAGTTTCAGCCCGTTGAGGGCAGACATAGCTATGTACGCACCACGTCTATAGTATGTTGATTAAAGAGAACAACTATTTATGATTAGCTTAAAGTTACGGAAGAAACCAAGTTTCAGCCTGCTGAGGTCAGATATAGCTATGCGTGCGTGTTTGAAATTATAAGATTAACCTCTTCTATGACATGCAGATTAAAGAAAATAACTATTTGTCAATAGACTAAAGTTACGATGTTCGGAAGAAACCTAGTTTCAACCCGTTGAGGTCAGACATAGCTATGTGTGCGTGTTTGAAATTATACCACGTCTATAGCGTGAGGATTAAAGAGAACAACTATTTATCAATAGACTAAAGTTACGATGTTCGGAAGAAACCAAGTTTAAGCCTGTTGAGGATGGACATAGCTATGTACGCACCTCGTCTATAGTATGTAGATTAAAGAGAACAACTATTTATAAATAGACTAAAGTTACGATGTTCGGAAGAAACCAAGTTTCAACCCGTTGAGGGCAGACATAGCTATGTGTACGTGTTTGAAATTATACCACGTCTATAGTATGTTGATTAAAGAGAACAACTATTTATGATTAGCTTAAAGTTACGATGTTCGGAAGAAACCAAGTTTAAGCCTGTTGAGGACGGACATAGCTATGTACGCACCTCGTCTATAGTATGTAGATTAAAGAGAACAACTATTTATCAATAGACTAAAGTTACGATGTTCGGAAGAAACCAAGTTTCAGCCCGTTGAGGGCAGACATAGCTATGTGTACGTGTTTGAAATTATACCACGTCTATAGTATGTTGATTAAAGAGAACAACTATTTATGATTAGCTTAAAGTTACGGAAGAAACCAAGTTTCAGCCTGTTGAGGGCAGACATAGCTATGTACGCACCTCGTCTATAGCGTGAGGATTAAAGAGAACAACTATTTATCAATAGACTAAAGTTACGATGTTTTAGAAGAAACCAAGTTTCAACGAATAGAGGTCAGACATACCTTAAAATCTTCGCGCTGCAAACTGTTACTCGGATGTATAAAATGCGTGCGTTCAAGCCTGAAACTCGAATGATAATATTCTGGTCGTACCTAAAAAAAGAAGAAACATATATGAATGTAGTGTAGGGTACATCATCTAACCTAATTATCTTTACAACTCAAAGTTCGAAAACATACCTTTAAAAAAATGCACGTGCTGCAGGCTGTTACTGGGATGAATAAAATTGTTGCGTACTTTCGAACGGTACCTAAAAAAAGAACAAACATATATGAATGTAGATGTCTAGCGTAGAAGTTGCTTTGCAAATAAAAAAAGGTAATTAACAGTTCTACCTTACCTTAAGATAAAGGCTGAAGAATAATATTCACTGCAGACGGGAGATGTGTGCATGTAATAAACGCATACAGAGAACTGTGAGCACTTCGCGCAGACTGCTGCGGCTAAATATTCTGCTTGTTACCAAGCGGATATGATAATCGCTGAGCTGACAACTGCGGTACAGTCGGAACGAATGCAAACAAGAGCTCCTACCTGCAGGCTGACGTATTCAAACCTCCTGTTGATACCGAGGTGTCAGAATTTAAGAGTTCGATCCTTGGAAAGTTAGCGTGTGATCCTCGACTTCTCGAGGGTACATACGCGGTATTCCTTACCTGTAGGTATTGAGCTAAAGCTAGATCATGTAATGACGATCGCGCAGGCCCCTCGCCTAGCATTTACGGCTTCCAGTTCGAACCCGCTATCTTCCGAAGTAGCGAGAATGATTGAAGAGCGTTTGAGGGTGATTCATTTGTTGGATGGAGGCGTTAAGCTGACTTCTTCGGTAGGAGTAGGCTATGTCGGGATATCGATTTAAAATCCTAGTCAGGAAGGGCAACCGGTCGTATGGTGTGAGGCGGGGTGTGCAAAAAAGCTAGCAATAAGTAAGGGCTGTTGATGGGGACGTTAAACCTTGTGCAGACTCCTTCGAAAATGATTTTTTTGAGTACATGACTTGACGGTGATTCATTTGTCGGATGGAGGCAATAAGCCTTGTGCAGGCTTCTTCTAGTCGGGAGTAGGCTATGTATCGGTACCGGGATATCTAGTTATAAAACCCGCTACAACAAATTTATCACGTATACTGCGATTTAAAATCCTAGTCAGGAAGGGCAGCCGGTCGTATGGTGTGAGGCGGGGTGTGCAAAAAAGCTAGCAATAAGTAAGGGCTGTTGATGGGGACGTTAAACCTTGTGCAGACTCCTTCGAAAATGATTTTTTTGAGTACAAGACTTGACAGTGATTCATTTGTCGGATGGAGGCAATAAGCCTTGTGCAGGCTTCTTCTAGTCGGGAGTAGGCTATGTATCGGTACCGGGATATCTAGTTATAAAACCCGCTACAACAAATTTATCACGTATACTGCGATTTAAAATCCTAGTCAGGAAGGGCAGCCGGTCGTATAAAACTATGGTGTGAGGCGGGGTGTGCAAAAAAGCCAGCATTAAGTAAGGGCTGTTGATAGGAGGCGTTAAACCATGTGCAAGCTCCTTCACCAGGAGAAGCCTACATGCCGGTACCGTGCAGGTTCTTTCGATAGGAGTAGGCACTGTGTGTGTTTTAACCTCTCCGTACAATCATGATAGTTTACGTTAGGAACTTACATAGGCTAAATGCTACACATTCTATGGCAGAGCCGGGAATCGAACTCGGACCTCCGAGGGTAGCAGCTAACTACTGCACTACAGAGGTGGACTATTTCAGAATATTTTACAACCTTAATTAGTACTATGTTTTAAGAGCTTGAATGGTACTCACATAAGAAGACGTTCGCGAGTTACAAGCCGCTTATCAGTGTCTTCGTTCAAGGTCGAGCCGGAAGATACGTATACAATTTCAGCTAACACATGCATTCCACACAACTCGCTCAGAATGACTGTGCCGATACTTCGAGGACTGTAGGACAAATCTATAGCCTACAGTATGCATGCCTCTCACCCGGTAGTCTCGGGTTCGATTCTCTTGGGAATAAAAATGTGTTTAAATCGCATGAATGTGTTGAGTTGTCCTTCCTGATGCAAAACTAGCAGTATCTAACCTCATAGTTTTACGACCGGTTGCCCTTCCTGACAACTCGGATTAAGAATCTGTCGAGAATCGGGGATTTACAGCTAGATCAACTTCTTAGATTTTAAATCACGAACTATTGTTTTACGGCCGGATGCCCTTCCTGACTAAGATTTTAAATCGCAAGAATTTGTTTTTAAGACTAGTCGCCCTCCCTGATGCAAAACTAGCAGTATCTAAGCTCTTGGTTGCCCTTCCTGACAACTCGGATTAAGAATCTGTCGAGAATCGGGGATTTACAGCTAGCTTAGATTTTAAATCACGAACTAACAAGAGCACGTGGAATTTACCGCCGCCAGGGCAGCACTGTTCTCTCTGGATTAAAAGCTTTGTTTCCAAACAAGAGCACGTGGAATTTGCCGTCACCGGGGCAGCACGGTGATTAAAGATGGTGGATGACAGCTCTGTCAGAAAAGCACATGGGTTTGTAAAGCATTTAGAATTTGTCGCCACCACATAGAGTGTAGCACGGTGATTAAAGATGGCGGATGACAGCTGTCAAAAAAGCACATGGCTTTGTTTCTACGTGGAATTTGCCGTCACCGGGCAGCACGGTGATTAAAGATGGCAGATGACAGCTGCACATGGCTTTGTTTCTACGTGGAATTTGCCGTCACCACATAGAGGGCAGCACTGTTCTCTTCGGATTAAAGATGGTGGATGACAGCTGTCAAAAAAGCACATAGCTTTGTTTCTACGTGGAATTTGCCGCCACCACATAGAGGGCAGCACTGTTCTCAAAGATGGCGGATGACAGCTGTCAAAAAAGCACGTGAGTATGTTTCTACGTGGAATTTGCCGTCACCACATAGAGGGCAGCACTGTTCTCAAAGATGGCAGATGACAGCTGTCAAAAAAGCACATGGCTTTGTTTCTACATGGAATTTTTCAATTTGCCGCCACCACATAGAGGGCAGCACTGTTCTCTCTGGATTAAAGATGGCGGATGACAGCTGTCAAAAAAGCACGTGAGTATGTTTTCAAACAAGAGCACGTGGAATTTGCCGCCACCACATAGAGGGCAGCACTGTTCTCTCTGGATTAAAGATGGCGGATGACAGCTGTCAAAAAAGCACGTGAGTATGTTTTCAAACAAGAGCACGTGGAATTTGCCGCCACCACATAGAGGGCAGCACTGTTCTCTCTGGATTAAAGATGGCTGCATGTCGAAAAGCATTTTTTCAAATTATCCGCCACCACATTTCAAAGGTAAGTAGCTAAAGAGGGCAGCACTGTGCTCAAAGATGGCAGATGACAGCTATCAAAAAAGCACGTGGCTGTCAAAAAGCACGTGGATTTGTTTATCTCGAGCTAGTGAGGTTAAGTTGGTACCACTAAGGTTTATTCCCGTCAAGATGGCAGTACTGAGGTTTGCGATGCGTTGTTGTCTGTCAAAAAACACGTGGCTTTGTTTACAAATCTGTCAAAAGCACGTGGCTGTCAAAAAGCACGTGGCTTTGTTTACCTCGCGCTAGTGAGGTTAAGTTGGTACCACTAAGGTTTAGGCCCGTCAAGATGGCAGTACTGAGGTTAGCGATGCGTTGTTGTCTGTCAAAAAGCACGTGGCTGTCAAAAAACACGTGGCTTTGTTTACCTCATGCTAGTTAGGTTAAGTTGGCACTACTGGGGTTTAGGCCCGTCAAGATGGTAGTACTGAGGTTTGCGATGCGTTGTTGTCGATGACAGCTGTCAAAAAGCACGTGGCTTTGTTTACAAATCTGTCAAAAAGCACGTGGCTGTCAAAAAGCACGTGGCTTTGTTTACCTCGCGCTTGTGAGGTTAAGTTGGCACTACTGAGGTTTAGGCCCGTCAAGATGGCAGTACTGAGGTTAGCGGTGCGTTGTTGTCTGTCAAAAAGCACGTGGCTTTGTTTATCTCGCGCTAGTTAGGTTAAGTTGGCAGCACTGGAAGAGGCCTCTGGCTGAGGTGGAGGAGGCCACTGGGAGGCCACTGGCTGAGGAGGAGGAGGAGGTGGCCACTGGGAGGCCACTGGCTGAGGAGGAGGAGGAGGAGGCCACTGGCTGAGGAGGAGGCCTCTTCCGAGAGCCGGAGGAGGAGGAGGCCGCCGAACTCTCCCATTATACTACTGACAAGGTAAATGAAATTAGTCGTTACTCGATGGCAGTTGGTTGCTATTGATCGTTCGATGCTCTGTGTGACAGCGGGCTTACAGTTGGGTACCCGCGTGTGGCATGCTTTAAGCCCTACGCTGTTGAACAGTACGAGTTGCAGGTAGGGCGTGAAGTGGCGTCCTGTCGACGTGTGAGCCCACCACGTCGTGGAGGATTGCGTAGTCGAGCGCGCAATTCAAACCTTCAAGCTTTCTGTAGGTGCCATGAAATAATTTCCGAAGAAATGGGAAAAAATTACGTAAGATGGGTGTCCATATTGCAGTCTGGCCAGTTAAATCTGCTATCGTAACGGAGTAAAGCATACAGCCCATGTCTTCACGCCGAATGTTGGGCGGCGGTAAATAGACTGACCCACTATAAGGACCAACGGCGACGGGCGCAGGAGTCCACATAGAAGGGAAATGGGCAATCAGTAGAGAAAATGCCACTGAAACCCCATATAAACTGTAGCGTCTCTACTCCAGAGGAGCGGCTACAAAAGACCTCCGTTCTCCAGGTTAGGTGCGGCCTACAAGTTTCAGCCGGCAGTAGCTCTAAAATGCCTTTGTGGGTGGCGATCCCATCGTAATAAAAGCCTATATGATAACAAATGTCCTCAAGACTCAGGAAATACTGGGGCGTTCCCCACAAGCACGTGCAAACTGCTAGGGCGTTTCCCACAAGCGACGTGCAAACTGCTAGGGCGTTCCCCAAAAGCGACGTGCAGTTCTTGTGATGCTGGGAGGAATGTGAGAAATGGGCGACCAGAAAGCAAATACATCAGGACAGCGACCACCATTGTTGGGTCACTTACAGGGAAAGTGGAAGAAATAGTAGATTTTAGGGTTGACAAAGATGTAGCATTGCTGGGAATCAGTGAGGTCAAATGGAAAGGAAAAGGTGAGAGGAAACTAAAGAAAGGATACATCCTACACTATAGTGGAGGAAGAGAACCCAAAAATGGTTTAAATCTCATAATAAAAACACCTAAAATAATACCCAGAATTGGTGGAATAAATAAATGGCAGGTCAGATTGAGACTTGAAACTGGTGTTACGAAATGAACTCGATTAACTGATTTTGAATACTCTTTAATTCGCCACTAAACACACTTTTTAACTTATAATACTGGTTTTGTATTTCTGCAGGGCTCCTTGACACCAGCAATGTCAACAATTCCTTAAAATTACCACGATTTATTGAATATAATGTTTCGTCATAACCACGAAAAGCTAGTTCTAGCTTACTTAAATAGAGCACTGCATCAAATACACACTGAAGGAAAAGCCTATTTAAACTACATTTTCATTTAACTGTACAATATACAGTCTAGCCTTTTCCTTCAGGGCATCAGAAATCGTATTTTGGTTTCTTTCCAAAGTCTTCAAATCTAGCAGGCATTTTATACTTTCTGCAGAGCCTGAGTGCTTATGTAAAGAACGTGTTATATTAAAAAGGGCTGAAAATCCTTCTTTATTTCAAACGATATTTTATTGCTAACAAGCAAGCAGGGCCAACAAAACAACTTCTGTAGAGCTGGAGAGGAGCACAGCCATGCAAATTCCTTAAACCACGATCGTTGTAAGATTTACCGGAATGTTTCACTTCTTTTGTAGCAGAAATTTGCAGGGATTCAGCAGGGCGACCAAAGCATAGAACTTCTTTCTGATCTTCGTTTCTCCAACGTGAAAATTGTGTTTCTAATAAAACACACACTATGTCATAAACAGGATTCATGTTTAAATGAAACAGCACAACACTACGAATGAACCACGATGCGTAAGTACTTGTACTTCACACAGGATGACGCAGGGAAGATGAAACATTCAGATCTTCCGGCAACTTCACTTGCACATTCAACTATGTGGAAAGTACGCGAGTGACGTCACGGTAGTCATGGCAACCGCCAAGGGCAAGCGGTACGAGGGAGCACTTCGGAGGTAGAACCAGCTGCGGTATGTCTCGTCTTCACTCAATCTCGCGCGCCGTACTGTGGCCGATACCCAGCACTTTCGTGAGTTCCCCTGGTTCTCATCAAGTAATGCGAGCTCTTGGTGTTCCAAACGCCGTACAAATACATCTTTCCGTAAAGCCAACAAATGTCATAAGAAAATAAATTTTAAAAATCATTCTGGTAAAAATAAATGGTGAAGTGGCACTTCACCTACTTCACCTGAAAAGCCGCCCCTGTAATTTGGTAGACGTTTCTAGAAGAAACGAGTTGATCAATGGTAACTCATGGATTGTGAAGAAAAACTGTCAGAAGATAACAAGATATAGCTCTGATAACAAAGTGAAAACTCTAATAGATATCATTTTGGTCGAGAAAGGTGACAGAAAAATGTTGGTAGATGCAACAGCCCTCCCAAGTGAATCTTTTAAAGGAGATCACCGAGTTGTGATAGCTAAGTTAAAAACGCGAAAGATACAAAAGATGACTGAGATTTGGCAGAGAACGGTACGGTGTGGAAATGACAGCAGAAGGAAATATATGAAGAGTTTCGGACACCCATTAAAACAAGTATACCGAAGGAAGACATTGCAAAGCGCGAAGAAGAATGGGCGTACTTCAAAACAGTCATGGTGGAGTCTGCAGAGACAACCTGTAGAAGAGTATCAGGAAGGAAGAAAGATCAAGAAAAGCCCTAGTGGAATGACACCTGTATAAGGTATAGTTCAAAGGAAGAAGCAATCTTGGAAAATATTTTCGAAGCAGAGCAACAGATTGAAAAACATGATACAGGCACTGTAAGAAGGAGTACTCTAAAGTGGTTCTAAGAGAAAAATAAATTCTGGCAAAAATGCACTGAACATCTACAAGAAGTGGGAAGCAAAGGAGAAAAATTAAGGTGAAAGTGCTAAGTTCATTAAAAATGAACAGGAGGAAGTGATGAGACAGGAACAGGATGTATTGCAGAGGTAAAGCAAATACTTTGAACAGCATTACAACGCGCAAAATACCTCGGTACAAGGAGAAATCGAAGAACCAGATTTAGTGCAAATGGATGATAAGAAAAAGGATGTGTCCATGTCAGAGATTGAGTGGGCCAATGAAAGGATAAAACGAATAACGGCGGTTGGTCACCATGGAAATGATAATAGCAGCAGGAGTATTTGGTCTACAGTGGTTGTATAGACTCCTCAGAGTGATACGGAAAGGAGAGACTGTTCCAAAAGAGTGGAGGAAAGGGTTCAATATACCAAGATTCAAGAAAGGAGACAAGAAGCAATCTGAAAATTACAGAGAGGAGACACTGATACATCATCCTTGATAGAATCTTGGATAAACGTACAAGAGACAGAGTAGAGGGAATATTGGAAGAACACCAGTATGGATTGAGAAGAGGCAGGTCCACATTTCACCCAATATTTAGATTGCGTCAAATGATGGAAACGTAGTGGGAATATGGAAAGGGCATGGCAGTAACATCTCTAAATGTCCCAAGGAATTTGGTGTAGGAAACATTGACAGAGGCACAGAATGGGAATGAAACAATGCAGATGGTAACAGTATCGTATCAAAATTGCGAAAGCTTTGTTAAAACTAAAGTGGGGCACACGTAAGGGTTCAGAGTTGAGACAGGCTTAAGACAGGGGAGTGTACTGTCTCCCTTACTCTTCAGTATCATCATGGATAGAATTCTACATAATGTCAAGGAAAGATGATGGGTGAACAAGTAAAATCTTTGCTGATGACATTGTTGTTTGGGGAGATATTGAAGATGAAGTACAGACACAAGTTGATTTATGGAATGAGGAGATAAGAACATTTATTAAGAATATTGCAGACTTTCAACCTATATACATGTTCCCGTTACAAAAGAGAAGAAAAACAAAACAAATATGCACTTAATCTACCACGTGAACTAAAAATAAAATAAACTATTTCTATTTTGTGGACGCTTACATGCGCGGATGACCGGGCCACATACAATCGCCCCCCTTGAAACATGAGGGTTAAGACATTTTGGAATAAAGATTAGTACTGCGAAATGCAAGAAGAGAGATTAAACAAATTCCAGGGAGGTGATAAAAATAGGAAAAGAACCTCCTAAAGTAGTGAAAAAGTTTAAATATTCATGCAGCATCATGTCACAAGATGGAAATTTGGATGGAGAAATTGATTTAATACAGCCGTCTGCAAGTTTCTACCAGTGTGAGAGAGACATTGTATGGAACAAAGTGCATGTAGGTTTACAAACCAGCAGCCTGGACGTTGAATAAGCTGAACCAAAGTAAGATACAAGCACCTGAAATGAACTTGAGGAGCATACAGGGAACGACAAGACGAGATAGGATACGAAATGAGGAAATATTGAGAAGCGTGGGAGTGTGTAAACTTCAAGGACAGACTGATATAGCAAAGCTGAAATGGTTTGGACACATGATAATAATGCCAGGAGAGAGAATAGCAAAGAGAACATTCATGGATACAGAGACTGCAAAGAGGCCTAGAATGAGATGGATGAGCTCTGTTGTGGAATGTACTGTAAATACAGTACTAGAGGAGGAGTGGTACACTACCGTGCCCAGAGAGAATCTGGAAAAGGAAATGGATGATGATGTAGGAGAACATGAGGGTAACCAGATACTCTTATTCAGGTACTGCACTTCCATTATAGTACCATAATGGAAAAGTAGGACTGACATTGAAATGAAGCGTGACTGCAGCACTGTTGGTAAAAACTGTGAGGAGTTATATAATAACTTAATTAAAAGAATGAATGCTAATTAAAGAGGAAACACGTACTAAGCAATATAACGACAGTTATTTCGTAAAATAACGAAAATAGAATTGTAATACTGTGTGTATGAGGTGACCTCATTCTTCAGTTCAACGGAGATTTCTGGAATGATCCGTAGGTCTAAGGACTGAAGTGGTTAAATCAAGGAAAATTTTGATGCCTATGAACTATTTAAGAAATGGCTTCTTTTTAGAAAAATAGGCGACGAACTTGGAGAGAAAAGTAATTTTTATGAGTGATTTAAATAAGGCTTTCAAAATAAGACAAAGAACAGGATTTTTAAAAATCATTTAAAAAAGTTGAAATTGAACTTAATTATTCGAACATGTTGAAAGAGAGTATGAAATGAGAATAAGGTATTCCTAGTAAACTTACAGACTTGATGTAATCAGGGCTTGTTTGAGAAATTGGAAATGCAAAGGGAATAATAAACTGGCTCGTACCGAAAGCACTGGCATTTTCCTTGTCGGAACGATGAACTGTGATGACCTGTACTTCTCATTAGTCATGTCTGTAGTATAGTACACAAATGGAACCTCACTTACAGGAATGGTAAACAAAGAACTAAATACAGAGCAATACATTTGTTTAGAAACGTAATAACCTTCAAGTTACAAGCGAATGGCAGCTTGAGTTAACTTCAATCTTACTGAACTACGCCTCTGCAGCTTATACACGCCGTTTATTGTTAATAAATGTATCTGCATTCATCACGGGGGGTGAAGGTGAGATACGACAAAACTACAACGTGCCACTTGGAAGCGCTGCAGGGCGAAGAGCCGCGCCATCATTGGCTGGCTTGGGCTAGTGTCTTATGCTCGTATCATCATCGCGAAGAATCGGACCATTCTCCTTATGACGCGAGAAGAGAGATGATCGGAGATATTCACTTCTTGAATAATAGATGAATTAGTTCTCTTTTCCGTTTAAGGTACTCGGAGCATTCTTCTCCAACTTCACACCTTAAAGGATCTCTTGCCTTGACGATAAAGGAAGACAGAAAACATTGTTTGTTATTGCTCTGCAACGCGCACTAAGGTGATAGCTCTATTAATATATTCGCCTGAACTTCCGGTATGACACATGGTCGACTCAAGGTACAGTATATAAAGTCATTTACCAATTCCAGTTCCCTTAATCGACCTATAAGCTGGATCTGTGGCGCTCTGACAATTACTATTAGTTTGCATAAGCTCAGGTTGATCTCTAGCCCATATTCTAAACTTGATCTTTTACGTTTTCTTGTAATATTCTGCAAGTTGATCTTCCCTGCTGGCAAGGAGAGTGGTGTCATCAGCTAGCGCAGGTTGCTGATTTTTCGTCAACCAATTGATATGCCACCAGTGCAGTTAACGACTAACATCGCCCACAACATCAACAAAAAAGGATTCTCCAGGAATGAAAATGAAGGTTCAAGTGATACGCGAACGCGACTGGCTTTACCTCACAACACTGACTCACTGACACACTCTCCCGCTCAAAGCACTATCAAATGGAAGGCGCCGGAACTATCTTCACCTCCCATGTCTTACCACTGACCTACAACGCTAATAATGTTAAGCCGCACATCACTGCTACTGACTGCCGCCTGCCGCAAGAGGTCGTTAGATTCCATTAATTATATAATTTAATTTTACTCTAAGGTTGGTGTCAAGAGCCGCACAAGACTGACTCAAGAGCCGCATGCGGCTCAGGAGCCTCGTTGTGGCCAGCCCTGATATATAGCGATGAGAAGAAGTTCCGACGAAGAAGGAGCTTGGTAAATTTTCCGGATACGCATAATGGCCTAGTTTTTGAGTTCTGTATTATTGCAATTTCATTGGAAGCTACATGTAGTCAGAACATAAACTTTGTGAGATGTTATTTTCTGCCGAACGGTGCTAAGCACAGCGAAGTTAAGTAATGGAAATGTACTTGTGAACAGTTTATTAAATTATACTTTTTCATTCATTCCTTCCATTTTTTTAGTCAGGATGGAAACTTTGTTTTCAAATGTCATGACTTTATTTCAGAGAAGTTAAATTACTCCTGCAAGTTTCCAGCATCTACAAGTGGCCATTATGTCGATATGAGTGGCAACCTCAACATCAAGAATATGGATTTTTATAAATTTCATAAGGAAACAATGACGGATACTCTGAAGCAGTTGAAGCACGAATCAATCAATCAATCAATCAATCAATCAATCAATCAATCAATCAATCAATCAATCAATCAATCAATCAATCAATCAATCAATCAATCAATCAATCAATCAATCAATCAATCAATCAATCAATCAATCAATCAATCAATCAATCAATCAATCAATCAATCAATCAATCAATCAATCAATCAATCAATCAATCAATCAATCAATCAATCAATCAATCAATCAATCAATCAATCAATCAATCAATCAATCAATCAATCAATCAATCAATCAATCAATCAATCAATCAATCAATCAATCAATCAATCAATCAATCAATCAATCAATCAATCAATCAATCAGCTGGCAGAGATGGAAATGTGTCCAACATTTCCCGTGAAAAATTATACAAATCTCTTACTCTATGTCTTATGAATGAATGTTTTCCCCTTTTGTCCTCTTGAATTGTTACTTTATATTCATATTATGATATCTCCTACCTTTAAGAGCTCAATCTTATTCGTCTACTAAGGTCATTCCACGCCATTTCTCAACCGAGAGCTCGGAACATTTCTCTTAGTCAAGCAGTCAACCAGCCCAAAGTTTGTAACATTCTCGAAACACAACTCCTTTGTCGGAAATCACCCAGAACAAATCGTGTTGCTTTCCCTGGGATCTTTTCCAGTCCTTATAACAAGTGTTCCTGGTGTGGGTCGCATACTCTGGAGTAATATTTTAATTGGAGTCTTGTCAGAGACTTATTCGCCTCTCCCTTGCATCGTTAAAACATGACGACCTTTCAGGTGGCTTCCTCTGCATATATCGCACTCCTGCTTCAGGAGTTGCACACCTGAAAATTTACAAATGTTCAGTAGAAGGCAAAAGTAAATCACTTGAAATTGAAATGTCTGTGGTGAAGTAACGAATTCACATGCACTTTTCATTCAATACCCGCAGCATGAATGGAGCATTGCGCTTTGTGAAAAACTCTGATCACGAAAAGGATGCTCAAAGTGCAGCAAATATTTGTCGAGGATAATCTGCCTGTGGCCTGAAGTGACCATGCTGGACCACTGTTCAAGGATGTTGCTCTGGATTCAAATGCAGCCTGAAAGTAAGCTTGTGGTTGACAAAACATAGCGCTTGTACGAAAAATGCCTCGTAGTAAGGACGAAATAAACAGATATCATGTAATCTCAAACCTTTGCTCAGGTTACGGATGGCAGTAATAACATTATTTACTCCATGTGTGTGTGGAAACTGAGCAGATTTCAATGGTCATATTCACAGTTCAGGATTAAATTGACAATACAGGGGAAGAAATATGTAAAATGTTGGATAGTGAACACGAAAAAGGAAAAAATCCACTGGAAAATTGTGTAGGCTTTGCATGTGACAATGCAAGCTCTATGACTGGTGTTCCCAAAGGTGTAAACTCATTTCTTTGCAAATATTTATGAACATGGCTATGCTTTATCATCTTGTGCATATAACTGCTCAAAAGGGCCGTAATTGTCTCGAAGAAGCCCAATATCCAATAGTTTTTAATTTATATTTACCACTAGTCGCTAAAGGGTTTCAAGAGGCAAACTACATTAAAACTTTGCCAACAAGTCTTTCGAGAAGAGCCTGGCAAAGTATCGAAATACGTTTCGAGTGAGTGGTTTTCTCTATTATAATGTGAAGAGCAGTGGATCTCTTTGAAGGGAGATAAAGCAGGCGGTATCAGCAGGTTACTCAGTTTGAAATAGGCCGTGTAATAAGGTTACGAGGAGGTGGATGTTCTTTTCGCGATATTGCAGAAAGTCCTGGCAGGGATGCATCCGCAGTCCATCGGTGTTGACAACAATGGTCACGAGAAAGCACTGCTTCAATAAGACCGGTGTCTGGCCGCACACGGGCCATTACGGAAAGGGAAGACCACCGTATTCACTGCATGATTGTGTGGTGTATCGTACTGCATTCCCAACCAGATAATGCCCGTCCTCATGCCTCTGCTGTCACCACTGTGCTCTACAGAGACTCGATCAGCCGCCTTGACCTCCGCCCATTGAGCATTACTGGGACATAATGGGACGACAAATCCAGCGTCATCCAATACCAGTTTTAAGCGTCGCTGATTTGAATGATCAAGTGCAGCAGGTATGAACTCCATCCCACAAAGAGGCATACGTCACCTGAATGACACATTGCATTAAAAAACATGGCCACTAAAGCAGTTATTGTTGTATCCCCAAGTCACATGTCTTGTTGAGTCTGAGACCTGGAAGCTAGACAATTGCTTAGCCTAAATTGCATTCCTCTAAACTCATCTCCTTTTGGTGTTGGGATTTCATTTTCCGCCAGTGTCCGTCTCCATGGCTAAATAGTTAGCCTGTTATCCGTTGGTCACAATGGGTCCCGGGTTCGATTCCCGCCATTGTCTGGATTTTAACGGGGAATGAGTGTAGGCCTACATGACGACTTCATCATCATTTCATCCTCATCACGAGGCCCAGGTCGCCCACGGGAGTCAAAACAAAAGACCTGCACCAAGCCTCTCCGTAGGCCACACGCCATTATTATTTTCCGCCAGTATACATCGACGTATGCAAACGATTCCTACACATCGATATGATATTCCTCGATAATTTATACGAAACTACGTCGAATCTGTGGTACCGCTCGGTACATCAACTTAACATTTTATGAGCTTTCTTTATTGAATACCGTACGGCAGATGACATCACAATTATTCCAAGAGTAGGCTATAGGCGGCCAAGTTGGCAGCACTGCTCCACCATATTGTACAGTTATCTTTCCCTTTTTCCGCTAAATAAATTCTCTGTTATCGAATACGTCCTTTCCCATTACTTAATACACAAACAACAGTCGCACACACGTTCTGGTACAATTCTCAAGAGCAACTTCACACGCGAGAGCCGGAAGTTGTACCACGGCAGAATGACGGGAAGTTTACTCGTAAAGTGAGAACACGGTATTGAAAGAGAAGGGGACTGCAGTTAAGGCTCCTAAACAGGTATTTTCAAAGTACACGGCCATGCAAAATTCTCTCTTACCTTTATTAGCCTCTCGATATGCTACACAGTCCGCAGCCACCAGAGTGGACTCGTTTGCAGGACGGAATAATTAAGCCCCGGAGCCAACAGGTTTCTAATAGGCGAAGTTCTGTGACATGATGGGGGTTTCATTTATCATAGTGTAAATTTACTGAAAAAAATACACTGAAACAGGAAGAATGTCAACATTTTGAATACACGTTTCAACCTGATCAAGATAATACTGGGTGATATTTCCAATAAATGCCGCATACATATAAGGCCATTCATGTTGTTCAAATTCACAACTGAACAGGTCAAACACTTCTTCGTGCAAATATTTTTGTTTGGACCTTTCAGAAATCTTGTTTTATCCCTTTTGACTTTCTTTCGTTTTAAGTTTAACCAACAGAACCATCTTTTACGCTGTAACACATTTTACAGAAGGAAATTATATAGGTACGCATGGAATACAATGTTTTACGCAGGACAGGATACAGGTGTCGTGTTTGTCTGTCGCAGGAGGTGAATGCAAGGGAAGGTAGACAAGTATGGGAGATCACTACAAGAGGGAAAAATGAAGGGAATGCTGCAACAGGCAGTGTTGATAAAAATTAAAGGGCTTTCTACTAGGAACGTTTGAGATTTAGATGTGCTATTAATGAAAGTATCAGTTTTACGAACATTGCTACTGATGCGAACAATATAAAGAATTTCATGTGGCTATTTCTAGCCGGGTACACCCCTTGCAAGGCAGACCCTCCGATGAGGGTGGGCGTCATCTGCCATGTGTAGGTAACTGCGTGTTATTGTCATGGCGGATAGTGTTATGTGTGTTGTGTGAGTTGTAGGACGTTGAGGACAGCACAAACACCCAGTCTCTGAGGAAAGGGAATTAAACATTTAAGGACATATTCCACGACCTGGCCGGGAATCGAACCTGGGACTCTCTGGACCAAAGGCCAGCACGCTAATCATTTAGCCATGGAGCCGCACATGCCAAAAATGTGCCATCAACTTCATCAACAGAAACTCACTTTGGTAAATTAGGAGGAGGTGAAGAAGGTACCAACGACCGAAAGAACAAACTTCTCGCGATTAATCAATCATCTTTGCATTCGCACACTCCATTCACAGAAAGTCAAACGTCTGCATTTCAATCCCCGAAATCCAAACGAGGAAACAAAATGGTGCTCTTAATAAGTATTTGAAAAAGCAGGACGACGGAGAACATTTTGAAAGATGACGATGAAAATGACATGTTTCCTAAAACCGTTGTGGCTACTGTAAAACAATTCGTCAGATCACGCCACTCGTATGAAAGCCTAAATATTTGAAATCCTTACAGAAATGGAAGTATGGAACCAGCAGCTACCGCATTCACAAGTATATGGTATGAAAACCAGACGGCCTACTCTTCATGAACATCACCATTCACTTCTCACTCAAGAGCTCACAACGCTGCCAGTGACATAGTTCACACATTTTAAAATGAGTCGCCTGACTGTTAATACTGAACATATAGCGATATGTATAATAATATTGCTTAAAAATAAAATAAGCACCATAAGTTCATTCCTTAATTTTATTATTTGCTCACTTACCTCAGAGTGGGGGCCAAATTTTCGGCAGCTGTAAAAGGTGATTTCTCTCTGTTGTAGGAGGAAGTCATCAAGTACTCTTCTGTTAGGTTCAAAACGAATCTGAATCTTTCGCGGGTCAATCTAAAATACACTTAAGAAAATGGTAATTGCAACACCATGAAGGCATTGGTCGTTTGTGTTGATTTTCAAGTTATAGAACGATGCCATATTGGTATATAAACGATCAAAGTTTCAGACCCATTGGATTGTTGCTACAGGTCTCCCCACGTGATTGGTCGCGGAGGAATCAACTCCAATATACGGACTCTGGTGTAGCGTAGTTGACTTGCAATCTGTGCAGTGAAGTGTTTCCCGTCAAACATGCCTCGACGACAGAGGAGAACACGCTATCAACAACTGTCGCCGTTTGAGAGGGCTCGGATAATTGGGCCATGTGAGGCTGGATTATCGCTATGGACTGTCGCTGCACGCGTTGGCCGACAGCCATCTACATTACAACGTGTATGGCAGCAGTGGTCAAATGAAGGTACCCACACTCGTAGACCTGGCACAGACCCAGCGCGACAGACAACTGTGAGTGAGGATCGCCGCATCATTCGGATGGCCCGGATGGAACGCCAATCAACAGCAGCGCAAATTCGAGCAGCTGTGGGACCCCACGTTACACAACAAACAGTTGGTAATCGCCTGCGTGCAGCTGGCTTACGAGCCGTGTCCCTGCAGAAGGGGTTCCATTGACCTCACAACAGCGACGTGTAAGGCTGGCCTGGTGACGAGAAAGATCGTTGTGGGTCGACGAATGGCATAGGGTCTCTTTTAATGATGGATAGCGCTTCTGTCTTGCCCGCAATGATTGCCGGAATCGTGTGTGTCGACGTAACGGGTAGAGGGGCCGCCCAGATCTTATTGCCGAGAAGCACACAGGGCAAACACCAAGCATTATGGTCTGGGGAGCTATTGGCTTTAATGTGAAATCACAATTAGTGCTTGTTGATGGCACTATGTCTGCTCGACAGTACGTCGATAGGGTACTCAATCCAGTGGTTGTCCCTATGATGGCGAACATTGCTAATGGGATGTTTCAGCAGGACAATGCCCGGGTTCACACTGCACGCATCTCCAGAGAAGCTCTCCACGACATCACAACCTTAGAATGGCCCGCCAGATTTCCGCACCTCAGTCCTATTGAGCATGTGTGGGACATGATGGGTCGACAACTGGCCAACCGTCCTCAGCCACCCACAACACTGGACCAACTGACCCATACAGTGCAGCTAGCAGGGGCCAAAATTCCTCAGGAAGCGATCCAGGGCCTTATTGACTCCATGCCTCCACGAATTCTTCAATAAATTGCAGCTAGTGTTGGGCACATCCTGTATTGATTGTTGTCCGAATATGTGGTCAGAGGGACCTGAAAGTGTCATCATCGAATCACAACCGAACACTCGTCCTGCATGTTCAATTGCAGCAATGTAGCACCACTCGTTCTGGGTGTTGTAATTTCCATTTTCTTCAGTGTATCTTTTAAGCTTTTGTTCTTCGTCAATGAGATGGGTACTAATAAAAAGCTTTTTTTAATCCTTCCACTTTTGTATACATTTCACTAACCCCCTTTCTGAAATTCGCATATTTATGAAGCATATAGCCCTCTTCCTCATCATCATCCATTATATGTTCCACAATAAGCACTGCAATAATCTATTTCAACACACTCAGGCGCTGTCCGTTCGTCCACTGAGTAGATTGACACGCTACGCCTAGCAAAACAAAAACACGTCGCGTAAACGCGACTCGCGTTTCCGTCGACTTGATTGAACAAACACGGCTTCCTCGCAAGGAAAGCAGGGCTTAAGGAGTGGCGATAGCGCGATCAGCTCACAATGATTATTTAAGGAAAGCAGCTAAATATATGTTTGTGAATTATTATTCGAGGCTTCAGCTGGACTTGGCCTCTCTAGTAAACGAATTAGCGGAAACTCGGGTTCGATTCACGGTGCTGCCAGAGATTGAAGAAAGGCTGGTTTAGTAGCTGCACCTCACCTCTGCCAGAAATAAAAGCTCCTCTACTTCGGGAGAAGTGTTCACTTTTACACGATTCTGACCAAACGTAGGCTACGCTGACCTTTCGTAGGTAAGATAGTTTCTACACATAAAGTGCGCGCGCGCGCGCGCGCGCGTGTGTGTGTGTGTGTGTGTGTAACGTTCACATGATGTGTGCTAGAATTGTTTTAGCGTTGCTACATTCAGAGTTAGGGGCTGTAAATTGACTTTTATCCTCACCCTAAACAGTTTATTCCAGCTTGAGAGACTGATATGTAATAGCAAATTCTGGCTCAGTGAGGAAAACAATGGGCTTAATGGTACGCTGACATTACATTTCATTTTCCTCTTTTCATTGATATCTAGAACAGGCCATTCCTAATCGAAGAGCTGTTAAAGATCCAACCAACTTTTCAACTAAACATACATATTAATTCCCTTAAATGTTTTAGGTAAAATTTATTTTAATATTTCTGGGTTGCTTGATATGTAATAGCAACTTCTAGCTCAGTGTAGAAACTACTGCGACGCATGCAGTTAACGACTTTCACGAAGTAAAAAGACTCTTAATTGAATAAATATTAAATCGTTAGTTGCTAAAAAAATGTCAACAATTTATCCTTTAACAGGATGAACTCACCCATGATGCTTTCTTCTCTTTCATGATAAAATAGTTTTGAGTGGCCTTGCCTTTAGCCACCTATCCTAGTAACTAAGTAAAAGTTATATATTTATTTGGATGTTGTATTCTTAGGTGTTAGCTGTGTAAAGAATGTCTAATGTAAGTAGCCATACTTTCAACCCCCTGTGGGTGGGGGCCGTAGAGAAACACCCTCGGTATTCCCTGCCTGTAGTAAGAGGCGATTTGAATGGGCTCCAGTGGCTCGCAGCTTGGGGAGCATGGTTTGCCGACCACGGGGTCCTTGGAAGTGTCCTGGCATTTGTTCCAGTCTCATCGCTTTCATGTATCCTGTCCGACCTCCCTTGGTCAACTTTTGCTCTTTATCGACCCCGACGGTATTAGACCAAACGCGGTCGAAGTGACTTTCATCTTCATGTCCTTCGTGCGCCCTTGTCTTCCTATGACGACACATAATATTTCTCTCTGATTAGTGTTATACAGATAATGGTTGCCTAGTTGTACTTCCACTTAAAACAACAATCACCACCACCAGTCATGCTTTCTCACAGAGTTCGAATGACGTCAGCAATTAAACTGCAGGTGTGCTGAAGATCACGTTCTGCAAGACAGCAGCATGTGTAGACTGAAATCGTATGCATTTCATCACATATCTGAGATAGAAAGAAGACCCGACAGCTCTCTTATCAAGAGTAAGTAAAAATGCTTCGTATCCGGTTTGCTTGAGAATATCATAAAACTATGCATTCTCACGCTTAAATCCAAGTATGTATCTAAAACGCTTGGAGTATATTTTACATTCAAGACCCTAGTTGCTGTTGGTGATTTAATCTCAAGTAAGTAAAGATTTTATTGTGTTCTAGAATTTAGTGATACGCTTAACATGATTGTGTTTAGAGGTTCTACACACTTGAAACTAGTAGATGTCCTCAAACACAAGCTTATACAAGAGTGATACTGTCTTCTAAACGTAGCCAGGCACCAGCTGCACGGGAACATACGTAGTACAGTCATTAAATTCTGAGACTTGACGCCTGGAGGATAGGCACTCACACGACTCTGTATGTTACACACGATGCCGCCTTACACGGCGTACACCTACACAGAACAACATCCATCCTCAAAATAGTCGCCGTTGGCCGTTATGCACGTTTGCCAACGTTGGTATAGCTGCTGGAAGCACCACCACTGAAAGGAAACACCATGATTCGTCTCCAGTTATTATCCGGTACAAGAAACGTCGGATCATCGTCAGCACTACTGAAGAGGTCACCACAAATAATCATGCGATCATCACGTTGGTTTTGTGACAGGATTCGTGGCACACCGTGCTGGGTAACACGAGATAGGTTGAGGTCATCGTCATAATTTTGTGGCAAGTACCATGGCTGACCCCTATTGCTGCTGCGAGATCGTCTACCGATTGGGAGCGGTTGGCACGCACCGACGTTGCAGCTGCTTGGAACTTGATTTCCGTTCGAACTGTTTATAGCCGACCAGTACGCACATCATCTTCCAAACTGTCCCGTCCTTGCACAAAACGCCGGTGCCACCTAAGCACAACACTGCGACTCAATGCGTCCTCACTGTAAACCTTTTGAAACATTTCAAACGTTTCGGCAGCGGTTTTGCCTAATTTCTGGCGGAACGTGATGTATTCCCGTTGCTCAAACTGTGACATGTCAAGGTCCGACTGGCGCATTCAAATCACCGTCACATCAACGACCGCGCATCTGCTTGCAGTGCATGGACTCAACTGTCTCTTGCAGGGAAGGGAGACTAACTGACATGGTACCATACCATGGCGGCAACTATGCGCTATAGTGCACCACAGCGCCATCATGCCGTCAGTCTCAGAAATTAATGACTGTACTACGCATTATTACTGTGCTGAGCAAGTTTATGTCTGGCAAGAATGATTTGATTTGAAATACTTGAGTACGTATATTATGAATGTTTTAATATTATCTCAGCTTGCAAGCTGTCCACTTCATGGCCGTATTGATGAGTTTAATAAACAAATTAGTCTAAAAAGCCACCTAATCGATACTTTATTTCTTTTGCCTTTGGCAAACTTAAAAATACATTAACAAACACAGTACATGTTTCGACCACTTAGTGGTCATCTTCAGCTGTATATAAAAAAATCTATCTATTTGGAATTCGGAGCTTTTTACTTTTATCACATGTTATATATTGATATATTACGATCTCCTGCTGGTTACAGATCACGAGGCAAGCTGCCCGAATCAGATCGCCATTTTGTATAACGGAAGCCACCACAGGCTTTTTAAACAAGTTCAACGGCTAACACAAATTCTTTTATCACATTCCGAAGAGCAATTCTCGGAAGTTAAACAGTCAATACGGCCTTTTAACCACAAGAATATCACTCAAGGAAGTTATCAAATATAAACAATAAATACCTGAAGACTGGTGCATCTGACATAAACTTTCATTCAAGCACAAGTGTTTTTTAATAAGTGCCTTACCATAGACACTTTAGAATATTTTAAGTGTGTTTATTAAAAACAGAGTGTTTAACAGCACCATAGACGCGAATTTTAATTAAGTTATTTTTTTCTCACAAATGCCTGAAGATTGTTACAAACACGAACTTTTAATCACGCCACCTAATTTTAACAAAAAGAATCTTACCATAGACGCTTTGAAATATTTTAAATATGTTTTTCATCATTTAAGTTTTTTAAACACAATTATAAACGATACTGTAATTTAAGTATCATTCACATAAATCTCCTTACCTCCAACCCCCCCCCCCCAATCTTCCAATTCATTTAAAGCATCCAGAACAATAGTTTTTGGATTCCCATGGGATATTGTTATAAGATCCAATGTGCTTGCTTTTAAATGTTATCATCTAAGATCTTTTTATATACAGCTGAAGATGACCACTAAGTGGTCGAAACATGTACTGTGTTTGTTAAAGTATTTTTAAGTTTGCCAGAGGCAAAAGAAATAAAGTATAGATTAGGTGGCTTTTTAGACTAATTTGTTGATTATCTAAGCTATCAAAAGTTATATCTCAACATTTCTACTAAGAATCAAAGCCTTGATAACTGTCAGTGAATGAGTTAGGTAGTCTTATTGACAAATACACTGTAATAGGACAAAAGTACTATAATGTTTAAAATATCACTTTAATAGTTAATGCAAATACACTTTCTTACACTGTCATAGGAAAATACCCGCTTTATCGCCATAGATACGGAATTTTTAACTTTTGACGATAAAGTTTAAAAGACACTTCCTTACTATATTATTAAGAGTAATACTTTGATACTCTTCTTTGCTACTTTGAGGGAGAAAGTTAAATCAAAATCTAAGTATTTCAATGTAGTTGCAGGATATGTGCGGGCACTCAGATATAATTGTTCCCTCGCAAAGAAATGCGAATCAGCATTTCAAAACACATAATTCACCGTTGACTAAATTATTATATGTACTCTAGTTTGGAGGTTGTTCATTAAGCTATAGGCCTACAGAAAATAAATTACGTCATCATTTTCCTAGTTTCATTTTAATTTTACTTAATATTTTAAATTTAAATCTTTACTTACTTGAGGAAAGAAGAACACCAGCAGAAGCAGCACACCAAGCAGCAACTAACAAGGAAAGACCACACCCTGCGTCCAACCGATTACAGCGAGCTTCTGTGTACCTTATGGAGAGCACTCAAAAGTAACTCGTGTATAAGTGTTCAGGTCAATAGGCTTTAGTTTCGAAAAAAGAGGACTAATGCCATGAGCAGGTTCCGCTTCGGACCAAGTGAGGTTGATAAAACACTAAAAGGCGAACACATTTGGACTTAGATATTAGGTTTCGCACCTGACATGTTTAAGTGAAATGTCTTCACCTTCTAGTGTTGTTTCACCTCCACTTGGTCCCAAGCGGATCATGGGTCATAACAATTGTCCTCATGTTTTCGATAGCGAAAGCGTGTTGACCTTAAACCTTTATACACGAGTTACAGTTGAGGGTCCCCCCAAAGGTACGTACATTAAAGCTCGTTGAATTCGGTTTGGCCGCAGGGTCTGACCCCTCCTTGTACTCGAAGCCATCTTCTGAAGCCGAGTCAACTTCCCCATTCTGAAAAAGCAAAACGTACACGTTTGAATACACATGTAAAAATGGAACCCAAAATATGAGCTTATTTCTACTCTTGTATGAGTTTATGTAGGAGTACATTTATCAGTGTTGAATCTCTAAGCCAATAATGTTAAGATTTTACTAAATTTAAAACTTCACATACCTGAAAAAGAAAATACAAGTAGAAGAATTACAACGAGCTTCATATAGGACCCTGAAGCGATCTACTCAAGCCCGGTCAACTTCAAAAATCTGAAAGAATAAATATCGCACTTTTGTTAATAAACATGTGAAAATGGACCCTGAAGTAAGATTTTTTCTAATCTCGTATAAGGCTGTGTTTGAGCACATCTATAACTAAATTTCAGTAGACAATAAAATCCTTACTTACTTGAGAATGAAAACACCAGTAGTAGCAGTCCATCAAGCAGTAACTAGGTTCGTGAATGTAAAAATGTACTCCAACCATTCTTTATATAATATCAGATATAAGCGTGAGAAAGCATAGTGTCAGATCATTCTCAAACAAACCGCATCCGAAGCATGTTTTTTACTTACTGTTGATAAGATAGGTGATGGATTTTCTTTCTTAGATAAGAGGGAGAGAATGCACACGAAATTAGTTTTCACATGCTACTGTCTTGCAAAATATGGTCTTCAGCACACCTGCAGATTATATTCTGAAGTCATGCGAAACGTAGTGTGGGAATGCATAACTGCTTACATAATATATTATTTAATCAGATAACACCTAAAAATGCAACATATTACTCTCGGCTTAGAAATACATATGTAACTGTTCCCTTTGTTACTATGAGAGTGTGCAAAAAGCGAGTCCACAGAACGTTTTTATACTGAAGGAAAACAAGTCGTGAGTTCAACTTGTTAAAATATAAATTTAGGCTGAAGGTTTTTTTAATTATCCTTGTAAAGAGTTATTAAATTAGGGCTAAGAGTTGTTTTACCTGGTCAAATTCAAAGTCGTTAACTGCACATTGAGCGAGAAGTTACTATTACATATTAAGCCAACAAAAGTTTCCAAAGTCATGTTTTTACATAAAAATGTTAAGAATATAAATTAATACGTATGTTCAGTTGGAAAGGTGTTTGGATGTTTAACAACTCTACTATTAGGCTAGGCCTAGGCTAGACTACAACTAATATATAGATACAGTGTGGCCAACTCGATTCGATTTCTGATAAACCCTGGAACTGCGCCAGCACCGCCATGTTCGTCCCTAGCACTGTATTGTAAACACAATGTTTTAGAAGTCGTAGTTCGCACAGTTGGTGAAAATGCCCGGTTGTTAAGCTTTCAGCTTTACCAACAGGCCGGGGAAAGGAATTACCTTGAACGTTTTCCAAGGTACCCAATTCGAAGAAAGCCATGGGCTGCCATATTTAAAAGAAAATGGTGGTCTCCTAATGAATCATCGCCTTTATGTGAAGAAAGTCCAACATACTTTTCTTAAAGTAATCTAAGTATCCACAATATAGTTGCCTGGAATTATTGGTATCTCATTTTATTTCACTGGGAACCCACCTTGAGCTACATATGTGGGAAAAAGTGGAGAGGATGAGAAAAGAATTCTGAGACGTAATGCCGTTCCTACAATATTCTATACTAAACTATGGTGGTAATCCTACACGAAAGGGCAATTGTGTTCGTGTTTACGTTTTGGCTGGAATGTTCCGGCAATACCGATTCCTATATTCTATGGACGAAAAGCCATAGTCATAGTTTTAACATGGCTTAGAATAAAGTAAAAAATGTGCCAACAGTTCCTATCCTCATTAGCAAGAATCGCATCTATCCTCGCTTTGACATTTCTACACCTAGCAGATTGTAGTGGACAAACACAACAGGGACGAGTACTGTAAACAACGAAGCATTGTATGATCCAATCTTCCGCCATTGCTTCTATTTTTAGTATTACTTCATGTCTGAAGTTCGGGCGTCTCTCTTAAACATAATGCTAGTTAGTCTTTTAGATCAGAGTTCTGCGCTTATCGCTTGATTCTGATGAAGGTAGCTTATAGGATTAATTTAGACTTTAAATAAACACTTGTTACTTCAACTAGTGGTCAGGTCATCATACCTTAATGAACCATTCCCTGAGCAAATTCGGAAAATATCCTTTCCAAACAATTTTTCATTATTTTGGTAGCAATGTCTTTCTTAATTCTGCGCATTCAGTACGGAAGATTCTCCATTGACTTGATGAGATACGTTTCTCGTCAGAATTATGACAGAATACAAAGAAGGTGTGTGTACATGACTGTCATTATAACGGCACTGGTACAAGTGAATTATGCTGATATTGAGATCTCACAGTACAATGGTAAGTACAGTTTACAATATAAAATCCAACTTCCGAGGGTTCTTAGAAAATAGATAGAACTGTTCTATTGATTATACTATCTTTCAAAGTGTATTGCGTTTGTTGTTTATTGTCAGTTTCTGTTTATCCTTGTAGAAATTCCACGTTACGAGAGGGGGGAGGGGTCAAATCCTCGGTAAGCGCTTCATGGTTACGCCCCTGCTTCTAAACACACTTCCTATCTTACACGTACCTCTGCGGTTAAAGGGAAAGCCATCTGAGCACAGATCCCAATCTCCAACCTACCCATTAGGATCTAGAAATCTCACTTCCAGTTTCCCAAAAACCTGCCCCATATCTCATTTAAATCCCCAATCACCTTCCCTGCTGCACAGTACTCCACTGATAAAAACTCCGCTTACACTTCTCCCGCGTTGCATATTCCAGAACTTATGCATCCTTAACTACGTACGTACTCATACCTGCTTGCCTTACGTTGTGCGTACCAATGTGAGAAACTACCACAGTTCTATTTTTCTCCTCCTTCTCGTCTCTTTCCTCAACATCTACCTTTACCTCAAACTATGGTCCCCTTACCTCAGCATCTGCCTTAACCTAAACCCATGCTTCCCTTTCCTCCACACACTGTCCCTACGTTTCTCACAATGGAATCGCCCATGACCAGAGCCTCACATCTTCCCATCTCATATGATTCGACAAAGTATGAAAAATGTGTACCTTTTCATTGTGAATTGACCGTCATCGATGTGTATATCACAAATCCTCAAGACAAAGCAAGTTCTTCAAGCTGCGACAGGCGTGTGTAATACGATTGAACGTTCTCTCCATAGCAACTCCAACAATAACAACATTAACAATGGGACAGCGAATCACATCATGCTGCTACAAAATAAGTTAAATGGAAGGCTAGTAGTGGTGTTGAATATTGTTTTAAGAGGAAGTACATCTGGGCAAGCATTCTATATTAACTCGAATCCGAGTGAAAATCTGGAAGGTGTCCGACATTTCGAAAAATGAAGGTATCGGCCAATGAAAGACAAGGTGTAAAAAGGGTATGAAATAAAACGGCTCCCTAGGTTTCAAATATCAAAATAAAGTGTTAACCCTGGGTATTTGAAAATAATGAGCCTGGCAAAACTATGTGGAAGCAATACCAGACTCAGCTAAGAACCCCGTGGTCGCCACAACATGCTCCCAAGTGAAATGCTTTTGAGGCTTTTTCTTTGATATTTTTGTCATACCTCAAATGACTGCTTAACACAGCTACCACACCAACACCACCAGCCATGAAATGGAAATCCACATATGACAGACCTATATAAAATGAGCGGGGTGAAGACATAATGAATGCCAGTATCAACGTCGACCAAGGAAATTCGGTTGGCTTCACTTCTTTGTCATCTTCGGCATCGAAATTGTTGGGATTGTAGGTATTTGGTTTAGTAGTGGTCGGAGTGGAACTCCGGTTGGGAGGTTTGAAAATTGGTAACAATTTTGTTTACGTTGCACCGACACAGATATGTCTTATGTCGACAATGGGATAGGAAAGGGCTGGGAGTGTGTTTTAAGCGCCCGTGCTCTTAATTAAGGTACAGCCACAACATTTATCTAACGTGAAATTGGAAACTACGGAAAAGCATCTTGTGCCGCATCAAGCCTGCCTTGTTGATGCACTTCCTTTATTTTTACTTATCCTTGACTGCCGTTGTCGCCATTTGCGATAACGTGATCGAAATGTGACGTGATACTTATAGTTTCTCCTTGAAGGTGGCGCTGTAGCCATCTGTGTTGTGATTGAGTCTGTCTCTCGCTCCCCGGGTATTAAATTGGTCTGCTCGTGGAACCAACAATGGAGGGATCGGAAATAATGAGCAAACTGGGATTTAAAATTTGCTTCTTGATCTACGAATTGCTCCTATCTTGGATTTACTTATTTCAACGCTCGGCGCTGGGCTGGGAGTCATTATTCTGTTTGACGTAAATATTTTTGAGATTCCGGATGTGCTGCTCCCAGGTATTTCAATTTATTTTATTTCACGTGCCATAGTTACAAGATGTGATTGCATTTCCGTAGTCTTTTATTACCTGTCTTTGCGGGTTCTTAGTTAATTTATTTTGTGTGTGTTTTAAATTATTTCCTTTCTTTGTGTGCACACGCGCGAGAGCGGAGAGTGGTATCTACCTATCCGTTTGTTGGGTCTGTGCGTTTATGAGTTCTGAGACCATGCACTTCTGTTTTCTCGTCGTTTTGAGTCATGGTTGAGCATTGGTAATGTACCGGGGGGTACACCTCAACTCCGCTCATTCAGAATAAGCGTGTTAATGAACTCCTCTATCGACCAAAATGTGAAATTGCTGCTACATAAATTTGAGACCTTAATCAGGAGATGTCACTACCGAAGTATTAAGTAATTGTGTTATTCTGAAGTTGCCTAAACTGACTGGTTTTATTTGCTGTGTGTTTGTTTACATCAAAAAGTTTGGACATTTTTCCACTGATATCACTACCAAAAAACTATAGTCATGCACTCTGGTGCAAGGTAAAGGAAGTGTTATTGAAATAAATTTTGTGTTTATTGGTTTTCTCAACTTTCATTCGTTTTTAATGTTCCGCCAGTTTTGAATTTTCTGTAATTAATTTTCAGCCTATCACATTCTTCTTGTTCGGTTTTGAGTATAACTTTTGGGTTCAACCAATAAAAATGAGAGGGTGTGTGCGGATTAACCCAGAATCCTCTCGAACCTTCCCTGAGGGTATATAAGTTGCGGCTTTTCGTGGTTCCTTGCCTATTGATCATCGTTTTTCTGGGTGTGTATGTTAAGGCAGGAGCCCGGCAGAACATCTACCAGGTAAGGGAGACGTAAATTCAATCTTTTTCGCTGTTTCCGCGTACTTATCCGAGGGGAAGGCCCGAATTTCTAACTATGTAACAGTTTTAATGTAAATTTTTTCCTTTTCATGTAACATTTCATAAAGTCTTTAACTGTAATTCGGGGATAGGGAGTGAGTTACCCTCTCGAGCTCCCCTTCATCTTGGTTTGAGGTGACTACGGTTTCGCGACCTTTCTTTCACGTAATATATTAAAGTTATTTCCATGCGAGCCACCTCAGTAGTTTGGGATTAGCCCCAGTTTCATCGGCCGAGAGCCCTGCAGATTTTAAATATTTCATTATCTGGGAGCGCAGTGTACGCCTATATTCAGGTTGTGTTCGGGCCATTTATTTAACCTGTTCTTTTTTCCGCAAAGGCCCAGTAGGTTGGGTACTAGATACCCTTGTGTAAAATTATTTCCATTTGTAATTCGTGCCTTATGACGCCAGAGTGTGTAAGATTGTGACGTGATGTTGCCTTGAGTAGGCTGTAAGAAATCGAGAGCATGTAAGCTCATTTCAAGGCTTTGTAATAGTTAAGGGTATCTCTGGAAAACTAGAAATTGTAATTTTGGGAGCAAGTGCTCTTGAATTAGAAGGTCTCTGACCTTGCTTAAATTATTCCTCATTTGTGAATTTCGTAAACTTGAGCTCGTGGCTCGGAAATTGTAAATCGAGGGCTTGAAGCCCAAAATCGTTAAATTTCCTATTCTGGGGTGTTTCACCCTTGTTTGGCATTGTATCTGAGATATCATTGTTATTGTCACCTAGTGAAAATTTGTTAAGTTCGTTGTTTTGAAGAAACACAACCTTCAGTTCAAGTTTTAAATTAATTTTGATATTGTAGATAGAACCGTTCACACCAGAACCTCCTTTCACCTCACTGCGATCTATCAAACCTCAGTAACAGGTATATTGCATGATTTGACGCCACGGGGTTTAATCCATGTTTGTCCACGTGTGGCAATTTGGACGTCCCGGTTAGCGGGTCGACGAAAATTATGACTGCGACGATTATATTTGGACCAGCCTTGCCTATTTTTTCGGCGGTCCAGCATTGTATCTGTGTTGTTCGAACCAAGCTCGTGAGTCCATGATATCTGTCACCATCCTGCGCGAACGTATACGTCGCGTGCCTGGACACGCCGACCTAGTCTGGGTCGATTTTTATATTGGGTCTCTGTTCCGCGTGCTGTGCTGTCTGCCTGAAGGCGGTTTATAGAACTCTCCGTATCTCGTAATTTTAATTTTCCTCTTTCTCATTTCTGCTTTCGTCTTATATCGCCGGTTTGCTGCTCTATTATCGGCGATTGCATTTTGTTTTTGTAACTGTGACAATATCTTCTTGGATACTGATTCTTCTCCTTTGGGAGGCTGTGCTTTGGCATTGTTTCCGTGACGCGCTAGCATCGATTTGACGCTCATTCGCAGCACGGGAATACCAACTTTTGATATGTGCGCGGTTCGTAATTATACGATTATATTATCCCATGGTGGTTCCTTTGGTAACGTGTCCCACTTCACATTTTCATGCATTTATGGACCATTGTATTCGCATGTGGTCGTACTGAATTGAATTGGGCGACTGCGTGCACTCTGGCCGAGAAACCTACTGTGTTATTGAACATGGACCTACTCGATACGCATTCTGCCTGCAGTTGTGTAAGTAACTTAATAAAGCAGCTTTCCATTTTCTTGTATTAATGTTAGTATTGTGGGTTGATAATAAACCCCTTATTTTTTGTCCATTGTTTGATTCATGGGGGTTATGGGTTATTGCCTTTCTGTCCTTCTCTCCCCTTTTTGTCTACACGCGGGTCCATCTCCGAACTGTCTTAGCCTTTCCCTACTCTAAACCCGCGTACGTCTAGTGGCTGACAGTAAGATGTGGCACAGGGAGGGATCATCATCAGCTGTACGGTATCGTCACTTTGTGTAGATTTATATTGAGGAAAGGAATCCGGGATGAGGGCCACTTTACCGGACGGTGTATTTTGCTTGAATACGTCATTAAACCATTCGTTCACTTACATAGATCTCATTTTCCCCGATTTGGTGCAATCAACATGAACATAATCGTGGGAACACATGTTCTCTTTCACCATCTTACAAAACACAAATTCCGACTCCCTTGCGGTGATGCATGAAGGAACCATAAGTTTGACGCTTGCAGTAGTTCTCGGCATTAAGGAGTAAATGCGTGTGGTGGACATCACAGGGTGAAATGCGGTAGGTTGAAGCAACTCTGATCACGGTTACACACGTTTTCGGGACCGTACAACACTAAAACAGATTTAACACATTCTACGAATATTTCTGCTGCTGTCATTGTTTCTACTCTATTTCATCCTTACAGATGTTAATCCCCGCTACACAGCGCCACAGAGCTTCCTACAGTTGGGTACCCGCGTGTGGTATGCTTTAAGGCCTACGCTGTTGAACAGTGCGAGTTGCAGGTAGGGCGTGAAGTGGCGGTCTGTCGACGTGTGAACGTAGCGGAGCGGGCAATGCAAACTTTCAGGCTTTCTGTAGGCGGCATGAATTAATTTCCGAAGAAATGAGAAAAAAATACGTAAGTTGGGTGTCCATATTGCAGTCTGGCCAGTTAAATCTGCTATCGTAACGGAGTAAAGCATACAGCCCGTGTCTTCACGCCGAGTGTTGGGTGGCGGTAAATAGACTGACCAACTATAAGGACCAACGGCTACGGGCGGAGGAGTCCTCATAGAAGGGAAATGGGCCATCAGTAGAGAAAATGCCGCTGAAACCCCATATAAACTGTAGCGTCTCTACTCCAGAGGAGCGGCTACAAAAGACCTCCGTTCTCCATGTTAGGTGCGGCCTACAAGTTTCAGCTGGCAGGAGCTCTAAAATGCCTTCGGGGGAGGCGATCCCATCGTAATAAAAGCCTATATGATGACAAATGTACTGAAGCCTCATGAAATACTAGGGCGTTCCCCACAAGCGACGCGCAGTTCTTGTAATGCTGGGAGAAATGTGAGAAATGGGCGACCAGCAACCAAATACATCAAGATAGCGACCGTCGTTGTTGTGTCACTAACAGGGAAAGTGGAAGAAGTAGTAGATTTTAGGGTTGACAAAGATGTAGCATTGCTGGGAATCAGTGAGGTCAAATGGAAAGGAAAGGTGAGAGGAAACTAAAGAAAGGATACATCCTAGGCTATAGTGGAGGAAGAGAAGCAAATATGGTTTAAATCTCATAATAAAAAGACCTAAAATAATACCTAGAATTGGTGGAATACATAAATGACAGGTCAGAATGTGATTTGAAACTGGTGTTACGAAATGAACTCGATTAACTCATTTTGAATACTCTTTCATTCGCCACTAAACACACTTTTTATCTTAGAATAGTGGTGTTGTATTTCTGCAGGGCTCCTTGATACCAGCAATGTCAACAATTCCTTAAAATCACCACGTTTTATTGAATATAATGTTTCGTCATAACCACGAAGAGCTAGTTCTTGCTTAAATAGAGCACTGCATCAAACACACACTGAAGGAATAGCCTATGTAAACCACATTTTCATTGAACTGTGCAATATACAGTCTAGCATTTTCCTTCAGGGCATCAGAGATCGTATTTTGGTTTCTTTCCAAAGTCTTCAAATCTAGCAGGCATTTTATATTTTCTGCAGTGCATGAGTGCTTATGTAAAGAACGTGTTATATTAAAAAGGGCTGAAAATCTTTTTTTATTCCAAACGCTATTTTATTGCCCTGGTGGAAGGACGCGGTAAAGGGTATAGTTAAACGGATGAAGCAATATTGGAAAAATATTTGAGAAACAGAACAACAGAAAAACAAAATACAGGCACTGCAAGAAGGAGTACTCAAAAGTGGTTTAAGAAGAGAAAAAGATATTCTGGAAAAAATCACTGAATCTCTGCAAGAAGATACAACCGGAAGCTAAAAGATCTTATTCCAGTGGGAAGGAAAGAAGAAAAATCAAGGTGAAAGTGCTAACTTCATTAAAAATGAACAGGAGGAAGTGATGACAAAGAAACAGGATATATGGCAGAGGTGGAGAAAATATTTGAACAGCATTACAACGCGCAAAATACCTCGGTACAAGGAGGAATCGAAGAACCAGATTTAGTGCAGATGGAGTATTAGGAAAACAAGGTGTCCATGCCAGAGATTGAGTGTGGCAGTTAAAGGATGAAACGAGAAAAGGCGGCTGGTAACCATAGAAATGATAATATCAACTGGAGTATTTGGTCCACAGTGGTTGTATAGACTCTTCAGAGCGATATGGAGAGAAATGTCTGTTCCAAAAGAGTGGACGAAACTGGACATTATACCAGTTTTCAAGAAAGGAGGCAGGAAGCAATGTGAAAATTACGGAGGGGTGACACTGATACATCATCCTTGATAGAAACTTGGATAAACGAATAAGAGACAGAGTAGAGGGAATATTGGAAGAACGCCAAAATGGATTCAGAAGAGACAGGTCCACATTTCACCCAATATTTACATTGCGTCAAATGATGGAAAGGTATTGGGAATATGGAAAGGACAATGTAGTAACATCTCTAAATATTGAAAAGGCATATGACAGTGTCCCAAGGAATTTGGTGTAGGAAACATTGACAGAGGCACGGAATGGGAATGAAACAATGCAGATGGTAACAGCATCGTATCACAATTGAGAAAGCTTTGTTAAAACTAAAGTGGGGCAAACGTAATGGTTCAGAGTTGAGACAGGCTTAAGACAGGGGAGTGTACTGTCTCCCTTACTCTTCAGTATCATCATGGGTAGATATGTACATTGGACGTTGTTGTTTGGGGAGATAATGACATTGAAGTACAGACACAAGTTGATTTACGGAATGAGGAGATTAGAACATTTAGAACATTTATTAAGAACATTGCAGTCTCTTACTAACTCTACCATGTGAAATGAAAATAAACTATTTCTATTATGTGGACACTTACATGGGCGGATGACCGGGCCACATACAATCGACCCCCTTGAAACATGAGGAGATAAGACATTTTGGAATGAAGATTAGTACTGCGAAATGCAAGACGAGAGGTAACACAAATTCCAGGGGAGTAATAAAAATAGGAAATGAACCTCCTGAAGTAGTGAAGCATAGCAATAAATTTGTTTAGAAACGCAATAACCTTCAAGATACAAGAGAATGGCAGCTTGAGTTAACGCCTCTGGTCACTTCTGTGCAGCTTATACACGCCGTTTATTTTTGATAATGTAACTATGTATATACATTCATCACGGGGGGTGAAAGTGAGATACGACAAAACTACAACATGCCGTACTTCAGTGCCGTGCCACTTGGAAGCGCTGCAGGGGGAAGAGCCGCGTCATCATTGACTGGCTTGGGCTCGTGTCTTAATCTAGTATCGTCATTGCGAAGAATCGGACCATTCTCCTCATGACGCGAGAAGAGAGATGTTCGGAGATATTCAGTTCTTGAATAATAGATGAATTAGGTCGCTTTTCTGTCCAAGGTACTCGGAGCATTCTTCTCCAACACCACACCTAAAAGGTGTCGATACGGTCTTCATCTCATGCCTTGAGAGTCCAGGTCTCGGAACGATAAAGGAAAAGAGAGAACCCTAGTGAATCATCTAGTCTAATCTCTCTTCTATTTGTCATCGCTCTGCAACGCGCCCTAAGGTGGCACCTCTCCTAATCTGTTGCCTGAACTTCCGGTATCACAGATGGTCGACCCAAGGTACAGTATATAAAGTCATTTACCAATTCCAGTTCCCTTAATCGACCTATAAGCTGGATCTGTGCTGCTCTGAGAATTACCATTAGTTTGCTGAAGCTCAGGTTGATCTCTAGCCCATATTCTAAACCTGATCTTTTACAATTGCTTGTAGTATTCTGCAAGTTCATCTTTCCTGCTGGAAAGGTGAGGGGTGTCATCAGCTAGCGCAGGTTGCTGATTTTTCGTCAGCCAATTGATATGCCGCAAGTACAGTCATTGAGGGCTTTCTTCATCACATGTTCAGCATAGATGTTGTATAGGAAATGGGATCATATGGAGCCGTGCCGGACACCCTGCGAAATAGTGATAAATCCTGAAATGCTGTCATCTACATTTACAGTTGCAATGTTGTTTCCATACGAGATATTCGACAATTACATTATATGTTGCGGAATGCCAAATTCAACAAATACCTCCCATAGTTTATTCCAGACAACACAATCAAAATCTTTCTTGTAGTCAAGAATACACTGACTGACAGAGCAAATGCAACACCACGAAGGAGTGGTTCGAAAGGGATGAAAGTTGGGGGAAAAGCAGAGACGGCACGGACGAGTAATTGATGTTTATTTCAAACCGATATGCAGGTTACACAATGCGCACGGCATCGACTCAGTAGGATGTAGGACCACCGCGAGCGGCGATGCACGCAGAAACACGTCGAGGTACAGAGTCAATAAGAGTGCGGATGGTGTCCTGAGGGATGGTTCTCCATTCTCTGTCAACCATTTGCCACAGTTGTTCGTCCGTACGAGGCTGGGGCAGAGTTTGCAAACGGCGTCCAATGAGATCCCACGCGTGTTCGATTGGTGAGAGATCCGGAGAGTATGCTGGCCACGGAAGCATCTGTACACCTCGTAGAGCCTGTTGGGAGATGCGAGCAGTGTGTGGCCGGGCATTATCCTGCTGAAACAGAGCATTGGGCAGCCCCGGAATGTACGGGAATGCCACCGGCCGCAGCACATGCTGCACGTAGCGGTGGGCATTTAACGTGCCTTGAATACGCACTAGAGTTGACGTGGAATCATACGCAATAGCGCCCCAAACCTTGATGCCGCGTTGTCTAGCGGTAGGGCGCTCCACAGTTACTGCCGGATTTGACCTTTCTCCACGCCGACGCCACACTCGTCTGCGGTGATTATCACTGACAGAACAGAAGCGTGACTCATCGGAGAACACGACGTTCCGCCATTCCCTCATCCAAGTCGCTCTAGCCCGGCACCATGCCAGGCGTGCACGTCTATGCTGTGGAGTCAATGGTAGTCTTCTGAGCGGACGCCGGGAGTGCAGGCCTCCTTCAACCAATCGACGGGAAATTGTTCTGGTCGATATTGGAACAGCCAGGGTGTCTTACACATGCTGAAGAATGGCGGTTGACGTGGAGTGCGGGGCTGCCACCGCTTGGCGGTGGATGCGCCGATCCTCGCGTGCTGACGTCACTCGGGCTGCGCCTCGACCCCTCGCACGTACCACATGTCCCTGCGCCAACCATCTTCGCCGCAGGCGCTGCACCGTGGGCACATCCCTATGGGTATCGGCTGCGATTTGACGAAGCGACCAACCTGCCCTTCTCAGCCCGATCACCATACCCCTTGTAAAGTCGTCTGTCTGCTGGAAATGCCTCCGTTGACGGCGGCCTGGCATTCTTAGCCATACACGTGTCCTGTGGCACACGACAACACGTTCTACAATGACTGTCGGCTGAGAAATCACGGTACGAAGTGGGCCATTCGCCAACGCCGTGTCCCATTTATCGTTCGCTACGTGCGCAGCACAGCGGCGCATTTCACATCAAGAGCATACCTCAGTGACGTCAGTCTACCCTGAAATTGGCATAAAGTTCTGACCACTCCTTCTTGGTGTTGCATTTGCTCTGTCAGTCAGTGTATTAGCACAGGAACACAGAACTCAAGGGATTTTTCAAATATTTGCCTCCTATTAAAAATCTGTTCCCGTGTTCCTCTTCCTGAAACAAATCCTGCTTACTCAAGGGATATGTGAGGCATTATATAAGACTTGAGGCGCTGGTTTATGATGTACAATAAATTCTTACTTGCATGAGGTATCAGAGCAATAGTAAGATATTTTTAACACTTCCTGACTGGCCCTTTCTTGTGCAAGGGGATTAAGATAGAGCTTATCCAATCTTTAGGCCATTCTCTAGTCGCCTATAGCCTATTATACAATGAGTGCATCAAGTTCAAGCCTTCTTAACCCATTTCTTTAAGCAACTGTGAGGAAATACCATCCAGTCCAGCGGATTACTTTTTTAAATGATTAATGGCGTTCTGATTTCGCTTTGTGAAATGTAAGGTTCCAATGCAGAAGGCCCTTGTTATTGATGGACTGCTACATCATCATTTCTTCCAGAGTACAGCTTTTCGCAGTATTGTTTCCACCTTTTATCGCAACTTTTCTGTCTCCAATTAGGCGCCCATTCTCGTCTTCTATAACCCATTTGTGCGGTTTAAATTGACGAGTAATGATATTGATTTTGTTGAAGAGATCCTTTGTTTGATTTCGTTCTGGTTTTGTTCTATATGCTCGCAAACGCTGTGATTTATCATTCCTACAATTACGCTGTATCTTTCTACAAAGATTCCTGTACCTATTTTCGTCCTGAATGGATGGATACCATGTTTCTTCAGAATACTTCTTCCTCCAATCAGCTGCAAAGTCGTGTTTGATATCCAGGGATGTTTTTCACTCGGTGCCCTACTAGCTGGCTCTGGGAGAGATGAGGAGACAATATCTTTCATTCTGTCCGACGTCTGACAAGGTGGTTATTATTCCTTTAGTAGCAAATCTGGGAGCGTTGGCCGTGCAAGTTGCCCGAAGCCTGCAGGAGATTCCTGGTTAGTGAGTCTGAACTGTCTTGCTCTTATCTTCTTGGTGACTTTTACGTATTTTAATGGACAACAGGTTGTGGCCACTGACACTGGTGTCTGACTCTGCTCATGGAAGCACGCAAGTAAATCGGCTCTCTGTTTAAGCGAATTTTGTAGGTGAACGGAAGCAGTGTGTGGTGTGTAAAAGTGCAGATCTGTGGAACGTGTGCCAGGGTTCAAGTTGAGACCAGTTTTTAATCGATATCGTTGTGTATATCAGCATAATATTAAAAATGGGCCGTCATCCTAATAAAGCTAGCAGCGGTAGTGCCAGCAGTGGTGCCAACGAAGTCGAACAGGCGGTGAGAAAGGTACTGGACGAGGCCGTGCTCTCCGAACGCTTCGTGGAAAGTATTGTAAGTGCAGTGGCAAGACAGGTGACGGAAATTGTGGTGAAAGAACTTGAGCGTAGTCTCCAGTTCAGTGCTGAATTGGTGAATGACCTAAACAAAAAACTCGAGTGCCGCGAAAGAGAAATAAAACATCTCAAAGAAGAAGTTGAGGCGAAGTGCGACTCCCTGGAACAGTACCAAACGAGGTCAAGTTTACGTCTGTTTGGTATTGATGAAAGTGAGGGTGAGAACACAGACGACATTGTTGTGAGCCTCTGCAATAAACTGGACGCCAAGGTAACCAAAACTGACATTGACAGGAGCCACAGAGTAGGACCGAAGGTGCCAGGAAAACCTCGACCCATCATTGTGAAGTTCACGTCCTTCCGCTCCAGGCAAGACGTTTTCACACGGAAGCGCCAACTGAAAGGAACACCTACCACGATACGAGAAGACTTGACTGCAACTCGACTAGCAATTCTGTTCATGGACTAAGGAACACTTGGACTGATCACGGGGATATCATAATTAAGTTAGCAGATGGTACAAGGCGTCCTATCAACCGCATGTGTGATATTCCTAGATTGTAATCTGCAAACATCACCACATCAGTACAGAACTACATTCGCTTCTAATGTGAGTACCGAAATACTGTCTTCCCTTGCTTTCATAGTAGGAATTCACTACAGTTAAGTTTCACTTTCTCTTTCTCCTCTCTCTCTCTCTCTCTCTCTCTCTCTGTCTGTCTCTCTCTCTCTCCTCTTCCTCCCTCCCATTCATCAATCTCCCATAACACACTTCCTATCACATCTTTTACTATATCAGGTATCTGTTTTCCAAGTATAACATCGCTAGTTAGAACCCTCTAATTTAAAATTAGATTCATTTGTGTGATTTACCTTGTATAATCTGTTTGTAGTGTGTTCTGTCATTGTTATTAGCTTTGCACTGTCTTTTATTTCTCCAGTGATCAGTATTGCTTGAACTGTATTTAACCGTAGTCCTCCCGTTAGTACTGTTTTAGTTTTAATTTTCTGGTCCGAAGTTGGCGTACCTTTTAACACAACAAGGGCATGCTTCTGACGACAGCAGGTCTAAGCGCATTCCTTTAATTCCATCCCCTTTCTCCCCTCTTCCGTTAACCGCTCCCTTCACTCACATAGGTGCTACAGCAAACCCAGGTCCTATTTCAGCCGCTACTATCTTGAAAGAAACCGTGGACCAATTTCCAAGAGCTCTTAATGTTTGCCACTGTAATGTGCAGTCTTTGCTCTCCCAAACGCGCATGGATGAAATGCATAACCTGTTTTCTACGCGCCAGTTCCTGCAATTCTTATGTCTGAAACGTGGCTAAGCTGCAAATGCCCCATTTCAGCTGTTGACATAGACGGGTACGTCCATCTACGAAATGACCGCGAGGGGCAAGGCGGTGGGGGGGGGGGGGCTGCTTATGTTGCCAGAGACCTCAACCCTCAGGTAATTAGCCATTCACCTTCACAGTATGAACGTAAACCAGAGTTTTTGTTTATAGATATAACACTGTCTAGAAGTAGTTTACAATCCTCCGAAAGTAGGGTATTTGACCGACCTGGAGACTGAAATACTAAGCCTTCTGCCAGACTATGAACACGTTATTGTAATGGGCGACTTCAGCACAAATTTGTTAGACAGTACCGCAGCTTCAACTGGACAGTTTCGTAACATTTTCGAAGCATGTAACATGACAATTTTACCTCTCGGACCAACCCACCACACTAATAGCAGTCACACCCTTCTCGATCTAATAATAACAAACAATTCAGCGAAAGTCCTGCAAATGGACAGACATCAGCCCCGGGGCTATCTGGACATGACATAATCTACCTGTCCTACCAATTACAAACTTCGAAACCAAGGTCGAAAATATTATCATTCAGGGACCTCAGACGAATTGACGCAGATAAATTAGAAGAAGATGCTTTTTCCGTGCCGTGGATGGAGATAAATCGCGCCAATAATCTACAGGAAATGGTCTCAAAATTTAATAACCTAGTAACGCAACTCTATGATCGGCACTCCCCAGTGCGTACGGGAAAAGGTTCCAGAGCTCCTAAGCCGTGGATAAATGACGAAATTCGCCACTTAATGGCTAAACGAGACGCTGCTCATAGACGATACAAGCACTACCCAACGGAAGTGAACCACCAGACTTATAAAGCACTGCGTAATAAAACGACCTCTAAAATTCGAAGCGCTAGACTACGTTACGCCCATAACTTGATTTGACCTGACGTACGGCCTGCGACGATGTGGAAATCTATGAAATATTTTGGTATCAATAACCAGAAATCTAACGATGAACCAAATGTTAACGTTAAATTAAATAGTTTAAATTTCTCCGCGAGTGCACTCCAGTGGATCAGATCCTATCTCACCGGTCGCCGGCAGTGTGTACTTAATAACAACAATGAATATTCAAATTGGCGTACGGTCGACGTTGGAATACAACAAGGATCTGTACTGGGCCCCCTATTTTTCTCTTTGTATATAAATGGCATATCTTCCGGATTAAAACACTGTAAATACCACTTACACGCTGATGACCTACAGATATATATACACAGCAAACCCGAAAACCTACACTCAGAAACACGTCACCTGAATGAAGACTTGATGACCATTGATATATGGGCCAGAAATCACGGATTAAAATTAAACCCATCAAAATCCAATAATTATTGCTTACCCTAAATTACTTTGCAAGCTCAATCGAACAGCGTTAAGACAGTTGTCCATAAGTGGTCCTCCCATACAGTATAGCCAAAATGTAAGAAATCTTGGCGTAATATTTGACGAACATCTGTCCTGGTCTGCCCAAACTATATCTGTGTGTAGGAAAATATACGGAACGCTACGCTGTCTCAGTAAATTCAAATTCACTTTCCCTTTTAAACTAAAGAAAATTCTTGTTGAATCACTCGCATTACCTCATTTTGATTATTGCGACATAGTTTACAACAACCTAGGAGTAGACTGGGGAAGGAAATTACAGTGCGCTCAGAATGCCTGTGCAAGATTTATCTGTGGACTTCGTTACGCTGACCATGTCACACCGTCTTACACGCGGCTCGGGTGGCTTCGCCTGCAAGAACGACCCACACTTCATACTCTTTGCTTCTTGCATACTATTCTTAAGAGTTCTCAACCAGCCTATCTCCGTGATCAAATGAAGCTCCTCTCCACAGACCATAACAAAAATACCCGATCCTGCAGCACCATGTGTTTATCCCTTCCTGTACACAGAACAGCAATCTACACGAAATCATTCACCGTTACCGCAGTCCGACAATGGAATCTCTTACCAGTGGACGTCAGAAGCATGTCCAGCAGCTTAGCTTTTAAACATGCCTGTGTCGAAATACTAGGTAAACATGCATGAATCAACAGATTATGACCTGAAAACATCTACTCCTACCGCCTCTTCATCATCATTTCCCTCTTCCTTCCACAGATATTCTTCTTCGTCCTATTCTTCTACTTCTTACAAATCCTTCTCTTCACCTCTCAACTGAAGGCGATATTTCGGTGTACTGTAGAAATGTATATATTTTCTAAACGTTTTCTTAAGTAGTTGTTATAGTACTTATTATTCATAATGATATTCTTAGTACTCATTATTCATAATTATATTCTTAGTACTCATTATTCATAGTTATATTCTTAGTACTCATTATTCATAATTATACTCTTAGTACACATTATTCATAATTATATTCTGCACTTTACGTACGATTTATATTATAAAGATGATATGATCTTTTTTTAAAGTGTGGTTCCTTTTGTTAATGGTATTACTGTTACTATTGTCCATATTATCATATTATTGTCATCAGTAGTTATTATTAAGTGTTCTAGGTTAAGACTGGTTAAGTGTAAGAAAGGGAGTACATCTCTAACTTTGCCAGGATAAATAAAACATATTACTTACTTACATTCCGCTATAGGAAAGGTCTTACATACAGATGTCATCCAACGCTGTCTAACCAATATATATGAGTCGTAAATTGGAAAATGGCGAATGAGTTCTATACGGTTTAATACTATATAGCGATGAGAAGGAGTTCCGACGAAGGTGGAGCTTGGTAAATTTTTCGGATACGCATAATGCCCTAGTTTTAGAGTTCTGTATTTTTGCAGTTTCATTGTAAGCTACATGTAGTCAGAACATAAACGTTCTGAGATGTTATTTTCTGCCGAACGGTGCTGAGCACAGCGAAGGTAAGTAATGGAAATGTACTTGTGAATACTGTATTAAATTATACATTTTCATTCCTTCCATTTATTTGTATTCAGGTTTGAAACTTTGATTTCAAATGTCATGACTTTATTTCAGAGAAGTTAAATTACTCCTGCAAGTTTCCAGCATCTACAAGTGGCCATTATGTCGATATGAGTGGCAACCTCAACATCAAGAATATGGATTTTTATAAATTTCATAAGGAAACAATGACGGATGTTCTGAAGCAGTTGAAGCACGAATCAATCAATCAATCAATCAATCAATCAATCAATCAATCAATCAATCAATCAATCAATCAATCAATCAATCAATCAATCAATCAATCAATCAATCAATCAATCAATCAATCAATCAATCAATCAATCAATCAATCAATCAATCAATCAATCAATCAATCAGGTGGCACAGATGGAAATGTATCAAACATTTCTCGTGAAAAATTATTCAAATCTCTTACTCTTTGTCCTATGAATGAATGTTTTCCCCTTTTGTCCTCTTGAATTGTTACTTTATATTCATATTATGAAATCTCCTACCTTTAAGAGCTCAATCTTATTCGTCTACTAAGGTCATTCCACGCCATTTCTCAACCGAGAGCTCGGAACGTTTCTCTTAGTCAAGCAGTCAACCAGCCCAAAGTTTGTAACATTCTCGAAACACAACTCCTTAGTCGGAAATCACCCAGAACAAATCGTGTTGCTTTCCCTTGGATCTTTTCCAGTCCTTATAACAAGTGTTCCTGGTGTGGGTCGCATACTCTGGAGTAATATTTTAATTGGAGTCTTGCCAGAGACTTATTCGCCTCTCCTTTGCATCGTTAGTCACTAGTTAAAACATGATGACCTTTCAGGTGGCTTCCTCTGCATATATCGCACTCCTGCTTCAGGAGTTGCACACCTGAAAATTTACAAATGTTCAGTAGAAGGCAAAAGTAAATCACTTGAAACTGAAATGTCCGTGGTGAAGTAACGAATTCACATGCACTTTTCATTCAATACCCGCAACATGAATGGAGCATTGCGCTTTGTGAAAAACTCTGATCTCGAAAGGGATGCTCAAAGTGCAGCAAATATTTGTCGAGGATAATCTGCCTGTGGCCTGAAGTGACCATGCTGGACGTCTGTTCAAGGATGTTTTTCTGGATTCAAATGCAGCCTGAAAGTAAGGTTGTGGTTGACAAAACATAGCGCTTGTAAGAAAAATGCCTCGTAGTAAGGACGAAATAAACAGATATCATGTAATCTCAAAACTTTGCTCAGGTTGCGGATGGCACTAATAATATTATTTACACCATGTGTGTGTGGAAACTGAGCAGATTTCAATGGTCATATTCACAGTTCAGGATTCAATTGACAATACAGGGGAAGAAATATGTAAAATGTAGGATGGTGAACAGGAAAAAGGAAAAATCCACTGGAAAATTGTGTAGGCTTTTCATGTGAAAATGCGAGTTCTATGACTGGTGTTCCCAAAGGTGTAAACTCATTTCTTTGCAAATATTTATGAACATGGCTATGCTTTATCATCTTGTGCATACAACTGCTCAAAAGGTCCGTAATTGTCTCGCAGAATGCCAATATCGAACAGTTTTTAATTTATATTTACCGCTAGTCTTTGAAGGGAGATGAAGGAGGCGGTATCATCAGGTTACTCAGTTTGAAACAGGCCGTCTAATAAGGTTACGAGGAGTTGGATGGTCTTTTAGCGATATTGCAGAAAGTCCTGGCAGGGATGCATCCGCAGTCCATCGGTGTTGACAACAATGGTCACGAGAAAGCACTGCCTCAATAAGACTGGTGTCTGGCCGCACACTGGCCATTACGGACTGCATGACTGAGATGCATGGTACTGCATTCCCAACAAGATAATGCCCGTCCTCGTACCTCTGCTGTCACCAACGTGCTCTACAAAGACTGGACCAGCCGCCTTGACCTTCGCCCATTGAGCATTACTGTTACATAACGGGATGACAAATCCAGCGTCATCCAATACCAGTTTTTAGCGTCGCTGATTTGAATGATCAAGTGCAGCAGGCATGAACTCCATCCCACAAAATGGCATACGACACCTGAATGACACAATGCATTAAAAACATGGCCACTAAAGCAGTTATTGGTGTATCCCCATGTCACATGTCATCTTGAATCTGAGACCTGGAAGCTTGACAATTGCTTACCCTAAACTGCATTCCTCTAAACTCATCTCCTTTTGGTGTTGGGATTTCATTTTCCGCCAGTGTCCGTCTCCATGGCTAAATAGTTACCGTGTTGTCCGTTGGTCACAATGGGTCCCGGGTCCGATTCCCGTCACTGTCGGGAATTTTAACGGGGAATGAGTGTAGTCCTACATGACAACTTCATCATTTCATCCTCATCACGACGCGCAGGTCGCGCACGGGTGTCAAACAAAAGACCTGCACCAAGCCTCTCCGGAGGCCACACGAGATTATTATTTTCCGCCAGTGTACATCGACGTATGCAAACGATTCCTACAGATCGATATGATATTCCTCGATAATTTATACCTAACTACGACGAATCTGTGGTACCGCTCGGTACATCCACTTAACATTTTATGAGTTTTCTTTATTGGATACCGTACGTCAGATGTCAGCACAATTATTCGAAGAGTACGCTATAGGCGCTCGGACTAACTCGGCGCGAGTTCTAATTCACGATATGGCGGCGAACATGGCGGCCAAGTTGGCAGCACTGCTCCGCCATATCGTACAGTTATCTTTTCTTTTTTCCGCCAAATAAATTCTCTGTTATCGAATACGTCCTTTCCCAATCGATTACCTAATACACAAACAACAGTCGCACACACGTTCTGGTACAATTCTCAGGAGCAACTTCGCACGCGAGAGCCGGAAGTTGTACCACAGCAGAACGGGAAGTTTACTCGTAAAGTGAGAACACGGTATTGAAAGAGAAGGGGACTGCAGTTAAGCCTCCTAAAAATTTATTTTCAAAGTACACGGCCATGCAAAATTCTCTCTTACCTTTATAAGCCACTCGATGTGCTACGCAATCCGCAGCCACGAGAGTGGACTCGTTTGCAGGACGGAATAATTAAGCCCCTGAGCCATCAGGTTTCTAATAGGCGAAGTTCTGTGACATGATGACGGTTTCAATTGTAAAATTACTGAAGAAAAATACACTGCAACAAGAAGACTATCAACAATTTAAATACATGTTTCAATCTGATCAAGATAATACTGGGTGATAATTCCAAGCGGATCCGTACTTTCCCGCGGCCTGTTGGCGGAAGATGAGTGGAGATTTCACCACATCAATAACAAGAAACTTGCCGTTATCATCGTCCATTGCAATTAGCACAATAGAAAAATATCCCTTGCAGTTGAGGAATAGACTTTCTGATTTTGAAGGGTGCCATCAACTGCAGCTACACAGTTAGGGAAACCCCAACACTTCAGATTTCTGGTCCCAGTGTATGTGATCAGGGTTTATGTCAGGTCAGGGTCACCCTGCTACCGTATGTGACAGTAGACGGTACTACCTGCGACTGTCTGGCCGAGGGTCAGGCGGCCAGTACCAAACCTGACAAACTAGGGGAGATCCAACGGCTACGGGCGGATGAGCTCTCCCTTAGTAGGTTTGATGAAGCCTTTGTGTAGGAAATGACACATACATTCATCAAGTTCAGGGCACTCTCTTACCCTTGGTGTGGAAAACTTCCCCTAAAATCAGATGAACCATATTTATTGAACGGCATAGAAAGTCCTCAACGGCGGACCAGGCGTAAGGACAGGAAGTTCCTCCTCGGCTGGAATGGCGGACGAAGGCTGCAGTGACTAGGAACCCTTCAATCGTCTTGCATCGGCTTGCCATTGAAAACAGTTCTTAAGTCATCAAGTACAGTGCGTTTGTTGACGTGCACCAACACTCTCACTCTAAAGGAATCTCACGCACAGCAGTCTTCCAACAACAGATTGACCCTTCCAAAAGTCCTGCGGCCATCAGGAACTTGCGACGGGGGCAGGATTGTGATGTCTGGAAGCCTCTAGTGATAACTTGGCACGTAGGCGGTAGATGTGTGATCGGCCGTCTTGCTTAGGATTGTGGCTGTAGAGCAATTCGGTTGCTGCATCTACGACTGAGCAGTCCTATTTAGGGTCCACTCTGCTCACCTCACATGGGGAAGGGGCTAGAAAAGGTGCCCTAAACATAGTCAGCCACTTCTAGTACCGATTGGATAGCCGCGCCCAGTGGTATCACCTCAATGCGGTCGAACAAGAAAGAAATTATATTTTGGTACATGGAATGTAAGAACGCTTAATGATGACCCTTCAAATGAGAGACCCGAAAGGAGAACAGCCCTTGTGGGTAGAGAGTTACGAAGATACAATATCGACATAGCAGCACTCCAGGAGACCCGCCTTGCTGAAGAAGGTCAGTTGAATGAAAACGGAGCAGGATACACTTTCTTCTGGAAGGGTAAACCTACCAGTGAACACCGAACACATGGAGTGGGCTTTGCTATCAAGAATAAGCTTCTCAGAGACCTGCAGGAGCTTCCAACTGGACGTAATGAACGCATCATGACATTAAGACTTCGATTAAATGGCGACCAGCATGCCACAGTAATTTGCGCATATGCCCCCACATTAGACTCTGATGATGACATCAAAGAAACATTCTATTCAGATCTGGATGACGTCCTATCAAACATCAATCGACTAGATAAAATCATCTTGCTTGGTGATTTTAATGCCAGAGTGGGAAAGGACCATAAAGTATGGAATGGTGTCATTGGCAAGGAGGGAGTTGGCAGTGAAAACTCCAATGGTATTAGACTCCTCTCAAAATGTGCTGAGCATGGGTTGATAATCACCAACACCATCTTTCGCCAAAGGGATCGCTTCAGAACATCATGGCAGCATCCTAGATCGAAACACTGGCACCTCATTGACTATGTGATTGTCCACAAGCAAGATCTACGCGATGTTCTCATCACCAAAGCAATGACAGGAACTGATGACTGTTGTACAGATCACCGACTTATTAGATCAGTGATGCATTTATCACTGTCCACCCAGAGGAGGAAACAACGGAAGAGCTTCAGACATACTTTTGACACCGAGAAGTTTGGCAATGCAGAAATTACTTCAAAATACAGAGAGCTCCTTCATCGGACTTTATCGAAGGAATATCAACCTGATGTAACGCAACACTGGGAGAGTCTGAAGACCACTATTCAAGATGCTTGCAAAGAAACAGTAGGATATAAAACCAGAAAACATCAGGACTGGTTTGATAAAAATGATGAAGAAATTGAAGCATTGATCTCACAGAAGAGAAAAGCCTTGCAAGCATGGCGAAGGGACATGAACACCCACTCTAAGAAACAAGCCGTAAATATTGCCAAAGAAAATGTCCAAAGAAAAACCCGTGAGCTCAAGAATGCATGGTGGACAGCAAAGGCAAAAGAGTTGGAATATCTAGCAGATAAGGATTCACGACAGTTCTTCCAAGCGACAAAAGCAGTTTATGGTCCCACCACTTTTGGGAGGAATCCTCCTTGGTCCAGCGATAAAAGTATACTTTTAAAAGATCAGCACTCCATCATGAATAGGTGGAAAGAGCATTTTGAAGACCTCTTGAACCAGGATTCCATTATTGATGAACAGGTGTATGATATATTAAAACAAGCTCCCATCAATGATGAACTTGGCTCCCCACCAACATTAGATGAAGTTAAGCATGCTGTCAATCAAGCAAAGCGTCACAAAGCCTCTGGTCCTGATGGTGTTGTTGTTTGAGTCATCAGTCCATAGACTGGTTTGATGCAGCTCTCCATGCCACCCTATCCTGTGCTAACCTTTTCATTTCTACGTAACTATTGCATCCTACATCTGCTCTAATCTGTTTGTCATATTCATACCTTGGTCTACCCCTACCGTTCTTGCCACCTATACTTCCTTCAACAACCAACCGAACAAGTCCTGGGTGTCTTAAGATGTGTCCTATCATTCTATCTCTTCTTCTCGTCTAATTTAGCCAAATCGATCTCCTCTCACCAATTCGATTCAGTATCTCTTTATTCGTGATTCGATCTATCCATCTCACCTTCAGCATTCTTCTATAACACCACATTTCAAAAGCTTCTATTCTCTTTCTTTCTGAGCTAGTTATCGTCCATGTTTCACTTCCATACAATGCCACGCTCCACACAAAAGTCTTCAAAAACATCTTTCTAATTCCAATATCAATGTTTGAAGTGAGCAAATTTCTTTTCTTAAGAAAGCTCTTCCTTGCTTGTGCTAGTCTGCATTTTATGTCCTCCTTACTTCTGCCATCGTTGGTTATTTTACTACCCAAGTAACAATATTCATCTACTTCCTTTAAGACTTCGTTTCCTAATCTAATATTTCCTACATCACCTGCCTTCGTTCGACTGCACTCCATTACTTTTGTTTTGGACTTATTTATTTTCATCTTGTACTCCTTACCTAAGACTTCATCCATACCATTCAGCAACTTCTCGAGATCTTCTGCAGTCTCAGATAAAATAATATCATCGGCAAATCTCAAGGTTTTGATTTCCTCTCCTTGGACTGTGATTCCCTTTCCAAATTTCTCTTTGATTTCCTTTACTGCCTGTTCTATGTAAACATTGAAAAGGAGAGGGGACAAACTGCAGCCTTGCCTCACTCCTTTCTGGATTGCTGCTTCTTTTTCAAAGCCCTCGATTCTTATCACTGCAGACTGATTTTTATACAGGTTGTAGATAATTCTTCGTTCTCGGTATCTGATCCCTTTCATCTTCAGAATCATAAACAGCCTGGTCCAATCAACATTTTCGAATGCCTTTTCTAGATCTACGAATGCCATGTACGTGGGCTTGTCCTTCTTGATTCGATCCTCTAAGATCAGACGTAAAGTCAGGATTGCTTCACGTGTTCCTACATTTCTTCTGAAGCCAAATTGATCTTCCCCCAACTCAGCTTCAACTTGTTTTTCCATTCTTCTGTAAATAATACGTGTTAAAATTTTGCAGGCATGAGATACTAAACTAATAGTGCGGTAGTTTTCACACCTGTCAGCACCGGCTTTCTTGGGAATAGGTATAACAACATTCTGCCGAAAATCGGATGGGACTTCTCCTGTCTCATACATCTTGCACACTAAATGAAATAACCTTACCATGCTGGTTTCTCCTAAGGCATCCAGTAATTCAGAGGGAATATTATCAATTCCAGGTGCCTTGTTCCTATTTAGGTCACTCACAGCTCTGTCAAATTCTGACCTCAAAATTGGGTCTCCCATTTCATCAGCATCAACAGCCTCTTCATGTTCCAGAACCAAATTATCTACATCGTTACCTTGATACAACTGTTGGATATGCTCCTGCCATCTTTCTGCTTTGTCTTCTTTCCCTAGAAGTGGCTTTCCATCTGAGCTCTTAATATTCATGCACCTAGATTTCCTTTCTCCAAAGGTTTCCTTGATTTTCCTGTATGCAGCATCTACCTTTCCCAGGACCATACAGCCTTCGACATCCTTGCACTTCTCCTTCAGCCATTCTTCCTTAGCTACCTTGCACTTTCTATCCACTTCATTCTTTAATCGCCTGTATTCTTTTCTGCCCTCTTCATTTCTAGCATTCTTGTATTTTCGTCGTTCATCAATCAGGTCTAGTATCTCCTGAGTTATCCACTGATTCTTAGTTGATCTTTTCTTCCTTCCTAACATTTCTTCAGCAGCCCTACTGACTTCATTTTTCATGACTCTCCACTCTTCCTCTACTGTGTTTCTTTCGGCCTTTTCATTTAGTCCTTGTGCAACATGTTCCTTGAAACGATCCATCACACTCTTTTCTTTCAACTTGTCTAGATCCCATCTTTTTGCATTCTTTCCTTTCTTCAATTTCTTCAACTTCAGATGGCATTTCATGACCAACAAGTTGTGGTCAGAGTCCACGTCTGCTCCTGGGAAAGTTTTGCAATCCAACACCTGGTTTCTGAATCTCTGCCTAATCATAATGAAGTCTATTTGATACCTTCCAGTGTCTCCAGGTCTCGTCCACGTATACAGCCGTCGTTTGTGGTGTTTGAACCAAGTATTGGCGAGCAGAGGAAACTCTCAAAGAAGGTGGTGAGGAACTAGTAAGACACATACATGAAATGATTGTCAAAATTTGGAGCGCAGAAGAAATGCCTCCTGATTTCAGAGACAGTCTGGTAGTTCCTATATTTAAGAAAGGGGATCGAACAAACTGCAGTAACTATCGGGGAATATCCTTACTGTCGTGCCTGGGAAAGCTTATTGCTCGAATCTTGGCAAATCGTATTGTACCCCTGGTGGAGAAAATACTTCCAGAGAGTCAGTGTGGCTTCAGGCCTTCTAGAGGAACCACAGATATGATATTCACAGCTCGTCAACTCCAGGAAAAATGTAGAGAACAAAATAGACCTCTTTATATTGCCTTTATTGATCTTACTAAGGCATTTGACTCTGTGAACCGAGAAGCTTTGTGGAAAATTTTAGCTCTATATGGCTTTCCGCAGAAATTTATTGCCATCTTGAAATTGCTCTACACTGATATGATGGCAGCTGTCATTGGCAACAGCTCTATTGGAGAGCCATTCCATATCAATACCGGTGTTAAGCAAGGCTGTGTGATAGCCCCCAATTTGTTTTCCTTGTATGTTGCCACTGTCATGGAACTTGTCAGAGATGATCTCCCTCCAGGAATTCATATAACTTACAGGATGGATGGTAAACTTTTTAATTTGAGCCGTTTAAAGGCAGGAACTCGGACATCGTCTGCAGCATTAGTTGAGTTACAGTACGCTGATGATAATGCTGGCGTAGCTCAGACACAAGAAGAGCTTGTGAGAATCCTGAATGCTTTCTCTGATGCGTACAACAAGATCGGACTGAAACTGAATACCAGCAAAACTCCGATCCTATAGCAACCTGGGGAAGGTCAAAGAGATATCAATGTCACAATTGATGGAGTGAGCCTTCAAGTTGTAAACACCTTCCCATACCTTGGCAGCACCCTCTCATCAAGAGCAAATATAGATTCAGAAATCCAACACAGAATTAACCGTGCACGAGCAGCCTTTGCTAAGTTAAGATCTCGAATTTTTGACAATCACGATGTCAATATCACAACAAAGATTCGTGTGTACAATTCTGTTGTAGTTCCAACCTTACTCTACGGATCTGAATCCTGGACATGCTACAGTCGACACCTTAAGAAGCTGGAACAGTATCATCAACGTTGCTTGAGGAGAATAATGCAAATAACTTGGCAAGACAGGCGCACAAATATCAGCGTTCTTGAAGAGGCACACACCACCAGTATAGAATTGATGGTTTTAAGACGCCAGCTACGATGGACAGGCCACGTAGTTCGCATGCCCAATAATCGCATTCCCAAACAAGTGTTTTACTCTGAGCTATCAGTAGGTAAACGCTGTGTAGGCGGTCAGAGGAAGCGATTTAAAGATGTAATCAAGGCTAACTTGAAGAGATGTAACATTGATGTTGATAACTGGGAGAGCTTAGCGCTTGACCGTTCATCCTGGAGATCACTAGTCCATTACGGCACACTGTGTTTTGAAGAAAACCGCCGACGTACAACGAATGACAAGAGGCAACGTAGGAAAGAAAAAGAAATGCTGAGAAGACATAGAAATATCAAGACTGCTCCACCTGGGACTACCTGTCATCACTGTGGCAAAATGTGTAACTCCCGCATTGGACTGTATAGTCACCTCCGAACACATAGATGAAGAGACATCCTACCTGGAAGACAAACCTACTCGATTACGAGTGTTTGCTATCATCATGTGATCAGGGGCAGGCAGAGAAACAGGCACAAGTTTCTTTTGTAGCACAGCCAATATCCCAGGTACGAACGTGCTTATCGCAGAAGGGGAAATGGGGTAACCAAATTACAGTGACCTGTATGATTCTCCCGTGGCCAGAAACCTGAAAGATAATGAAAAATATGCAGTAAATGCCGCATAGAAATAAGTGCATTCATGTTGTTCAAATTCACAACAGGTCAAACACCTCTTCGTGAAAAATATTATAGTTTGCGCCTTTCAGAAATCTTCTTTAAGCTTTTGACTTTCTTTCGGTTTAAGTTTAACCAACAGAACCATATTTTACACTGTTACACATTTTACAGAACGAAGGAAGTTATATAGGTACGCATGGAATACAGTGTTTTATGTAGGACAGGATACAGGTGTCGTGTTTATCTGTCGCAGGAGGTGAATTCAGGGGAAGGTAGACAAGTATGGGAGATCACTACAAGAGGGAAAAAATGAAGGGAATGCTGCAACAGGCAGTGTTGATAAAAAGGAAAGGGCTTTTTACTAGGAACGGTTGAGATTTAGATGTGTTGTTAATGAAAGTATCAGTTTTACGAACATTGCTACTGATGCGAACAATATAAAGAATTTCGTGTGGCTATTTCTAGCCGGGTGCATCCCTTGCAAATCAGACCCTTCGATGTGGGTGGGCGGCATCTGCCATATATAGGTAACTGCGTAAGTGTAGTGTTATGTGTGGTGTGTGTGTGTTGTAGGGACGTTGAAGACAGCAAAAACACCCAGTCTCTGAGGAAAGGGAATTAAACATTTAAGGTCAAAATCACCAACCGGGCCGGGAATCGATCCAGGGACTCTCTGGGCCAAAGGCCAGCACGCTAACCATTTAGCCATGGAGCTGGACATGCCAAAAATATGCCATCAAATTCAAAAACAGAAACTGACTTTGGTAACTTACGAGGAGGTGAAGAAGGTACCCCAATCGAAAGACTAAGAGAACAAACTTCTCGCGATTAATCATCTTTGCATTCGCACACTCCATTCTCTGAAAGTCAAACGTCTGCATTTCAATCTCCGAAATCCAAAAGGGGGAAACTAAATGGTGCTCTTAATAAGTATTTGAAAAAGCAGGACGAAAGAGAACATTTTGAAAGATGACGATGAAAATGACATGTTTCTTAAAACCTTGGCGGCTACTCTAAAACAATTCGTCTGATCTCGCCACTCGTATGAAAGCCTAAATATTTGAAATCCTTACAGAAATGGAAGTACGGAACTAGCAGCTACCGCATTCACAAGTATATGGTATGAAAACCAGACGGCTTATTCTCCATGAACATCACCATTCACTTCTCACTCAAGAGCTTACAACGCTGCCAGTGACATAGTTCACACCTTTTAAGATGAGTCGCCTGACTGTTAATACTGAACTTACACAGATATGTATAATAACATTGCTTAAAAATAAAATAAACACCATAAGTGCATTCCTTAATTTTATTATTTGCTCACTTACCTCAGAGTTGGGGCCAATTTTTCGGCAGCTGTAAAAGGTGATTTCTCTCTGTTGCAGGAGGTCATCAAGTACTCTTCTGTTAGGTTCAAAAAGAATCTGAAACTTCCGCGGGTCAATCTAAAATACACTTAAGAAAATGGTAATTGCAACACCATGAAGGCATTGGTTGTTTGTGTTGATTTTCAAGATATGGAACGATGCCATATAGGTATGTAAACGATCAAAGTTTCAGACCCATTGGATTGTTGCTACAGGTCTCCCCACGTGATTGGTCGCGGAGGAATCAACTCCAGTATACGGACTCTGGTGTAGCGTAGTTGACTTGCAATCTGTGCAGTGAAGTGTTTCCCGTCAGACATGCCTCGACGACAGAGGAGAACACCTTATCAACAACCGTCGCCGACTGAGAGGGCTCGGATAATTGGGCTGTGTGAGGCTGGATTATCGCTATGGACTGTCGCTGCACGTGTTAGCCGACAGGCATCTACGGTACAACGTGTATTGCAGCAGTGGTCAAATGAAGGTACCCACACTCGTAGACCTGGCACAGACCCTGCGCTACAGACAACTGTGAGAGAGGATCACCGCATCATTCGGATGGCCCGGATGGAACGCCAATCAACAGCAGCGCAAATTCGAGCAGCTGTGGCACCCCACGTTACGCAACAAACAGTTGGTAATCGCCTGCGTGCAGCTGGCTTACGAGCCTGTGTCCCTGCAGAAGGAGTTCCATTGACCCCACAACAGCGACGTGTAAGGCTGGTCTGGTAACGATAAACATCGACGTGGATCGACGAATGGCATACGGTCTCCTTTAGTGATGGATAGCGCTTTGTCTTTCCCACAGTGATCGCCGGAATCGTGTGCGCCGACGTACCGGGTAGAGGGGGAGCCCAGATCTTATTGTCGGGAGGCACGCAGGGCAAACACCAAGCATTATGGTCTGGGGAGCTATTGGCTTTAATGTGTAATCACAATTAGTGCTTGTTGATGGGACTATGACTGTTCGACAGTACGTCGATAGGGTACTCAATCCAGTGGTTGTCCCAATGATGGCGAACATTGCTAATGGGATGTTTCAGCAGGACAATGCCCGGGTTCACGCTGCACACATCTCCAAGGAAGCTCTCCACGACATCACAACCTTAGAATGGCCCGCCAGCTCCCCGGACCTCACTCCTATTGAGCATGCGTGGGACATGATGGGTCGACAACTGGCCAACCGTCCTGAGCCACCCACAACTCTGGAACAACTGACCCATGGAGAGCAGCAAGCATGGGCCACAATTCCTCAGGAAGCGACCCAGGGCCTTATTGACTCCATGCCTCCACGAATTCTTCAATATATTGCAGCTAGTGTTGGGCACATCCTGTATTGATTGTTGTCCAAACTTGTGGTCAGAGGGACCTGAAAGTGTAATCATCGAATCACAACACTCGTCCTGCATGTTCAATTGCAGCAATGTAGCACCACGCATTCTCGGTGTTGCCATTTCCATTTTCTTCAGTGTATCTTTTAAACTTTTCTTCTTCGTCAATGAGATGGGTACTGATAAAAAGCTTTTTTTAATCCTTCCACTTTTTTATACGTTTCACTAACCTCCTTTCTGAATTTCGCATATTTATGAAGCATATAGCCCTCTTCCTCATCATCATCCATTATATGTTCCACAATAAGCATTGCAATCATCTGCCTTCTTCGGTTTTCATCCATTTCAACACACTCTGGAGCTGTGCGTTCGTCCACTTAGTAGATTGACACGCTACGCCTAGCAAAACAAACTCGCGTTTCCGTCGACGTTGATTGAACCAACACGGCTTCCTCGCAAGGAAAGCAGGGCTTAAGGGGTGGCGATAGCGCGATCAGCTCACAATGATTATTTAAGGAAAGCAGCTAAATATATGTTTGTGAATTATTATTCGAGGCTTCAGCTGGGCTTGGTCACTCTAGTAAACGAATTAGCGGAAAATCGGGTTCGATTCACGGTGCTGCCAGAGATTGAAGAAAGGCTGGTTTAGTAGCTGCACCTCACCTCTGCCAGAAATAAAAGCTCCTCTACTTCGGGAGAAGTGTTCACTTTCACACGACTCTGACCAAACGTAGGCTACGCTGACCTTTCGTAGGTAAGATAGTTTCTACACATAAAGTGCGCGCGCGTGTGTGTAACGTTCACATGATGTGTGCTAGAATTGTTTTAGCGTTGCTACATTCAGAGTTAGGGGCTGAAAATTGACTTTTATCCTCACCCTAAACAGTTTATTCCAGCTTGAGCGACTGATATGTAATAGCAAATTCTGGCTCAGTGAGGAAAACAATGGGCTTAACGGTACGCTGACTTTACATTTCATCTTCCTCTTTTCATTGATATCTAAAACAGGCCATTCCTAATCGAAGAGCTGTTAAAGATCCAACCAAATTTTCAACTAAACATACATATTAATTCACTTAAATGTTTTAGGTAAAATTTATTTTAATATTTCTGGGTTGCTTGATATGTAATAGCAACTTCTAGCTCAGTGTAGAAACTACTGGGACGCATGCAGTTAACGACTTTCACGAAGTAAAACGACTCTTAATTGAATAAATATTAAACTGTTATTTGCTAAAAAAAATGTCACAATTTATCCTTTAACAGGATGAACTCACCCATGACGCTTTCTTCTTTTTCATGATAACCTATCATAGTAACCAAGTAAAAGTTATATATTTATTTGGATGTTGTATTCTTAGGTGTTAGCTGTGTAAAGAATGTCTCATGTAGGTAGCCATACTTTCAACCCCCTGCGGGTGGGGGCAGTAGAGAAGCACCCACGGTAATCCCTGCCTGTAGTAAGAGGCGATTTGAATGGGCTCCAGTGGCTCGCAGCTTGGGGAGCGTGGTTTGCCTACCACGGGTTCCTTGGCTGAGTCCTGGCATTTGTTCCAGGCTCCTCGCGTTCATGTATCCTGTCCGACCTCCCTTGGTCAACTCTTGTTCTTTATCGAACCCGACGGTATTAGAGCGACCCCTTACAGGCCTAAGTTGGAATGGGGTTAGGTAGAGGTGCCCTGCCCACTGCTTAACTACTAAGATATATTAGTTGAACCCTTCCAGTGCATTATACAGTCGGCCTGGACTTGTCTAGATCTAGGTGACACTAGGTGGCACGACCCCGATTTGCCTATCATTCGCTCGTATATTCACGCACATAATGCACAATAAAATAGGATAATATTTACAGAATGACTTCGCGGTCGAAGTGTCTTTCATCTTCATGCTCTTCGTGGCCCTTGTCTTCCTTTGACGATACATAATATTTCTCTCTGATTAATGTTATAAAGAGGACGGTTGCCTAGTTGTACTTCCACTTAAAACAACAATCACCACCACCAGTCATGCTTTCTCACGGAGTTCGAATGACGTCAGCAATTAAACTGCAGGTGTGCTGAAGAACACGTTCTGCAAGACAGCAGCATGTGTAGACTGAAATCGTATGCATTTCATCACACATCTGAGAGAGAAAGAAGACCCGACAGCTCTCTGATCAAGAGTAAGTAAAAATACTTCGTATCCGGTTTGCTTGAGAATATCCTAAAACTATGCATTCTCACGCTTAAATCCGAGTATGTATCTAAAAATCTTGGAGTATATTTTACATTCAAGACCCTAGTTGCTGTTTGTGATTTAATATCAAGTAAGTAAAGATTTTATTGTGTTCTAGAATTTAGTGATACGCTTAACATTATTGTGTTTAGAGATTCTACACAGTTGAAACTAGTAGATGTCCTCAAACACAAGCTTATACAAGAGTAATACTGTCTTCTAAACGTAGCCAGGCACTAGCTGCACGGGAACATACGTAGTACAGTCATTAAATTCTGAGACTTGACGCCTGGAGGATAGGCACTCACACGACTCTGTGTGTTACACACGATGCCGCCTTACATGGCGTACACCTACACAGAACAACATCCATCCTCAAAATAGTCGCCGTTGGCCGTTATGCACGTTTGCCAACGTTGGTATAGCTGCTGGAAGCATCACCACTGAAAGGAAACAACATGATTCGTCTCCAGTTATTATCTGGTTCAGAAAATTCGGATCTTCGTCAGCACTACTGAAGAGGTCACCACAAATAGTCATACGATCATCACGTTGGTTTTGCGACTGTATTCGTGGCACACTGTGCTGGGTAACACGAGATATGTTGAGGTCATCGTCAGAATTTTGTGGCAAGTACCATGGCTGACCCCTATTGCTGCTGCGAGATCGTCTACCGATTGGGAGCGGTTGGCACGCACCGACGTTGCAGCTGCTTGGAACTTGATTTCCGTTCGAACTGTTTATAGCCGACAAGTACGCACATCATCTTCCAAACTGTCCCGTCCTTGCACAAAACGCCGGTGCCACCTAAGCACAACACTGCGACTCAATGCGTCCTCACTGTAAACCTTTTGAAACATTTCAGACGTTTCGGCAGCGGTTTTGCCTAATTTCTGGAGGAACCTGATGTATTCCCGTTGCTCAAACTGTGACATGTCAAGGTCCGACTGGCGCATTCAAATCACCGTCACATCAACGACCGTAAATCTGCTTCTAGTGCATGCACTCAACTGTCTCTTGCAGGGAAGGGAGACTAACTGACATGGTACCATACCATGGCGGCAACTATGCGCTATAGTGCACCACAGCGCCATCATGCGGTCATTCTCAGAAATTGATGACTTTAGTACGTATTATTACTGTGCTGAGCAAGTTTATGCCTGGCAAGAATGATTTGATTTGAAATACTTGAGTACGTATATTATGAATGTTTTATATTATCTCAGCTGTCAAAAGATAAATCTCAAGAGTTCTACTAAGAATCGAAGCCTTGATAACCGTCAGTGAATGAGTTAGGTAGTCTTATTGACAAATACACTGTAATAGGACAAAAGTACTATAATGTTTAAAATATCACTTTAATAGTTAATGCAAATACACTTTCTTACACTGTCATAGGAAAATACGCGCTTTATCACCATAGATACGGTATTTTCACCTTTTCACGATAAAGTTTAAAAGACACTTCCTTACTATATTAAGTATTAAGAGTAATACTTTGATACACTTCTTTGCTACTTTGAGGGAGAAAGTTAAATCAAAGTACACTGACTGACAGAGCAAATGCAACACCAAGGAGGAGTGGTTCGAAAGGGATGAAAGTTGGGAAAAAAACAGAGTCGGCACGGAAGAATAATTGATGTTTATTTCAAACCGATATGCAGGTTACACAATCCGCACGGCATCGACGCAGTAGGATGTAGGACCACCGCCAGCGGCGATGCACGCAGAAGCACGTCGAGGTACAGAGTCAATAAGAGTGCGGATGGTGTCCTGAGGGATGGTTCTCCATTCTCTGTCAACCATTTGCCACAGTTGGTCGTCCGTACGAGGCTGGGGCAGAGTTTGCAAACGGCGTCCAATGAGATCCCACACGTGTTCGATTGGTGAGAGATCCGGAGAGTACGCTGGCCACGGAAGCATCTGTACACCTCGTAGAGCCTGTTGGGAGATGCGATCAGTGTGTGGGCGGGCATTATCCTGCTGAAACAAAGCATTGGGCAGCCCCTGAAGGTACGGGAGTGCCACCGGCCGCAGCACATGCTGCACGTAGGGGTGGGCATTTAACGTGCCTTGAATACGCACTAGAGGTGACGTGAAATCATACGCAATAGCGCCCCAAACCATGATGCCGCGTTGTCTAGCGGTAGGGCGCTTCACAGTTACTGCCGGATTTGACCTTTCTCCACGCCGACGCCACACTCGTCTGCGGTGACTATCACTGACAGAACAGAAGCGTGACTCATCGGAGAACACGACGTTCCGCCATTCCCTCATCCAAGTCGCTCTAGCCCGGCACCATGCCAGGCGTGCACGTCTATGCTGCTGAGTCAATGGTAGTCTTCTGAGCGGACGCCGGGAGTGCAGGCCTCCTTCAACCAATCGACGGGAAATTGTTCTGGTCGATATTGGAACAGCCAGGGTGTCTTGCACATGCTGAAGAATGGCGGTTGACGTGGCGTGCGGGGCTGCCACCGCTTGGCGGCGGATGCGCCGATCCTCGCGTTCGCGTGCTGACGTCACTCGGGCTGCGCCTGGACCCCTCGCACGTGCCACATGTCCCTGTGCCAACCATCTTCGCCACAGGCGCTGCACCGTGGACACATCCCTATGGGTATCGGCTGCGATTTGACGAAGCGACCAACCTGAGCTTCTCAGCCCGATCACCATACCCCTCGTAAAGTCGTCTGTCTGCTGGAAATGCCTCCGTCGACGGCGGCCTGGCATTCTTAGCTATACACGTGTCCTGTGGCACACGACAACACGTTCTACAATGACTGTCGGCTGATAAATCACTGTACGAAGTGGGCCATTCGCCAACGCCGTGTCCCATTTATCGTTCGCTACGTGCGCAGCACAGCGGCGCATTTCACATCATGAGCATACCTCAGTGACGTCAGTCTACCCTGCAATTGGCATAAAGTTCTGACCACTCCTTCTTGGTGTTGCATTTGCTCTGCCAGTCAGTGTATAAGTATTTCAATGTAGTTGCAGGGTATGTGCGGGCACTCAGATATAATTGTGCCCTCGCAAAGAAATGCGAATTAGCATTTCAAAACACATAATTTACCGTTGACTAAATTATTATATCTACTCGAGTTTGGTGGTTGTTCATTAAGCTATAGGCCTACAGAAAATAAATTACGTTATCATTTTCCTAGTTTCACTTTAAACTTACTTAATATTTTTAATGTAAATCTTTACTTACTTGAGGAAAGAAAAACACCAGCAGAAGCAGCACACCAAGCAGCAACTAACAAGGAAAGACCACACCCTGCGTCCAACCGATTACAGCGAACTTCAGTGTACCTTATGGAGAGCATTCAAAAGTAACTCGTGTATAAGTGTTCAGGTCAATAGGCTTTAGTTTCGAAAAAGGAGGACTAATGCCATGAGCAGGTTCCGCTTCGGACCAAGTGAGGTTGATAAAACACTAAAAGGCGAACACATTATGACATAGACATTAGGTGGCGCACCTGACATGTTTAAGTGAAATGTCTTCGCCTTCTAGTGTTGTTTCACCTCCACTTGATCAAAAGCGGATCATGGGTCATAACAATTGTCCTCATGTTTTCGATAGCGAAAGCGTGTTGACCTTAAACCTTTATACACGAGTTACAGTTGAGGGTCCCCCCAAATGTACGTACATTAAAGCTCGTTGAAGTCCGTTTGGCCGCAGGGTCTGACCTCTCCTTGTACTCGAAGATCTTGAAGCGATCTTCTGAAGCCGAGTCAACTTCCCCATTCTGAAAAAGCAAAACGTACACGTTTGAATACACATCTAAAAATGGAACCCAAATATGAGCTTATTTCTACTCTAGTGTGAGTTTATGTATGAGTACATTTATCAGTGATGAAACTCTAAGCCAATAATGTTAAGATTTTACTAAATTTAAAACTTCACATACCTGAAAAAGAAAATACTAGTAGAAGAATTACAACGAGCAGCATCTAGGACCCTGAAGCGATCTACTCAAGCCCGGTCAACTTCAAAAATCTGAAAGAATAAATATCGCACTTTTGTTAATAAACATGTGAAAATGGATCCTGAAGTGAGATTTTCCCTGCTCTCGTATGAGGTTGTGTTTGAGCACATCTATAACTAAATTTCAGTAGACAATAAAATCTTTACTTACTTGAGAAGGAAAACACCAGCAGTAGCAGTCCATCAAGCAGCAACTAGGTTCGTGAATGTAAAAATGTACTCCAACCTTTCTTCATATATACTCAGATATAAGCGTGAGAAAGCATAGTGTCAGATCATTCTCAAACAAACCGCATCCGAAGTATTTTTTTTACTTACTGTTGATAAGAGAGCTGACGGATCTCCTTTCTTAGATAAGAGGGAGAGAATGCACACGAATTTAGTTTTCACATGCTACTGTCTTGCAAAGTATGGTCTTCAGCACACCTGCAGATTATATTCTGACGTCATGCGAAACGTAGTGTGGGAATGCATGACTGCTTACATAATATATTATTTATTCAGATAACACCTAAAAATGCATCTTTTACTGTCCGCTTAGAAATACATATGTAACTGTTACCTATGTTACTATGAGAGTGTGCAAAAAGCGAGTCCACAGAACGTTTTTATACTGAAGGAAAACAAGTCGTGAGTTCAACTTGTTAAAATATAAATTTAGGCTGAAGGTTTTTTTAATTATCCTTGTAAAGAGTTATTAAATTAGGGCTAAGAGTTGTTTTACCTGGTCAAATTCAAAGTCGTTAACTGCACATTGAGCGAGAAGTTACTATTACATATTAAGCCAACAAAAATTTCCAAAGTCAAGTTTTTACATAAAAATGTTAAAGGTAAATTAATACGTATGTTCAGTTGGAAAGGTGTTTGGATGTTTAACAACTCTACTATTAGGATAGGTCTAGGCTAGACTACAACTAATATATAGATACAGTGTAGCCAACTCGATTCGATTTCTGATTAACCCTGGAACTGCGCGAGCACCGCCATGTTCGTCCCTAGCACTGTATTGTAAACACAATGTATTAGAGGTCGTAGTTCGCACAGTTGGTGAAAATGCCCTGTTGTTAAACTTTCGGCTTTACCAACAGGCCGGGGAAAGGAATTACCATGAACGTATTTCCCAGGGACCCAATTCGAAGGAAGCCATGGGCTGCCATATTTAAAAGAAAATGGTGGTCTCCTAATGAATCATCGCTTTTATGTGGAGAAAGTCCAACATACTTTTCTTAAAGTAATCTAAGTATCCACAATATAGTTGCCTGTAATTTTCGGTATATGGTTTTATTTCACTGGGAACCCACCTTGAACTACATATGTGGGAAAAAGTGGAGAGGATGAGAAAAGAATTCTGAGACGTAATGCCGTTCCTACAATTTTCTATACTAAACTATGGTGGTAATCCTACACGAAAGGACAATTGTGTTCGTGTTTCCCTTTTGGCTGGAATGTTCCGGCAATTCCGATTCCTATATTCTATGGAAAAAAGCCATAGTCATAGTTTTTAAACATGGTTTAGCATAAAGTTAAAAAAAGTGTCAACACTTCCTATCCTCATTAGCAAAAATCGTGTCTATCCTCGCTTTGACATTTCTACAGATAGCAGATTGTAGTGGACAAACACAACAGGGACGAATATTATAAACAAAGAAGCATTGCATGATCCAATCTTCCACTATTCCCTCTATTTGTAGTATTACTTCATGTCTGAAGTTTGGACGTCTCTCTTATACATAATGCTAGTTAGTTTTTTTAGATCACAATTCTGCGCTCATCGCTTGATTCTGATGAAGGTAGCTTATAGGATTAATTTAGACTTTAAATAAACACTTGTTACCTTAACTAGTGGTCAAGTCATCATACCTTAATGAACCATTCCCTGAGTAAATTTGGAAAATATCCTTTCCAAAGAATTTTTCATTATTTTGGTAGCAATGACTTTCTTAATTCTGCGCATTCAGTACGGAAGATTCTTCATTGACTTGATGAGATACGTTTCTCGTCAGAATTATGACAGAATATAAAGAAGGTGTGTGTACATGACTGTCATTATAACGGCACTGCTACGAGTGAATTATGCTGATATTCAGATCTCACAGTACAATGGTAAGTACAGTTTACAATATAAAATCCAACTTCCGAGGGTTCTTAGAAAATAGATTGAACAGTTCTATTGATTATACTATCTTTCAAAGTGTATTGCGTTTATTGTTTATTGTCAGTTTCTCTTTATCCTTGTAGAAATTCCACGTTACGAGAGGGGGGGTGGGGTCAAACCCCCGGTAAGCGCTTCCTGGTTACGCCCCTGCTTCTAAACACACTTCCTATCTTACACGTACCTCTGCGGTTAAAGTGAAAGCCATCTGAGCACAGACCCCAATCTCCAACCGACCCATTAGGATCTAGAAGTCACACTTCCATTTTCCCAAAACCTTGCCCCATATTCTCATTTAAATCCCCGATCACCTTCCCTGCTGCACAGTACTCCACTGATAAAAACTCCGCTTACACTTCTCCCGCGTTGCATATTCCAGAACATATGCATCCTTAACTACGTACGTACTTATACCTGCTTGCCTTACGTTGTGCGTACCAATGTGAAAAACTACCACAGTTCTATTTTTCTCCTCCTTCTCGTCTCTTTCCTCAACATCTGCCATTATCTCAAACTATGGTCCGCTTTCCTCAACATCTGCCTTAACCTAAACCCATGCTTCCCTTTCCTCCACACATTGTCCCTACATTTCTCACAATGGAATCGCCATTGACCAGAGCCTCACATCTACCCATCTCATATGATTCGACAAAGTAAGAAAAATGTGTACCTTTTCATTGTGAATTGATCGTCATCGATGTGTATATCATAAATCCTCAAGACAAAGCAAGTTCTTCAAGCTGCGACAGGCGTGTGTATTACGATTGAACGTTCTCTCCATAGCAACTCCAACAATAACAACATTAACAATGGGACAGCGAATCACATCATGCTGCTGCAAAATAAGTTAAATGGAAGACTCGGCATTTTCCTTTATGAGTAGTAGTAGTGATTATTGTTTTAAGGGGAAGTACATCTGGGCAACATTCTCTATTAACACTAATCTGACTGAAAATCTGGAAGGTGTCCGACATTTCGAAAAATTAAGGTATCGGCCAATGAAAGACAAGGTGTAAGAAGGGTATGAAATAAAACGGCTCCCTAGGCTTCAAATATCAAGATCAAGTGTTAACCTTAGGTATTTGAAAACAATGAGCCTGGAGAAAATATGTGGAAGCAATACCAGACTCAGCTAAGAACCCCGTGGTCGGTAAAACATGCTCCCAAGTTAAATGCCTTTGAGGCTTTGTCTTTGACATATTTGTCATACCTCAAATGACTTCAGAGACCGTTTACTCCCAGTTGCACAAGCGGAATCTAGGTATAAAATTAATATCTCCTTAACACAACTACCATCACCAACACCACCAGCCATGAATTGGAAATCCACATATGACAGACCTATATAAAATGAGCGGGGTGAAGACATAATGAATGCCAGTATCAACATCTACCAAGGAAATTCGGTTGGCTTCACGTCTTTGTCATCTTCGGCATCGAAATTGTTGGGATTGAAGGTATTTGGTTTAGTAGTGGTCGGAGTGGAACTCCGGTTGGGAGGTTTGAAAATTGGTAACAATTTTCTTTACGTTGCACTGACACAGATATGTCTTATGTCGACAATGGAATAGGAAAGGGCTAGGAGTGTGTTGGAAGCGCCCGTGGTCTTAATTAATGTACAGCCACAACATTTAACTAACGTGAAATTGGAAACTACGGAAAAGAATCTTGTGCAGCACCAAGCCTGCCTTTACTTATCCTTGACTGCCGTTGTCGCCTTTAGCGATAACGTTACCGAAATGTGACGTGATTCTTATAGTTTCTCCTTGAAGATCTGTGTTGTAATTGAGTCTGTCTCTCGCTCCTCGGGTATTAAATTGGTCTGCTCATGGAACCAACAATGGGGGGATCGGAAATAATGAGCAAACTGGGATTTAAAATGTGCTTCTTGATCTACGAATTGCTCCTATCTTGGATTTACTTATTTCAACGCTCGGCGCTGGGCTGGGAGTCATTATTCTGATTGACGTAAATATTTTTGAGATTCCGGATGTGCTGCTCCCAGGTATTTCAATTTATTTTATTTCACGTGCCATAGTTACAAGATGTGATTGCATTTCCGTAGTCTTTTATTACCTGTCTTTGCGGGTTCTTAGTTAATTTATTTTGTGTGTGTTTTAAATTTTTTCCTTTCTTTGTGTGCACACGCGCGAGAGCGGAGAGTGGTATCTACCTATCCGTTTGTTGGGTCGGTGCGTTTATGAGCTTTGAGACCATGCACTTCTGTTTTCTCGTCGTTTTGAATCATGGTTGAGTATTGGTAATGTACCGGGAGGTACACCTCAAATCCGCTCATTCAGAATAAGCGTGTTAATGAACTGCTCTATCAACCAAAATGTGAAATTGCTGCTACATAAATTTGAGACCTTAATCAGGAGATGTCACTACCGAAGTATTAAGTAATTGTGTTATTCTGATGTTGCCTAAACTGACTAGTTTCATTTGCTGTGTGTTTGTTTACATCAAAAAGTTTGGACATTTTTCCGCTGATATCACTACCAATAAAACTATAGTCATGCACTCTGGTGCAAGGTAAAGGAAGTGTTATTGAAATAAATTTTGTGTTTATTGGTTTTCTCAACTTTCATTCGTTTTTAATGTTCCGCCAGTTTTGAATTTTCTGTAGTTAATTTTCAGCCTATCACATTCTTCTTGTTCGGTTTTGAGTGTAACTTTTGGGTTCAACCAATAAAAATGAGAGGGTGTGTACGGATTAGCCCAGAATCCTCTCGAACCTTCCCTGAGGGTATATAAGTTGCTGCTTTTCGAGGTTCCTTGCCTATTGATCATCGTCTTTCTGGGTGTGTATATTAAGGCAGGAGGCCGGCAGAACATCTACCAGGTAAGGGAGACGTAAATTCAAGTTTCTTGCTGTTTCCGCGTACTTATCCTAGGGGAAGTTCCGAATGTCTAACTATGCAACAGTTTTAATGTAAACTTCTTCCTTTTTATGTAACATTTCATAAAGTTTTTAACTGTAATTCGAGGATTAGGGAGTGAGTTACCCTCTCGAGCTCCCCTTCATCTTGGTTTGAGGTGACTACGGTTTCGCGACCTTTCTTTCATGTAATATATTAAAGTAATTTCCATGCGAGCCACCTCAGTAGTGCGGGACTAGCCCCAGTTTCATCGGTCGAGATCCCTGTAGATTTTTAATATTTCATTATCTATGAGCGCTGTTGTGTTCGGGCCATTTATTTAACCTGTCCTTTTTTCCGCAAAGGCCCAGTAGGTTGAGTACTAGATACCCTTGTGTAAAATTATTTGAATTTGTAATTCGTGCCTTATGAGGCCAGAGTGTGTAAGATTGTGATGTAATGTTGCCTTGAGTAGGCTGTAAGAAATCGAGAGCATGTAAGCTCATTTCAAGGTTTTGTAATAGTGAAGGGTGCCTCTGGAAGACTAGAAATTGAAATTTTTGGAGCAAGTGCTCTTGAATTAGAGGATTTCTGACCTTGCTTAAATTATTCCTAATTTGTGAATTTCGTAAATTTGAGCTCGTGGCTCAGAAATTGTAAATCGAGGGCTTGAAGCCCAAAATTGTTAAATTCCCTATTCTGGGGGGTTCCACCCTTGTTTGGCATTGTATCTGAGATATCATTGTTATTGTCACCTAGTGAAAATTTGTTAAGTTCGTTGTTTTGACGAAATACAACCTTCAGTTCAAGTTTTAAATTAATTTTGATATTGTAGATAGAACCGTTCACACCAGAACCTTCTTTCACCTCACAGCGATCCATCAAACCTCAGTAACAGGTATATTGCATGATTTGACGCCACGGGGTTCAATCCATGTTTGTCCCGGTTAGCGGGTCGATGAAAATTATGACTGCTACGATTATATTTGGAATAGCCTTGCCTATTTTTTCGGCGGTCCAGCATTGTATCTGTGTTATTCGAACCAAGCTCGTGAGTTCATGATATCCGTCGCCATCCTACCTAGCCTGGGTCGATTTTTATATTGGGTCTCTGTTCTGCGTGCTGCGCTGTCTGCCTGAAGGCGGTTTATAGTACTCTCCGTATCTCGCAACGTTAATTTTCCTCTCTTCTGCTTTCGTTTTATTTCGCCCGTTTGCTGCTCTATTGTCGGCGATTGCATTTTGTTTTTGTAACTGTGACAATATCTTCTTGGATATTGATTCTTCTCCTTTGGGAGGCTGTGCTTTGGCATTGTCCTAGTGACGCGCTAGCATCGAGTTGACGCTCATTCGCAGCACGGGAATACTAACTTTTGATATGTGGTTCCATTTTCTGGTTCCTTTGGTAACGTGTCCCGCGTCATATTTTCATGCATTTATGGACCATTGTATTCGTATGTGGTCATACGGAAATGAATTGGTTGACTGTGTGCACTCTGGCCGAGAAATATAGCAAGCTACTGTGTTATTGAACATGGGCCTACTCGATATGCATTTTGCCTGCAATTGTGTAAGTAACTTTATAAAGCAGCTTCCCATTTTCTTGTATTAATGTTAGTATTGTGGGTTGATAATAAACCCCTTTTTTGTCCATTGTTTGATTCATGGGGGTTATGGGTTATTGCCTTTCTGTCCTTCTCTCCCCTTTTTGTCTACATGCGGGTCCATCTACGAACTGTCTTAGTTCGTTCCAGTCCGTCCACGGCAATTTATGAAAGGAGGTAAGTGAGGTAGGTATTTGTGATTACGTAGTGTATCTTCATGTGTTATTGCAGCGGGTGGGGTATGTGATTATTCAGGGCTGCAGAAAGTTGGGTTCGAAGTCAATATCTCCCGAATGCAAACTCACAGCTGTGCGACCCTAACCTCACAGCCAACTCGCTCAATGTTTTAAAAATTTCCACGTTGATGAGTTGGATGAAAATCAGCTCCATGAACTTTACGAACATTTCTCATCATCCTACCTGAAGTTCGTAATGGAAATATAACTTATTCTCTTTCAGTCCCTGAAGGGGTACGGCGGGCCTCCTAGAAGGTGAAGCCGTCTCTCAGGCCAGCAGATTTGAGATGTGGTGTGGCCAATACTAGGAGCTGACTCGCATTCGCATTAGTGCAGGATGGAAAACCACGGAAATCTTTTATCAGGTGAGCCGACGTTGGGAACCAGTCCCGATTTCAGGGGTGTGGACTCACCGGTCCTCTACTCGGTTGGACGGTCGGAATGTAGAGTTGTTGAGCCAACTCGACCACGCCTATTAATGAACTCGTGTCTAAATCACTGCCGAGGAATATAGCAGCTTTTACTAGTTCCTCGAGTATATCGCCTGTAGTGAGCCGTCAGTGACGAATTCATCAACAGAGCAATGGTGAAAGTAAATCGAAAGCTTTTTGCAGTGGCAGTGACGGCGGTTTGTTTTGAGGGGAGAACCACGAATTTCACAGGCCACAAAAATACTAGCAAGGGAGAAAATTGAGGGCTTTTTCTATTTGTTCTACGTCACACCGACACAGAAATGTCTTATGGCGACGCTGGGACAGGAGAGGCCTACGTGGTTGTGGTGGTGGTGGCGGTGATTACTGTTTTAAGAGAAAGTAGGCCTACAACTAGGCAACCATCCTCTACATAACACTAATCAGAGAGAAAATTGGAAGCAATCCGACACTTCGAAAAATGAAGATATCGGCCAAAGAATGACTAGGGTCACGAAGGGCATGAAAATGAAAGATTTCCTAGCCCTCGCAACCCTTATAGTGCCAGAGTCGGAAAAGAACAAGTGTTGACCAAGGGAGGTCTGGTAGAACAGATGAAAGTGAAGAGCCTGGCACAAGTAAGTGGAAGCAATGCCAGGACTCAGCTAAGGGCCTCGTGGTTGCCACGCTCCAAAGTTCAGAGGCCCCGGGGCCTCTTTACTCGCCTCTTACGTCAGGCAGGGGATACCGTGGCTGTTATTCTTCTGCCCCCGCCCACAGGGAGAAATGAGGCCTAGGAATGGGAAGGAAGCGTCCTTGGCCAAAGTTAAGGTACAACCCCAGCATTTGCCTGGTGTGAAAATGGGAAACCACGGAAAACCATCTTCAGAGCTGCTGACAGTGCGGTTCGAACCCACTATCTCCCAAATACTGGATACTGGCCGCACTTAAGCGACTGCAGTTATCGAGCTCGGTAAATGAATAGTTCAACCGTAGAATTTTTTAGAAAGGAAACACGAGTGGATGTTCTCAGCATGCATAGATACTTCAAATTCGCAATGGCACAATAACTCCATTCTGAATCGCTCTGTGGTTTAATAGTCAACTTGCTGGGCTTCTGTTCAAGAGGTCACGGGTTCAATTCCTTGTCGGGTCGGAGATTTTAACTTGCTCCAGTCTTCCGCTCTGACAGTGCCGACGGCTTCTCGAAGAAGTCTTCCAAATTCCGAAGCTGTGAAGAGTCTGTTAATCGCAGCTACACATTCCTCCACTTGGCCCCAAAATCAGCTCTGCTGCCTTAAACTGGGAATGGTATGGTGGAAGGCGAACATGGCCCATTAGCTATTTCATCCTTCAAGTAAACAAGGTCCTAGGCCTTCTTTTGTTTCACAAGATGCATGATATCCCCCCCCCCCCTGCTCATGTCATCGTGAACGTAAATCTTGTGCTCCTTCAACCAATCTAACAACTCACTATTTCTAGCCGTATAGAATGACCGAGTGAAATGACAAAGACCAAGAGGAGAACTGAGCAAATAAAACACACTGCAGATAATACGAGGTTACAGTAAACAACTGATCGACAACACTGGTAACCGGAACTGCAGATCGGAGCGATCGGCACCTACGATTGGCTGTTTATTAATTCGCTTACGCTCCGCCAAAAGGCAGCGCTAAAAAATGTCAAGGCGAAACTCATAAGAAGTGAACTATAGTACTGGACCCACATTCACAGAAGTAGGTGATAATGCAGCCACCTCTTTCGTCACCCGGTCAGCTAATTCATTCCCTAGTATGCCATGTGTACGAGGTCGTGGATTGGTTGCACCAACGAGTATTGGACAAACCGCCGAAAAGCTCAAAAAGTCGGCACTCTTCACAAACAGACGTCTTTCGCGAACTTGTGTACAGAGTGACGCCCTTGGACAGTGGATGGCTGGAAACGAGTGATTTGGAGTGGTGAATCACGCTGTAGCTTGTGGCAATCCGGCGGAAGTGTGAAGTACAGAGGAGGTGGTGTTTTGGTACGGGGGTGTTCTTCGTGGTTAGGGTGTGTTCCCCTTGTTGTGTTTAAGAAAACTCTAAATGAGGAGGGATATGAACACATTTTAAACCAGTCTGTGCTGCGGACAGAAGAGGAGCAGTTCGGAGTCGATGCTTGATTGCATCTGCACGGCAATGTACCCTGTCATCTGTGAACGATAACATTCCTGGAATGGACTGGCGCCCAGAGTCACGACCTGATCACCCCAGCATCAATCATCACTACCTTCTCCGGGTTCGGTTTTTCAGGAAGGATGGGCTACCGTTTATCCACATTCAAGCACCTCATTGAGTGTCACCAGCAAAGCTGAAGCCGTTGCATAGGCGTAGGGTGGACTCACATCCCATATTACTGCTCACCGGTGTCTTCACGCCGAATGTTGGGCGGCGGTAAATAGACTAACCCACTATAAGGACCAACGGCTACGGGCGGAAGAGCCCTTATAGAAGGGAAATGGGCCATCTGTAGAGAAAATGCCACTGAAACCCCATACAAACTGTAGCGTCTCTACTCCAGAGGAGCGGCTGCAAAAGACCTCCGTTCTCCATGTTAGGTGCGGCCTACAAGTTTCAGCTGGCAGTAGCTCTAAAATGCCTTTGGGTGTGGCTATACCATCGTAATGAAAGCCTATATGATAACAAATGTACTGAAGCCTCATGAAATACTAGGGCGTTCCCCACAAGCACGTGCAAACTGCTAGGACATTTTCCCACAAGCGACGTGCAAACTGCCTGGGCGTTCCCCACAAGTTACGCGCAGTTCTTGTGATGCTGGGAGAAATGTGAGAAATAGGCGACCAGCAACCAAATACATCAAGATGGCGACCATCATTGTTGTGTCACTAACAGGGAAAGTGGAAGAAGTAGTAGATTTTAGGGTTGACAAAGATGTAGCATTGCTGGGAATCAGTGAGGTCAAATGGAAAGGAAAGGTGAGAGGAAACTAAAGAAAGGATACATCCTACACTATAGTGGAGGAAGAGAACCCAAAAATGGTTCAAATCTCATAGTAGAAAGACCTAAAATAATACCTAGAATTGGTGGAATACCTAAATGACAGGTCAGGTTGAGATTTGAAACTGGTGTTACGAAATGAACTCGATTAATTCATTTTGAATACTCTTTGATTCGCCACTAAACACACTTTTTATCTCAGAATACTGGTGTTGTATTTCTGCAGGGCTCCTTGATACCAACAATGTCAACAATTCCTTAGAATCACCACGGTTTATTGAATATAATGTTTCGTCATAACCACGAAGAGCTAGTTCTTGCTTAAATAGAGCACTGCATCAAACACACACTGATGGAAAAGCCTATTTAAACTACATTTTCATTGAACTGTGCAATATACAGTCTAGCCTTTTCCTTCAGGGCATCAGAGATCGTATTTTGGTTTCTTTCCAAAGTCTTCAAATCTAGCAGGCATTTTATATTTTCTGCAGTGCATGAGTGCTTATGTAAAGAACGTTTATATTAAAAAGGGCTGAAAATCCTTTTTTATTCCATACGTTATTTTATTGCTAACAAGCAAGCAGGGCCAACAAAACAACGTCTGTAGAGCTGGAGAGGAGCACAACCATGGAAATTCCTTAAACGACGATCGTTGTAAGATTTACCGGAATGTTTCACTTCTTTTGTAGCACAAATTTGCAGTGATTCAGCAGGGCGACCAAAACGTAGAACTTCATTCTGATCTTCGTTTCTCCAAATTGAAAATTGTTGGTTCTAATAAAATACACACTATGTCATAAACAGGATTGATGTTTAAATGAAACAGCACAACACTACGAATGAACCACGATGCGTAAGTACTCGTACTTCACACAGGATGACGCAGGGAAGATGAAACATTCCGATCTTCCGGCAACTTCACTTGAACATTCAGCTATGAGGGAAGTACGCGGGTGACGTCACGGCAGTCATGGCAACCGCCAAGGGCAAGCGGTACGAGGGAGCACTTCGGAGGAAGAGCCAGCTGCGTAATCTCTCGTCTTCACTCAATCTCGCGCGCCGTACTGAGGCCGACAACCGGCTCTTTCGTGAGTTCCCCTGGTTCTCATCAAGTAATGCGAGCTCTTGGTGCTCCAAACAAAATACGTTTTCTTTTCGTAAAGTCAACAAATATCATAAGGAAATGAATTTTAAAAAATCACTTTTGTAGAAGAAATTAGTTGACCATTGGTAACGCATGGATTCTAAAGAAAATCCGTCAGAAGATAACAAGATGTAGCCGGGATAACAAAGTGAAAATTAATAGATAACATATTGTTCGAGAAAGGTGACAGGATAATGTTGGTAGATGCAACAGCCCTCCCAAGTGAATCTTTTAAAGGAGATCACCGAGTTGTGATAGCTATGTTAAAGATGCCAAAGGCCGGGCTGAGTGGCTCAGACGGTTAATGCGCTAGCCTTCTAACCCCAACTTGGCAGGTTCGATCCTGGTTCAGTCCGGTGGTATTTGAAGGTGCTCAAATACGACAGCCCCGTGTCGGTAGATTTACTGGCACGTTAAAGAACTCTTGCGGGACTACATTCCGGCAACTCGGCGTCCCCGAAGACCTTAAAAAGTAGTTAGTGAGACGTAAAGCAAATAACATTATTATTATTATTATTATTTAAGATGCCAAAGATACAAAAGATGACTGAGATTAGGCAGAGAAAGTTACGATGTGGAAATTACAAGAGAAGGAAATAAATGAAGAGTTTCGGACACCCTTTAAAACAAGTATACTTAAGGAAGACATTGGAAGGGTCGAAGAAGAATGGGCGTACTTCAAAACAGTCATGGTGGAGTCTGCAGAGAAGACCTGTGGAAGAGTATCAGGAATTAAGAAAGATAAAGAAAAGCCCTGGTGGAAGGACACGGTAAAGGGTATAGTTAAACGGAAGAAGCAATATTGGAAAAATATTTGAGAAACAGAACAACAGAAAAACAAAATACAGGCACTGCAAGAAGGAGTACTCAAAAGTGGTTCAAGAAGAGAAAAAGATATACTGGAAAAAATCTCTGAATCTCTGCAAGAATATACAACTGGAAGCAAAAAGATCTTATTCCAGTGACAAGGAGAGAAGAAAAATCAAGGTGAAAGTGCTAACTTCATTAAAAATGAACAGGAGGAAGTGGTGACAAAGAAACAGGATATATGGCAGAGGTGGAGAAAATATTTGAACAGCATTACAACGCGCAAAATACCTCGGTACAAGGAGGAATCGAAGAACCAGATTTAGTGCAGATGGAGTATTAGGAAAACAAGGTGTCCATGGCAGAGATTGAGTGTGGCAGTTAAAGGATGAAACGAGAAAAGGCGGCTGGTCACCATAGAAATGATAACATCAACTGGAGTATTTGGTCTACAGTGGTTGTATAGACTCTTCAGAGCGATATGGAGAGAAATATCTGTTCCAAATAGTGGACGAAACTGGACAATATACCAGTTTTCAAGAAAGGAGGCAGGAAGCAATGTGAAAATTACGGAGGGGTGACACTGATACATCATCCTTTATAGAATCATGGATAAACGAATAAGAGACAGAGTAGAGGGAATATTGGAAGAACACCAGAATGGATTCAGAAGAGACAGGTCCACATTTCACCCAATATTTACATTGCGTCAAATGATGGAAAGGTATTGGGAATATGGAAAGGACAATGTAGTAACATCTCTAAATATAGAAAAAGCATATGACCTTGTCCCAAGGAATTTGGTGTAGGAAACATTGACAGAAGCTCGGAATGGGAATGAAACAATGCAGATGGTAATAGCATCGTATCACAATTGAGAAAGCTTTGTTAAAACTAAAGTGGGGCAAACGTAATGGTTCAGAGTTGAGACAGGCTTAAGACAGGGGAGTGTACTGTCTCCCTTACTCTTCAGTATCATCATGGGTAGATACATAATGTCAAGGAAGGATGATGGGTGAACAAGTAAAGTCTATGCTCTTTGCTGATGACGTTGTTTGGTTAGATAATGACACTGAAGTACAGACACAAGTTGATTTATGGAATGAGGAGATAAGAACATTTAGAACATTTATTAAGAACATTGCAGTCTCTTACTAACTCTACCATGTGAAATGAAAAGAAACTATTTCTATTATGTGGACACTTACATGGGCGGATGACCGGGCCACATACAATCGACCCCCTTGAAACATGAGGAGATAAGACATTTTGGAATGAAGATTAGTACTGCGAAGTGCAAGACGAGAGGTAATATAAATTCCAGGGGAGTGATAAAAATAGGAAATGAACCTCCTGAAGTAGTGAAACATAGCAATAAACTTGTTTAGAAACGCAATAACCTTCAAGATACAAGAGAATGGCAGCATGAGTTAACGCCTCTGGTCACTTCTGTGCAGCTTATACACGCCGTTTATTTTTGATAATGTAACTATGTATATACATTCATCACGGGGGGTGAAAGTGAGATACGACAAAACTACAACATGCCGTACTTCAGTGCCGTGCCACTTGGAAGCGCTGCAGGGGGAACAGCCGCGTCATCATTGACTGGCTTGGGCTCGTGTCCTAATCTCGTATCGTCATTGCGAAGAATCGGACCATTCTCCTCATGACGCGAGAAGAGAGATGTTCGGAGATATTCAGTTCTTGAATAATAGATGAATTAGGTCGCTTTTCTGTCCAAGGTACTTCTCCAACACCACACCTAAAAGGTGTCGATACCGTCTTCATCTCTTGCCTTGAGAGTCCAGGTCTCGGAACGATAAAGGAAGAGAGAGAACCCTAGTGAATCAACTAGTCTAATCTCTCTTCTATTTGTTATTGCTCTGCAACGCGCCCTAAGGCGGTACCTCTCCTAATCTTCTGCCTGAACTTCCGGTATCACAGATGGTCGACCCAAGGTACAGTATATAAAGTCATTTACCAATTCCAGTTCCCTTAATCGATCTATGAGCTGGATCTGTGCTGCTCTGAGAATTACCATTAGTTTGCTGAAGCTCAGGTTGATCTCTAGCCCATATTCTAAACTTGATCTTTTACAATTGCTTGTAGTATTCTGCAAGTTCATCTTTCCTGCTGGAAAGGTGAGGGGTGTCATCAGCTAGCGCAAGTTGCTGATTTTTCGTCAGCCAATTGATATGCCACATGTACAGTCATTGAGGACTTTCTTCATCACATGTTCAGCATAGATGTTGTATAGGAAAGGTGATCATATGGAGCCGTGCCGGATACCCAGCGAAATAGTGATAAATCCTGAAATGCTGTCATCTACATTTCCAGTTGCAATGTTGTTTCCATACGAGATATTCGACAATTACATTATATGTTGTGGAATGCCAAATTCAACAAATACCTCCCATAGTTTATTCCAGACAACACAATCAAAAACTTTCTTGTAGTCAAGAATATTAGCACAGGAACACAGAACTCACGGAATTTTTCAAATATTTGCCTCCTATTAAAAATCTGTTCCCGTGTTCCTCTTCCTGCAACAAATCCTGCTTACTCAAGGGATATGTGAGGCATTATATAAGACTTGAGGCGCTGGTTTATGATATACAATAAATTCTTACTTGCATGAGGTGTCAGAGCAATTGTAAGATATTTGGAACACTTCCTGACTGGCCCTTTCTTGTGCAAGGAGATTAAGATAGAGCTTATCCAATCTTTTTGCCATTCTCTAGCCGCCTATAGCCTATTACACAATGAGTGCATCAAGTTCAAGCTTTCTTAACCCATTTCTTTAAGCAACTGTGTAGAAATACCATCCAGTCCAGGAGATTCCTTTTTTAAATGATTAATGGCGTTCTGATTTCGCTTTGTGAAATGTAAGCTTCCAATGCAGAAGGCCCTTCTTATTGATGGACTGCTTCTCGATCTAATAACAACAAACAATTCAGCGAAAGTCCTGCAACATGGACAGACATCAGCCCCGGGGCTATCTGGACATGACATAATCTACCTGTCCTACCAATTACAAACTCCGAAACCAAGGTCGAAAATATTATCATTCAGGGACCTCAGACGAATTGACGCAGATAAATTAGAAGAAGATGCTCTTTCCGTGCCGTGGATGGAGATAAATCGCGCCAATAATCTACAGGAAATGGTCACAAAATTTAATAACCTAGTAACACAACTCTACGATCGGCACGCCCCAGTGCGTACGGGAAAAGGTTCCAGAGCTCCTAAGCCGTGGATAAATGACGAAATTCGCCACTTAATGGCTAAACGAGACGCTGCTCATAGACGATACAAGCACTACCCAACGGAAGTGAACCACCAGACTTCGAAGCGCTAGACTACGTTACGCCCATAACTTGATTAGACCTGACGTACGCCCTGCGACGATGTGGAAATCTATGAAATATTTTGGTATCAATAACCAGAAATCTAACGATGAACTAATTGTTAACGTAGATGAATTAAACGACCATTTCATCTCGCCAACGGGAATTAATCCGGTCGTAAAGGAGAAAACTATTAATACATATGATAATACGCCATCTCCACAAAGAGATCAATTTTACTTCAGTCACGTCACACCGCAAGAAGTGATTGACTCAATAAAACGCATCAAGACCAGAGCTAGGGGCGTAGATAACATAGGCCATGAAATGCTCATGAAAATTCTCCACCACATCATTTATCCATTGGTGAATATTTTAAATTACTCACTGCAACAGGGGACTTATCCGGAAATATGGAAAATGGCCATAGTTCGCCCGCTTCCGAAAATAAGACTGGCGAAGGACGTCGGTGACTATCGGCCGATTAGCATCTTTTGCATATTGTCAAAAGCTTTAGAATTCATAGTTCACAAGCAAATTACCGACTATCTTATTCAACACAATCTTCTTGATATCCACCAGTCCGGCTTTAGACCGAGACACAGCACCTGCAGTGCATTAACACATGTGACTGATGACATAAGGCAAGCTATGGACAACAAACAACTGATAGTTCTAGCGTTATTGGACTTCAGTAAAGCTTTCGACACTGTTGACAGGGACATACTTATATCCAAATTAAATAGTTTAAATTTCTCCGCGAGTGCACTCCAGTGGATCAGATCCTATCTCACCGGTCGCCAGCAGTGTGTACTTAATAAGAACAATGAATATTCAAATTGGCGTACGGTCGACGTAGGAATACAACAAGGATCTGTACTGGGCCCCCTATTTTTCTCTTTGTATATAAATGGCATATCTTCCGGATTAAAACACTGTAAATACCACTTATACGCTGATGACCTACAGATATATATACACAGCAAACCCGAAAACCTACACTCAGAAACACTTCACGTGAATGAAGACTTGATGACCATTGATATATGGGCCAGAAATCACGGATTAAAATTAAACCCATCAAAATCCAGTGGATTACCCTAAATTACTTTGCAAGCTCAATCGAACAGCGTTAAGACAGTTGTCCATAAGTGGTACGGCCATACAGTATAGCCAAAATGTAAGAAATCTTGGCATAATATTTGACGAACATCTGTCCTGGTCTGCCCAAACTATATCTGTGTGTAGGAAAATATACGGAACGCTACGCTGTCTCAGTAAATTCAAATTCAAATTCACTTTCCCTTTAAACTAAAGAGAATTCTTGTTGAATCACTCTCATTACCTCATTTTGATTATTGCGACATAGTTTACAACAACCTAGGAGTAGACTGGGGAAGGAAATTACAGTGCGCTCAGAATGCCTGTGTAAGATTTATCTGTGGACTTCGTTACGCTGACCATGTCACAGCGTCTTCCACGCGGCTCGGGTGGCTTCGCCTGCAAGAACGACGCACACTTCATACTCTTTGCTTCTTGCATACTATTCTTAAAAGTTCTCAACCAGCCTATCTCCGTGATCGAATGAAGCTCCTCTCCACAGACCATAACAAAAATACCCGATCCTGCAGCACCATGTGTTTATCCAACACCACCTAGATATAAGGCCTGTGCATGGTGTCGAGATTAAAAGGAAAATGGCGGACTGTTGAGGCAATGCCTTGTGAAAGTGATCCGTAATTTTGTCATACAAAATACAATAGTGGTCTACAAATGTTGTGTGCCTAATTGTAGGGGAAACTACAGTGCCAATAGCAAAGTACAGATTTTTAGATTTCCGAATGATGAAGATCTAAAAAAGAAATGGATATGTGCAACAAAGCGCGAGAATTCCGTTCCAACGAAGTATTCAGTGGTAAGTAACTAGATACTAGGTTATGCATTTTTTATTCGCAAATGTTTTATTTCATAGTGTGTTCATATATTAATATAATCAAGAGATGGTAGTATAATATATCTCAAAAAATGGCTATTAGGTTAGACGGGATCTAACCTCTAACATGCATGGTGAAATTCGTTCAGGTTAGGTTAACTGGTTGTCTGTAATTGCAGGTTTGTGAATTACATTTTAATCCGTCCGAAATAAGGAAACATACTGAGTTCCACTGTGAGGATGGACAGCTTATAACTTTACCACTGAAGGTTCCACGACTTATCCCCAGTGCTGTTCCTTCACTTTTGCCAAATTGCCCAGCGTATTTGAGTAGTTCAAAAACATATCGAGAAGGTCCTGAAGTGAAGAGAAGAAGAAGAGAAAATGAAAATATCCAGGCAGCAATCGAGGAGAGTGAAGTAGAATATAATTTACACAAGAATAGAATAACATTTTCTAATTTCACTGACCCGAAAGACAAGTTAAATAATCTGAATGTAGGTGAATCATGGGACATACTTCACAAAGGTGTAAATATAGTAATAGTTAAAATTGTGTTGAACCCTGAACCTGAAATAATTAGTTCTATAGTTATCAATGAAACTTTGGAGTTAAGTGTATACTATAAGAACATAAAATTAGACAGTATTGGTAACTTTCATTTCCCACAGTCTGTAAAGGACTTGGATGAAATTTCAGTGCTTCTTGAAAAAGTTGACACGTTAAGTTCTGAGGTTCACAGTGCAAACAGCACTAATGACATTTTAGGTTTAGCAGCATACCTTTTGAAACAAGTCAGCATGTTAGAACCGAGACTAAAAGGACAACTTGAATTCATGATTGAACAGATTGCACTTTGGTCACACGAGAGGAGGAGTTATAGTCCATCCTTTCTGATTTTATCTTCAATATTGCAGTCCATTTCACCCCATTGCTATGCATACCTCAGACATCTCAATTTATTGTATCTGCCTCATCCATGTACCATCAGGAGGCTTTCTTCTTCTTTAAAAGTAGATCCTAGAATAGAACAGCACGATAACAATTTCCTGAAGTACATAAGGGATAAATTTTCTGGCAATGATAGTGATAAGTTCATTGTGCTTATGATGGATGAAATTCATGTTAAACCATTAATGGACTGTAAAGGTGGTAATGTTGTTGGCAAAGCATTCAATGATGAGCAGTTAGCAACAGGTGCTTATTGTTTTATGGTTTCAAGTTTGTTATCTGATTTTAAGGAAGTAGCTCACATATTACCTGTAAAATCAATTACTGGAGAATATTTTCATGGTGTACTAAGAAAAGTTATTGTAGGATTAGAGGAAGTAGGGTTTAAAGTTGTTTGTGTTGTTAGTGATAATAGTTCTGTAAACAGAAAATGCATGCAAATATTTTCACCTGAAAATGAATTGAAATGTGTTTATCCGCATCCTGCTGATGAGAGCAGACCACTTTTCTTTGTGTTTGATACCTAGTGTTCACTTGCTCAAATGTGTTCGCAATAACTGGTTAAATCGAAAGGATGAGAATATGTGCATGAACTTCCCTGATTTTGAAGATAACAGTGCAGTGCAGTGTGCTTCTTTTCTTACAATTAAGAAATTATATGATCTTGAGCATGAAAAGTTCATAAAATATGGTTATGGTCTGTCTCTCAAAGCATTAAGTCCTTCATCATTTGAAAGGCAGAATATAAAATTAGCTCTGCAAGTTTTCAATGACAATGTTATAGAAGGGCTGAAAGTGTTAGGTGAAAAGTGTAAGCTACCATATTATAAAGAAACAGCCTCATATATCAAAATAATAATAGATTGGTGGGCTGTTGTCAATGTCAAAACACCAGGTAAAGGGGTAAGGCTCAACAACAGCTTAATGTGTCCAGTCTCTTCGAATTCAGGGGAAGGGCTTCAATATTTGAATAAATTCCTACAATGGCTAGTAAAGTGGAGAGATCTAGGTGGAAAAGGTTCATTATCATCTGAAACAATGGCTGCGTTGATATTGACAACTGAAGGATTGTTGATGTTGATAGAATATTGTTTGTCAAAACTTAATTTTGCATATGTCCTATTAGGAAAATTTCAAACAGACATATTAGAAGACAGGTTTGGGAAATATAGGCAGCTTGCAGGAGGGCAGTACAATATTTCTGTGAGGCAGTTGTTTGAAGTTGAAAAGAAGTTAAGGTTACTGTCATCACTGACTCTAAAGATAGGATCAAACGCATTTGGGGAGATTGAAGTAGATGAGTTCTCTGACCCGCCTCCTGAATCCTCTGACTTTTTGGATTTTGATAATTCATTGTGTAAGAGCATAGATGTACAAATAAGTTTACAGGATAACAATGACATGCCAATTTTAGTCTATTTAGCAGGTTATTGTTGCTATAGTGTCTCAAAATATTTGAAATGTGAACACTGTAAAGGAATTCTTGTTACTGAGGACTTCATTGATGCTGATGATGAGGCATATAATCTAATTAGAAATAAGAGTAGGGGTAGGCTTTTGTTCCCTGAAATGTTTGTTATAAATGTAATAATACATAATTATCTGGTAGTAACAAAATTATGTACAGATTTTGAAACAGAGTTTCTTTTAGTAAATGATCATAGGGAGGTTGCATGTGAGAGTACAATGAAAATTATTCATGATAAAGAACTTTTGTGGGAGCCAGATATGTGCAATAACAGACATACATGAGAATGTGTTTGTAGAAAACTGGTATGGACTTCAACAAACATTCTTTTGAATTATTATTGTTAGAAAAAAAGTTCCATGTCGAAGAATGTATTGACGAGGAAGAAACGTGTTATTTGTCAACAGGACTGAATTTCATGCAAATCTGCATTTATGTAAATAAGTGTGTTGTTGCTTTCAATTTTTTTTGTGGGTGGGGGGACGAAATAAAACATTTATTATGAATTTCGGTATTCTGCCATTCCCGTAATTCTTGAACCTCACTTGAGTTTCAGCATTATTTAGAAACCTTGTGTATCAACTATCCCTAATTTTTTCAGAAATAGTTTCTTGAAGGTATAAGTGACTTTTATCTGAAGGAATGAGGGTTTGGGGTAATTATTTTGAGGTTTAAGTAGCCAGATCAATTAAAACATATGGTAAGATGCCATAGTGACATTATGATGATTGCCTCTATTGTCAGCCATCTTGGTTTCGTGCTCAGGCCTTATATCTAGGTGGTGTTGGTTTATCCCTTCCTGTACACAGAACAGCAATCTACACGAAATCATTCACCGTTACCGCAGCCCGACAATGGAATCTCTTACCAGTGGACGTCAGAAGCATGTCCAGCAGCTTAGCTTTTAAACATGCCTGTGTCGAAATACTAGGTAAACATGCATGAATCATCAAATTATGACCTGAAAACACCTACTCCTACCGCCTCTTCATCATCATTTCCCTCTTCCTTTCACAGATATTCTTCTTCTTCCTCTTCTTCTACTTCTTACTAATTCTTCTCTTCACCTCTCAACTGAAGGCGATATTTCGGTGTACTGTAGAAATGTATATATTTTCTAAACGTTTTCTTAAGCAGTTGTTATAGTACTCATTATATTCTTAGTAACTTACTCATTATTCATAGTTATATTCTTAGTACTCATTATTCATAATTATACACTTAGTACTCATTATTCATAATTATATTCTGCACTTTACGTACGATTTATATTATATAGATGATATGATCTTTATTTTAAAAGTGTGGTTACTTTAGTTAATGGTATTACTGTTACTATTGTCCATATTCTCATATTATTGTCATCAGTAGTTATTATTAAGTGTTCTAGGTTAAGACTGGTTAAGTGTAAGAAAGGGAGTACATCCCTAACTTTGCCAGGATGAATAAAACATATTACTTACTTACTTACTTACTTACTTACTTACTTACTTACTTACTTACTTACTTACTTACTTACTTACTTACTTACTTACTTACTTACTTACTTACTTACTTACTTACTTACTTACTTACTTACTTACTTACTTACTTACTTACTTACTTACTTACTTACTTACTTACTTACTTACTTACTTACATTCCGCTATAGGAAAGGTCTTACATACAGATGTCATCCAACGCTGTCTAACCAATATATATGAGTCGTAAATTGGAAAATGGCGAATGAGTTCTATACGGTTTAATACTATATAGCGCTGAGAAGAAGTTCCGACGAAGGTGGAGCTTGGTAATTTTTCCGGATACGCATAATGCCCTAGTTTTAGAGTTCCGTATTTTTGCAATTTCATTGTAAGCTACATGTAGTCAGAACATAAACGTTCTGAGATGTTATTTTCTGCCGAACGGTGCTGAGCACAGCGAAGGTAAGTAATGGAAATATACTTGTGAATAGTGTATTAAATTACACATTTTCATTCCTTCCATTTATTTGTTCTCAGGTTTTCAAATGCCATGACCTTATTTCAGAGAGGTTAAATTACTCCTGCAAGTTTCCAACATAGATAAGTGGCTATTATGTCGATATGACTGGCAACCTCAACATCAAGAATATGGATTTTTATAAATATCATAAGGAAACAATGAAGGATGCTCTGAAGCACGTGTGAGTGATGCTGTAAACTGTTCCGGTTTTTGTGCTTGTGAAGATCATATTCTTGAGAAGGACTTCGTTAAACACACTAGGCACGATTAAGTTATGATGTTGTTCAATCAATCAATCAATCAATCAATCAATCAATCAATCAATCAATCAATCAATCAATCAATCAATCAATCAATCAATCAATCAATCAATCAATCAATCAATCAATCAATCAATCAATCAATCAATCAATCGATCAATCAATCAATCAATCAATCAATCAATCAATCAATCAATTAGGTGGCAAAGATGGAAATGTATCAAACATTTCCCGTGAAAAATTATTCAAATCTCTTACTCTTTGTCCTATGAATGAAAGTTTTCCCCTTTTGTCCTCTTGAATTGTTACTTTATATTCATATTATGATATCTCCTACCTTTAAGAGCTCAATCTTATTCGTCTACTAAGGTCATTCCACGCCATTTCTCAACCGAGAGCTCGGAACGTTTCTCTTAGTCAAGCAGTCAACCGGCCTAAAGTTTGTAACATTCTCGAAACACAACTCCTTTGTCGGAAATCACCCAGAACAAATCGTGTTGCTTTCCCTTGGATCTTTTCCAGTCCTTATAACAAGTGTTCCTGGTGTGGGTCGCATACTCTGGAGTAATATTTTAATTGGAGTCTTGTCAGAGACTTATTCGCCTCTCCCTTGCATCGTTAGTCACTAGTTAAAACATGACGACCTTTCAGGTGGCTTCCTCTGCATATATCGCACTCCTGCTTCAGGAGTTGCACACCTGAAAATTTACAAATGTTCAGTAGAAGGCAAAAGTAAATCACTTGAAACTGAAATGTCTGTGGTGAAGTAACGAATTCACATGCACTTTTCATTCAATACCCGCAATATGAATGGAGCATTGCGCTTTGTGAAAAACTCTTATCTCGAAAGGGATGCTCAAAGTGCAGCAAATATTTGTCGAGGATAATCTGCCTGTGGCCTGATGTGACCATGCTGCACGTCTGTTCAAGGATGTTTTTCTGGATTCAAATGCAGCCTGAAGGTAAGCTTGTGGTTGACAAAACATATCGCTTGTAAGAAAAATGCCTCGTAGTAAGGACGAAATAAACAGATATCATGTAATCTCAAAACTTTACTCAGGTTGCGGATGGCACTATTAACATTATTGACACCATGTGTATGTGGAAACTGAGCAGATTTCAATGGTCATATTCACAGTTCAGGATTCAATTGACAATACAGGGGAAGAAATATGTAAAATGTTGGATGGTGAACAGGAAAAAGGAAAATCCACTGGAAAATTGTGTAGGCTTTTCATGTGAAAATGCAAGCTCTATGACTGGTGTTTCCAAAGGTGTAAACTCATTTCTTTGCAAATATTTATGAACATTGCTATGCTTTATCATCTTGTGCATACAACTGTTCAAAAGGGCCGTAATTGTCTCGCAGAATGCCAATATCGAACTGTTTTTAATTTATATTTACCACTAGTCTTTGAAGGGAGATGAAGGAGGCGGTATCAACAGGTTACTCAGTTTGAAATAGGCTGTCTAATAAGGTTACGAGGAGTTGGATGTTCTTTTCGCGATATTGCAGAAAGTCCTGGCAGGGATGCATCCGTAGTCCATCGGTGTTGACAACAATGGTCACGAGAAAGCACTGCCTCAATAAAACTGGTGTCTGCCCGTACACTGGCCATTACAGACGGCATGACTGAGATGCATCGTATTGCATTCCCAACAAGATAATGCCCGTCCTCGTACCTCTACTGTCACCAACGTGCTCTACAGAGACTCGACCAGCCACCTTGACCTCCGCCCATTGAGCATTACTGGGACATAACGGGACGACAAATCCAGCGTCATCCAATACCAGTTTTAAACGTCGCTGATTTGAATGATCAAGTGCAGCAGGCATGAACTCCATCCCACAAAATGGCATACGACACCTGAATGACACAATGCATTAAAAACATGGCCACTAAAGCAGTTATTGGTGTATCCCCATGTCACATGTCATCTTGAATCTGAGACCTGGAAGCTTGACAATTGCTTACCCTAAACTGCATTCCTCTAAACTCATCTCCTTTTGGTGTTGGGATTTCATTTTCCGCCAGTGTCCGTCTCCATGGCTAAATAGTTACCGTGTTGTCCGTTGGTCACAATGGGTCCCGGGTTAGATTCCCGCCATAGTCTGGAATTCTAACGGGGAATGAGTGTAGGCCTATATGACGACTTCATCATCATTTCATCCTCATCACGAGGCGCAGGTCGCCCACGGGTGTCAAAATAAAAGACCTGCACCAAGCCTCCCCGGATGCCACACGCCATTATTATTTTCCGCCAGTATACATCGACGTATGCAAACGATTCCTACAGATCGATATGATATTCCTCGATAATTTATACCTAACTACGACAAATCTGTGGTACCGCACGGTACATCCACTTAACATTTTATGAGTTTACTTTATTGGATAACGTACGTCAGATGACAGCACAATTATTCGAAGAGTACGCTATAGGCGCGCGGACTAACCCGGCGCGAGTTCTAATTCACGATATGGCGGCGAACATGGCGGCCAAGTTGGCAGCACTGCTCCGCCATATTGTACAGTTATCTTTTCTTTTTTCCGCCAAATAAATTCTCTGTTATCGAATACGTCCTTTCCCAATCGATTACCTAATACACACAAACAACAGTCGCACACACGTTCTGGTACAATTCTCAGGAGCAACTTCGCACGCGAGGGCCGGAAGTTGTACCACGGCAGAATGACGGGAAGTTTACTCGTAAAGTGGGAACACAGTATTGAAAGAGAAGGGGACTGCAGTTAAGCCTCCTAAAAATTTATTTTCAAAGTACACAGCCATGCAAAATTCTCTCTTACCTTTATTAGCCACTCGATGTGCTACGCAATCCGCAGCCACGAGAGTGGACTCGTTTGCAGGACGGAATAATTAAGCCATCAGGTTTCTAATAGTCGAAGTTCTGTGACATGATGACGGTTTCATTTATCATATTGTAAAATTACTGAAGAAAAGTACACTGCAACAAGAAGACTATCAACAATTTAAATACATGTTTCAATCTGATCAAGATAATACTGGGTGATAATTCCAAGCGGATCCGTACTTTTCCGCGGCCTGTTGGCGGAAGATGAGTGGAGATTTCCCCACATCAATAACAAGAAACTTGCCGTTATCATCTACCATTGCAAGTAGCACAATAGAAAAATATCCCTTGCAGTTGAAGAATAGACTTTCTGATTTTGAAGGGTGCCATCAACTGCAGCTACACAGTTAGGGAAACCCCAACACTTCAGATTTCTGGTCCCAGTGTATGTGATCAGGGTTTATGTCAGGTCAGGGTCACCCTGCTACCGTATGTGACAGTAGACGGTACTACCTGCGACTGTCTGGCCGAGGTTCAGGTTGCCAGTACCAAACCTGGCAAACTAGGGCAGAACCAACGGCTACGGGCGGATGAGCTCTCCCTTAGTAGGTTTGATGAAGCCTTTGTGTAGGAAATGACACATAAATTCATCATGTTCAGGGCACTCTCTTGCCCTTGGGGTGGAAAATTTCCCCTAAAGGCGCATGATCCATATTTGGTGAACGGCATAGGAAGTCCTCAACGGCGGACCAGGCGTAATGACAGGAAGTCCCTCCTCGGCTGGAATGGCGGACGAAGGCTGCAGTGACTAGGATCCCTTCAATCGTCTTGCATCGGCTTGCCATTGAAAACAGTTCTTAAGTCATCTAGTCCACTGCGCTTGTTGAAGTGCACCAACACTCTCACTCTAAAGGAATCTCACGAACAGCAGTCTTCCACCAACAGATTGACTCTTCCAAAAGTCCTGCGGCGATCAAGAAGTTGCGACGGGGGCAGGATTGTGATGTCTTGAAGCCTCTAGTGATAACGTGGCACGTAGGCGGTAGATGTGTGATCGGTCGTCTTGCTTAGGATTGTGGCTGTAGAGCGATTCGGTTGCTGCATCTACGACTGAGCAGTCCTATTTAGGGTCCACTTTGCTCACCTCACATGGGGAAGGGGCTAGAAAAGGTGCCCTAAACATAGCCAGCCACTTCTAGTACCGATTGGATAGCCGCGTCCAGTGGTATCACCTCAATGCGGTCGAACAAGAAAGAAATTATATTTTGGTACATGGAATGTAAGAACGCTTAATGATGACTCTTCAAATGAGAGACCCGAAAGGAGAACAGCCCTTGTGGGTAGAGAGTTACGAAGATACAATATCGACATAGCAGCACTCCAGGAGACCCGCCTTGCTGAAGAAGGTCAGTTGAATGAAAACGGAGCGTGATACACTTTCTTCTGGAAGGGTAAACCTACCAGTGAACACCGAACACATGGAGTAGGCTTTGCTATCAAGAATAAGCTTCTCAGAGACCTGCAGCAGCTTCCAACTGGACGTAATGAACGCATCATGACATTAAGACTTCGATTAAATGGCGACCAGCATGCCACAGTAATTTGCGCATATGCCCCCACATTAGACTCTGATGATGACATCAAAGAAACATTCTATTCAGATCTGGATGACATCCTATCAAACATCAATCGACTAGATAAAATCATCTTTCTTGGTGATTTTAATGCCAGAGTGGGAAAGGACCATAAAGTATGGAATGGTGTCATTGGCAAGGAGGGAGTTGGCAGTGAAAACTCCAATGGTATTAGAATCCTCTCAAAATGTGCTGAGTATGGGTTGATAATCACCAACACCATCTTTCGCCAAAGGGATTGCTTCAAAACATCATGGCAGCATCCTAGATCGAAACATTGGCACCTCATTGACTATGTAATCGTCCGCAAGCAAGATCTACGCGATGTTCTCATCACCACAGCAATCACAGGAGCTGATGACTGTTGGACAGATCATCGACTTATTAGATCAGTGATGCATTTATCACTGTCCACCCAGAGGAGGAAACAACGGAATAGCTTCAGACATACTTTTGACACCGAGAACTTTGGCAATGCAGAAATTACTTCAAAATACAGAGAGCTCCTTCATCGGATTTTGCCGAAGGAATATCAACCTGATGTAACGCAACACTGGGAGAGTCTGAAGACCACTATTCAAGATGCTTGCAATGAAACAGTAGGATATAAGACCAGAAAATATCAGGGCTGGTTTGATGAAAATGATGAAGAAATTGAAGCTTTGATCTCACAGAAGAGAAAAGCTTTGCAAGCATGGCGAAGGGACTTGAACTCCCACTCTAAGAAAAAAGCCGTAAATATTGCCAAAGCAAATGTCCAAAGAAAAACCCGTGAGCTCAAGAATGCATGGTGGACAGCAAAGGCAAAAGAGTTTGAATATCTAGCAGATAAAGATTCACGACATTTCTCTCAAGCGACAAAAGCGGTTTATAGTCCCACCACCTTTGGGAGGAATCCTCTTTGGTCCTGCGATAAAAATATACTTTTAAAAGATCAGCACTCCATCATGAATAAGTGGAAAGAGCATTTTGAGAACCTCTTGAACCAGGATTCGATTATTGATGAACAGGTGTATGATATATTAAAACAAGCTCCCATCAATGATGAACTTGGCTCTCCACCAACATTGGCTGAATTTAAGCGTGCTGTCAATCAAGCAAAGCGTCACAAAGCCCCTGGTCCTGATGGTATACCAGTGGAAGGTCTCAAAGAAGGTGGTGAGGAACTAGTAAGACACATACATGAACTGATTGTCAAAATTTGGAGCGCACAAGAAATGCCTCCTGATTTCAGAGACAGTCACGTTGTTCCCATATTTAAGAAAGGGGATCGAACAAACTGCAGTAACTATCGGGGAATATCCTTACTGTCATGCCTGGGAAAGCTTATTGCTCGAATCTTGGCAAATCGTATTGTACCCCTGGTGGAGAAAATACTTCCAGAGAGTCAGTGTGGCTTCAGGCCTTCTAGAGGAACCACAGATATGATATTCACAGCTCGTCAACTCCAGGAAAAATGTAGAGAACAAAATAGACCTCTTTATATTGACTCTGTGAACCGAGAAGCTTTGTGGAAAATTTTAGCTCTATATGGCTTTCCGCAGAAATTTATTGCCATCTTGAAATTCCTCTACACTGATATGATGGCAGCTGTCATTGGCAACGGCTCTATTGGAGAGCCATTCCATATCAATACCGGTGTTAAGCAAGGCTGTGTGATAGCCCCCACTTTGTTTTCCTTGTATGTTGCCACTGTCATGGAACTTGTCAGAGATGATCTCCCTCCAGGAAATCATATAACTTACAGGATGGATGGTAAACTTTTTAATTTGAGCCGTTTAAAGGCAGGAACTCGGACATCGTCTGCAGCATTAGTTGAGTTACAGTACGCTGATGATAATGCTGTCGTAGCTCAGACACAAGAAGAGCTTGTGAGAATCCTGAATGCTTTCTCTGATGCGTACAACAAGATCGGACTGAAACTGAATACCAGCAAAACTCAGATCCTATACCAACCAGCCCCTGGGGAAGGTCAAAGAGATATCAATGTCACAATTGATGGAGTGAGCCTTCAAGTTGTAAACACCTTCCCATACCTTGGCAGCACCCAAGCGCAAATATAGATTCAGAAATCCAACACTGAATTAACCGTGCACGAGCAGCCTTTGCTAAGTTAAGATCTCGAGGTTTTGACAATCACGATGTCAATATCACAACAAAGATTCTTGTGTACAATTCTGTTGTAGTTCCAACCTTACTCTACGGATCTCAATCCTGGACATGCTACAGTCGACACCTTAAGAAGCTGGAACAGTATCATCAACGTTGCTTGAGGAGAATACTGCAAATAACTTGGCAAGACAGGCGCACAAATATCAGCGTTCTTGAAGAGGCACACAAGACCAGTATAGAATTGATGGTTTTAAGACGCCAGCTACGATGGACAGGCCACGTAGTTCGCATGCCCAATAATTGCATTCCCAAACAAGTGTTTTACTCTGAGCTATCAGTAGGTAAACGCTGTGTAGGCGGTCAGAGGAAGCGATTTAAAGATGTAATCAAGGCTAACTTGAAGAGATGTAACATTGATGTTGATAACTGGGAGAGCTTAGCGCTTGACCGTTCATCCTGGAGATCACTAGTCCATTACGGCACACTGTCTTTTGAAGAAAACCGCCGACGTACAGCGAATGACAAGAGGCAACGTAGGAAAGAAAAGGAAATGCTGAGGAGACATAGAAATAACCAGACTGCTATACCTGGGACCACCTGTCATCACTGTGGCAAATTGTGTAACTCCCGCATTGGACATTGCTACTGATGCGAACAATATAAAGAATTTCGTGTGGCTATTTTTAGCCGGGTGCACCCCTTGCAAGTCAGACCCTTCGATGTGGGTGGGCGGCATCTGCCATGTGTAGGTAACTGCGTAAGTGTAGTGTTATGTGTGTTGTGTGAGTTGTAGGGACGTTGAAGACAGCACAAAAACCCAGTCTCTGAGGAAAGGGAATTAAACATTTAAGGTCAAAATCACCGACCTAGCCGGGAATCGATCCAGGGAATCTGTTACCTCTACTACAGTGGTAACACCAAACAAGGCACAAACACAGTTAAAATGGGAAGGTAAGAGTACAATACACAATACAAGAAAACACGACACACTCGGAAAAACAGTAGCTAGCATTAGGCGGATCTCCAACAAAAGAAGTACGTAACTATCAGTAGGGCCAACTAGTGAACGACAAAACGGGAAGATGGAAGGGCTGGGAACCTACCAAAGGCATGGACGGATTCCGAAGTAAATCACCGTGATCCTTAGTTTTAAAAATATTATTTACAAGGTAATTCTACAAATACATTCCAAGTTATGAGCTATACGTTCAGTGATATACATAGCTTATTTCGTAGCAGTGTAAATTCAAATTACAAACCAACTGTACATCTAGTTACCAATGCAGTAGTACAATGCAATTTACAGGTTATCCAAAATCTAGCGTACCTAAAGTGATACAGAACTATCAGAGGCAAACCCCAAGGGAAATCCTATTAAACTACAATATACATATTTTAGTGAAACAAAACGGGAATGCCTCGGAAACGAACAGGTCCAGCAGAAAAACTAAGGCGTCATAGGTAACTAATTTGGTGAATCTAGGCGAGGTTAGGGCAGACTCCTGTATGAAAAGCAAATCGGAACATTACGGAAATTTTAGCAGGAACGGAATTCAAGAGTGCTTACCCGAGGAGTGCGCCATCCCGAAAACCGGAGGGACGTCATCCAGATAGGCTGCTCGCAGACAGATGGAACAAAGCCGACAGAATTCAGGATACAGAATTGATTCGAACACTGCCTCGCTCACTATATGTAGGAATTACTGGCCTTGGAGGCAACCAATCAGCGTGCACGTGTTCCCTATCGCCACCTAGACTCACCAATCACAACCTTACTTTCGATCGAGAACTTTGACTAACATTCTAGAATACGCATGATCGCGAAAGTCATATATTTCCAGAATAGACAGAACGCACTTTCTAGAACACATACCAACAAAGTAACACACCCTCTACAAAAGTTATGTAACTTTCTAGATCTTTCCAGGAACTATAGATAGAATTCTACTATTTACAAATGCCTATGTTACAACATTATACAGTACAGGTTAGGTCAATAAAAATAAAACATCATATTGTATTTTACTAACAAAGACTTCAAAAAAAAATACATTCCACTCGCATTACATATTTCACTTGTAACATCTTCCTCCCCCCGAAAGTCGAGCCCTGCTCGACCAAAAATATAACATCACTGGGGAGCAAGCGATAGAACGTTTTCACACAGTAACAATAGTAAAGGTACATCACTTGATTTCTTGAAGTAACATTTGTGATAACCAACCAACACAAACTGTCACATAATTTTCAAAAATAATATAGATCCACCTCTTGAATAAATATCACAAAATCCACATGGATTGTTACATTGTACTTCAAAATGCCTTCTTTCACAGATGATTAGACAATTTGTAGTCTGTCCACCAAATCATGTACACCATACATTCTTCCAAATTCTAGAAACACCAAAACTCCTCACTTGTTGCTAACACTTTTGCACTACTTTCCCACAACAGTCACAGCACAGCTAGGCCACAGGTTCTTGCTGATGATGCGACTGCCGACATGGTCGTTTGCTGCCAGCCTTCACTCAATGTCAGTCCAAACCCGACACCTAGGCGAGATGCAGTTCTGTGGTCTCTTGCACCAAATAAGCAGGGGTGAGACACCGTCCAGTCCGCCTGCCACCAATAGAACATTCCCCGCAGGATAGTGGTGCCGGATGGTGGCCCGCAAAGCACACAGTGTGCCTCCCAATATGGCACTTCAGGTTGCTGCCCGAAGAAACTGGTCACTGCAGCCGCTGTAACACACACAAACCGCAGCAGACAGGGAAATACTTTGAGGTAAAAGTATGCTGCTGGGCTCAAGATCTCGCGTAGAGTCACCCGATGGGTGGCTTAATGAATATGCAGCAGGGATTCTCCCTCGCACACAGGGATATTAGGGCACTAGCCCCGGGGTAAGCACTGCACTGCTATCTACAATTCACGTGAAAAGATTATGGTGGGGGTGAAAAGAAACTACAGGAGGGTGCCCTAAACCTGACCGTAAAAGGAAGAAAATTCCAAGTAGTAACCCTAAACTAAAACTCATCTAACTTATAATACTAAATCGATTACACTAGAGGATACCTAATGTATTCACTTACACAATTACTTACAACTAACTTACAATAAATCTAATTATCTTATAACAGAAACCTTATAAATAACCTTACAATAAACTTATTTTATAAGTAAATTCTTACAAATAACATACAAGTAAATCTACAAGGTCACCAACAAAGGTATTTACCCTTCCCTACCAGACTTACGGTACCATGATCTGGGAGAGATGTACTCTGCTGATCCTTTTCCTTTCGGGATCGCTCACCAATAATGTCACCGGGGTAAGGAACTTTAAGATGGTGCAGGGACCTCGAAATCTGGGGGCCAACTTACTGATAACATGGTCCGCAGCACTACTGACGGGATGTGTTCTAATAAATACCTGGTCACCCACAGAGAGATCTTAATCATCTTTGCATTCGCACACTCCATTCTCAGAAAGTCAAACGTCTGCATTTCATTCCCCGAAATCCAAAAGGAGGAAACTAAACGGTTCTCTAATAAGTATTTGAAAAAGCAGGACAGCAGAGAACATTTTGAAAGATGACGATGAAAATGACATGTTTCTTAAAACCTTGGCGGCTACTCTAAAACAATTCGTCAGATACCGCCACTCGTATGAAAGCCTAAATATTTGAAATCCTTACAGAAATGGAAGTACGGAACTAGCAGCTACCGCATTCACAAGTATATGGTATGAAAACCAGACGGCCTACTCTTCATCAACATCACCATTCACTTCTCACTCCAGAGCTTACAACGCTGCCAGTGACATAGTTCACACCTTCTAAGATGAGTCGCCTGACTGTTAATACTGAACTTATAGAGATATGTATAATAATATTGCTTAAAAATAAAATAAACAACATGAGTGCATTTCTTAATTTTATTGTTTGCTCACTTACCTCAGAGTTGGGGCCAATTTTTCGGCAGCTGTAAAAGGTGATTTCTCTCTGTTGCAGGAGGTCATCAAGTACTCTTCTGTTAGGTTCAAAACGAATCTGAATCTTCCGCGGGTCAATCTAAAATACACTTAAGAAAATGGTAATTGCAACACCATGAAGGCATTGGTTGTTTGTGTTGATTTTCAAGATATGGAACGATGCCATGTAAGTATGTAAACGATCAAAGTTTCAGACCCATTGGATTGTTGCTACAGGTCTCCCCACGTGATTGGTCGCGGAGGAATCAACTCCAGTGTACGGACTCTGGTGTAGCGTAGTTGACTTGAAGTCTGTGCAGTGAAGTGTTTCCAGTCAAACATGCCCCGCCGACAGAGGAGAAAACGCTATCAACAACCGTCGCCGACTGAGAGGGCTCGGATAATTGGGCAATGTGTGGCTGGATTATCGCTAAGGACTGTCGCTGCACTCGTTGGCCGACAGGCATCTACGGTACAACTTGTATTGCAGCAGTGGTCAAATGAAGGTACCCACACTCGTAGACCTGGCACAGACCCAGCGCGACAGACAACTGTGAGAGAGGATCACCGCATCATTCGGATGGCCCGGATGGAACGCCAATCAACAACAGCGCAAATTCGAGCAGCTGTGGCACCCCACGTTACACAACAAACAGTTGGTAATCACCTGCGTGCAGCTGGCGTACGAGCCCGTGTCCCTGCAGAAGGAGTTCCATTGACCCCAAAACAGCGACGTGTAAGGCTGACGTGGTGACGAGAAAGATCGACGTGGGTCGACGAATGGCATACGGTCTTCTTTAGTGATGGATAGCGCTTCTGTCTTTCCCACAGTGATCGTCGGAATCGTGTGCGCCCACGTACCGTGTAGAGGGGGAGCCCAGATCTTATTGTCGGGAGGCACGCAGGGCAAACACCAAGCATTATGGTCTGGGGAGCTATTGGCTTTAATGTGAAATCACAATTAGTGCTTGTTGATGGCACTATGACTGCTCGACAGTACGTCGATAGGGTACTCAATCCAGTGGTTGTCCCTATGATGGCGAACATTGCTAATGGGATGTTTCAGCAGGACAATGCCCGGGTTCACGCTGCACACATCTCCAGAGAAGCTCTCCACGACATCACAACCTTAGAATGGCCCGCCAGATCCCCGGACCTCACTCCTATTGAGCACGTGTGGGACATGATGGGTCGACAATTGGACAACCGTCCTGGCCACCCACAACTCTGGAACAACTGACCCATGGAGAGCAGCAATCATGGGCCACAATTCCTCAGGAAGCGATCCAGGGCCTTATTAACTCCATGCCTCGACGAATTCATCAATGAATTGCAACTCGTGGTGGGCACATCCTGTATTGATTGTTGTCCAAACTTGTGGTCAGAGGGACCTGAAAGTGTAATCATCGAATCACAACACTCCTCCTGCATCTTCAATTGCAGCAATATAGCACCACGCATTCTCGGTGTTGTAATTTCCATTTTCTTCAGTGTATCTTTTAAACCTTTTTTCTTCGTCAATGAGATGGGTACTGATAAAAAGCTTTTTTAATCCTTCCACTTTTGTATACATTTCACTAACCTCCTTTCTGAATTTCGCATATTTATGAAGCATATAGCCCTCTTCCTCATCATCATCCATTATATGTTCCACAATAAGCATTGCAATCATCTCCCTTCTTCAGTTTTCATCCATTTCAACACACTCAGGAGCTGTCCGTTCGTCCACTTAGTAGATTGACACGCTACGCCTAGCAAAAGAAACTCGCGCTTCCGTGGACGTGATTGAACAAACACGGCTTCCTCGCAAGGAAAGCAGGGCTTAAGGGGTGGCGATAGCGCGATCAGCTCACAATGATTATTTAAGGAAAGCAGCTAAATATATGTTTGTGAATTATTATTCGAGGCTTCAGCTGGGCTTGGTCTCTCTAGTAAAAGAGTTAGCGGAAACTCGGGTTCGATTCACGGTGCTGCCAGAGATTGAAGAAAGGCTGGTTTAGTAGCTGCACCTCACCTCTGCCAGAAAAAAAAGCTCCTCTACTTCGGGAGAAGTGTTCACTTTTACACGATTCTGGCCAAACGTAGGCTACGCTGACCTTTCGTTAAGATAGTTTCTACACATAAAGTGGACTCGCGTGTGTGTGTAACGTACACATGATGTGTACTAGAATTGTTTTAGAGTTGCTACATTCAGAGTTAGGGGCTGAAAATTGAATTTATCCTCACCCTAAGCAGTTTATTCCAGCTTGAGAGACTGATATGTAATAGCAAATTCTGGCTCAGTGAGGAAAACAATGGGCTTAACGGTACGCTGACTTTACATTTCATTTTCCTCTTTTCATTGATATCTAGACCAGGCCATTCCTAATCGAAGAGCTGTTAAAGATCCAACCAACTTTTCAACTAAACATACATATTAATTCACTTAAATGTTTTAGGTAAAATATGATTTTAATATTTCTGGGTTGCTTGATATGTAATAGCAACTTCTAGCTCAGTGTAGAAACTACAGGGACGCATGCAGTTAACGACTTTGTCTAAGTAAAAAGACTCTTAATAGAATAAATATTAAACTGTTAGTTGCTAAAAAAAATGTCAACAATTTATCCTTTAACAGTATGAACTCACCCATGATGCTTTCTTCTTTTTCATTATAAAATAGTTTTGAGTGGCCTTGCCTTTAGCAACCTATCATAGTAATCAAGTAAAAGTTATATATTTATTTGGATGTTGTATTCTTAGGTGTTAGCTGTGTAAAGAATGTCTAATGTAAGTAGCCATACTTTCAACCCCCTGTGGGTGGGGGCAATAGAGAAACACCCACGGTAATCCCTGCCTGAAGTAAGAGGCGATTTGAATGGGCTCCAGAGGCTCGCAGCTTGGGGAGCTTGGTTTGCCGACCACGGGGTCCTTGGCTGAGTCTTTGCATTTGTTCCAGGCTCCTCGCTTTCATGTATCCTGTCCGACCTCCCTTGGTCAACTCTTGTTCTTTATCGACCCCGACGGTATTAGAGCGACCCCTTATAGGCATAAGTGGGAATGGGATTAGGTAGAGGTGCCCTGCCCACTGGTTAACTACTAAGATATATTAGTTGAAAAATTCCAGTGCATTATACAGTCGACCTGGACTTGTCTAGATCTAGGTGACACTAGGTGGCACGACCCCGATTTGCCTATCATTTGCTCGTACATTCACGCATATAATGCTCAATAAAATAGGATAATATTTACAGAATGACCTCGAGGTCGAAGTGTCCTTCATCTTCATGCCCTTCGTGGCCCTCGTCTTCCTTTGACGATACATAATATTTCTCTCTGATTAGTGTCATAAGGAGGACGGTTGCCTAGTTGTACTTTCTCCTAAACAATAATCACCACCACCAGTCATGCTTTCTCACAGAGCACGAATGACGTCAGCAATTAAACTGCAGGTGTGCTGAAGATCACGTTCTGCAAGACAGTACCATGTGTAGACTGAAATCGTATGCATTTCATCACACATCTGAGAGAGAAAGAAGACCCGACAGCTCTCTTATCAAGAGTAAGTAGAAATACTTCGTATCCGGTTTGCTTGAGAATATCCTAAAACTATGCATTCTCACGCTTAAATCCGAGTATGTATCTAAAAAGCTTGGAGTATATTTTACATCCAAGACCCTAGTTGCTGTTTGTGATTTAATCTCAAGTAAGTAAAGATTTTATTGTGTTCTAGAATTTAGTGATACGTTTAACATTATTGTGTTTAGAGGTTCTACACACTTGAAACTAGTAGATGTCCTCACAAGCTTATACAAGAGTGATACTGTCTTCTAAACGTAGCCAGGCACTGGCTGCACGGGAACATACGTAGTACAGTCATTAAATTCTGAGACTTGACGCCTGGAGGATAGGCACTCGCACAACTCTGTATGTTACACACGAGACCGCCTTACACGGCGTACACCTACACAGAAAAACATCCATCCTCAAAATAGTCGCCGTTGGCCGTTTTGCACGTTTGCCAACGTTGGTATAGCTGCAGGAAGCACCACCACTGAAAGGAAACACCATGATTCGTCTCCAGTTATTATCCGGTTCAGAAACGTCGGATCATCGTCAGCATTACTGAAGAGGTCACCACAAATAGTCATGCGATCATCACGTTGGTTTTGCGACTGTATTCGTGGCACACTGGGCTGTGTAACACGAGATATGTTGAGGTCATCGTCAGAATTTTGTGGCAAGTACCATGACTGACCCCTATTGCTGCTGCGAGATCGTCTACCGATTGGGAGCGGTTGGCACGCACCGACGTTGCAGCTGCTTGGAACTTGATTTCCGTTCGAACTGTTTATAGCCGACCAGTACGCACATCATCTTCCAAACTGTCCCGTCCTTGCACAAAACGCCGGTGCCACCTAAGCACAACACTGCGACTCAATGCGTCCTCACTGTAAACTTTTTGAAACATTTCAGACGTTTCGGCAGTGGTTTTGCCTAATTTCTGGCGGAACGTGATGTATTCCCGTTGCTCAAACTGTGACATGTCAAGGTCCGACTGGCGCATTCAAATCACCGTCACAACAACGACCGTAAATCTGCTTCTAGTGCATGCACTCAACTGTCTCTTGCAGAGAAGGGAGACTAATTGACATGGTACCATACCATGGCGGCAACTATGCGCTATAGTGCACCACAGCGCCATCATGCGGTCAGTCTCAGAAATTCATGACTGTAGTACGTATTATTACTGTGCTGAGCAAGTTTATGCCTGGCAAGAATGATTTGATTTGAAATACTTGACTACGTATGTTATGAATGTTTTAATATTATCTCAGGTATCAAAAGATAAATCTCAACATTTCTACTAAGAATCGAAGCCTTGATAACTGTCAGTGAATGAGTTAGGTAGTCTTATTGACAAATACACTGTAATAGGTCAAAAGTACTATAATGTTTAAAATATCGCTTTAATAGTTAATGCAAATTCTTACACTGTCATAGGAAAATACGCGCTTTATCACCATAGATACGGCATTTTCACCTTTTCACGATAAACTTTAAAAGACACTTCCTTACTATATTAAGTATTAAGAGTAATACTTTGATACACTTCTTTGCTACTTTGAGAGAGAAAGTTAAATCAAAGTATAAGTATTTCAATATAGTTGCAGGATATGTGCGGTCACTCAGATATAATTGTGCCCTCGCAAAGAAATGCGAATCAGCATTTCAAAACACATAATTTACAATTTACCGTTGACTAAATTATTATATGTACTCGAGTTTGGTTGTTGTTCATTAAGCTATAGGCCTACAGAAAATAAATTATGTCATCATTTTCCTAGTTTCATTTTAATTTTACTTAATATTCTTAATTTAAATATTTACTTACTTGAGGAAAGAAAAACACCATTAGAACCAGTACACCAAGCAGCAACTAACAAGGAGAGACCACACCCTGCGTCCAACCGATTACAGCGAGCTTCAGTGTACCTTATGGAGAACATTCAAAAGTAACTCGTGTGTAACGGTTCAGGTCAATAGGCTTTAGTTTCGAAAAAGGAGGACTAATGTCATGAGCAGGTTCCGCTTCGGACCAAGTGAGGTTGATAAAACACTAAAAGGCGAACACATTATGACTTAGACATTAGGTGGCGCACCTGACGTGTTTAAGTGAAATGTCTTCACCTTCTAGTGTTGTTTCACCTCCACTTGGTCCAAAGCGGATCATGGGTCATAACAATAGTCCTCATGTTTTCGATAGCGAAAGCGTGTTGACCTTAAACCTTTATACACGAGTTACAGTTGAGGGTCCCCCCAAAGGTACGTACATTAAAGCTCGTTGAAGTCGGTTTGGCCGCAGGGTCTGACCTCTCCTTGTACTCGAAGCCATCTTCTGAAGCCGAGTCAACTTCCCCATTCTGAAAAAACAAAACGTACACTTTTGAATACACATGTAAAAATGGAACCCGAAATATGAGCTTATTTCTTCTCTTGTATAAGGTTATATATGTGTACACTTATCAGTGTTGAATCTCTAAGCCAATAATGTTAAGATTTTACTAAATTTAAAACTTCACATACCTGAAAAAGAAAATACTAGTAGAAGCAGTACAACGAGCAGCATCTAGGACCCTGAAGCGATTTACTCAAGCCCGGTCAACTTCAAAAATCTGAAAGAATAAATATCGCACTCTTGTTAATAAACATGTGAAAATGGACCCTGAAAGGAGATTTTTCCTGCTCTCGTATAAGGTTGTGTTTGAACACATGTATAACTAAACTTCAGCAGACAATAAAATCTTTACTTACTTGAGAAGGAAGACACCAGCAGTAGCAGTCCATCAAGCAGCAACTAGGTTCGTGAATGTAAAAATGTACTCCAAGCTTTCTTTATATAATATTAGATATAAGCGTGAGGAAGCATAGTGTCAGATCATTCTCAAACGAACCGCATCCGAAGTATTTTTTTTTTACTTACCTTTGATAAGAGAGCTGACGGATCTTCTTTCTTAGATAAGAGGGAGAGAATGCACACGAATTTAGTTTTCACATGCTACTGTTTTGCCAAATATGGTCTTCAGCACACCTGCAGATTATATTCTGACGTCATGCGAAACGTAGTGTGGGAATGCATAACTGCTTACATAATATATTATTTATTCAGATAACACCAAAAAATGCATCTTTTACTGTCCGCTTAGAAATACATATGTAACTGTTACCTATGTTACTATGAGAGTGTGCAAGAAGCGAGTCCACAGAACGTTTTTATACTGAAGGAAAACAAGTCGTGAGTTCAACTTGTTAAAATATAAATTTAGGTTAAAGGTTGTTTTTTTAAAACTAACGTTGTAAAGAGTTATTAAATTAGGGCTAAGAGTTGTTTTACCTGGTCAAATTCAAAGTCGTTAACTGCACATTGAGCGAGAAGTTGCTATTACATATTAAGCCAACAAAAATTTCCAAAGTCATGTTTTTACATAAAAATGTTAAGGGTAAATTAATACGTATGTTCAGTTGGAAAGGTGTTTGGATGTTTAACAACTCTACTATTAGGATAGGTCTAGGATAGTTCTAGGCTAGACTACAACTAATATATAGATACAGTGTGGCCAACTCGATTCGATTTCTGATTAACCCTGGAACTGCGCTAGCACCGCCATCTTCGTCCCTGGCACTGTTTTGTAAACACAATGTTTTAGAGGTCGTAGTTCGCACAGTTGGTGAAAATGCCCTGTTGTTAAACTTTCGGCTTTACCAACAGGCCGGGGAAAGGAATTACCATGAACGTATTTCCCAGGGAATCAATTCGAAGAAAGCAATGGACTGCAATATTTAAAAGAAAATGGTGGTCTCCTAATGAAACATCGCCTTTATGTGAAGAAAGTCCAACATATTTTTCTTAACGTAATCTAAGTATCCACAATACAGTTGCCTGGAATTATCGGTATCTCATTTTATTTCACTGGGAACCCACCTTGAGCTACATATGTGGGAAAAAGGGGAGAGGATGAGAAAAGAATTGTGAGACGTAATGCCGTTTCTACAATTTTCTGTACTAAACTATGGTGGTAATCCTACAGGGAAGGACAATTGTGTTCGTGTTTCCCTTTTGGCTCGAATGATCCAGCAATTCCGATTCCTATATTCTATGGACGAAAAGCCGTAGTCATAGTTTTAAATATGGTTTAGCATAAAGTTAGAAAAAGTGTCAACACTTCCTATCCTCATTAGCAAGAATCGCGTCTCTCCTCGCTTTGACATTTCTACAGCTAGCAGAGTGTAGTGGACAAACACAACAGGGACGAATACTTTAAATAAAGAAGCATTGCATGATCCAATCTTCCACTTTTCCTTCTATTTGTAGTATTACTTCATGTCTGAAGTTTGGACGTCTTTCTTATACATAATGCTAGTTAGTTTTTTAGATCACAATTCTGCGCTTGTCGCTTGATTCTGATGAAGGTAGCTTAGACGATTAATTTAGACTTTAAATAAACACTCGTTACTTCAACTAGTGGTCAAGTCATCATACCTTAATGAATCATTCTCTGAGTAAATTTGGAAAATATCCTTTTCAAACAATTTTTCATTATTTTGGTAGCAATGTATTTCTTAATTCTGCGCAATCAGCACGGAAGGTTATCCATTGACTTGATTAGATACGTTTCTCGTCAGAATTATGACAGAATACGAAGCAAGTGTGTGTACATGACTGTCATTATAACGGCACTGGTACAAGTGAATTATGCTGATATTCAGATCCCACAGTACAATGGTAAGTACAGTTTACAATATAAAATTCAACTTCCGAGGGTTCTTAAAAAATAGATTGAACTGTTCTATTGATTTTACAATTATGTCTATGAAAGTGTATTCCGTTTATTGTTTATTGTCAGTTTCTCTTTATCCATGTAAAAATTCCACGATACGGGAGGGGATGGGTAAAAGCATGGTAAGCGCCTCTTGGTTACGCCCCTGCTTCTAAACAAACTTCCTATCTTACACGTAGCACTGCGGCTAAAGTGAAAGCCATCTGAGCACAGATTACAATCTCCAACCGACCCATTAGGATCTAGAAATCTCACTTCCAGTACGTACTTATACCTGCTTGCCTTACGTTGTGCGTACCAATGTGAAACCTAACACAGTTCTATTTCTCTCCTCCTTCTCGTCTCTTTCCTCAACATTTGCCTTACCTCAAACTATGGTCCGCTTACCTCAGCATCTGCCTTAACCTAAACCCATGCTTCCCTTTCCTCCACACATTGTCCCTACGTTTCTCACAATGGAATCGCCCACGACCAGATCCTCACATCTACCCATCTCATATGATTCGACAAAGAATGAAAAATGTGTACCTTTTCATTGTGAATTGACCGTCATCGATGTGTATATCATGAATCCTCAAGACAAAGCAAGTTCTTGAAGCTGCGACAGGCGTGTGTAATACGATTGTACGTTCTCTCCATAGCAACTCCAACAATAACAACATTAACAATGGGACAGCGAATCACATCATGCTGCTACAAAATAAGTTAAATGGAAGACTCGGCATTTTCCTTTATGAGTAGTAGTGGTGATTATTGTTTTAAGAGGAAGTACATCTGGGCAAGCATTCTATATTAACACGAATCTGAATGAAAATCTGGAAGGTGCCCGACATTTCGGAAAATGAAAGTATCGGCCAATGAAAGACAAGGTGTAAGAAGGGTATGAGTTAAACGGCTCCCTAGGCCTCAAATGGTCTATTACCGTTGGGGTCGGAAAAGATCAAGTGTTAACCCAAGGTATTTGAAAAAATAATGAGCCTGGCAAAACTATGTGGAAGCAATACCAGACTCAGTTAAGGGCCTGGTGGTTGCGAAAACATGCTCCCAATTAAATGCCTTTGAGGCTTTTTCTTTGATATATTTGTCATACCTCAAATTACTTCAGAGACGGTTTACTCCCAGTTGCACAAGCGAAATCTAGGTATAGATGAATATCTCCTTAACACAAATACTATCACCAACACCACCAGCCATGAAATGGAAATCCACATATAACAGTCCTATATAAAATGAGCGGGGTGAAGACATAATGAATGCCAGTATCAACGTCGACCAAGGAAATTCGGTTGGCTTCACTTCTTTGTCATCTTCGGCATCGAAAGTGTTGGGATTGAAGGTATTTGGTTTAGTAGTGGTCGGAGTGGAACTCCGGTTGGGAGGTTTGAAAATTGGTAACAATTTTCTTTACGTTGCACCGACACAGATATGTCTTATGTCGACAATGGGATAGGAAAGGGCTAGGAGTGTGTTGGAAGCGCCCGTGGTCTTAATTAAGGTACAGCCACAACATTTAACTAACGTGAAATTGGAAACTACGGAAAAGCATCTTGTGCCGCACCAAGCCTGCCTTGTTGATGCACTTCCTTTATTTTTACTTATCCTTGACTGCCGTTGTCGCCATTTGCGATAACGTTACCGAAATTTGACGTGATACTTATAGTTTCTCTTTGAAGATGGCGCTCTAGCCATCTGTGTTGTGATTGAGTCTGTTTCTCGCTCCCCGAGTATTAAGTTGGTCCACTCGTTGAACCAACAATGGGGGGATCGGAAATAATGAGCAAACTGGGATTTAAAATGTGCTTCTTGATCTACGAATTGCTCCTATCTTGGATTTACTTATTTCAACGCTCGGCGCTGGGCTGGGAGTCATTATTCTGATTGACGTAAATATTTTTGAGATTCCGGATGTGCTGCTCTCAGGTATTTCAATTTATTTTATTTCACGTGCCGTAGTTACAAGAATGGTTCTATGTGATTGCATTTCCGTAGTCTTTTATTACCTGTCTTTGCGGGTTCTTAGTTAACTTATTTTGTGTGTGTTTTAAATGTGTGCACACGCGCGAGAGCGGAGACCGGTATCTACCTATCTGCTTGTTTGGGTCTGTGCGTTTATTGGTTTTGAGAACACGCACTTCTGTTTTCTTATCGTTTTGAATCATGTTTGTGCATTGGTATATTGTATGATTTGACGCTAGGGGGTTTAATCCATGCTTGTCCACGTGAGGCAACTTGGACGTCCCGGTTAGTGGGTCGACGAAAATTATGGCTGGTACAATTATATTTGGATCAGCCTTGGCTATTTTTGCGGCGGTTCAGCATTGTACCTGAGGTGTTCGAACCAAGCTCGTTAGTCCATGATATCCGTCGCCATCCTGCGCGAACGTATACGTCGCGTGCCTGGACACGCCCACCTAGTCTTGGTCGATTTTTATATTGGGTCTCTGTTCCGCGTGCTGTGCTGTCTGCCTGAAGGCGTTTTATAGAACTCTCCGTATCTCGTAATTTTATTTTTTCTCTCTTTGTCATTTCTGCTCTCGTTTTATTTCGCCGGTTTGCTGCTCTATTGTCGGCGATTGCATTTTGTTTTTGTAAGTGTGGCAATATCTTCTTGGATATTGATTCTTCTCCTTTGGGAGGCTGTGCTTTGGCATTGTTCTTGTGACGGGCTAGCATCGAGTTGACGCTCATTCGCAGCACGGGAATACTAACTTTTGATATGTGCGCGGTTCGCAATTATACGATTATATTATCCCATGGTGTTCCATTTTCTGGTTCCTTTGGTAACGTGTCCCATGTCATATTTTCATGCATTTTTGGACCATTGTATTCGTATGTGGTCGTACTGTATTGAATTGGGCGACTGTGTGCACTCTCGGCGAGAAATATAGCAACCTACTGTGTTATTGAACATGGACCTACTCGATATGCATTTTTCCTGCAGTTGTGTAAGTAACTTTATAAAGCAGCTTCCTTTTTTGTATTAATTTTAGTATTGTGTGTTGATAATAAACCCCGTATTTTTGATCCATTCTTTTATTCATGGGGGTTATGGGTTATTGCCTTTCTGTCCTTCTCTCCCCTTTTTGTCTACACGCGGGTCCAGCTCCGAACTGTCTTAGTTTGATCCAGTCCGTCCACGGCAATTTATGAAAGGAGGTAAGTGAGGTAGGTATTTGTGATTATGTCGTGTATCTGTGTATGTGATTCTTCAGGGCTGCCGAAAGTTGGGTTCGAACTCAATATCTCGCGAATGCAAACTCACAGCTGCGCGACCCTAACCTCACAGCCAACTCGCTCAATGTTTTAAAAATTCCCACGTTGATGAGTTGGATGAAAATCAGCTCCATGAACTTTACGAACATTTCTCATCATCCTACCTGAAGTTCGTAATGAAAATATAACTTATTCTCTTTCGGTCCCTGAAGGGGTACGGCGGGCCTCCTAGAAGGTGAAACCGTCTCTCAGGCCAGCAGATTTGAGATGTGGTGTGGCCAATACTAGGAGCTGTCTCGCATTCGCGTTAGTGCAGGATGGAAAACCACGGAAATATTTTATCAGGTGAGCTGACGATGGGAACCAGTCCCGATTTCAGGGGTATGGACTCACCGGTCCTCTACTCGGTTGGACGGTCGGAATGTAGAGTTGTTGAGCCAACTCGACAACGCCTATTAATGAACTCGTGTCTGATTCACTGCCGAGGAATATAGCAGCTTTTACTAGTTCCTCGAGTATATAGCCTATAGTGAACCGTCAGTGACGAATTCATCAACCGAGCAATGATGAAACTAAATCGAAAGCTTTTTGCAGTGGCGGTGACGACGGTTTGTTTTGAGGGGAGAGCCACGAATTTCACAGACCACAAAAATACTAGCAATGGAGAAAATTGAGAGCTTTTTCTATTTGTTCTACGTCGCACCGACACAGAAAAGTCTTATGGCGACGATGGGACAGGAGAGGCCTAGGTGGTTGTGGTGGTGATGGCGGTGATTACTGTTTTAAGAGAAAGTACAACTAGGCATCCATCCTCTACATAACACTAATCAGAGAGAAAAATGGAAGCAATCAGACACTTCGAAAAATGAATATATCGGCCAAAGAAAGACAAGGGCCACGAAGGGCGTGAAAATGAAAGATTTCCTAGCCCTCGCGACCCTTATAGTGCCAGGGTCGGAAAAGAACAAGTGTTGACCAAGGGAGGTCTGGTAGAACAGATGAAAGTGAAGAGCCTGGCACAAGTAAGTGGAAGCAATGCCAGGACTCAGCTAAGGGCCCCGTGGTTGCCACGCTCCAAAGTTCAGAGCCCTCGGGGCCTCTTTACTCGCCTCTTACGTCAGGCAGGGGATACCCACAGGGGGAAATGAGGCCTAGGAATGGGAAGGAAGCGTCCGTGGCCAAAGTTAAGGTACAGCCCCAGCATTTGCCTGGTGTGAAAATGGGAAACCACGGAAAACCATCTTCAGGGCTGCCGACAGTGGGGTTCGAACCCACTATCTCCCAAATACTGGATACTGGCCGCACTTAAGCGACTGCAGTTATCGAGCTCGGTAAATGAGTAGTTCAACCGTAGAATTTTTTAGAAAGAAAACACGAGTGGATGTTCTCAGCATGCATAGATACTTCAAATTCGCAATGGCACAATAACTCCATTCTGCCTCGCTCTGTGGCTAAATAGTCAACTTGCTGGGCTTCGGTTCCAGGGGTCACGGGTTCAATTCTTTGTCGGGTCGGATATTTTAACTTGCTCCAGTCTTCCGCTCTGACAGTGCCTACGGCTTCCCAAAGAAGTCTTCCAAATTCCGAAGCTGTGAAGAGTCTGTTATTCGCAGCTGCATATTCCTCCACTTGGCCCCAAAATCAGCTCTGCTGCCTTAAACTGGGAATGGTATGGTGGAAGGCGAACATGGCCCATTAGCTATTTCATCCTTCAAGTAAACAAGGTCCTAGGCCTTCTTTTGTTTCACAAGATGCATGATATCCCCCCCCCCCCTGCTCATGTCATCGTGAACGTAAATCTTGTGCTCCTTCAACCACTCTAACAACTCACTATTTCTAGCCGTATAGAATGACCGAGTGAAATGACAAAGACCAAGAGGAGAACTGAGCAAATACAACACACTACAGATAATACGAGGTTACAGTAAACAACTGATCGACAACACTGGTAACCGGATCTGCAGATCGGAGCGATCGGCACCTATGATGGCTGTTTATTAATTCGCTTACGCTCCGCCAAAAGGCAGCGCTTAAAAATGTCAAGGCGAAACTCATAAGAAGTGAACTATAGTACCGGGCCCACATTCACGGAAGTACGTGATAATGAACCACCTCTTTCATCACCCGGTCAGCTAATTCATTCCCTAGTATGCCATGTGTACGAGGTCGTGGATTGCTTGCACCAACGAGTATTGGACAAACCGCCGAAAAGCTAAAAAAGTCGGCACTCTTGACAAACAGACGTCTTTCGCGAACTTGTGTACAGAGTGACGCCCTTGGACAGTGGATGGCTGGAAACGAGTGATTTGGAGTGGTGAATCACGCTGTAGCTTGTGGCAATCCGGCGGAAGTGTGAAGTACAGAGGAGGTGGTGTTTTGGTACGGGTGTGTTTTTCGTGGTTAGGGTGTGTTCCCCTTATTGTGTTTAAGAAAACTCTAAAAGAGGAGGGATATGAACATATTTTAAACCAGTCTGTGCTGCGGACAGAAGAGGAGCAGTTCGGAGTCGATGCTTGATTGCATCTGCACGGCAATGTACCCTGTCATCTGTGAACGATAACATTCCTGGAATGGACTGGCGCCCAGAGTCACGACCTGAACAATCATCACTACCTTCTCTGGGTTCGGTTTTTCAGGAAGGATGGGCTACCATTTATCCACATTCAAGCATCTCATTGAGTGTCCCCAGCAGAGCAGAAGCCGTTGCATAGGCGTACGGTGGACTCACATCCCATATTACTGCTCACTAACAGGGAACATCACACGGGTAAGGTGGTGGTGTTGGTGGTTATCGTTTTGAGAGGAGTACCTTCCTCTATATAACACTAATCAGAGAAAGAAGTGGAAGGGATCCGACAATTCGAAAAATGAAGGTATCGGCCAAAAGAAGACAAGGGCCTCGAAGGGCTTGAAAATGAAAGTTTCCCTAAGCCTGGAATGCTGTAATACTGTCGGGGTCGGAAAAGAAAAAAGTTGACCAAGGGAGGTCGGATTGGTAGACGAAAGTGAGGAGCCTGGCAGAAGTAATTTAAGAAATGCCAGGACTCAGCTACCACAGGGTTGCCAACACACGCTCCCACGTTGATAGGTCCTGGGGCCTCTTTTAGTCACCTCTTACGGCAGGTGGGGAATACTGTGGGTGTTATTCTACCGCCCCCACCCGCAGGGGGATGACACGGGTAAAGTCTAACAATGAAGGGCGCGTACCGGGGATTCACGGATTTTACGTACATTTTGCACACACTTTAAATGAGAACATCATTTCTTTCGGAAATTAACATCTTCGGCGAATAGAAAGTGTTAAAGGTCGCATGATTGAATTGGCGCGCTTGGCTGCGCCGGACTGCGGCATGTGCCCGTCTCCCTCGTCGAGGGACCGCGCCACTGACCTTCTCTCTTAGACCGTTGGTAATTGATGTAGTGATATTAAGAGAAATAATTTAATTCCTGCGTTGATAGTGGATCAAGAAGGCTATAACATAAGGTTTTTGCAGTGAAAATAAGGGGTAATCAGTATAATAAGGGAAGGCAGGTTACTTTATATACTGTCGTTCCAACAACAATGATGTTGGTGCTAGAAAAGTTGAACGCACCAATCGGTTCTACATCAAGCACGTCTAAAGAAGCGAGGATAAGGGCAAGATGGTGGTGGTGATATTTGTTTTAAGATGAAGTAGAACTAGGTAATCATGATTTCTGAACAGTGGGATATATTGAGTCACCGCCGTCAAAACAATATTGCTCAGGGTGCTCAAAGGCTCTCGGTGCTTTGTACAAGCATTGACTTCGGTAGCAGGCGAATTACCACATGGGACGGAAATGAGGAGACAACAGTTGATGGTACGTCACTTTTTCAAGATTGTATTTCTGTACGCCAAGACGATATCGAAGTTCAATAATCGAACAGTGTCAGACAATCTACGAACAAAGCCTTTCCATACTCTAAACCCGCGTACGTCTAGTGGTTGACAGTAAGCTGTGGCACCGGGACGGATCATCATCAGCTGCACGGTATCGTCATTTTGTGTGGATTTATATTCAGAAAAGGAATCCGGAATGAGCGCCACTATACCGGACGGTGTATTTTGCTTGAATACGTCATTAAACCATTCGTTCACTTATATAGATCTCATTTTTCCCGATTTGGTGCAATCAACATGAACATAATCGTGGGAACACATGTTCTCTTTCACCATCTTACGAAACACAAATTCCGACTCCCTTGCGGTGATGCATGAAAGACCCATAACTTCGCCGCTTGCAGTAGTTCTCGGCATTATGGTGTAAATGCGTTTGGTGGACATCACAGGGTGAAATGCGGTAGGCTGAAACAACTCTGATCACGGTTATACACGTTTTCGGGACCGTAAAACACTAAAACAGATTTAACACTTTCTACGAATATTTCTGCTGTTGTCATTGTTTCTACTCTATTTCAGCCTTACAGATGTTAATCCCCGTTACACAGTGATGTAGAGCTTCCTACAGTTGGGTACCCGCGTTTGGCATGCTTAAAGCCCTACGCTGTTGAACAGTACGAGTTGCAGGTAGGGCGTGAAGTGGCGGCCTGTCGACGTGTGAACGTAGCGGAGCGGGCAATGCAAACTTTCAGGCTTTCTGTAGGCGGCATGAATTAATTTCCGAATAAATGAGAAAAAAATACGTAAGTTGGGTGTCCATATTGCTGTCTGGCCAGTTAAATCTGCTATCGTAACGGAGTAAAGCATACAGCCGGTGTCTTCACGTCGAGTGTTGGGCGGCGGTAAATAGACTGACCCACTATAAGGACCAACGGCTACGGGCGGAGGAGTCCTCATAGAAGGGAAATGAGCCACCAGTAGAGAAAATGCCACTGAAACCCCATATAAACTGTAGCGTCTCTACTCCAGAGGAGCGGCTACAAAAGACCTCCGTTCTCCATGTTAGGTGCGGCCTACAAGTTTCAGCTGGCAGTAGGTCTAAAATGCCTTTGGGGGTGGCGATCCCATCGTAATAAAAGCCTATGTGATGACAAATGTACTGAAGCCTCCGTATATACTAGGGCGTTCCCCACAAGCACGTGCAAACTGCTAGGGCGTTTACCACAAGCGACGTGCAAACTGCAAGGGCGTTCCCCACAAGCGACGCGCAGTTCTTGTGATGCTGGGAGAAATGTGAGAAATGGGCGACCAGCAGCCAAATACATCAAGATAGCGACCATCATTGTAACAGGGAAAGTGGAAGAAGTAGTAGATTTTAGGGCTGAAATAGATGTAGCTTTGCTGGGAATCAGTGAGGTCAAATGGAAAGGAAAGGTGAGAGGAAACTAAAGAAAGGATACATCCTATACTATAGTGGAGGAAGAGAAGCAAATATGGTTCAAATCTCATAATAGAAAGACATAAAATAATACCTAGAATTGGTGGAATACCTAAATGACAGGTCAGATTGAGATTTGAAACTGGTGTTACGAAATGAAGTCGATTAACTTATTTTGAATATTCTTTGATTCGCCACTAAACACACTTTTTATCTTAGAATACTGGTGTTGTATTTCTGCAGGGCTCCTTGATACCAGCAATGTCAACAATTCCTTAAAATCCCCACGGTTTATTGAATATAATGTTTCGTCATTACCACTTACTTAAATACTTACTTACTTAAATAGAGCACTGCATCAAACACACACTGATAGAAAAGCCTATTTAAACTACATTTTCATCGAACTGTACAATATACAGTCTAGCATTTTCCTTCAGGGCATCAGAGATCGTATTTTGGTTTGTTTCCAAAGTCTTCAAATCTAGCAGGCATTTTATACTTTCTGCAGAGCCTGAGTGCTTATGTAAAGAACGTGTTATATTAAAAAGGGCTGAAAATCCTTCTTTATTCCAAACATTATTTTATTGCTAACAAGCAAGCAGGGCCAACAAAACAACTTCTGTAGAGCTGGAGAGGAGCACAACCATGGATATTTCTTAAACGATGATCGTTGTAAGATTTACCGGAATGTTTCACTTCTTTTGTAGCACAAATTTGCAGTGATTCAGCAGGGCGACCAAAGCATAGAACTTCATTCTGATCTTCGTTTCTCCAACGTGAAAATTGTGTTTCTAATAAAATACACACTATGTCATAAACAGGATTCATGTTTAAATGAAACAGCACAACACTACGAATGAACCACGATGCGTAAGTACTCGCACTTCGCACAGGATGACGCAGGGAAGACGAAACATACCGATCTTCCTGCAACTTCCCTTGCACATTCAACTATGAGGAAAGTACGCGGGTGACGTCACGGCAGTCATGGCAACCGCCAAGGGCAAGCGGTACGAGGGAGCACTTGGGAGGTTAAGCCCGGTGCGGAATCTCTCGTCTTCTTTCAATCTCGCGCGCCGTACTGTGGCCGACAGCCGGCGCTTTCGTGAGTTCCCCTGCTTCTCATCAAGTAATGCGAGCTCTTGGTGCTCCAAACGCCGTACAAAAACATTTTCTTTCCGTAAAGCCAACAAATGTCATAAGAAAATATATTTAAAAAATAAATGGTGAAGTGGCACTTCACCTACTTCACCTGAAAAGCCGCCCCTGTAATTTGGTAGACGTTTGTAGAAGAAATGAGTTGATCATTGGTAACAAATGGATTCTAAAGAAAAACTGACAGAAGATAACAAGATATAGCTGGGATAACACAGTGAAAACTCTAATAGATAACATTTTGGTCTAGAAAGGTGACAGGGAAATGTTGGTAGATGCAACAGCCCTCCCAAGTGAATCTTTTAAAGGAGATCACCGAGTTGTGGTAGCTAAGTTAAAGATGCGAAGGATACAAAAGATGACTGAGATTAGGCAGGGAAAGCTACGGTGTGGAAATGACAGGAGAAGGAAATATGTGCAGAGTTTCGGACACCCAATAAAACAAGTATACCTAAGGAAGACATTGGAAAGGTCGAAGAAGAATGGGCGTATTTCAAAACAGTCATGGTGGAGTCTGCAGAGAAATCCTGTAGAAGAGTATCAGGAAGGAAGAAAGATCAAGAAAGGCCTTAGTGGAATGACACGGTAAAAGGTATAGTTCAACGGAAGAAGCAATCTTGGAAAATATTTGCGAATCAGAACAACAGATTGAAAAACAGAATACCGGCACTGCAAAAAGTAGTACTCAAAATTGGTTCTAAGAGAAAAAGAAATTCTGGAAAATATTCACTGAATCCCTGCAAGAAGATACAACCGGAAGCTGCAGTAGCGTAGCCAGGATTTCAGTTTGGGGGAACCCATTCATCCAGAAATTTATTTTGATATGTGTCCAAACTTCCATAATTTAGGTGGTGTAGAATACCTAAAAAGGAAATGAGTGTCCTTGGATCGAAGTAAGAGTGGTGGGTTCGTGCGGATTCCGGAAGCTAATAGTCATCTTCTTCTTCCTCCCCCGCTTTTACCACATCTGTGGATTAGGCCCTGTTTTACGGCCGGATGTCCTTCCCGACCCCAACCCTACATAGAGGGATTTAATCAGTGTTGTGTGTTTCTTTCGTGCTTGGTAGTGTAGTATTTTGTCTGAATATGTACATTGTTTTGAAAAAACACCCAGTCCCCAGCCAAAGGAATTAATCAGGCGCGATTAAAATCCCCGACCCAGCCGGGAACCGAACCCGGGACCCTCTGAACCGAAGACGTCAACACTGGTCATTCAGCCAATGAGTCGGACTCCGGAAGCTAATATTAATATACATAACTGCAGCATTTCATATATTCCGAGTACAAGTGAAATGAATGGAAGAATAAACTGTTTGAGTAAGGATGCAATATTCTGGTTTAGAATAAATGCGATAATGTTATTACAATAATGGTCATGTGATAAGCGATAAAGAAGTGGCATTTTATAGCCTACAAATAATGCGGCAAAGATACACACACACGCGTCGAATACAGCTTTCTCGTCCTTCTCGCCCATGGCTAGATGATGAAGGCAAGAGAATGATGCCCCACCGTGAGTCGTTATTTCTACATTATAAACAAACCCTAGATGACACAGACTTCGAATCCAACCGCATCTTAAGAAATCGCAAAAAAGCAGTTAATCGGAAATAAAAAATGTATATATTTCCGGAATTTAGCTAACAACTTAAATTCTAATCCCGCATGGGACCAACTTAGAGCTCTGGGAATAGGAAAACATCAACAGAGACAGACTACTCCTGACATTCCACTTGACTTACTGAACGTTTACTTTAGTAGAATAAATATTCAACCTACCCAAATTAACTGCACCGTCTCACCGCCCTCCCCTCAAGCCAATCCACCATTCACATTTCACAGTGTCACAGAAAATCAGGTTAAAGTGCTTTGTACTCGATTAAATCAAAGACTACAGTGTAGATGATATTCCTATTACTTTTATACATAACATTATGGGTGCTGTCCTGCCTATACTGACGCACATACTGCACTACTGTTTGCTAAACGAAACTTTCCCTACTGTCTGGAAAACAGCCAATATTATATCGTTACCTAAGAGTTTAGACCCACAATCACCCTCTGACTATCGTCCTATGTCCGTACTCCCGGCGCTTTCTAAAGACTTTGAACGTTAGTATACGAGGAAGTTCTGTAATACCTAAATAAAAATGCTCTTTGGGACCCTTTGCAATCTGGATTTGAGAAGGGTTACAGTACCGCGACAGTATTTTTGAAGGTTACTGAAGTCATTAGAAACACTATGGTCTAACGACTGCTCACTATACTTATCCTTCTTGACTTCAGTAGCGCCTTTGGCACTATAGTAATTCCGATTATGATAAAGAAAATGAAACTGATAAATTTCGACCTGGCTGCGCTTAAGGTTTTTAATTCTTATTTGAGTAACCGTCAACAGCGTGTAACAGTAAACGACAAGACTTCTAAATGGAAAATGAAACTTAGTGTTGCCCCGCAGGGCAGTATTCTACGACCCCTAATTATCAGTTTTTATGTTATTGACATGCCATCTGTGACAGGAAATAACACACATGACCTCTGTGCTGACGATCTTCAAATATATCGATACTGCAAGACAAGATATTAACAGGGACCTCCGACGACTCAGTGTATATGCACGAAAAAAAATCTCAGACAATCATAATTGGATCACGAAAATTACTGAACTGCTCAAACAATATCGCAATCCCGCCTATCGTACTGAATGGTAACATTATTCCCTACAGTAAAACGGTTAAAAATCCCGGCGTAATGATGAATGAAACAGTTGATTGATCTGATCACACGAAAGAAATACGTAAAAAGATTTTTGGAGTTCTTCACCCTGCTAAACAGCAGATGGATATATTTCCATTTGAGCTACAGGCCAAACTAATACAGACACTCATTCTCCCTACTCTTGATTATTGTGACGTTTTTTTTAGTTGACATGACGAGAGAAGAAACACTTAAACTTCAACGAGCACTGAATTCCTGCCTGCGATTTATTTACAATACCGGGCACGATGTTCATATCACCCTATACTATCAGGCTGTCTCATGGCTGAAGCCTGATAAACGTCGGCAGCTACTCACTTTAACGATGGTGTTTAGGAGTGTTAGCTGAAAGTCAGCCACTGTATATTTCTTCTAAATTCATCTTTTTATCTTCATTTCACAAGTTAAATACACGTTCTAGATCCTATCTTTCTATTCCACTGCACCGCACAAATAAAATTAATAGATCATTTGTGGTGACTGTCGCCAGATTATGGAATTGCCTGCCAGTTCAGGTCAGAGAAAGTAGCTTTTTTTAATCACGATTTAAGGTCACCTGCCGAGTACAGCTCACTGAATGGTTGAAGTATGAATGTGTGCGTTCCTGAGGATTAGTCATTTTTAAGAGTTTTTAATATTAATTATTTCTAATATTAATTTAGTTCGTAAATTATTTAAATTTATTTATGTAGTTTTAACTATTTTAAGTATCTCAGTATTTTATTTAAGATTCTGATTAGTATGTAGTTAAGTGTACGAGAAAGCTTGGAGCAATAACTTCGCCATTGTACTGAAGGCACTAATAAATATATAAACAAATAAACAAACAGTGCCTGTGTAATGGAATGCGTATGGGTATTGAACCCATGACCTTTGTGCCCTAAGAACATTATGCATAATGTAACAAAATAATTAAAAGTTGGGGGTGATTACCTTCGGTCCCACGCTCTGGGGTACGTGACGTCAACCACACGTGTCGACGGCGGAAGAATCTCAAGTCATTTTTATGAACTATTTCAAAGCGCGTGTACACGGCGTGACCGCGCCAAGTCAAAAAAAATATAGTGCCTATCAAAGGAGGTCAATCATCTCACAAATCGAACCCGTAAAATTTTTAAATGTCCATGAACACTACCGTCAGAAATGTAGCAAGCATGTAGTCACTTTCAAAACTCTTGAAATTGCAGTTTAGGTAAGTCAGAAAATTTATAGAAATTTTCTTGGCGGCAAAGGGAGAGATCCGAAGAGAGGGGGTAACTGCTATAAATATGAAGGGACGCCATGACGAAGCTTCCTTCTCCGGCATTTGTGATACAAAGCGGACGAAAAATTGTTGAGCTGCTCTGCGAAATCAAATCAACGAAAGTAGACTGAGTTCGGCTGCAGATTTTAGCCATTGCGGCTAAGTCTTGACTCCATGAGGAGATAGTTTTCTTGAGTGAAATAACTGTACCAGATAGGACGGTCAAAGTACTGAAATATTCTAATGTGATTAAGTAATTCGTGTGCGGGAATAATTACAATCCATCGTGTGCGCTCCGCAAACAAGTGAAGGGTATTTCTTTTTTTTATGCTTTATTCCAGGAAACCTGAAGAAACATAATGAGATGTACAGCCATGAATGTAAAGATGGCTAAATAAAATGCCAGGGTCACAGGTGAGCCCTAAGATGAATACTGGCGTGACGACATGAGGTAGGTGACTTCCCATCTTACTACCTCTTATATCTCGTATCGTGATTTCTAAAGGTGTATTTGAATGGGGATATACGACGCAGTGGTCGCCCTACTAAGTTTTGTAAATGTGAGAGTACGACTAAAAGAGTCATTGGTTTTATTTTCCACTTGGATAAAATTTTGAAGTTTTGCGAGGGCTGTATAATGTTGTAAAAAGTTATTGAATAGGATTCCGAAGTGATATCACGTCCAATGTAGATCGTCATCCGTGTGAGTGTACTGCCTATATTTTGTGATGTCAAAATTAAGATGTTCATTCGACGTAAAATTCTTCTGTCTGCAATTTGACGTTAATAATAATAATCCATGGTCACTCATTTTCAATCGAGTGGAAGCGCGCTGTCGGGTGAGAACCTAGGGGATGAATTTGGTCACGGAGAGAAACGTTTTTATTTAATGCCCATTTTAAACTGTATCTGACTGACAATAAAAAGATCTAGTAGAATGTTTCAGTCATTTCTCGTAAAAATCAAGTTATTAAATACGATATCATTTATGCGAAGTTATTCATGAGTAATGCATTGTGCGATATTAGATGTCGGAATTTCTAGTGAGGATTTTATTCCAGTTCTTTGTCGATGATAATTGTGGAGCTGGGAAACAGAGGTTAGTTTCTGAATCAGGTTGGACCTGTCATTGAAGCCGGGACACTGAAGCCCGAGGAGTGTTGTATATGAGTTGAGATGAGATGTGCGAATCAGGTTAGAGTCCTGTCATTGAAAGCGGGATATGATAGCCCGAGGAATATTTTATAATGTTGGGAATGGAAAGAAATTCATAGAAATCCATAGCGGTATAATTGGCGACGCGTATAATTAGTGTGGGCATCTTGAAGCATATCTGTGCATTTTGTTGGTTAGAATATCGTATTTGTTGAATCATGTCGGCAGAGTTTAAAGGGAGCATTTTGAGAAGTCAGTCATCTGTGAATAAACCAGGTGGTTCCTGTAACTGCCAAGCGAACATGGGGTGAGAGACCTAAGCGGACAGCGGGGATAATAACGGGAATAGGAGTGGAGTCGAGATTGTACTGCAATTCTCGACCAGGGAAAACGTTAAAATGCTGGATTTAGTTGAAAATTCATAGCCGGTAATGATCTAAGTATTGTGAAATACTGTAATTGGGGACGGAATGAACATTTGAAACCATGAACTCTGAGTATAAGGAACAGAGTAACCCAATTTCAGGGTTGTCCAAAATATAGAGCGATGGTCGTGATGATCGATTTGTCTGCGAGGGGTGTGCAAAATTCAGTGATGACGAGATATGACATCGTAATTATATGGCGAGTTGTTTGGTTTGTACGTAGATTATTAGGATATCCAAGTGTTAATAACGGTTAGGATTAGATTAGATTTTAAAGTGTGATATCACGATACGAGATATATAGCTGGACATGAATGATGAAACAAATTATTTTCCAGCCAGATAAACATCGCAATATTGAATTCACATTACAGCTGCCTAGAAAGTTGTGAGGAAACCAGAGTCCGCGGAGATAAAATTTACTGTTCTTTAACATTTCGATAAATCATTTAAATTTATTAAATTATTAAATTCAGTGAAACCGCATTTTGAAATAACTTTAATCAAGCGAATAACTTGGAGGTGCATTCTGGAAATTTTAATTTGTTGTCTGGGGAATATTAAAAAATAAAGTAAAGATAAAGGGGACATATCCGAAGGAAATGGATTTTTCTGCCACAAAGTTTGTGAGCATTGTTGTTGTTGTAATTATTGAACTTTGATTGATTGAGCAGTGAATGTGCTGGGGATAGTAAAGTGGAACTTTGGTCATCAACCGATGTAACTTAATTGTGTTTAGCCTTCAGCCTAGAAACTTGGATGGTCAGGGGGTCATCAACCTCAGTGACTTAGATTAGGGCCATATGCCATTGTAGCATCATTTCCTTGCGGTCATCATCCACAATGACTTTAAAGTAACTTAGAAGATTAGATGTCGGTCCATGACATAGACGCAGGTCACATCGATTCAATTAAGGGTCCATGCCGTAGAACCACTGTGTGGCACACACCGATTGGACGGCCTTAATTATAACTAGAGTCCAGAGTTCGTGTTACGAGGGCTGGACCATAACGAATCACTATGATGGTACATGTGGTCTCACATGGAAGCCGAATTTAAGGATTTCCAGACTTTCCTTTCTTAAATGATTAATAATTGAGACAATGGTTTCTAGTAAGAATGCCCATCAGGCGGTTACGTTAAAGTCTCACACCAGTGTTCTGACGTTTATGTAAAAATGATTGTGGTGTCCAGTGGTCACAATTGACTATGACACCGTTGACATAGTAAATTACTTCAGAATTTTCCTGAATAAATAGGAATCCTTTAAATAGACCTTTCATTCCAGTAGATAGATTAGAATTAATGAACCCTACCTTTACCTCAGCAAGTGACGAAGAACCCGAAACGACCCAAGAGACAGATCTCATGAGCTTTGCTGATAGGTAAGGAAGGTAGGTATCCCTCAATATGGACCTAAAGGGTTCATTAAAATGGCTTCCAACGTGGTGGCATCAGTCACTTAACGATGGGGCATAAGTCACGATAACGATGAGGGAACCTAAGTCACGATAACGATAAGGATATTTTGGAAAAATCGTGTACTAGAGGAAAAGAGAAATAATGTTGAGGCTATGCCACATTATGGATGATAAAATCGTGCGCCAGAGTTGATAGTGAACTCGAAGAAATAGATAAACGCCCGATGAGTAAGGCTAGGAGATACCACTATGAGAATAATTTATCTGCTGAATGAAAGGTATAATTTAAGTGTGTTAGAGTAATTTCCCAAATTTTTGAATACTGGTTTGAGTGTTTTGGCTGATCACTTTGATCGAGTGAACATTGAATTTCACATTTCATTAAATAAAATTTTAGAGAATATTGCATTAACAGTGTGATGTGCAGATAGGAGGATGTTGTGATGTTTATCGTTGTAGTCTTGTTATACGTCGTTGAAGTCTCGGGCTCACCGATGACCTATCGTTTTCTGTTAAATACAGTATGTTTATGCAGGAGGGAGAATTGGCCCAAGGGCAGGTGGCCCAAATGATCAAGGACTTAATGGAGAGGATGGAAAATAATAAGAAGGACTTTATGGAGAGAATGGATGCCGATAGGAAGGACTTAAGTGAGAGTATTAAATCTATGAGTGTAAGGTTGGAAACAGTGGACAATAAATTAGATAGTGCAGATGTAGAATTAAAAGGTATGAAGGAAGTTGTTCAAAATGTTGACATTAAAGTGCAGGACACTCAGGATAGTTGTAAGGAAGCCAGCGTTGATATTAGGAAGGACATTGGTGACTTTAAACACGAAATAAATCAGCAGTTTATAGAAACTCGCGAGCTACATCGTGTTCTTAGTGAAAATCAGGACATAATTAGAGGAGACCTCGATAGGCACGTCAACGAAAGTAGGGAACTACATCAGCAGTTGATGTCAGATCAAGCTGAGCTTAAGGCCGATCTGAAGACAGAGGTAGAGAAGTTCAACATCATGCGTGAAGACGATAAGTCAAAGGTCTTCACAGCAATGAATGAACATAAGGAAATGTTGCGTAAAGAGATAGCCGTCGTAAAGGACAAAGTAGACCAGGTAGCCGAAGACGTCAAGGCAACTGTAGACCAGCGTATTGAGGCCATTGACTTTAAATTAATCCAGATGAATAAAGAGGATATGAGAAAATTAGGTACAACTCAGGAAGAAACGGCTAGGAGTATTGAGGAGGTACAAGCAGATATTGAGGAACTAGGAAAGGATTTAGGCGATACAAGGGTAGACCTATCGAAACAACTTAAAGATACCCAAGATAAGGTCATAACACTGAGCGATGAGTTGACATCTGTTCATGAGGCTCTTAAGGGGGAAGTTAGTGCCCAGAAATTGGAACTGGATGGGTTAGTGAACAACATCGTAGGAGTCCAGGCCAAGATAGAGGAAGTGGTTAGTAAATCTCGCCGCACCTCAGATATGTCGTTCAGTTGCCCTAGCAACGCTAGTAGTCCCATACATCCTGCAGGGAACGCACACTTTGACAATTCTACCCATTCTCAGGGGCAAAACGTCACTAATGTTATAAACATGATTCGTCTTAAGGAAGATCAGCCTAAGAAATTCGATGGCAGTGGTACCCAGACGCCAAAGGGTTTTCTTAGAGAACTTAGGGAGTATATTCGCGATAATAGGATACCTGAAGAGAGGCAACTAAGGACTGTGGAACGGTACCTAGACGGAGTTGCGTCGCTGTGGTTCAAAGGTTTCCGATATAGCTTTGACACGTTCGAGGAATTTCAGACCGCATTTTTGGGCAAATTTTGGAATTCTGAGATTCATCAGAACCTAAGGCTAGAGTTATATAGTCGCCGATATAACACCGCAGGACCGCCGAAATTTTCGCTTTACTTTACCGAACAATTAGTTAAGTTCAAGGAACTGGAATCAGCCCCAAGTCAGCAAGAACTGGTTCAGGCTATCCAGAAACAGTTCCCACCGGATATCCAGAGAATACTAATTGCTGCGAAGGTCGAAACCCCGATGCAGGCAGAATTGATATTGCGACAGCTGGACCAGACCCATTCGCATCAATCAGCCCCGCGAATAGTCAGGCATTCAGAGCCCCAGGTGAATGTCGTAAATCACAGCCAGGAGAGCGCGCCAGATAGGGAAGTTTCACGAGCACCGAGATATGAGAATGAGGGGCGGCGGTTCGACACCAGGCCATACCAAGGTAGGAAGAACTGGGAACAGCCCAGATACCATCACGAAGAGTGGGACAGACGCCGAGAACAATGGAGAAGAAACCAGGGTCGATACCAGGGGAACTCAGATCTAAGACGAAGGAACCCACGCGGGAATGAAGGCAACAGAAGAGGGGACGGTTACGAAAATTCCAGACGTTCTGACCGTTGGCACGGGCCTGAAGAGAGAAGGAGAGAAGGGGACCAGTATTTGAGAGAGCTGAGGTCAGGTACCGGACAGGACAAATGGAAGGACAGCATCCAACGAAGGGAAGTCAACACTGACTGTGTAGGAGCTCAAGACATGTCCCATACTGGAGCTATCCGAAAGACCTACCGCCAGGATAGGGAATTAAACCCTAACGCGCCTCATTTCGACGAAAGTCTGAACTCGTCAAATGAGCGGAAAAAAACTCCAAATTTCCAGTAGTGGTTACGAGACAGGATTCCCACACACAGCCTGAATATATTTCTCGCGACGGCTGGATAGTAGCCCAGATTGACTCCTGGATTATACAACCAGATGAATTAGTTGAAGACCACCTCAGACAGGAGGTTAGGAAAATAAGAGAGCTACCAATCATTAATGTCAGGATATGCAACTTTAAAGTGAGCTGTTTATTGGATACAGGCGCCAGCATCAGCTTAATTTCACAAAATTTCTTTAACGAATTGTCTACTCGGAAGAAATTGCCAGAAATTCCTGTAGCAAATATCAAAATTAGAGGAGTCATTCCCGACAAAACTGCCATTTGTAAAACGCAGACATTTCTGGATTTGCAGATAGGAGACATGACATTTTCGCATCCTTTTGTCATAATTTCAAAGCTGCACTATAATGTTATTCTTGGAGCAGACTTCATTTGTGAAAGTAATGCCGTCATCGATTTAGGAAGGAGAGAGGTGAAATTTAGGAAGGATGACGGGCCGGAATTAATAGCTCTAAACGAAGAATCATTGGGTCAGACTGGGAGAAGAATGTGTGAGGATGAAGTCCATTTCACTACCGTTTCTAAGGAGGCAGAAGAGGAGATAGAACAGGGAACAGAAGAGGTCAATCAGGAAGAGTGGGATGTCCTCGAGACTGAATTGGGAAAGGCTGTAGAAGATTTGATAAATCAGAAAGTATCAGAATGCCCAGGGACGGCGGAAGAGAAGATGAAGTTGAGGGAACTACTTCTCAAATATCAGGATGTATTCGATTCAAAGCCAGGATGCATTCCAAATTTTAAATATGTGTTGGCTGTAAACAGTTGGGAGCCGTTCAAACGTAGGCCGTATACCATTCCGGAGAAACATCGCCAGGAGGCTGGAAAAATTATTAAAGAGATGGAAGAAAGTGGGTTGATTTCCAAGGCAAATACACCATTCGTTAATTCCTTAGTTACCGTTCAGAAGCCCGACGGGTCCCTGAGGGTATGCTTGGATGCAAGGGTCGTAAATGACAGACTAATCCCTGAAAATGATAGAGCTCCTCCCATCAAAGAAGTTATTAGGAGGTTCAGGGGCAAGCGCCGCTTCATTAATATTGATCTGACCTCGTCGTATCATCACATAATGCTCGATGAGAAGTCAAGATTGTTTACTGGATTCCTGTATGACCAGCACACGTATGTTTTTAACCGTCTCGCGTTTGGGATAAAAAACGCCGGTGCAGCTCTCATACGCGCCCTAGATCGCAACCTCACCGAACAGGTTAAGGCCATAACTACGCGCTATGTCGATGACATATTGCTTTCGTCGAAGGATTTCGAGGAAAATCTTCATCATCTCGAGTTGCTACTCGAAAATCTCAGGTTGGCTGGTTTTAAGATCAACTTGAAAAAATCAAATTTCGGACAGGAGGAGGTTCTCTTCTTAGGACACATCATTGATGGTGAAGGAGTACGCCCTAACCCAGTGAAATTGCAGGCAATTGACAACTTTCCAAGGCCTATCAAGGTAAAGAACGTCCGACAGTTCTTGGGTATGAGTCAATTTTTCAGTGATCACTGTCCAAATTATACGGAAGTTGTGGCTCCATTGCAAGATTTGCTAGTAAAGAACAATCGATGGAAATGGTCTAGGGAACATGAGATTTCTTTTCGGGATACTAAGGAGATGTTAGCTAGAAGTGTGAAGCTAGGGTACCCGAATTTCGATAAGGCCTTTATCTTGCAAACTGATGCTTCCACCGTAGGGATTGGTGCAGTTTTATACCAAGAGGAAGGAGAAGAACCCAAGAAGAAGAACTACTTGGCATTCTTTAGCCGTAAACTTAGGAAACACGAGCTAAAATACAGTGTCACTGAATTAGAAATGCTTGCAATTGTTCAATCACTACAGCACTGGAGAAAGATGATTTTTGGATTCCCTATAACCATTAGGACGGATCACAAGGCCTTGACCTTTGTGATGAAGACGGTAGTTGCTAGCGAGAGAGTAGCTAGGTGGGCACTGTTTATTCAGCAGTTTGATCTGACCATCGAGCACTGTTCAGGAATGTCAAATGTCCTGGCGGATGCCCTAAGTCGAAACCCAAACGATAACGAACATGAGGTGAACTTCGTGGAGTTAACTGACGAGGATAGAACCTTTCTAAATGAGCTGACACGATTACCAGAATGTCAACGACAGGACCAGTTCTGTGGCAGGTTAATTTCGTTGTTGAAGGGAGAACTTCCACATGACGACCCAGGACGTGGAGAAGTTGAGAAGCTAGCTGAGAGCTATTTGTTTGTCGACAACACCTTGTTGAAATTCATAGACAAGGACCACACTAAATCTCGAATTGTGGTACCACCACCACTTAGGAAGGGTCTTATATGGCATGCCCATAGGATAACCGGTCATGGTGGGATTGACAAGGTCACCGCCACCCTTCAGGAAACGTTCACTTGGGTTCATCTACGAGAAGACGTGAGAAGCCTTGTAATTACATGTGACACATGCCAGAGGGTTAAGGCGAACCCGTACCTCATTCGACAGGCACCGATACCTCTCTTACCAGCTAAACCTCGTGAATTGTTCGCGATGGATATTTACGGAGTCCTTCCCAAGTCACGTAGAGGGAATAGATACGTCTTGGTAACCGTAGACGTATTCTCTAAGTTCACATCGTTATGTCCATTACAGAAAGCCAACACTAAATTGGTATTAAGAGCTATAAATAGGACCATAATTCCAGCTATGGGGAAGCCCATGTTTTTATTAACGGACCACGGCACACAATTTACCTCAGCTCAATTTAAACAGGAGTTGCAAAGGCTTGAAATTCGACATATTCTTAGTTCAGTTCGCCATCCGGAGGGAAACCCGTCAGAGCGAATTATGCAGGTCATCGCGAAGTTCTGTCGGATCTTCTGTGCTCAAGAGCATTGGAGATGGATGGATGTGTTACCTATCATAGAAGATTGCGTGAATAACACAATCCACGAATCTATAGGGTGCGTCCCAAATGTGGTTCATTCCAATATTTATCCTCTGAGACCATGGCACGCAGTGGTGAAGTGTCCGAGCGACCCACGGCCGACTCAAGCGATGCGCATTGAAGAGACAGCTAGGCATCTTCGTCAGCAAGCTGACCGACGTTTGAGACGCGTCAAAAATAAAAGATTTCATCGGCCCTTGAAAGAAGGCGAATATGTGCTTGTTCGTAAACCCGCTCTTTCAAAACCTGAGGACAAGTATTACGCGAAGTTTGCACCGTTGTATATGGGTCCATTTAAAGTCATCCAGAGTTTCCGAAATAATTCCTATAAAATCCAGTCGTTAGATGGACGCTCTGAGGCTATTTTCAATGCAGCCAACTTGAAGGTTTATCGCAAACCTGAAGATATGGCGGACCAGGAAGTTAACCTCATTGAATCAGTGGTGGATCAAGATGTGGAACCGCTCGAAGAAAAGCAGGATGACCCACTGAAACGACGTAGGGAATGCCGGCAAGTCCCAGACTCTGTGATATTGAGAGCATTTGAGGAGTATTGGAATCTTACAGAGAAAACCTCGATAGAACAGGGAGAATTTGAGGAAGGTTCTGAGGAGGAAGACTTTGACAGCGAGGAAGACTTTGACGGCGACGAAGGGATAAATAGCTCAGTCGAAACTCAGTGGAGAACTACCAGGAAGCTGAAGGCATCAACCAGTATCCGTACACCAGAAGATGACCAACTGCATAAGAGAGAAGAAAGGAATTTATGTTCAAAGGTCATGTTTCATCAGACGTCAAAATTAGAAATTTCGCCATCTGGAGTATTTAAAGGAAATTCCTTGTCACTGTGCGAAAGGAATTCGTGTCTTGGGGGAAATATGAACCCATGACCTTTGTGCCCTAAGAACATTATGCATAATGTAACAAAATAATTAAAAGTTGGATTCTTGATAGCATGGATTTGACACGTGACGAGGGGGTGATTACCTTCGGTCCCACGCTCTGGGGTACGTGACGTCAACCACACGTGTCGACGGCGGAAGAATCTCAAGTCATTTTTATGAACTATTTCAAAGCGCGTGTGCACGGCGTGACCGCGCCAAGTCAAAAAAAATATAGCGCCTATCAAAGGAGGTCAATCATCTCACAAATCGAACCCGTAAAATTTTTAAATGTCCATGAACACTACCGTCAGAAATGTAGCAAGCATGTAGTCACTTTCAAAACTCTTGAAATTGCAGTTTAGGTAAGTCAGAAAATTTATAGAAATTTTCTTGGCGGCAAAGGGAGAGATCCGAAGAGAGGGGGTAACTGCTATAAATATGAAGGGACGCCATGACGAAGCTTCCTTCTCCGGCATTTGTGATACAAAGCGGACGAAAAATTGTTGAGCTGCTCTGCGAAATCAAATCAACGAAAGTAGACTGAGTTCGGCTGCAGATTTTAGCCATTGCGGCTAAGTCTTGACTCCATGAGGAGATAGTTTTCTTGAGTGAAATAACTGTACCAGATAGGACGGTCAAAGTACTGAAATATTCTAATGTGATTAAGTAATTCGTGTGCGGGAATAATTACAATCCATCGTGTGCGCTCCGCAAACAAGTGAAGGGTATTTCTTTTTTTTTATGCTTTATTCCAGGAAACCTGAAGAAACATAATGAGATGTACAGCCATGAATGTAAAGATGGCTAAATAAAATGCCAGGGTCACAGGTGAGCCCTAAGATGAATACTGGCGTGACGACATGAGGTAGGTGACTTCCCATCTTACTACCTCTTATATCTCGTATCGTGATTTCTAAAGGTGTATTTGAATGGGGATATACGACGCAGTGGTCGCCCTACTAAGTTTTGTAAATGTGAGAGTACGACTAAAAGAGTCATTGGTTTTATTTTCCACTTGGATAAAATTTTGAAGTTTTGCGAGGGCTGTATAATGTTGTAAAAAGTTATTGAATAGGATTCCGAAGTGATATCACGTCCAATGTAGATCGTCATCCGTGTGAGTGTACTGCCTATATTTTGTGATGTCAAAATTAAGATGTTCATTCGACGTAAAATTCTTCTGTCTGCAATTTGACGTTAATAATAATAATCCATGGTCACTCATTTTCAATCGAGTGGAAGCGCGCTGTCGGGTGAGAACCTAGGGGATGAATTTGGTCACGGAGAGAAACGTTTTTATTTAATGCCCATTTTAAACTGTGTCTGACTGACAATAAAAAGATCTAGTAGAATGTTTCAGTCATTTCTCGTAAAAATCAAGTTATTAAATACGATATCATTTATGCGAAGTTATTCATGAGTAATGCATTGTGCGATATTAGATGTCGGAATTTCTAGTGAGGATTTTATTCCAGTTCTTTGTCGATGATAATTGTGGAGCTGGGAAACAGAGGTTAGTTTGTGAATCAGGTTGGACCTGTCATTGAAGCCGGGACACTGAAGCCCGAGGAGTGTTGTATATGAGTTGAGATGAGATGTGCGAATCAGGTTAGAGTCCTGTCATTGAAAGCGGGATATGATAGCCCGAGGAATATTTTATAATGTTGGGAATGGAAAGAAATTCATAGAAATCCATAGCGGTATAATTGGCGACGCGTATAATTAGTGTGGGCATCTTGAAGCATATCTGTGCATTTTGTTGGTTAGAATATCGTATTTGTTGAATCATGTCGGCAGAGTTTAAAGGGAGCATTTTGAGAAGTCAGTCATCTGTGAATAAACCAGGTGGTTCCTGTAACTGCCAAGCGAACATGGGGTGAGAGACCTAAGCGGACAGCGGGGATAATAACGGGAATAGGAGTGGAGTCGAGATTGTACTGCAATTCTCGACCAGGGAAAACGTTAAAATGCTGGATTTAGTTGAAAATTCATAGCCGGTAATGATCTAAGTATTGTGAAATACTGTAATTGGGGACGGAATGAACATTTGAAACCATGAACTCTGAGTATAAGGAACAGAGTAACCCAATTTCAGGGTTGTCCAAAATATAGAGCGATGGTCGTGATGATCGATTTGTCTGCGAGGGGTGTGCAAAATTCAGTGATGACGAGATATGACATCGTAATTATATGGCGAGTTGTTTGGTTTGTACGTAGATTATTAGGATATCCAAGTGTTAATAACGGTTAGGATTAGATTAGATTTTAAAGTGTGATACCACGATACGAGATATATAGCTGGACATGAATGATGAAACAAATTATTTTCCAGCCAGATAAACATCGCAATATTGAATTCACATTACAGCTGCCTAGAAAGTTGTGAGGAAACCAGAGTCCGCGGAGATAAAATTTACTGTTCTTTAACATTTCGATAAATCATTTAAATTTATTAAATTATTAAATTCAGTGAAACCGCATTTTGAAATAACTTTAATCAAGCGAATAACTTGGAGGTGCATTCTGGAAATTTTAATTTGTTGTCTGGGGAATATTAAAAAATAAAGTAAAGATAAAGGGGACATATCCGAAGGAAATGGATTTTTCTGCCACAAAGTTTGTGAGCATTGTTGTTGTTGTAATTATTGAACTTTGATTGATTGAGCAGTGAATGTGCTGGGGATAGTAAAGTGGAACTTTGGTCATCAACCGATGTAACTTAATTGTGTTTAGCCTTCAGCCTAGAAACTTGGATGGTCAGGGGGTCATCAACCTCAGTGACTTAGATTAGGGCCATATGCCATTGTAGCATCATTTCCTTGCGGTCATCATCCACAATGACTTTAAAGTAACTTAGAAGATTAGATGTCGGTCCATGACATAGACGCAGGTCACATCGATTCAATTAAGGGTCCATGCCGTAGAACCACTGTGTGGCACACACCGATTGGACGGCCTTAATTATAACTAGAGTCCAGAGTTCGTGTTACGAGGGCTGGACCATAACGAATCACTATGATGGTACATGTGGTCTCACATGGAAGCCGAATTTAAGGATTTCCAGACTTTCCTTTCTTAAATGATTAATAATTGAGACAATGGTTTCTAGTAAGAATGCCCATCAGGCGGTTACGTTAAAGTCTCACACCAGTGTTCTGACGTTTATGTAAAAATGATTGTGGTGTCCAGTGGTCACAATTGACTATGACACCGTTGACATAGTAAATTACTTCAGAATTTTCCTGAATAAATAGGAATCCTTTAAATAGACCTTTCATTCCAGTAGATAGATTAGAATTAATGAACCCTACCTTTACCTCAGCAAGTGACGAAGAACCCGAAACGACCCAAGAGACAGATCTCATGAGCTTTGCTGATAGGTAAGGAAGGTAGGTATCCCTCAATATGGACCTAAAGGGTTCAGTATAGATATTGTTAGTTGGTAAAGAGAAATACACATCACAACATATGCTATGTGGGATTTACCTTGTCCTATTAGTTTCCCTTGCGGTTAGGGCCACGCAGTTGTGAGCTTGCATCCGGGGGATAGTGGATTCGAACCCAACTGTCGGCAGCCCCGAAAATGTTTTCCCGTGGTTTCCCATTTTCACACCAAGCAAATGCTGGGGCTGTACCTTAATTAAGGCCACACCGGGCGAGTTGGTTGAGCGGTTAGGAGCGCGCGGCTGTGAGGTCGCATCCGGGAGATAGTGGGTTCGAACGCCGCTGTCAGCAGCCCTAAAGATGGTTTTCCGTGGTTTCCCATTTTCACACCAGGCGATTGCAGTGGCTGCACCTTAACTTACCGAGGATGCACATAGTTTTGCTCTTAGTGACACAACGGTCCGTCTTCAAAAAAGTTACTTATATGGCATAAAATGAGGAACTGACGTGCAGCTCTAAATCCTGTCACAGTCTTCCGAACGCTGCAACTTAAACACAGCACATCTCTCAACCACGGTACAACCCGAGGGTCCCTAGGACATTTTTGTTTCCTGGAACCGATATGTAAAAGCTGACACGATGTTGAAAGCTTGCAACTGTTTCTGGACGTGGCCTCCGTTATCTCGGAGGTCACGTTCCGGCCCCCTACTGAGTAATCCCTTGGTAATTGTCCCTGCCTTCATATCTTGACATGTTTACATTCCCAATACTGAGGCCTCTAGAGGGAAATATCCCCGCGCATCACAATCCTAAGTGTCTTCCTTTCATTCAAGCAGTACAAACATGGAGAATTACGTATGGCCGTATTGAGCCTTGCTAGTAGATTCTTTGTCGCTACGTTAACTTAACATTTCGGCGTAAGTTTTTAAGTTGGTCCTACCGTACGTAAAACAACGGCTGATCCTCGCTCTAGTTTCAGGAAATATTTTGGGGGGTCCGGCCCAGTGTGAAGGAAAGAAGAAAAATCAAGGTGAAAGTGCTAACTTCATTAAAAATGAACAGGAGGAAGTGATGACACTGAAACAGGATATATTGCAGAGGCGGAGAAAATACTTTGAACAGCATTACAACGCGCAAAATACCTCGCTACAAGTAGAAATCGAATAACCAGATTTAATTCAGGTGCAAGATAAGGAAAACGAGGTGTCCATCCAGAGATTGACAGGGCCAGTAAAAGGATGAAATGAGGCAAGGCGGATCGTCATCACAGAAACGAGTGATATGGAGAGAAATGTCTGTTCCAAAGGAGAGGACGAAAGTGGTCATTAAACCAATTTTCAAAAAAGGAGACAGGAAGCAATTTGAAATTTACAGAGGAATGACGCTGATACATCATCCTTAAAAGAATCTTGGATAAACGAATACGAGATAGATTAGCGGGAATATTGGATGAACACCAGTATGGATTCAGAAGAGGCAGGTCCACATTTGACCCAATATTTACATTGCGTCAAATGATGGAAAGGTATTGGGATATGGAAAGGGCATCGTAGTAACATCTCTAAATAATGAAAAGGCATATGCCAGTGTCCCAAGGAATTTGGTACAGGAACATTGACAGAGGCACAGATTGGGAATGAAACAATGCAGATGGTAACAGCATCGTATCACAATTGCGAAAGTTTTGTTAAAACTAAAGTGGGGCAAACTTAACGGTTCAGAGTTGAGACAGGCTTAAGACAGGGAAGCGTTCTGTCTCCCTTACTCTTCAGTATCATCATGGATAGAATTCTACATAATTTCAAGGAGAAGATGATGGGTGAGCAAGTAAAATTTATGCTCTTTGCTGATGACATTTTAGTTTGGGGAGATAATGATTATGAAGTACAGACACAAGTTGATTTATGGAATGAGGAGATAAGAACATTTAGAACGTTTATTCAGAACATTGCAGTTTTTCAGCCCATATACATGTTCCCGTTACAAAAGAGGAGGAAAGAAACAAAACAAAAATGCACTAAATCTACCATGTGAACTAAATATAACATAAACTATTTCTATTATGTGGACGCTTACATGGGCTGATGTTCGGATCACATGCAATCGCCCCCTTGAAACATGAGGAGATAAAACATTTTGGAATGAAGATTATTTATTTATTTATTTATTTATTTATTTATTTATTTATTTATTTATTTATTTATTTATTTATTTATTTATTTATTTATTTACTCAAGAATGGGCACCTGAGCCGAGGCTCTTATGGCTCAATACAAGATTAAATATTGACAAAATATTGACAATACTGAACCATTCTGTTCATGGGAGCAATTGTATTAATTTGAGTATTGGATATTGGAATAATACTAGGCCACCCACGAAGCCAATGTCTTACAGTATATGTCATAAGCGGGTCCAGAAGAAGCGTTCTTATGTGAAGTGAGCGCGAGCGTCATTATGAGAAATCTCCAGAACCCATTAGAAGGAGTTATGTCCAAAGCGAAGCCTCTTGATGAAGCTTGGGGACGCTTTCCAGTTCCCGGCTAAACTTATTCTAGGAGGGAAGAATGAAATAAATTAATATCTTTGGTTACAGAAGAGTTGCATTGGATTTGAGACAAGTATTGCAACCTGTATTATTTCTGCTTTATTTTGATAGGCATTAGGGCTGCATTAATTAATGCATTCGCTAAGTTGCGCTCATGATAATTAATGCGGGAAAATTTTCCCGGGCACGCTAAGATTGCACGCAGCCAAGTGGCTTGATGACGCCACCCGGAATTATAAATTAAGGCCGCCAGGGCATATCAGAGTCATTCGTAGACCGAGAGGCTGGAGGAACGAATCGTCATACGGCGTGTTGGTACTGAGAACAACGCTTTGTCTTCAAGCTACAACGACTACCTGTACTGCTATTTCCGCAAAGATGTAAGTAATCAACTTGAATATTCAGATGAATTGAAGATTTTACCTGTGAGATTATGCTATGGGGAGATGAGGTACTGCTTATAAGAGACTAATGAACTAGGAGCTTCATATTTCTGTGAGGTCAAAGCATGACGGACGAAAGGCTAGTATTAATATTGGCTCAGGTTAGGAATTCTAAAACTATATGTTGTCCGTGTGATAGGGTGAGAGAACAGTGACGGAGAGTAGTAAAGAAACTCTTGTGTACCAGGTTAAAACTCTGAACGAGACTTGGTCAGTGTAACGTGTGAGACACGCTAGTAGTGAGGACAGGCATCAAGTTTGGACAGTCTGTAATATATGAATTTATTTTCAGTTACCCCAGCATCAAGTCAGAACGAGTGTTTGACAGCATCATTCCAAAGAAGCCACAACCAGGAGCTGAAGCCAACACAACAACGGGCATCGAGCCAGGAACATTGGGAGCACCTGACCAGCACAACATCGAAGAGGACACCTTCCGACTACAGGGGGAGCTGTACGAAGACGCTACACCAGCAAGAATGTCTCCAAGTGGTCAACAGTATCTGATGCAAGCCCGGCAGTCTATCAGAATGTGGTAGATCCAGTGGTCCACAGGGATGGCCGCTCCGCTATGTCTTCTATTTTAAGGTCAGAGCTTTCCAATTCTGTTTCAAGCATGTCATTTAAATTTAGATAGGAATATGGGGACCGTCAGTCAGCATATTTGTGTTAATAGGAGAGTTTCCCTTGTAATATAGAGCTAGGCCTCAAACTCGAACCCCGTACTTTAAGGTAGATGTTATTTGTAGAGTCCTTGTTAACGAATTTATAGTTCATTTTGATTGCGTTATTTTGAAGTACATGTTTGTGTAAGGGTCTGATCGAACTCAGTTGGGCATAGGAGGTTAGTCTACAGATAGGTACTTTTATTAGATCACATTCAGGCATTTGTTTCTGCAGACGTAGAAGTGTATTATTATGACCAAGTCGTGACCAGTAATTCACCCAGATTCATTGATAGAGCGAGCGAGTCCAGGTATTAAGAGATGTGAGCCCATAAGAGGCAAAAGTAAGATTGGCAGTCGGCCTGAGAGAGCCCAACCATTGAGAGTTTATTGAATATATTTTGGAAATGCCAAGTATGGCAATGTGACGATCGCTTAATGATTAGTGTTTTATAGCACCAGGATTTAGCCCATGAGAGGCATAAGTAAGATGAGCGAGATGGCTGAAGTATGGAGACAAGGGCAGATAGCCCAGGTATATTTAAATGAGGGCTTTAACAGCTGACTACGTGAAGTGTTCTTTGAAAGGCAAGACTTTAGCCTGTCTTCCCGTTTGAGCTCGTAAATTAGGGAACTGCCGCAAATGGAGGGGTGAGAATGGAGGTCATTGAGCTTGACGTCACAGGCGGATGTGTTGGTCGTCTGCAGTATTTCAAGTATGCCAGAAGGGGAAGAAACGACCTTCATGGTTTGAGAGCAGAGAGAGATTTGTTTTATGTCCGATTTGTTTTACGTAAGATTTTAACACTGGCCCATTTTATACTGACACCCTTGTATGTGTTGATTGGATCTTTGATATTGTTTGCATAGGTATCTTGGACACCTTACCTGTCATAGGACTAGGGTTCGTGACCGTGTCAGGTCATTGTAAAATTTGTGGTGATTTTGTTTGCACCGGGGTTCGACGGCGCGAGGCATTGTAGATTTTTAAGGGAATCATTGTTTTTGTGTCATTAAGCAGATATCCATCTTTCTAAACTTCGTGACTTACACTATGGTTACATGCTTGTTGCAGATTCACGTGTTTTTGTGAAGGCAGTGAAATGATAGTCATCGGCTCAGCGTCATTTTTCCATCTCATATTGAAATGATCTTTTATTTGTAAATAATTCAATTTCATGTAATAAATCCCTATTTGTTAAAATTCGAATGCAGCGGTGTTTTCTGTTAGATATTTTATTTTAAATTTTATTTAGTCGAATTCTTACCTGAGGAGGCACATGTCCTAGTGTTTTATCTTTATGTTGCCCCATTATACCCATGTTATCCTGAGAAGAGCGCTCTACCGGCTGATTGAAGAGGACAGTGTTCAGGTAAGACTATGTGCACCAGCTCACGTCTGTGAGAGTTCGTTCACTACTGTACTCTGGGTTCGAGACCGGCCTTCGCCTGGACGGAACTTAATAGTGCAGTAGGGCACAATACAATAATAGCTTATTTCTAAATACGTTACAGTCTCACAAATATAAATACAGTATATATACCACTGTACATTACTTGGTTGAAAGATTTACTGCTCATTTTCTTTTGTCCATTGATTATTTATTTTTTGTTTAAATTTTGAAATTGTTGTTGCCTGTTGTATATGTTTTGGAAGTAGAGTAGTGCCATAAGGAGTTACAACCATACTTACTAGTTTTTATAAATTCGGTATGGACTCTCTTTGCTCCTCGAGTGTTATATGAGTGTATGTCAGAATTTATAATACAGATAATGTTTGTATGCACCAATTTAAGCTTAATTGTATATACCAATATAGCTCAAGCTCTATCACATAAAATGTGGAGTGTGCATTTCTTATACAAATAATCTGTAGGTGTTAAGGGTGGTAAATTAAAAAGTACTTTTAGTGCTTTTTTTGTAAAATGGCAACTTTCTCAAAGAGTTCCTTATTGCAACATCCCCAATTATGAATCATATAAGTCAGGTGACTTTCAATGAGAGCCTGATAAATAGATTTTAAAAACTTATGGTTGAATTCATATCTTAGTCTGTGAAGCACTCCAATTGCTGGAGTAATTGTTTTGCATATAGTTTTAACTTGCTCGTCCCAGTCAAGAATTTCATCTATTTTTAAACCTAGAAATTTAGTAAATTGTACTCTTGGTAAAGGATGATCGAAGAATGTTAATGTAAGATCAAGAGGAGTTGCACATGCGGGCTTGTGAAAAATCATGTAGTTGGTCTTGCCAAGATTAATGGATAGTCTATTGTTTGAAAGCCAAGTTTGTAGTAATCTAATGTCATACTGTATTTTTACCTCAAGTTCTTTAGCAGAGACACCAACATAGAAAATATTTGTATCATCTGCAAAAGGAGATAATTGTCCTTGTAATTTTAGGGAGCCTATATCATTCATAAATATTTTGAAATAAAATTGGACCCAGTACTGATCCCTGGGGAATTCCAATTGATATAGGAAGACATAAACTTTTAGCATTTTTATATGAGACGAATTGTGATCGATCACTGAGATAATCCTTAAACCAGTTCAACGCTACACCTCTTACTCCTGCGTCTTCCAGTTTTCTGATCATGATCTCGTGATCAACTGTGTCAAAGGCTTTTCTTAAGTCTATAAATAACCCAGAAGCTAATTTTCGTGAATCAAGAGCTTCCTGCAGTCTAATGATAATATCCTCAACAGCATTGTATGTGCTGGAATTTGGAATAAAGCCATATTGATATTTATAAAAGTAATTATTCTTAAGAAGGAATTTCAATAATCTTATTTTAACAATTTTTTCTAATATTTTGGCTACAATGGGCACGATAGAGATTGGTCTGTAGTTGTTTATGGTCTAATTTATCTAAGCCTTTATGGATGGGTATAACTTTGGCAATTTTTATCAATGTAGGAACTGTACCTTCAGCTAACGATTTGTTAATAAATGCAGTGATGTATGGAACTATTTCGGTTGATAACTGTTTGAGAATTGTGTTTCTTAAACCGTAACAATCACAACTACTGGAATTTTTTAGTGCTTTTATCATACTTGCTACTTCTTCATTGTCTGTTGGGTACAAGAATAAAGAATTTCCTGGAGCTGTGTGATAACTATATGGATTACTGGTATTGGTTGTAGGCAAATTAACAGCTAGATCCTGACCAATACTAGTAAAATATTTATTTAATGTTGTTGAAATATCACAGGGGTTGGTGATTATATTATTATTAATTTTTAGTTGAATATCTCCATTGTTGCTATTTGTTGTTTGAAGTATCTCATTAATTAATTTCCATGGATTTTTACTAGAAGCTAATCTGATACTGTAATAAGAACTTTCAGCTTCTCTTTTCAGTTTAGTGACCTTATTGCAGACTATTTTATATTCACCTTTTAGATATTCTGAGATATACTGGCATCCCCTTCCCAACCTATAATGCTGTCTCTTGATTTTCCCATATATTTTATTTTTATAATTTATGAGGTTGAGCAGTTCAGGAGTCATCCATGAACATCCTGAGTTTTTATGCCTTGATTCAGTTTTCTTAAAACTGGATATGTTGGTTTCTGCTAAGAGATCAGTTAACTTATTAACAGTTTTATCAATATAAAAATCCCCAACTGTAACACAAAAGTGCCTACTCTTCGTGTTCCATACTTCTTCAAATTCACTTAGAAAGGACTTTCCGAATTTATAATGTGAGTTATAGCTAGCTAAGATAAGTATTTCCCTTTGAAACCCACTGATTTCTATTAATAGTATGTTGTATGGTTTTTCTATACAGTTAATTGACAATAATTCTTTGGCTTGGTGCTCTGATTTAATATAGATAAGAATTCCACCTCACCTATTGTAATTTCTAGAGCAAAAATAACTGTCATAGTTATTTAGCATAAAATATTTCTCTTCTTCAGGATATAGCCATGTTTCCACAATTATTATAATATCAGTTTGTTTTATTAGAGTGCACAGTTCTAGCCACTTTTTACGAAGACTTGGAGCATTAACATACAGAATACGTGTGCTATGAATTTTCTGTTAGTTCTTCTAGATCATTTTACTGAATCTCGGAATCATCTAAGTTACCTATAGTATTCATCTTTAGATAATTCATGTCATTAGACTAAGAATAACACAACCTAGTTACGCCGATTCTAATTTTAAGATGTCCTCTATGCTCCGTATGGTTACTATCTGTGAGGTGTCATGTTTACTGGCAAATATTTTCCCTTCTCTGGACCATATATACTTAAATCCTCTTGTTCTAAGGTCCTTTGCCCTCTTCAAGAGTCCCTTTGCTTTGGGAGTTAAGTGTTCGTTTATATAGATCGGCTGGTCTGCAGCATTAATACCAATAGCTCGAGATGAAATTCGTGGGCTTCTTTTCTTGGCGCTGAACAATTCGCCCCTCTTCCATCTATTCACAAACTTCACAACTATCGGCCTCGGTAACGCTGGGCTTCTGGACGGTAACCTATGTGCGACGTCACTATCATTTTTATTCACGTCCCTTCCGATCTCTGCGCCTATGCTACTGGTAATGCTGTAAACATCTTCATTTTGAATTTCCGGCACACCATGGATTTCCAAGTTGTTCCGTCTCATATACTGATTGATTGATTCAACCTCTTCGTGTGAGTTGGAATTCAGCATGTCTAATCGTTTTTGCAACTCACGAATCTTTTGGTCCCTTTGACTAAGTTCTGCCTTTAGATCAGTAATTATTTTATTGTTAAAGTCAATACTGTCAGTTAACCTAGTAATCACTTTTTCAACTAGACGTTCCAACACGGCATCTAAGAATTTAGAGCTACTCATAGCTTGAATTACCTCTTTGGTTAGGTCAGATGAATCAGCCTCCTGAGGATCAGTAATTTCTCCTTGAATATTCGTTACCCTTTTCCCCGCTACGCAGCTCTGGCTTCAGTCTAGCAAAGGTGTTAGTGAGTTCTCCATCTTCTTGTTTTTGTTACGCTTTTGATTTCCCATGCCTTCACCAACAAGACACAATAACACAAATCACACTTATACTACTGATTTCCACAACTGTTTCATCCGTCACACGCAAGTATCAGTTTGTTCCGCTACTATTTAGCCGTTTGAAGAAGTAGGCCAACTGGAAAACGGTTTTTGCTCGCGGATTACAGAAATTCAAGAGACCTCATACACAGTCTTGTTACTCTGCCACTATATATTCAAAAAATATTAGTACTGCGAAATGCAAGAAGAGAGGTAACGCAAATTCCAGGGGAGTGATAAAAACAGGAAACGAAGCTCCTGAAGTAATGGAAAATTTTAAATGTCCATGCAGCATGATGTCACAAGATGGGTATTTGGATGGAGAAATGTATTTAAGAATATAGCAGTCTGCACGTTTCTACCAGTGTATGGAACAAAGATGTGCCAATGAAGTGCAAGAAAGCTTTGTACCCGTCTTATTAAAAACCATCAGCCTGGAGGTTTAATAATCAGAACCAAAGTATGATACAAGCAGCTCTAATGACCTTCTTGAGGAGCATGCAGGGAAAGAAAAAACGAGATAGAATACGAAATGAGGAAATAAGGAGAAGCGTAGGAGTGTGTAAACTTCAAGGACAGATTGATATAGCAAAGCTGAAATTGTTTAGGCACACGATAATAATGCCAGGAGAGAGAATACCAAAGAGAACATTCATGGATACAGAGACTGCAAAGAGGCCTAGAATGAGATGGATGAGCTCTGTTGTGGAATGTATTGCAAATGGAGGAGTCGACAGCAATAAAGTACTAGAAGAGGAGTGGTACACTACCGTGCCCAGAGAGAATCTGGAATAGGAAGTGGATGATGAAGAAGGAGAATAAGAGGGTATCCAGATACTTTTGTTCAGGTAGTGTACCTCCATTATAGTACTATAATGGAAAAACTAGGACTAACATTGAAATGAAACGTGACTGCTGCGCTGTTGAACAAAAATTGTGAGGAGTCGTATAATAACTTAATTAAAAGAATGAATGCTAATTAAAGAGGAAACACATTGTTGTGTAATACCATTACACGCAGGAACACATTTAAGGAAGTCTTACAATTGATTTGCACTGAATTTAATGTTAAAAAACATTTCTTTATACAGCTCACATCACTTTACCAAAACATAGCGCCCATTACACGCTTCCACTTTCTTTTTGTGTCCAGCAGGTGGCACTGCCGGCAAATGGCTGACAGTGTTGACAGCAAAGTCTGATACAACATACTCCCACCTTGAGTAGCAGAAGGCTACTCAACAATACTAACAAATACAAACCTGCTGCTTATAAATCAAGTCTGTCAGGAACTCTCACCGCTCGACCACTTCGAGTAACAACTGGATCACCACTGTTTTCACCTTTTGGTACACCTGAAGAATCACAGTTTCTAGAGAGCACAACAGGGTCATCAGAAGACACTTCCAAGGGATAAATCCTTTGTATTGGACGTAATAACTCGCCCTGACCAGTTCTGAGCTTCACTGTTCGGATGACACCATCCTTACCTGGTATAACTTCAACTATGTATCCCAATGGCCAGTCTATGCGCTTGAGATTGTCACACCCAATCAACACATCGTCCCCCACTGTTACAGTACGGGTGCCCTCTTTTTCACGAGGTAACACTAACTGCCCCAAATATTCACTTCTGAATCTTTTCCTCAAATCCCTTTTCAAAGTTTGTCGGTACCTATACCTCCTTTTGAGGCCCTGAGTGTCGATCGTATCGAGATCAGGAACACCAATCTCCCTTATATCTTGCAGGAATAAAGAAGGGGAGAGAGGCACTAGCTCAGAACCTTCTTCCATGATATAAGTCAAAGGTCGAGAATTCATCAAACTCTCACAGTCACATAATGTAGTCATCATCTCCTCGTAAGTAAGACATGACCTACCAAATATCCTCTTCAATAAATCTTTGAGGAGCCGTATCAAGCGCTCCCACCATCCACCCCACCAAGGTGCACTGGTGGATTAAAACGCCATTCAATACACCTAGCAGTGCTGTACTTAGATATATCCTCCCAGTTCAGAGTTCGAAGCAAATTAGAAGCCCCAGTGAATTTCGTCCCATTGTCACTGTAGATAACAGAACATCTTCCTCTGCGAGCCACAAATCGACGGAGTGCTTGCAAGAATGCTTCTGTCGAGACTGATGATACCAATTCCAGATGGACAGCTCTAAACACTGCGCAAGTAAAGAGGCACACCCACATTTTAATCCCACCTTGTAGATATAAGGGCCCGGTTAAATCCAGTCCAACAATCTCGAACACGGCAGCATCCCGTACTCGACTGGATGGAAGTGGAGGTGAAATAACTTCAAGATGTCTTTCACTGTGTCTCTTGCATATGACGCACTTGGACAAAACCGACCTGATAGCTTTCCGACCGTTTAAAATCCAATAGCGTTCCCTGAGGTTATTTAGCAGCATTTGCAATCCTACATGTCCTTGTATCTTGTGTTCCGTCATGATTAACCTCTTCACTACCTCGTGTTGTGATGGAAGTACTGCAGGCTGACGAAAGTCTTCATGGTCATCTCGGTAGGTGATCTTAGTTTTCAGCCTACTTATTCCTTCATGGTCTTGAAACACTCTGAGCGTTCGCAGTCTGTCGTCCCTTAAACCAGAAAAGGACTCCTCTTGAATAAACCGAACAACTCTTCTTTCTGCAGAGGCATACTCTTCCACAGTAAATTCACTTCTCTGACGCAGATCTGTAGGTAAGCGGCTATTGCGTATAAACCTTAGCAACCACCCCAACATGCGGACAATTCTTGTAAAATTAGAGAAGTATTTGAAATACCAGTCCTTTTGGTCCTCTGAAACCAAAAAGTTAACATTCACAACAGCTGGGGATCTAACCTTTTCCATGTTGATCTCATCTTCTTTGGGATCATCATTGCAAGCAAACCACTTTCCTGGTGATTCCTTCAACCATGCAGGTCCCTCCCACCATCTAGAAGCAACTACTTGTTTAGCTTTGCAGCCCCTAGAAGGTAAATCTGCAGGGTTAAGTTCCCCTGGGACATACTTCCAAGATTCAGAGCAAATGATTTTCCTTATTTCATCACCTCGATTTCTGACAAAGACTGTCCATTTGTCTCCCCTGGCAATCCATGCAATTACTGTAGTAGAATCACTCCAAAACAAAGTCTTCACATTTTTCCATTCCAATCCGTCCAGAACAGACTTCGCAAGCCTTGCTCCTATAGTTGCAGCCATAAGCTCCAAACGAGGCATAGAAATCTTCTTTATAGGAGAGACTCGTGTCTTGGCCGCCAACAGATGAAGCTGAACGTTGTCGCTTCTCTCTACCCTGAGGAAAACTACTGCAGCATATGCCTTTTGACTGGCATCACAAAAGGTGTGTAAAGTGCATTCCTCTATATTCACAGGTTTCTGTACCCATCGGGGGATGCCAATTTCTTCTAATTGAGGGAGTTCTTCATACCATGACAGAAATTCTTTCTTGATAGCATCGTCAACTTCTGTATCCCAATCAAATTCCATCTTCCACATTTTCTGCAGGAGCAATTTAGGACACAACATAACAGGGCAACTAAAACCTATAGGGTCAAACACTTTGTGAGAGATCGACAGGATTGTTCTCTTGGTAATGGTGTCAAAAAGAAAATCTCGAATCCAACTCATGTTAACTTTGAGTTCATCACTTTCTCGATTCCACAACAAACCCAGTACTGCAGAATAAGAGTTATCATGAGCACTCTGACACTTGTCATTTGTCCATTCCCAACCCCTAAGCTCGAATTTGGCCTTTGCCATGACTTTGACCGATTCTGACATAAATGCATTGAGCTCAGCTTCAGTGTCCACACTAGAAACAACATTATCAACATAAAAACTGTGCAGTAACTTTTCTTTAAGAGAATGATTTGAATCCTCTTCTTTCAATAAGTGGTGTTCGATTACAGATCCTAAGAGGAAAGGACTACACTTTACACCAAAAACCACTCTTGCGTGCCGGAATACCCTAACCTCCAGTTTTTCATAACAGTTCCACCATAGAAAAACATAGAAATTTCCTATCTTCAGGGTGGATACCAATCTGTAAAAATGCACGTTTAATATCAGCAACCACTCCTATATTCTTTTCTCTAAATCTCAACAGAACATTTGGGATGAGTTCAATCAGATTCGGACCAGTTTCAAGACATTGATTTAAAGATGGAGAACTGACGCATCAAAAACAGGTCTGATTCTGGTAGATGCACTATTTTCATTTACAACTGGTCTATGCGGTAAGTAGTGATAACAATGAACACGTTCAGATTCAGGCACTTCTTCTATAATTCCCTCAGCCAACCAATCTTCGAACACTTAATTGTAATCTCGAAAAAGGTCTTCAGATAATTTCTTCCTCATCGAACCCAGTCTTCTTTCAGCAAGATTCAGGTTTGATGGCAAGGCGGGATGCCCCTCAGTCCAAGGTAGCCGAACTTGTATCGACCTTCTTCTGTTCGATGAACACTTTGGAGGAAATGATCTTTCACTGCAATTTCTCGTTCCTTCTTCGTAACTTTCTCGACAGGGTCCGAAATGCCTATTACATCCAACCTCCACAAATCAGTAATACTTGCCTCTTTAATAAACATGGAAGTTACAAGCAAGCCTTCATTTTCTACACTTCTCTTGGTATTAGGAATCTTTCCCATCAAAGTCCAGCCTAACAATGTCTCTACTGCAACTAAACCACACGACCGCACTTCTCTTCTTCCTGTTAAAAGTTTGCCAGCCACGTCCGCTCCAATAAGTATTTCTATAGGCCCCAAACTTTCCTCATTATCGGTGATATCTATCTTCAGTTTCTTTAGCTCGTTCATCCATTCCCCTTCCGTAACATGTGAAATGTCTCCACAGATCACTTCTTGGTCTAAAGCCTCAAAATTACAACGAAATTCATCGTTCAGGTCCCCTACACGCACCCTATAAACTTCATGCTCATTCCGTTGCGTTGTTACACCACCAAAAAGAGAATGTGAGATGATCTCCTTTCGTAGTGAAGTGTAACCCATCTTGAAAGCCGTCTTTCGCAAAATGTATGACTTCTGGGAGCCTGTATCCACCAAAGCACGAACACATTCAGTCTTTTTATCAGATCCTACATTTACACGAAGAGTTTGTAACAACACCTTGGGCGAAGCGGAAACATTTGCCAATGTGATTTCCTGAGTTGCATTTTCTTCACTGTTGCTAACTGCTTTGGGGACATGTTTTTCTAACAGCTGTCTGCACATTAAAACAACATGCTTCCCACTACAAATTATACATTTTATGTTTTTTGCCTTGCAATTCTTTACCATATGCCCTGACTTCAGACACATATAACAACACCCCTTTTCCCTTAACAGTTTCTGTTTACTTTCCATTGACATTTTTCTAGCGGAAAAGCAATCTGCACTGGTATGATGACCCTCACAAAACACACATTTGTCATCCTTACGTTGATTTGATTTTAATAACCCCATAGCTGTAGGAATGTTGTCGTCTGAATCCTTCCCCTTGTGCTTCAGTTTTTCTTTTGCCCCTTCACACTTTAAGTCAAACCCAGATGTAGCAAGGTTTATTCTCTGTTCACCCTCCACCTCCGACTTCAGGAATTTCATTAACCCCTCCAGACGGTCTTTCGCATTTGTAGCAGAGGTGAATGGAATACTGCGTTGCCAAATTCTTAATAAGTCTTCGGGGAGGCACGATTCAACAAGGGGAAATAACATAGAGGCACACTTGTCCGTTGTGACACCAAGCGATTCTAGTGACCTCAACTGTGTTTCCAACTGATCATAAAGTTGAGACAATGAAATTCTGGATTTGGATTGCGAGGCCTTGTGTAAAACTAATCTCAACAGTTCAAGTACATAAACCTCCACAAGAAGATCTTCTTGGCCAAAACGAGATTTTAGGCTTTCAATTGCTTTGCTGTAATTTATTCGTGTTGGGGGGAAGCTCTCAACCACCTGCCTAGCACGTGATCCTTTTACTGTTGCCTGTATTAAATACTGAAATTTATCCTCCACAGCTATTTCGGGATCTTCATCTATTTTTGAGAACTGGCTCCAGAATGGTAACCACTCCTTTAAATCCCCTCCAAAAGTGCGGAATTCTAACTTCGGCAACTTGAATTTCTTGGTTTGTTGGTTGCTAGACCTACTAGCAACACTACCTGCTTCATATTCAGTTTGTTGAACCTGTATTCCCGAAATACGCAATTTAAGGTCCAGATACTGTTTCTGATACTCATCAGCCCCTTCCATTTCCTTGTCAATATCAGCCTCGTCATCGTCTAATAACAAATCGAGCACTTTCGAATCTAGTTCGTTCAAAATCGCTATCTTACTTTCTAACAAGGTGGATAATGATTGAAGTTCCGTAATATTAAGATTTTCCTCTTCAGTCAAATCTCTAACCTGTTTAGCAATTTTCGTAAACGAAGTCCTTGTCGCTCTCCTGTGCTTCAGTAATTTATCGAGGCTTCCGTGCTCCATGTTCCTCGTGGGTACGGTGATTCTTCCTTCTTCAAGTCGTAAATGTCCTGTCACGGTCGCCACTAAATGTTGTGTAATACCATTACACGCAGGAACACATTTAAGGAAGTCTTACAATTGGTTTGCACCGAATTTAATGTTAAAAAACATTTCTTTATACAGCTCACATCACTTTACCAAAACATAGCGCCAATTACACGCTTCCACTGTTTTTTTAATTGTCCAGCAGGTGGCACTGCCGGCAAATGGCTGACAGTGTCGACAGCAAAGTCTGATACAACACACATACTAAGCAATATAACGATAGATACGTCGTAAAATAACGAAACTATAAATGTAATATTGTGTGTACGAAGTGACCTGGCCAGGAATCGAACCCGGGACTCTCTGGACCAAAGGCCAGCACGCTAACCATTTAGCCATGGAGCCGGACATGCCAAAAATGTGCCATCAACTTCAACAATAGAAACTGACTTTGGTAACTTAGGAGGAGGTGAAGAAGGTACCCCAATCGAACGACTGAACGAACAAACTTCTCATCTTTGCATTCGCACACTCCATTCTCAGAAAGTCAAACGTCTGCATTTCAATCCCCGAAATCCAAAATTAGGAAACTAAATGGTGCTCTTAATAAGTATTTGAAAAAAACAGGATGATTGAGAACATTTTGAAAGATGACGATGAAAATGACATGATACTTAAAACCGTTGTGGCTACTGTAAAACAATTCGTAACATCTCGCCACTCGTATGAAAGCCTAAATATTTGAAATCCTTACAGAAATGGAAGTACGGAACTAGCAGCTACCGCATTCACAAGTATATGGTATGAAAACCAGACGGCCTACTCTTCATCAACATCACCATTCACTTCTCACTCAAGAGCTTACAACGCTGCCAGTGACATTGTCCCCCTGTGGGTGGGGGCGGTAGAATAACACCCACGGTATCCCCTGCCTGTCGTAAGAGGCGACTAAAAGGGGCCTCAGGGGCTCTGAACTTTGGAGCGTGGGTTGGCGTCCACGAGGCCCTAAGCTGAGTCCTGGCATTGCTTCCACTTACTTGTGCCAGGCTCCTCACCTTCATCTATCCTATCCGACCTCTCTTGGTCAACTCTTGTTCTTTTCCGACCCCGACGCTATTAGGTTTGCGAGGGCTAGGGAGTCTTTCATTTTCACGGCCTTCGTGGCCCTTCTCTTATTTTGGTCGATATCTTCATTTTTCGAAGTATCGGACCCCTTCTATTTTTTCCCTCTGATTAGTGTTATATAGAGGATGGTTGCCTAGTTGTACTTCTTCTTAAAACAATAATCACCACCACCACCAGTGACATTGTTCACACGTTTTAAGATGAGTCGCCCGACTATTAATACTGAACTTATAGAGATATGTATAATAACATTGCTTAAAAATAAAATAAACACCATAAGTGCATTCCTTAATTTTATTATTTGCTCACTTACCTCAGAGTTGGGGCCAAATTTTCGGCAGCCGTAAAAGGTGATTTCTCTCTGTTGCAGGAGGAAGTCATCAAGTACTCTTCTGTTAGGTTCAAAACGAATCTGAATCTTTCACGTGTCAATCTAAAATACACTTAAGAAAATGGTAATTGCAACACCATGAAGGCATTGGTCGTTTGTGTTGATTTTCAAGTTATAGAACGTGATTGGTCGCGGAGGAATCAACTCCAGTATACGGACTCTGGTGTAGCGTAGTTGACTTGCAGTCTGTGCAGTGAAGTGTTTCCCGTCGAACATGCCTCGACGACAGAGGAGAACACGCTATCAACAACTGTCGCCGTTTGAGAGGGCTCGGATAATTGGGCTGTGTGAGGCTGGATTATCGCTGAAGACTGTCGCTGCACGTGTTAGCCGACAGGCATCTACGGTACAACGTGTATGGCAGCAGTGGTCAAATGAAGGTACCACACTCGTAGACCTGGCACAGACCCAGCGCGACAGACAACTGTGAGAGAGGATCGCCGCATCATTCCGATGGCCGGTTGGAACCCCAATCAACAGCAGCTCAAATTCGAGCAGCTGTGGCACCCTACGTTACACAACAAACAGTTGGTAATCGCCTGCGTGCAGCTGGCTTACGAGCCCGTGTCGCTGCAGAAGGGGTTCCCTTGACCCCACAACAGCGACGTGTAAGGCTGGCCTGGTGACGAGAAGATCGACGTGGGTCGACGAATGGCATACGGTCTTCTTTAGTGATGGAAAGCGTTTCTGTCTTTCCCACAGTGATCGCCGAAATCGTGTGCGCCCACGTACCGGGGAGAGGGGCCGCCCAGATCTTATTGTCGAGAAGCACGCAGGGCAAACACCAAACATTATGGTCTGGGGAGCTACTGGCTTTAATGTGAAATCACAATTAGTGCTTGTTGATGGCACTATGACTGCTCGACAGTACGTTGAGAGGGTACTCAATCCAGTGGTTGTCCCTATGATGGCGAACATTGCTAATGGGATGTTTCAGTAGGACAATGCCCGTGTTCACACTGCACGCATCTCCAGAGAAGCTCTCCACGACATCACAACCTTATAATGGCCCGCCAGATCCCCGCATCTCAGTCCTATTGAGCATGTGTGGGCATGATGGGTCGACAACTGGCCAACCGTCCTCAGCAACCCACAACTCTGAACAACTGACCCTTGCAGTGCAACAAGCATGGGCCACAATTCCTCAGGAAGCGATCTAGGGCCTTATTGACTCCATGCCTCGACGAATTCTTCAATATATTGCAGCTAGTGTTGGGCACATCCTGTATTGATTGTTGTCCAAACATGTGGTTAGAGGGACCTGAAAGTGTAATAATCGAATCACAACCGAACACTCGTCCTGCATGTTCAATTGCAGCAATGTAGCACGACTCCTTCTAGGTGATGCAATTTCCATCTTCTTCAGTGTATCTTTTAAACTTTTGTTCTTCGTCAATGAGATGGGTACTGATAAAAAGCTTTTTTTTAATCCTTCCACTTTTGTATAAATTTTACTAACCTCCTTTCTCAATTTCGCATATTTGTGAAGCATATAGCCCTCTACCTCATCATCATGCATTATATGTTCCACAATAAGCATTGCAATCATCTGCCTTCTTCGGTTTTCATCCATTTCAACACACTCAGGCGCTGTCCGTTCGTCCACTGAATAGATTGACACGTTACCCCTAGCATAACAAAAAGACGTCGCCTAAACGCGACTCGCGTCTCCATCGACGTGATTGAACAAACACGGCTTCCTCGCAAGGAAAGCAGGGCTTAAGGGGTGGCGAGAGCGCGATCAGCTCACAATGATTATTTAAGGAAAGCAACTAAATATATGTTTGTGAATTATTATTCGAGGCTTCAGCTGGACTTGGCCTCTCTAGTAAAAGATTTACCGGAAACTCGGGTTCGATTCACGGTGCTGCCAGGGATTGAAGAAAGGCTGGTTTAGTAGCTGCACCTCACCTCTGCCAGAAAAAAGCTCCTCTCCTTCGAGAGAAGTGTTCACTTTTACACGAATCTGACCATACGTAGGCTACGCTGACCTTTCGTAAGTAAGATAGTTTCCACACATAAACTGCGCGCATGTGTGTAACGTTCACATGATGTGTGCTAGAATTGTATTAGCGTTGGTACTTTCAGAGTTAGGGGCTGAAAATTGACTTTTATCCTCACCTTAAACAGTTTATTCCAGCTTGAGAGACTGATATGTAATAGCAAATTCTGGCTCAGTGAGGAAAGCAATGGGCTTAACGTTACGCTGACCTTACATTTCATTTTCCTCTCTTCATTGATATGCAGACTAGGCCATTCCTAATCGTAGAGCTGTTAAAGATCCAACCAACGTTTCAACTAAACATATATATTAATTCCCCTTAAATATTTTAGGTAAAAAATTATTTTAATATTTCTGGGTTGCTTGATACGTAATAGCAACTTCTAGCTCAGTGTAGAAACTACAGGGACGCATGCAGTTAACGACTTTGACTAAGTAAAAAGACTCTTAATTGAATAAATATTAAACCGTTAGTTGCTAAAAAAATGCCAACAATTTATCCTTTAACAGGATGAACTCGCCCATGATGTTTTCTTCTTTTTCATGATAAAATAGTTTTGAGTGGCCTTGGCTTTAGCCACTTATCCTAGTAACTAAGTAAAAGTTATATATTTATTTGGATGTTGTATTCTTAGGTGTTAGCTGTGTAAAGAATGTATAATGTAAGTAGCCATACATTCTACCCCCTGTGGGTTGGGGCAGTAGAGGAACACCCACGGTATTCCCTGCCTGTTGTAAGATCCGATTTGAATGGGCTCCAGTGACTCGCAGCCTGGGTGCGTGGATTGCCGACCACGGGGTCCTTGGCTGAGTCCTGGCATTTGTTCCAGGCTCCTCGCTTTCATGTATCCTATCCGACTCTTGTTATTTATCGAGCCCGACGGTATTAGAGCACTCGCGGTCGAAGTGTCTTTCATCTTCATGCTCTTCGTGGCCCTCGTCTTCCTTTGACGATACATAATATTTCTCTCTGATTAGTGTTATAAGGAGGACGGTTGCCCAGTTGTACTTCCACTTAAAACAACAATCACCACCACCAGCCATGCTTCCTCACAGAGTTCGAATGACGTCAGCATTTAAACTGCAGATGTGCTGAAGATCACGTTCTGCAAGACAGCAACATGTGTAGACTGAAATCGTATGCATTTCATCACACATCTGAGAGAGAAAGAAGATCCGACAGCTCTCTTATCAAGAGTAAGTAAAAGTACTTCGTATCCCGTTTGCTTGAGAATATATAAAAACTATGCATTCTCACGCTTAAATCCGAGTATGTATCTAAAAAGCTTGGAGTCCATTTTACATTCAAGACCCTAGTTGCTGTTGGTGATTTAATCTCAAGTGAGTAAAGATTTTATTGTGTTCTAGAATTTAGTGATACGCTTAACATTATTGTGTTTAGAGGTTCTACACACTTGAAACTAGTAGATGTCCTCAAACACAAGCTTATACAAGAGTAATACTGTCTTCTAAACGTAGCCAGGCACTGGCTGCACGGGAACATACGTAGTACAGTCATTATATTCTGAGACTTGACGCCTTACACGGCGTACACCTACACAGAACAACATCCATGCTCAAAATAGTCGCCGTTGGCCGTTATGCACGTTTGCAAATTTTGGTATAGCTGCTGGAAGCACCACCACTGAAATGAAATACCAGGATTCGTATCCAGTAATTATCCGGTTGAGGAACGTCGGATCATCGTCAGCACAACTGAAGAGGTCACCACAAATAGTCATGCTATCATCACGTTGGTTTTGCGACAGGATTCGTGGCACACTGGGCTGTGTAGCACGTGATATGTTGAGGTCATCGTCAGAAATTTGTTGCAAGTACCATGGCTGAACCCTATTGGTGCTGCGAGATCGTCTACCGATTGTGAGCGATTGGCACGAACCGACGTTGCAGCTTCTTGGAACTTCATTTCCGTTCGAATTGTTTATAGCCGACCAGTACGCACATCATCTTCCAAATTGTCGCGTCCTTGCACAAAACTTCGGTTCCACCTAAATACAACACTGCGACTCAATGCGTCCTCACTGTAAACCTGTTGCCATCATTTCAAACGTGTCGGCAGCGGTTTGCTTAATTTCTGGCAGAATGTGATGTATTCCCGCTGCTCAAACTGTGACATGTCAATGTGCGACTGGCGCATTCAAATCACCGTCACAACAACGACCGTGCATCTGCTTCTGGTGTATGCACTCAACTGTCTCTTGCAGGGAAGGGAGACTAACCGACATGGTACCATACCATGGCGGCAACTATGCGCTATAGTGCACCACAGCGCCATCGTGCGGTCAGTCTCAGAAATTATTGACTGTACTACGTATTATTACTGTGCCGAGAAAGTTTATGTCTGGAAAGAATGCTTTGATTTGAAATACTTGAGTACGTATATTATGAATGTTTTAATATTATCTCAGCTATCAAAAGTTAAATCTCAACGCTTCTACTACGAATCGAAGCCTTGATAACTATAAGTGAATTAGTTAGGTAGTCTTATTGACAAGTACACTGTCATAGGAAAATACACGCTTTATCACCATAGATACGGTATTTTCACCTTTTCACGATAAAGTTTAAAATTCACTTCCTTACTATATTAAGTATTGAGAGTAATACTTTGATACACTTCTTTGCTACTTTGAGGGAAAAGGTTAAATCGAAGTCTAAGTATTTCAATGCAGTTGCAGGATATGTGCGGGCACTCAGATATAATTATGCCCTCGCAAGAAATGCGAATCACCATTTCAAAACACGTAATTTACCGTTGACTAAATTATTATATGTACTCGAGTTTGGAGGTTGTTCATGAAGCTATAGGCCTACAGAAAATAAATTACGTCATCATTTTCTTGGGGCATTTTAATCTTACTTAATATTTTTAATTTATATTTTTACTTACTTGAGGAAAGAAAAACACCAGCAGAATCAGTACACCAAGCAGCAACTAACAAGGAGAGACCACACCCTGTGTCCAACCGATTACAGCGATCTTCAGTGTACCTTATGGAGAGCACTCTGAAGTAACTCGTGTATAAGTGTTTAGGTCAATAGGCTTTAGTTTCGAAAAAGGAGGACTAATGCCATGAGCAGGTTCCGCTTCGGACCAAGTGAGGTTGATAAAACACTAAAAGGCGAACACATTTTGACTAAGACATTAGGTTGCGCACCTGACATGTTTAAGTGAAAAGTCTTCGCCTTCTAGAGTTGTTTCACCTCCACTTGATCCCAGGCGGATCATGGGTCATAACATTGTCCTCATGTTTTCGATAGCGAAAGCGTGTTGACCTTAAACCTTTATACACGAGTTACAGTTGAGTGTCCCCCCAAAGGTACATACATTAAAGCTCGTTGAAGTCGGTATGGCCGCAGGGTCTGACCCCTCCTTGTACTCGAAGGCATCTTCTGAAGCCGAGTCAACTTCCCCACTCTGAAAAAGCAAAACGTACACGTTTGAATACACATGTAAAAATGGAACCCAAAATATGAGCTTATTTCTACTCTTGTATGAGGTTATGTATGAGTACATTTATCAGTGTTGAATCTCTAAGCCAATAATGTTCAGATTTTACTAAATTTAAAATTTCACATACCTGAAAAAGAAAATACTACTAGAAGCAGTACAACGAGCAGCATCTAGGACCCTGAAGCGATCTACTCAAGCCCGGATAACTTCAATAATCTGAAAGAATAAAAATCGCACTCTTGTTAATAAGCATGTGAAAATGGACCGCTGAAGTGAGATTTTTTCTGCTCTCGTATAAGTTTGTGTTTGAGCACATCTATAACTAAATTTCAGTAGACAATAAAATCTTTACTTACTTGAGAATTAAAACACCAGCAGTAGCAGTCCATCAAGCAGCAACTAGGTTCGTGAATGTAAAAATGTACTCCAAGCTTTCTTTTGATATACTCAGATATAAGCGTGAGAAAGGATAGTGTCAGATCATTCTCAAGCAAACCGCATCCGAAGTATTTTTTTTTACTTACTGTTGATAAGAGAGCTGTCGGATCTTCTTTCTTAGATAAGAGTGAGAGAATGCATACGAATTTAGTTTACACATGCTGCAGTCTTGCAAAACATGGTCTTCAGCACACCTGCAGTTTATTTGCTGACGTCATTTATTTATTTATTTATTTATTTATTTATTTATTGCACACTACAGGACTTAGTGTCCCAATTACAGTGGCAACTACGACAGACAAGCTACAGTTAACATGGTGAAACTTATATCTAAACTATATTCTACAATTTTATCTAATCTCCTATACTATTGATATAAAATATGAAAGTATTTTTCTAAAGACTAAAGAGGCTTATGTTAATGCGGTGGAACAACACACGACAAAGTAAAATGATAAAATAAATAAAGCGATACATTATATTGCATAATATTGATATAAAATATGAAAGTATTTTTCTAAAGACTAAAGAAGCCTTATATTAATGCGGTAGAACAACACGCGACAAAGTAAAACGATAAAATAAATCAAGCAATGCATTATATTGCATAGTATTGATATAAAATATGAAAGTATTTTTCTAAAGACTAAAGAAACCTTATATTAATGCGGTGGAACAACACACGACAAAGTAAAATGATAGAATAAATAAAGCAATACATTATATTGCATAATATTATAGAACTTCACCTTACAATTTCCCCTATTTTAGGACTTCATATAATTGCGCGATGAAGTTCAGTTAGAAACTCACTCAATGGCAAACTGAAGTCAAGGCCATTATTTTTCTGAATGGCACTGTTGAAGATACTGCAGAGTCTGTTTACCGGCGAGTTATCATGGGCACACGTCCTGGATTTTACATTTAAAAAAGTTATATTATTTCTGGAATTGAAGCGAGGTACATGGAAATTTAGGACAGAAAGTAATTCAGAATTATCAACAGCATAGTTTACAACTTTAAAAAGAAATTTTACTGCATCCTTCCGTCTGCGAATTTCTAAACTCTCCACTCCGAAATTTAAAAGGATATCACTATAGGGTACCATACGGGGATAGCAGCCAGTTTTTTTATATTGTAAGTATTTTAAAAATCTTTTTTGTAATTTTTCAATCTGATAAACGTATGTTTGACACCTAGGGCTCCAAACGATGCTGGCATATTCTATTTTTGGTCTTACTATGGTATTGAACAGACGAATGCAAGTTTGTGTGTTTTTGAAGGGTTTTATATTCCTGATAATAAATCCTAGGGTCTTGTACGACTCAGCTACCATTTTCAGTATATGCGAATTGAATGTAAGCTTGTGGTCGAATAAAACCCCGAGGTCTTTCATCTCGCAAACTGATCGCAAATCACTGTCACCTAGTTTGTAAGTGTAGTGGACGGGAGTTTTCCTTCTAGTGAACGACATCGATACACATTTTTGTACATTTAAGTACAGTTTATTTTCAGTCGCCCACTCCAATACACTTTTCAAGTCTAGCTGAAGCTGTTCACAGTCGTTTATGTTTTCAATGGCTTTGAACACTTTGAAATCGTCGGCGTATAGCAGACAGCTGGAATATTTCACTTGTTCAGGCAAGTCATTGATGAATGCGAGAAAAACCAAAGGGCCTAAATTTGACCCCTGAATTATTCCTGAATTTACAGGGTATTCCCGAGAAGAATGTCTCTGGAAAGAAACGAACTGCTTTCTATCACCCAGATAGGAACTGAAAAAATGCAAGAGTTGTTTCGAGAAACCGAACAGGTTTAACTTACTTAGTAGAGCATCGTGATTAATTTTATCGAATGCTTTTGCGAAATCTGTAAATACTACGTCCATTTGTCCGCCCGTGTCAAGTTCTGTGGACACTCGCTGAGTGAAGTTAACCAAGTTTGTGACTGTGGAACGTCGTGAAAGGAAACCATGTTGTTTGTCTGATATAAGAGGTCTTAAAAATGTTGTTAGTCGATTACATAACATAAATTCGAAAATTTTTGCTATCGCGGATAAAATAGAAATAGGCCGGTAGTTGCTTATTAGTGTAGGATCCCCTGATTTAAGTATGGGGCACACTCGTGATAACTTCCAGGTGGATGGAAATATAGATGTTTTAATAATCAAATTATAAATAAATAGAAGTGGATGCTTAAGAACTTCTGAACATCCTTTTATCACATACGGTGGTACATGGTCTGGTCCTGCAGATGCTTTAGGTTTCAGCTTTTTAAGTGCTACTTCAACCTCTTCTAAAGCAAAGTTGTCAATATGCAACGTATCGTTAGTGTAAGATGGAGCGTTAGGTATGCGACATTGTGCCTTATGCGGGGAATATACTGATTGGAAGTAGTCCGCAAAGCCTTCTACAATTTCATCTTTAGTATCTAATACTTTATTTTCATATTTATAAGAGTCGCAATCCCTACTATTCTTTCTCCTATTTTTAACGTATGCCCAGAAATATCTAGTGCCATTGTTGATACCTTGTTCCACTGTCTCAATGTATCTTCTGTGTGCGGACTTAATTTCAGATTTAATTTGCGCTCTCAGAATTTTATATTGACTATCATAATGTTCCGTAATGTGCTTCCGCTTTCTGTAATATTCTTTTTCTTTCAGTTTTCGAATTGTGCTATCTGTAAACCAAATGGGGTATGTTTTGCCGTTACCTGTTTTTATCGTCGGAACCGATTCGTTTATAGCTGAATAAAGGTTGCCGTAAAAACAATCTACTGCAGCATCAACTTCAGTGCATTCATAGAGAGAGTTCCAATTCGTATCCCTAAGCCTCATGAACAGTCGTTCGTAGTTCGCTTTTTTAAAATTATATGAAGTCTGGGGAGTAGTGTTAGGTTTAGCCCGTTGCAATGTAAATCGTAGCTCTATTTCTAAGGCTGGGTGGTGTACATCCTCTGGCAGTAGCGGGTCTGTGCTCCTTGTGCATTCAATATTTGAAATATTTTGATTAGTCATTACTAAGTCTAATGTTTTTCCGTTACAGTTTGGAACTGAATTACATAAGAAGAGATTATGAAGATTAATAAAATTTCTTAATTGTTGACTTTGCGTATTTGTGTTCAAATCACTGTTAATGTTATTTATTGACGGTATGTTGAAATCACCGACAATGACGACATTACTGTCATGTAGCTCGTAATGGGATTCTAGCCATCCAAATATTTCACTGTAGACAGCTGATTTTGAGGAAGGAGGTACATACACATTACCGAAATACCATACCTTTCCTTGAATGACAACTTTCAGTAAGAGCCCCTCAAAACTATTTGTGACCTGTTCGGCCTTGAGCACAGTTAATCCTCTCCTGACAGCAGTGAGCACACCCCCACCCCTCCTAGTGCTACGGTCAGCCCTGTACACTCTGTACTGCTCACTACAGACCTCACTATCGAACACAGTAGAGTCCAGCCAAGTCTCTGTTAGGGCCACGAACTGATATTCATTGGCCTGAATGTTCTGACTCAGTTCATCAAGTTTTGTTTTTAACCCGCGCACATTTTGATAATAAATATTAAGCCTAGTGTCATCCATTAATTTACAGCTTATTTAGATCATCCTGGTTGTTAATTACAACTACTTTGGAACCCTGAGTTTTACGCATTTTAATTACTCCGTTTCTTACCCATATGTACGCGTAGTCCTTCTCTCTGCGGATGACTCGGGCCTGGGCTAGCAGTTTTCTTCTCTGCGGTGACAGGCTCTCGTTGATGTAGATGACATTGTCGCCTGGAAGATCTGCGTGCCTGGTGGAGAGGTTTCTCTTCACTCGCCGTCTTTCCATGAACAGATCTTTGTCCATTCGCCTTACCAGCTTCACTATAATTCCGCAGTGTTGTTGATGCGGGGCTTTGGGTAGGCGATGACACGCGTCCACCATTTCTTCTTTTACCTCTATGTCCAGAGCCCGTCCAATCTTCTTAACTGTGTCCAGTACACTTTCGTTTTGGATATCAGGAACCCCCTGGATTTCAATTGTGTTCCTTCTTGAGTACATTTCCGCGTCATTCACTCGGCACTCTAGGGATTTTATTTTTTCCCTTAAATTGCAGTTTTCCTGAGTCAGGTTTTCTATGTGATTAAAACACTTATCGAGATCAGTTTGTTGCTTTGAAATAAGCTGGGCTGTATCGTCCAACTTCTTATGACACAGTTCGAGTGAGTTCCCTAAATCAGTCTCTCTTGTCTTTTGGTCTTCTTTCATTTGCCGAATTTCTTCGGTTAGCTCTTGTAGAAGAGAAAATATACTATCTAAGGATGGGATAGTGTTCCCCACTGATTTCCTTTTACTGTTGTCTCCTTCATTTACACTGCAACTTTCACAGGACCACACACTATACCTATTCAGGTTGTTCACACAATTCTTGTGGTACCACTTTTTGCACTGAGCACACTGTACCTTAAGGGCTCTTCCGAGCTCCAAACCACATTGCTCGCAAGCGCCCATTCTGCTATGTCCACAACAAGCTCCGGAATTAATACTATTACGGGATTCCCGATAAGTAAATTCGTGTTTTTCTTTAATCACTTCACAATAGATATCACACACTTGAACACGTTGTATGCGTACACTCAAAATCCCGCTGTTAAACACTTGAAATTACACACTTTCGAGGAGCTCGTTTCGCGCGTGCCACTCACTCAGACGCCATGACTGCTTACATATTATTTATTCAGGTAACACCTAAAAAGGCAATATTTTACTGTCGGCTTAGAAATAGATATGTATCATTTACCTATGTTACTACGAGAGTTTACAAAAAGAGAGTCCTCACAAAACGTTTTTATACTGAAGGAGAACAAGTCATGAGTTCATCTGGTTAAAAGATATATTTAGGCTAAATATTGGCTTCTTGAAACTAACGTTGTAAAGAGTTACTAAATTAGGGCTAAGAGTTGTTTTACTTGGTCAAAATCAAAGTCGTTAACTGCACACTGAGCTAGAAGTTTCTATTACATATTAAGCCAACAAAAATTTCCAAAGTCATGTTTTTATATAAAAATGTTTATGGCAATTTAATACGTATGATCAGTTGGAAAGGTGTTTGAATCTTTAACAACTCTACTATTAGGATAGGCCTAGGCTAGATTACAACGAATATATAGATACAGTGTGGTGAACTCGATTCTATTTCTAATTAACCCTGAAACTGCGCCAGCACCGCCATGTTCGTCCCTAGCACTGTATTGTAAACACAATGTTTTAGAAGTCGTAGTTCGCACATTTGGAGAAAATGACCGGTTGTTAAGCTTTCGGATGTACCAACAGGCCGGGGAAAGGAATTACCATGAGCGTTTTTCCCAGGGACCCAATTCGAAGAAAGCCACGGGCTGCCATATTTAAAAGAAAACGGTGGTCTCCTAATGAAACATCGCCTTTATATGGAGGAAGTCCAACATACTTTTCTAAGTATCCACAATATAGTTGTCTGGAATTATCGGTATCTCATTTTATTTCACTAGCAACCCAGCTTTAGCTACATATAGGGAAAAGGTAGAGAGGATGAGAAAAGAATTCTGAGACGTAATGCCGTTCCTACAATTTTCTATACTAAACAATGGTGGCAATCCTACACGAAAAGGCAATTGTGTTCTTGTTTCCCTTTTGGCTGGAATATCCCGGAAATTCCGATTCCTATATTCGATGGAAGAGAAGCCATAGTCATAGTTTTAAACATGGTTTAGAATAAAGTTGAAGAAAGTGTCAATATTTCTTATCCTCATTAGCAAGAATCGCGTCTATCCTCGCTTTGACATTTCTACAGCTAGCAGATTGTAGTGGACAAACACAACAGGGACGAATACTTTAAACAACGGAGCATTGTATGATCCAATCCTCCACTATTACTTCTATTTGTAGTATTACTTCATGAATGAAGTTCGGGCGTCTCTCTTAAACATAATGCTAGTTAGTCTTTTAGATCAGAACTCTGCGCTTATCGCTTGATTCTGATCAAGGTAGCTTAGACGATTAATTTAGACTTTAAATAAACACTTGTTACTTCAACTAGTGATCAAGTCATCATACCTTAATGAACCATCCCCTGAGTAAATTTGGAAAATATCCTTTCCAAACAATTTTTCATTATTTTGATAGCAATGTGTTTCTTAATTCTGCGCATTCAGAACGGAAGATTCTTCATTGACTTAATGAAATAAGTTTCTCTTCATAATTATGACAGAATATAAAGAAGGTGTGTGTACACGACTGTCATTATAACGGCACTGGTATAAGTGAATTATGCTGATATTCAGATCTCACAGTACAATGTTAGGTACAGTTTACAATATAAAATCCAACTTCCGGGTAATCATAGAAAATAGATTGAACTGTTCTATTGATTATACAATTATATCTGTCAAAGTGTATTCCGTTTATTGTTTATTGTCAGTTTCTCTTTATCCTTGTAAAAATTCCACGGTACGAGAGGGGGGTCAAACAACCCGGTAAGCGCTTCCTGGTTACGCCCCTGCTTCTAAACACACTTCCTATCTTACACGTACCACTGCGGTTAAAGTGAAAGCCATCTGAGCACAGATCCCAATCTCCAACCGACCCATTAGGATCTAGAAATCTCACTTCCAGTTTCCCAAAAACCTGCCACATATTCTCATTTAAATCCCGGACACCTTCCCTGCTACACAGTACTCCACTGATAACAATCTCCGCTTACTTACACTTCACCTGCGTTGCATATTCCAGATCTTTCGCATCCTCAACTATGTAGGTACTTATACCTGCTTGCCTTACGTTGTGCGTACCAATGTGAAAAACTACCACAGTTCTATTTTTCTCCTCCTTCTCGTCTCTTTCCTCAACATCTGCCTTTACCTCAAACTATGTTCCGCTTACCTCAACATCTGCCTTAACCTAAACCCATGCTTCCCTTTACTCCACACACTGTCTCTACATTTCTCACAATGGAATCGCCCATGACCAGAGCCTCACATCTACCCATCTCATATGATTCGACAAAGTATGAAAAATGTGTACCTTTTCATTGTGAATTGACCGTCATCGATGTGTATATCATAAATCCTCAAGACAAAGCAAGTTCTTCAGGCTGCGACAGGCGTGTGTAATACGATTGAACGTTCTCTCCATAGCAACTCCAACAAGAATGGCCCTTCTCAACATTAACAATGGGACAGCGAATCACATCATGCTGCTTCAAAATAAGTTAAATGGACGACTCGGCATTTTTCTTTATGAGTAGTAGTGGTGATTATTGTTTTAATAATAATAATAATAATAATAATAATAATAATAATAATAATAATAATAATAATAATAATAACAATAATAATAATAATAATGTTATTTGTTTTATGTCACACTAACTACTTTTTAAGGTCTTCGGAGACGCCGAGGTGCCGGAATTTAGTCCCGCAGGAGTTCTTTTACGTGCCAGTAAATCTACCGACACGTGGCTGTCGTTTTTGAGCACCTTCAAATACCACCGGACTGAGCCAGGATCGAACGTGCCAAGTTGGGTTTAGAAGGCCAGCGCCTTAACCGTCTGAGCCACTCAGCCCGGCAAATTATTGATTTAAGGGTAAGTACATCTGGGCAAGCATTCTATATTAACACGAATCTGACTGAAAATCTGGAAGACGCCCGACATTTCGAAAAATGAAGGTATCGGGCAATGAAAGAAGAGGTGTAAATAGGGTATGAAATAAAACGGCTCCCTAGGTCTCAAATGTTCTATTACCGTTGGGGTCGGAAAAGATCAAGTGTTAACCCAGCGTAATTGAAAATAATGAGCCTGGCAAAACTATGTGGAAGCAATACCAGACTCAGCTAAGGGGGCCGTGGTTGCCAAAACATGCTCCCAAGTTAAATGCCTTTGAGGCTTTTTCTTTGATATATTTGTCGTACCTCAAATGACTTCAAAGACCGTTTACTCCCAGTTGCACGAGCGAAATCTAGGTATAAAATTAATATCTCCTTAACACAACTATCATCACCAACACCACCAGCCATGAAATGGAAATCCACATATGACAGACCTATATAAAATGAGCGGGGTGAAGACATAATGAATGCCAGTATCAACATCGACCAAGGAAATTCGGTTGGCTTCACGTCTTTGTCATCTTCGGCATCGAAATTGTTGGGATTGAAGGTATTTGGTTTAGTAGTGGTCGGAGTGGAACTCCGGTTGGGAGGTTTGAAAATTGGTAACAATTTTCTTTACGTTGCACGGACACAGATATGTCTTATGTCGACAATGGGATAGGAAAGGGCTAGGAGAGTGTTGGAAGCGCCCGTGCTCTTAATTAAGGTACAGCCACAACATTTAACTAACGTGAAATTGGAAACTACGGAAAAGCATCTTGTGCCGCACCAAGCCTGCCTTGTTGATGCACTTCCTTTATTTTTACTTATCCTTGACTGCCGTTGTCGCCATTTGCGATAACGTTACCAAAATGTGACGTGAAACTTAGTTTCTCCTTGAAGATGGCGCTGTAGCCATCTGTGTTGTGATTGAGTCTGTCTCTCGCTCCCCGAGTATTAAATTGGTCTGCTCGTGGAACCAACAATGGAGGGATCGGAAATAATGAGCAAACTGGGATTTAAAATGTGCTTCTTGATCTACGAATTGCTCATATCTTGGATTAACTTATTTCAAAGCTCGGCGCTGGTCTGGGAGTCATTATTCTGATTGACGTAAATATTTTTGAGATTCCGGATGTGCTGCTCCCAGGTATTTCAATTTATTTTATTTCACGTGCCATAGTTACAAGAATGGTTTTATGTGGTTGCATTTCTGTAGTCTTTTATTACCTGTCATTGCGAGTTCTTAGTTAATTTATTTTGTGCGTGTTTTAAATTCTTTCCTTTCTTTGTGTGCACACGCGCGAGAGCGGAGAGTGGTATCTACCTATCCGTTTTTTGGGTCTGTGCGTTTATGAGTTTTGAGACCATGCACTTCTGTTTTCTCGTCGTTTTGAATCATGGTTGAGCATTGGTATTGTACCAGGAGGTACACCTCAACTGCGCTCATTCAGAATAAGCGCCTTAATGAACTCCTCTGTCGACCAAAATGTGAAATTGCTAATACATAAATTTTAGACCTTAATCAAGAGATGTCCCTACCGAAGTATTAAGTAACTGTGGTATTCTGAAGTTGCCTAAACTGACTGGTTTTATTTGCTGCGTGTTTGTTTACATCAAGAAGTTTGGACATTTTTCCACTAATATCACTACCAAAAAACTATAGTCATGCACTCTGGTGCAAGGTAAAGGAAGTGTTATAGAAATAAATTTTGTGTTTATTGGTTTTCTCAACTTTCATTCGTTTCTAATGTAATTCTAGGTTTTCCTCATTCCGCCAGTTTTGAATTTTCTGTAATTCATTTTCAGCCTATCACATTCTTCTTGTACGGTTTTGAGTGTAACTTTTGGGTTCAACCAATAAAAATGAGAGGGTGTGTTCGGATTAGCCCAGAATCCTCTCTAACATTCCCTGGGGGTATATAAGTTGCGGCTTTTCGAGTTTCCTTGCGTATTCATCATCGTCTTTCTGGGTGTGTATGTTAAGGCAGGAGGCCGGCAGAACATCTACCAGGTAAGGGCCACGTAAATTCAATCTTTCTTGCTGTTTCCGCGTACTTATCCGAGGGGAAGGTCCGTATTTCTAACTATGTAATAGTTTTAATGTAAACTTCTTCCTTTTCATGAAACATTTCATAAAGTCTAAATGTAATTCGGAGATAGGGATTGAGTTACCCTCTCGAGCTTCCCTGCATCTTGGCTTGAGGTGACTACGGATTCGCGACCTTTCTTTCCTGTAATATATTAAAGTTATTTCCGTGCGAGCCACCTCAGTAGTTTGGGACTAGCCCCAGTTTCATCGGCCGAGAGCCCTGTAGATTTTAAATATTTCATTATATGGGAGCGCGGTGTACGCCTCCATTCAGGTTGTGTTCGGGCCATTTATTTAACCTGTTCTTTTTTTCCGCAAAGGCCCAGTCGTTTGGGTACTAGATACCATTATGTAAAATTCTTTCCATTCGTAATTCGTGCCTTATGAGGCCAGAGTGTGTAAGATTGTGATGTAATGTTGCCTTGAGTAGGCTGTAAGAAATCGAGAGCATGTAAGCTCATTTCAAGGTTTTGTAATAGTGAAGGGTGCCTCTGGAAAACTAGAAATTGTAATTTTGGGAGCAAGTGCTCTTGAATTAGAGGGTTTCTGACCATGCTTAAATTTTTTCTCATTTGTGAATTTCGTAAATTTGAGCTCGTGACTCTGAAATTGTAAATCGAGGGCTTGAAGCCCAAAATTGTTAAATTTCCTATTCTCGGGTGTTCCAACCTTGTTTGGCATTGTATCTGAGATATCATCGTTATTGTCACCTAGTGAAAATTTGTTAAGTTCGTTGTTTTGAAGAAATACAACCTTCAATTCAAGTTTTAAATTCATTTTGATATTGTAGATAGAACCGTTCACACCAGAACCTTCTTTCACCTCACTGCGATCCATCAAACCTCAGTAACAGGTATATTGCATGATTTGACGCCACGGAGTTTAATCCATGTTTGTCCACGTGCGGCAAGTTGGACGTCCCGGTTAGCGGGTCGACGAAAATTATCTGTATCTGTGTTGTTCGAACCAAGCTCGTGAGTTCATGATATCCGTCGCCATCCTCCGCGAACGTATACGTCGCGTGCCTGGACAGGCCGACCTAGTCTGGGTCGATTTTTTATTGGGTCTCTGTTCTGCGTGCTATGCTATCTGCCTGAATGCGGTTTATAGTACTCTCCGTATCTCGTAATTTTAATTTTCCCCTTTTTCTAATTTCTGCTTTCGTTTTATTTGGCCGGTTTCCTGCTCTATTGTCCTTTGGGAGGCTGTGCTTTGGCATTGTTCTTGTGACGCGCTAGCATCGAGTTGACGCTCATTCGCAGCACGGGAATACTATCTTTTGATATGTGCGCGGTTCGTAATTATACGATTATATTGTCCCATGGTGGTTCCATTTTCTGGTTCCTTTGGTAACGTGTCCCACGTCACATTTCCAAGCATTTATGGACCATTGTATTCGTATGTGGTCGTACTGAATTGAATTGGGCGACTGTGCACTCTGGCCGAGAAATATAGCAACCTACTGTGTTATTGAACATGGACCTACTCGATATGCATTTTGCCTGCAGTTGTGTAAGTAACTTTTTAAAGCAGCTTCCCATTTTCTTGTATTAATGTTAGTATTGTGTGTTGATAATACACCCCTTATTTTTTGATCCATTCTTTTATTCATGGGGGTTATGGGTTATTGCCTTTCTGTCCTCTCCCCTTTTTGTCTACGCGCGGGTCGCGCTCCGAACTGTCCTAGTTCGTTCCAGTCCGTCCACGGCAATTTATGAAAGGAGGTAAGTGTGGTAGGTATTTGTGATTATGTCGTGTATCTTCATGTGTTATTGCAGCGGGTGGGGGTATGTGATTATTCAGGGCTGACGAAAGGTGGGTTCGAACTCAATATCTTCCGAATGCAAACTCACAGCTGTGCGACCCTAACCTCACAGCCAACTCGCTCAATGTTTTAAAAATTCCCACGTTGATGAGTTGGATGAAAATCAGCTCCACGAACTTTACGAACATTTCTCATCATCCTACCTGAAGTTCGTAATGAAAATATAACTAGTAGTATAATGCAGGGATTCGGCGGCCTCATCATTATGTCTGACTTGCAAGCTCACGCGTATTATTTTTTGCTGAGATATCATGCTACTTCCGTTCGCCAGCTAGAGCGGAAACTCGCAGTACTGCGTCTATTTCATCTTACAACTTGGAGGAGACAACATGTGTACATATAATTTATGATCTTTCACCCCCCTTAAAAAACATGTAAGTATCTCGGAACATTCTTATCCGTGTGTGTTGCAATTACTAAGCGAGTGAGCCGAGCGAGTTGGCTACGCAGTGTGCTTTCTTGATTTTCGTATGAGTGTATTCACAATTACTAAGCGTCTTAGCAGTGTGATGAACGAGTTAGCTACGCGGTATTGATTTTTTTATTTTCGTACTAAGCAAATCATTTGAAGTGTTAGGTATGCGATATGTGCACAGTGTGTTTTTAGCTATGCAATATGTGCACAGTGTGTGTGTTAATCATTGAAGTTGTACTGAACACATCAAACAATGTTCGATTCTAGGCTTGCTATGTTTCAATCTAAACAAAGGTATCCCCTAACATGTTGTATCGGATCACATGTAACGACATCGAGTGCAGTGTTCGATTCTAGTCTTGTTAGTTTCAATCTAAACAAAGGTATCCCCTAACATGTTGTACAGTGTTCGGTTCTTAGGATAAAGGTATCCCCTAACATGTTGTATCGGATCACATGTAACGACATCGAGTGCAGTGTTCGATTCTAGTCTTGTTAGTTTCAATCTAAACAAAGGTATCCCCTAACATGTTGTACAGTGTTCGGTTCTACTTGTTTCGTGATCTGAACACATCAATCAATGTTCTGATTACATGTTGTATCGAGTGCAGTGTTCAATTCTAGTCTTGTTATGTTTCAAGCTGATCTTCTTAGAACAAAGGTATCCCCTAACGTGTTGTACAGTGTTCGGTTCTACTTGTTTAGTGATCTGAACACATCAATCATTGTTCTGATCGCATGTAACGACATCGAGTGCAGTGTTCAATTCTAGTCTTGTTATGTTTCAATCTGATCTTCTTAGAACAAAGGTATCCCCTAACATGTTGTACAGCGTTCGATTCTACTTATGTAGTGTTCTGAACACACCAGCCAATGTTTTAATCACATGTTGAAGTTAACGACATCGAGTACAGTGTTCGATTCTACTTATTTTGTGTTCTGAACACATCAATCAATGTGCAGTGTTCAATTCTAGTCTTGTTATGTTTCAATCTGATCTTCCGACATCGAGTGCAGTGTTCAATTCTAGTCTTGTTATGTTTCAATCTGATCTTCTTAGAACAAAGGTATCCCCTAACATGTTGTACAGCGTTCGATTCTACTTATGTAGTGTTCTGAACACACCAGCCAATGTTTTAATCACATGTTGAAGTTAACGACATCGAGTACAGTGTTCGATTCTACTTATTTTGTGTTCTGAACACATCAATCAATGTTCTGATCACATGTTGTATCGAGTACTGGCTGTCTCATAAGGAGCTATGTATAGCCGCCATCTTGCATCCGCCATCTTGTGCAAGCATCCATAAGGCGTCTCTAGCCAAGGATCCTTAAGCCGCCTCATAAGAGCAACCACCATCTCGCGCAAGCATCCCTCATAAGGAGCCTTGTATAACCGCCATCTTGCGCAAGCATCCCAAGGGCGTCTATGTATAGCGATCATCTTGCATAAGCACCTTTAAGGAGTCGTGTATAGCCACCATCTTGTGTAATTAGCGTCGAGAGATGGCTGCTGTAGAATTTTTCTTTTTAAAATTATCCGCCACCACATAGAGTGTAGCACTGAGGTTTGCGATGTAAGATGGCGGATGACAGCTGCGCGTAGCACGTAGAATTTGCCGCCACCGGGCAGCACGGTGCTCAAAGATGGCGGATGACAGCTAACAGAACTTTTCTAATTACCCGCTACTACAGAGAGCAGCACGGTGCTCTGTTCATTAAAAGATGGCGGATGACAGCTAACGAAATTGCCCCGCATGAGGGCAGCACGGTGCTCTGTTCATTAAAGATGTCGGATGACAGCTAACGAAATTGCCCGCAGCATAGTGCTCTGTTGGTTAAAGATGGCGGGTGACAGCTGTCAAAAGAGCATGTGGCTTTGTAGAGCACGTGGAATTTGCCGCCACAACAAAGAGGGCAGCACTGTACTCTGTTGCTTAAAGATGGCTGTCAAAAAAGCGCGTGGGTTTGTAAAGCATGTAGAATTTGCCGCCACCACATAGAGGGTAGCACGGTGCTCAAAGATAGCTGCTGTCAAAAAGCATTTTTCAAATTATCCGCCACCACATTTCAACTAAAGATGGCAGCACGGCGCTCAAAGATGACGGATGATAGCTAACAGAACTTTTCAAATTGCCCGCTACCACATGCTTAAGGTAGTAGCCATAAAGAGGGCAGCACTGTTCTCTCTGGATTAAAGATGGCGGATGACAGCTGTCAGAAAATCACATGGGTTTGTAAAGCACGTGGAATTTACCGCCACCACAAAGAGGGTAGCACGGTGCTCAAAGATAGCTGCTGTCAAAAAGCATTTTTCAAATTATTCGCCACCACATTTCAACTAAAGATGGCAGCACGGTGCTCAAAGATGGCGGATGATAGCTAACAGAACTTTTCAAATTGCCCGCTACTATGTGCTTAAGGTAGTAGTCATAAAGAGGGCAGCACTGTTCTCTCTGGATTAAAGATGGCGGATGACAGCTGTCAGAAAATCACATGGGTTTGTAAAGCACGTGGAATTTACCGCCACCACAAAGAGGGCAGCACGGTGCTCTCTAGATTAAAGATGGCGGATGATAGCTGACAAAAAAAAGCGCATAGGTTTGTTTCCAAACAAGAGCACGTGGAATTTGTCGTCACTACATAGAGTGCAGCACTGAGGTTTGCGATGCAAGATGGCGGATGACGTACCACATTTCAAAGGTAAGTAGCTAAAGAGGGCAGCACGGTGCTCAAAGATGGCGGATGACAGCTGCACGTGGCTTTGTAGAGCACGTGGAATTTGCCGCCACTACATAGAGGGCAGTATTGTTCTCTCTAGATTAAAGATGGCGGATGACAGTTGTCAAAGGTAAGTAGCTAAAGAGGGCAGCACTGTTCTCTCTGGATTAAAGATGGCGGATGACAGCTGTCAAAAAGCACGTGGCTTTGTTTACCACGCGCTAGTTAGGTTAAGTTGGTACCACTAAGGTTTAGACCCGTCAAGATGGCAGTACTGAGGTTAGCGATGCGTTGTTGTCTGTCAAAACGCACGTGGCATTGTTTACAAATCTGTCAAAAAGCACGTGTCTGTCAAAAAACACGTGGCTTTGTTTACCTCGCGCTAGTGAGGTTAAGTTGGCACTACGGAGGTTTAGGCCCGTCAAGATGGCAGTACTGAGGTTAGCGATGCGTTGTTGTCTGTCAAAAAGCACGTGGCTGTCAAAAAACACGTGGGTTTGTTTAACTCATGCTAGTTAGGTTAAGTTGGCACTAGTGAGGTTTAGGCCCGTCAAGATGGCAGCAGTGAGGTTAGCGATGCGTTGTTGTCGATGACAGCTGTCAAAAAGCACGTGGCTTTGTTTACAAATTCAAATCTCCCGCCAAAATTCAAATTTCCCGCCAAAATTCAAATTTCCCGCCAGAATTCAAATTTCCCGCGCCGCGGGCGAAGGAGGAGGCCGCCGAATCCCTGCATTATACTACTATAACTTATTCTCTTTCCGTCCCTGAAGGGGTACGGCGGGCCTCCTAGACGGCGAAGCCGTCTCTCAGGCCAGCAGATTTGAGATGTGGTGTGGCCAATACTAGGAGCTGCCTCGCATTCGCGTTAGTGCAGGATGGAAAACCACGGAAACCTTTTTTCAGGTGAGCCGACGTTGGGAACCAGTCCCGATTTCAGGGGTGTGGACTCACCGGTCCTCTACTCGGTTGGACGGTTGGAATGTAGAGTTGTTGAGCCAACTCGACCACGCCTATTAATGAACTCGTGTCTAATTCACTGCCGAGGAATATAGCAGCTTTTACTAGTTCCCCGAGTATATAGCCTATAGTGAGCCGTCCCGTGACGAATTCATCAACCGAGCAATGGTGAAACTAAATTGAAAGCTTTTTGCAGTGGCAGTGACGGCGGTTTGTTTTGAGGGGAGAACCGCGAATTTCACAGACCACAAAAATACTAGCAATGGAGAAAATTGAGGGATTTTTCTATTTGTTCTACGTCGCACCGACACAGAAATGTCTTATGGCGACGATGGGACAGGAGAGGCCTAGGTGGTTGTGGTGGTGGTGGCGGTGATTACTGTTTTAAGAGAAAGTACAACTAGGCAACCATCCTCTACATAACACCAATCAGAGAGAAAAATGGAAGCAATCCGTCACTCCGAAAAATGAAGATATCGGCCAAAGAAAGACAAGGGCCACGAAAGGGGGGGAAAATGGAAGACTCCCTAGCCCTCGCAAACCTTATGGTGCCAGGGTCGGAAAAGGACAAGTGTTGACCGTGGGAGGTCGGGTAGGACAGATGAAAGTAAGGAGCCTGGCACAAGGAAGTGGAGGCAATGCCAGGACTCAGCTAAGGGCCCCATGGTCGCCACCTCACGCTCCAAAGTTCAGAGTCCCAGGGGTCACCGTTACTCACCTCTTACGACAGGCAGGGGATACCGTGGGTGTTATTCTACCGCCCCCACCCACAGGGGGGAAAGAGGCCTAGGAATGGGAAGGAAGCGTCCGTGGCCAAAGTTAAGGTACAGCCCCAGCATTTGCCTGGTGTGAAAAGGGGAAACCATGGAAAATCATCTTCAGGGCTGCCGACAGTGGGGTTCGAACCCACTATCTCCCAAATACTAGATACTGGCCGCACTTAAGCGACTGCAGCTATCGAGCTCGGTAAATGAGTAATTCAACCGTATAATTTTTTAGAAAGAAAACATGAGTGGGTGTTCTCTGCATACGTAGATACTTCAAATTCACAATGGCACAATAACTCCATTCTGCCTGGCTCGGTGGCTAAATGGTCAACTTGCTGGCCTTCGGTTCAAGGGGTCACGGGTTCAATTCCTTGTCGGGTCGGGGATTTTAACTTGCTCCAGTCTTCCGCTCTGACAGTGCCAACGGCTTCCCAAAGAAGTCTTCCAAATTCCGAAGCTGTGAAGAGTCTGTTATTCGCAGCTACATATTCCTCCACTTGGCCCCAAAATCAGCTCTACTGCGTTAAAAAGGCAATGGTACGTTGGAAGGTGAACAAATGTATGCCCATGGCCCATTAGCTATTTCATCCACCACGTAAACAAGGTCCTAGGCCTTGTTTTGTTTCACAAGATGCATGGGATCCCCCCTTACTCATGTCATCGCAAACCTAAACCTTGTGCTCCTTCAACCAATCTAACAACTCACTATTTCTAGCCGCCATTGTTGGTGCTATGTCAAGAATGATCGAGTGAAATGACAAAGACCAAGAAGAGAACTGAGCAATTACAACACACTGCAGATAATACGTGGTTACAGTAAACAACTGATCGACAACACTGGTAACCGGAACTGCAGATCGGAGTGATCGGCATCTATGATGGCTGTTTATTAATTCGCTGTCGCTCCGCCAAAAGCAGCGCTAAAAAATGTCAAGGCGAAACTCATAAAAAGTGAACTGTGATACCGGACCCGCATTCACAGAAGTAGGTGGTAATGAAGCTACCTCTTTCGTCACCTGGTCAGCTAATTCATTCCCTACTATGCCATGTGTAGGTTATCATTATCATACAAACTGGCTAGGAGGTCGTGGATTGGTTGCAGCAACGAGTATTGGACAAAACGCCAAAAAGCTCAAAAAGTCGGCACTCTTCACAAACAGACGTCTTTCGCGAACTTGTGTACAGACTGACGCTCTTGGTCAGTGGATGGCTGGAAACGAGTGATTTGGAGTGGTGAATCACGCTGTAACTTGTGGCAATCCGGCGGAAGTGTAAAGTACAGAGGAGGTGGTGTTTTGGTACGGGGGTGTTTTTCGTGGTTAGGGTGTGTTCCCCTTATTGTGTTTAAGAAAACTCTAAATGCGGAGGGATATGAACACATTTTAAACCAGACTGTTCTGCGGACAGAAGAGGAGCAGTTCGGAGACGGTGATTGTTTGCACCCTGTCATCTGTGAAGCAATGGTTTGTGAATAACATTCCTGGAATGGACTGGCGCCCAGCGTCAATCATCACTACCTTCTCTGGGTTCGGTTTTTCAGGAAGGATGGGCTACCGTTTATCCACATTCAAGCACCTCGTTGAGTGTCCCCAGCAGAGCTGAAGCCGTTGCATAGGCGTAGGGTGGACTCACATCCCATATTAATGCTCCCTAACAGGGAAATTCACACGGGTAAGGTGGTGGTGTTGGTGGTTATCGTTCTGAGAGGAGTACCTTCGTCTATATAACACTAATCAGAGAAAGAAGTGGAATGGACCCGACACTTCAAGAAATGAAGGTATCGGCCAAAAGAAGACAAGGGCCTCGAAGTGCTTGAAAATGAAAGTTTCCCTAAGTCTCGAATGCTGTAATACCGTTGGGGTCGGAAAAGAAAAAAGTTGACCAAGGGAGGTCGGATAGGTAGATGAAAGTGAGGAGCCTGGCAGAAGTAATTGGAAGCAATGCCAGGACTCAACTACCACAGGGTTGCCAACTCACGCTCCCACGTTGATAGGCCCTGGGGCCTCTTTTAGTCGCTTCTTACGGCAGGTGGGGAATACCGTGGGTGTTATTCTACCGCCCCCAACCACAGAGGGATGAAACGGGTAAAGTCTAACAATGGAAGGGCGCGTACCGGGGATTCACGGATCTTACGTAAATTTTGCACACACGTTAAATGAACCAATCCACTTCTTTCGTAAATTAACTTCTTCAACGAACAGAAAGTGTTAAATGTCGCATGTTTGAATTGGCGCGCTTGGCTGCGCCGGACTGCGGCGTGTGCCCGTCTCTCTCGTCGAGGGACCGCGCCACTGGTCTTCTTTCTTATACCGTTGGTAATTGCGAAGCACGTCGCCAAATTGATGTAGTGACATTAAGAGAAATAATTTAATTCCTGCGTTGATAGTGGATCAAAAAGGCTGTAACATAAGGTTTTTTGCAGTGAAAATAAGGTGAACAGTGGAACCTTGGATTGCGAGCATAATTCGTTCCGGCATCATGCTTGTAATCCAAAGCTGTTGATGGTATGGTATGTCACTTTTCAAGATGGTGTTTCTCTTCGCCAAGACGATATCGAAGTTCAATAATCGAACAGCGTCAGATAATCTACGAACAAAGCCTTTCCATACTCTAAACCCGCGTACGTCTGGTGGTTGACAGTAAGCTGTGGCACCGGGAGGGATCATCATCAGCTGTACGGTATCGTCATTTTGTGTAGATTTATATTCAGAAAAGCAATCCGGAATGAGGGCCACTTTACCGGACGGTGCATTTTGCTTGAACACGTCATTAAACCATTCGTTCACTTATATAGATCTCATTTTTGCCCGATTTAGTGCAACCAACATGAACATTATCTTGGGAAAACATGTTCCCTTTCACCATCTTACAAAACACAACTTTCCACTCCCTTGCGGTGATGCATGAAGGACCCATATGTTCGCCTCTTGCAGTAGTTCTCGGCATTATGGTGTAAATGCGTGTGGTGAACATCACAGGGTGAAATGCGGTAGGCTGAACCAACTCTGATCACGGTTACACACGTTTTCGGGACCGTAGCACACTAAAACAGATTTAACACTTTCTACGAATATTTCTGCTGCTGCCATGGTTTCTACTCTATTTCATCTTTACAGGTGTTAATCCCCGCGACACAATGCCATAGAGCTTCTCAGCGGGCTGTCACACTGGATCGGTGGAACGACTGCGATCAACCGACTAAGAAAACAAACCTACAGAGGGCAGTGGCACCAGTCACACAGCATCGATCGTCAGCGATCAACTACGAGCGATCAAGATCGACTGGTTTGTGAAAACCGTTGCCTACGCTATAATACAAGGCCTTGAAATGCACTAATGGAAACGGTTGCCACCTTAGTTCACCATTCATCCACTAGTATCGCTCTGTTGCCCCCTTGTGTTCGCATGGCCGTGTATGTCTATAAGTAAATCATGTCCTAAATAAAGAGAGCTGAATGTTGTAGGTGTCTACAGTTTTAAAACTTTCCTACTCAGGGGCCTCTTATCGAGTTTCAAAACGTTCTCACTTCTACTTGAGTTGCTCGAAGCAATGCTGTCTAATAGAGGTCTCAGAAATTTTTGGAGTAGAAAAAGAGGTAGTTTGTCGTCTTTACACTCTCTACACTTAATTTCACTGATGAACCTGGCTTTCAGAAAAAAACGTACACATTTTTAGTAACTGTCGTCGGGGTAAATACTGCACAGCAGAGGTAACAAATTCCGTCATGCGCTGCAGAAGAGCCACAAACGATGATTTCGGGTATCTGAGGGCTCCTCGATCTTGAAAGCGAATAAGACACAATGTTGGACTTTCACTAGCTGGAGAAGTGACATGTTCTAAACAGCCTTCACAGTCTGTTTGTTCTTCTGCCACACGCACTAAGTATCCTGCTACCATAGCTAGAGAAATACCAGGTATTGTAGCTGTTGAATCTGAAACAAATTAATCATATTTATGTACTAGCGAACACTTAAATAAAAAAGTGTTGTTCACACAGATCTGATGTAATTTACCTTGCAAGGTTTTTGTAATGATAGACATTACCTACGTGTTCAGGAAGCTGCGGAATTTGCACATCATCGCGACTTTCATTCCATCTATAACTTTCATCCATCTGGCACATTCTTGGTTGTAGTAAACTGGTTCGTACATTGCGGATCTTATTTTCATCCCTCAGCTCAACATTGCCATGTTTTGATGCCGCAATAATTCCTGTATGGAGCGTTGTTTCGATTGCGTTAAGGCATGACCTTGCGTCCATTGTGTCATTGTATCCCGCTTTTCGTCGTAGGTGGCTAAAGAAAAGCTCGATATCATCGCTTGTTAGATTCCTCGACAAGACATAATGAAAATGTATACTTATGAGGTATTTTACGCAGGCCACCGGGATTGGGTAGTCAAGACCAACGCCTGATACGTTTCCCTCGTGAATCTTTTCTCTTTCTCTGGATGCATTTGAATGTTCTTGATATATGACAGGAAATCATTTATTAACCAACCGAGGCGTTCATCTTCAATGCTGAAAAATGCCAGTTTGTTCTCATTCCTGGAATATGTCCCATACGAGGTGTTGCAGACATCATGGGCATCGAACCACTTCATAAAATGCTCCATGAAAGAAATTGTTTCTTTTAAACTGTTCCTGTCTTTAATGCTCTCGGGACAAACCACCTTCATACTCTTCAAACCAGCGATTGTTTCAGGGGAAAATACAATTTTGGCTCTTGCTACATTCATTTTCTCCAAATTTGTAGGGTAAACTAATTTTCTGGTTAGTTTCCTCACCGGGTTCATAATTGAAAATTTCTGGAGTTTGAAAAGAACTCTCAAATGATCGCCGGTCACGATAGCATTGTTTACAAAAAAGTCTCGTGACAAATGTTGGGATCGCACGTTTTTTATGACGTGACTGGTATCGAAACTTAGGAACAGAGGCCTAGTTTTATCAGCTGGATGTTGTATCTCATGCGTAATGCTTCCTCCACATAATGTTTCGAACATCGAAATATTTACCTGAGAATTGTCGGTCACAATTCTGATCACTCTGAAACCACACTCTTCAACAGCATTTAACGCATCCAAGGTTAATTTTGTAAGTTGTGAGCCCATAACGGATGAAGTGAAATAGAAAGACACCGGTATTCTGTAATATGTAGAGAGTCCCTTGAACAAAATGCAGAGTAGTTTTTAGGCCAACCTATCTTCGATTCCAAGAGCGTCAATGTCAATGTCATTCAGTCCAATAAACATATCTAATTTCCTGTCATACATAAGTCTCGGCTTTATGGACATTTCATCTATTATAAGGGAACCAACCTTTTCGTTATCGTTCACTAACAACAGTTTTTCTGCCAGTAATCGGGCCTTAGTTAGCGAAGTTATGCCCGTTTCCCCTTTTGAGTATCCAACATACGATTTCAACGTTCTTGGATGAGGAAGATGCAAAATATCGAGTGTTCTGAGAAGCCGATAACCAGTTGGCGACCTCGAAGATAATAGCACACAAATTTTAACTGTAGTCTCCTGGTATTTAAATTTCTTTTTTCCAAAGCTCTGAAGTTGTTCTAACAAAAAGTTTGCTTTCATATTAACTCTCTCAGCTTCCTTCTGAATTTTAGAAACTCGACTTGCAAGATTTCCGGGATCCTTCTTTACCTTACTAAGTTCTGCTTCCAAGTCACGAATTTTTACGCGCAACTTCTTAATAATTGTCACGTGCTTTCTATTTCTTCTGATCTCCTTCCTTAATTTCCTGGTAATGTATTTTGGTACTGTTGATTTTAGGACGGGAGAAAACTGTGTACCTACTGTTGTGGTGCCTACATTTATCAGGTCAGATTCTCCAGTATTATCAGGCACAGGAGAATCCGATTGTTCCACACATTTTCTCTTATTTCTTATATACTAATTTTCACTGTCCGTTTTTTCAAGCTGTCTTCTCTTAGGAGCTTTCCTAAATTTTAAAGTGACTTGTTTGTGTTTGGGGAACTCTGTAAAAACTGAAGGGACTTTGTTAGGCAGGAGTGTCTTTTTAGATGTACTTATACTAAAGTCTTCTTCTCTGAAGTGTTTACTGCACACCCTTGATTTTCCTGTAGGAACCCAGAGAGATCCCGGTTTGTCTCCTCTGCGAGATATAGCAACAAGCCACCGTTCTTTTAAAGCACTATTCACTGGAAACTTGTGAAATGAAATTCCACTACCTTTAATTTGTCGTGAATGACAATAAGGAACACAGCAATAAACCATGATTGAACCTGCGAGTGCTTATTATCACAAGATTACACACATTCATAACCAACTCAATACACACGTTTAAAGGCGCGAACCTGGTAAACAGGGGGCAAGGTAGCGATCCTAGCGGCCCGCCAATGAATTGCAGTGTGACCACTTCTATAGCGTTTTACGGGCTCTATTTCCAGGCCTTGTATTATAGCGTAGGCAACGGTGAAAACAAACGTGTTCGTTCTTCAGTCGCAGTCGTTCGATAATTGCGGACGTAACATTGTGGTCTGTTGATTAAATCGAAACATTAAGTTGCCTAGTGTATGAAAACAAAGTGTTGTATAGACTCCCTAGATATAGTAATAGGGAGACCGTGAAATTCGTACGGCATTCTGTAGCGTCGAGAATTGGAACGAAAACTGGTAATTATTAGATTTATTATGATTAGGGCCTATGTGTAGTGATATTTTAGATTAATTATTAATAAAATATATTATATGGAATAGATTTGTAAAGAAAGTTACACTAGGAGAAGTAGTAATTACCATTCTTATGACTTAATTGAAAAAAACGTTTGGAAAACATAGCAGTGCTTTCCTAACCTCCATCTCGTAGGCCTACCTAATGAAATGAACAGCATTGTTCGTTTTAATGACAAATAAGTGTATGCCATAAGTACAAGTACGGTATATTTTCTTTGTCACAATATTCTAATTCATTGTTTCAGGAAAAAGTTGTGCCAAAATATGGCAAATTCTGAGGGCAGGGTATCGAACTTGGAGAGATAACATCCCCCCTCCCCTCCAGGGTTCTGCTGTACAGAAAAAGAAATGGGTCTACTTCACTGCCCTCAACTTTCTGGAACCCTCCATTGCTGGAAGAATGTACAATTCTGTAATATTTATTTTTAAAAGTAGGCTTACACTACAGACCAGTGTTCTAGTTGTGAAAGAGTGAGGGAAAAATTCAGTCTCTAGGCCATAAGTTCTACCCATCTGTTCATTAATGTAAATTATCAGATGTAACTGAAAGTAACATGATCTAACCTAACAATCATCTTACTGTAATAATTATCAAAACTAATAATTTCTTAAACAGAAGGCTTGTGTGCAGACTAAAATGTAGCTCCAATTTAGAAGAATTGCATTAACATATTGTTAATTTTTTTCAGTTCTATAGCAAACACACCCATAGAAGTGGCACCTGGTGTAGGAGAGCCTTCTCACCAAGCTGAAATGGAGGAAGAGGAGGAGGAGGCAAAAATAATTTGTGTTGGATGGGTCTAAATCCTTTGAAAGGACTTCAACTTCCAGTCCAGTGAGTTCTGCTTCTACAAACAGCTCTGCCAGCAGTTAAAAAAAGAAATGTGAAAGTGACAGTGATGTGTTAAGTAAATATTTATAAAAGATACTGAAAACTAAAAAGAAAACATAATCAGTGTTATTTTTAGTGTCTTCATGATGACATGGAAAGACTGAGTGAACTAGTCAAAGGGTTATCATAGTTAAAATTCAGGAACTATTGTAGATCAAGAAAGAATCTAATAAAATTTATGTCCTTGAGAAATGTTCTAGTGTTTAAATTAAATCAGTTTTCCTTCTACTTATCTATCAATATTTATTGGAATCCTCAGTAAGTTATGTGTATTAGCACCTAATAGGAAAGTAACCTTAACTCCAATTTTTTTAAATTATTAGCATTATTACAACTTAATTTGTATATTTTATGTGGTAAAACATGTATGGTTTAAAAAAAAAGGAGTAGCCTATTTTGAAATACTGGTAGTAGGTCCTTTTCTATGTGTAGGATTATGTAATAAGCAGTTGCATAGCACAGATGGTCTGAAACCAGACCGGTGTATTGATAGTTCTATCTCCTTCTTATGGTATACTGTTGATCGCAAATGCAAGCTCATTGCACTAGGTTTGTACAGCACAGGTGGTCTGATACCAGACTGGTGTATAGATACGAGTAGTTTTGTCCAGGAGCTGACTGCCTTCTTACAGATTACTGTTGATTGCATATGCAAGCTCTTTGCATTAGGTTTACTGCACCCATATTCAATGTTGTTGCTTACTATAATGCCATCCTGGGAGAATATACATCCTAAATAACTATTTGAAATTATCTGCCTGTTCCAGTTTTGTATTTCCAACCTGAAATTCAGTTCCCTTTTAGGTGTCTTCCCCACTGCAATTACTTTAGTCTTGAAAAGACTAATTTTATTATTATTAGAAAAGCGCACAAATGTGCATTACATAGATTATTAATTTTCATGTCATATTCATTGCACCCTTTTTTAAGTTGCAAGTTATTAGATTGCACGGTATCAGTACACCAAGTCGTTCGCATAGGACAAACTTCTTTCTGCAGTTATACCTAACTGAATCCCTCCCTGCCACCTTATACCTTTGTAACTTAGCCTTTATCTCCTCATTCCAAGTACTCTCCTGCCATTGATACCTGTTTGCACCAGCAATAATTCTCACTACTTCCATGTCTGTTACTTATAACTTATTAATAACATATAGGCCTATTGAGGGCATCAAGGTAGAGCCATTCTTTTATTTCTTGTGCTGAAGATCCATGTAAACAATGAAAAACAAAGGTGGAAAATTCATTTGTAACTGTTTTGGCAGGTGTTTCTACCAAAGTTTTGTAAATTTTAATCTACAAAATAAAAATCTGCATTTTGTGTCATGTAATGGCAGATAATATACATATACATATTTATAAAAAGTATATTCATTTGACACTTACATGCTTGTAATAAAAGGTAATAAAAGGTTGAGTAGATTAATTACCCTGTAAGTTGATCCGAGATCTTACAAGAGCCAAGCACCCTACTCTATGAAACATTATTTTATATAATCAGTATTTAAAAATAATTTTGACACGCAATGTAAGATATAGCAAAATGGAATCATTTACCACCTGAGCAACAGCCCTAAATAACATTCTACTGTAAACAGCCATGGTACTTGGTTGTTAGAAAGGCAATGTTGCAATGTTTGGTTCTCATTTTTGGTGAAATTGATGGCAAAGTTTTCATTTTCCTTCAACAGATTCATAAGGAAAGTATTTCAGGATGGATATATAGGCTTGGTAGTGTTCACATCAGTAAAGAAGATGCATATGAAAAATATACAGAAAGGCAAAATCAACATTGAGGTAAGAAAGAGAGTCCTACCAGACTAATGTGGAAAAAGTTGTCACTCTGTACCAAGGAGTTTACCAGTAACTTGGATAGAAGTGCAGGATTTAGATTAATAAGTTTATTATTGCCAAGTGAGCAATTAGATCAGCTTGCCCGTGCAACGTTTGGGGAGACAGTACTTTATGCATAGTGATGAGGGTAATAGGACCTTGTGTGCAGTTTACATGTAGTTGTGACAAGTATCAGTCTATTATACTGCCAACTTACTCATTAGAACAATATTCCAAAAGCTTTTCCTATAGTTATTAATCTAGTATACAGAGCACTAGCCTCATCTGAACTCCTCAAGAAATGTACACATATGAGAATACACAGAACCCTAATGAGAATTTAAATTTTTTACTTTGGAAGAGATGTCCATAGAAAACCTTTCTTCACAGCTATTTGGTAAAATTAGCTGCTTTTCAAGATGCTGTAGTCTTCAATGATATAAATTATGACAGGATTGTCACTCTTGCACAAAGTTTGGTTTTGGACCTGGATTCTTTGCACAAAATTCAGCAATATGCTACTATTCTGAACATGGCACAATAACAAAGAAGAGGAGAGGCAAAAAGAGATTTACAGAGGATCATTTTCACAATATACAGAACATATGTACATTTTTCTTTCTTTCAAAATTGTTTAGTGGATTGTAATGAAACTTGGCTCACTATTTCTACATTAGGTATAATGTAAATTTTGACTGGAAGCATTTATTGATATATTTATTATTTTGGTAGGTGGGGTCTCACCAAGTGGTATGAAAAAAATTAAAAAGCTGTTAACCTCCATCTAATAAACACCTCAAAATATCATCTAAAAAGACAGTAATTATGTCCCAAGAACCAGCACCATTAAAAATATAAGCATAAATGGTATTAGTCTTATATTTGAAGTAAAATGAGCCACTGTTGTGAGGCTTTTGTTGCAATTTTCACCCTGTCAACAATTCTGGCTGTAGTGCTCTATGAATGGCATCACATATAATAGGTACAAATCTGCTGATGTAATGTGAGCAATCCTAAATTTGTAAGATGCAGACATGTATGAGTCCCCAATGTCCAGAAACCTGTAGGCCTAAATAAATATATTCCCACTGTTAATTGTAGTACCTTCAAATTATGAATTCCAATTGATGTGCATAAATGCCTCCATTGCTTTCAGTCCTTTTTTTTATCAATACTTTATTAGCAACCTGTAGAATGCAAAGAAATGTACCTGCCACTAATCTTTTATTTGATACATTTGTCACGGACATAGTTGTTTTGGAGGTGAACATCGCTTCTGACTTTAAACCTTAAAAAATCGTTGTGAATATTGAATTTAAAGATACTGTCAGCCTTTCCTCAAAACTTATACTTTTCCTGTAATTTGTTTGCCTGATGTTTATTAGTGCATTTTTTCCCACTAAGTTTAATTCCTTATAATTATTGATGGGCATTCGGTACTAGTTCCTGAATTTTTCTTCGTCATTCCATAACGAAGGCACACGTTGGTGGAATTCTCCATGGCTCTTTGCCTTGTCCACTGCGATCGTCTGGTTCTTCCCTTTCTCCTAATATATTCATACGTTAGAATAATATCTTCACCCGAATAATCGTGTTCACAACACATTCTTTTCCGCTCGTCAATATGAATACGTCCTGTAGCCTGTACGGTACTGGGCGGGAGTATCAGCAGTTTCCGCGCAGTCGATCCCTCTCGATCGATGACCAGTGTGACAAGGTAAATTAAATTAGTCGTTAGTACTCGATGGCAGTTGGTTGCTATTGATCGTTTGATGCGCTGTGTGACAGCGGGCTTACAGTTGGGTACCCGCGTGTGGCATGCTTTAAGCCCTACGCTTCTGAACAGTACGAGTTGCAGGTAGGGCGTGAAGTGGCGGCCTGTCGACGTGTGAACCCAGCACGTCGTGGAGAAGTGCGTAGCCGAGCACGCAATTCAAACTTTCAAGCTTTCTGTAGGTGCCATGAATGAATTTCCGAAGAAATGGGAAAAAATTACGTAAGATGGGTGTAAAGGAGTAAAACATACAGCCGGTGTCTTCACGCCGAATGTTGGGCGGCGGTAAATAGACTGACCCACTATAAGGACCAACGGCTACGGGCAGAGGAGTCCATATAGAAGGGAAATCGGCCATCAGTAGAGAAAATGCCACTGAAACCCCATATAAATTGTACCGTATCTACTCCAGAGGAGCGGCTACAAAATATCTCCGTTCTCCATGTTAAGTGCGGCCTACAAGTTTCAGGTGGCAGTAGCTCTAAAATGCCTTTGGGGATGGCGATCCCATCGTAATAGAAGCCTATATGATGACAAATGTACTGAAGCCTCAGGAAATACTAGGGCGTTCCCCACAAGCGACGTGCAAACTGCTAGGGCGTTTCCCACAAGCGACGTGCAAACTGCTAGGGCGTTCCCCACAAGCACGTGCAAACTGCTAGGGCGTTTCTCACAAGCGACGTGCAAACTGCTAGGGCGTTCCCCACAAGCGACGTGCAAACTGCTAGGGCGTTTCCCACAAGCGACGTGCAAACTGCTAGGGCGTTCCCCAAAAGCGACGCGCAGTTCTTCTTATGCTGGGAGAAATGTGAGAAATGAGCGACCAGAAACCAAATACATCAAGATAGCGACCACCATTGTTGTGTCACTTACAGGGAAAGTGGAAGAAGTAGTAGATTTTAGGGTTGACAAAGATGTAGCATTGCTGGTAATCAGTGAGGTCAAATGGAAAGAAAAGGTGGGAGGAAACTAAAGAAAGGAAACACCCTACACTATAATGGAGGAAGAGAACCCAAAAATGGTTTAAATCTCATAATAAAAAGACCTAAAGTAATACCCAGAATTGGTGGAATACATAAATGGCAGGTCAGATTGAGATTTGAAACTGGTGTTACGAAATGAACTCGATTAACTCATTTTGAATACTCTTTGATTCGCCACTAAACACACTTTTTATCTTAGAATACTGGTGTTGTACAGTATTTCTGCAGGGCTCTTTGATACCAGCAATGTCAACAATTCCTTTAAAATTACCACGATTTATTGAATATAACGTTTTGTCATAACCACGAAAAGCTAGTTCTTGCTTACTTAAATATAACACTTCATCAAATACACACTGAAGGAAAAGCCTATTTAAACTACATTTTCATTGGACTGTACAATATAGCCTACAGTCTAGCATTTTCCTTCAGGGCATCAGATATCGTATTTTGGTTTCTTTCCTAAGTCATCAAATCTAGCAGGCATTTTATACTTTCTGCAGAGCCTGAGTGCTTATGTAAAGAACGTGTTATATTAAAAAGGGCTGAAAATCCTCCTTTAATTCAAACAACTTCTGTAGAGCTGGAGAGGAACACAACCATGGAAATTCTTTAAACGACGATCGTTGAAACTATGATTGTAAGATTTACCGGAATGTTTCACTTCTTTTGTAGCACAAATTTGCAGTGATTCAGCAGGGCGACCAAAGCATAGAACTTCATTCTGATCTTCGTTTCTCCAACGCGAAATTGTGTTTCTAATAAAATACACACTATGTCATAAACAGGATTCATGTTTAAATGAAACAGCACAACACTACGAATGAACCACGATACGTAAGCACTCGTACTTCACACAGGATGACGCAGAGAATATGAAACATTCCGATCTTCCGGCATCTACAGGCACTGTAAGGAGTACTCAAAAGTGGTTCTAAGAGAAAAAGAAATTCTGGCAAAAATGCACTGAACATCTGCAAGAAGTGGGAAGGAAAGGAGAAAAATTAAGGTGAAAGTGCTAACTTCATTAAAAATGAACAGGAGGAAGTGATGAGACAGGAACAGGATATATTGCAGAGGTGAAGAAAATACTTTGAACAGCATTACAACGCCAAAAATACCTCGGTACAAGGAGAAATCGAAGAACCAGATTTAGTGCAAATGAATGATAAGGAAAACGATGTGTCCATGGCAGAAATTGAGTGGGCCAATAAAAGGATAAAACGAATAACGGCCGCTGGTCACCATAGAAATGATAATATCAGCAGGAGTATTTGGTCTACAGTGGTTGTATAGACTCCTCAGAGTGATATGGATAGAAAGCCTATTCCAAAAGAGTGGACTAAACTGGTCATTATACCAATTTTTTTTAAAAGGAGACATGAAACAGTGTGAAAATTACAGAGGGGTGACACTGATACATCATCCTTGATAGAATCTTGGATAAACGAATAAGAGACAGAGTAGAGGGAATATTGGAAGAACACCAGTATGGATTGAGAAGAGGCAGGTCCATATTTGACCCAATATTTACATTGCATCAAATGATGGAAACGTAGTGGGAATATGGAAAGGGCATGGCAGTAACATCTCTAAATATTGAAAAGGCATATGACCTTGTCCCAAGGAATTTGGTGTAGGAAACATTGACAGAGGCACAGAATGTGAATGAAACGATGCAGATGGTAACAGTATCGTATCAAAATTGCTAACGCTTTGTTAAAACGAAAGTGGGGCTAACTTAATGGTTCAGAGTTGAGACAGGCTTAAGACAGGGGAGTGTACTGTCTCCCTTACTCTTCAGTATCATCATGGATAGAATTCTACATAATATTCAAGGAAAGATGATGGGTGAACAAGTAAAGTCTTTTCTGATGACATTGTTGTTTGGGGAGATAATGAAGATGAAGTACAGACACAAGTTGATTTATGGAATGAGGAGATAAGAACATTTATTAAGAATATTGCAGACTTTCAACCTATATACATGTTCCCGTTACAAAAGAGAAGAAAATAAACAAAACAAATATGCACTAAACCTACCAAGTGAACTAAAAATAAACTATTTCTATCATGTGGACGCTTACATGCGCGGATGACCGGGACACATGCAATCGCCCCCCTTGAAACATGAGGGTTAAGACATTTTGGAATGAAGATTAGTACTGCGAAATGCAAGAAGAGAGGTTAAACAAATTCCAGAGGAGTGATAAAAATAGGAAAAGAACCTCCTAAAGTAGTGAAAAATTTTAAATATTCATGCAGCATCATGTCACAAGATGGAAATTTGGATGGAGAAATTGATTTAATACAGCCGTCTGCAAGTTTCTACCAGTGTGAGAGAGACATTGTATGGAACAAAATGCATGTAGGTTTTGTAGCCGTCTTATTACAAACCAGCAGCCTGGACGTTGAATAAGCTGAGCCAAAGTAAGATACAAGCAGCTGAAATGAGCTTCTTGAGGAAGGACAAGACGAGATAGAATACGAAATGAGGAAATGAGGAGAAGCGTGGGAGTATGTAAACTTCAAGGACAGACTGATATAGCAAAGATGAAATGGTTTAGACACATGATAATAATGCCAGGAGAGAGAATAGCAATGAGAAGTTTCATGGATACAGAGACTGCAAATAGGCCTAGAATGACATGGATGAGCTCTGTTGTGGAATGTATTGTAAATACAGTACTAGAGGAGGAGTGGTACACTACCGTGCCCAGAGAGAATCTGGAAAAGGAAATGGATGATGAAGGAGGAGAACATGAGGGTAACCAGATACTCTTATTCAGGTACTGCACTTCCATTATAGTACTATAATGGAAAAACTAAGACAAACATTGAAATGAAGCGTGACTGCAGCGCTGTTGGTAAAAACTGTGAGGAGTTATATAATAACCTAATTAAAAGAATGAATGCTAATTAAAGAGGAAACACGTACTAAGTAATATAACGAGAGTTACTTCGTAAAATAACGAAACTAGAAATGTAATATTGTGTGTAAGAGGTGACCTCATTCTTCAGTTCAACGGAGATTTCTGGAATGATCCGTAGGTCCAAGGACTGAAGTGGTTAAAGCAAGGAACATTTTGATGCCTATGAACTTTTTAAGAAATGGCTTCTTTTTAGAAAAACAGGCGACGAACTTGGAGAGGAACTGTAATTTTTATGAGTGATTTAAATAAGGCTTTCAAAATAAGACAAAGAACAGGAATTTTAAAAATCATTTAAAAAAAGTTGAAATTGAACTTAATTATTCGAACATGTTGAAAGACAATATGAAATGAGAATAAGTTTCTCCTAGTAAACTTACAGACTTGATGTAATCAGGACTTGTTTGAGAAATTAAAAATGCAAAGGGAATAATAAACTGGCTCGTACCGAAAGCACTGCATTTTCCTTGTCGGAATGATGAACTGTGATGACCTGTACTTCTCATTAGTCATGTCTGTAGTATAGTACACAAATGGAACCTCACTTACAGGAATGGTAAACAAAGAACTAAATACAGAGCAATAAATTTGTTTAGAAACGTAATAACCTTCAAGATACAAGAGAATGGCAGCTTGAGTTTACTTCAATCTTACTGAACTACGCCTCTGCAGCTTATACACGCCATTTATTTTTAATAAATGTATCTACATTCATCACGGGGGGTGAAGGTGAGATACGACAAAACTACAACGTGTTACTTGGAGGCGCTGCAGGGGGAAGAGCCGCGTCATCATTGGCTGGCTTGGGTTCGTGTCCTACGCTTGTATCCTCATCGCGAAGAATCGGACCATTCTCCTCATGACGCGAGAAGAGAGATGTTCGGAGATATTCAGTTCTTGAATAATAGATGAATTAGTTCTCTTTTCCGTCCAAGGTACTCGGAGCATTCTTCTCCAACTCCACACCTTAAAGGATCTCTTGCTTTGACGATAAAGGAAGACAGAAAACACTGTTTGTTATTGCTCTGCAACGCGCACTAAGGTGATAGCTGTATTAATATATTCGCCTGAACTTCCGGTATCACAGATGGTCGACCCAAGGTACAGTATATAAAGTCGTTTACCAATTCCAGTTCCCTTAATCGACCTATAAGCTGGATCTGTGCCGCTCTGACAATTACTATTAGTTTGCATAAGCTCAGGTTGATCTCTAGCCCATATTCTAAACTTAATCTTTTACGTTTTCTTGTAATATTCTGCAAGTTGATCTTCCCTGCTGGCAAGGAGAGTGGTGTCATCAGCTAGCGCAGGTTGCTGATTTTTCGTCAACCAATTGATGTGCCACCAGTGCAGTTAACGACTGCCATCGCCCACAACATCAACAAAAAAGGATTCTCCAGGAATGAAAATGAAGGTTCAAGTGATACGCGAACGCGACTGGCTTTACCTCACGACACTGACTCACTGACACACTCTCCCGCTCAAAGCACTATCAAATGGAAGGCGCCGGAACTATCTTCACCTCCCATGTCTTACCACTGACCTACAACGCTAATAATGTTAAGCCGCACATCACTGCTACTGACTGCCGCCTGCCGCAAGAGGTCGTTAGATTCCATTAATTATATAATTTAATTTTACTCTAAGGTTAGTGTCAAGAGCCGCACAAGACTGACTCAAGAGCCGCATGCGGCTCAGGAGCCTCGTTGTGGCCAGCCCTGATATATAGCGATGAGAAGAAGTTCCGACGAAGAAGGAGCTTGGTAAATTTTCCGGATACGCATAATGCCCTAGTTTTTGAGTTCTGTATTATTGCAATTTCATTGTAAGCTACATGTAGTCGGAACATAAACGTTCTGAGATGTTATTTTCTGCCGAACGGTGCTGAGCACAGCGAAGTTAAGTAATGGAAATGTACTTGTGAACAGTTTATTAAATTATAGTTTTTCATTCCTTCCATTTTTTTAGTCAGGTTTGAAACATTTTTTCAAATGTCATGACTTTATTTCAGAGAAGTTAAATTACTCCTGCAAGTTTCCAGCATCTACAAGTGGCCATTATGTCGATATGACTGGCAACCTCAACATCAAGAATATGGATTTTTATAAATTTCATAAGGAAACAATGACGGATGCTCTGAAGCAGTTGAAGCACGAATCAATCAATCAATCAATCAATCAATCAATCAATCAATCAATCAATCAATCAATCAATCAATCAATCAATCAATCAATCAATCAATCAATCAATCAATCAATCAATCAATCAATCAATCAATCAATCAATCAATCAATCAATCAATCAATCAATCAATCAATCAATCAATCAATCAATCAATCAATCAATCAATCAATCAATCAATCAATCAATCAATCAATCAATCAATCAATCAATCAATCAATCAATCAATCAATCAATCAATCAATCAATCAATCAATCAGGTGGCAGAGATGGAAATGTATCCAACATTTCCCGTGAAAAATTATACAAATCTCTTACTCTTTGTCGTATGAATGAATGTTTTCCCCTTTTGTCCTCTTGAATTGTTACTTTATATTCATATTATGATATCTCCTACCTTTAAGAGCTCAACCTTATTCGTCTACTAAGGTCATTCCACGCCATTTCTCAACCGAGAGCTCGGAACATTTCTCTTAGTCAAGCAGTCAACCGGCCCAAAGTTTGTAACATTCTCGAAACACTACTCCTTTGTCGGAAATCACCCAGAACAAATCGTGCTGCTTTTCCTGGGATCTTTTCCAGTCCTTATAACAAGTGTTCCTGGTGTGGGTCGCATACTCTGGAGTAATATTTTAATTGGAGTCTTGTCAGAAACTTATTCGCCTTTCCTTTGCATCGTTCGTCACTAGTTAAAACATGACGACCTTTCAGGTGGCTTCCTCTGCATATATCGCACTCCTGCTTCAGAAGTTGCACACCTGAAAATTTACAAATGTTCAGTAGAAGGCAAAAGTAAATCACTTGAAATTGAAATGTCTGTGGTGAAGTAACGAATTCACATGCACTTTTCATTCAATACCCGCAGCATGAATGGAGCATTGCGTTTTGTGAAAAACTCTCATCACGAAAGGGATGCTCAAAGTGCAGCAAATATTTGTCGAGGATAATCTGCCTGTGGCCATAAGTGACCATGCTGGACCTCTGTTCAAGGATGTTGCTCTGGATTCAAATGCAGCCTGAAAGTAAGGTTGTGGTTGACAAAACATAGCGCTTGTACGAAAAATGCCTCGTAGTAAGGACGAAATAAACAGATATCATGTAATCTCAAACATTTGCTCAGGTTACGGATGGCAGTAATAACATTATTTACTCCATGTGTGTGTGGAAACTGAGCAGATTTCAATGGTCATATTCACAGTTCAGGATTCAATTGACAATACAGGGGAAGAAATATGTAAAATGTTGGATGGTGAACACGAAAAAGGAAAAATCCACTGGAAAATTGTGTAGGCTTTGCATGTGACAATGCAAGCTCTATGACTGCTGTTCCCAAAGGTGTAAACTCATTTCTTTGCAAATATTTATGAACATAGCTATGCTTTATCATCTTGTGCATATAACTGCTCAAAAGGGCCGTAATTGTCTCGAAGAAGCCCAATATCGAACAGTTTTTAATTTATATTTACCACTAGTCGCTAAAGGGTTCCAAGAGGCAAACTACATTAAAACTTTGCCAACAAGTCTTTCGAGAAGAGCCTGGCAAAGTATCGAAATACGTTTCGAGTGAGTGGATTTCTCTGTTGTAATGTGAAGAGCAGTGGATCTCTTTGAAGGGAGATGAAGTAGGCGGTATCAACAGGTTACTCAGTTTGAAACAGGCCGTGTAATAAGGTTACAAGGAAGTGGATGTTCTTTTCGCGATATTGCAGAAAGTCCTGGCAGGGATGCATCCGCAGTCCATCGGTGTTGACAACAATGGTCACGAGAAAGCACTGCCTCAATAAGACCGGTGTCTGGACGCACACGGGCCATTACGGAAAGGGAAGACCACCGTATTCACTGCATGACTGTGTGGTGTATCGTACTGCATTCCCAACCAGATAATGCCCGTCCTCATGCCTCTGCTGTCACCACTGTGCTCTACAGAGACTCGACCAGCCGCCTTGACCTCCGCCCATTGAGCATTACTGGGACATAACGGGAGGACATATCCAGCGTCATCCAATACCAGTTTTAAGCGTCGCTGATTTGAATGATCAAGTGCAGCAGGTATGAACTCCATCGCACAAAGTGGCATACGTCACCTGAATGACACATTGCATTAAAAAACATGGCCACTAAAGCAGTTATTGGTGTATCCCCAAGTCACATGTCTTGTTGAATCTGAGACCTGGAAGCTAGACAATTGCTTAGCCTAAATTGCATTCCTTTAAACTCATCTCCTTTTGGTGTTGGGATTACATTTTCCGCCAGTGTCCGTCTCCATGGCTAAATAGTTAGCCTGTTATCCGTTGGTCACAATGGGTCCCGGGTTCGATTCCCGCCATTGTCTGGAATTTTAACGGGGAATGAGTGTAGGCCTACATGACGACTTCATCATCATTTCATCCTCATCACGAGGCCCAGGTCGCCCACGGGAGTCAAAACGAAAGACCTGCACCAAGCCTCTCCGGAGGCCACACGCCATTATAATTTTCCGCCAGTATACATCGACGTATGGAAACGATTCCTACACATCGATATGATATTCCTCGATAATTTATACCAAACTACGTCGAATCTGTGGTACCGCTCGGTACATCCACTTAACATTTTATGAGCTTTCTTTATTGGATACCGTACGGCAGATGACAGCACAATTATTCCAAGAGTAGGCTATAGGCGGCCAAGTTGGCAGCACTGCTCCACCATATTGTACAGTTATCTTTCCCTTTTTCCGCTAAATAAATTCTCTGTTATCGAATACGTCCTTTCCCAATCGATTACCTAATACACAAACAACAGGCGCACACACGTTCTGGTACAATTCTCAGGAGCAACTTCACACGCGAGAGCCGGAAGTTGTACAGCAGCAGAATGATGGGAAGTTTACTCGTAAAGTGAGAACACGGTATTGAAAGAGAAGGGGACTGCAGTTAAGCCTCCTAAACAAGTATTTTCAAAGTACACGGCCATGCAAAATTCTCTCTTACCTTTATTAGCCTCTCGATATGCTACACAGTCCGCAGCCACGAGAGTGGACTCGTTTGCAGGACGGAATAATTAAGCCCCGGAACCAACAGGTTTCTAATAGGCGAAGTTCTGTGACATGATGGGGGGTTTCATTTAACATAGTGTAAATTTACTGAAAAAAATACACTGAAACAGGAAGAATGTCAACATTTTGAATACATGTTTCAACCTGATCAAGATAATACTGGGTGATATTTCCAATAAATGCCGCATACAAATAAGGCCATTCATGTTGTTCAAATTCACAACTGAACAGGTCAAACACTTCTTCGTGCAAATATTTTTGTTTGGGCCATTCAGAAATCTTGTTTTATCCCTTTTGACTTTCTTTCGGTTTAAGTTTAACCAACAGAACCATATTTTACGCTGTAACACATTTTACAGAAGGAAATTATATAGGTACGCAAGAAATACAATGTTTTACGCAGGACAGGATACAGGTGTCGTGTTTGTCTGTCGCAGGAGGTGAATGCAAGGGAAGGTAGACAAGTATGGGAGATCACTACAAGAGGGAAAAAATGAAGGGAATGCTGCAAAAGGCAGTGTTGATAAAAATTAAAGGGCTTTCTACTAGGAACGTTTGAAATTTAGATGTGTTGTTAATGAAAGGATCAGTTTTACGAACATTGCTACTGATGCGAACAATATAAAGAATTTCATGTGGCTATTTCTAGCCGGGTGCACCCCTTGCAAGGCAGACCCTCCGATGAGGGTGGGCGTCATCTGCCATGTGTAGGTAACTGCGTGTTATTGTCATGGCGGATAGTGTTATGTGTGTTGTGTGAGTTGTAGGACGTTGAGGACAGCACAAACACCCAGTCTCAGAGGAAAGGGAATTAAACATTTAAGGACATATTCCACGACCTGGCCGGGAATCGAACCCGGGACTCTCTGAACCAAAGGCCAGGACGCTAATCATTTAGCCATAGAGTCGCACATGCCAAAAATGTGCCATCAACTTCATCAACAGAAACTGACTTTGGTAAATTAGGAGGAGGTGAAGAAGGTACCAACGACTGAAAGAACAAACTTCTCGCGATTAATCAATCATCTTTGCATTCGCACACTCCATTCACAGAAAGTCAAACGTCTGCATTTCAATCCCCGAAATCCAAACGAGGAAACTAAATGGTGCTCTTAATAAGTATTTGAAAAAGCAGGATGATAGAGAACATTTTGAAAGATGACGATGAAAATGACATGTTTCTTAAAACCGTTGTGGCTACTGTAAAACAATTCGTCAGATCTCGCCACTCGTATGAAAGCCTAAATATGGGAAATCCTTACAGAAATGGAAGTACGGAACTAGCAGCTACCGCATTCACAAGTATATGGTATGAAAACCAGACGGCCTACTCTTCATGAACATCACCATTCACTTCTCACTCAGGAGCTTACAACGCTGCCAGTGACACAGTTCACACATTTTAAAATGAGTCGCCTGACCGTTAATACTGAACTTATAGCGATATGTATAATAATATTGCTTAAAAATAAAATAAACACCATAAGTGCATTCCTTAATTTTATTATTTGCTCACTTACCTCAGAGTGGGGGCCAAATTTTCGGCAGCTGTAAAAGGTGATTTCTCTCTGTTGCAGGAGGTCATCAAGTACTCTTCTGTTAGGTTCAAAACGAATCTGAATCTTTCGCGGGTCAATCTAAAATACACTTAAGAAAATGGTAATTGCAACACCATGAAGGCATTGGTCGTTTGTGTTGATTTTCATGTTATAGAACGTGATTGGTCGCGGAGGAATCAACTCCAGTATACGGACTCTGGTGTAGCGTAGTTGACTTGCAATCTGTGCAGTGAAGTGTTTCCCGTCAAACATGCCTCGACGACAGAGGAGAACACGCTATCAACAACTGTCGCCGTTTGAGAGGGCTCGGATAATTGGGCTGTGTGAGGCTGGATTATCGCTATGGACTGTCGCTGCACGTGTTAGCCGACAGGCATCTACATAACAACGTGTATGCCAGCAGTGGTCAAATGAAGGTACCCACACTCGTAGACCTGGCACAGACCCAGCGCGAGAGACAACTGTGAGAGAGGATCACCGCATCATTCGGATGGCCCGGATGGAACGCCAATCAACAGCAGCGCAAATTCGAGCAGCTGTTGCACCCCACGTTACACAACAAAAAGTTGGTAATCGCCTGCGTGCAGCTGGCTTACGAGCCGTGTCCCGGCAGAAGGGGTTCCATTGACCCCACAACAGCGACGTGTAAGGCTGGCCTGGTGACGAGAAAGATCGACGTGGATCGACGAATGGCATAGGGTCTTTTTTAATGATGGATAGCGCTTCTGTCTTGCCCGCAATGATTGCCGGAATCGTGTGTGTCGACGTAACGGGTAGAGGGGCCGCCCAGATCTTATTGTCGAGAAGTACACAGGGCAAACACCAAGCATTATTGTCTGGGGAGCTATTGGCTTTAATTTGAAATCACAATTAGTGCTTGTTGATGGCACTATGACTGCTCGACAGTACGTCGATAGGGTACTCAATCCAGTGGTTGTCCCTATGATGGCGAACATTGCTAATGGGATGTTTCAGCAGGACAATGCCCGGGTTCACACTGCACGCATCTCCAGAGAAGCTCTCCACGACATCACAACCTTAGAATGGCCCGCCAGATTTCCGCACCTCAGTCCTATTGAGCATGTGTGGGACATGATGGGTCGACAACTGGCCAACCGTCCTCAGCCACCCACAACACTGGAACAACTGACCCATACAGTGCAGCTAGCAGGGGCCAAAATTCCTCAGGAAGCGATCCAGGGCCTTATTGACTCCATGCCTCCACGAATTCTTCAATATATTGCAGCTAGTGTTGGGCACATCCTGTATTGATTGTTGTCCAAACTTGTGGTCAGAGGGACCTGAAAGTGTAATAATCGAATCACAACCGAACACTCGTCCTGCATGTTCAATTGCAGCAATGTAGCACCACTCATTCTGGGTGTTGTAATTTCCATTTTCTTCAGTGTATCTTTTAAACTTTTGTTCTTCGTCAATGAGATGGGTACTGATAAAAAGCTTTTTTTAATCCTTCCACTTTTGTATACATTTCACTAACCTCCTTTCTGAATTTCGCATATTTATGAAGCATATAGCCCTCTTCCTCATCATCATCCATTATATGTTCCACAATAAGCATTGCAATCATCTGCCTTCTTCGGTTTTCATCCATTTCGGCACACCCAGGCGCTGTCCGTTCGACCACTGAGTAGATTGACACGCTACGCCTAGCAAAACAAAAACACGTCGCGTAAACGCGACTCGCGTTTCCGTCGACGTGATTGAACAAACACGGCTTCCTCGCAAGGAAAGCAGGGCTTAAGGGGTGGCGATAGCGCGATCAGCTCACAATGATTATTTAAGGAAAGCAGCTAAATATATGTTTGTGAATTATTATTCGAGGCTTCAGCTGGGCTTGGCCTCTCTAGTAAACGAATTAGCGGAAACTCGGGTTCGATTCACGGTGCTGCCAGAGATTGAAGAAAGGCTGGTTTAGTAGCTGCACCTTACCTCTGCCAGAAATAAAAGCTCCTCTACTTCGGGAGAAGTGTTCACTTTTACACGACTCTGACCAAACGTAGGCTACGCTGACCTGTCGTAGGTAAGATAGTTTCTACACATAAAGTGCGCGCGTGTGTGTGTAACGTTCACATGATGTGTGCTAGAATTGTTTTAGCGTTGCTACATTCAGAGTTAGGGGCTGAAAATTGACTTTTATCCTCACCCTAAACAGTTTATTCCAGCTTGAGAGACTGATATGTAATAGCAAATTCTGGGTCAGTGAGGAAAACAATGGGCTTAACGGTACGCTGAACTTACATTTCATTTTCCTCTTTTCATTGATATCTAGAACAGGCCATTCCTAATCGAAGAGCTGTTAAAGATCCAACCAACTTTTCAACTAAACATACATATTTATTCCCTTAAATGTTTTAGGTAAAATTTATTTTAATATTTCTGGGTTGCTTGATATGTAATAGCAACTTCTAGCTCAGTATAGAAACTACAGGGACGCATGCAGTTAACGACTTTGACTAAGTAAAAAGACTCTTAATTGAATAAATATTAAACCGTTATTTGTTAAAAAAATGTCAACAATTTATCCTTTAACAGGATGAACTCACCCATGATGCTTTCTTCTTTTTCATGATAAAATAGTTTTGAGTGGCCTTGCCTTTAGCCACTTATCCTAGTAACTAAGTAAAAGTTATATATTTATTTGGATATTGTATTCTTAGGTGTTAGCTGTGTAAAGAATGTCTAATGTAAGTAGCCATACATTCAACCCCCTGTGGATGGGGGCAGTAGAGAAACACGCACGGTAATCCCTGCCTGTAGTAAGAGGCGATTTGAATGGGCTCCAGTGGCTCGCAGCATGGGGAGCGTGGTTTGCCGACCACGGGGTCTTCGGCTGAGTCCTGGCATTTGTTCCAGGCTCCTCGCTTTCATGTATCCTGTCCGACCTCCCTTGGTCAACTCTTGTTCTTTATCGACTCCGACGGTATTAGAGCACTCGCTGTCGAAGTGTCTTTCATCTTCATGCTCTTCGTGGCCCTCGTCTTCCTTTGACGATACATAATATTTCTCTCTGATTAGTGTTATAAGGAGGACGGTGGCCCAGTTGTACTTCCACTTAAAACAACAATCACCACCACCAGTCATGCTTTCTCACAGAGTTCGAATGACGTCAGCAATTAAACTGCAGGTGTGCTGAAGATCACGTTCTGCAAGACAGCAACATGTGTAGTCTGAAATCGTATGCATTTCATCACACATCTGAGAGAGAAAGAAGATCCGACAGCTCTCTTATGAAGAGTAAGTAAAAATACATCGTATCCGGTTTGCTTAAATCCGAGTATGTATCTAAAAAGCTTGGAGTATATTTTACATTCAAGACCCCAGTTGCTGTTGGTGATTTAATCTCAAGTAAGTAAAGATTTTATTGTGTTCTAAAATTTAGTGATACGTTTAACATTATTGTGTTTAGAGGTTCTACACACTTGAAACTAGTAGATGTCCTCAAACACAAGCTTATACAAGAGTAATACTGTCTTCTAAACGTAGCCAGGCACCAGCTGCACGGGAACATACGTAGTACAGTCATTAAATTCTGAGACTTGACGCCTTACACGGCGTACACCTACACAATACAACATCCATCCTCAAAATAGTCGCCGTTGGCAGTTATGCAGGTTTGCCAACGTTGGTATAGCTGCTGGATGCACCACCACTGAGAGGAAACATCATGATTCGTCTCCAGTAATTATCCGGTTGAGAAACGTCGGATCATCGTCAGCACTACTGAAGAGGTCACCACAAATAGTCATGCGATCATCGCGTTGGTTTTGCGACAGGATTCGTGGCACACTGGGCTGTGTAACACGAGATATGTTGAGGTCATCGTCAGAATTTTGTGGCAAGTACCATGGCTGACCCCTATTGCTGCTGCGAGATCGTCTACCGATTGGGAGCGGTTGGCACGCACCGACGTTGCAGCTGCTTGGAACTTGATTTCTGTTCGAACTGTTTATAGCCGCCCAGTACGCACATCATCTTCCAAATTGTCCCGTCCTTACACAAAACGCCGGTGCCACCTAAGCACAAGATTGCACTCAATGCGACCTCAATGTAAACCTTTTTGAAACATTTCAGACGTTTCGGCAGCGGTTTTGCCTAATTTCTGGCGGAACGTGTTGTATTCCCGTTGCTCAAACTGTGATATGTCAAGGTCCGACTGGCGCATTCAAATCACCGTCACATCAAAGACCGTAAATCTGCTTCTAGTGCATGCACTCAACTGTCTCTTGCAGGGAAGGGAGACTAACTGACATGGTACCATACCATGGCGGCAACTATGCGCTATAGTGCACCACAGCGCCATCATGCGGTCAGTCTCAGAAATTAATGAATGTACTACGTATTATTACTATGCTGAGCAAGTTTATGTCTGGCAAGAATGATTTGATTTGAAATACTTGAGAACGTATATTATGAATGTTTCAATATTATCTCAGCTATCAAAAGATAAATCTCAACATTTCTACTAAGAATCGAAGCCTTGATAACTGTCAGTGAATGAGTTAGATAGTCTTATTGACAAATACACTGTAATAGGACAAAAGTACTATAATGTTTAAAATATCCCTTTAATAGTTAATGCAAATACACTTTCTTACACTGTCATAGGAAAATACGCGCTTCATCACCATAGATAGGGTATTTTCACCTTTTCACGATAAAGTTTAAAAGTCATTTCCTTACTATATTAAGTATTGAGAGTAATACTTTGATACACTTCTTTACTACTTTGAGGGAGAAAGTTAAATCAAAGTCTAAGTACTTCATTGCAGTTGCAGGACATGTCCGGGCACTCAGATATAATTATGCTCTCGCAAAGAAATGCGAATCAGCATTTCAAAACACACAATTTACCGTTGACTAAATTATTGTATGTGCTCGAGTTTGGAGGTTGTTCATTAAGCTATAGGCCTACAGAAAATAAATTACGTCATCATTTTCTTGGGGCAATTTAATTTTACTTAATATTTTAAATTTAAATCTTTACTTACTTGAGGAAAGAAAAACACCAGCAGAAGCAGTACACCAAGCAGCAACTAACAAGGGAAGACCACACCCTGGGTCCAATCGATTACAGCGAGCTTCAGTGTGCCTTATGGAGAGCACTCAAAGGTAACTCGTGTGTAAGTGTTTAGGTCAATAGGCTTTAGTTTCGAAAAAGGAGGACTAATGCCATGAGCAGGTTCCGCTTCGGACCAAGTGAGGTTGATAAAACACTAAAAGGCGAACACATTTTGACTTAGACATTAGGTGGCGCACCTGACATGTTTAAATGAAATGTCTTCGCCTTCTAGAGTTGTTTCGCCTCCACTTGGTCCCAAGCGGATCATGGGTCATAACAATTGTCCTCATGTTTTCGATAGCGAAAGCGTGTTGACCTTAAACCTTTATACACGAGTTACAGTTGAGGGTCCCCCCAAAGGTACATACATTAAAGCTCGTTGAAGTCGGTTTGGCCGCAGGGTCTGACCTCTCCTTGTACTCTAAGATCTTGAAGCGAACTTCTGAAGCAGAGTCAACTTCCCCATTCTGAAAAAGAAAAACGTACACGTTTGAATACACATGTGAAAATGGAACCCAAAATATGAGCTTATTATTACTCTTGTATGAGGTTACGTATGAGTACATTTATCAGTGTTGAATCTCTAAGCCAATAATGTTAAGATTTTACTAAATTTAAACTTCATATACCTGAAAAAGAAAATACTAGTAGAAGAATTACAACGAGCTGCATCTAGGACCCTGAAGCGATCTACTCAAGCCCGGTTAACTTCAAAAATCTGAAAGAATAAATATCGCACTCTTGTTAATAAACATGTGAAAATGGACCGCTGAAGTGAGATTTTTCCTGCTCTCGTATAAGGTTGTGTTTGAGCACATCTATAACTAAATTTCAGTAGACAATAAAATATTTACTTACTTGAGAAGGAAGACACCAGCAGTAGCAGTCCATCAAGCAGCAACTAGGTTCGTGAATGTAAAAATGTACTCCAAGCTTTCTTTATATAATATCAGATATAAGCGTGAGAAAGCATAGTGTCAGATCATTCTCAAACAAACCGCATCCGAAGTATTTTTTTTTTTTTTTACTTACTGTTGATAAGCGAGCTGACGGATCTTCTTTCTTAGATAAGAGGGAGAGAATGCACACGAATTTAGTTTTCACATGCTACTGTCTTACCAAATATGGTCTTCAGCACACCTGCAGATTATATTCTGACGTCATGCGAAACGTAGTGTGGGAATGCATAACTGCTTACATAATATATTATTTATTCAGATAATACCTAAAAATGCAACTTTTACTGTCCGCTTAGAAATGCATATGTAACTGTTACCTATGTTACTATGAGAGTGTGCAAAAACCGAGTCCACAGAACGTTTTTATACTGAAGGAAAACAAGTCGTGTGTTCAACGTGTTAAAATATAAATTTAGGCTAAAGGTTTTTTTTTTTGAAACTAATCTTGTAAAGAGTTATTAAATTAGGGCTAAGAGTTGTTTTACCTGGTCAAATTCAAAGTCGTTAACTGCACACTGAGCGAGAAGTTGCTATTACATATTAAGCCAACAAAAATTTCCAAAATAATGTTTTTACATAAAATTGTTAAGGGTAAATTAATACGTATGTTCAGTTGGAAAGGTGTTTGGAAGTTTAACAACTCTACTATTAGGATAGGTCTAGGCTAGACTACAAGTAATATATAGATACAGTGTGGCCAACTCGATTCGATTTCTGATTAACCCTGGAACTGCGCTAGCACCGCCATGTTCGTCCCTAGCACTGTTTTGTAAACACAATGTTTTAGAAGTCGTAGTTCGCACAGTTGGTGAAAAAGCCCGGTTGTTAAGCTTTCGGCTTTACCAACATTCCTGGGAAAGGAATTACCATGAACGTATTTCCCAGGGACCCAATTCGAAGAAAGCAATGGACTGCAATATTTAAAAGAAAATGGTGGTCTCCTAATGAAACATCGCCCTTATGTGAAGAAAGTCCAACATACTTTTCTTAACGTAATCTAAGTATCCACAATACAGTTGCCTGGAATTATCGGTATCTCATTTTATTTCACTGGGAACCCACCTTGAGCTACATATGTGGGAAAAAGTGGAGAGGATGAGAAAAGAATTCTGAGACGTAATGCCGTTCCTACAATTTTCTATACTACATTATGGTGGTAATCCTACACGGAAGGACAGTTGTGTTCGTGTTTCCCTTTTTGGCTGGAATGATCCGGCAATTCCGATTCCTATATTCTATGGACGAAAAGCCGTAGTCATAGTTTTAAATATGGTTTAGCATAAAGTTAAAAAAAGTGCCAACACTTCCTATCCTCATTACCAAGAATCGCGTCTCTCCTCGCTTTGACATTTCTACAGATAGCAGATTGTAGTGGACAAACACAACAGGGACGAATATTTTAAACAAAGAAGCATTGCATGATACAATTTTCCATTATTGCTTCTATTTGTAGTTTTACTTCATGTCTGAAGTTTGGACGTCTTTCTTATACATAATGCTAGTTAGTTTTTTAGATCACAATTCTGCGCTTATCGCTTGATTCTGATGAAGGTAGCTTAGACGATTAATTTAGACTTTAAAGAAACACTCGTTACTTCAACTAGTGGTCAAGTCGTCATAACTTAATGAATCATTCCCTGAGTAAATTTGGAAAATATCCTTTTCAAACAATTTTTCATTATTTTGGTAGCAATGTCTTTCTTAATTCTGCGCATTCAGTACGGAAGATTCTCCATTGACTTGATGAGATACGTTTCTCGTAAGAATTATGACAGAATACAAAGAAGGTGTGTGTACATGACTGTCATTATAACGGCACTGGTACAAGTGAGTTATGCTGATATTCAGATCTCACAGTACAATGGTAAGTACAGTTTACAATTTAAAATTCAACTTCCGAGGGTTCTAAAAAAATAGATTGAACTGTTCTATTGATTATACTATCTTTCAAAGTGTATTCCGTTTATTGTTTATTGTCAATTTCTCTTTATCCTTGTAAAAATTCCACGGTACGGGAGGGGGTGGGTAAAAGCATGGTAAGCGCCTCCTGGTTACGCCCCTGCTTCTAAACACACTTCCTATCTTACACGTAGCACTGCGGCTAAAGTGAAAGCCATCTGAGCATAGATCCCAATCTCCAAATGACCCATTAGGATCTAGAAATCTCACTTCCAGTAGGTACTTATACCTGCTTGCCTTACGTTGTGCGTACCAATGTGAAGCCTACCACAGTTCTATTTCTCTCCTCCTTCTCGTCTCTTTCCTCAACATTTGCCATTACCTCAAATTATGGTCCGATTTCCTCAACATCTTCCTTAACCTAAACCCATGCTTCCCTTTCCTCCACACACTGTCCCTACATTTCTCACAATGGAATCGCCCATGACCAGAGTCTCACATCTTCCCATCTCATATGATTCGACAAAGTATGAAAAATGTGTACCTTTTCATTGTGAATTGACCGTCATCGATGTGTATATGACAAATCCTCAAGACAAAGCAAGTTCTTCAAGCTGCGACAGGCGTGTGTAATACGATTGAACGTTCTCTCCATAGCAACTCCAACAACAATGGCCCTTCTCAACATTAACAATGGGACAGCGAATCAAATCATGCTGCTACAAAATAAGTTAAATGGAAGACTCGGCATTTTCCTTTATGAGTAGTAGTGGTGATGATTGTTTTAAGAGGAAGTACATCTGGGCAAGCATTCTATATTAGCACGAATCTGAATGAAAATCTGGAAGGTGCCCGACATTTCGAAAAATGAAAGTATCGGCCAATGAAAGACAAGGTGTAAGAAGGGTATGAAATTAAACGGCTCCCTAGGCCTCAAATGTTCTATTACCGTTGGGGTCGGAAAAGATCAAGTGTTAACCCAAGGTATTTGAAAATAATGAGCCTGGCAAAACTATGTGGAAGCAATACCAGACTCAGTTAAAGGCCTGGTGGTCGCGAAAACATGCTCCCAATTAAATGCCTTTGAGGCTTTTTCTTTGATACATGAATGCCAGTATCAACGTCGACCAAGGAAATTCGGTTGGTTTCACTTCTTCGTCATCTTCGGCATCGAAAGTGTTGGGATTGAAGGTATTTGGTTTAGTAATGGTCGGAGTGGAATTCCGGTTGGGAGGTTTGAAAATTGGTAACAATTTTCTTTACGTTGCACCGACAGAGATATATCTTATGACGACAATGGGAGAGGAAAGGGCTAGGAGTGTGTTGGAAGCGCCCGTGCTCTTAATAAAGGTACAGCCACAACATTTATCTAACGTGAAATTGGAAACTACGGAAAAGCATCTTGTGCCGCACCAAGCCTGCCTTGTTGATGCACTCCCTTTATTTTTACTTATCCTTGACTGCCGTTGTCGCCATTTGCGATAACGTTACCAAAATATGACGTGATACTTATGGTTTCTCCTTGAAGATGGCGCTGTAGCCATCTGTGTTGTGACTCAGTCTGTCTCCCGCTCCCCGAGTATTAAGTTGGTCCACTCGTGGAACCAATAATGGAGGGATCGGAAATAATGAGCAAACTGGGATTTAAAATGTGCTTCTTGATCTACGAATTGCTCCTATCTTGGATTTACTTATTTCAACGCTCGGCGCTGGGCAGGGAGTCATTATTCTGATTGACGTAAATATTTTTGAGATTCCGAATGTGCTGCTCTCAGGTATTTCAATTTATTTTATTTCACGTGCCGTAGTTACAAGAACGGTTCTACGTGATTGCATTTCCGTAGTCTTTTATTACCTGTCTTTCCGGGTTCTTAGTTAATTGATTTTGTGTGTTTTAAATGTCTTCCATTCTTTGTGTGTACACGCGCGAGAGCGGAGAGTGGTATCTACCCATCCGTTTGTTTGGGTCTGTGCGTTTATGAGTTTTGAGAACACGCACTTCTGTTTTCTCATCGTTTTGAATCACTGTTGAGCATTGGTATATTGTATGATTTGACGCTACGGGATTTAATCCATGTTTGTCCACGTGAGGCAACTTGGACGTCCCGGGTAGCGGGTCGACGAATATTATGACTGCGACGATTATATTTGGATCAGCCTTGCCTATTTTTGCGGAGGTTCAGCATTGTACCTGAGGTGTTCGAACCAAGCACTTGAGTCCATGATATCCGTCGCCATCCTGCGTTAACCTGTACGTCGCGTGCCTTGATACGCCCACCTAGTCTGGGTCGATTTTTATATTGGGTCTCTGTTCTGCGTGCTGTGCTGTCTGCCTGAATGCGATTTATAGAACTCTCCGTATCTCGTAATTTTTATTTTCCTCTCTTTCTCATTTCTGATTTCTTTTTATTTAGCCGCTTTGCTGCTCTATTGACGGCGATTGCATTTTGTTTTTTGTAACTGTGACAATATCTTCTTGGATATTGATTCTTCTCCTTTGGGAGGCTGTGCTTTGGCGTTGTTTTTGTGACGGGCTAGCATCGAGTTGACGCTCATTCGCAGCACGGGAATACTAACTTGGTAACGTGTCCCACGTCACATTTTTATGCATTTATGGACCATTGTATTCGTATGTGGTCGTAGTGAATTGAATTGGGCAGTCTGCCCGAGAAATATAGCAACCTACTGTGTTATTGAACATGGACCTACTCGATATGCATTTTGCCTGCAGTTGTGTAAGTAACTTTTTAAAGAAGCTTCCCATTTTCTTGTAATAATGTTAGTATTGTGGGTTGATAATAAACCCCTTATTTTTTGATCTGTTTTCACCTTTTGGTACACCTGAAGAATCACAGAGAGCACAACAGGGTCATCAGAAGACACTTCCAAGGGATAAATCCTTTGTATTGGACGTAATAACTCGCCCTGACCAGTTCTGAGCTTCACTGTTCGGATGACACCATCCTTACCTGGTATAACTTCAACTATGTATCCCAATGGCCAGTCTATGCGCTTGAGATTGTCACACCCAATCAACACATCGTCCCCCACTGTTACAGTACGGGTGCCCTCTTTTTCACGAGGTAACACTAACTGCCCCAAATATTCACTTCTGAATCTTTTCCTCAAATCCCTTTTCAAAGTTTGTCGGTACCTATACCTCCTTTTGAGGCCCTGAGTGTCGATCGTATCGAGATCAGGAACACCAATCTCCCTTATATCTTGCAGGAATAAAGAAGGGGAGAGAGGCACTAGCTCAGAACCTTCTTCCATGATATAAGTCAAAGGTCGAGAATTCATCAAACTCTCACAGTCACATAATGTAGTCATCATCTCCTCGTAAGTAAGACATGACCTACCCAATATCCTCTTCAATAAATCTTTGAGGAGGCGTATCAAGCGCTCCCACCATCCACCCCACCAAGGTGCACTGGTGGATTAAAACGCCATTCAATACACCTAGCAGTGCTGTACTTAGATATATCCTCCCAGTTCAGAGTTCGAAGCAAATTAGAAGCCCCAGTGAATTTCGTCCCATTGTCACTGTAGATAACAGAACATCTTCCTCTGCGAGCCACAAATCGACGGAGTGCTTGCAAGAATGCTTCTGTCGAGACTGATGATACCAATTCCAGATGGACAGCTCTAAACACTGCGCAAGTAAAGAGGCACACCCACATTTTAATCCCACCTTGTAGATATAAGGGCCCGGTTAAATCCAGTCCAACAATCTCGAACACGGCAGCATCCCGTACTCGACTGGATGGAAGTGGAGGTGAAATAACTTCAAGATGTCTTTCACTGTGTCTCTTGCATATGACGCACTTGGACAAAACCGACCTGATAGCTTTCCGACCGTTTAAAATCCAATAGCGTTCCCTGAGGTTATTTAGCAGCATTTGCAATCCTACATGTCCTTGTATCTTGTGTTCCGTCATGATTAACCTCTTCACTACCTCGTGTTGTGATGGAAGTACTGCAGGCTGACGAAAGTCTTCATGGTCATCTCGGTAGGTGATCTTAGTTTTCAGCCTAATTATTCCTTCATGGTCTTGAAACACTCTGAGCGTTCGCAGTCTGTCGTCCCTTAAACCAGAAAAGGACTCCTCTTGAATAAACCGAACAACTCTTCTTTCTGCAGAGGCATACTCTTCCACAGTAAATTCACTTCTCTGACGCAGATCTGTAGGTAAGCGGCTATTGCGTATAAACCTTAGCAACCACCCCAACATGCGGACAATTCTTGTAAAATTAGAGAAGTATTTGAAATACCAGTCCTTTTGGTCCTCTGAAACCAAAAAGTTAACATTCACAACAGCTGGGGATCTAACCTTTTCCATGTTGATCTCATCTTCTTTGGGATCATCATTGCAAGCAAACCACTTTCCTGGTGATTCCTTCAACCATGCAGGTCCCTCCCACCATCTAGAAGCAACTACTTGTTTAGCTTTGCAGCCCCTAGAAGGTAAATCTGCAGGGTTAAGTTCCCCTGGGACATACTTCCAAGATTCAGAGCAAATGATTTTCCTTATTTCATCAACTCGATTTCTGACAAAGACTGTCCATTTGTCTCCCCTGGCAATCCATGCAATTACTGTAGTAGAATCACTCCAAAACAAAGTCTTCACATTTTTCCATTCCAATCCGTCCAGAACAGACTTCGCAAGCCTTGCTCCTATAGTTGCAGCCATAAGCTCCAAACGAGGCATAGAAATCTTCTTTATAGGAGAGACTCGTGTCTTGGCCGCCAACAGATGAAGCTGAACGTTGTCGCTTCTCTCTACCCTGAGGAAAACTACTGCAGCATATGCCTTTTGACTGGCATCACAAAAGGTGTGTAAAGTGCATTCCTCTATATTCACAGGTTTCTGTACCCATCGGGGGATGCCAATTTCTTCTAATTGAGGGAGTTCTTCATACCATGACAGAAATTCTTTCTTGATAGCATCGTCAACTTCTGTATCCCAATCAAATTCCATCTTCCACATTTTCTGCAGGAGCAATTTAGGACACAACATAACAGGGCAACTAAAACCTATAGGATCAAACACTTTGTGAGAGATCGACAGGATTGTTCTCTTGGTAATGGTGTCAAAAAGAAAATCTCGAATCCAACTCATGTTAACTTTGAGTTCATCACTTTCTCGATTCCACAACAAACCCAGTACTGCAGAATAAGAGTTATCATGAGCACTCTGACACTTGTCATTTGTCCATTCCCAACCCCTAAGCTCGAATTTGGCCTTTGCCATGACTTTGACCGATTCTGACATAAATGCATTGAGCTCAGCTTCAGTGTCCACACTAGAAACAACATTATCAACATAAAAACTGTGCAGTAACTTTTCTTTAAGAGAATGATTTGAATCCTCTTCTTTCAATAAGTGGTGTTCGATTACAGATCCTAAGAGGAAAGGACTACACTTTACACCAAAAACCACTCTTGCGTGCCGGAATACCCTAACCTCCAGTTTTTCATAACAGTTCCACCATAGAAAAACATAGAAATTTCCTATCATACATACATACATACATACATTTATTGAACATAACAGGCGACTTCGCCCCTATACATGTTCACATACAATAATGATAATAATAATAATAATAATAATAATAGTAATAATAATAATAATAATAATAATAATAACGATAAAATGAATAATAAATAATAATAATAATAAAATGGATAATAATAATAATAATAATAATAATAATAATAAGGATAATAATAATAAGAATAATTAGCAGTCATTAGCTGAAGCAGTTCACTCACTCAGTGTTCATCCAGTGTCCTTATTATGCTCTGTACTTGCGTCACATTCTTGTTACTGACCTACACCTGATCAATAATCAAACAACAACACTCAGCATTTCAGCACTTGCATTCCAGCTAACTTTAAAACAAACAGACCATGCAATCCTGTCCTCTTACCCAACTCCACCTAACTAAGTACTCAGTCCCTATATTCCCTAATCCATTAGAATTTTAACATACTATCCCCTTCCCTTATACAGATAACTATTCCACCCCCCTATTCCCCTGCCCACCCTCTAACTCACTCTCCTTCATTTTACTCTCGCAGGCCTTTTTTGTCGCACAAAAATACCTGTTCAATTCACCCCCTTTTTCCCATTGTTTAATAATCCATCTCAGTATTGCGTTCTCATCCCCTCTCCCCAATATTTCCCGATGCTCGGCACTCAATAATCCATGTCTTAACCCCCTCGTTACCTCACAGTCTCTTAGCAAGTGAAACTCATCATTCACATCTCCACAAAGTACACACCTTGTCTTATCCCTCCCCTGTAACCAGCCTGTATTCCTTGGCAAACCTAAAAGCCACCACATCATCCCATATCGTTTTGACCTATCGACGTATCTAATATTCAACCCTGCTATCTCCTCTATTTTCGTCAAAACAGTCAGCGAGTTTCTTAGTCTGCTTTCCCCCAATAATTTCTGCCTATGGATATCTCTAATTCTCCTTTCCAGTATATTCATCCCTCTCACTTCTGTCTTTGACCAAACCTCCCCCCACAGGTGTCCTAATCCTATCCTCTCCAAATATCCCTTTATTTTTTCTAACCATCCACCCTTATACATGCTCTTAAATTGCTGTACATATGCTGCCTGTAATACTCTCCCACCTTCCTGTCTTTTTAAATTCATCCAGTATCTAACTATTCTTTTCACACCCTCTGATTCCAAATCCTCCCCACACATTAATTCCGCCCCTACATTTGCTGTACACCTCGGTAAGCCCATCACTAACTTAGCAAAACTACTAACAATCCTTCTTAGTTCCTCTCTTTTCTCATCCAGCCCCCAAACTTCTGCTCCGTATAATACCCTCCCAACGATTACCGACCTGAACACGAGTCTCAGTGTTTTATAACTGATCCCCGGGTACTTGAGTAGCAAATTTCTGACTGAGGCTAAGGCTGCCAATCCTCTATATTTCACTCTTTTGATCTGGTCACTCCAAGTTCCTTTATCATTAAAAATAACTCCTAGATATTCCAACTTCCTTACCTGTTCCAATCTTTCTCCCTGAATTACCCAATTCCCTTCTATCTTTCTTCTTTTGTCCACCTGTACTACCAATATTTTAGACTTATTTCCATTAATTTTCAATCCCCATTTCCTCGCAAATAGCATCACTGACTCTAAGGCCCTATTCATCGCCCCTGAAGTGAGCGTCATCAATAACACATCATCCGCAAATATCAGTCCTGGTACTTCCAAACCATTAATTACTGGTACAGCCCAATTTTCTGCCCCAAACCCCTCTAAAATATCGTTGATAAATAAAATAAACAGTATCGGCGATAACTTGCATCCTTGTTTTAAACCCACCTTGGACTCTAATGGTCCACTCATTCTCCCTTCTCCCAATTTTACACAAAACCTGACGTCCCTATATATTCCTTCCACTGCCCTCAACATCTTCTCCGAAATCCCTAACCTACCTAATTTCTCTAGTAGGGCCTCTCTATTCACCTTGTCAAAAGCTTTCTCAAAATCTATTGCTGCTACATAAACCGTACTTCTAGCCATATTCTTATACTTTTCTAAAATAGTCTTTACTATCATTATATTATCCACTGTTCTTTTCTTTTTCCTAAATTCCCCTTGGTAATCTGTCAAAATTTCATTTTCTTCCGCCCACCCGCTTATTCTGTTCGCTAGCACCCCAGTATATATTTTACTCAAAGAATCCAACAGAGATATACCTCTATAACTGTTCACATTGTTCCTACTACCCTTCCCCTTGTATATAGGGCATATAATTCCTGTTTCCCATTCCTTAGGGTAATTTCCTCCCTCAAATATCCTATTGAATAGTTTAACCATGCCCTCTATCATTATCTCATTTTTACTAATTTCCTTCCAAAACTTGTTATTTATACCATTACACCCCCCGGCCGACTTCGCTCTGGCTCTGCTTATCACTCTCCGGATTTCCTCTCTTGTGATTTCTTTATCCAGGTCATAAATTGCCACTCCCCTATTCCTCCAAATTACTTCTTCTCCCGAACCTCTCCATCTATCACCCCCCTTTTTTCCTAGTAATTCATCAAAGTGCCTGACCCATTGCACTTCTTCAATACTCGTTCTCTCTATATTCCTTCCACCCTTAATAATTCTATTAATCTTATCCCAAACTCTCTCAAAATTGTTTGTCTTGCAGTCATTATTTATGGCTTCCATTTGTTCCTCTAACCACGTCTTTTTTGTCTCAGAGATTTTCTTTTTATACTCCTTCCTCAATCTACAGAAAAACTCCCTTTCTTGGCTCCCACCTTTCCTTCTATATTCTCCTAACGCGTCCATCACCTTCCTCCACAATCCTTCACACTCCCTATTAAACCATTCTTCTCCCTCTTTCTTATTTCCTTTTCTAGCTTTCACCTTCTGCGCTATCATCTTTATTGGATGTAGCAACAATTCCAAGGCTTTATCAGTATTATTCTCTTCTAACGCCCCTTCCCACCCATATTTCAGAAGATGTAGCTCCTCCTTTACTACCCTATTCCAATACCGGCCCACCTTCTCTGTCCATTTATACTTATTATAACCACTCCCTCGTTTATCCTTTGTCTCATCTTCCTTCATTGTACACTTCTCTTCCTCCCTTTTCAGCATAACCCTCACCGGGAAATGGTGTGATTCAATCCAATCTCCTATTTCCATACTTACAACTTCCTCAATCATCCCTTCCGAACTTAAAACCATATCTATCACACTACCCCCCTTCTCCGTAACATATGTCAATTTCCCCGTCCTGTCACCCTCTATCCACCCATTCAGAATATACAAATTTCCCACAGCACACATCTCTAGGAGCTTCTCTCCATAACTATTTGTAATTTTGTCCTCACTCCTTCTACTTCTAGCTCGAGCGGTCGAGGAGAGAGGTTGCGTAGTGAAGTGCGTGCTGTAAACATGGTCGGCATTGAACAGTACCGGGCCGCTATTGGGAAATGGCAGGCAAGGCAGAAGAAGGAGACCAGGAGTGGATTGGTGATAAGTACGGACGGATTGAAAATGAGTGAGGCGGTGCTGGTGGTGACAGTGATAGCAGTGCTACTGGTTATTGGGGGGGGGTGGAAGTAAACCCAGGCCCAAATACCAGTGGAAAATATAGTACGGAGGATTTGGCCGCACTCAGGGTGGTTGTAAGTGAAGTTATGCAGGAAAAGTGTCAATGGGATAAGGTGCAGGAAATAAAGGACATGATGGAGGAGCAGAGAAAGGAGATAGGGAACATGAAGAAATGGCTTGAAACGAAGACAGAGGAATCGAGCAGGAGAGTGGTCAATAACGAGAAAGAAATCGAGTTATTGAGAGGGGAAGTGAAACATCTGAAAGAGGAGGTGATGAAGATGAAGAAAGAAGCGGAGGGGTACAGGCAGGAGAGATTGAAAAAAGCCATATTTATATATGGAGTTGAGGAAGGGGCGAGAGAGAGCAAGATTGAGCTGATATATAAGGTGGTGGAAGTTATACGTGATGCAATGAAGATAAACTTTAGTGAGATAGACATAGATGATGTAGAGAGAGTTGGTAAAATCAAAGGTCGGAGGCCAATTAGGGTTAAATTGTTCCAAACCTTAATGGCAGAAACTGTGTTAGGCAACAGCAAGAATTTACAAGGGCTGAAAATAGGGGTGAAAGGAGACATGGGAAGAGAAGGAAGTGAAAATATGAAGATCTTGAATAGGCACCTATGGAGAGCGAGGAACCAGGGGCTAAAGGCCCGAATAAGAGGTCTGAGGTTGGAGGTGACAAACGGGCGATGGGTTAGAGTACATTCAGTGACGAAGCTAAAGGAAATGGACGAAAACGAGAGGGTTGAGGGTGGTGAGAGGACAAGGCAAGATGGGAAGAAGAAGAAAAGAAGAGGAGGAGGGACGTGGCAGGAGAGCAGAGCATCTCGGAAGAGAATGGGCAGTGCAGCCGGGAGTCAGAAGATCAAGATAGTGAAGTGGACGGTGAGAGTGAGCAGCAAGAAACTAGGAGAGTAGAGTGTAGAGGTGCAGTGAGCAAGAAAGGACAAAGGAAGGTGGATTCAGAAGTCCAAAATAGTGAGGGGGTGAGTGGGGGTGAGCAGCAAGAAGGGGTGAGAACAGGGTGCAGTGGTGTAGTGAACAAGAAAGGCCAAGAGGAGACAGATCGACAAGAAGGTAAAAAAATTATGAGTAAAGTCAGAAGTAAGAGCTTAAAAGACATATGGGGAAAAGTACGTAAAGGGATGGAGGATACAGAGGGAGAGAGGTCGATAAATACTAGAAGTAAGAATAGAGGGGGAGACCTAGAAGGGAGGGAGGGAAAGTTATAACTATATTGGAAGATAGGATGTGTGAATATTGAGGGACTAAGGAACAAATTAGGAAACAAGAAAGTTCGGGAAGTAATTGAAAGTTTTGATGTTGTGGCACTCTTGGAGACGTGGTTGGAAACAGGGAGGGAGATTTCATGGAAGGGGTTTGAGATAAAATATAAATATAGAAGAAAAGAGAGGAATAAGGGACGAGCACCAGGAGGGATGATAGTTCTAATTAGGGAAGAAATTAGTGAAAGTGTAGAGGATATAGGGACCGATATGATGGAAACCATATGGCTGAGATTGAATTTGGGAGGGAGTGAGGGAAGGAGGAAGAAAATAAATCTAGCTTTTGTTTACTGCCACCCTAGTAATTCAGCATATGCAAATAAATATTTTTTTGAAGAGTTATTGGTAGAAATTTCCTATCTTCAGGGTGGATACCAATCTGTAAAAATGCACGTTTAATATCAGCAACCACTCCTATATTCTTTTCTCTAAATCTTAACAGAACATTTGGGATGAGTTCAATCAGATTCGGACCAGTTTCAAGACATTGATTTAAAGATGGAGAACTGACGCATCAAAAACAGGTCTGATTCTGGTAGATGCACTATTTTCCTTTACAACTGGTCTATGCGGTAAGTAGTGATAACAATGAACACGTTCAGATTCAGGCACTTCTTCTATAATTCCCTCAGCCAACCAATCTTCGAACACTTAATTGTAATCTCGAAAAAGGTCTTCAGATAATTTCTTCCTCATCGAACCCAGTCTTCTTTCAGCAAGATTCAGGTTTGATGGCAAGGCGGGATGCCCCTCAGTCCAAGGTAGCCGAACTTGGTATCGACCTTCTTCTGTGCGATGAACACTTTGGAGGAAATGATCTTTCACTGCAATTTCTCGTTCCTTCTTCGTAACTTTCTCGACAGGGTCCGAAATGCCTATTACATCCAACCTCCACAAATCAGTAATACTTGCCTCTTTAATAAACATGGAAGTTACAAGCAAGCCTTCATTTTCTACACTTCTCTTGGTATTAGGAATCTTTCCCATCAAAGTCCAGCCTAACAATGTCTCTACTGCAACTAAACCACACGACCGCACTTCTCTTCTTCCTGTTAAAAGTTTGCCAGCCACGTCCGCCCCAATAAGCATTTCTATAGGCCCCAAACTTTCCTCATTATCGGTGATATCTATCTTCAGTTTCTTTAGCTCGTTCATCCATTCCCCTTCCGTAACATGTGAAATGTCTCCACAGATCACTTCTTGGTCTAAAGCCTCAAAATTACAACGAAATTCATCGTTCAGGTCCCCTACACGCACCCTGTAAACTTCATGCTCATTCCGTTGCGTTGTTACACCACCAAAAAGAGAATGATCTCCTTTCGTAGTGAAGTGTAACCCATCTTGAAAGCCGTCTTTCGCAAAATGTATGACTTCTGGGAGCCTGTATCCACCAAAGCACGAACACATTCAGTCTTTTTATCAGATCCCACATTTACACGAAGAGTTTGTAACAACACCTTGGGCGAAGCGGAAACATTTGCCAATGTGATTTCCTGAGTTGCATTTTCTTCACTGTTGCTAACTGCTTTGGGGACATGTTTTTCTAACAGCTGTCTGCACATTAAAACAACATGCTTCCCACTACAAATTATACATTTTATGTTTTTTGCCTTGCAATTCTTTACCATATGCCCTGACTTCAGACACATATAACAACACCCCTTTTCCCTTAACAGTTTCTGTTTACTTTCCATTGACATTTTTCTAGCGGAAAAGCAATCTGCACTGGTATGATGACCCTCACAAAACACACATTTGTCATCCTTACGTTGATTTGATTTTAATAACCCCATAGCTGTAGGAATGTTGTCGTCTGAATCCTTCCCCTTGTGCTTCAGTTTTTCTTTTGCCCCTTCACACTTTAAGTCAAACCCAGATGTAGCAAGGTTTATTCTCTGTTCACCCTCCACCTCCGACTTCAGGAATTTCATTAACCCCTCCAGACGGTCTTTCGCATTTGTAGCAGAGGTGAATGGAATACTGCGTTGCCAAATTCTTAATAAGTCTTCGGGGAGGCACGATTCAACAAGGGGAAATAACATAGAGGCACACTTGTCCGTTGTGACACCAAGCGATTCTAGTGACCTCAACTGTGTTTCCAACTGATCATAAAGTTGAGACAATGAAATTCTGGATTTGGATTGCGAGGCCTTGTGTAAAACTAACCTCAACAGTTCACGTACATAAACCTCCACAAGAAGATCTTCTTGGCCAAAACGAGATTTTAGGCTTTCAATTGCTTTGCTTTAATTTATTCGTGTTGGGGGGAAGCTCTCAACCACCTGCCTAGCACGTGATCCTTTTACTGTTGCCTGTATTAAATACTGAAATTTATCCTCCACAGCTATTTCGGGATCTTCATCTATTTTTGAGAACTGACTCCAGAATGGTAACCACTCCTTTAAATCCCCTCCAAAAGTGCGGAATTCTAACTTCGGCAACTTGAATTTCTTGGTTTGTTGGTTGCTAGACCTACTAGCAACACTACCTGCTTCATATTCAGTTTGTTGAACCTGTATTCCCGAAATACGCAATTTAAGGTCCAGATACTTTTTCTGATACTCATCAGCCCCTTCCATTTCCTTGTCAATATCAGCCTCGCCATCGTCTAATAACAAATCGAGCACTTTCGAATCTAGTTCGTTCAAAATCGCTATCTTACTTTCTAACAAGGTGGATAATGATTGAAGTTCCGTAATATTAAGATTTTCCTCTTCAGTCAAATCTCTAACCTGTTTAGCAATTTTCGTAAACGAAGTCCTTGTCGCTCTCCTGTGCTTCAGTAATTTATCGAGGCTTCCGTGCTCCATGTTCCTCGTGGGTACGGTGATTCTTCCTTCTTCAAGTCGTAAATGTCCTGTCACGGTCGCCACTAAATGTTGTGTAATACCATTACACGCAGGAACACATTTAAGGAAGTCTTACAATTGGTTTGCACTGAATTTAATGTTAAAAAACATTTCTTTATACAGCTCACATCACTTTACCAAAACATAGCGCCAATTACACGCTTCCACTGTTTTTTTTAATTGTCCAGCAGGTGGCACTGCCGGCAAATGGCTGACAGTGTCGACAGCAAAGTCTGATACAACACACATACTAAGCAATATAACGATAGATACGTCGTAAAATAACGAAACTATAAATGTAATATTGTGTGTACGAAGTGACCTGGCCAGGAATCGAACCCGGGACTCTCTGGACCAAAGGCCAGCACGCTAACCATTTAGCCATGGAGCCGGACATGCCAAAAATGTGCCATCAACTTCAACAATAGAAACTGACTTTGGTAACTTAGGAGGAGGTGAAGAAGGTACCCCAATCGAACGACTGAACGAACAAACATTTCATCTTTGCATTCGCACACTCCATTCTCAGAAAGTCAAACGTCTGCATTTCAATCCCCGAAATCCAAAAGGAGGAAACTAAATGGTGCTCTTAATAAGTATTTGAAAAAAACAGGATGATTGAGAACATTTTGAAAGATGACGATGAAAATGACATGATACTTAAAACCGTTGTGGCTACTGTAAAACAATTCGTAACATATCGCCACTCGTATGAAAGCCTAAATATTTGAAAACCTTACAGAAATGGAAGTACGGAACTAGCAGCTACCGCATTCACAAGTATATGGTATGAAAACCAGACGGCCTACTCTTCATCAACATCACCATTCACTTCTCACTCAAGAGCTTACAACGCTGCCAGTGACATTGTCCCCCTGTGGGTGGGGGCGGTAGAATAACACCCACGGTATCCCCTGCCTGTCGTAAGAGGCGACTAAAAGGGGCCTCAGGGGCTCTGAACTTTGGAGCGTGGGTTGGCGTCCACGAGGCCCTAAGCTGAGTCCTGGCATTGCTTCCACTTACTTGTGCCAGGCTCCTCACCTTCATCTATCCTATCCGACCTCTCTTGGTCAACTCTTGTTCTTTTCCGACCCCGACGCTATTAGGTTTGCGAGGGCTAGGGAGTCTTTCATTTTCACGCCCTTCGTGGCCCTTCTCTTATTTTGGTCGATATCTTCATTTTTCGAAGTATCGGACCCCTTCTATTTTTTCCCTCTGATTAGTGTTATATAGAGGATGGTTGCCTAGTTGTACTTCCTCTTAAAACAATAATCACCACCACCACCAGTGACATTGTTCACACGTTTTAAGATGAGTCGCCCGACTATTAATACTGAACTTATAGAGATATGTATAATAACATTGCTTAAAAATAAAATAAACACCATAAGTGCATTCCTTAATTTTATTATTTGCTCACTTACCTCAGAGTTGGGGCCAAATTTTCGGCAGCCGTAAAAGGTGATTTCTCTCTGTTGCAGGAGGAAGTCATCAAGTACTCTTCTGTTAGGTTCAAAACGAATCTGAATCTTTCACGGGTCAATCTAAAATACACTTAAGAAAATGGTAATTGCAACACCATGAAGGCATTGGTCGTTTGTGTTGATTTTCAAGTTATAGAACGTGATTGGTCGCGGAGGAATCAACTCCAGTATACGGACTCTGGTGTAGCGTAGTTGACTTGCAGTCTGTGCAGTGAATTTTTTCCCGTCGAACATGCCTCGACGACAGAGGAGAACACGCTATCAACAACTGTCGCCGTTTGAGAGGGCTCGGATTATTGGGCTGTGTGAGGCTGGATTATCGCTGAAGACTGTCGCTGCACGTGTTAGCCGACAGGCATCTACGGTACAACGTGTATGGCAGCAGTGGTCAAATGAAGGTACCACACTCGTAGACCTGGCACAGACCCAGCGCGACAGACAACTGTGAGAGAGGATCGCCGCATCATTCCGATGGCCGGTTGGAACCCCAATCAACAGCAGCTCAAATTCGAGCAGCTGTGGCACCCTACGTTACACAACAAACAGTTGGTAATCGCCTGCGTGCAGCTGGCTTACGAGCCCGTGTCGCTGCAGAAGGGGTTCCCTTGACCCCACAACAGCGACGTGTAAGGCTGGCCTGGTGACGAGAAGATCGACGTGGGTCGACGAATGGCATACGGTCTTCTTTAGTGATGGAAAGCGTTTCTGTCTTTCCCACAGTGATCGCCGAAATCGTGTGCGCCCACGTACCGGGGAGAGGGGCCGCCCAGATCTTATTGTCGAGAAGCACGCAGGGCAAACACCAAACATTATGGTCTGGGGAGCTACTGGCTTTAATGTGAAATCACAATTAGTGCTTGTTGATGGCACTATGACTGCTCGACAGTACGTTGAGAGGGTACTCAATCCAGTGGTTGTCCCTATGATGGCGAACATTGCTAATGGGATGTTTCAGCAGGACAATGCCCGTGTTCACACTGCACGCATCTCCAGAGAAGCTCTCCACGACATCACAACCTTATAATGGCCCGCCAGATCCCCGCATCTCAGTCCTATTGAGCATGTGTGGGCATGATGGGTCGACAACTGGCCAACCGTCCTCAGCAACCCACAACTCTGAACAACTGACTCTTGCAGTGCAACGAGCATGGGCCACAATTCCTCAGGAAGCGATCTAGGGCCTTATTGATTCCATGCCTCGACGAATTCTTCAATATATTGCAGCTAGTGTTGGGCACATCCTGTATTGATTGTTGTCCAAACATGTGGTTAGAGGGACCTGAAAGTGTAATAATCGAATCACAACCGAACACTCGTCCTGCATGTTCAATTGCAGCAATGTAGCACGACTCCTTCTAGGTGATGCAATTTCCATCTTCTTCAGTGTATCTTTTAAACTTTTGTTCTTCGTCAATGAGATGGGTACTGATAAAAAGCTTTTTTTTAATCCTTCCACTTTTGTATAAATTTTACTAACCTCCTTTCTCAATTTCGCATATTTGTGAAGCATATAGCCCTCTACCTCATCATCATGCATTATATGTTCCACAATAAGCATTGCAATCATCTGCCTTCTTCGGTTTTCATCCATTTCAACACACTCAGGCGCTGTCCGTTCGTCCACTGAATAGATTGACACGTTACCCCTAGCATAACAAAAAGACGTCGCCTAAACGCGACTCGCGTCTCCATCGACGTGATTGAACAAACACGGCTTCCTCGCAAGGAAAGCAGGGCTTAAGGGGTGGCGAGAGCGCGATCAGCTCACAATGATTATTTAAGGAAAGCAGCTAAATATATGTTTGTGAATTATTATTCGAGGCTTCAGCTGGACTTGGCCTCTCTAGTAAAAGATTTACCGGAAACTCGGGTTCGATTCACGGTGCTGCCAGGGATTGAAGAAAGGCTGGTTTAGTAGCTGCACCTCACCTCTGCCAGAAAAAAGCTCCTCTCCTTCGAGAGAAGTGTTCACTTTTACACGAATCTGACCATACGTAGGCTACGCTGACCTTTCGTAAGTAAGATAGTTTCCACACATAAACTGCGCGCATGTGTGTAACGTTCACATGATGTGTGCTAGAATTGTATTAGCGTTGGTACTTTCAGAGTTAGGGGCTGAAAATTGACTTTTATCCTCACCTTAAACAGTTTATTCCAGCTTGAGAGACTGATATGTAATAGCAAATTCTGGCTCAGTGAGGAAAGCAATGGGCTTAACGTTACGCTGACCTTACATTTCATTTTCCTCTCTTCATTGATATGCAGACTAGGCCATTCCTAATCGTAGAGCTGTTAAAGATCCAACCAACTTTTCAACTAAACATATATATTAATTCCCCTTAAATATTTTAGGTAAAAAATTATTTTAATATTTCTGGGTTGCTTGATACGTAATAGCAACTTCTAGCTCAGTGTAGAAACTACAGGGACGCATGCAGTTAACGACTTTGACTAAGTAAAAAGACTCTTAATTGAATAAATATTAAACCGTTAGTTGCTAAAAAAATGCCAACAATTTATCCTTTAACAGGATGAACTCGCCCATGATGTTTTCTTCTTTTTCATGATAAAATAGTTTTGAGTGGCCTTGGCTTTAGCCACTTATCCTAGTAACTAAGTAAAAGTTATATATTTATTTGGATGTTGTATTCTTAGGTGTTAGCTGTGTAAAGAATGTATAATGTAAGTAGCCATACATTCTACCCCCTGTGGGTTGGGGCAGTAGAGGAACACCCACGGTATTCCCTGCCTGTTGTAAGATCCGATTTGAATGGGCTCCAGTGACTCGCAGCCTGGGTGCGTGGATTGCCGACCACGGGGTCCTTGGCTGAGTCCTGGCATTTGTTCCAGGCTCCTCGCTTTCATGTATCCTATCCGACTCTTGTTATTTATCGAGCCCGACGGTATTAGAGCACTCGCGGTCGAAGTGTCTTTCATCTTCATGCTCTTCGTGGAACTCGTCTTCCTTTGACGATACATAATATTTCTCTCTGATTAATCTTATACAGAGAATGGTTGCCTAGTTGTACTTCCACTTAAAACAACAATCACCACCACCAGCCATGCTTCCTCACAGAGTTCGAATGACGTCAGCATTTAAACTGCAGATGTGCTGAAGATCACGTTCTGCAAGACAGCAACATGTGTAGACTGAAATCGTATGCTTTTCATCACACATCTGAGAGAGAAAGAAGATCCGACAGGTCTCTTATCAAGAGTAAGTAAAAGTACTTCGTATCCCGTTTGCTTGAGAATATATAAAAACTATGCATTCTCACGCTTAAATCCGAGTATGTATCTAAAAAGCTTGGAGTCCATTTTACATTCAAGACCCTAGTTGCTGTTGGTGATTTAATCTCAAGTGAGTAAAGATTTTATTGTGTTCTAGAATTTAGTGATACGCTTAACATTATTGTGTTTAGAGGTTCTACACACTTGAAACTAGTAGATGTCCTCAAACACAAGCTTATACAAGAGTAATACTGTCTTCTAAACGTAGCCAGGCACTGGCTGCACGGGAACATACGTAGTACAGTCATTATATTCTGAGACTTGACGCCTTACACGGCGTACACCTACACAGAACAACATCCATGCTCAAAATAGTCGCCGTTGGCCGTTATGCACGTTTGCAAATTTTGGTATAGCTGCTGGAAGCACCACCACTGAAATGAAATACCAGGATTCGTATCCAGTAATTATCCGGTTGAGGAACGTCGGATCATCGTCAGCACAACTGAAGAGGTCACCACAAATAGTCATGCTATCATCACGTTGATTTTGCGACAGGATTCGTGGCACACTGGGCTGTGTAGCACGTGATATGTTGAGGTCATCGTCAGAAATTTGTTGCAAGTACCATGGCTGAACTCTATTGGTGCTGCGAGATCGTCTACCGATTGTGAGCGATTGGCACGAACCGACGTTGCAGCTTCTTGGAACTTCATTTCCGTTCGAATTGTTTATAGCCGACCAGTACGCACATCATCTTCCAAATTGTCGCGTCCTTGCACAAAACTTCGGTTCCACCTAAATACAACACTGCGACTCAATGCGTCCTCACTGTAAACCTGTTGCCATCATTTCAAACGTGTCGGCAGCGGTTTGCATAATTTCTGGCAGAATGTGATGTATTCCCGCTGCTCAAACTGTGACATGTCAATGTGCGACTGGCGCATTCAAATCACCGTCACAACAACGACCGTGCATCTGCTTCTGGTGTATGCACTCAACTGTCTCTTGCAGGGAAGGGAGACTAACCGACATGGTACCATACCATGGCGGCAACTATGCGCTATAGTGCACCACAGCGCCATCATGCGGTCAGTCTCAGAAATTATTGACTGTACTACGTATTATTACTGTGCCGAGAAAGTTTATGTCTGGAAAGAATGCTTTGATTTGAAATACTTGAGTACGTATATTATGAATGTTTTAATATTATCTCAGCTATCAAAAGTTAAATCTCAACGCTTCTACTACGAATCGAAGCCTTGATAACTATATGTGAATTAGTTAGGTAGTCTTATTGACAAGTACACTGTCATAGGAAAATACACGCTTTATCACCATAGATACGGTATTTTCACCTTTTCACGATAAAGTTTAAAATTCACTTCCTTACTATATTAAGTATTGAGAGTAATACTTTGATACACTTCTTTGCTACTTTGAGGGAAAAGGTTAAATCGAAGTCTAAGTATTTCAATGCAGTTGCAGGATATGTGCGGGCACTCAGATATAATTGTGCCCTCGCAAAGAAATGCGAATCACCATTTCAAAACACGTAATTTACCGTTGACTAAATTATTATATGTACTCGAGTTTGGAGGTTGTTCATTAAGCTATAGGCCTACAGAAAATAAATTACGTCATCATTTTCTTGGGGCATTTTAATCTTACTTAATATTTTTAATTTATATTTTTACTTACTTGAGGAAAGAAAAACACCAGCAGAAGCAGTACACCAAGCAGCAACTAACAAGGAGAGACCACACCCTGTGTCCAACCGATTACAGCGATCTTCAGTGTACCTTATGGAGAGCACTCTAAAGTAACTCGTGTGTAAGTGTTCAGGTCAATAGGCTTTAGTTTCGAAAAAGGAGGACTAATGCCATGAGCAGGTTCCGCTTCGGACCAAGTGAGGTTGATAAAACACTAAAAGGCGAACACATTTTGACTAAGACATTAGGTGGCGCACCTGACATGTTTAAGTGAAATGTCTTCGCCTTCTAGAGTTGTTTCACCTCCACTTGATCCCAAGCGGATCATGGGTCATAACATTGTCCTCATGTTTTCGATAGCGAAAGCGTGTTGACCTTGAACCTTTATACACGAGTTACAGTTGAGTGTCCCCCCAAAGGTACATACATTAAAGCTCGTTGAAGTCGGTATGGCCGCAGGGTCTGACCCCTCCTTGTACTCGAAGGCATCTTCTGAAGCCGAGTCAACTTCCCCACTCTGAAAAAGCAAAACGTACACGTTTGAATACACATGTAAAAATGGAACCAAAAATATGAGCTTATTTCTACTCTTGTATGAGGTTATGTATGAGTACATTTATCAGTGTTGAATCTCTAAGCCAATAATGTTCAGATTTTACTAAATTTAAAACTTCACATACCTGAAAAAGAAAATACTACTAGAAGCAGTACAACGAGCAGCATCTAGGACCCTGAAGCGATCTACTCAAGCCCGGATAACTTCAATAATCTGAAAGAATAAAAATCGCACTCTTGTTAATAAGCATGTGAAAATGGACCGCTGAAGTGAGATTTTTTCTGCTCTCGTATAAGGTTGTGTTTGAGCACATCTATAACTAAATTTCAGTAGACAATAAAATCTTTACTTACTTGAGAATTAAAACACCAGCAGTAGCAGTCCATCAAGCAGCAACTAGGTTCGTGAATGTAAAAATGTACTCCAAGCTTTCTTTTGATATACTCAGATATAAGCGTGAGAAAGGATAGTGTCAGATCATTCTCAAGCAAACCGCATCCGAAGTATTTTTTTTTACTTACTGTTGATAAGAGAGCTGTCGGATCTTCTTTCTTAGATAAGAGTGAGAGAATGCATACGAATTTAGTTTACACATGCTGCAGTCTTGCAAAACATGGTCTTCAGCACACCTGCAGTTTATTTGCTGACGTCATGCGAAACGTAGTGTGGGAATGCATGACTGCTTACATAATATATTATTTATTCAGGTAACACCTAAAAAGGCAACATTTTACTGTCGGCTTAGAAATAGATATGTATCATTTACCTATTTTACTACGAGAGTTTACAAAAAGAGAGTCCACACAAAACGTTTTTATACTGAAGGAGAACAAGTCATGAGTTCATCTGGTTAAAAGATATATTTAGGCTAAATATTGGCTTCTTGAAACTAACGTTGTAAAGAGTTACTAAATTAGGGCTAAGAGTTGTTTTACTTGGTCAAAATCAAAGTCGTTAACTGCACACTGAGCTAGAAGTTTCTATTACATATTAAGCCAACAAAAATTTCCAAAGTCATGTCTTTATATAAAAATGTTTAGGGTAATTTAATACGTATGATCAGTTGGAAAGGTGTTTGAATCTTTAACAACTCTACTATTAGGATAGGCCTAGGCTAGATTACAACGAATATATAGATACAGTGTGGTGAACTCGATTCTATTTCTAATTAACCCTGAAACTGCGCCAGCACCGCCATGTTCGTTCCTAGCACTGTATTGTAAACACAATGTTTTAGAAGTCGTAGTTCGCACATTTGGAGAAAATGACCGGTTGTTAAGCTTTCGGATGTACCAACAGGCCGGGGAAAGGAATTACCATGAGCGTTTTTCCCAGGGACCCAATTCGAAGAAAGCCACGGGCTGCCATATTTAAAAGAAAACGGTGGTCTCCTAATGAAACATCGCCTTTATATGGAGGAAGTCCAACATACTTTTCTAAGTATCCACAATATAGTTGTCTGGAATTATCGGTATCTCATTTTATTTCACTAGCAACCCAGCTTTAGCTACATATAGGGAAAAGGTAGAGAGGATGAGAAAAGAATTCTGAGACGTAATGCCGTTCCTACAATTTTCTATACTAAACAATGGTGGCAATCCTACACGAAAAGGCAATTGTGTTCGTGTTTCCCTTTTGGCTAGAATATCCCGGAAATTCCGATTCCTATATTCGATGGAAGAGAAGCCACAGTCATAGTTTTAAACATGGTTTATTATAAAGTTGAAGAAAGTGTCAATATTTCTTATCCTCATTAGCAAGAATCGCGTCTATCCTCGCTTTGACATTTCTACAGCTAGCAGATTGTAGTGGACAAACACAACAGGGACGAATACTTTAAACAACGGAGCATTGTATGATCCAATCCTCCACTATTGCTTCTATTTGTAGTATTACTTCATGAATGAAGTTCGGGCGTCTCTCTTAAACATAATGCTAGTTAGTCTTTTAGATCAGAACTCTGCGCTTATCGCTTGATTCTGATCAAGGTAGCTTAGACGATTAATTTAGACTTTAAATAAACACTTGTTACTCCAACTAGTGATCAAGTCATCATACCTTAATGAACCATTCCCTGAGTAAATTTGGAAAATATCCTTTCCAAACAATTTTTCATTATTTTGATAGCAATGTGTTTCTTAATTCTGCGCATTCAGAACGGAAGATTCTTCATTGACTTAATGAAATAAGTTTCTCGTCATAATTATGACAGAATATAAAGAAGGTGTGTGTACACGACTGTCATTATAACGGCACTGGTATAAGTGAATTATGCTGATATTCAGATCTCACAGTACAATGTTAGGTACAGTTTACAATATAAAATCCAACTTCCGGGTAATCATAGAAAATAGATTGAACTGTTCTATTGATTATACAATTATATCTGTCAAAGTGTATTCCGTTTATTGTTTATTGTCAGTTTCTCTTTATCCTTGTAAAAATTCCACGGTACGAGAGGGGGGTCAAACAACCCGGTAAGCGCTTCCTGGTTACGCCCCTGCTTCTAAACACACTTCCTATCTTACACGTACCACTGCGGTTAAAGTGAAAGCCATCTGAGCACAGATCCCAATCTCCAACCGACCCATTAGGATCTAGAAATCTCACTTCCAGTTTCCCAAAAACCTGCCACATATTCTCATTTAAATCCCCGATCACCTTCCCTGCTACACAGTACTCCACTGATAACAATCTCCGCTTACTTACACTTCACCTGCGTTGCATATTCCAGATCTTTCGCATCCTCAACTATGTAGGTACTTATACCTGCTTGCCTTACGTTGTGCGTACCAATGTGAAAAACTACCACAGTTCTATTTTTCTCCTCGTTCTCGTCTCTTTCCTCAACATCTGCCTTTACCTCAAACTATGTTCCGCTTACCTCAACATCTGCCTTAACCTAAACCCATGCTTCCCTTTACTCCACACACTGTCTCTACATTTCTCACAAAGGAATAGCCCATGACCAGAGCCTCACATCTACCCATCTCATATGATTCGACAAAGTATGAAAAATGTGTACCTTTTCATTGTGAATTGACCGTCATCGATGTGTATATCATAAATCCTCAAGACAAAGCAAGTTCTTCAGGCTGCGACAGGCGTGTGTAATACGATTGAACGTTCTCTCCATAGAAACTCCAACAATAACAACATTAACAATCGGACAGCGAATCACATCATGCTGCTTCAAAATAAGTTAAATGGACGACTCGGCATTTTTCTTTATGAGTAGTAGTGGTGATTATTGTTTTAATAATAATAATAATAATAATAATAATAATAATAATAATAATAATAATAATGTTATTTGTTTTATGTCCCACTAACTACTTTTTAAGGTCTTCGGAGACGCCGAGGTGCCGGAATTTAGTCCCGCAGGAGTTCTTTTACGTGCCAGTAAATCTACCGACACGTGGCTGTCGTTTTTGAGCACCTTCAAATACCACCGGACTGAGCCAGGATCGAACGTGCCAAGTTGGGTTTAGAAGGCCAGCGCCTTAACCGTCTGAGCCACTCAGCCCGGCAAATTATTGATTTAAGGGTAAGTACATCTGGGCAAGCATTCTATATTAACACGAATCTGACTGAAAATCTGGAAGATGCCCGACATTTCGAAAAATGAAGGTATCGGGCAATGAAAGAAGAGGTGTAAAAAGGGTATGAAATAAAACGGCTCCCTAGGTCTCAAATGTTCTATTACCGTTGGGGTCGGAAAAGATCAAGTGTTAACCCAGCGTAATTGAAAATAATGAGCCTGGCAAAACTATGTGGAAGCAATACCAGACTCAGCTAAGGGGGCCGTGGTTGCCAAAACATGCTCCCAAGTTAAATGCCTTTGAGGCTTTTTCTTTGATATATTTGTCGTACCTCAAATGACTTCAAAGACCGTTTACTCCCAGTTGCACGAGCGAAATCTAGGTATAAAATTAATATCTCCTTAACACAACTACCATCACCAACACCACCAGCCATGAAATGGAAATCCACATATGACAGAGCTATATAAGATGAGCGGGGTGAAGACATAATGAATGCCAGTATCAACATCGACCAAGGAAATTCGGTTGGCTTCACTTCTTTGTCATCTTCGGCATCGAAAGTGTTGGGATTGAAGGTATTTGGTTTAGTAGTGGTCGGAGTGGAACTCCGGTTGGGAGGTTTGAAAATTGGTAACAATTTTCTTTACGTTGCATCGACACAGATATGTCTTATGTCGACAATGGGAGAGGAAAGGGCTAGGAGAGTGTTGGAAGCGCCCGTGCTCTTAATTAAGGTACAGCCACAACATTTAACTAAAGTGAAATTGGAAACTACGGAAAAACATCTTGTGCCGCACCAAGCCGGCCTTGTTGATGCTCTTCCTTTATTTTTACTTATCCTTGACTGCCGTTGTCGCCATTTGCGATAACGTTACCAAAATGTGACGTGAAACTTAGTTTCTCCTTGAAGATGGCGATGTAGCCATCTGTGTTGTGATTGAGTCTGTCTCTCGCTCCCCGAGTATTAAATTGGTCTGCTCGTGGAACCAACAATGGAGGGATCGGAAATAATGAGCAAACTGGGATTTAAAATGTGCTTCTTGATCTACGAATTGCTCATATCTTGGATTTACTTATTTCAACGCTCGGCGCTGGGCTGGGAGTCATTATTCTGATTGACGTAAATATTTTTGAGATTCCGGATGTGCTGCTCCCAGGTATTTCAATTTATTTTATTTCACGTGCCATAGTTACAAGAATGGTTTTATGTGGTTGCATTTCTGTAGTCTTTTATTACCTGTCATTGCGAGTTCTTAGTTAATTTATTTTGTGCGTGTTTTAAATTCTTTCCTTTCTTTGTGTGCACACGCGCGAGAGCGGAGAGTGGTATCTACCTATCCGTTTTTTGGGTCTGTGCGTTTATGAGTTTTGAGACCATGCACTTCTGTTTTCTCGTCGTTTTGAATCATGGTTGAGCATTGGTATTGTACCAGGAGGTACACCTCAGCTCCGCGCATTCAGAATAAGCGCCTTAATGAACTCCTCTGTCGACCAAAATGTGAAATTGCTAATACATAAATTTTAGACCTTAATCAAGAGATGTCCCTACCGAAGTATTAAGTAACTGTGGTATTCTGAAGTTGCCTAAACTGACTGGTTTTATTTGCTGTGTGTTTGTTTACATCAAGAAGTTTGGACATTTTTCCACTGATATCACTACCAAAAAACTATAGTCATGCTCTCTGGTGCAAGGTAAAGGAAGTGTTATAGAAATAAATTTTGTGTTTATTGGTTTTCTCAACTTTCATTCGTTTCTAATGTAATTCTAGGTTTTCCTCATTCCGCCAGTTTTGAATTTTCTGTAATTAATTTTCAGCCTATCACATTCTTCTTGTACGGTTTTGAGTGTAACTTTTGGGTTCAACCAATAAAAATGAGAGGGTGTTGTAATGTTTTACTTCATAAGAACACTGAAATGTCATAGGGTTACTGATTTATTCTTACAAAGAATCATCTTCTGCTACAACAGCATCAAACATCACCAAGACTACTATACTATTACTTTCATGGAGTCCATATTAAGTAGATAGCAAGAGTATATTAACGTCCATGGAGGCTCAAACTCCTTAGCTGTGTAGCGAACAGGTACGGTCAGTTAGATAATTCTCCACACTCCCCACCTTGAGCCGTATCACGGTTGCTCAACTCCAATGGATGTACCAGTTGAATGGGTCTTCGAAATACTCTCCCCTCTTTGTCAGTCAGCTCACAGGACCTGATCTTCCCATCTCGTCCCATGATGAGTTTGGAGATTCTAGCTATCTTCCAAATTTGCCTTGGTAGTTTATCGTCGCTTAGTAGCGCCAGATCTCCATGTTGAAGAAGTGGACGATTCTGGTTCCGTTGCTGAACTTCATGGAAACGATTTAGATCCAATAGATACTCGTTCCTCCACTGCTTCCAAAATGTGTTCAGTGCAGACTGTTTTTCTATCCACATCTGATTCATTTCTTCCTTTGTTTTGTTACTATCTTCAACATTGGTCTTTCTGTCTGGTAGCCTTGTTGTGTTATCACCAATAAGAAAATGTGCTGGTGTCAGCGCACGATGCTGAGGATCGTTTTCCACATACGTCAAGGGTCTACTGTTGATTGTTGCTTCAATTCCGACGAGAACTGTGTAAATTTCTTCATCATCGAACCGCCTGCTTCCTAAGGCTTTCTTAAAACAGCTTTTCACTGTCTGTACCATTCTCTCCCAGAATCCTCCCCACCAAGCAGCGCGTTCGACTATATATTGCCAATGAATATTTTTACCATTCAAAAAATGCACAATGTCTTCTGTTTTCAGATTTTCCCATAATGTGCTAAGTTCTCTTTCAGCTTTCTTAAATGTTCGTGCGTTATCGGACCAAATTGTTCGACATAAACCTCTTCGTCCAATAAATCGCTGTAAGGCGTGAATGAATTTCTCCGTACTCATATCTGTCACAAGCTCCAAGTGTACAGCGCGTGTGACAGCGCATGTGAACAATGCAATGTATCTTTTCCGTAATATGCCTCCATTCTTGGAATATAACGGACCTGCGAAGTCCACACCAGTGGTCTCAAATGGTCTGCTAGGAGTTACGCGTTCTGCCGGAAGAGGGGGTTCAACTTCCGAAGCTGCCTTTGCTCTAAGTTTTTTGCACGGTAAGCACTGTCTAATGATTTTCTTGATGATCTGTCGTCCTCGAAGTATCCAAAAGTCTGTCCTTAAAATACTCAACAAAATTCGAGTTCCTACATGGAATTGGGTTTTATGTTCCTCTTCTACTAACAGTTTTGTGAAATGGTGGTCACCATTTAAAATAATGGGATGTTGCTCGTTTTCATCTAAACCGGCAAATTGTAAACGTCCACCAACTCTAAGAATGCCATGTTTGATGAATGGAGAAAAGTTTCTAATTTTGGACTGCTTGGGTAGTTCTGACCTTTTCTGTAGTGCTTCTATTTCTTCTGGGAACGATTCTCTCTGTGAATGTTTAATCCAAAACAGCTTTGCAGTTTGAATTTCGTCTAATTGTAGTGGGCCTAACGTTTTTTCTTGACAGCGTGTATTTCGTGTAAATCGCCAAATCCATGCTGTAATCCTGAGAACTTTGGTTAATCTGCTATATCTTGTAATATCGAAAATCGCTTCTGTCTGTTTAGCTGCGGTAGCATGGGAAACTGTTTTCTTTCGTTCTATTCCTGTTTTATCAAGTTCTGTTTGTGATATTTCAACTGATTTCGGCCAATACTCTTCTGGTTTTATAAGCCAGTCTGGACCATGCCACCATGAGTTACTTTCACGCAGTTGATTTGCTGTTAGCCCTCGTGTTATATGATCTGCAGGGTTTTCCTTGCCGGGGCAATGACGCCACTGTGTTGGGTGTGACCTTCGATGAATTTCATGTATTCTGTTCGAGACGAACACGTTCCATTCCGACGCGTTTCCTCTTATCCAGTGTAATACAATGGTTGAATCGGTCCAAAATTGGACGTGGTGTAGTTCCAAGTGTAGTTCACGTTTGACATACTCCGAAAGACGAACTGCTATGATAGCTCCCATGAGTTCTAGTCGTGGTAAGGATATTTTCTGAACTGGTGCGAGTCGATTTTTGGCTGTGATTAATTCGATCCTGACATGTTCGTTTATGGTCGTCTTGATGTAAACTGCTGCGCCATATATTCGTTCGCTGGCATCACTGAAAATGTGCAGTTCTCTGGTCTGGTCTTGCTTGATCCAAGATCCTATCCATCGTGGAATTTTAACTGTGTGTAAGCTTTTTAAACCTTCTAGCCAGTGGTTCCACTTCTGAACTAAATCATGTGGCAAAAGCTCATCCCAGTCGAGGTTTCTCAGCCAAGTTTCTTGGAAAATAATCTTTCCTGTAATTGTTGCTGGTGATAGGAGGCCTAATGGATCGTAGATTCTTGCTGCAGTCTTCAGAACAACTCTTTTAGTACAGGGCATGAGTGCTGCTGTACTTACGGTATTCTCGAACGAGAAGTAGAATTCATCTGTATCCGTATCAGTTGGAATGCCTAAAATAGATGTATTTTGGCGGACCACTTCTTTCGTTTCTCGCCACACGTGGTTCATTGTTATTGAGTTTGATAACCATTTGGAAAGTGGAATGCTGATCTCATTGAAACAATTTTTCATCTCTGTATAAATGTCTATCAATTCTTCATCCGTGTCTCCGCCTGCTGCTAGATCGTCAACATACACGTTGTCTTCTAGAATTCTTAATGCGTTTGGATATTTGTTTTTCATCACCGTTGCTAGTTGTCTTAAAGTTGCTGCCAGCAAATACGGGCTGCATGTCAGCCCAAATGGGAGTCGACAGAAACGGTATATTGTGGTCTCATTGGTTCTCAGCCACCCTTCTTCTGAACGAATCATTTTAAACCAGAAAAAACGAGTGGAATCTCTGTCTTTCTCATTCAGAATCAACTGTAAAAAGCTCTGATTCCCGTCTGCTGCAATGTATTTGTTGAACGTTCGTAACCGAAGTAAGGTTGCTGTTGAATCTGGATTCAGATTGGGGCCAGATTCTAAGTTGCTGTTCAAAGACAATTCGCCTTTCTCATGTGAAGAAGCGTCAAATACGATCCTCACTTTGGTTGTTTCATGATCATCTCGAATTACTGCATGATGTGGCATGAAGAATGTTTTTCCTCTTTGTGATTCCTCACTACAGAATTCAACTTGTTCGTTCTCAATGTGTTTCTGCATTGCTTGTACATAGCGTTCTTCGTATTTCTTATCTATTGCAAATCGCTTCTTCAAACTATCGAAACGCTTTAATGCAATATTCCTGTTGTCATGTAGATTAGGTTCATCCTTTTTCCAAGGTAGGAATACTGTGCACCGTCTTTCAGTTATCGCAAATTGTTCATTGGTTGTTGTCAAGATCTTCTGTTCCTTGGCTGTGAATTTGCGAGTTTCATCATCCCTGATTCCGATGCTCTCTAGCTCCCAGAATCTCCTCAATAGGTTGTCTGTTTCTGAGTGAATGAAGTATGAATTTGTTTCTTTTATCGAAATCCCAGTGCGACTTCCAAATAGAATCCAACCAAAAATACTTCTGCGAATGGTGAGTGAGTCTGATAAGTGGATGATGTCATCTTGGAAGATACGTTCATGGTAATCAGCGCCAACTAATATTCCAATAGAGATGTTCTTCGATATTTCATCAGCATCTGCAAATTTTAAACTGCTGAATTGTTGCCTAATATCCATTGGAACTGGTCTCAGAGCTTGAAAAGTATGTGTAGCTTCTAAAGCTTCTATGTTGATTGCAGTTCCCGTGGCTGCTCCTGTAAGTTGAAATCGTACTCGGTTGCGTATTGTTGCTTTACCGTGATGTTCAAGCGTTGAAATAATTAAGGACTCTTTTCCAATGTTTTCCAAATTTAGTTTATCTGTTAGATCTTTGACGATATAACTGCGTTCACTTCCGGCATCAAGTAGTATTTTTGTCATATGCTGATTGCCGTTGCGATCAGAAATCCATACTAAAGCTGTGTTCAAAAACATCTCATGCAATTGTGTATTCTTTGTCTCTGCAGTATGGACAGCTGTAACAGTTGTTTCTTTCGTAAGTGACTCCCCTGTGGTTACTGCCGTTATTGTATCCAAGGATGACTTGCAAATGGATTTATGATGTCCTGTGTTATTACAGACTCGACATTTCTGATCTTTCTTTCTACAGTCTTTCATTTTGTGGTTTTTGCCTAAACAGATGAAGCATCGTCCATCTTTCCTTAATTTTTCTGATCTGGCTGCAACTGAGACTATTTTATGGCATTCGTTACTCCAGTGGCCTCTTCTATCGCAAAAGGCGCATGTGATTGGGTTTGTTTTTATTTAGTTAGTTTAGGTGGATTATTTTGCTGTTCAGTATGCTTACTCTTTTTTATTTCTTTCTTGTATTGACTGGTGTGTAGATTCATTGTTGTAGAGAACTGTTCTCCTAAACTGTCACTGAACTCGTTTAACTTCTCTAATTTTTCTTTGCTGAGTACCCATTTGTCCAGGAAATTCATCAGGGCATCCAAGTTACCATCATCGCCCTGCGTAGTGTACCAGGCGAATTTTGTTTCATCTGGAAAGGCACGTAAAATATCTGCAGATAAAAAGGAACCAAGCATGCAGGCATCAAACCCAAGTCCTTTAAGAGCTGCAATATTCATCTGGCAACTGTTATATATGCTTCTCAACTCGGTAGTAGTTGGATCTGAATGTTTTCTCAAGGTACGGAAGAAATCGATATGTTCCTGTTGCTGTAATTTAATGTTGTCGAAGCGTTCCTTCAGCTTCTGAAGTGCGATCTTGTAATTTTCCTCTGACATTTTCAGCCCACTGATGAGATGTCTGGCTTCTCCTTCTACCAAGTTCCATAGATACAGATGTTTGTCAACTGGCGTAATTGCCGAATTATTATGAATTGCTGATTCAAATTGCTGATAAAATCTTGGCCAGTCTGAAAAGGTGCCCATGAAAGGTTTAATTTCAAGCTTAGGTAAGCGTGGTCTCACGATTGCAGACTGAAGAACAGTTGTTTCATTCTTTGCGTTTGATTGCTGCTGGGGAAACCTAATTTCTTTGATCTTCTTGTTTGCTATTGCAATTAGTTTTCGGCCTTCTATTTGACGGTTTTCACACTCTTCTGCATCCCGTTCGTTCGCATCGTCTTCCTGCAACGCCTGTATCCGTTTCTGAATTTCGCTCAAATCTAGTAGTAGTTCGTGTAATCTTTGCGCTAATATTTCCATTTCGATGTCATCATATCCATCTTCGATCGCTGTTCGTAGTCTTTGAACAAGTCTAGTTTCCGACGATCTGGTTGCTGTTCGAATGCGTCTTTCAGTTTGTAAAATGTTTGCATTTGAAACTGTAAACTGAGCAGTAGGTGCGTTAATATTCGTATTTTCCATGTTTCACTGAACTGAATTATGCACGAATACCGTTAACGAAAATAACACACACTACGTACATGGACATTACCGTATTCCTGTCTTTAACCTATATCTGTACTGTAATTGGTATTTCACTGCAACCTGAAGTTACACTGCATTCGTAAACAGTCCGGGTTTTCGTATTATGTTTTTACGACAGTTAAATCTTAAGTGTTGGTTATAGTACTGATCCTGTCAACAGAGGCTTTACACACTTGTAATATTCACTGTTTTTTGCGACGTACTTTGAAACGTACAAATGATGTTTCGTAACACTTCAAATGAGTCTGTTCGTAATGTATATAATTACGTATATTCCCTCAAATGTATATCCGTTGCTTAAGAAATTGAATGTAAGTAGAGATCTTACTTGGGTTAGCTGGTTTCTTGTTGATACGGCGATGTTGCGTGATGCTGCTTACCGTTGTCTGTCCGCGTCTTTCTAGCCGCTGATCGTTCCATAAACGGGTTTCGGCACCATTATGTAATGTTTTACTTCATAAGAACACTGAAATGTCATAGGGTTACTGATTTATTCTTACAAAGAATCATCTTCTGCTACAACAGCATCAAACATCACCAAGACTACTATACTATTACTTTCATGGAGTCCATATTAAGTAGATAGCAAGAGTATGTTAACGTCCATGGAGGCTCAAACTCCTTAGCTGTGTAGCGAACAGGTACGGTCAGTTAGATAATTCTCCACAGGTGTGTTCGGATTAGCCCAGAATCCTCTCTAACATTCCCTGAGGGTATATAAGTTGCGGCTTTTCGAGTTTCGTTGCGTATTCATCATCGTCTTTCTGGGTGTGTATGTTAAGGCAGGAGGCCGGCAGAACATCTACCAGGTAAGGGCCACGTAAATTCAATCTGTCTTGCTGTTTCCGCGTACTTATTCGAGGGGAAGGTCCGTATTTCTAACTATGTAATAGTTTTAATGTAAACTTCTTCCTTTTCATGAAACATTTCATAAAGTCTAAATGTAATTCGGAGATAGGGATTGAGTTACCCTCTCGAGCTTCCCTTCATCTTGGCTTGAGGTGACTACGGATTCGCGACCTTTCTTTCCTGTCATATATTAAAGTTATTTCCGTGCGAGCCACCTCAGTAGTTTGGGACTAGCCCCAGTTTCATCGGCCGAGAGCCCTGTAGATTTTAAATATTTCATTATATGGGAGCGCGGTGTACGCTCCATTCAGGTTGTGTTCGGGCCATTTATTTAACCTGTTCTTTTTTTCCGCAAAGGCCCAGTCGGTTGGGTACTAGATACCATTATGTACAATTATTTCCATTCGTAATTCGTGCCTTATGAGGCCAGAGTGTGTAAGATTGTGATGTAATGTTGCCTTGAGTAGGCTGTAAGAAATCGAGAGCATGTAAGCTCATTTCAAGGTTTTGTAATAGTGAAGGGTGCCTCTGGAAAACTAGAAATTGTAATTTTGGGAGCAAGTGCTCTTGAATTAGAGGGTTTCTGACCTTGCTTAAATTTTTTCTCATTTGTGAATTTCGTAAATTTGAGCTCGTGACTCTGAAATTGTAAATCGAGGGCTTGAAGCCCAAAATTGTTAAATTTCTTATTCTCGGGTGTTCCAACCTTGTTTGGCATTGTATCTGAGATATCATTGTTATTGTCACCTAGTGAAAATTTGTTACGTTCGTTGTTTTGAAGAAATACAACCTTCAGTTCAAGTTTTAAATTCATTTTGATATTGTAGATAGAACCGTTCACACCAGAACCTTCTTTCACCTCACTGCGATCCATCAAACCTCAGTAACAGGTATATTGCATGATTTGACGCCACGGAGTTTAATCCATGTTTGTCCACGTGCGGCAAGTTGGACGTCCCGGTTAGCGGGTCGACGAAAATTATCTGTATCTGTGTTGTTCGAACCAAGCTCGTGAGTTCATGATATCCGTCGCCATCCTCCGCGAACGTATACGTCGCGTGCCTGGACAGGCCGACCTAGTCTGGGTCGATTTTTATATTGGGTCTCTGTTCTACGTGCTGTGCTGTCTGCCTGAATGCGGTTTATAGTACTCTCCGTATCTCGTAATTTTAATTTTCCCCTCTTTCTAATTTCTGCTTTCGTTTTATTTGGCCGGTTTCCTGCTCTATTATCCTTTGGGAGGCTGTGCTTTGTCATTGTTCTTGTGACGCGCTAGCATCGAGTTGACGCTCATTCGCAGCACGGGAATACTGTGCGCGGTTCGTAATTATACGATTATATTATCCCATGGTGGTTCCATTTTCTGGTTCCTTTGGTAACGTGTCCCACGTCACATTTCGAAGCATTTATGGACCATCGTATTCGTATGTGGTCGTACTGAATTGAATTGGGCGACTGTGCGCACTGTCGGCGAGAAATATAGCAACATACTGTGTTATTGAACATGGACCTACTCGATATGCATTTTGCCTGCAGTTGTGTAATTAGCTTTTTAAAGCAGCTTCCCATTTTCTTGTATTAATGTTAGTATTGTGTGTTGATAATACACCCCTTATTTTTTGATCCATTCTTTTATTCATGGGGGTTATGGGTTATTGCCTTTCTGTCCTCTCCCCTTTTTGTCTACGCGCGGGTCGCGCTCCGAACTGTCCTAGTTCGTTCCAGTCCGTCCACGGCAATTAATGAAAGGAGGTAAGTGAGGTAGGTGTTTGTGATTATGTCGTGTATCTTCATGTGTTATTGCAGCGGGTGGGGGTATGTGATTATTCAGGGCTGACGAAAGGTGGGTTCGAACTCAATATCTCCCGAATGCAAACTCACAGCTGTGCGACCCTAACCTCACTGCCAACTCGCTCAATGTTTTAAAAATTCCCACGTTGATGAGTTGGATGAAAATCAGCTCCACGAACTTTACGAACATTTCTCATCATCCTACCTGAAGTTCGTAATGAAAATATAACTTATTCTCTTTCCGTCCCTGAAGGGGTACGGCGGGCCTCCTAGACGGCGAAGCCGTCTCTCAGGCCAGCAGATTTGAGATGTGGTGTGGCCAATACTAGGAGCTGCCTCGCATTCGCGTTAGTGCAGGATGGAAAACCACGGAAACCTTTTATCAGGTGAGCCGACGATGGGAACCAGTCCCGATTTCAGGGGTGTGGACTCACCGGTCCTCTACTCGGTTGGACGGTTGGAATGTAGAGTTGTTGAGCCAACTCGACCACGCCTATTAATGAACTCGTGTCTAATTCAGTGCCAGGGAATATAGCAGCTTTTACTAGTTCCCCGAGTATTTAGCCTATAGTGAGCCGTCCCGTGACGAATTCATCAACCGAGCAATGGTGAAACTAAATCGAAAGCTTTTTGCAGTGGCAGTGACGGCGGTTTGTTTTGAGGGGAGAACCGCGAATTTCACAGACCACAAAAATACTAGCAATGGAGAAAATTGAGGGATTTTTTTGCTTTTGTTCTACGTCGCACCGACACAGAAATGTCTTATGGCGACGATGGGACAGGAGAGGCCTAGGTGGTTGTGGTGGTGGTGGCGGTGATTTTTGTTTTAAGAAAAAGAACAACTTGGCAACCAGCCTCTACATAACACTAATCAGAGAGAAAATTGGATGCAATCCGACACTTCGAAAAATGAAGATATCGGCCAAAGAATGACAAGGGCCACGAAGGGCGTGAAAATGAAAAACTACCTAGCCTTGGCAAACCTTATAGTGCCAGGGTCGGAAAAGAGCAAGTGTTGACCAAGGGTGTTAGGGTAGGACAGATGAATTTGAGGAGCCTGGCACAAGTAATTGGAAGCAATGCCAGGACTCAGCTAAGGGTCCCGTGGTCGCCACCCCACGCTCCAAAGTTCAGAGCCCCTGGGGCCTCACTTACTCACCTCTTACGACAGGCAGGGGATACCGTGGGTGTTATTCTACCGCCACAACCCACAGGGGAAAAGAGGCCTAGGAATGGGAAGGAAGCGTCCGTGGCCAAAATTAAGGTACAGCCCCATCATTTGCCTGGTGTAAAAATGGGAAACCACGGAAAATCATCTTCAGGGCTGCCGACAGTGGGGTTCAAACCCACTATCTCCCGAATACTGGATACTGGCCGCACTTAAGCGACTGCAGTAAATGAATAATTCAACCGTAGAATTTGTTAGAAAGAAAACACGAGTGGGTGTTCTCTGCTTACATAGATACTTCAAATTCACAATGGCACCGTAACTCCATTCTGCCTGGCTCTGTGGCTAAATGGTCTACTTGCTAGCTTTCGGTTCAAGGGATCGGGGATTTTAACTTGCTCCAGTCTTCCGCACTGAAAGTGCCTACGGCTTCCCAAAAATGTCTTCCAACTTCCGAAGCTGTGAAGACTCTGTTATTCGCAGCTACATATTTCTCCACTTGGCCCCAAAATCAGCTCTACTGCGTTAAAATGGCAATGGTATGGTGGAATGTGAACAAATTTATGCCCATGGCACATTAGCTATTTCATCCACCACGTAAACAAGGTCCTAGGCCTTGTTTTGTTTCACAAGATGCATGGGATCCCCCCTTGCTCATGTCATCGCGAACCTAAATCTTGTCCTCCTTCAACCAATCTAACCACTCACTATTTCTAGCCGCCATTGTTAGTGCTTTGTCAAGAATGACCGAGAAGAGACCTGAGCAAATGCAACACACTGCAGATAATACGTGGTTACAGTAAACAACTTATCGACAACACTGGTAACCGGAACTCCAGATCGGAGCGATCGGCTAAATAAGATTGCCTGTTTATTAATTCGCTTACGCTCCGCCAAAAGGCAGCGCTAAAAATGTCAAGGTGAAACTCATAAGAAGTGAACTATAGTACCGGGCCCACATTCACGGAAGTAGGTGGTAATGAACCACCTCTTTCGTCACCTGGTCAGCTAATTCATTCCCTAGTATGCCATGTGTAGGAGGTCGTGGATTGGTTGCACCAACGAGTATTGGACAAACCGCCGAAAAGCTCAAAAAGTCGGCACTCTTGACAAACAGACGTCTTTCACGAACTTGGGCACAGACTGACGCCCTTGGACAGTGGATGGCTGGAAACGAGTGATTTGGAGTGGTGAATCACGCTGTAGCTTGTGGCAATCTGGCGGAAGTGTGAGGTACAGAGGAGGTGGTGTTTTGGTACGGGAGTGTGTTTCGTGGTTGGATGTGGGTTCCCCTTATTGTGTTTAAGAAAACTCTGAATGCGGAGGGATATGAACACATTTTAAACCAGTCTGTGCTGCAGACAGAAGAGGAGCAGTTCGGAGAAGGTGATTGTTTGCATCAGCACGGCAACGCACCCTGTCATCTGTGAATAATAACATTCCTGGAATGGACTGGCGCCCAGAGTCACGACCCGAACACCCCAGCGTCAATCATCACTACCTTCTCTGGTTTCGGACTTTCAGGAAGGTTGGGCTACCATTTATCCACATTCAAGCATCTCATTGAGTGTCCCCAGCAGAGCTGAAGCCGTTGCATAGACGTAGGGTGGACTCACATCCCATATTACTGCTCACTAACAGGGAACATCACACGGGCAAGGTGGTGGTGTTGGTGGTTATCGTTTTGAGAGGAGTACCTTCCTCTATATAACACTAATCAGAGAAAGAAGTGGAAGGGATCCGACACTTCGAAAAATGAAGGTATCGGCCAAAAGAAGACAAGGGCCTCGAAGGGCTTGAAAATGAAAGTTTCCCTAAGCCTCGAATGCTATAATACTGTGGGGGTCGGAAAAGAAAAAAGTTGACCAAGGGAGGTCGGATAGGTAGATGAAAGTGAGGAGCCTGGCAGAAGTAATTTAAGCAATGCCAGGACTCAGCTAACACAGGGTTCCCAACTCACGCTCCCACGTTGATAGGCCCTGGGGCCTCTTTTAGTCGCCTCTTACGGCAGGTGGGGAATACTGTGGGTGTTATTCTACCGCCCCCACCCACAGGGGGATGACACGGCTAAAGGGCGCGTACCGGGGATTCACGGATTTTACGTAAATTTTGCACACACCTTAAATGAGCCAAAACATTTCTTTCGGAAATTAACATCTTCGGCGAACAGAAAGTGTTAAAGGTCACATGATTGAATTGGCGCCCTTGGCTGCTCCGGACTGCGGCGTGTGCCCGTCTCTCTCGTCGAGGGACCGCGCCACTGGTCTTCTTTCTTATACCGTTGGTAATTGATGTAGTGACATTAAGAGAAATAATTTAATTCCTGCATTGATAGTGGATCAAAAAGGCTATAACATAAGGTTTTTGCAGTGAAAATAAGGCGTAATCAGTATAATAAGGGAAGGCAGGTTACTTTATATAGTTCCAACAACAATGATGTTGGTGCTAGAGAAGTTGAACGCACCAATCGGTTCTACATCAAGCACGTCTAAAGAAGCGAGGATAAGGGCAAGATGGTGGTGGTGATATTTGTTTTAAGATGAAGTAGAACTAGGAAATCATCATCTCTGAACAGTGGAATATATTGAGTCACAATATTGCACAGGGTGCTCAAAGGCTCCCGGTGCTTTGTACAAGCATTGACTTCGGTAGCAGGCGTATTACCACATGGGACGGAAATGGGGAGACAACAGTTGATGGTATGTCACTTTTTCAAGATTGTGTTTCTGTACGCCAAGACGATATCGAAGTTCAATAATCGAACAGTGTCAGATAATCTACGAACAAAGCCTTTCCATACTCTAAACCCGCGTACGTCTAGTGGTTGACAGTAAGCTGTGGCACCGGGAGGGATCATCATCAGCTGCACGGTATCGTCATTTTGTGTAGATTTATATTCAGAAAAGCAATCCGGAATGAGGGCCACTTTACCGGACGGTGTATTTTGCTTGAATACGTCATTAAACCATTCGTTCACATATATAGATCTCATTTTTCCAGATTTGGTGCAATCAACATGAACATAATCGTGGGAACACATGTTCTCTTTCACCATCTTACGAAACACAAATTCCGACTCCCTTGCGGTGATGCATGAAGGACCCATAACTTCGCCGCTTGCAGAAGTTCTCGGCATTAAGGAGTAAATGCGTGTGGTGGACATCACAGGGTGAAATGCGGTAGGCTGAAACAACTCTGATCACGGTTACACACGTTTTCGGGACCGTACAACACTAAAACAGATTTAACACTTTCTACGAATATTTCTGCTGTTGTCATTGTTTCTACTCTATTTCATCCTTACAGATGTTAATCCCAGCTACACAGTGCCATAGAGCTTCCTGCAGTTGGGTACTCGCGTGTGGCATGCTTTAAGCCCTACGCTGTTGAACAGTACGAGTTGCAGGTAGGGCGTGAAGTGGCGGCCTGTCGACGTGTGAACGTAGCGGAGCGGGCAATGCAATCTTTTAAGCTTTCTGTAGGCGGCATGAATTAATTTCCGAAGAAATGAGAAAAAAATACGTAAGTTGGGTGTCCATATTGCAGTCTGGCCAGTTAAATCTGCTATCGTAACGGAGTAAAGCATACAGCCCGTGTCTTCACGCCGAGTGTTGGGCGGCGGTAAATAGACTGACCCACTATAAGGACCAACGGCTACGGGCGGAGGAGTCCTTACAGAAGGGAAATGGGCCATCAGCAGAGAAAATGCCACTGAAACCCCATATAAACTGTAGCGTCTCTACTCCAGAGGAGCGGCTACAAAAGACCACCGTTCTCCATGTTAGGTGCGGCCTACAAGTTTCAGCTGGCAGTAGGTCTAAAATGGCTTCGGGGGTGGCGATCCCATCGTAATAAAAGCCTATGTGATGACAAATGTACTTAAGCCTCAGGAAATACTAGGGCGTTCCCCACAAGCACGTGCAAACTGCTAGGGCGTTTCCCACAAGCGACGTGCAAACTGCTAGGGCGTTCCCCACAAGCGACGCGCAGTTCTTGTGATGCTGGGAGAAATGTGAGAAATGGGCGACCAGCAACCAAATACATCAAGATAGCGACCATCATTGTTGTGTCACTAACGGGGAAAGTGGAAGAAGTAGTAGATTTTATGGTTGACAAAGATGTAGCATTGCTGGGAATCAGTGAGGTTAAATGGAAAGGAAAAGGTGAGAGGAAACTAAAGAAAGGATACATCCCACACTATAGTGGAGGAAGAGAACCCAAAAATGGTTCAAATCTCATAATAGAAAGACCTAAAATAATACGTAGAATTGGTGGAATACCTAAATGACAGGTCAGATTGAGATTTGAAACTGGTGTTAGAAATGAACTCGATTAATTCATTTTGAATATTCTTTGATTCGCCACTAAACACACTTTTTATCTTAGAATACTGGTGTTGCATTTCTGCAGGGTTCCTTGATACCAGCAATGTCAACAATGACTTAAAATTACCACGATTTATTGAATATAATGTTTCGTCATAACCTCGAAAATCTAGTTCTTGCTTACTTAAATAAAGCACTTCATCAAATACAATTTATATCCTTTTTTGCAAACCATTACCTTGGTTTTCTGTGCATTAATTTTTAAATTCCACTCTTGACAGTACTTTACCACTACATTTATAGTACTCTGCATACTATTGGGTGTCAAAGTGAGCAGAAGGATGTCGTCAGCAAAAATGAGGCCCGGAATATCCTGATTCTCAAGACTTGGGTAAACCCCTGCCTCAAAACCTTTCAGTTGAAAGATATCGTTTTTATAAAGAGTAGGAACAGTACTGGTTACAATTTACAACCCTGTTTCAACCCTATTTTAGAGAATATTTCCCCAAATACTGCTCCCTCCTTAGTTTTAATTGAGCATTTCACTTCTGAATATATGTTTTCAACCGCTCTTATCATCTTCTGCGACACCCCTGTCCTCTCATCTTGGCTACGACCGCCCCTCTGCTCAGAGAATCAAATGCTTTCTCCAAGTCAATAGCAGTAATGTACACTTTTCCACCTTTCTTTTTTACATACTTATCTATTATTGTTTTCACTACAAAAATATGATCTGTTGTCCTCATCATTTCCCTAAAGCCTGATTGCAGCCTCTCCAAGATCGATTCCCCCTCTGCCCACTTCATTAACCGTTTTGCTAACACACTGTGTATATTTTACTTATTGTATCTAGCAACTTTATACCCCTGTAGTTATTTGGGTTATATTTATCTCCTTTCTTCTTATAGATTGGCAGATCACTCCCTCTCGGCAAGATTTTGGAAACTCACCTCCTTCAAATATTCCGTTAAATAGTTTCACCATACTTTCTAGGATATCCTTATTCTGGGCCAGCTGCTTCCAAAATTCGTTAGTAATGCCCGATATCGCCCCTGATTTGCCTTTTTTGGCTTTCCCTAGGACCTCCCTTATTTCTTCTTTCGATATTTCCTTGTCTAATGCAGGCACAGTGCACCTTAGCCCTACCGATATTCCGTTTTCGTTTATTCTCGGTCTCCACCTACCTTCAACCTCTAGTAGTTTCTTATAGTGCTCCACCCAGATAGCCTGACTTATTTCAGTCTGTCGCGACAGCTTCCGCATACCACAAATCGTCCTAATTGTACTCCATACTTTCCTACTATCGTTCAGTTTTGCATTACTATCTAATTCAGCAACTCTCTGCTACTGCCATTCCGACTTAGTTTCATATAATAATTCCCTATATTCAATTTACAGAATTCCATCCTATGGTTCTCTCCCCCATGCTTTCTATACTCCTTCAATGCTTTCAGCACTTCATATTTTTTATGCCTGCATTCATCATTGTACCAGCCTTTTCCTATTATGTTCTGCCCCTCCTTTTTCCTCATCTTCTCCCCTGCCATCTTTACAGAGTTTTCTATTATTTTAACTGCTGTGCTCGTTTGGTTAATCTCGATCATTGAATCTATTCCAACTTTCACTATCTGGCCTATTCCTCCCTCATAATAGTTCATAAACTCATTTTTTAGCTCCTCTTTCCACCTGTACTTAGTAACTAACGTTTCTTTGAATTTTATCATATTGCTTGTTAATGTCCTACCCTCTCCACCCTTTACTCTGACAATAATTGGAAGATGATGTGACTCACCCCATTCCTTAACCTTCATGCATTTAATCACAGGCAACGCATTCCTGGAGCATAGCGCCAAGTCTATGCTACTACCCCCTGTTTCCATTATGTATGCCAGGTTCCCTAATTCGTCGCCACGCCACCATCCATTCAAAATATATAGTTCTACCGTACCACATACATCTAGCAACTTTTCTCCATTTTTATTACAACCCTTATCCTGGCTCACTCTCTTATGTACATAAACTTCTTCTGCATCCCTGTCATACACCGGCTTCTGATCTGCAACCCTCGCATTGAAGTCCCCCATTATTAGAATGCCTGCATTATCAAAAATATTTTGAATTCTATTAATTTCTAATGCCAACTCATCAAAGAAATCCCTTTTCGCAAATGGCGAGGCTTCAGGAGGGTTGTAGACAAAACCAATACATAAATCTGGCTCATTCTCATCGTACATCTTTATTTTGACCCACATCATTTCCTCCATTTCTGATTCTATTTGGACTGTTCTAGCTTGCAAATCCTCTCTAACCATAACCATTATCCCACCCGGATGTCTGCCCCTGCAGGTTCGTCTATTTTTTGCCTTATGGTAGACCGTGAACTCTTCTATTTCTACATTACTATTCGGTGGAATCCAGGTTTCCACACATGTGAGGATATGCAAGCTACGTAACAACTCTTTAAAAGATTCATTCTGTAACTTATTTCTAAGGACTTCAATATTGATACACCCTACTATTATCTCTAGTTATTTCTTTCTCCCCTGTCCCTCACTCTGGCTGTTCTTCTTAGACCTCGTAATCCTTGTAACACCCAGTTCATCAGAGTTTTCATGTAGAGTATTAACACATTCTCTATCGAGGCCATCCTTGTTTAAATTACCTTTTCTGTGCCAGAAGTCCTTGAGACACACTCGTCTGCGTTTCGGTGTTGTGCCTCTCATAGGGCTGTCGCTGAAGGTCACCTGGACTGCTCTCGCTATTCGCTGTCTCTACATCTGCTTCTTCCTCTCTCTGTCCTGGTCGTCACTCGCTGCTCCACATTCTGCCTCGTGCGTTCACCTTCCTCCTCGACCAACGTACTCACTGTGTTAGCTGCTCTACCCCCCATTTTCTGGTCCTCATGCCATCACCCACCACTAATTTATTATGCCTTATGTAGGCAATTAGTCCTGCCCGTCTAGCTTTTCCTAGGTGGAACTGTAGCATTATCTGGTTCCTGAAGGCTTCTTTATCCATCTCCTGTTTGACCCATAAGTTTTCACCTTTCAACCGGCTTGTATTGTGCAGAACCTTCTTCACTAGTAGGGTTGATACGAACCTCACTTTCACTGGTCTCTTGCCTTTTGCTTTCCCCATTCTCTGTAACTCGTCTATATCGGCCTCCCTGCAGCTAATCTTCAACCTCTCGTTAATTAGCTCCAACACTTTGTATACCAAGTCTTCTTTAGTGTTCTCGGGTAGCCCATATATAAAAATACTTTTCTTTTGGGTTTCCTCCTATCGCTATTTTTCCTGCCATCTCATTTCTTTTATCTCTTCCTCCATTCTTCTCACCTTATCCCTCAAACTTGATATTTCTTTATTATTTTGGGCCACCATTTCTGTCACCTTGCCTATCTCCTCTTTCACTATCTCTCGTAATTCACTAGATTGCTCTCATAGGAACTCTCTCATTTGTTCAGCTTGGGCTTGAGCTTGAGCCTTACCGATTTCCCTTATCTTCTCCATCTCTTCCCAACCAACCGTATTACCCATGATCAGGTCCGGGGTTAATCTCGTCCCGTCCAATGACCAACAACACTGCCATCACTGATGCAGCCATCAAAATTGAAATCAAACTCACCTGCTGTCCAGCTCTGCAACTCATGTTGTGACTCGTGGGCATGCCTCTACCCTGCCAACGACCTATCGTCGCCCGGTACAATTCTAATGAAATATCCATGTCAGCACTCACTCAACAACTTTCCTCTTCGCTTGCACGATTACAACTGTGAATTTCTAACCATGTAACAATTTTAATGTAAACTTCTTTGCTTTTCATGTAAAATTTCATAATGTCTTTAACTGTAATTCGGGGATAGGGAGTGAGTTACCCTCTCGAGCTCCCCTTCATCTTGGTTTAAGGTGACTACGGTTTTGCGACCTTTCTTTCCTGTAATATATTAAAGTTATTTCCATGCGAGCCACCTCAGTAGTTTAGGACTAGCCCCAGTTTCATCGGCCGAGAGCCCTGCAGATTTTAAGTATTTCATTATCTGGGAGCGCGGTGTACGCCTCCATTCAGGTTGTGTTCGGGCCATTTATTTAACCTGTTCTATTTTCCGCAAAGGCCCAGTAGGTTGGGTACTAGATAGCCTTGTGTAAAATTATTTGAATTTGTAATTCGTGCCTTATGAGGCCAGAGTGTGTAAGATTGTGATGTAATGTTGCCTTGAGTAGGCTGTAAGAAACCGAGAGTATGTAAGCTCATTTTAAGGTTTTGTAATAGTGAAGGGTGCCTCTGGAAGACTAGAAATTGTAATTTTGGGAGCAAGTGCTCTTGAATTAGAGGATTTCTGACCTTGCTTAAATTATTCCTCATTTGTGAATTTCGAAAAACATGAGCTCGTAGCTCAGAAATTGTAAATCGAGGGCTTGAAGCCCAAAATTGTTAAATTCCTTATTCTGGGGTGTTCCACCCTTGTTTGGCATTGTATCTGAGATATCATTGTTATTGTCACCTAGTGAAAATTTGTTAAGTTCGTTGTTTTGAAGAAATACAACCTTCAGTTCAAGTTTTAAATTAATTTTGATATTGTAGATAGAACCGTTCACACCAGAACCTTCTTTCCCCTCACTGCGATCCATCAAACCTCTGTAACAGGTATATTGCATGATTTGACGCCACGGGGTTTAATCCATGTTTGTCCTCGTGTGGCAATTTGGACGTCCCGGTTAGCGGGTCGACGAAAATTATGACTACGACGATTATATTTGGACCATCTTTGCCTATTTTTGCGGCGGTCCAGCATTGTATCTGTGTTATTCGAACCAAGCTCGTGAGTCCATGATATCCGTCACGAACCAGTACGTCGCATGCCTGGACACGCCGACCTTGTCTGGGTCGATTTTTATATTTGGACTCTGTTCTTATCCGTATATACGTGTGCGTGCTGTGCTGTTTGCCTGAATGCGGTTTATAATACTCTCCATATCTCGTAATTTAAATTTTCCTCTCTTTCTCATTTCTGCTTTCTTTTTATTTGGTCGTTCTGCTGCTCTATTGTCGGCGCTTGCATTTTGTTTTTGTAACTTTGGCAATATCTTCTTGGATATTGATTCTTCTTCTTTGGGAGGCTGTGCTTTGGCGTTGTTTTTGTGACGGGCTAGCATCGAGTTGACGCTCATTCGCAGCACAGGAATACTAACTTTTGATATGTGCGCGGTTCGTAATTATACGATTATATTATCCCATGGTGGTTCCATTTCCTGGTTCTTTTGGTAACGTGTCCCACGTCACATTTTCATGCATTTTTGGACCATTGTATTCGTATGTGGTCGTACTGAATTGAATTGGGCGACTGTGTGCACTCTGGCCGAGCAATATAGCAACCTACTGTGTTATTGAACATGGACCTACTCGATATGCATTTTGCCTACAGTTGTGTAAGTAACTTTTTAAAGCAGCTTCCTTTTCTTGTATTAATTTTAGTATGGTGTGTTGATAATAAACCCCGTATTTTTGATCCATTCTTTTATTCATGGGGGTTATGGGTTATTGCCTTTCTGTCCTTCTCTCCCCTTTTTGTCTACGAGCGGATCTAGCTCCGAACTGTCTTAGTTCGTTCTAGTCCATCCACGGCAATTTATGAAAGGAGGTAAGTGAGGTAGGCATTTGTGGTTATGTCGTGTATCTTCGTGTTTTAAGGCAGCGGGAGGGGGGGTATATGATTCTTCAGAGCTGTCGAAAGTTGGGTTCGAACTCAATATCTCCCGAATGTAAACTCACAGCTGTGCGACATTAAATTCACAGCCAACTCACTCGGTGCTGTAAATATTCCCACTTGATGAGTTAGATGAAAATCAGCTCCATGAACTTTACAAACGTTCCTATTCATCATACCTGAAGTTCGTAATGAAAATATAACTTGTTCTCTTCCCGTCCCTGAAGGAGTGCGGCGGGCCTCCTAGGCGGTGACGCCGTCTCTCAGGCCAGGAGATTTGAGATGTGCTGTGGCCAATACTAGGAGCTGTCTCGCATTCGCCTTAGTGCAGGTTGGAAAACCGTTTTCAGGTGAGCCGACGATGGGAACCAGCCCCGATTTCAGGGGTGTGGATTCACCGGTCCTCTACTCGGTTGGACGGTTGGAATGTAGAGTTGTTGAGCCAACTCGACCATGCCTACTAATGAACTCGTGTTTAATTCACTGCCGAGGAATATGGCAACTTTTATTACTTCGCCGAGTATTTAGCTTGTAGTGAGCCAACCAGTGACGAATTCATTAACCGAGCAATGGCGAAACTAAATTGAAAGCTTTTTACAGTGGTAGTGATGGCGGTTTGTTTTGAGGGGAGAGCCACGAATTTCAGAGACCACAAAAATACTAGCAATGGAGAAAAATAATCTTTTCTTCTATTTACTCTACGTCGCACAGGCACAGAAATGTCTTATGGTGACGATGGGACAGGAGAGGCCTAGGAGGAGGAGGTGCTGGTGGTGGTGGTGGTGGTGGTGGTGATGGTGGTGGTCGTGGTGGTGATTACTGTTTTAATAGGCTATCTCCAATTAGGCGTACAATCTCGTCGTTCTATAACTCATCTGTGCGGTTTAAATTGACGAGTAATGATACTGATTTTGTTGAAGAGATACTTTGTTTGATTTCGTTCTGGTTTTGTTCTATATCCTCGCAAACGCTGTGGATGAACTGTGATTTATCAATCCTACAATTACGCTGTATATTTCTACAAAGAGTCCTGTACCTATTTTCGTCCGGAATGGGTGGGTTCCTTCTTTCTTCAATCAGCTGCAAAGTCGTGTTTGATATCCAGGAATGTTTTTCACTTGGTGTCCTCCTTGCTATCTCTCGGAGAGATGAGGAGACAATATCTTTCATTTTGTCCGACGTCTGACAAGGTGATTATTCTTCCTTTAGTTGCAAATCTGGTGGCTTTATCCGCGCAAGTTGCCCGAAGCGTGCAAGAGATTCCTGGTTGGTGAGTCTGAACTGTCTTGCTCTTATCTTCTTGGTGACTTTTAGTTTTAGCGGTATTTTAATGGACAACAGATTGTGGTCAGTGCCACATTCCGGTCTAGGAAACGTCTCACAAACAGATGTCTTCCAGCGTTGTCTCACCAATATATATGAGTCATAAATTGGTAAATGGCGAATGAGCACTACACGGTTTAATACTATATAATGATGAGAAGATGTTCCGACGAAGATGGAGCTTCGTAAATTTTCCGGATTCGTATAATGCCCTAGTTTTGCTGTATGTTTGCAAATTCATTGTAAGCTACATGTAGTCAGAACATAAACGTTGTGAGACGTTATTTTCTGCCGAACGGTGCTGAGCACAGCGAAGGTAAGTAAAGGAAATGTACTAAATTATACATTTTCATTCCTTCCATGTATTTGTTCTCAGGTTTGAAACTTTGTTTACCGAGCTCGATAACTGCAGTCGTTTAAGTGCGGCCAGTATCCAGTATTCGGGAGATATGAGGTTCAAACCCCACTATCGGCAGCCCTGAAGATGGTTTTCTGTGGTTTCCCATTATCACACGAGGCAAATGCTGGGGCTGTACCTTAATTAAGGCCACTTCCGCTTCCTTCCCACTCCTAGCTCTTTCCTCTGCCATCGTCGCCGTAAGACCTATCTGTGTCGGTGCGACGTAAAGCAGCTAGCAAAATAAAAATAAATAAATAAAAATATAAAAACTTTGTTTTCAAATGTCATGGCTTTATTTCAGAGAGGTTAAATTACTGCTGCAAGTTTCCAGCATCTACAAGTGGCTATTATGTCGATATGACTGGCAACCTCAACATCAAGAATATGGATTTTTATAAATTTCAAAAGGAAAAAATGAAGGAAGCTCTGAAGCACGTGTGAGTGATGCTGTAAACTCTTCCGGTTTTTATGTTTGTGAAGATCTTATTCTTGAGAAGGACTTCGTTAAACACACTAGGCACGATTAATTATGATGTTGTTCAATCAATCAATCAATCAATCAATCAATCAATCAATCAATCAATCAATCAATCAATCGATCGATCAATTAATCAATCAATCAATCAATCAATCAATCAATCAATCAATCAATCAATCAGAGATGGAAATGTATCCAACATTTCCCGTGAAAAATTATTCAAATTTCTTACTCTTTGTCCTATGAATGAATGTTTTCCCCAATTGTCCTCTTGAATTGCGACTTATGTTCACATATGCTCTTTCCTGCCTTTAAAAGCTCCGCTCAATCTTATTCGTCTACTAAGATCATTCCACGCCATTTTTCAACCGAGAGCTCGGAAGCAGTCAACCAGCCCAGAGTTTGTAACATTCTCGAAACACTACTCCTTCGTCGGAAATCACGCAGAACAAATCGTGTTGTTTCCCTTGGATCTTTTCCAGTCCTTGTAGCAAGTGTTCCTGGTGTGAATCCCATACTCTGGAGTAATATTTTAATTGGAGTCTTGCGAGAGACACATTCGCCCTCTCCTTTGCATCGTTAGTCACTAGTTAAAACATGACGACCTCTCAGGTGGCTTCCTCTGCATATATCGCACTCCTGCTTCAGAAGTTGCACACCTGAAAATTTTACAAATGTTCAATAGAAGGCAGAAGAAAATCACTTGCAATTTAAATGTCTGTGGTGAAGTAACGAATTCACTTGAATTTTTCATTCAATATCGGTTGCATGAATCGATCATTGCGCTTTGAGACACAACTTTTTTGAAAAACTCGGATCCTGAAAGGGATGCCTAAAGTGCAGCAAATATTTGTCGAGGATAATTTGCCTGTGGCCTGAAGTGACCATGCTGGACGTCTGTTCAAGAATGTTGTTCTGGATTCAAATGCAGCCTCAAAGTAAGGTTGTGGTAGACAAAACTGTAGCGCTTGTAACAAAAATGCCTCGTACTAAAGAAGAAATAAACAGATATCATGTAATCTCAAACCATTGCTCAGGTTACAGATGGCAGTAAGAACATTATTTACACCATTTTTGTGTGGAAACTGAGCAGATTTCAATGGTCATCCTCAAAATTCGGGATTCAATTGAGAATACATTGCAAGTAATATGTAAAATGTTGGATGGTGAACTGAAAAAAGGAAATATCCACGGGAAAATTGTGTAGGCTTTGCATTTGACAATGAAAGCTCTATGAATGGTGTTCCCAAACGTATAAATTAATTTATTTGCAAATATTTATGAACATGGCTATGCTTTATCATCTTGTGCGTATAACTGCTCAAAAGGGCCGTAATTGTCTCGCAGAATGCCAACATCAAACAGTTTTAATTTGTATTTACCGCTATTCGCTAAAGAGTTCCAAGTGGCAAAATATATTAAAAGTTTGGCAAAAAGTCTTTCGAGAAGAGCCTGGCAAAATATCGAAATACGTTTCGACTGAGTGGTTTACTCTGTTATAATGAGAAGAGCAGTGGAACCTTTTGAAAAGAGATGAAGCAGGCGGTATCAGTAGGTTACTCAGTTTGAAATAGGCCGTGTAATAAGGTTACGAGGAGGTGGATGCTCTTTTCGTGATATTGCAGAAAGTCCTGGCAGGGATGCATTCGCAGTCCATCGGTGTTGACAACAATGGTCACGAGAAAGCACTGCCTCGAGAAGACCGGTGTCCGGCCGCACACGGGCCACAACGGAAAGGTTCGACCGCCGTATTCACTGCATGGCTGTGGTGCATCGTGTTGCATTCCCAACAAGATAATGCCCGTCCTCATACCGCTACTGTCACCATCATGCTCTACAGATAATCGACCAGCCACCTTGACATCCGGACATTGAGCATTACTGGGACATAACTGGACGACAAATAGAGCGTCATCCAATACCTGCTTTAACCGTTGCTGATTGCAGCAGGCGTGAACTCCATCCCACAAATTGGCATACGACACCTGAATGACACAATGCATTCAAAAGCGTGGCGACTAAAGCAGTTATTGATGTATCCCCATGACACATGTCTTCTAGAATCTGAGACCTGGAAGCTAGACAATTTCTTAGCCTAAATTGCATTCCTCTAAACTCATCTCCTTTTGGTGTTGGGATTTTATTTTCCGCCCGTGTCCGTCTCCATGGCTAAATGGCTAGCGTGTTGGCCGTTGGACACAATGGGTCCCGGGTTCGATTCCCGGCATTGTCTGGAATTTCAACGGGGAATGCGTGTATATGACGACTTCATCATTTCATCCGCATCACGAGGCGCAGGTCGTCCTCGGGTATCAAAACAAAAGACCTCCACCAAGCTTCTCCGGAGGCCACACGCCATTATTATTTTCCGCCAGTATACATCGACCTATGCAAACATTTCCTACGGATCGAAATGATATTCCTCAATAATTTATCCCTAACTACGTCGAATCTGTGGTACCGCCCGGTACATCGACTTAACATTTTATGAGTTTTCTTTATTGGATACAGTACGTCAGATGACAGCAAAATTATTCCAAGAGTACGCTATAGGCGAGCGGACAAACTCTGCCCGCGTTGTAAATCACGATATGGCGGATAAATTGGCAGCGAAGACAATTACTTTTACCAATTTGGCAGCACTGCTCCGCCATATTGTACAGTTATCTTTTCTTTTTCCGCCAAATGCATTCTCTGTTATCGAATACTTCCTTTCCCAATCGATTACTTAATACACAAACAACAGTCGCCCACACGTTCTGGTACAATTCTCAGGAGCAACTTCACACACGAGAACCGGAAGTTGCACCACGGCAGAATGACGGGAAGTTTACTCGTAAAGTAAGAACACTGTATTGAAAGAGAAGGAGAGTGCAGTTAACCCTCCTAAAATGTACACTGCCACGCAAAACTCTCTGTTACCTTTATTAGCCACTCGATGCGCCACTATGTCCGCAGCCACGAGAGTGGATTCGCTTGCAGGACGGGGTAATTAAGCCATTGAGCCATCAGGTTCCTAATAGGCGAAGTTCTGTGACATGATGACGGTTTCATTTATCATATTGTAAAAGTGAAAAAATACACTGCAACAGGAAGAATGTCAACACTTTAAATACATGTTTCAATCTGATCAAGATAATACTGGGTGATATTTCCAAGCAGATTCGTAGTTTCCCGCGGTCTGGTGGCGGAAGATGAGTGGAGACTTCCCCATATCAATAACAAGAAACTTGCCGTTATTATCGACCATTGCAAGTAGCACAATAAAAAATATCCATTGCACTTCAAGAATAGACTTCCTGATTTTGAAGGTGTTACACAGTTAGGGAAAGCCCAACACTTCAGATTTCTGGTCCCAGTGTATGTGATCAGGGACAGGCAGAGAAAGAGGCACAAGTTTCTTTTGTAGCACAGCGAATGTCCTAGGTACGAACGTGCTTATAGCAGAAGAGGAAATGCGGTAACCAAATTACAGTGACCGGCATGATTCTCCCGTTGCCAAAAACCTGCAGTAAATACCGCATACAAATAAGTGAATTCATGTTGTTCAAATTCACAACAGAACAGGTCAACCACTTCTTCGTGCGAATATTTTAGTTTGGGCCTTTCAGAAATCATTTTTTAAAAGTTTTTGACTTTCTATCGGTTTAAGTTTAACCAACAGAACCATATTTTACGCTGTTACACATTTTACAGAAAGAAAGAAATTATATAGGTACGCATGCAATAAAGTGTTTTATGCAGGGCAGGATACAGGTGCCATGTTTACCTGTCGCAGGAGGTGAATGCAATGGAAGGTAGAAAAGTATGGGAGATCACTACAAGAGGGAAAAGCTACATAAGGCAGTGTTGGTAAGAAGGAAAGGGCCTTTTACTAGGAACGGTTGAGTTTTTAGTTGTGTGGATAATGAAAGGATCAGTTTTACGAACATTGTTACTGATGAGAACAATATAAAGAATTTCGCGTGGCTATTTCTAGCCGGGTGCACCCCTTACAAGGCAGACCCACCGATGAGGGTGGGCGGCATCTGCCATGTGTAGATAACTGCGTGTTATTGTCCTGGCGGATAGTGTTATGTGTGTTCTGTGAGTTGTAGGGACGTTGAGGACAGCACAAATATCCAGTCTCTGAGAAAAGGGAATTAAACATTTAAGGTCAAAATCCCCGACCTGGCCGGGAATTGAATCCGGGACTCTCTGGGCCAAAGGCCAGCACTCTAATCATTTAGCCATGGAGCCGGACATGCCAAAATGTGTCATCAACTTCAACTACAGAATCTGAATTTGGTAACTTAGAAGGACTGGAAGAAGATACCCCAATCGAACGATTGAATGAACAACCTTCTCGCGATTAATCTTCTTTGCATTCGCACACTCCATTCTCAGAACGTATGCATTTCAATTCCCGAAATTCCAAAAGGAGGAAACTAAATGGTGCTCTTAATAAGTATTTGAAAAAGCAGGACGACACAGGACATTTTGAAAGATGACAATGAAAATGACATGTTTCTGGAAACCTTGGCGGCTACTCTAAAACAATTCGTCTGATCTCGCCACTCGTTTGAAAGCCTAAATATTTGAAATCCTTACAGAAATGGAAGTACGGAACTAGCAGCTACCGCATTCACAAGTATATGGTATGAAAACCAGACGGCCTACTCTTCATGAACATCACCATTCACTTCTCACTCAAGAGCTTACAACGCTGCCAGTGACACAGTTCACACCGTCTAAGATGAGTCGCATGACTGTTAATACTGAACATATAGCGATATGTATAATAATATTGCTTAAAAATAAAATAAACACCATAAGTGCATTTCTTAATTTTATTATTTGCTCACTTACCTCAGAGCTGGGGCCAAATATTCGGCAGCTGTAAAAGGTGATTTCTCTCTGTTCCAGGAGGAAGTCATCAAGTACTCTTCTGTTAGGTTCAAAACGAATCTGAATCTTTCGCGGGTCAATCTAAAATACACTTAAGAAAATGGTAATTGCAACACCATGAAGGCATTGGTCGTTTGTGTTGTTTTTCAAGATATGGAATGTTGAAATATAAGTATGTAAACGATCAAAGTTTCAGACCCATTGGATTGTTTCTACAGGTCTCCCCACGTGATTGGTCGCGGAGGAATCAACTCCAGTATACGGACTCTTGTATAGCGTAGTTGACTTGAAGTCTGTGCAGTGAAGTGTTCCCCGTCAAACATGCCTCGACGACAGAGAACACGCTATCAACAACTGTCGCCGTTTGAGAGGGCTCGGATTATTAGGCTATGTGAGGATGGATTATCGCTAAGGTCTGTCGCTGCACGTGTTGGCCGACATACATGTACGGTACAACGTGTATGCCAGCAGTGGTCAAATGAAGGTACCCACACTCGTAGACCTGGCACAGACCCTGCGTGACAGACAACTGTGAGAGAGGATCACCGCATCATTCGGATGGCCCGGATGGAACCCCAATCAACAGCAGCGCAAATTCGAGCAGCTGTGGCACCCCACGTTACACAACAAACAGTTGGTCATCGCCTGCGTGCAGCTGGCTTACGAGCTCGTGTCCCGACAGAAGGAGTTCCACTGACCCCACAACAGCGACGTGTACGGCTAGCCGGGTGACGAGAAAGATCGACGTGGGTCGAGAAAGGCATACGGTCTTCTTTAGTGATGGATAGCGCTTCTGTCTTGCGCGCAGTGATCGCCGGAATCGTGTGCGCCCACGTACCGGGGAGAGGGGCAGCCCAGATCTTATTGTCGAGAAGCAAACAGGGCAAACACCAAGCATTATGGTCTGGGGAGCTATTGGCTTTAATGTGAAATCACAATTAGTGCTTGTTGATGGCACTATGACTGCTCCTCAGTACGTTAATAGTGTACTCAATGCCGTGGTTATCCCTACGATGGCGAACATTGGTAATGGGATGTTTCAGCAGGATAATATCCGGGTTCACACTGCACGCATCACCAGAGAAGCTCTCCACGACATCACAACCTCAGAATGACCCGCCAGATCCCCGCACCTCAGTAATATTGAGCATGTGTGGGACATGATTGGTCGACAACTGGCCAACCGTCCTCAGTACCCACAATTCTGGAACAAATGACCCATGCAGTGCAGCAAGCACGGGCCACAATTCCTAAGGAAGCGATCCAGGGCCTTATTGACTTCATGCCTCGCCGAATTCATCAATGAATGCAGCTCATGGTGGGCACATCCTGTATTGATAGTTTTCCAAACTTGTCGTCAGAGGGACCTGAAAGTGTAATTATCGAATCACAACACTCGTCCTGCATGTTCAATTGCAGCAATGTAGCACCCCTCATTCTAGATGTTGCCATTTCCATTTTCTGCTGTGTATCTTTTAAACTTTTGATCTTCGTCAATGATATGGGTACTGATAAAAAGCTTTCTTTAATCCTCCCACTTTTGTAAAATGTCACTAACCTCCTTTCTGAATTTCGCGTATTTGTGAAACATATAGCCCTCTTCCTCATCATCATCCATTATATGTTCCACAATAAGCATTGCAATCATCTGCCTTCTTCGGTTTTGACACGCTACCCCTAGCAAAACAAAAACACGTCGCGTAAACACGACTCGCGTTTCCGTCGACGTGATTGAACAAACACGGTTTCCTCGCAAGGAAAGCAGGCCTTAAGGGGTGGCGAGAGCGCGATCAGCTCACAATGATTATTTAAGGAAAGCAGCAAAATATATATATATGTATTTTAAATTCGAGGCTTCACATGTGCTTGGCCTATCTAGTAAAATGGTTAGCGGAACTCGGTTTCGATTCACGGTGCTGCCAGAGATTGAAGAAAGGCTGGAATAGTAGCAGCACCTCACCTCTGCCAGAAAAAAGCCCCTCTAGTTCGGGAGAGGTGCTCGCTTTTACACGACTCTGACCATACGTAGGCTACGCTGACCTTTCGTAGGTAAGATAGTTTCTACACATAAAGTGCGCGCGCGTGTGTGTGTAACGTTCACATGATGTGTGCTAGAATTGTTTTAGCGTTGCTACTTTCAGAGTTAGGGGCTGTGACTTTCATCCTCACCCTAAACAGTTTATTCCAGCTTGAGAGACTGATATGTAATAGCAAATTCTTGCTCAGAGAGGAAAGCAATGGGCTTAACGTTACGCTGACCTTACATTTCATTTTCCTCACTTCATTGATATCTAGACCAGGCCATTCCTAATCGTAGAGCTGTTAAAGATCCAATAAACTTTTCAACTAAACATACATATTAATTCCCCGTAAATGTTTTAGGTAAAATATTATTTTAATATTTCTCGGTTGCTTGATATGTGATAGCAACTTCTAGCTCAGTGTAGAAACTACAGGGACGCATGCAGTTAACGACTTTGTCTAAGTAAAAAGACTCTTAATAGAATAAATATTAAACCGTTAGTTGCTAAAAAATGTCAACAATTTATCCTTTAACAGGATGAACTCGCCCATGATGTTTTCTTCTTTTTCATGATAAAATAGTTTTGAGTGGCCTTGCCTTTAGCAACCTATCATAGTAACCAAGTAAATGTTATATATTTAATTTAATGTTGTATTCTTAGATGTTAGGTGTGTAAAGAATGTCTAATGTAAGTAGCCATACATTCTACCCTCTGTGGGTGGGGGCAGTAGAGAAACACCCACGGTATTCCCTGCCTGTTGTAAGAGCCGATTTGAATGGGCTCCAGTGGCTCGCATCTTGGGAGTGTGGTTTGCCGACCACGGGGTCCTTGATTGAGTTCTGGCATTGTTCCACTAACTTGTATCAGGCTTCTCGCTTTCGTCTCTCCTATCCGACCTTTCGTGTTCAACTCTTGTTATTTATGGACCTCGACGGTATTAGAGCACTCGCGACCGAGGGAGTCTTTCATCTTCATGCCCTTCATGGGCTTTGTCTTCCTTTGACGATACATAATATTTCTCTCTGATTAACCTTATACAGAGAATGGTTGCCTAGTTGTACTTCCTCTTAAAACAATAATCACCACCACCAGTCATACTACCTCACAAAGTTTGAATGACGTCAGCAATTAAACTGCAGGTGTGCTGAAGATCACGTTCTGCAAGACAGCAGCATGTGTAGACTGAAATCGTATGCATTTCTTCACACATCTGAGAGAGAAAGAAGATCCGACAGCTCTCTTATCAAGAGTAAGTAAAACTACTTGGTATCCCGTTTGCTTGAGAATATATAAAAACTATGCATTCTCACGCTTAAATCCGAGTATATGTCTAAAAAGCCTGGGGTACATTTTACATTCAAGACCCTAATTGCTGTTGGTGTACTACTGCTGTTAGTGATTTATTCTCAAGTAAGTAAAGATTTTATTGTGTTCTAGAATTTAGTGATACGCTTAACATGATTGTGTTTAGAGATTCTACACAGTTGAAACTAGTAGATGTCCTCAAACACAAGCTTATACAAGAGTAATACTGTCTTCTAAACGTAGCCAGGCACTGGCTGCAGGGGAACACACGTAGTACAGTCATTAAATTCTGAGACTTGACGCCTGGAGGATACGCACTCGCGCAACTCTGTGTGTTACACACGGTGCCGCCTTACACGGCGTACACCTACACAGAACAACATCCATCCTCAAAATAATCGCCGTTGGCCGTTATGCACGTTTGCCAACGTTGGTATAGCTGCTGGAAGCACCACCACTGAAAGGAAACACCATGATTCGTCTCCAGTTATTATCCGGTTGAGAAACGTCGGATCATCGTCAGCACTACTGAAGAGGTCACCACAAATATTCATGCGATCATCACGTTGGTTTTGCGACAGTATTCGTGGCACACAGGGCTGTGTAACACGAGATATGTTGAGGTCATCGTCAGAATTTTGTGGCAAGTACCATGCCTGACCCCTATTGCTGTTGCGAGATCGTCTACCGATTGGGAGCGGTTGGCACGCACCAACGTTGCCGCTTCTTGGAACTTGATTTCCGTTCGAACTGCTTATAGTCGACCAGTACGCACATCATCTTCCAAACTGTCGCGTCCTTGCACAAAACTTCGGTTCCACCTAAATACAACACTGCGACTCAATGCGTCCTCACTGTAAACCTGTTGCCATCATTTCAAACGTTTCGGCAGCGGTTTTGCCTAATTTCTGGCAGAATGTGATGTATTCCCGTTGCTCAAACTGTGACATGTCAAGGTCCGACCGGCGCATTCAAATCACCGTCACAACAACGACCGTGCATCTGCTTCTAGTGCATGCACTCAACTGTCTCTTGCAGGAAAGGGAGACTAACTGACATGGTACCATACCATGGCGGCAACTATGCGCTATAGTGCACCTCAGCGCCATCATGTGATTAGTCTCAGAAATTAATGACTGTACTACGCATTATTACTGTGCTGAGCAAGTTTATGTGTGGCAAGAAAGCTTCGATTAGAAATAATTTAGTAATTATATTATGAATGTTTTAATATTATCTCAGCTATCAAAATTTAAATCTCAACGTTTCTACTAAGAATCAAATCTTTGATCACTATCAGTGAATGAGTTAGGTACTCTTATTGACAAATTCACTGTAATAGGAAAAAAGTTCTATAATGTTTAAAATATCACTTTAAAAGTTAATGCAAATACACAATCCTTTACACTGTCATAGGCAAATACACGCTTTATCACCATAGATACGGTATTTTCACCTTTTCATGATAAAGTTTAAAAGACACTTCCTTACTATATTAAGTATTGAGAGTAATACTTTGATACACTTCTTTGATACTTTGAGGGAAAAGGTTAAATCAAAGTCTAAGTATTTCAGTGCAGTTGCAGGATATGTGCGGGCACTCAGATGTAATTGTGCCCTCGCAAAGAAATGCGAATCAGCATTTCAAAACACATAATTTACCGTTGACTAAATTGTTATATGTACTCGAGTTTGGAGGTTGTTCATTAAGCTATAGGCCTACAGAAAATAAATTACGTCATCATTTTCCTAGTTTCATTTTAAATTTACTTAATATTTTGAATTTAAATCTTTACTTACCTGCGAAAAGAAGAACACCAGCAGAAGCAGTACCAAGCAGCAACTAACAAGGAAAGACCACACCCTGCGTCCAACCGATTACAGCGATCTTCAGTGTACCTTATGGAGAGCATTCACAAGTAACTCGTGTATAAGTGTTTAGGTGAATCGGCTTTAGTTTCGAAAAAGGAGGACTAATGACATGAGCAGGTTCCGCTTCGGACCAAGTGAGGTTGATAAAACACTAAAAGGCGAACACATTTGGACTTAGATATTAGGTGGCGCACCTGACATGTTTAAGTGAAATATCTTCGCCTTCTAGAGTTGTTTCACCTCCACTTGGTCCCTAGCGGATCATGGGTCATAACATTTGTCCTCATGTTTTCGATAGCGAAAGCGTGTTGACCTCAAACCTTTATATGCGAGGTACAGTTGAGGGTCCCCCCAAAGGTACGTACATCAAAGCTCGTTGAAGTCGGTTTGGCCGCAGGGTCTGCACTCTCCTTGTACTCTAAGATCGTGAAGCGATCTTCTGAAGCAGAGTCAACCTCTCCATTCTGAAACAGAAAAACCTACACGTTTCAATACACGTGTAACAATGGAACCCAAAATATGAGCTTATTTCTACTCTTGTATGAGTACATTTATCAGTGTTGAATCTCTAAGCCAAAAATGTTAAGATTTTACTAAATGTAAAACTTCACATACCTGAAAAAGAAAATACTACTAGAAGCAGTACAACGAGCAGCATCTAGGACCCTGAAGCGATCTACTCAAGCCCGGATAACTTCAATAATCTGAAAGAATAAAAATCGCACACTTGTTAATAAGCATGTGAAAATGGACCCCTGAAGTGAGATTTTTCCTGCTCTTGTATAAGGTTGTGTTTGAGCACATCTATAACTAAATTTCAGTTGACAATACAATCTTTACTTACTTGAGAATGAAAACACCAGCAGTAGCAGTCCATCAAGCAGCATTTAGGTTCGTGAATATAAAAATGTACTCCAAGCGTTCTTCATATATACTCAGATATAAGCGTGAGAAACCTAGTGTCTGATCATTCTCATGCAAACCGGATACGAAGTATTTTTTTATTTTTTTACTTACTGTTGGTAAGAGAGCTGTCGGATCTTCTTTCTTAGATAAGAGTGAGAGAATGCATACGAATTTAGTTTTCACATGCTGCTGTCTTGCAAAACATGACCTTCAGAACACCTGCAGTTTATTTGCTTTTGTCATGCGAAACGTAGTGTGGGAAAGCATGACTGCTTACATAATATATTATTTATTCAGATAACACCTAAAAATGCAACATTTTAGTGTCGGCTTAGAAATACATATATAACTGTTACCTATGTTACTATGAGAGTTTGCAAAAAGCGAGTCCACACAAAACCATTTCATACCGAAGGAAAACAAGTCGTGAGTTCATCCTGTTAAAAGATAAATTTAGGCTAACTGTTGGTTTATGGAAACTAACGTTGTAAAGAGTTATTACATTAGGACTAAGAGTTGTTCTACCTGGTCAAAATCAAAGTCGTTAACTGCACACTGAGCGAGAAGTTGCTATTACATATTAAGCCAATAAAAAATTCCAAAATCATGTTTTTACATAAAAATGTTAAGGGTAAATTAATACGTATGTTCAGTTGGAAAAGTGTTTGTATGTTTAACAACTCTACTATTAGGATAGGTCTAGGCTAGATTACAACGAATATATAGATACAGTGTCGCCAACTCGATTCGATTTCTGATTAACCCTGGAACTGCGCCAGCACCGCCATGTTCGTCCCTGGCACTGTATTGTAAACACAATGTTTTAGAAGTCGTAGGTCGCACAGTTGGTGAAAATGCCCGGTTGTTAAACTTTCGGCTTTACCAACAGGCCGGGGAAAGGAATTACCATGAACGTATTTCCCAGGGACCCAATTCGAAGAAAGCCACGGGCTGCCATATTTAAAAGAAAATGGTGGTCTCCTAATGAAACATCGCCTTTATGTGAAGAAAGTCCAACACAATTTTCTCGGCAGCCCTGAAAATGATTTTCCGTGGTTTCCCATATTCACACCAGGCAAATGCTGGGCCTGTGCCTTAATTTAAGTCCACGGCCGCTTCCTCCCCACTCCTAGCACTTCCCTGTCCCATCGTCGAGAATAGACCTATCAGTGTCGGTGCGACGTAAAGCAACTAACAAAATAACATACATTTCTTAAAGTAATCTAAGTATCCACAATATAGTTGCCTGGAATTATCGGTATCTCATTTTATTTCACTGGGAACCCACCTTGAGCTACATAGGTGGGAAACAGTAGAGAGGATGAGAAAAGAATTCTGAGACGTAATGCCGTTCCTACAATTTTCTATACTAAACTATGGTGGTAATCCTACACGAAAGGGCAATTGTGTTCGTGTTTCCGTTTGGCTGTAATATCCCGGCAATTCCGATTCCTATATTCTAAGGACGAAAAGCCATAGTCATCGTTTTAAACATGGTTTAGCATCAAGTTGAAAAAAGTGTCAACACTTCCTATCCTCATTAGCAAGAATCGCGTCTCTCCTCGCTTTGACATTTCTACAGCTAGCAGATTGTAGTGGACAAACACAACAGGGACGAATACTTTAAACAACGAAGCATTGTATGATCCAATCTTCCACTATTGCTTCTGTTTGTAGTATTACTTCATGAATGAAGTTCGGGCGTCTCTCTTAAACATAATGCTAGTTAGTCTTTTAGATCAGAATTCTGCGCTTATCGCTTGATTCTGATGAAGGTAGCTTATAGGATTAATTTAGACTTTAAATAAACACTTGTTACTTCAGCTAGTGGTCAAGTCATCATACCTTAATGAACCATTCCCTGAGTAAATTTAGAAAATATCCTTTCCAAACCATTTTTCATTATTTTGGTAGAAAAGTCTTTCTTAATTCTGCGCGTTCCGTACGGAAGATTCTTCATTGACGTGATGAGATACGTTTCGCGTCAGAATTATGTCTGTCATTATAACGGCACTGGTACAAGTGAATTATCCTGATATTCAGATCTCACAGTACAATGGTAAGTACACTTTACAATATAAAATCCAACTTCCGAGGGTTCTTAGAACATAGATTGAACTGTTATATTGATTATACAATTATATCTGTCAAAGTGTATTCCGTTTATTGTTTATTGTCAGTTTCTCTATATCCTTGTAAAAATTCCACGTTACGAGACGGGTTCAAACCCCCGGTAAGCGCTTCCTGGTTACGCCCCTGCTTCTAAACACACTTCCTATCTTACACGTACCACTGCGGTTAAAGTGGAAGCCATCTGAGCACAGATCCCAATCTCCAACCGACCCATTAGGATCTAGAAATCTCACTTCCAGTTTTCCAAAAACCTGCCCCATATTCTCATTTAAATCCGCGATCACCTTCCATGCTACACAGTACTCCACTGATAACAAACTCCGCTTATTTACACTTCACCTGCGTTGCATATTCCAGATGTTTCGCATCCTCAACTATGTACGTACTTATACCTGCTTGCCTTACGTTGTGCGTACCAATGTGAAAAACTCCCACAGTTCTATTTTTCTCCTCCTCCTCGTCTCTTTCCTCAACATCTGCCTTTACCTCAAACTATGGTCCGCTTTCCTCAACATCTGCCTTAACCTCAAACTATGGTCCGCTTTCCTCAACATCTGCCTCAAGCTAAACCCATGCTTCCCTTTTCTCCACACTTTGTCCCTACATTTCTCACAGTGGAATCGCCCATGACCAGAGCCTCACATCTACCCATCTCATATGATTCGACAAAGTATGAAAAATGTGTACCTTTTCATTGTGAATTGACCGTCATCGATGTGTATATCACAAATCCTCAAGACAAAGCAATTTCTTCAAGCTGCGACAGTCGTGTGTAATACGACTGAACGTTCTCTCCATAGCAACTCCAACAACAATGGCCCTTCTCAACATTAACAATGGGACAGCGAGTCACAACATGCTGCTACAAAATAAGTTAAATGCAAGACTCGGCATTTTACTTTATGAGTAGTAGTAGTGATGATTGTTTTAAGAGGAAGTACATCTGGGCAAGCATTCTATATTAACACGAATCTGACTAAAAATCTGGAAGGTGCCCGACATTTCGAAAAATGAAGGTATCGGCCAATGAAAGACAAGGTGTAAGAAGGGTATGAAATGAAACGGCTCCCTAGGCCTCAAATGTTCTATTACTGTTGGGGTCGGAAAAGATCAGGTGTTATGCCAGGGTGTTTGAAAATAATGAGCCCGGCAAAACTATGTGGAAGCAATACCAGACTGAGCTAAGGGCCCCGTTGTCGCCAAAACATGCTCAAAGTTAAATGCCTTTGGGGCTATTTCCTTGATATATTTGTCATACCACAAATGATTTAAGAGGCCAGTTGCACAAGCGAAATCTAGGTATAAAATTAATATCTCCTTAACACAACTACCATCACCAACACCACCAGCCATGAAATGGAATTCCACATATGGCAGAGCTATATAAAATGAGCGGGGTGAAGACATAATGAATGCCAGTATCAACATCGACCAAGGAAATTCGGTTGGCTTCACTTCTTTGTCATCTTCGGCATCGAAAGTGTTGGAATTGAAGGTATTTGGTTTAGTAGTGGTCGGAGTGGAACTCCGGCTGGAAGGTTTGAAAATTGGTAACAATTTTCTTTACGTTGCACCGACACAGATATGCCTTATGTCGACAATGGGATAGGAAAGGGCATGGAGTGGTCTTAATTACGGTACAGCCACAACATTTAAGTAACGTGAAATTGGAAACTACGGAAAAGAATCTTATGCCGCACCAAGCCTGCCTTAGTGATGGACTTCCTTTATTTTTACTTATCCTTGACTGCCGTTGTGGCCATTTGCGATAACGTGACCGAAATGTGACGTGAAACGTATAGTTTCTCCTTGAAGATGGCGCTCTAGCCATCTGTGATGTGAATGAGTCTGTCTCTCGCTCCCCGAGTATTAAGTTGGTCCGCTCGTGAAGCCAAAAATGGAGGGATCGGAAATAATGAGCAAACTGGGATTTAAAATGTGCTTCTTGATCTACGAATTGCTTCTATCTTGGATTTACTTATTTCAACGCTCGGCGCTGGGCTGGGAGTCATTATTCTGATTGACGTAAATATTTTTGAGATTCCGGATGTGCTGCTCCCAGGTATCTCACGTGCCATAGTTACAAGAACGGTTCTGTGTGATAGCATTTCCGTAGTCTTTTATTACCTGTCTTTGCGGGTTCTTAGTTAATTTATTTTGTGTGTGTTTTAAATACTTTCCTTTCTTTGTGTGCACACGCGCGAGAGCGGAGAGTGGTATCTACCTATCCGTTTGCTGGGTCTGCGCGTTTATGTGTTTTGAGACCATGCACTTCTGTTTTCTCGTCGTTTTGAATCATGTTTGAGCATTGGTATTGTAACGGGAGGTACACCTCAACTCCGCTCATTCAAAATAAGCGCCTTAATGAATTCCTCTATCGACCAAAATGTAAAATTGCTACTACATAATTTTGAGACCTTAATCAGGAGATGACACTACCGAAGTATTAAGTAATTGTGTTATTCTGAAGTTGCCTAAACTGACTGGTTTTATTTGCTGTGTGTTCGTTTACATCAAGAAGTTTGGACATTTTTCCACTGATGTCACTACCAAAAAACTATAGTCATGCACTCTGGTGCAAGGTAAAGGAAGTGTTATTGAAATTGTTACGTGTTTTTGAGGTAGTTAGAGGTGAAAGAAGGTGCGGGTGTGAACGGGTCTCAAACTACGAAATTAAAGTTACTGTAAAATTTAACAAGGTTATATTCTTTTTCCAAAATTCAGAAATAACACAAAAGACAGGTACAGAGTAGCAAGTCAACAAAATGTAGTTACAATATTTACTGGATTTGGGCTTCGCGCCCCGACTTCACAATGTTTGGGCAATCAGCCCAACCTTACTTCAAAATAAGTATTAACAGAGGGGCAGAAAACCCCATTCATGCTCAGGAGCACTTGCTACAAATTACACAGAAAAGCCTCCTCGAGGCATACAACACTCAATTTTCAAGAAAGAGCCGCTCGCTCTCAAACTTTAAGCCTCTCAAAGGCCACACCAAACTCCACCTTCATGTTGTCCTCTCTGCACATAGACACAGGGGTAAAATACCCAACCTATGAGGTCTATTAAGTGAGAAAAGATTAATTACATGACCTCTAAAATAACAATTCGAGGGGAGGCGAACTTGCGCTCCTAATACACTTTGTTTAAAACCTACTTGGCACTAGGCCGTTAATACAAGGGCTAATCCCATACTAAAGAGGTGACTTAAGAAGGAAACAATTTACATTACGTTAAAGAAGAATAGGTTGAAGTAGTATAATACAGGGATTCTGCGGCCACCGCCACCTCCGGCTCCCAGTGGCCACCTCCACCTCAGCCAGTGGCCTCTTCCAGTACTGCCAACTTAACCTAACTAGCACGACAGTACTGCCAACTTAACCTAACTAGCGCGAAATTTGAATTTGTAAACAAAGCCACGTGCTTTTTGACAGCTGTCATCGACAACAACGCATCGCTAACCTCAGTACTGCCATCGTGACGGGCCTAAACCTCAGTAGTGCCAACTTAACCTAACTAGCTCGAGATAAACAAAGCCACGTGCTTTTTGACAACCACGTGCTTTTTGACAGATTTGTAAACAAAGCCACGTGCTTTTTGACAGACAACAACGCATCGCAAACCTCAGTACTGCCATCTTGACGGGCCTAAACCTCAGTAGTGCCAACTTAACCTAACTAGCATGAGGTAAACAAAGCCACGTGTTTTTTGACAGCCACGTGCTTTTTGACAGATTTGTAAACAAAGCCACGTGCTTTTTGACAGACAACAACGCATCGCTAACCTCAGTACTGCCATCTTGACGGACCTAAACCTTAGTGATACCAACTTAACCTAACTAGCGCGAGGTAAACAAAGCCACGTGCTTTTTGACAGCTACGTGATTTTTTGACAGCTGTCATCCGCCATCTTTAAACCACAAAGCACTGTGCTGCCCTCTATATCGCAGTAGCTGCAAAATTCGTCACCTGTCATCGGCAGTGCTGCCATCTTGACGGGTCTAAACCTTAGTGCTACCAACTTAACCTCACTAGCGTGAGATAAACAAAGCCACATGCAGCTGTCATCCACCATCTTTGAGCATCGTGCTGCCCTCTTTAGCTACTTACCTTTGAAATGTGGTACGTTATCCGCCATCTTGCATCCGAAACCTCAGTGCTGCGCTCTATGTAGTGGCGGCAAATTCCATGTGCTCTTGTTTGGAAACAAAGCTACGTGCAGCTGTCATCCACCATCTTTGAGCATCGTGCTGCCCTCTTTAGCTACTTACCTTTGAAATGTGGTACGTTATCCGCCATCTTGCATCCGAAACCTCAGTGCTGCGCTCTATGTAGTGGCGGCAAATTCCATGTGCTCTTGTTTGGAAACAAAGCCACGTGCAGCTGTCATCCACCATCTTTAATCACCGTGCTGCCCTCTTTAGCTACTTACCTTTGACAGTTGTCATCCGCCATCTTGCATCGCCAACCTCAGTGCCGCACTCTATGTAGTGGCGGCAAATTCCACGTGCTCTTGTTTGGAAACAAATTCACGTGCTTTTTTGACAGCTGTCATCCGCCATCTTTGAGCACCGTGCTGCTATCATGCGGGCAATTTCGTTAGCTGTCATCCGCCATCTTTAATCCAGAGAGAACAGTGCTGCACTCTATGTGGTGGCGGTAAATTCCATGTGCTTTACAAACCTATGTGCTTTTCTGACAGCTGTCATCCACCATCTTTAATCACCGTGCTGCCATCTATGTGGTGGCGGTAAATTCCACATGCTTTACAAACCTATATGCTTTTCTGACAGCTGTCATCCGCCATCTTTAATCCAGAGAGAACAGTGCTGCCCTCTATGTTGTGGCGGCAAATTCCACGTGCTCTTGTTTGGAAACAAAGCCATATGCAGCTGTCATCCGCCATCTTTGAGCACCGTGCTGCGAGCAATTTCGTCAGTTGTCATCCGCCATCTTTAATCTACAGAACACCGTGCTGCCCTCTTTATGGCTACTACCTTAAGCACGTAGTAGCGGGCAATTTGAAAAGTTCTGTTAGCTATCATCCGCCATCTTTAATCACCGTGCTGCCATCTTTAGCTAGATACCTTTGAAATGTGGCGGCGGATAATTTGAAAAATGCTTTTTGACAGCAGCTATCTTTGAGCACCGTGCTACCCTCTATGTGGTGGCGGCAAATTCTACATGCTTTACAAACCCACGCGCTTTTTTTTTTTACAGCCATCTTTAAGCAACAGAGTACAGTGCTGCCCTCTTTGTTGTGGCGGCAAATTCCACGTGCTCTTGTTTGGAAACAAAGCCACATGCTCTTTTTGACGGCTGTCACCCGCCATCTTTAACCAACAGAGCACTATGCTGCGGGCAATTTCGTTAGCTGTCATCCGACATCTTTAATCAACAGAGCACCGTGCTGCCCTCATGCGGGGTAATTTCGTTAGCTGCCATCCGCCATCTTTAAACACCGTGCTGCCCTCTTTATGACTACTACCTTAAGCACGTAGTAGCGGGCAATTTCGTTAGCTGTCATCCGCTATCTTTGAGCACCGTGCTGCTCTCTGTAGTAGCGGGTAATTTGAAAAGTTCTGTTAGCTGTCATCCGCCATCTTTGAGCACCGTGCTGCCATCTATGTGGTGGTGGCAAATTCCACATGCTTTACAAACTCACGCGCAGCTGTCATCCACCATCTTACATCGCAAACCTCAGTGCTACACTCTATGTGGTAGCGGGTAATTTTAAAAAGAAAAATTCTACAGCAGCCATCTCTCGACGCTAATTGCACAAGATGGTAGCTATACATGACTCCTTAAAGGTGCTCATGCAAGATGATCGCTATACATAGACGCCCTTGGGATGCTTGCGCAAGATGGCGGTTATACAAGGCTCCTTATGAGGGATGCTTGCGCGAGATGGTGGTTGCTCTTACGAGGCGGCTCAAGGATCCATGGCTAGAGACGCCCTAAGGATGCTTGCGCAAGATGGCGGATGCAAGATGGCGGCTATACATAGCTCCTTATGAGACAGCCAGTACAACATGTGATCAGAACATTGATTGATGTGTTCAGAACACAAAATAAGTAGAATCGAACACTGTACTCGATACAACATGTGATTAAAACATTGTGTGGTGTGTTCAGAACACTAATCGAACGCTGTATTAGGGGATACCTTTGTTTAGATTGAAACATAACAAGACTAGAATTGAACACTGCACATTGATTGATGTGTTCAGAACACAAAATAAGTAGAATCGAACACTGTACTCGATGTCGTTAACTTCAACATGTGATTAAAACATTGGCTGGTGTGTTCAGAACACTACATAAGTAGAATCGAACGCTGTATTAGGGGATACCTTTGTTTAGATTGAAACATAACAAGACTAGAATTGAACACTGCACTCGATGTCGGAAGATCAGATTGAAAACATAACAAGACTAGAATTGAACACTGTACATTGATTGATGTGTTCAGAACACAAAATAAGTAGAATCGAACACTGTACTCGATGTCGTTAACTTCAACATGTGATTAAAACATTGTCTGGTGTGTTCAGAACACTACATAAGTAGAATCGAACGCTGTACTCGATGTCGTTACATGTGACCCGATACAACATGTTAGGGGATACCTTTATCCTAAGAACCGAACACTGTACAACATGTTAGGGGATACCTTTGTTTAGATTGAAACTAACAAGACTAGAATCGAACACTGCACTCGATGTCGTTACATGTGATCCGATACAACATGTTAGGGGATACCTTTGTTTAGATTGAAACATAGCAAGCCTAGAATCGAACATTGTTTGATGTGTTCAGTACAACTTCAATGATTAACATACACACTGTGCACATATCGCATAGCTAAAAACACACTGTGCACATATCGCATACCTAACACTTCAAATGATTTGCTTAGTACGAAAATAAAAATAAAAAATCTATACCGCGTAGCTAACTCGTTCATCACACTGCTAAGACGCTTAGTAATTGTGAATACACTCATACGAAAATCAAGAAAGCACACTGCGTAGCCAACTCGCTCGGCACGAAAAAAATCTATACCGCGTAGCTAACTCGTTCATCACACTGCTAAGACGCTTAGTAATTGTGAATACACTCATACGAAAATCAAGAAAGCACACTGCGTAGCCAACTCGCTCGGCTCACTCGCTTAGTAATTGCAACACACACGGATAAGAATGTTCCGAGATACTTACATGTTTTTTAAGGGGGTGAAAGATCATAAATTATATGTACACACATGTTGTCTCCTCCAAGTTGTAAGATGAAATAGACGCAGTACTGCGAGTTTCCACTCTAGCTGGCGAACGGAAGTAGCATGATATCTCAGCAAAAAATAAAAATACGCGTGAGCTTGCAAGTCAGACACAATGATGGATACCGCGATTCAAATCCTGGTAACTTATGCCGTCGGGAAGGGCATCCGGTGAGCATCTAGCTGTAAATCCCCGATTCTCGACAGATTCTTAATCCGAGTTCTTTGACGTCAGGAAGGGCAGCCGGTTAACAACAATTATCGAACACGCATCGCGAAGGCAGGAGTGTGCAGCGATATGCATGTTTAGACTTGCAGATTACGAAAGAAACATAACAAGACTTGAGTCTTAAAACAAAATTCTTGCGATTTAAAATCTTAGTCGGGAAGGGCATCCGGCAGTAAAACAATAGTTCGTGATTTAAAATCTAAGAAGAGCATCTAGCTGAAAAACCCCCCGATTCTCGACAGATTCTTAATCCGAGTTCTTTGACGTCAGGAAGGGCAGCCGGTTAACAACAATTATCGAACACGCATCGCGAAGGCAGGAGTGTGCAGCGATATGCATGTTTAGACTTGCAGATTACGAAAGAAACATAACAAGACTTGAGTCTTAAAACAAAATTCTTGCGATTTAAAATCTTAGTCGGGAAGGGCATCCGGCAGTAAAACAATAGTTCGTGATTTAAAATCTAAGAAGAGCATCTAGCTGAAAAACCCCCCGATTCTCGACAGATTCTTAATCCGAGTTCTTTGATGTCAGGAAGGGCAGCCGGTTAACAACAATTATCGAACACGCATCGCGAAGGCAGGAGTGTGCAGCGATATGCATGTTTAGACTTGCAGATTATGAAAGAAACATAACAAGACTCGAGTCTTAAAACAAATTCTTGCGATTTAAAATCTTAGTCAGGAAGGGCATCCGGCAGTAAAACAATAGTTCGTGATTTAAAATCTAAGAAGAGCATCTAGCTGAAAAACCCCCCGATTCTCGACAGATTCTTAATCCGAGTTCTTTGACGTCAGGAAGGGCAGCCGGTTAACAACAATAGCGTATGATGTAAGAGCTTAGATACTACCAGTTTTGCGTCAGGAAGGACAACTAGTCTTAAAACAAAACAGATTCTTAATCCGAGTTGTCAGGAAGGGCAACCGGTTAAAAAACTATAGTGTATGAGGTTAGATACTGCTAGTTTTACGTTAGGAAGGACAACTCAACAAATTCATGCGATTTAAACACATTTTATTCCCAAGAGAATCGAACCCGAGACTACCGGGTGAGAGGCATGCATACTGTAGGCTATGGGTTTGTTCTACAGTCCTTGAAGTATCGGCACAGTCATTCTGAGCGAGCAGCGGAATGCGTGTGTTAGCTGAAATTGTACACGTATCTTCCGGCTCAACCTTGAGCGAGGACACTGATAAGCGAATTGTAACTCGCGAACGTCTTCTTAGCTGAGTGTAAGCTCTTAAAACACAGTACCAATTAAGGTTGTAAAATATTCTGAAATTGTCCTCCTCTGTGGTGTGATTAGCTGCTACCCCCGGAGGTCCGAGTTCGATTCCCGGCTCTGCCACGGAATATGTAGCATTTAGCCTATGTAAGTTCCTAACGTAAAATATCATGATTGTACGGAGAGGTTAAAACACACACAGTGCCTACTCCTATCGAAAGAACCTGCACGGTACCGGCATGTAGGCTTCTCCTGGTGAAGGAGCCTGCACATAGTTTAACGCCTCCTATCAACAACCCTTACTTAATGCTGGCTTTTTTTTGCACACCCCGCCTCACACCATAGTTTTATACGACCGGCTACCCTTCCTGACTAGGATTTTAAATCGCAAGAATTTGTTGAGTTGCCCTTCCTGACGCAAAACTGGTAGTATCTAACCTCTTACACGGAATGTGTAGCATTTAGCCTATGTAAGTTCCTAACGTAAAATATCATGATTGTACGGAGAGGTTAAAACACACACAGTGCCTACTCCTATCGAAAGAACCTGCACGGTACCGGCATGTAGGCTTCTCCTGGTGAAGGAGCTTGCACATGGTTTAACGCCTCCTATCAACAGCCCTTACTTAATGCTGGCTTTTTTGCACACCCCGCCTCACACCATAGTTTTATACGACCGGCTGCCCTTCCTGACTAGGATTTTAAATCGCAGTATACGCGATAAATTTGTTGTAGCGAGTTTTATAACTAGATATCCCGGTACCGATACATAGCCTACTCCACTGAAGAAGCCTGCACAAGGCTTATTGCCTCCATCCGACAAATGAATCAGCATCAACACTCTTGTACTCAAAAAATAATTTTCGACCGAGTTCGATTCCCGGCTCTGCCACGGAATGTGTAGCATTTAGCCTATGTAAGTTCCTAACGTAAACTATCATGATTGTACGGAGAGGTTAAAACACACACAGTGCCTACTCCTATCGAAAGAACCTGCACGGTACCGGCATGTAGGCTTCTCCTGGTGAAGGAGCTTGCACATGGTTTAACGCCTCCTATCGACAGCCCTTACTTAATGCTGGCTTTTTTGCACACCCCGCCTCACACCATAGTTTTATACGACCGGCTGCCCTTCCTGACTAGGATTTTAAATCGCAGTATACGCGATAAATTTGTTGTAGCGGGTTTTATAACTAGATATCCCGGTACCGATACATAGCCTACTCCACTGAAGAAGCCTGCACAAGGCTTATTGCCTCCATCCGACAAATGAATCAGCATCAACACACTTGTACTCAAAAAATAATTTTCGAAGGAGTCTGCACAAGGTTTAACGTCCCCATCAACAGCCCTTACTTATTGCTAGCTTTTTTGCACACCCCGCCTCACACCATAGTTTTACGACCGGCTGCCCTTCCTGACTAGGATTTTAAATCGATATCCCGACATAGCCTACTCCTACCGAAGAAGGCAGCTTAACGCCTCCATCCAACAAATGAATCACACTAAAACACTCTTCAATCATTCTCGCTACTTCGGATGATAGCGGGTTCGAACTGGAAGCTGTAAATGCTAGGCGTGGTACCTGTGCGATCATCATTACATGATCTAGCCGGATGCCCTTCCCGACGGCATAAGTTACCAGGATTTGAATCGCGGTATCCATCATTGTGTCTGACTTGCAAGCTCACGCGTATTTTTATTTTTTGCTGAGATATCATGCTACTTCCGTTCGCCAGCTAGAGTGGAAACTCGCAGTACTGCGTCTATTTCATCTTACAACTTGGAGGAGACAACATGTGTGTACATATAATTTATGATCTTTCACCCCCCTTAAAAACATGTAAGTATCTCGGAACATTCTTATCCGTGTGTGTTGCAATTACTAAGCGAGTGAGCCGAGCGAGTTGGCTACGCAGTGTGCTTTCTTGATTTTCGTATGAGTGTATTCACAATTACTAAGCGTCTTAGCAGTGTGATGAACGAGTTAGCTACGCGGTATAGATTTTTTTCGTGCCGAGCGAGTTGGCTACGCAGTGTGCTTTCTTGATTTTCGTATGAGTGTATTCACAATTACTAAGCGTCTTAGCAGTGTGATGAACGAGTTAGCTACGCGGTATAGATTTTTTATTTTTATTTTCGTACTAAGCAAATCATTTGAAGTGTTAGGTATGCGATATGTGCACAGTGTGTTTTTAGCTATGCGATATGTGCACAGTGTGTATGTTAATCATTGAAGTTGTACTGAACACATCAAACAATGTTCGATTCTAGGCTTGCTATGTTTCAATCTAAACAAAGGTATCCCCTAACATGTTGTATCGGATCACATGTAACGACATCGAGTGCAGTGTTCGATTCTAGTCTTGTTAGTTTCAATCTAAACAAAGGTATCCCCTAACATGTTGTACAGTGTTCGGTTCTTAGGATAAAGGTATCCCCTAACATGTTGTATCGGGTCACATGTAACGACATCGAGTACAGCGTTCGATTCTACTTATGTAGTGTTCTGAACACACCAGACAATGTTTTAATCACATGTTGAAGTTAACGACATCGAGTACAGTGTTCGATTCTACTTATTTTGTGTTCTGAACACATCAATCAATGTACAGTGTTCAATTCTAGTCTTGTTATGTTTTCAATCTGATCTTCCGACATCGAGTGCAGTGTTCAATTCTAGTCTTGTTATGTTTCAATCTAAACAAAGGTATCCCCTAATACAGCGTTCGATTCTACTTATGTAGTGTTCTGAACACACCAGCCAATGTTTTAATCACATGTTGAAGTTAACGACATCGAGTACAGTGTTCGATTCTACTTATTTTGTGTTCTGAACACATCAATCAATGTGCAGTGTTCAATTCTAGTCTTGTTATGTTTCAATCTAAACAAAGGTATCCCCTAATACAGCGTTCGATTAGTGTTCTGAACACACCACACAATGTTTTAATCACATGTTGTATCGAGTACAGTGTTCGATTCTACTTATTTTGTGTTCTGAACACATCAATCAATGTTCTGATCACATGTTGTACTGGCTGTCTCATAAGGAGCTATGTATAGCCGCCATCTTGCATCCGCCATCTTGCGCAAGCATCCTTAGGGCGTCTCTAGCCATGGATCCTTGAGCCGCCTCATAAGAGCAACCACCATCTCGCGCAAGCATCCCTCATAAGGAGCCTTGTATAACCGCCATCTTGCGCAAGCATCCCAAGGGCGTCTATGTATAGCGATCATCTTGCATGAGCACCTTTAAGGAGTCATGTATAGCTACTATCTTGTGCAATTAGCGTCGAGAGATGGCTGCTGTAGAATTTTTCTTTTTAAAATTACCCGCTACCACATAGAGTGTAGCACTGAGGTTTGCGATGTAAGATGGTGGATGACAGCTGCGCGTGAGTTTGTAAAGCATGTGGAATTTGCCACCACCACATAGATGGCAGCACGGTGCTCAAAGATGGCGGATGACAGCTAACAGAACTTTTCAAATTACCCGCTACTACAGAGAGCAGCACGGTGCTCAAAGATAGCGGATGACAGCTAACGAAATTGCCCGCTACTACGTGCTTAAGGTAGTAGTCATAAAGAGGGCAGCACGGTGTTTAAAGATGGCGGATGGCAGCTAACGAAATTACCCCGCATGAGGGCAGCACGGTGCTCTGTTGATTAAAGATGTCGGATGACAGCTAACGAAATTGCCCGCAGCATAGTGCTCTGTTGGTTAAAGATGGCGGGTGACAGCCGTCAAAAAGAGCATGTGGCTTTGTTTCCAAACAAGAGCACGTGGAATTTGCCGCCACAACAAAGAGGGCAGCACTGTATTCTGTTGCTTAAAGATGGCTGTCAAAAAAAAAAAGCGCGTGGGTTTGTAAAGCATGTAGAATTTGCCGCCACCACATAGAGGGTAGCACGGTGCTCAAAGATAGCTGCTGTCAAAAAGCATTTTTCAAATTATCCGCCGCCACATTTCAAAGGTATCTAGCTAAAGATGGCAGCACGGTGATTAAAGATGGCGGATGATAGCTAACAGAACTTTTCAAATTGCCCGCTACTACGTGCTTAAGGTAGTAGCCATAAAGAGGGCAGCACGGTGTTCTGTAGATTAAAGATGGCGGATGACAACTGACGAAATTGCTCGCAGCACGGTGCTCAAAGATGGCGGATGACAGCTGCATATGGCTTTGTTTCCAAACAAGAGCACGTGGAATTTGCCGCCACCACATAGAGGGCAGCACTGTTCTCTCTGGATTAAAGATGGCGGATGACAGCTGTCAGAAAAGCATATAGGTTTGTAAAGCATGTGGAATTTACCGCCACCACATAGATGGCAGCACGGTGATTAAAGATGGTGGATGACAGCTGTCAGAAAAGCACATAGGTTTGTAAAGCACATGGAATTTACCGCCACCACATAGAGTGCAGCACTGTTCTCTCTGGATTAAAGATGGCGGATGACAGCTAACGAAATTGCCCGCATGATAGCAGCACGGTGCTCAAAGATGGCGGATGACAGCTGTCAAAAAAGCACGTGAATTTGTTTCCAAACAAGAGCACGTGGAATTTGCCGCCACTACATAGAGTGCGGCACTGAGGTTGGCGATGCAAGATGGCGGATGACAACTGTCAAAGGTAAGTAGCTAAAGAGGGCAGCACGGTGATTAAAGATGGTGGATGACAGCTGCACGTGGCTTTGTTTCCAAACAAGAGCACATGGAATTTGCCGCCACTACATAGAGCGCAGCACTGAGGTTTCGGATGCAAGATGGCGGATAACGTACCACATTTCAAAGGTAAGTAGCTAAAGAGGGCAGCACGATGCTCAAAGATGGTGGATGACAGCTGCACGTAGCTTTGTTTCCAAACAAGAGCACATGGAATTTGCCGCCACTACATAGAGCGCAGCACTGAGGTTTCGGATGCAAGATGGCGGATAACGTACCACATTTCAAAGGTAAGTAGCTAAAGAGGGCAGCACGATGCTCAAAGATGGTGGATGACAGCTGCATGTGGCTTTGTTTATCTCACGCTAGTGAGGTTAAGTTGGTAGCACTAAGGTTTAGACCCGTCAAGATGGCAGCACTGCCGCTGACAGGTGACGAATTTTGCAGCTACTGCGATATAGAGGGCAGCACAGTGCTTTGTGGTTTAAAGATGGCGGATGACAGCTGTCAAAAAAGCACGTAGCTGTCAAAAAGCACGTGGCTTTGTTTACCTCGCGCTAGTTAGGTTAAGTTGGTATCACTAAGGTTTAGGTCCGTCAAGATGGCAGTACTGAGGTTTGCGATGCGTTGTTGTCTGTCAAAAAGCACGTGGCTTTGTTTACAAATCTGTCAAAAAGCACGTGGTTGTCAAAAAGCACGTGGCTTTGTTTATCTCGAGCTAGTTAGGTTAAGTTGGCACTACTGAGGTTTAGGCCCGTCAAGATGGCAGTACTGAGGTTAGCGATGCGTTGTTGTCGATGACAGCTGTCAAAAAGCACGTGGCTTTGTTTACAAATTCAAATTTCGCGCTAGTTAGGTTAAGTTGGCAGTACTGTCGCGCTAGTTAGGTTAAGTTGGCAGTACTGGAAGAGGCCACTGGCTGAGGTGGAGGGGGCCACTGGGAGCCGGAGGTGGCGGTGGCCGCAGAATCCCTGTATTATACTACTGGTTGAGAAAAAAAAAGTTCACCTCAAAACAATATGAGTGGGAGCTCGAGAGGGATAAGCACTCTCTATCCCGATATGCAGTTTAAAGATAGAATAGATACCAAGTGTCTTTACATTTTAAGGAAGGTTACATTATGGAAAACTTCGGACCCGCCCCGAGAGTTTTAAATTAGCGGCGTGGAGGTGTACCGCCCGGTACAGACCTCCCCCCCCCCAAAAGTTCCTCCAGGGGTGACACATGCAATTTGTTTGGAAACAAGGTCCAAGTTTTGATGTTGATATGGAGATTAATTGCCGAAGTATTTATAAGGTTTTCTTAATGTGGTTTGATTCAGTTTCAAAATTTTTGTTGTAACTGGTGAAGTAAAGTCTTTATGTTTGTAGAAGTTGAATTCAGAAGGAAAACTTTAGTTTTTAAAGTTGAGGAAAATTTTCTAAGTCCACCAAATATTGCAGTAGAATACCCAAGAAAAGGTAGTAAAGTTGATCTGGAATGTCCATATAGTTGATGTTGATTAAGTTGGATGGCCAGACCGGCCGTTGCAGCTTGCGTCCAAAGGCGGCCGCTCGGACCCCTCAATTACCCTGAGATACCGCTCGCCCGCACTATGAAGGGAGCAGTGGCGTAGAAGCACGCCGCGCCCGCGGTGAACATATACAGGCTGCGGGCAAGTAGCAGGTCGTGCTCCGCACATCAGCCTTGGCCGGGAGGAGGGCTCCGGCTCGCCGTACACTGGTCGACCTCGCTGGAAGAGAGGGGGCCCTTCCTCTATTCCAGTAGCGGTACAGCGCCGCGCGGCTGCAGGGGCACTGAAACATTAAAGCTAGGCGGCAGAATTTTGTTGGACCATCATCTTTTTTTGAGGGCACAGGCTTGTGGAGATGTTGAGGGGCCAGCGGCGTGCAGATATCCATGGCATTAATTAAGCCATTGTGTAGAGTGGAGCAGGAGACGGGAGCGTGGTAATGGCCGTGGGAAGGACAGGATGGCAGTTTAACGGTTCGGGGCAGGTTTCACAAAAATGCTTACATATGAAACAAAATATTATAGAAGGGGCAGAAAGCCTTAAAAGTGAAACTCAAAAAAAAAAAAATATAACCTTCATATTCCTTTCAAGATAATATGAGGCAAGTTAGCACAGAAATTATACAGGTTTCACCTGCGACAAGTGAACCCTAAATATCCTCTCGGTGGCTGGATTGCTTAATAACAACGTAACCGGCGTAAGGAAATCGAGAATGACACACGGCCCATGGAATCTGGGGGCAAGCTTGCCCGCGGGAACAAAATTCTTGACCATTACTTGGTCACCTGCCTTCAAATGAGTGGGTCTCCGTCCACGATCATACCTTTCCCTAACCTTTTCATGAGACACTTTAAGATTGGCTTTAGCCTTCTTCCAAAGATCTTTAATGTTGTCCGGATCTATTGTCTCAGGTAGAATGTCACTCAGAGCCCAGAGGTTAGAGAGCGGCGTGTTGGGAACAACCTTGAACATCAAAGAGGCTGGAGTAAATTTATGTGATTCATGAACCGCCGAATTCAAAGCAAAAGCTAACCAATGCAGGGACGTGTCCCACCTGGAATGATCTTCATGATGATAGGCAATAAGCGCGGACCTGAGATTACGGTTAACCCGTTCAGCCAGAGATGGTTGAGGGTAATAAGCAGAAGTAGTTACATGAGAGATAGACAAGTCAAAACAGAATTTACGAAAAAGATTTGATGTAAACGCCTTAGCATTATCAGACACAATATATTGGCACGGACCAAAAGAAGCAAAAATAGAATTTAGGCAAGTAATGGTGGACTGAGCGGTAGCCAGCTTAGTCGGAAATAACCAGGAAAATCTTGTAAAACCATCTACGCATACAAAGATGAACTTGTTGGCGTTTCCCTTTGACTGGGGGAAGGGTCCTACATAATCAATATACAGGCGTTCCATGGGGCGCGACGCTTGATGCGAAGACAAAAGGCCTACCTTGGTGGACATGGTTGGTTTACTAAGCAAACAAGATTTACAAGCTTTTACTAGTTCACGGATTTCACCGTCCATACCCTTCCAGATGAACCTTTCACGAATCTTTTCACGAGTTTTAAAGATTCCAAGATGCCCCCCTAATGGGGTCTCATGATAGTATTTGAAGATCATAGGCAGAAGAACAGCTGGAACGACAACCTTCATCATCTTATCATGCCTCGAAGGGCAACATAGAATACCATTCCTCAGAACATAAGGGACAACATGTTCCCCAGAAGAAAGGGTTTCCATTATCGGAGCCAGCGTCGGATCTTCACGTTGGTATTTCTCGATATCCCTAAAGAGCATGGGAGCATCTGTTAAGATGGCATTAACACCAGATAGTATGGACTCGGGAGGTGATGAACTGTCGACCGGTTCGTGGGTCTCGACGTCGTTGGAAAACATACGGCTGAGTCCATCAGCAACAACATTTTCGGTACCTCTGATATGCCGGACATCGAATTGGAAGGCAGAAGTTCGGATGGCCCAACGGGCTATACGACCAGTACGACGCGGCCTACCTAAGACCCAGCTTAAGGCTTGATTATCTGTCTCCAGGTCGAATTTGACATGTTCCAAATAGAGACGGAACTTCTCTAAGGCGAATAAGACTGCCAAACCTTCGAACTCATAGATGGAATACTTGGCTTCTTGAGCCGACAAGGTCCTAGATGCATAGGCGATGGGTCGCCTCCCTAGTTCAGTCTCTTGAAGAAGGACTGCAGCTACTGCTGACGACGACGCGTCGGTTTGGACGATGAATTTCTTCGAGAAATCAGGCATAGCAAGTACAGGGGCATTCCAGAGAGCTAATTTAAGATCTTCAAAAGCGGCTTGTTGAGAAGGTCCCCACTCGAATTTGATGCCTTTCCTACGAAGAAGGTTTAAGGGCGCCGCTCTATTAGCGAAGTTAGGAATAAACTTCCTGAAGAAATTCACCATACCAATGAACCTGGCGATACCTTTGATATCCTTAGGAGGTTTAAAATCACGGATGGCCTGTGTTCTAGAATGATCGACTGCAACACCATCAGGTGACACCATATGCCCTAGGAATGACATAGAAGGATTAGCAAAGGCAACCTTGGACAACTTGACAGTTAACCCAGCCTTACGAAGGCGATTGAGAACTTCTCGCAGATGATCTAGATGTTCTTCAAAGGTCTCCGAAAATACGACGACATCATCCAAGTAGTGATACAAGTACTCAAATTTGATGTCGGAGAAGACCCTATCTAGCAGCCTAGTGAGTACAGCTGCTCCCGTGGGGAGCCCGAAAGGCACGCGGTTGTATTCGTATAAGTTCCAGTCCGTGGCAAACGCTGTAAGATGTTTAGACTCTTCGGCAAGGGGAATTTGATTATAGGCCTGATTCAAGTCCAAGATAGTAAAGAACTTGGCCTTACGGAACCATGAAAAACAAGAATGAAGGTCGGGAAGGGGCACAGATTGTAACACCACCTTCCGATTGAGAGCCCTATAATCAATGACAGGCCTGAAGCCCCCTTGGGGTTTCGGGACTAGAAAAATAGGTGACGAATACGCCGACTTAGAGGGCCTAATAATACCATCCTTCAACATCTGATCGATGATTTCTTTCAGAGCCTTCATTTTAGGTGGGTATAGCCTATAAGGTGGAAAACGGACAGGAATTGAATCCGTGACCTCAATTTTGTATTCAATAAGGTCAGTAACACCAAGAGTATCAAAGAACACCTCTGGAAATGACTGACATAATTTACGAATACTATCAGCCTGCTCCTCAGGTAGATGTCTAAGGTCTAACAACATCTCATCCTGGGTAGGCGAAATAGATGAACATGATACAGAATTACACTTTAACAAGGGAATTTTGCAATTGGACACAAATTTGAATGTGCACGACTTACTCTGAAGATCGAGCACAAGACCAGTGTGAGAAATGAAGTCAGCTCCCAATATAATGGGGCAAGACAAGTGCTTAGCCACAAACAATTTGATTTTCCATGTAAATTTAAAAATACGAATTTTGACATTTACAGAACCTAGGATTTCCAATGGAGATGAATTAGCCGAAACATATTGAACAGGAGATGAGACATAGACAGGTAGTTTACAAACAGATTTCAATTTTGAATACCATTGGTCCGAAATAATTGAACAAACACTGCCTGAATCTAATAGAGCTGTTATAGGCTCGTTATTTAACTCAATCTTAAGAAAAGGAACAAGTGCGGGGGTATCCGCCGCAATCCTAAGACACTCTTTGGGGCATTCGAAAGATGAATTTGAAGATAGAACATTTCCTGAATTTTCGACCTGTTTACCAGGGGCTGAGCCTCGGGAAGAGGGATTAGTCGACTCAGCCGAAGCCACTAGTCATTTATTAATATTGTTGGAAGTTGCACCTGAAGTTGAGCAGGAGGGGGTGCTATTCGAATTGGGACAATTTTTGGCGATATGTGAGAAAGCCCCACATTTAAAACAGCCTTGTGATGAACCAGTTCCATTCCTTGTCCCACTAGACTTGGTCAGTGGACACTTATTGCGAAGATGGTCAGGCGACCCGCAAGCATAACATTTACGGGATGTGACTGGTCGGCGAGGTGGAGGCCGAAGATTGCTAAAAGAAGGAGGGGGTTCTTTTGCGACACGCAAAGAATCGGCGTATCTAACTCCTTCCGCTGAGACGGCCAATGCTTCAAGTTCAGAGAAGGTTTGCAGGCACGCCGCGAAACACAAATATGACCTATAGGATGGTGAAATTCCTTCTACAATAGCCTGTACAATTTTATCTTCAGGAAAATGAAGGGCAAACACCCTAGTATAGAATTTAATATCTTGGATGAAGTCTGCTAAGTTTTCATCCAAACGCTGTACACGATAATAGTACTTCTGAATAAGGGAGGACCTGGCCCTAGCCGGGATGAAGTTAGCTAGCAAGTGGGCGTGGAAATCCTCAATAGATGATTGCTCGGCAATGGCTCTTACTATTTTGTCTGAGAGAATACCAGTTGCATAGGGATAGATGATTTGCAAAATCTGACATGGGGAAAGAGAAAACACAAGGGCATGATCCTGAAATTCAACTAAAAATCTTAAAAATGAAATTACGTCACTGGTGGTATTAACGGAAAACTTAGAGATACCTCTGAGCAACATTGCCAATGGATGAGGCAAGCTGCTAAACCCGGGTGACATAGTAGGTAAAGGTTTCAATGGCATCGAAGTTAATTCCGAACGTATATTATTCAACGATGCACGGCGTTCAGACTCGTTGTCCAATGGGGCAGAGATAGTTTGAGCAGCAACGGTTATCCTATTGGCTTCTCCCTTAGGAGGCTCTTCCTCGCTACCTACATTCATCGTGGTGGGTTGATCAATTTTGGGAGGAACTTCCCCAGTTAACAATTGAGTGACCTTGCTAGATAATTCAGAAATACTTTCAAGCAACGTACTAGCTTCCTTCCTCTGAACGTCATTCAACTTCAGAGACAACAGATCGTTAACTCTATTTGAAAAATGATATAGCCTGGCTTGCACACGCTTAATTTGATTAGGAGAAGGATCATTTTCGTCAAAAAAACTAACTACCGATGCTAGCCCAGTAGTATTCTCGGTGATCGTGGAAAGAGAGTCGTCAATTTCTTTCTCTCCCAAATTGGGGATGGAAATGGGCAAATCAAGGGACTCTCTAAGCTTGTTGGTGTCTATCGCAACCGTGCCTCCAGATTGCACATTTCTGATAGTTAACTCATAGATCAACTCCTCCTTGCGCAAATAGTTAAGATGGAGAACATCGCGAGGGCTGGGCATGATGACAGAACAATTTTGAAAAAATCAGAAAATTCCAGCAACTGAGAAAATTGTTAGAGTTCGGAACAAACAATGTTTAGCCGTCAAAAGGGGCTAAATTGAGACCCATTCAACCACGCTCTGCTACCACTTGTTACCGTGTTTTTGCGGTAGTTAGAGGTGAAAGAAGGTGCGGGTGTGAACGGGTCTCAAACTACGAAATTAAAGTTACTGTAAAATTTAACAAGGTTATATTCTTTTTCCAAAATTCAGAAATAACACAAAAGACAGGTACAGAGTAGCAAGTCAACAAAATGTAGTTACAATATTTACTGGATTTGGGCTTCGCGCCCCGACTTCACAATGTTTGGGCAATCAGCCCAACCTTACTTCAAAATAAGTATTAACAGAGGGGCAGAAAACCCCATTCATGCTCAGGAGCACTTGCTACAAATTACACAGAAAAGCCTCCTCGAGGCATACAACACTCAATTTTCAAGAAAGAGCCGCTCGCTCTCAAACTTTAAGCCTCTCAAAGGCCACACCAAACTCCACCTTCAAGTTGTCCTCTCTGGACATAGACACAGGGGTAAAATACCCAACCTACTGAGGTCTATTAAGTGAGAAAAGATTAATTACATGACCTCTAAAATAACAATTCGAGGGGAGGCGAACTTGCGCTCCTAATACACTTTGTTTAAAACCTACTTGGCACTAGGCCGTTAATACAAGGGCTAATCCCATACTAAAGAGGTGACTTAAGAAGGAAACAATTTACATTACGTTAAAGAAGAATAGGTTGAGAAAAAAAATAAGTTCACCTCAAAACAATATGAGTGGGAGCTCGAGAGGGATAAGCACTCTCTCTCCCGATATGCAGTTTAAAGATAGAATAGATACCAAGTGTCTTTACATTTTAAGGAAGGTTACATTATGGAAAACTTCGGACCCGCCCCGAGAGTTAAACTGCTGAGCTAGAAAAGAAAGAAATTATAAATCGGCCATTACCTTGTTGTTGACCGCTGCCGGAGAAAGAGGCGCTTCCCGCCCCCTGCTATGTACTTTACACACAGAAAGATGGAACAGAAGTGGCGCAGAGACCCAAAAATCAGCAGTTTATATACTCTCGCGGAAAGTTCGAGGCGTTTTAGGGAAGAAAACACCCGCCCACAATCACTTTATTGGGTAGGGTACAGCAACATATTCAAGTTGGGGGAAGATACATCAGATTGGTCAGAAATTAATAAAAGAAATTCGGGATTGGCTAAATACAAAACAAGGGGAAAGAGAGGGGTATACAGCCAACTTAAACAATAACAGAAAGAAATTTAACAAGAAACAAACTTTTGAAATAAAAATTTCTCCAAAAAATAGTTCTTTCACGTCGCACTAGGGTGCACCATTGTAGTTTTTCAGTAGTGTCCTCTAGAAGAGAAAGTTCACACTTCTTACTACCAGTAAAACAAAAATACATCAAAAGTGGCACAGTTCAAAAACTCCAAACTTTCCACGTAGTGACATCTTCTGAGAAACTTGAAAATTAATACCGTCGATAAAGTTTAGACTTCCTCCAGCAGAGGAGTTTCAATTGGCGCACATTTTAAATTAGCGGCGTGGAGGTGTACCGCCCGGTACAGAAATAAATGTTGTGTTTATTGGTTTTCTCAACTTTCATTCGTTTTCAATGTAATTCTAGGTTTGCCTCATTCCGCCAGTTTTGAATTTTCTGTAATTCATTTTCAGCCTATCACGTTCTTCTTGTTCGGTTTTGAGTGTAACTTTTGGGTTCAACCAATAAAAATGAGAGGGTGTGTACGGATTAGCCCAGAATCCTCTCGAACCTTCCCTGAGGGTATATAATTTGCGGCTTTTCGAGGTTTCTTGCCTATTGATCATCTTCTTTCTGGGTGTGTATGTTAAGGCAGGAGGCCAGCAGAACATCTACCAGGTAAGGGCCACGTAAATTCAATCTTTCTTTCTGTTTCCGCATACTTATAAGAGGGAAAGGCCCGAATTTCTAAATATGTAACAGTTTTAATGTAAACTTCTTCCTTTTCATGTAACATTCCATAAAGTCTTTAACTGTGATTTAGGGATAGGGATTGAGTTACATTCTCGAGCTCCCCTTCATCTTGGTTTCGCGACCTTTCTTTCCTGTAATGAATTAAAGTTATTTCCATGCGAGCCACGTCAGTAGTTTAGGACTAGCCCCAGTTTCATCGGCCGAGAGCCCTGTAGATTTTAAACATTTCATTATCTGGGAGCGCAGTTTACGCCTCCATTCAGATTGTGTTCGGGCCATTTATTTAACCTGTTCTATTTCCCGAAAAGGCAAAGTAGGTTGGGTACTAGATACCCTTGTGTAAAATTATTTTCATTTGTAATTCGTGCCTTATGAGGCCAGAGTGTGTAAGATTGTGATGTAATGTAGCCTTGAGTATGCTGTAAGAAATCGAGAGCATGTAAGCTCATTTCAAGGTTTTGTAATAGTGAAGGGTGCCTCTGGAAGACTAGAAATTGTAATTTTGGGAGCAAGTGCTCTTGAATTAGAGGATTTCTGACCTTGCTAAAATTATTCCTCATTTGTGGTTTTCGTAAACTTGAGCTCGTGGCTCAGAAATTGTAAATCGAGGGCTTGAAGCCAAAAACTGTTAAATAAATTCCTTATTCTGGGGTGTTCCAACCTGTTTGGCATTGTATTTGAGATATCATTGTTGTTGTCACCTAGTGAAAATTTGTTAAGTTCGTAGTTTTAAAGAAATACAACCTTCAGTTCAAGTTTTAAATTAATTTTGATATTGTAGATAGAACCGTTCACACCAGAACCTTCTTTAACCTCACTGCGATCCATCAAACCTCTGTAACAGGTATATTGCATGATTTGACGCCACGGGGTTTAATCCATGCTTGTCCACGTGCGACAATTTGGACGTCCCGGTTAGCGGGTCGACGAAAATTATGACTGCGACGATTATATTTGGACCAGCCTTGCCTATTTTTGCGGCGGTCCAGCATTGTATCTGTGCTATTCGAACCAAGCTCGTGAGTCCATGATATCCGTCGCCATCCTGCGCGAACGTATACGTCGCGTGCCTGGACACGCCGACCTTGTCTGGGTCGATTTTTATATTGGATCTCTGTTCTGCATGCTGTGCTGTCTGCCTGAAGGCGGTTTATAGTACTCTCCGTATCTCGTAATTTTAATTTTCCTCTCTTTCTCATTTCTGCTCTCGTTTTATTTCGCCGGTTTGCTGCTCTATTGTCGGCGATTGCATTTTGTTTCTGTAACTGTGACAATATCTTCTTGGATATTGATTCTTCTCCTTTGGGAGGCTGTGCTTTGGCATTGTTCTTGTGACGGGCTAGCATCGAGTTGACGCTCATTCGCAGCACGGGAATACTAACTTTTGATATGTGCGCGGTTCGTAATTATACGATTATATGGTGGTTCCATTTGCTGGTTCCTTTGGTAACGTGTCCCATGTCACATTCTCACCATTGTATTCGTATGTGGTCGTACTGAATTTAATTGGGCGACTGTGTGCACTCTGGCGGAGAAATATAGCAACCTACTGCGTTATTGAACATGGACCTACTCGATATGCATTTGCCTGCAGTTGTGTAAGTAACTTTTTAAAGCAGCTTCCCGTTTTCTTGTATTAATGTTAGTATTGTGTGTTGATAATACACCCCTTCTTTCCATTCTTTTATTCATGGGAGTTATGGGTTATTGCCTTTCTGTCCTCTCCCCTTTCTATCTACGGGCGGGTCCCGCTCCGAACTGTCTTAGTTCGTTCCAGTCCGTCCACGGCAATTTATGAAAGGAGGTAAGTGTGGTAGGTATTTGTGATTATGTCGTGTATCTTCATGTGTTATTTCAGCGGGTGTGTGTATGTGATTATTCAGGGCTGCCGAAAGGTGGCTTCGATCTCAATATCTCCCGAATGCAAACTCACAGCTGTGCGGCCCTAACATCACAGCCAACTCGCTCAATGTTTTAAAAAATCCCACGTTGATGAGTTGGATGAAAATCACCTCCATGAACTTTACGAACATTTCTCATCATCCTACCTGAAGTTCGTAATGAAAATATAACTTAATATCTTTCCGTCCCTGAAGGGGTACGGCGGGCCTCCTAGACGGCGAAGCCGTCTCTCGGGCCAGCAGATTGGAGATGTGGTGTGGCCAATACTAGGAGCTGCCTCGCATTCGCGTTAGTGCAGGATGGAAAACCACGGAAATCTTTTATCAGGTGAGCCGACGTTGGGAACCAGTCCCGATTTCAAGGGTGTGGACTCACCGGTCCTCTACTCGGTTGGACGGTCGGAATGTAGAATTGTTGATCCAACTCGACCACGCCTGTTAATGAACTCGTGTCTAATTCACTGCCGAGGAATATAACAACTTTTACTAGTTCCCCGAGTATATAGCCTATAGTGAGCCGTCAGTGACGAATTCATCAACCGAGCAATGATGAAACTAAATGGAAAGCTTTTTGCAGTGGCAGTGACGGCGGTTTGTTTTGAGGGGAGAACCACGAATTTCACAGACCACAAAAATACTAGCAATGGAGAAAATTGAGGGATTTTTTGCTATTTGTTCTACGTCGCACCGACACAGAAATGTCTTATGGCGACGATGGGACAGGATAGGCCTAGGTGGTTGTGGTGGTGATGGCGGTGATTACTGTTTTAAGAGAAAGTACAACTAGGCAACCATCCTCTACATAACACTAATCAGAGAGAAAAATGGAAGCAATCCGACACTTCGAAAAATGAAGATATCGGCCAAAGAAAGACAAGGGTCACGAAGGGCGTGAAAATGAAAGACTCCCTAGCCCTCGCAAACCTTATAGTGCCACGGTCGGAAAAGAACAAGTGTTACCAAGCGAGGTCGGGTATGGCAGATAAAAGTGAGGAGCCTGGCACAAGTAAGTGGAAGCAATGCCAGGACTCAGCTAAGGGCCCCGTGGTCGCCACCCCACGCTCCAAAGTTCAGAGCCCCTGGGGCCTCTCTTACTCGCCTCTTACGACAGGCAGGGGATACTGTGGGTGTTATTCTACGCCCCTACCCACAGGGGGAAAGAGGCCTAGGAATCGGAAGGAAGCGTCCGTGGGCAAAGTTAAGGTACAGCCCCAGCATTTGCCTGGTATGAAAATGGGAAACCACAGAAAATCATCTTCAGGGCTGCCGACAGTGGCGTTCGTACACACCATCTCCCGAATACTGGATACTGGCCACACTTAAGCGACTGCAGCTATCGAGCTCGGTAAATGAGTAATTCAACCGTAGAATTTTTTAGAAAGAAAACACGAGTGGGTGTTCTCTGCTTACATAGATACTTCAAATTCACAATGGCACAGTAACTCCATTCTGCCTGGCTCTGTGGCTAAATGGTGAACTTGCTGGCCTTCGGTTCACGGGGTCACGGGTTCAAATCCTTGTCGGGTCGGGGATTTTAACTTGCTCCAGTCTTCCGCTCTGACAGTGCCTATGACTTCCCAAAGAAGTCTTCCAACTTCCGAAGCTGTGAAGAGTCTGTTATTTGCAGCTACATATTCCTCCACTTGGCCCCAAAATCAGCTCTACTGCGTTAAAATGGTAATGGTATGGTGGAAGGCGAACAAATTTATGCCCATGGCCCATTAGCTAATTCATCCACCACGTAAAAAAGGTCCTAGGCCTTGTTTTGTTTAACAAGATGCATTGGATCCCCCCTTGCTCATGTCATCGCGAACCTAAATCTTGTGCTCCTTCAACCAATCTAACAACTCACTATTTCTAGCCGCCATTGTTAGTGCTATGTCAAGAATGACCGAGTGAAATTACAAAGACTAAGAAGAGAACTGAGCAAATAGAACGCACTGCAGATAATACGAGATGAGAGTAAACGACTGATCGACAACACTGGTAATCGGAACAGCAGATCGGAGCGATCGGCTACCTATGATTGGCTGTTTATTAATTCGCTTACGCTCCGCCAAAAGACAGCGCTAAAAAATGTCAAGCCGAAACTCATAAGAAGTGAACTATAGTACCGGACCCACATTCACAGAAGTACGTGGTATTGAAGCCTCCTCTTTCGTCACCTGGTCAGCTAATTCATTCCCTACTATGCTATGTATAGGTTATCATCATCATACAACCTGGCTAGGAGGTCGTGGATTGGTTGCACCAAAGAGTAATGCACAAAACGCTAAAAAGTTAAAAAAGTTGGCACTCTTCACAAACAGACGTCTTTCGCGAATTTGTGCACAGACTGACGTATTACCACATGGGACGAAAATGAGGAGACAACAGTTGATGGTATGTCACATTTTAAAGATAGACGATATCGAAGTTCAATAATCGAACAGTGTCAGATAATCTACGAACAAAGCCTTTCCCTACTCTAAATCCGCGTACGTCTAGTGGTTGACAGTAAGCTGTGGCACCGGGAGGGATCATCATCAGCTGTACGGTATCGTTATTTTGTGTAGATTTATATTCAGAAAAGGGATCCGGAATGAGCGCCACTTTTACCGGACGGTGTATTTTGCTTTAGTACGTCATTAAAACATTCGTTCACTTATATAGATCTCATTTTTCCCGATTTAGTGCAACCAACATGAACATTGTCGTGCGAAAACAGGTTCCCTTTCACCATCTTACGAAACACAGCTTCCGACTCCCTTGCGGTGATGCATGAAGGACCCATAAGTTCGCCGCTTGCAGTAGTTCTCGGCATTATGGTGTAAATGCGTGTGGAGGACATCACAGGGTGAAATGCGGTAGGCTGAAACAACTCTGATCACGGTTACACGCGTTTTCGGGACCGTAGCAAACTAAAACAGATTTAACACTTTCTACGAATATCTCTGCTGCTGCTATGGTGTCTACTCTATTTCATCCTTATAGATGTTAATCCCCGCGACACAATGACATAGAGCTTCTTACAGTTGGGTACCCGCGTGTGGCATGCTTTAAGCCCTACGCTGTTGAACAGTACGATTTGCAGGTAGGGCGTGAAGTGGCGGCCTGTCGACGTGTGAACCCACCACGTCGTGGAGAATTGTGCAGCCGAGCGCGCAATTCAATCTTTTAAGCTTTCTGTAGGCGGCATGAATTAATTTCCGAAGAAATGGGAAAAAATTACGTAAGATGGGTGTCCATATTGCAGTCTGGCCAGTTAAATCTGCTATCGTAAAGGAGTAAAACATACAGCCAGTGTCTTCACGCCGAGTGTTGGGCGGCGGTAAATAGACTGACCCACTATAAGGACCAACGGCTACGGGCGGAGGAGTCCTTACAGAAGGGAAATGGGCCATCAGCAGAGAAAATGCCACTGAAACCCCATATAAACTGTAGCGTCTCTACTCCAGAGGACCGGCTAAACAAGACCTCCGTTCATCATGTTAAGTGCGGCCTACAAGTTTCGGCTGGCAGTAGCTCTAAAATGCCTTTGGGGGAGGTGATCCCATCGTAATAAAAGACTATATGATGACAAATGTACTGAAACCTCAGGAAATACTAGGGCGTTCCCCACAAGCACGTGCAAACTGCTAGGGCGTTTCCCACAAGCGACGTGCAAACTGCTAGGGCGTTCTCCACAAGCGACGCGCAGTTCTTGTGATGCTGGCAGAAATGTGAGGAATGGGCGACCAGCAACCAAATACATCAAGATAGCGACCACCATTGTTGTGTCACTAACAGGGAAAGTGGAATAAGTAGTAGATTTTAGGGTTGACAAAGTTGTAGCATTGCTGGGAATCAGTGAGATCAAATGGAAAGGAAAGGTGAGAAGAAACTAAAGAAAGGATATATCCTACACTATAGTGGAGGAAGAGAACCCAAAAATGGTTTAAATTTCATAATTAAAAGACCTAAAATAATACCTAGAATTGGTGGTATTTATAAATGACAGATCAGATTGAGATTTGAAACTGGTGTTACGAAATGAATTCCATTAATTTATTTTGAATACTCTTTGATTCGCCACTAAACACACTTTTTATCTTAGAATAGTGGTGTTGTATTTCTGCAGGGCTCCTTGATACCAGCAATGTCAACAATTCCTTAAAATTACCAAGATTTATTGAATATAACGTTTCGTCATTACCAGGAAAAGCTAGTTCTTGCTTACTTAAACAGAGCACTGCATCAAATACACACTGAAGGAAAAGCCTATTTAAACTAGATTTTCATTGAACTGTACAATATACTGTCTAGCATTTTCCTTTAGGGCAACAGAGATCGTATTTTGGTTTCTTTCCAAAGTCTTCAAATCTAGCAGGCATTTTATACTTTCTGCAGAGCCCGAGTGCTTATGTAAAGAACGTGTTATCTTAAAAAGGGCTGAAAATCCTTCTTTATTCCAAACGATATTTTATTGCTAACAAGCAAGCAGGGCCAACAAAACAACTGTAGAGCTGGAGAGGAGCACAACCATGGAAATTCCTTAAACGACGATCGTTGAAACTAAGATTGTAAGATTTACCGGAATGTTTCACTTCCTTTGTAGCAGAAATTTGCAGTGATTCAACAGGGCGACCAAAACGTAGAACTTCATTCTGATCTTCGTTTCTCCAACGTGAAAATTGTGTTTCTAATAAAATACACACTATGTCATAAACAGGATTCATGTTTAAATGAAACAGCACAACACTACGAATGAACCACGATGCGTAAGTACTCGTACTTCACACAGGATGACGCAGGGAAGACGAAACATTCCGATCTTCCGGCAACTTCACTTCAACATTCAGCTATGAGGAATGTACGCGGGTGACGTTACGGTTGCCACGGCAACCGCCAAAGCCAAGCGGTACGATGGAGTACTTTGGAGGTAGAGCCAGCTGCGGAAACTCTCGTCTTCACTCAATCTCGCGCGCTTAACTGTGGCCGACAGCCTGCGCTTTCGTGAGTTCCCCTGGTTCTCATCAGGTAATGGTAGCTCTTGGTGCTCCAAACGCCGTACAAAAACTTTCCTTTCCGTAAAGCCAACAAATCTCATAAGGAAATACATTTAAATAATCATTCTGGTAAAAATAAATGGTGAAGTGGCACTTCACCTGAAAAGCCGCCGCTGTAATTTTGTAGACTTTTGTAGAAGAAATGAGTTGACCATTGGTAACACATGGATTCTAAAGAAAAACCATCATAAGATAACAAGATATAGCCGGGATAACAAAGTGAAAACTCTAATAGATAACATTTTTGTCGAGAAAGGTTACAGGAAAATGTTGGTAGATGCAACAGCCCTCCCAAGTGAATCTTTTAAAGGAGATCACCTACCGTAGTTGTGATAGCTAAGTTAAAGATGCGAAAGATATAAAAGATAACTGAGATTAGGCAGAGATAGCTACGGTGTGGAAATTACGGGAGAAGGAAATAGATGAAGAGTTTCGGACACCCATTAAAACAAGTATACTTAAGGAAGACATCGGAAGGGTCGAAGAAGAATAGGCGTACTTCAAAACACTCATGGTGGAGTCTGCAGAGAAAACCTGTAGACGAGTATCAGGAAGGAAGAAAGATCAAGAAAAGCCCTAGTGGAATGACGCGGTAAAAGGTATAGTTCAACGGAAGAAGCAATCTTGGAAAAATATTTGCGAAGCAGTACAACAGATTGAAAAACGGAATACAGGCACTCCAAGAAGAGTACTCAAATGTGGTTCAAGAAGAGAAAGAGAAATTCTGGCAAAAATGCACTGAACATCTGCAAGAAGATGCAACCCGAAGCAAAAAGATCTTATTCCAGTGGGAAGGAAAGAAGAAAAATCAAGGTGAAAGTTATAACTTCATTAAAAATGAACAGGAGGATGTGATGACAGAGAAACAGGATATAGTGCAGAGGTGGAGAAAATACTTTGAACAGAATTAAAAAGCGCAAAATATCTGAGTACAAGGAGAAATTGAAGAACCAGATTTAGTGCAGAGATTGAGTGGGACAGTAAAAGGAGGAAACGAGAAAATTCGGCTGGTCATCATAGAGATGATAATATCAGCAGGAGTATTTGGTCTACAGTAGTTCTATAGACTCCTCAGAGCGATATGGAGAAATGTCTGTTCCGAAAGAGTGGACGAAGGTGGTCATTATACCAATTTTCAAAAAAGGAGACAGGAAGCAATGTGAAAATTACAGAGCAGTGACGCTGATACATCATCCTTGAAAGTATAAACGAATTAGAGATAGATTAGAGGGAATATTGTAAGAACACCAGTATGGATTCAGAAGAGGCAGGTTTACATTTCACCCAATATTTACATTGCGTCAAATGATGGAAACGTAGTGGGAATATGGAAAGGACATGGCAGTAACATATCTAAATATTGAAAAGGCTGATGACAGTGTCCCAAGGAATTTGATATAGGAAACATTGATAGAAACACAGATTGGGAATGAAACAATGCAGATGGTAACAGCATCGTATCAAAATTGCGAAAGCTTTGTTAAAACAAAACTGGGGCAAACTTAATGGTTCAGAGTTGAGACAGGCCTAAGACAGGGGAGTGTACTGTCTCCCATACTCTTCAGTATCATCATGGATAGAATTCTACATAATGTAAGGAGAAGATGATGGGTGCTCTTTGCTGATGACATTGTAGTTTGGGGAGATAATGAAGATGAAGTTGATTTATGGCATGAGGAGAAAAGAACATTTAGAACATTTATTTAGAATATTGCAGTCTTTCAGCCCATATTCACGTTCCCGTTACAAAAGGGAAGAAAAGAAACAAAACAAATATGCACTAAATCTACCATGTGAACAAAAAATAAACTATTTCTATTATGTGGACGCTTTCGTGGGCGGATGACCGGTCCTCATGCTATCGCCCCCCCCCCCCCTTGAAACATGAGGGGATAAGACGTTTTGGAATGAAGATTAGTACTGCGGAATGCAAGACGAGAGGTAACACAAATTCCAGGGGAGTGATAAAAATAGGAAATGAACCTCCTGAAGTAGTGAAACATTTTAAATATTCATGTAGCATCATGTCACAAGATGGAAATTTGGGTGTAGAAATTGATTTAAGAATACAGCATTCTGCAAGTTTCTACCAGTGTGAGAGAAACATTGTATGGAACAAAGTGCAAGAAGGTTTTGTACCGTCTTATTACAAACCAGCTGATTGGACGTTGAATAAGCTGAACCAAAGTAAGATACAAGCAACTGAAATGAGCTTCTTGAGGAAGGACAAGAAGAGATAGAATACGAAATGAGGAAATGAGGAGAAGCGTGGGAGTGTGTAAACTTCAGAAACGGACTGATATAGCAAAGCCGAAATGGTTTGGACACACGATAATAATGCCAGGAGAGAGATTAGCAAAGAGAACATTCATGGATACAGAGACTGCAAAGAGGCCTAGAATGAGATGGAGGAGCTCTGTGCATTGTAAATAGAGGAGTCGATAGCAATAAAGTACTAGAAGAGGAAAGGTGGAGATATCGATTAAGGGAGAGGGCTTTGGTACACTGCCGTGTCCAGAGAGAATCTAGAATAGGAAATGGATGATGAAGAAGGAGAATAAAAGGGTGTCCAGATACTTTTGTTCAGGTAGTGTACCTCCATTATAGTACCATAATGGAAAAACTAGGACTGACATTGAAATGATACGTGACTGCAAAGCTGTTGATAAAAACTGTGAGGAGTTATAATTAAAAGAATGAATGCTAATTAAAGAGGAAACACGTACTAAGCAATATAACGGGAGTTCCTTCGTAAAATAACGAAACTGGAAATGTAATATTGTATGTAAGAGGTGACCTCATTCTTCAGTTCAACGGAGATTTCTGGAATGATCCGTAGGTCCAAGGAATGAAGTGGTTAAATCAAGGAACATTTTGATGTCTATGAACTTTTTAAGCAATGACTTCTTTTTTAGAAAAATAGGCGACGAACTTGGAGAGGAACTGTAATTTTTATCAGTGATTCAAGTAAGGCTTTCAAAATAAGACAAAGAACAGGAATTTAAAAAATCACTTTTAAAATGTTGAAATGTTCGAACATGTTAAAAGACAATATGACATGAGAATAAGGTATTCTTAGTAAATTTAGAGAATTGATGTAATCAGGACTTGTATAAGAAATTAAAAATGCAAAGGGAATAATAAACTTGCTCGTACCGAAACATTTTCCTTGTCGGAACGACGAAGTGTGATGATCCGTACTTGTCATTACTCATATATGTAGTACAGTACACAAATGGAAGCTCACTTACATAAATGGTAAACAAAGAACTAAATACATAGCAATTGTCTAGAAACGTAATAAGGGTAAACAAAAACTAAATACATAGCAAGAAATTTGTTTAGAAAAGTAATAACCTTCAAGATACAAGAGAATGACAGCCTGAGTTAACTTCAATCCTTCTGAACAACGCCTATGCTTACTCCTGTGCAGCTCATACACGCCGTTTTTCTTTGATAAATGTGTCTACATTCGTCACGGGGGGCGAAGGTGAGATACGACAAAACTACAACATGCCGTACTTCAGTGCCGTGCCACTTGGAAGCGCTGCAGCGGGAAGAGCCGCGTAATCATTGGCTGGCTTGGGCTCGTGTCCAATGCTCGTATCATCATCGCGAAGAATCGGACCATTCTTCTCATGACGCGAGAAGAGAGATGTTCGGAGATATTCAGTTCTTGAGTAATAGATCAATTAGTACTCGTTTCCGTCCAAGGTACTCGGAGCAATCTTCTCCAGCACCACACCTTAAAGGTGTCGATACGGTCTTCATCTCTTGCTTTGACGATAAAGGAACGTACCCTATGGTGATACCAAGGCCCCACACCGTTGGCTGCGCAGAGACGTGTAACTGGGGAAGACATGTCCATGCGGGTACCGCCATGTTGCGGGCGCTCCTCAGTTGACGCGGAGATCGTATGGAATTTATGCTTTAACCCTCTACTGCATGAATTATTTCTCGCTTTCGATTGGTGAAGAAAATTTCAAGCTTTAATGTTCAACATACGTTCAGTGTTTCAGATGAACCAGCAATTATTAACTGGGGCTAATAGCTTAACACTCGCATGTGATGTGGATTGCCATAATGGAATATATATATACGATTTTTCACGATTTTAATAATAATAATATATTTTATTGCAGCCAATGGCCAAAAGATATTTTCCATTAATACATAGCATTAGTCATCTCTGCAGAAGGCTATCATCGATTCGCGCCGACAAGCACAAATCATGGCATGATAACGTTCACATCTCTTACCACAACGTTCACATACACAGTCTGTGTCTGGTTGATGGAATTTCTTTGTTTTACACAGCTTATAATGAAATCCGTGTATTGCAAAGCGTGTGATCAAGTGTCTGAGCTCATATCCTCCTCCTTGCCAGTCTTTGTAAATCATTGCGGCCGTCGAGTGTATTTTATTTTATTTTTATTTTCGTGTGGCTATTTCTAGCCAAGTGCAGCCCTTGTAAGGCAGACCCTCCGATGAGGGTGGGCGGCATCTGCCATGTGTAGGTAACTGCGTGTTATTGTGGTGGAGGATAGTGTTACTGTATGTGTGGTGTGTGAGTTGCAGGGATGTTGGGGACAGCACAAACACCCAGCCCCCGGGCCAATGGAATCGACCCCGGGACCCTCTGAACCGAAGGCCAGTACGCTGACAATTCAGCCAACGAGTCGGACGTCCGTCGAGTAAAATTCGCTCCATATGTCTCTCTTCTTTGCTCTTATTTTCTCTCTAATCTGTAGGTATGTTGGTGTAGTTGGTAGCGGTAGGTGACAACGGAGATCCTCTATGTAGAAAGGTTCGCGAGTTAACTCATATACAAGCCTTGAAGGCGTATACTTCGAAACACATAGTGCCTTTTTCAGAAACATAGCTTTCACTTTTTCTAGTTGTTCGAACTGTTTCATTTTTAGATGCGGCCATACAATTTCTAATCCATAGGTGATCACTGGTGATACTTTGAGGTCAAATAATTTCAGGGCTGTTTTGATAGACAACTTATGCAAATTCTGTATGTCGTTGACGGCTCTGATTGCTGTATTTGTCCTGTCATTGATGTGGGTAGAGAAAACATTACCTCTAGTTTGTAGTGTGACTTCCAAAAACTTGAAGTTCGATACATTCTTTAGAGGTCTCCCATGTATATGAAACTCTGATGCTTTACCTCCTTTCCTAAATGTCATTGATACTGTCTTTTCCTCATTTAACTGAAGTTTATTCTCTTCTGACCACTTCACCAACGCGTCAAGTGACTCTTGCAGTTTCTCGCTGGGCCTCGAGGCAATCACGATATCGTCTGCATACATGTATATGCTTGTTTCTTCAGGGATTACTTCTATAATGTCCGCCATAGCAATTATAAACAGTACTGGGCTTAGTGGATCCCCTTGTAATACACCGGTGGTTTGTTGAATTGGGTTGCACTTCACTATTCCGTCACTAATTTCTATGCAGTTTGAGGCCAGTATGTTCTGAATTAGGCGTTTGAGACTTGCATTACTTCTCATTAATCTGTCTAGTTTCTCCATTATGATTTTTCGGCTGATAGAGTCGAAGGCTTTGGAGAAGTCGACGAAAATGGTGTACAGCTTGCCTCCCGCTGTAGTTGTACCTGCTTCAATATCATCCAGTAGACACTTGATGACCTGAATCGTGTTCCTCCCTCTTCTAAACCCGAATTGTTCTTCTGGTAGTTTGGAATCGACTTCTCTAGTCAGGCGTTGACATAAGAGTTTTGTTAGGATCTTTAGCATCGTACATTCGAGAGCGACGCCTCTATAAGCGTTTGGATCTTCAGTGCTTCCCTTTCCTTTATATATAATTTTGACTGTGGACTTTCTCCAGCTGCTTGGAATCGTTCCTTGCTTAAGACGTTCATTCAAGACATATGTTATTGCTTCTTTTAGTGTCGGGAAAGCAATTTTGATGTGCTCATTGTAGATATTATCTGGACCGCAAGCCATCCTCACTGCCGCCCTTAGTTTTAAGTTGCCTTTGGATGTTATAGCTGTCCCTTTTTGTGTTCTTTGTGTCATTTTGAGTCTGGTATTTTCAGCTTTTGCAGGTTCCCTCCCGTCGCTTCTCCAGGGGGTAGTGTCGCCCTCTCTTCGCACGGTAACATCATGCGGGCCTGCATCTGTATAGCCGTCCGTATCTTTCCTTTCCCAGCGTCTGATGACTCCCTTCTGAACTTCGTTAGCGTCTTGTCTGGGTGTTGGTCTAAGTTGTCTCGTCATCTGAGAGACAATCCTATTTCTACCTTTGCTTTCGTCAGGCTTAAAACTACTGTTATCTTCTTCCACCATCTGGTACACCTCCCTCATCTGCGCTCCGAACATTACTACCTACTGGCCATGGGTATGTACTGCAAGGTGCAAGTACAACTTGCACGATCGTAGGTCCGTAATGTCTTTGAGGTTGAGCCAGAGGTACTCCTGAAGCCTGTGGTATTGTGATGGGGAGGGCCCACGTAAAATAAACGGTGGTTGGTTCGCGTGCAGCGGTCGCTTGGTATGCCATAGCCTTTCTGGCCTGTTGTGCCATGGGGTTTGGTTTGGTTTGGATATGATATAACGTAATTGGATGAGCTGACGCTAAATTATAACGTTTGTGTGATTTGGATTTAGGTAAGTTAAATGCTGCCTGACATTCGTTACATTGGTGCTAGTCTTCTATTGTGTATTTCTTAAAATGAAATTAATATCTAGGGTTAGTTTGAGTTTCTCTGCGTGGTTTAGGCTTAAGTTTTATTTTTTAGAATTTGCTTTACGTCGCACCAGCACAGATAGGTCTTATGGCGACGATGGGACAGTAAAGGCCTAGGAATGGGAAGGAAGAGCCCGTGGCCTTAATTAAAAGTACAGCCCCAGCATTTGCCTGGTGTGAACATGGGAAACCACGGAAAACCATCTTCAGTGCTGCCGACAGTGGGGTTCGAACCCACTATATCCCGGACGCAAGCTCACAGTTGCGCCATCCTAACCGCACGGTCAATTCGCCCGGTTAGGCTTAAGTAAGAATGTTATCATTTAAGACGTAAAACCTTCCTCATAATATTATCTTCTTAAATATTACTGCTTTTAAAAACTCATCCTGAATTAACATTATCTGAGCACATAAAAATTGAAAGTGCGTTCTAATTTTTCTCTAATATGAGTACCATGATTTACACCAGAAAGAAAATAAAATGATATTGAAAGTAAAGCACTTTCAAACAAGAAAGATTAATATCATTGTGAAAAGTTAATTTGATTAGCGTTTTCTAATGCATGCTAGGATTGACAAGATTATAATGAGCTTTGTTTAGACTTTATATTGTCAGATTGTTCTGGAACAGCGTATTAACAATTGTATTTTTTTATTATAAAGCAAGTGGGAAAAATACGATAGTAATAAATCATTTTTCAAATAATTGATCATTTGAAGCAATACCTTGCCCTAATATTAGAAGGTTTTATCAAGTTGTATCAATCATATCTTACGGATTCTAGGCCCAGATTTCTCAAATTTGTAATACCACTACACAGTTTGTATGAAAAATATATAGTCCTTTCAGAACAGCTTTTTAGTTCTAAACAATTATCCCCCAAGAATTGGAAAAAGGCAAACAAGCACAATAAGCCTAAATATTCTAAATTTCATGTCCATGCGTTCTCTGAATCAACCTGTTTAGTTCCCGATTATGGTAAATGAAAGTTATTTTTTAACAGTTCAATTTCTACTCATATGTGAAAAGAAATGCCAGATCCCATCAGAAAGCAATCTGTACAAATGAAGACTGCACACGAATTCACCCTCGTGAATATCCTTCCATTTCACAGGTAAGGTCTAATATTGCCGATCAATTTAACTAACGTAATGTATCAGCTCCCACATTCCTTGAAAATATTTGACAATATATTAACACTCCGTCACATATAATACCAAACCAGATCCACTAACAGATATGATTCAAATCGAAAATATGCAAGGGTCTGTAAATATTACCACGTGCTAGCCATGCATTCGAAGCTGAAGCGCCCGCAACATGGCGATGCGCAAAAGTATTCAATATTCCGCTTAGTATCAGCGCGCTCTGTGAGTCTAGATAAGTAATATTAAAGTCTTTGGGTGATACCTCTCCCAATCTTTTGCCTGAACTTCCGGTATCACCAATGGTCGACCCAAGGTACAATATATAAAGTCATTTACCAATTCCAGTTCCCTTAATCGACTTATAAGCTGGATCTGTGGCGCTCTGAGAATTACCATTAGTTTGCATAAGCTCAGGTTGATCTCTAGCCCATATTCTAAACTTGATCTTTTTCCCTTGCTTGTAATATTCTCCAACTTTAGCTTCCCTGCTGGCAAGGAGAGTGGTGTCATCAGCTAGCGCAGGTTGCTGAGTTTTCATCAACCAATTGATATGCCACCAGTCCAGTTAATGAGGTTTTTCTTCATCACATATTCACCACAGATGATAAATATAAAAGGTGATCATATGGAGCCGTGCCGGACACCCTGCGAAATAGTGATAAATCCTGAAATGCCTCCATCTACATTTATAGTTGCAATGTTGTTTCCATACGAAATATTCGATAATTACGTTATATGTTGTGGAATGCCAAATTCAACAAGAACCTCCCATAGTTTATTCTAGACAACACAATCAAAAACTTTCTTTTAGTCAAGCACAGGGAACACAGAACTCACGGGATTATTTGCCTCCTACTAAAATCTGTTCCTGTGTTCCTCTTCCTGCAACAAATCCTGCTTACTCAAGGGATATATGAGGCATTATATAAGACTTGAGAAGCTGGTTTGTGATGTTCAGTAAAATCTTACTTGCATGAGATATCTCCAATTGTAAGATAGTTGGAACACTTCCTGACTGGCCCTTTCCCTTGAAAGATTATTAAGAGCTTATCCAATCTTTTGGCCATTCTCTAGTGGCTTTTATCCTGTTACATAATGAGTGCATCACGTTCAAGCCTTCTTAAACTATTTCTTTAAGCAACTGTGAAGAAATACCATCCAGTCCAGGGGATTCCTTTTTCAAATGATTAATGGCGTTCTGATTTCGCTTTTTTGAATGTAAGGTTTCAAAGCAGAAGGTCCTTCTGATTGATGGACTGCTACATCATCATTTTTTCCAGAGTACAGCTTTTTACAGTATTGTTTCCACCTTCTATCGCAACTATTCTATCTCCAATTAGGCGTCCATTCTCGTCTTCTACAACCCACCTGTGCGGTTTAAATTGACGAGTAATGATATTGATTTTGTTGAAGATATCCTTTGTTTGATTTCGTTATGGTTTTGTTCTGTGGATGAACTGTGATTTATCATTCTAGCAATTACGCTCTATCTTTCTACTAAGAATCCTGTACCGGTACCTATTTTCGTCCTGAATAGATGGATACCATATTTCTTTAGATTACTTCTTTCTTCAATCACCTGCAAAGTCGTGTTTGATATTCCGGGATGTTTTTCACTCGGGGTCCTCTTAGCTGTCTCTCGCAGAGATGAGGAGACAATATCTCTCATTCTGTCCGACATCTGACAAGGTGATTATTCTTCCTTTAGTAGCAAATCTGGGAGCTTTGGCCGTGCAAGTTGCCCGAAGCGTGCAAGAGATTCCTGGTTAGTGAGTCTAAACTGTCTTGCTCTTATCTTCTTGGTGACTTAGAGTTTTAGCCGTATTTTAATGGACAACAGATTCCGCTCTGGGAAAGGTCTTACATACAGATGTCTTCCAACGTTGTCTCAACAATATATTGTGCCCTATAATGTTTTTGATTCCCGTCAGGCAAATGCCGAATTCGAACCAAGAACATCATAGTGACCAATACATCCAAGAAAAGATATATGTACGGCACATGTCTTACCTTACAGGCGTATCCACAATCCGCAGCTCAGTAGAACATGAATCAGGGTATCTGGGCAGAAAATGAGGGCATAAAAGATAACTTAGGTGGATACGAAATGATGCAGGGTAAGAGAAAAATAATACCAAAAAAATCTCTAACAGAAAACATCGCTGCATTCAAAGATTTACAATAAGGGATTTATTACATAAAAATACTATTTACAAATATAAGAGCTTTCAAATGTGACTGGGGTAAAGATAATGTTGAGCCGATGGTTACCAGTTCACTGCCTTCACGAAACAGCTTTGTTGTAACAAGCATGGTACAGTTGTGTAAGTAATGAAATAAAGAGAAAATGGATATTTGCTGAAATACACATCTAACAGTAACCTCCACATCATAAAATTTTACCATGCCTCGTACCATCGAACCCCGGTGCAAACAAATATAAACACATAATGTACAGTGCCCTGACCCGGTCTCGATCCCTGGTCCAATAAAGAGCAAGGCGTTGAATAATCATATACAAAAAAAATATAAAATAGGAACACAACCATCTTGTCCAGGGGTCAACATAAAACGGGCAACGCGTTAAAATAAAGCAGAACAAACAGAACTAAAATCTCTCCCTGCGTCAAAACATCAAGGTCGTCCTTTCCCCTGTACACACTCGAAAAGCTGCAGACAGCAATATAACCGAGTTTCAAGACTGTGACGTCAGACACAACAACCCTCACCAGCGGTTCACTAGACAGGCGGCTGCCCACACAATTTATGAGCTCAGCTGACTGACTTGTAGGCTGAGTGCAAGGAAACTTCGCTACTCAATGCGTCTCGCATAATCTGGCTGCTAAAGCGCTCTCTTAAATACCCATGGGCTACACGCCCTCATCTCAATGCCACAAGCAATACAACAAATCTCATTTCCACCTCCAATGGGCTCATCCTTAATAATACAAAGGCACAATTCAGTAAGCTATCATCACATAGCCATAATAAGGCACCTCATATGCATCTAATACACTCTTAATCTGTGTTGGGGCTCTCTCATATCAGTTCATACCGTCAGCTACATGCATAATGCCCTAATCTCTCAAACACACGGACACGCCCACCCTGTCGGACAAGCTAGGTGAGTTACGGGGTAAATCCTGATCTCAAATACACAACCTACGTCTGCAGAGACATATGCCTAAACGCTACACTATAAACAGTGCCTGTCTGTCAGACTTACCTAACATGACCAAGGGAGTTCGACCTGACCCATGAAGATTACACGTACACTAATATAATACTATCGAAATGAAATATAATCACACCAACAAGGAATATACAACCTACTACCTACCCTAATGTACGGGGTTCGAGCTGGAGGCCTAGCTATTTATTACCAAGAATTTTCCTACCATAAACTAACCTGTTGGCTGACGGCCTCCCTGTTCCTATCTAAATTTAAATGACATGCTTGAAACAGAATTGGAAAGCTCTGACCTTATATGATTGATGACATGACGGAGCGGCCCATCCTGTGGACCACTGAATTTACCACATCATGGCAAACTGCGACGCTTGCAGCAGATACCGGCGGACGACTGGAGACATTCTATCTGGCGTGAATCCTTCGTACAGCTCCTTAGATGGTTGGAAGATGTCCCCTTCGACGTCGCGCTGATCAGGTACGCCCCACGTTCCTGGATCGATTCCCGGTGTCGTACCGGCTTCAGCTCCCGTTGTGGCTTCCCCGGAATGATTATGTAGAAGCTCGTACTGGCTTGATGCAGGGATAACTGAAAAAATTTAACTTATTTAAGACTGTCCAGGCTCGATGCCTGTTTCCACTAATATCGTGCCTCACACGTTACATTGACCAAGTCTTGTTCTGAATTCTAAACCTGGTACACTATAGTTTTCTTCATCAAACTTGGTAACACTGTTATTTTATTCTTTCACTCGGACAACATGTCGTTGTACCAGAACTACCCTGAGCCTACATTTATTCTAGCATTACGTCAGTTACAACTTGACCTCACAGAAATATGAAGCTACTAGTTCATCAGTCTATTATAGGCAGTACCTCATCTCACCACAGCAGATCAACACAGGTAATATCAAGAACTCAGCTGAATATGCGGGTTAATTACTTACTTTCTTCCAGATTCAGCAGTACTAGCTGTATGTGCAGCTCGAAGATAAAACGTTGTTCTCGGTGCCGACTCGCAGCATGACGACTTCGTTCAAGCAGCCTTACGGTCAGAGAATGAGGCTGACGTGCCAAACGGACCTGCATTTATAATCAGGTTGGCGTAGCCACGCCGCTTGATCGCGTGTAGGATACGCGCCCCCGCGACTCGAAGTTTTCCCGCACAAAGCATGTCAAGTACCCTACTTAACGAATGCATTTATGATTACAGCCATGTTGCATATCGAAATTCAGCATAAATTATGCAGGTTGCAATTCTTGTATCAGATCCAATGCATCTCTTTCGTAACCAGAGATATTAATTTAATTCCTTCTTCCCTCCGAAGGTTAGTTTGCCGCGATCCGGGGAGCGTCCCCAATCTCCATTAAGAGGCTTGGCTTGGGCCATAAATCCCTTTAATGAGTATCTGGAAATTTTCATAATGATGCTCTAGCTCTCTTCCCACGAGAACGCTTCTTCTGGAATCTTTTATGAAATAAACTATAAGACAATGACTTCCTTGGTGGCCTCAGGTAATCCCAATATCTAATACTAAAATTTATACTATTGGTCCATGAAATGTATGGTTCAATATATGAGTCGTAAATTGGAAAATAGCGAATGAGTTTTATACGGTTTAATACTATATAGCGATGAGAAGAAGTTCCGACGAAGAAGGAGCTTGGTAAATTTTCCGGATACGCATAATGCCCTAGTTTTTGAGTTCTGTATTTTTGTAATTTCATTGTAAGCTACATGTAGTCAGAACATAAACGTCCTGAGATGTTATTTTCTGCCGAACGGTGCTAAGCACAGCGAAGTAATGGAAATGTACTTGTGAACAGTTTATTAAATTATACTTTTCCATTCCTTCCATTTATTTGTACTCAGGTTTGAAACTTTGTTTTCAAATGTCATGACTTTATTTCAGAGAAGTTAAATTACTCCTGCAAGTTTCCAGCAACTACAAGTGGCTATTATGTCGATACGAGTGGCAACCGCAACATCAAGAATATGGATTTTTATAAATATCATAAGGAAACAATGACGGATGTTCTGAAGCACGTGTGAGTGATGCTGTAAACTGTTCCGGTTTTTATGCTTGTGAAGATCATAATCTTGGGAAGGACTTGGTTAAACACACTAGGCATGATTAAGTTATGATGTTGTTCAATCAATCAATCAATCAATCAATCAATCAATCAATCAATCAATCAATCAATCAATCAATCAATCAATCAATCAATCAATCAATCAATCAATCAATCAATCAATCAATCAATCAATCAATCAATCAATCAATCAATCAACATTGATTCCCTATCAATTGTTTGCCCAGCATTTTTTTACTTTTCCAAAGCAGATGAAAATGTATCAAACATTTCCCGTGAAAAATTATTCAAATCTCTTACTCTTTGCCCTATGAATGAATGTTTTCCCTAATATGTCCTCTTGAAATGCGACTTTATATTCATATTATGATTTCTCCTACCTTTAAAAGCTCAGCCCAAACTTATTCGTCTACTAAGGTCATTCCACGCTATTTCTCAACCGACAGCTCGGAACATTTCTCTTGGTCAAGCAGTCAACCAGCCAAAAGTTCTCGAAACACTACTCGTTTTTTTTTTTTTTTTTTTTTTCGGAAATCACCCAGAATAAATCGTGTTGCTTTCTCTTGGATGTTTTTCAGTCCTTGTAGCAAGTGCTCCTGGTGTGGCTCCCATACTCTGGAGTAGTATTTTAATTTGAGTCTTGCCAGAGACATATTCGCTCTCTCGTTTGCATCGTTCGTCACTAGTTAAAACATGATTCAGGTGGCTTTCCCTGCGTATATCGCACTCCTGCTTCAGAAGTTGCAGAACTGAAAATTTACAAATGTCAGTAGAAGGCAAAAGAAAATCACTTGAAATTTAAATGTCTCTGGTGAAGTAGCGAATTCACGTGCACTTTTCATTCAATATTCGTAGCATGAATCGCCATTGCGCTTTGAGACACAGCTTTGTGAATAACTCGGATCAGGCAAGGGATGCTCAAAGTGCAGCAAATATTTGTCGAGGATAATCTGCCTGTGGCCTGAAGTGACCATGCTGGACGTCTGTTCAAGGATGTTGCTCTGGATTCAAATGCAGCCTCAAAGTAAGGTTGTGGTTGAGAAAATTGTAGCGCTTGTAAGAAAAATGCCTCGTACTAAAGAAGAAAGAAACAGATATCATGTACTCTCAAAACTTTGCTCAGGTTACAGATTTACACCATGTTTGTGTCATATTTTGATATGGAAACTGAGCGGATTTCATTGGTCCTGCTCACAATTCAGGATTCAATTGACAATACAGGGGAAGTAATATGTAAAATATTGGATGGTGAACTGGTAAAAGGAAAAAACCACGGGAAAATGTGTAGGCTTTACATGTGACAATGCAAGCTCTATGACTGGTGTTCCCAAAGGTGTAAAATAATTTCTTTGCAAATATTTATGAGCATGTGCATATAACCGCACAAAAGGGCCGTAATTGTCTCGAAGAATGCCAATATCGAACACTTTTGAATTTATATTTACCACTAGTCGCTAAAGGGTTCCAAGACGCAAACTACATTAAAACTTGGTCAACAAGACTTTCGAGAAGAGCCTGGCAAAATGTCGAAATACGTTTCGACTGAGTGGCTTTCTCCGTTATAATGTGAAGAGCAATGGAACTCTTTGTAAGGAGATGAAGCAGGCGGTATCAGCAGGTTACTCAGTTTGAAATAGGCCGTGTAATAAGGTTACGAGGAGGTGGATGTTCTTTTCGCGATATTGCAGAAAGTCCTGGCAGGGTTGCACCCGCAGTCCATCGGTGGTTTTAACAATGGTCACGAGAAAGCACTGCCTCAAGAAGAACGTAGTCCGGCCGCACACGGGCCACTACGGAAAGGGAAGACTGCCGTATTCACTGTATGGCTGTGATGCATCGTACTGCATTCCCAACAAGATAATGCTCGTCCTCATACCGCTGCTGTCACCACCGCGCTCTACGGAGACTCGACAGGCCACCTTGACATCCGCCCATTGACCATTACTGGGACATAACGGGACGACAAACCCAGCGTCATCCAATACCAGCTTTAACCGTTGCTGATTTGAATGATCAAGAGCAGCAGGCGTGAACTCCATCCCACAAAATGACATACGACACCTGAATGACACAATTCATTCAAAAACATGGCGACTAAAACAGTTATTGATGTATCTCCAAGTCACATGTGTTCTTGAATCTGAGACCTGGAAGCTCGACAATTGCTTAGGCTAAATTGCATTCCACTGAACTCATCTCCTTCTGGTGTTGGGATTTCAGTTTCTGCCAGTGTCCGTCTCGATGGCTAAATGGTTAGCGTGTTGTCCGTTGCTCACAATGTGTCCCGGGTTCAATTCCCGTCACTGTCGGGAATTTTAACGGGAAATGTTTGTATATGACAACTTCATCATCATTTCATCCTCATCACGAGGCTTAGGTCGCCCACGTGAGTCAAAACAAAAGACCTGCACGAAGCCTCTCCGGAGGTAACACGCCATTATTATTTTCCGCCAGTGTACATCGACGTATGCAAACGTTTCCTACAATCGATAGGATATTCCTCCATAATTTATCCCTAACTACGCCGAATCTGTGGTACCGCTCGGTACATCCACTTAACATTTTCTAAGATTTCTTCACTGGATACCGTACGTCAGATGACAGCACAATTATTCAAAGAGTAGGCTATGTGCACGCGGACTAACTCTGCGCGAGTTCTAATTCGAGATATGGCTGCCAAGATGGCAGCGAAGACAATTACTTTTACCAGTTTGGCAGCACTGCTCCACAATATTGTACAGTTATCATTTTTTCCGCCAAATAAATTCTCTGTTATCGAATACTTCCTTTCCCCATTGCTTAATATACGAACGACAGTCGCACACACGTTCTGGTACAATTCTCAGGAGCAACTTCACACGCGAGAGCCGGAAGTTGCACAGCAGCAGAAAGACGGTAAGTTTACTCGTAAAATGAGAACACTGTATGGAATGAGAAGGAGATTGCAGTTAAGCGTTCTAAAAAGTTATTTTCAAGGTAAACTGCCATGCAAAATTCTCTCTTACCTTTATTAGCCACACGATGCGCTACTCAGTCCGCAACCACGAGAGTGGACTCGTTTGCAGGACGGATTAATTAAGCCCCTGAGCCATCAGGTTTCTAATAGGCGAAGTTCTGTGAGTTAATGACGGTTTCATTTAACATATTGTAAAATTACCGAAGAAAATACACTGCAACAGGAAGAATGTCAACACTTCAAATACATGTTTCAATCTGATCAAGTTAATACTGGGTGATATTTCCAAGCAGATTCGTAGTTTCCCGCGGTCTGGTGGCGGAAGATGAGTGGAGATTTCTCCACATCAATAACAAGAAACCTGCCGTTTTCATCGACCATTGCAAGTAGCACAAGAGAAAAATATCTCTTGAAGTTGAAGAATAGACTTTCTGATTTTGAAAGGTGTCATCAACTGCTGCTACACAGTTAGGGAAACCCCAACACTTCAGATTTCTTGTCCCAGTGTATGTGATCAGGGGCAGGCAAAAGTTTCTTTTGTAGCGCAGCGAATGTCCCAGGTACGAACGTGCTTATAGCCGAAGAGGAAATGCGGTAACCAAATTACAGTGACCTGTATGATTCTCCCGTGGCCAGAAACTTTGAAGATAATGAAAAATATGCAGTAAATGCCGCATACAAGTAAGTGCATTCATGTTGTTCAAATTCTCAACTGAACAGGTCAAACACTTCTTTGTGCAAATATTTTTGTTTGGGCCTTTCAGAAATCTTTTTTTAAAGCTTTTGACTTTCTTTCGGTTTAGGTTTAACCAGCAGAACTATATTTTACGCTGTAACACATTTTACAGAAGGAAATTATATACGTACGCAAGAAATACAATGATTTATGCAGGACAGGATACAGGTGTCGTGTTTGTCTGTCGCAGGAGGTGAATGCGAGGGAAGGTAGGCAAGTATGGGAGATCACTACAAGAGGAAAAAATCAAGAGAAAGCTACATCAGGCAGTGTTGATAAGAAGGAAAGTGCTTTTTAATAGGAACGGTTGAGATTTAGATGTGTTGTTAATGAAAGGATCAATTTTACGAACATTGTTACTGATGCGAACAATATAAAGAATTTCGTGTGGCTATTTCTAGCCGGGTGCACCCCTTGCAAGACAGACCCTACGATGAGGGTGGGCGTCATCTGCCATGTGTATGTAACTGCGTGTTATTGTCTTGGCGGATAGTGTTATGTGTGTTGTGTGAGTTGTAGGGACGTTGAGGACAGCACAAACACACAGTCTCTGAGGAAAGGGAATTAAACATTTAAGGTCAAATTCCACGACCTGGCCGGGAATCGGACCCGGGACTCTCTGGACCAAAGGCCAGCACTTTAACCATTTAGCCATGGAGCCGCACATGCCAAAAATGTGCCATCAACTTCAACAACAGAAACTGACTTTGGTAACTTAGGAGGAGGTGTAGAAGGTACCCCAATCGAACGACTGAAAGAACAAACTTCTCGCGATTAATCAATCATCTTTGCATTCGCACACTCCATTCACAGAAAGTCAAACGTCTGCATTTCAATCCCCGAAATCCAAACGAGGAAACTAAATGGTGCTCTTAATAAGTATTTGAAAACGTAGGACGACACAGGACATTTTGAAAGATGACGTTGAAAATGACATGTTTCTTAAAACCTTGGCGGCTACTCTAAAACAATTCGTCTGATCTCGCCACTCGTTTGAAAGCCTAAATATTTGAAATCCTTACAGAAATGGAAGTACGGAACTAGCAGCTACCGCATTCACAAGTATATGGTTTGAAAACCAGACGGCCTACTCTTCATCAGCATCACCATTCACTTCTCACTCAAGAGCTTACAACGCTGCCAGAATAGTTCACACCTTTTAAGATGAGTCGCCCGACTGTTAATACTGAACTTATACAGATATACATAATAACATTGCTTAAAAATAAAATAAACACCATACGTGCAGTTCTTAATATTATTTGCTCACTTACCTCAAGTTGGGGCCAATTTTTCGGCAGCTGTAAAAGGTGATTTCTCTCTGTTGCAGGAGGAAGTCATCAAGTACACTTCTGTTAGGTTAAAAACGAATCTGAATCTCTCGCGGGTCAATCTAAAATACACTTAAGAAAATGGTAATTGCAACACCATGAAGGCATTGGTCGTTTGTGTTGATTTTCAAGATCTGGAACGATGCCATGTAGGTATGTAAACGATCAAAGTTTCAGACCCATTGGATTGTTGCTACAGGTCTCCCCACGTGATTGGTCGCGGAGGAATCAACTCCAGTATACGGACTCTGGTGTAGCGTAGTTAACTTGCAGTCTGTGCAGTGAAGTGTTCCCTGTCAAACATGCCTCGACGACAGAGGAGAACACGCTATCAACAACTGTCGCCGTTTGAGAGGGCTCGGATAATTGGGCTGTGTGAGGCTGGATTATCGCTGAAGACTGTCGCTGTACGTGTTAGCCGACAGGCATCTACATTACAACGTGTATGGCAGCAGTGGTCAAATGAAGGTACCACACTCGTAGACCTGGCACAGACCCAGCGCGACAGACACCTGTGATAGAGGATCGCCGCATCATTCGGATAGCCCGGATGAAACCCCAATCAACAACAGCGCAAATTCGAGCAGCTGTGGCACCCCACGTTACACAACAAACAGTTGGTAATCGCCTGCGTGCAGCTGGTTTACGAGCCCGTGTCCCCGCAGAAGGGGTTCCATTGACCCCACAACAGCGACGTTTAAGGCTGTCCTGGTGACGAGAAAGATCGATGTGGGTCGACAAATGGCATACGGTCTTCTTTAATGATGGATAGCGCTTCTGTCTTGCCCGCAATGATTGCCGGAATCGTGTGTGTCGACGTACCGGGGAGAGGGGCCTCCTAGATATTATTGTCGAGAAGCACACAGGGCAAACACCAAGCATTATGGTCTGGGGAGCTATTGGCTTTAATGTGAGATCACAATTAGTGCTTGTTGATGGCACTATGACTGCTCGACAGTACGTTGATAGGGTACTCAATCCAGTGGTTGTCCCTATGATGGCGAACATTGCTAATTGGATGTTTCAGTAGGAAAATGCCGGGTACACACTGCACGCAACTCCAGAGAAGCTCTCCACAACATCACAACCTTAGAATGGCCCGCCAGATCCCCGGACCTCAGTCCTATTGAGCATGTGTTGGACATGATGGGTCGACAACTGGCAAACCGTCCTCAGCCACCCACAACTCTGGAACAACTGACCCATGCAGTGCAGCAAGCATGGGCCACAATTCCTAAGGAAGCGATCCAGGGCCTTATTGACTTCATGCCTCGCCGAATTCATCAATGAATGCAGCTCCTGGTGGGCACATCCTGTATTGATAGTTGTCCAAACTTGTGGTCAGAGGGACCTGAAAGTGTAATTATCGAATCACAACACTCGTCCTGCATGTTCAATTGCAGCAATGAAGCACCACTCATTCTCGGTGTTTCCATTTCCATTTTCTGCTGTGTATCTTTTAAACTTTTGATCTTCGTCAATGAGATGGGTACTGATAAAAAGCTTTTTTTAATCCTCCCACTTTTGTAAAATGTCACTAACCTCCTTTCTGAATTTCGCGTATTAGTGAAACATATAGCCATCTTCCTCATCATCATCCATTATATGTTCCACAATAAGCATTGCAATCATCTGCCTTCTTCGGTTTTCATCCATTTCAAAACACTCAGGCACTGTCCGTTCGTCCACTGAGTAGATTGACACGTTACCCCTAGCAAAACCAAAACACGTCGCGTAAACACGACTCGCGTTTGAGTCGACGTGATTGAACAAACACGGCTTGCTCGCAAGGAAAGCAGGCCTTAAGGGGTGGCGAGGGCGCGATCAGCTCACAATGATTATTTAAGGAAGGCAGCTAAATATATGTTTGTGAATTATTATTCGAGGCTTCAGATGTGCTTGGCCTATCTAGTAAAAAAGTTAGCGGAACTCGGGTTCGATTCACGGTGCTGCCAGAGATTGAAGAAAGGCTGGTTTAGTAGCAGCACCTCACCTCTGCCAGAAAAAAGCTCCTCTAGTTTGGGAGAAGTGCTCGCTTTTACACGACTCTGACCATACGTAGGCTACGCTGACCTTTCGTAGGTAAGATAGTTTCTACACATAAAGCGCGCGTGCGTGTGTGTGTGTAACGGTCACATCATGTGTGCTAGAATTGTTTTAGCGTAGCTACTTTCAGAGTTAGGGGCTGAAAATTGACTTTAATCCTCACCCTAAACAGTTTATTCCAGCTTGAGAGACTGATATGTAATAGCAAATTCTTGCTCAGAGAGGAAAGCAATGGGCTTAACGTTACGCTGACCTTACATTTCATTTTCCTCACTTCATTGATATCTAGACCAGGTCATTCCTAATCGTAGAGCTGTTAAATATCCAACAAACTTTTCAACTAAACATATTAATTCCCCTTAAATGTTTTAGGTAAAATATTATTTTAATATTTCTGGGTTGCTTGATATGTGATAGCAACTTCTAGCTCAGTGTAGAAACTACACAGACGCATGCAGTTAACGACTCTAAGTAAAAAGACTCTTAATAGAAAAAATAATAAACTGTTAGTTGCTAAAAAAAATGTCAACAATTTATCCTTTAACAGGATGAACTCGCCCATGATGTTTTCTTCTTTTTCATGATAAAATAGTTTTGAGTGGCCTTGCCTTTAGCAACCTATCATAGTAACCAAGTAAATGTTATTTATTTAATTTATTGTTGTATTCTTAGATGTTACAGTAGGTGTGTAAAGAGTGTCTAATGTAAGTAGCCATACATTCTACCCCCTGTGGGTGGGGGCAGTAGAGAAACACCCACGGTATTCCCTGCCTGTTGTAAGAGCCGATTTGAATGGGCTCCAGTGGCTCGCATCTTGGGAGTGTGGTTTGCCGACCACGGGGTCCTTGATTGAGTCCTGGCATTGTTCCACTAACTTGTACCAGGCTTCTCGCTTTCATCACTCCTATCCGACCTTTCTTGGCCAACTCTTGTTATTTATGGACCTCGACGGTATTAGAGCACTCGCGACCGAGGGAGTCTTTCATCTTCATGCCCTTCGTGACCTTTGTCTTCCTTTGACGATACATATAATATTTCTCTCTGATTAATCTTGTACTGAGAATGGTTGCCTAGTTGTACTTCCTCTTAAAACAATAATCACCACCATCAGTCATACTACCTCACAGAGTTCGAATGACGTCAGCAATTAAACTGCAGGTGTGCTGAAGATCACGTTCTGCAAGACATCAACATGTGTAGACTGAAATCGTATGCATTTCTTCACACATCTGAGAGAGAAAGAACATCCGACAGCTCTCTCATCAAGAGTAAGTAAAAATGCTTCGTATCCCGTTTGCTTGAGAATATATTAAAACTATGTATTCTCGCGCTTAAATCCGAGTATGTATCTAAAAATCTTGGAGTACATTTTACATTCAAGACCCTAGTTGCCGTTGGTGTACTACTGCTGCTAGTGATTTAATCTCAAATAAGTAAAGATTTTATTGTGTTCTAGAATTTAGTGATACGCTTAACATTATTGTGTTTAGAGGTTCTACACAGTTGAAACTAGTAGATGTCCTCAAACACAAGCTTATACAAGAGTAATACTGTCTTCTAAACGTAGCCAGGCACTGGCTGCACGGGAACACACGTAGTACAGTCATTAAATTCTGAGACTTGACGCCTGGAGGATAGGCACTCACACGACTCTGTGTGTTACACACGATGCCGCCTACACAGAACAACATCCATCCTCAAAACAGTCGCCGTTGGCCGTTATGAACGTTTGCCAACGTTGGTATAGCTGCTGGAAGCACCACCACTGAAAGGAAACACCATGATTCGTCTCCAGTTATTATCCGGTTCAGAAACGTCGGATCATCGTCAGCACTACTGAAGAGGTCACCACAAATAGTCATGCGATCATCACGTTGGTTTTGCGACGGATTTCGTGGCACACTGTGCTGGGTAACACGAGATATGTTGAGGTCATCGTCAGAATTTTGTGGCAAGTACCATGGCTGAACCCTATTGCTGCTGCGAGATCGTCTACCGATTGGGAGCGGTTGGCACGCTCCGACGTTGCGGCTTCTTGGATCTTGATTTCCGTTCGAACTGTTTATAGCCGACCAGTACGCACATCATCTTCCAAATTGTCCCGTCCTTGCACAAAACACCGGTTCCACCTAAATACAACACTGCAACTCAATGCGTCCTCAATGTAAACCTGTTGCCATCATTTCAAACGTTTCGGGAGCGGTTTTGCCTAATTTCTGGCGGAACGTGATGTATTCCCGTTGCTCAAACTGTGACATGTCAAAGTGCGCCTGGCGCATTCAAATCACCGTCACATCAACGACCGTGCATCTGGTTCTAGTGCATGCACTCAACTGTCTCTTGCAGGGAAGGGAGACTAACTGACATGGTACCATACCATGGCGGCAACTACGCGCTATAGTGCACCACAGCGTCATCATGCGGTCAGTCACAGAAATGAATGACTGTAGTACGTATTATTACTGTGCTGAAGCAAGTTTATGTCTGAATTTAATACTTTGATTTGAAATACTTGAGTACGTATATTATGAATGTTTTAATATTATCTCAGCTATCAAAATTTAAATCTCAACGTTTCTACTCAGAATCGAAGCTTTGATAACTATCAGTGAATGAGTTAGGTAGTCTTATTGACAAATTCACTGTAATAGGAAAAAAGTAGTATAATGTTTAAAATATCACTTTAATAGTTAATGCAAATACACAATCCTTTACACTGTCATAGGGAAATACACGCTTTATCACCATGGATACGGTATTTTCACCTTTTCACGATAAAGTTTAAAAGACACTTCCTTACTATATTAAGTATTGAGAGTAATACTTTGATACACTTCTTTGCTACTTTTGAGGGAAAAGGTTAAATCAAAGTCTAAGTATTTCAATGCAGTTGCAGGGTATGTGCGGGCACTCAGATATAATTGTGCCCTCGCAAAGAAATGCGAATCAGCATTTCAAAACACATAATTTACCGTTGACTAAATTGTTATATGTACTCGAGTTTGGAGGTTGTTCATTAAGCTATATACCGGGCGAGTTGGCCGTGCGCGTAGAGGCGCGCGGCTGTGAGCTTGCATCCGGGAGATAGTAGGTTCGAATCCCACTATCGGCAGCCCTGAAAATGGTTTTCCGTGGTTTCCCATTTTCACACCAGGCAAATGCTGGGGCTGTACCTTAATTAAGGCCACGGCCGCTTCCTTCCAACTCCTAGGTCTTTCCTATCCCATCGTCGCCATAAGACCTATCTGTGTCGGTGCGACGTAAAGCCCGTAGCAACAACATTAAGCTATAGGCCTACAGAAAATAAATTACGTCTTCATTTTCCTAGTTCCATTTTAAATTTACTTAATTTTTTAAATTTTTTTTACTTACTTGAGGAAAGAAAAACACCAGCAGAAGCAGTACACCAAGCAGAAACTAACAAGGAAAGACCGCACCCTGCGTCCAACCGATTACAGCGATCTTCAGTGTACCTTATGGAGAGCACTCTAAAGTAACTCCTGTATAAGGGTTTAGGTCAATAGGCTTTAGTTTCGAAAAAGTAGGACTAATGCCATGAGCAGGTTCCGCTTCGGACCAAGTGAGGTTGATAAAACACTAAAAGGCGAACACATTTTGACTTAGACATTAGGTGGCGCACCTGACATGTTTAAGTGAAATGTCTTCGCCTTCTAGTGTTGTTTCACCTCCACTTGGTCCCTAGCGGATCATGGGTCATAACAGTTGTCCTCATGTTTTCGAAAGCGAAAGCGTGTTGACCTTAAACCTTTATACACGAGTTACTGTTGAGGGTCCCTCCAAAGGCACATACATTAAAGGTCGTTGAAGTCGGTTTGGCCGCATGGTCTGACCTCTCCTTGTACTCTAAGATCGTGAAGCGATCTTCTGAAGCAGAGTCAACCTCCCCATTCTGAAACAGAAAAACATACACGTTTCAATACACGTGTAAAAATGGAACCCAAAATATGAGCTTATTTCTACTCTTGTATGAGTACATTTATCAGTGTTGAATCTCTAAGCCAATAATGTTAAGATTTTACTAAATTTAAAACTTCACATACCTGAAAAAGAAAATACTAGTAGAAGCAGTACAACGAGCAGCATCTAGGACCCTGAAGCGATCTACTCAAGCCCGGATAACATCAATAATCTGAAAGAATAAAAATCGCACACTTGTTAATAACCATGTGAAAATGGACCGTTGAAGTGAGATTTTTCCTGCTCTCGTATAAGGTGGTGTTTGAGCACATCTATAACTAAATTTCAGCAGACAATAAAATCTTTACTTACTTGAGAATGAAAACACCAGCAGTAGCAGTCCATCAAGCAGCATCTAGGTTCGTGAATGTAAAAATGTGCTCCAAGCTTTCTTCTTATATACTCAGGAAGCATAGTGTCAGATCATTCTCATGCAAACCGGATACGAAGTATTTTTTTTTTTACTTACTGTTGATAAGAGAGCTGTCGGATCTTCTTTCTTAGATAAGAGTGAGAGAATGCATACGAATTTAGTTTACACATGCTGCTGTCTTGCAAAACACTATCTTCAGAACACCTGCAAATTATTTGCTGACGTCATGCGAAACGTAGTGTGGGAATGCATGACCGCTTACATAATATATGATTTATTCAGATAACACCTAAAAATGCGACATTTTACTGTCGGCTTAGAAATACATATATAACTGTTACCTATGTTACTATGAGAGGTTGCAAAAAGCGAGTCCACACAAAACGTTTTTATACCGAAGGAAAACAAGTCGTGAGTTCATCATGTTAAAAGATATTTTTAGGCTAAAGGTTGGTTTTCTTGAAACTAACGTTGCAAAGAGTTATTACATTAGGACTAAGAGTTGTTTTACCTGGGCAAAATCAAAGTCGTTAACTGCATACTGAGCGAGAAGTTGCTATTACATATTAAGCCAACAAAAAATTCCGAAGTCATATCTATATATATATAAAATAAGAGTTTTGTCTGTACATTGCTCAGAATTTGAAAAAAATGGTATTTCTGTATCGTTCATGTCCACAGTAACAATGAAATGCACTTTTTTCTTTTCCGTAATGTCTGTCTGTCTGTCTGTCTGTCTGTCTGTCTGTCTGTCTGTCTGTCTGTCTGTCTGTCTGTCTGTCTGTCTGTCTGTCTGTCTGTCTGTCTGTCTGTCTGTCTGTCTGTCTGTCTGTCTGTACACGCATCACTTGAAAATGGCTGAAGAGAATTTAATGAAAATCGGTATGTAAAGTCGGGGGATGAGCCACTAACAATCTAGCCTATAAATCATTTTATTCACGCTGAGTGAAATGGTAGTTTAGGGGAAGGCCTAAAATTCATTTCTCAAATATTTATATTTTAAGTGGTCCTGTCGATTAATACTACATAACTAAAGTTACATAGATTTACACTGATATTCATGAATTTCGATTTTTGTTGCTAAGTCCTCATCAACGCCGAGCCACGAGAAAATGGGGTGAACAGAATTTATTCAAAATCGGTATATAGAGTCGGGGAAGAAAAGACTCTAGACTAAGCTATAAACAATTTTACTGAACCTGGGTGAAATGGTAGTTTAGGGGTAGGCGCTTAAATTTTAATTTTCAAATACCTTCGTTATAGCTCCTATAGAAAAGTACTACATAACAAAAGTTATAGAGAATACAATTTCCTATCATTTATGTTTTATTCAGTTTTAGCGTACCGACTGTGATAAGAGTGGTATTTCAGAGTCGGAAGAAAACTAAATGCGAAGGCCTACAATACTGAAAGCGCATAACATTGATCAACAATAACATTACATTGACCATTGTTTGTTGTGAAGTTCTTTGCCTCTTATTGTGCCCTCAACTCCGATAGATGGGATTACTGTTGCGTATCGAGTATAACTGCCTGACCACTGCCTTCGTGATCTCCAGGCCGTACTGTAGCTCTGATGACGTCACGCTTTGGGTGGAAGTTGGAGGCGGGACGCATCCGCTCCGCTTGAATTACACACTCGTTTAAATTATTTAAGAAACTATTAATAACACCTTATAAAACCAAATCTATTCTTAAATATTTCTTAGTTCTGACATACAATGCATATCCTTCCCCGTAACGTTCAATTTCTCGCGTATATCCGTTCGTTTCCGTAAGTACAGGCTAACACTTTGGGACATATTCTTGTGTTTCTATCCATTTTCTAGTCAACTAGAACATTCACATCATACACACTGATAGAAAACAAGCAACCAATTACCAATATAATATGCTACAAATGTAAATTATTTCTGTACCAGCAATTCAGTACCTACAAGAAAGATTACGAGTAAGCTAACCTCCAACAATAACAAAACATTTACTGTCACTGCCATGAAATTCAGTTACTGTTTCAAAAAAGTAGTGTTTTAAACAGCAAATAATGCCTATGCAGTTATTTTCATATTCAATTTTCATGCAAAATTAAAGCTAATTGCCTATGATATGAAATTTGATAGGAAAAAGCTCAGCAGAGTTATTTCACAATACATTTCTACCTAAAATGGTAAAATGCATAAATTGTACTTAAATATACAGATACACCGATTTCAAATAAGCCGTAAGTCTGATTACATAAAAATATATCTAACGTTACCCAAGTTCTTGATATAATGAGAAATTTTAACTCACCATCTGGATGAGACACTATTATTTCCCTCAGGATTTAGTCTTCAGATAATTGGTTGGTACACACAACTGTTTGGTGATTCACTATTAATTTTTCACTAAGAATAGCCTTCTCCCATAACCTAACTCTTTCTTCATCAGAAGGAAACACAAATACTGGAGTGTATTCTCCTCCTTTATAATTTGCTTTGCAGCCAGACACACAGCAACTCTTAGCATGGTGATTTCTCTCACTGATAACGTTAATTCAATTGCAGTATATACACATCGAGGTTGATAATAAAACCCTGAATGCACTAACTCAATTCATTTTACACTAGCGATATAACATTACACAAATAAAGTACAAAATTAAAGCACGGTAGAGCGATATACTTAACCTATAGCCTCACATGATTACACGCTCACACTAAGTTTTCTTCACTAATTGAGGACTTCTCACTTAATAATGCAGTCAACAACGCCTCAGTCTGATTTATATTGGAGTAAACATGCGGCCAACGTTAAAAATTTCAATAAAACAGCGAAGAATTCACATGTAATTCAACTAACTCACGTGCTAAACTTCCCCCGTAACGATCAGCTGATTGCTTTCCCGCGCTTGCTACAGTATGGCCTGTACTTCACGAAGGCAGTGGCCTGACTCAATATTGGCGGAAAAGAGCTGGAGAGTTAGAACACTTTTTCTTTAGCATGCCATTCATCTGGTTCATACATTGTCTGATACTGCTGGTACGTAACACACTGGTTCATCAGTATTCCTGCTATTCGCTCCCTACTCTGACGCCCTGTTTTGAATGAGCAGTGTGCAGATTTGGCAGAGTATGACCTGATCTAGAATTACAATTTAGGCCTATTCCAAATAATAGCACTACAATTCACTAAATAATTCAAAATTCAACCCTGAAAAGAGACGTTACTTAAGAAAAGCGTCTTCCTCTTCACTTTCATTAAATTATACATTCATTTTGGTCCAAATTAGCAGTGAAGAGGGGTTTTCTCCTCTGGTTTGGAGGAAAAATTTGCCTCCAAGTCAGTTGGATTTTTTCGCCACCAGTGTAGTGAAATGAGATTTTCCGACTAATCGGGTACTCCTAGGAAAGAGATTAGTGAAGGGCATAGATTTGTCCTACTGGGACTCCCCGCTTTTCGACTCCCAACCCCCCCGACCCAACGAGAGAAACGAAGAGTGTTCACGGATCAAGGCTGTGCGGCTTGGACATTCCAGCTCTGGAAATTTGGACTGTTAGATCGGCAGCGTAGTACTGTTCGTTAAAAGTGAGAAAATGCTTTTTTTTTTATTTGATCGAGTATTTCATATTGCTTTTAATCGCGCCATTCCTACTGACGTCATTGTAATGACTATGTTCATTTCACTTGGGAAAACCACTAAGGCAGTCTTTCTGAGAATGTAAAAAAAGCAGGTGGAGAATGAGTGCCTGCCATTATAATGAAAACTCCCCATCCTGACTGTAAGCAACCGAACTCGATAGCTGCAGTCGCTTAAGTGCGACCAGTATCCAGTAATCGGGAGATAGTGGGTTCGAGCCCCACTGTAGGCAACCCTGAAGATGGTTTTCCGCGGTTTCCCATTTTCACACCAGGCAAATGCCGGGGCTGTACCTTAATTAAGGCCACGGCCGCTTCCTTCCACTTCCTAGGCCTTTCCTATCCCATTGTCGCCATAAGACCTATCTGTGTCGGTGCGACGTAAAACAAATGGCAAAAAAATGTAGGCAAGCAGACCTACCATCACAATGAAAATTCCCTAACCCAGTCTTCATATGAGAAAAGACGTTTGGTGACTTCCCCGTCGCGTTTCTAGGCTAAGGTTGCTATGCAATATAATACAATCTTGCTCACAATGTGTACATTACTGAACATAGAATTCTGTATACAATGTAGAATTCCGTAGCGAAGCACGGGTACATCAGCTAGTTTTTACATAAAAATGTTAAGGGTAAATTAATACGTATGTTCAGTTTGTAAGGTGTTTGGATCTTTAACAACTCTCCTATTAGGATAGGCCTAGGCTAGATTACAGCGAATATATAGATACAGTGTGGCCAACTCGATTCGATTTCTGATTAACCCTGGAACTGCGCTAGCACCGCCATGTTCGTCCCTAGCACTGTATTGTAAACACAATGTTTTAGAAGTCGTAGTGCGCACAGTTGGTGAAAATGCCCGGTTGTTAAACTTTCGGCTGTACCAACAGGCCGGGGAAAGGAATTACCATGAACGTTTTTCCCAGGGACCCAATTCGAAGAAAGCCATGGGCTGCCATATTTAAAAGAAAATGGTGGTCTCCTAATGAAACATCGCCTTTATGTGAAGAAAGTCCAACATACATTTCTCGGCAGCCCTGAAAATGGTTCTCCGTGGCTTCCCATTTTCACACCAGGCAAATGCTGGGGCTGTACCTTAAACAAGGCCACGGCCGCTTCCTTCCCACTCCTAGCACTTCCCTGGCCCATCGTTGCCATAAGACCTATCTGTGTCGGTGCGACGTAAAGCAACTAACAAAAAAAAAAACATACTTTTCTTAAAGAAATCTAAGTATCCACAATATAGTTGCCTGGAATTATCGGTATCTCATTTTATTTCACTGGGAACCCACCTTGAGCTACATATGTGGGAAAAAGTGGAAAGGATGAGAAAAGAATTCTGAGACGTAATGCCGTTCCTACAATTTTCTATACTAAACTATGGTGGTAATCCTACACGAAAGGACAATTGTGTTCGTGTTTCCCTTTTGGCCGGAATATCACGGCAATTCCGGTTCCTATATTCTATGGACGAAAAGCCATAGTCATAGTTTTAAACATGGTTTAGCATAAAGTTGAAAAAAGTGTCAACACTTCCTATCCTCATTACCAAGAATCGCGTCTATCCTCGCTTTGCCAATTCTACAGCTAGCAGATTGTAGTGGACAAACACAACAGGGACGAATACTTTAAACAACGAAGCATTGTATGATCCAATCTTCCACTATTCCTTCTATTTGTAGTATTACTTCATGTCTGAAGTTTGGACGTCTCTCTTAAACATAATGCTAGTTAGTCTTTTAGATCAGATTTCTGCGCTTATCGCTTGATTCTGATGAAGGTAGCTTATAGGATTAATTTAGACATTAAATAAACACTTGTTACTTCAACTAGTGATCAAGTCATCATAACTTAATGAACCATTCCCTGAGTAAATTTGGATAATATCCTTTCTAAAACACTTTCATTATTTTGGTAACAATGACTTTCTTAATTCTGCGCATTCAGTACGGAAGATACTTCATTGACTTGATGAGATACGTTTCTCGTCAGAATTAGGACAGAATATAAAGAAGGTGTGTGTACATGACTGTCATTATAACGGCACTGGTACAAGTGAATTATGCTGATATTCAGATCTCACAGTACAATGGTAAGTAAAGTTTACAATATAAAATCCAACTTCCGAGGGTTCTTAGAACATAGATTGAACTGTTCTATTGGTTTTACAATTATGTCTGTGAAAGTGTATTCCGTTTATTGTTTATTGTCAGTTTCTCTTTATCACAGTAAAAATTTCACTGTACGGGAGGGGGGTCAGACCCCCGGTAAGCGCTTCCTGGTTATGCCCGTGCTTCTAAACACACTTCCTATCTTACACGTACCACTGCGGTTAAAGTGAAAGCCATCTGAGCACTGATCCCAATCTCCAACCGACCCATTAGGATCAAGAAATATCACTTCCAGTTTCCAAAAATCCTGCCCCATATTCTCATTTAAATCCAAGATCACCTTCCCTGCTGCACAGTACTCCACTGATAAAAACTCCGCTTACACTTCACCTGCGTTGCATATTCCAGATCTTTCGCATCCTCAACTATGTAGGTACTTATATCTGCTTGCCTTACGTTGTGCGTACCAATGTGAAAAACTACCACAGTTCTATTTTTCTCCTCCTTGTCGTCTCTTTCCTCAACATCTGCCTTTACCTCAAACTATGGTCCGCTTTCCTCCACATATTGTCCCTACATTTCTCACAATGGAATCGCCCATGACCAGAGCCTCACATCTACCCATCTCATATGGTTCGACAAAGTATGAAAAATGTGTACCTTTTCATTGTGAATTGACCGTCATCGATGTGTATGTCATAAATCCTCAAGACAAAGCAAGTTCTTCAAGCTGCGACAGGCGTGTGTAATACGATTGAACGTTCTCTCCTTAGCAACTCCAACAATAACAACATTAACAATGGGACAGCGAATCACATCATGCTGCTACAAAATAAGTTAAATGAAGACTCGGCATTTTCCTTTATGAGTAGTAGTGGTGATTATTGTTTTAAGAGGAAGTACATCTGGGCAAGCATTCTATATTAACTCGAATCCGACTGAAAATCTGGAAGGTCCCCGACATTTCGAAAAATGAAGGTATCGGCCAATGAAATACAAGATGTAAGAAGGGTATGAAATAAAACGGCTCCCTAGGCCTCAAATGTTCTATTACTGTTGGGGTCGGAAAAGATCAAGTCTTAACCCAGGGTATTTGAAAATAATGAGCCTGGCAAAACTATGTGGAAGCAATACCAGACTCAGCTAAGGGCCCCGTGGTCGCCAAAACATGCTTCCAAGTTAAATGCCTTTGAGGCTTTTACTTTGATATATTTGTCATACCTCAAATGACTTCAGAGACCGTTTACTGCCAGTTGCACAAGCGAAATCTAGGTATAAAGTTAATATCTCCTTAACACAACTACCATCACCAACACCACTAGCCATGAAATGGAAATCCACATATGACAGACCTATACAAAACAAGCGGGGTGAAGACATAATGAATGCCAGTATCAACATCGACGAAGGAAGTTCGCTTTTCTTCACTTCTATGTCATCTTCGGCATCGAAAGTGTTGGGATTGAAGGTATTTGGTTTAGTAGTGGTCAGAGTGGAACTCCGGTTGGGAGGTTTGAAAATTGGTAACAATTTTCTTTACGTTGCACCGACACAGATATGTCTTATGTCGACAATGGGATAGGAAAGGGCTAGGAGTGTGTTGGAAGCGCCCGTGGTCTAAATTAAGGTACAGCCACAACATTTAACTAACGTGAAATTGGAAACTACGGAAAAGCATCTTGTGCCGCACCAAGCCTGCCTTGTTGATGCACTTCCTTTATTTTTACCTATCCTTGACTGCCGTTGTCGCCATTAGCGATAACGTTACCGAAATTTGACGTGATATTTATAGTTTCTCCTTGAAGATGGCGCTGTAACCATCTGTGTTGTGATTGAGTCTGTTTCTCGCTCCCCGAGTATTAAATCGGTCTGCTCGTGGCGCCAACAATGGGGGGATCTGAAATAATGAGCAAACTGGGATTTAAAATGTGCTTCTTGATCTACGAATTGCTCCTATCTTGGATTTACTTATTTCAACGCTCGGCGCTGGGCTGGGAGTCATTATTCTGATTGACGTAAATATTTTTGAGATTCCGGATGTGCTGCTACCAGGTATTTCAATTTATTTTATTTCACGTGCCATAGTTACAAGAACGGTTCTATGTGATTGCATTTCCGTAGTCTTTTATTACCTGTCTTTAGGGGTTCTTAGTTCATTTATTTTGTGTGTGTTTTAAATTCTTTCCTTTCTTTGTGTGCACACGCGCGAGAGCGGAGAGTGGTATCTACCTATCCGTTTGTTGCGTCTGTGCGTTTATGAGTTTTGAGACCATGCTCTTCTGTTTTCTCGTCGTTTTGAATCATGGTTGAGCATTGGTATTGTACCGGGAGGTACACCTCAACTCCGCTCATTCAGAACAAGCGCCTTAATGAACTCCTCTATCGACCAAAATGTGAAATTGCTACTACATAAATTTGAGACCTTAATCAGGAGATGTCACTACCGAAGTATTAAGTAATTGTGTTATTCTGAAATTGCCTAAACTGACTGGTTTTATTTGCTGTGTGTTTGTTTACATCAAGAAGTTTGGACATTTTTCCACTGATGTCACTACCAAAAAACTATAGTCATGCACTCTGGTGGAAGGTAAAGGAAGTGTTATTGAAATGAATTTTGTGTTTATTGGATTTCTCTACTTTCATTCGTTTTTAATGTAATTCTAGGTTTGCCTCATTCCGCCAGTTTTGTATTTTCTGTATTTAATTTTCAGCCCATGACATTCTTGTTCGGTTTTGAGTGTAACTTTTGGGTTCAACCAATAAAAATGAGAGGGTGTGTACGGATTAGCCCAGAATCCTCTCAAACCTTCCCTGAGGGTATATAAGTTGCGGATTTTCGAAGTTCCTTGCCTATTGATCATCGTCTTTCTGGGTGTGTATGTTAAGGCAGGAGGCTGGCAGAACATCTACCAGGTAAGGGCCACGTCAATTCAATCTTTCTTGCTGTTTCCGCGTACTTATCCGAGGGGAAGGTCCGAATTTCTAACTCAAAGTCTAAGATACCCGTCTCCCTTAATCTCGAAAACCATAGATTAGGGAGAGGGCATTATTTATTGTAACCGTTTCATAATTTGTGATACATGCAGTATACAAAAATAGAAGGAGTAACTTGAGATAACTATTGTGAATTGTATTAATAATAATTGGTACATACGATGAATATACATATCAAGCAGATGATTAGAGATTGAACAGAGAAAGAATAATGTAACCTAAATGTTGGCGTTACGTTAATATATGACATTTTGAAAGAAAGACCGAAACATCTATGCATAGTGATATCTTTTCAGATATAAACAAGACCTCAAAAAATCTCAATATTGCCTTTGCAGGCTATTAAGGAAAGGGATAAAGCGAAAATTATTATTCGTCAATACTGCACACTAATAGAACAACTGCAACAAGGTAGTTCCATACTATACCTTAAGCCTATGTACCTAATGGCTCTAGACTTTAACGTAGTTATATTGTCTAGGTTACCTTAGGTACAATTCGATTCTTGGCTGACATGTATCACATCCTTTCCTTCCCTTAGTTTCCTGCTCCACATTCCCCTAATAATGTTAAGTAATTTTGCGATTCTACCCGTGTGCATCCATTCTCTGTTCAATAACTTTACAATTGTATACAACTGATTTTCGTTCTCAATTTTCTTTACATCCTCCTCATCTATACATTTTCCTCGTATTTTCCTAGTCATTGAACAATCTTTTATAAGGTGTGCCCATCCCAATTCTTCAGAACATAGCAAACATTTATTTTCATCTCTGTTTCGTCTGTATGCTTTACTTTAATGTATCCCCATTAACCACCATATTATACCCCTCATTCCCTTTTTTGTTATAATCTCTACATTCATCCTCATTCTCCCACTTATATTACAAAATTCTTCTAATGACCTTTTGCTTCTACATTGTGCATCAATGTCTTGTTTTTCAATATCCTTAATTCTTAAAACTATTTTTTTTACATATTCTCACCTTCTCTATACAGTCTCTTTTCCAGTAATATTCCATTCCTATCGTTTCCAAAATGTTCCGTACCCCATCCACCCAGTAACCTTGGTTCTGATGTTTCATTTGGTGTTGATATGCTATCTGTAAAACTTCACCCCCTTCTCGCAGCTTCATTCTCAGCCAATACTTTATTATCCTTTTGATAATATCTACTCGCAGACTTATATATTTGCACATCATTCTCACTCCACAGTTAGCTGTACAACTGGGTAGACCCATAATTATTTTACCAAATCTATTCGTAATTGTATCAAGTGAATCAACACTCCCTTCAACTCCCCAAATTTCCGCTCCATACAACACTCTAGATTTAACTACTGCATTAAAAACATCTTTATACACTCTGTAGTCTGTGTTGGGCATCTTCTTCTCCAGTATGCTAATGGCTGACAATGCACTCATACCTTTTAGTTTTGATCTTTTTATTTGCTCTGTCCATTTCCCATTTCCACTTAATATCAGGCCCAAGCATTCCACTTTCTTGACCACTTCTAACCTCATCTCGCCCATCCACCATTTTTCATTCCTTGACAATTTATATCCTTTTTTGCACACCATTACCTTAGTTTTCTGTGCATTAATTTTTAAATTCCATTCTTGACAGTACTTTACCATTACATTTATACTACTCTGCATACTATTGGGTGTCAAAGTGAGCAGAAGGATGTCGTCAGCAAAAATGAGGCCCGGAATATCCTGATTCTCAAGACTTGGGTAAACCCCTGCCTCAAAACCTTTCGATTGAAAGATATAATTTTTATAAAGAGTAGGAACAGTACTGGTGACAACTTACAACCCTGTTTCAACCCTATTTTAGAGAATATTTCCCCAAATACTGCTCCCTCCTTAGTTTTAATTGAGCATTTCACTTCTGAATATATGTTTTCAACCGCTCTTATCATCTTCTGGGACACCCCTATCCTTCTCATCTTGGCTACGACCGCCCCTCTGCTCACAGAATCAAATGCTTTCTCCAAGTCTATAGCAGTAATGTACACTTTTCCACCTTTCTTTTTTACATACTTATCTATTATTGTTTTCACTACAAAAATATGATCTGTTGTCGTCATCATTTTTCTAAAGCCTGATTGCAGCCTCCCCAGAATCGATTCCCCCTCTGCCCACTTCATTAACCGTTTTGCTAACACACTGTGTATATTTTACTAAATGTATCTAGCAACGTTATACCCCTGTAGTTATTTGGGTTATATTTATCACCTTTCTTCTTATAGACTGGGCAGATCACTCCCTCTTGCCAAGATTTTGGAAACTCACCTCCTTCAAATATTCCATTAATAAGTTTCACCATACTTTCTAGGATATCCTTATTCTGCGCCAGCTGCTTCCAAAATTCGTTAGTAATGCCCGATATCGCTCCTGATTTGCCTTTCTTGGCTTTCCCTAGGACTTCCCTTATTTCTTCTTTCGATATTTCCTTGTCTAATGCAGGCACAGTGCACCCTAACACTACCGATATTCCGTTTTCGTTTATTCTCGGTCTCCATCTACCTTCAACCTCTAGTAGTTTCTTATAGTGCTCCACCCAGATAGCCTGACTTATTTCAGTCTGTCGCGACAGCTTCCGCATTCCACAAATCCTCCCAATTGCACTCCGTACTTTCCTCTTGTCGTTCCTTTTTGCATTACTATTTAATTCAGCAACTCTCTGCTCCTGCCATTCGGACTTAGTTTCATATAATAATTTCCTATATTCTCTTCTTAATTTACAGAATTCCATTCTATGGTTCTCTCCCCCATGCTTTCTATACTCCTTCAATTCTTTCAGCACTTCATATTTTTTATGCCTGCATTCATCATTGTACCAGCCTTTTCCTATTATGTTCTGCCCCTCCTTTATCCTCATCTTCTCCCCTGCCATCTTTACAGAGTTTTCTATTATTTTAACTGCTGTGCTCGTTTGGTTAATCTCGATCATTGAATCTATTCCAACTGTCACTATCTGGCCTATTTCTCCCTCATAATAGTTCATAAACTCATTTTTAGCTCCACTCTCCACCTGTATATAGTAATTAACGTTTCTTTGAATTTTATCATATTGCTTGTTAATGTCCTACCCTCTCCATCCTTTACTCTGACAATAATTGGAAGATGAAGTGACTCACCCCATTCCTTAACCTTCATGCATTTAATCACAGGCAACGCATTCCTGGAGTATAGCGCCAAGTCTATGCTACTACCCCCTGTTTCCATTATGTATGCCAGGTTCCCTAATTCGTCGCCACGCCACCATCCATTCAAAAATATAGTTCTATCGTACCACATACATCTAGCAACTTTTCTCCATTATTATTACAACCCTTATCCTGGCTCACTCTCTTTTGTACATAAACTTTTTCTGCCTCCTTGTCATACACCGGCTTCTGGTCTGCAACCCTCGCATTGAAGTCCCCCATTATTAGAATGCCCGCATCCTCAAAAATATTTTGCATTCTATTAATTTCTAATGCCAACTCATCAAAGAAATCCCTTTTCGCAAATGGCGAGGCTTCAGGAGGGTTGTAGACAAAACCAATACATAAATCTGGCTCATTCTCATCGTACATCTTTATTTTGACCCACATCATTTCCTCCATTTCTGATTCTATTTGGACTGTTCTAGCTTGCAAATCCTCTCTAACCATAACCATTATCCCACCCGGATGTCTGCCCCTGCAGGTTCGTCTATTTTTTGCCTTATGGTAGACCGTGAACTCTTTTATTTCTACATTACTATTCGGTGGAATCCAGGTTTCCACACATGTGAGGATATGCAAGCTACGTAACAATTCTTTAAAAGATTCGTTCTGTAACTTGCTTCTAAGGACTTCAATATTGATACACCCTACTATTATCTCTAGTTATTTCTTTCTCCCCTGTCCCTCACGCTGGCTGTTCTTCTTAGACCTCGTAATCCTTGTAACACCCAGTTCATCAGAGTTTTCATGTAGAGTATTAACACATTCTCTATCGAGGCCATCCTTGTTTAAATTACCTTTTCTGTGCCAGACGTCCTTGAGACTCACCCGTCTGCGTTTCGGTGTTGTGTCTCTCATAGAGTCAGCACTCAGCTGTCGCTGAAGGTCACCTGGACTGCTCTCACTATTCGCTGTCTCTACATCTGCTTCTTCCTCTCTCTGTCCTGGTCGTCACTCGCTGCTCCACATTCTGCTGGTCTCAGCTGCCTCGTGCGTTCTCCTTCCTCCTCGACCAACGTACTCACTGTGTTAGCTGCTCTACCCCCCATTTTCTGGTCCTCTTGCCATCACCCACCACTAATTTATTATGCCTTATGTAGGCAATTAGTCCTGCCCGTCTAGCTTTTCCTAAGTGGAACTGTAGCATTTTCTGGTTCCTGAAGGCTTCTTTCTCCATCTCCTGTTTGACCCATAAGTTTTCACCTTTCAACCGTCTTGTATTGTGCAGAACCTTCTTCACTAGTAGGGTTGATATGAACCTCACTTTCACTGGTCTCTTGCCTTTTGCTTTCCCCATTCTCTGTAACTCGTCTATATCGGCCTTCCTGCAGCTAATCTTCAACCTCTCGTTAATTAGCTCCAACACTTTGTATACCAAGTCTTCTTTAGTGTTCTCGGGTAGCCCATATATAAAAATACTTTTCTTTTGGGTTTCCTCCTATCGCTATTTCTCCTGCCATCTCATTTCTTTTATCTCTTCCTCCATTCTTCTCACCTTATCCCTCAAACTTGATATTTCTTTATTATTTTGGGCCACCATTTCTGTCACCTTGCCTATCTCCTCTTTCACTATCTCTCGTAATTCACTAGATTGCTCTCGTAGGAACTCTCTCATTTGTTCAGCTTGGGCTTGAGCTTGAGCCTTACCGATTTCCCTTATCTTCTCCATCTCTTCCCAACCAACCGTATTACCCATGATCAGGCCCGGGGTTAATCTCGACCCCTCCAATGACCAACAACACTGCCATCACTGATGCAGCCATCAAAATTGAAATCAAACTCACCTGCTGTCCAGCTCTGCAAGTCATGTTGCGACTCGTGGGCATGCCTCTACCGTGCCAACGACCTATCGTCGCCCGGTACAATTCTAATGAAATCTCCATGTCAGCACTCACTCAACAACTTTCCTCTTCGCTTGCACGATTACAACTGTGAATTTCTAACTCTGTAACAGTTTTAATGTAAACTTCTTTGCTTTTCATGTAAAATTTCATAATGTCTTTAACTGTAATTCGGGGATAGGGAGTGAGTTACCCTCTCGAGCTCCCCTTCATCTTGGTTTGAGGTGACTACGGTTTTGCGACCTTTCTTTCCTGTAATATATTAAAGTTATTTCCATGCGAGCCACCTCAGTAGTTTAGGACTAGCCCCAGTTTCATCGGCCGAGAGCCCTGCAGATTTTAAGTATTTCATTATCTGGGAGCGCGGTGTACGCCTCCATTCAGGTTGTGTTCGGGCCATTTATTTACCCTGTTCTATTTTCCGCAAAGGCCCAGTAGGTTGGGTACTAGATAACCTTGTGTAAAATTATTTGAATTTGTAATTCGTGCCTTATGAGGCCAGAGTGTGTAAGATTGTGATGTAATGTTGCCTTGAGTAGGCTGTAAGAAACCGAGAGTATGTAAGCTCATTTCAAGGTTTTGTAATAGTGAAGGGTGCCTCTGGAAGACTAGAAATTGTAATTTTGGGAGCAAGTGTTCTTGAATTAGAGGATTTCTGACCTTGCTTAAATTATTCCTCATTTGTGAATTTCGTAAACTTGAGCTCGTAGCTCAGAAATTGTAAATCGAGGGCTTGAAGCCCAAAATTGTTAAATTCCTTATTCTGGGGTGTTCCACCCTTGTTTGGCATTGTATCTGAGATATCATTGTTATTGTCACTTAGTGAAAATTTGTTACGTCCGTTGTTTTGAAGAAATACAACCTTCAGTTCAAGTTTTAAATTAATTTTTATATTGTAGATAGAACCGTTCACACCAGAACCTTTTTCACCTCACTGCGATCCATCAAACCTCTGTAACAGGTATATTGCATGATTTGACGCCACGGGGTTTAATCCATGTTTGTCCACGTGTGGCAATTTGGACGTCCCGGTTAGCGGGTCGACGAAAATTATGACTGCTACGATTATATTTGGACCAGCCTTGCCTATTTTTGCGGCGGTCCTGCATTGTATCTGTGTTATTCGAACCAAGCTCGTGAGTCCATGATATCCGTCACGAACCTGTACGTCGCGTGCCTGGACACGCCGACCTTGTCTGGGTCGATTTTTATATTTGGTCTCTGTTCTTATCCGTATATACGTGTGCGTGTTGTGCTGTTTGCCTGAATGCGGTTTATAATACTCTCCATATCTCGTAATTTAAATTTTCCTCTCTTTCTCATTTCTGCTTTCTTTTTATTTGGCCGTTCTGCTGCTCTATTGTCGGCGCTTGCATTTTGTTTTTGTAACTTTGGCAATATCTTCTTGGATATTGATTCTTCTCCTTTGGGAGGCTGTGCTCTGGCATTGTTCTTGTGACGGGCTAGCATCGAGTTGACGCTCATTCGCAGCACAGGAATACTAACTTCTGATATGTGCGCGGTTCGTAATTATACGATTATATTATCCCATGGTGGTTCCATTTTCTGGTTCCTTTGGTAACGTGTCCCACGTCACATTTTCATGCATTTTTGGACCATTGTATTCGTATGTGGTCGTACTGAATTGAATTGGGCGACTGTGTGCACTCTGGCCGAGAAATATAGCAACCTACTGTGTTATTGAACATGGACCTACTCGATATGCATTTTGCCTGCAGTTGTGTAAGAAACTTTTTAAAGCAGCTTCCTTTTCTTGTATTAATTTTAGTATGGTGTGTTGATAATAAACCCCATTCTTTTATTCATGGGGGTTATGGGTTATTGCCTTTCTGTCCTTCTCTCCCCTTTTTGTCTACGAGCGTATCTAGCTTCGAACTGTCTTAGTTCGTTCCAGTCCATCCACGGCAATTTATTAAAGGAGGTAAGTGAGGTAGGCATTTGTGGTTATGTCGTGTATCTTCGTGTTTTAAGGCAGCGGGTGGGGGGGGGGGTATATGATTCTTCAGAGCTGTCGAAAGTTGGGTTCGAACTCAATATCTCCCGAATGTAAACTCACAGCTGTGCGACATTAAATTCACAGCCAACTCACTCGGTGCTGTAAAAATTCCCACTTGAAGAGTTAGATGAAAATCAGCTCCATGAACTTTACAAACGTTCCTATTCATCATACCTGAAGTTCGTAATGAAAATATAACTTGTTCTCTTCCCGTCCCTGAAGGAGTGCGGCGGGCCTCCTAGACGGTGACGCCGTCTCTCAGGCCAGGAGGTTTGAGATGTGCTGTGGCCAATACTAGGAGCTGTCTCGCATTCGCGTTAGTGCAGGTTGGAAAACCACGGAAAACCGTTATCAGGTGAGCCGACGATGGGAACCAGCCCCAATTTCAGGGGTATGGATTCACCGGTCCTCTACTCGGTTGGACGGTCGGAATGTAGAGTTGTTGAGAAAACTCGACCATGCCTAATAATGAACTCGTGTTTAATTCACTGCCGAGGAATATGGCAACTTGTATTACTTCGCCGAGTATTTAGCTTATAGTGAGCCAACCAGTGACGAATTCATCAACCGAGCAATGGCGAAACTAAATTGAAAGCTTTTTGCAGTGGTAGTGATGGCGGTTTGTTTTGAGGGGAGAGCCACGAATTTCAGAGACCACAAAAATACTAGCAATGGAGAAAAATAATCTTTTCTTCTATTTGCTCTACGTCGCACAGGCACAGAAATGTCTTATGGTGACGATGGGACAGGAGAGGCCTAGGAGGAGGAGGTGCTGGTGGTGGTGGTGTTGGTGGTGGTGGTGGTGGTCGTGGTGGTGATTACTGTTTTAATAGGCTATCTCCAATTAGGCGTACATTCTCGTCGTTCTATAACCCATCTGTGGGGTTTAAATTGACGAGTAATGATGTTGATTTTGTTGAAGAGATACTTTGTTTGATTTCGTTCTGGTTTTGTTCTATATCCTCGCAAACGCTGTGGATGAACTGTGATTCATCATTCCTACAATTACGCTGTATATTTCTACAAAGAATCCTGTACTTATTTTCGTCCTGAATGGATGGGTTCCTTCTTTCTTCAATCAGCTGCAAAGTCGCGTTTGATATCCAGGGATGTTTTTCACTCGGTGTCGTCCTTGCTGTCTCTCGGAGAGATGAGGAGACAATATCTTTCATTTTGTCCGACGTCTGACAAGGTGATTATTCTTCCTTTAGCAGCAAATCTGGTAGCTTTATCCGTGCAAGTTGCTCGAAGCGTGCAAGAGATTCCTGGTTGGTGAGTCTAAACTGTCTTACACTTATCTTCTTGGTGACTTTAATTTTAGCCGTATTTTAATGGATAACAGATTGTGGTCAGTACCACATTCCGGTCTAGGAAACGTCTCACAAACAGATGTCTTCCAACGTTGTCTCACCAATATATATGAGTCATAAGTTGGTAAATGTCTAATGAGTTCTACACGGTTTAATACCATATAATGATGAGAAGATGTTCCGACGAAGAAGGAGCTTCGTAAATTTTCCGGATACGCATAATGCCCTAGTTTTGCTGTATGTTTGAGTTCTGTATTTTTGCAAATTCATTGTAAGCTACATGTAGTCAGAACATAAACGTTGTGAGACGTTATTTTCTGCCGAACGGTGCTGAGCACGGCGAAAGTAAGTAAAGGAAATGTACTAAATTATACATTTTCATTCCTTCCATGTATTTGTTCTCAGGTTTGAAACTTTGTTTACCGAGCTCGATAGCTGCAGTCGTTTAAGTGCGGCCAGTATCCAGTATTCGGGAGATAGTAGGTTCGAACCCCACTATCGGCAGCCCTGAAGATGGTTTTCCGTGGTTTCCCATTTTCACACCAGGCAAATGCTGGGGCTGTACCTTAATTAAGGCCACGGCTGCTTCCTTCCCACTCCTAGCTCTTTCCTCTGCCATCGTCGCCGTAAGGTGGTGGTGATGGTGATTATTGTTTTAAGAGGAAGTACAACTAGGCAACCATCCTCTATATAACACTAATCAGAAGGAAAAATGGAAGGGATCCGACACTTCGAAAAATGAAGATATCGGCCAAAGGAAGACAAGGGCCACGAAGGGCGTGAAAATGAAGGACCCCCTAGCCCTCGCAAACCTAATAGGTCGGGGTCTCGTCGCCGTAAGACCTATCTGTGTCGGTGCGACGTAAAGCAGCTAGTAAAATAAAAATAAATAAATAAAAATATAAAAACTTTGTTTTCAAATGTCATGGCTTTATTTCAGAGAGGTTAAATTACTGCTGCAAGATTCCAGCATCTACAAGTGGCTATTATGTCGATATGACTGGTAACCTCAACATCAAGAATATGGATTTTTATAAATTTCAAAAGGAAAAAATGAAGGAAGCTCTGAAGCACGTGTGAGTGATGCTGTAAACTGTTCCGGGTTTTATGTTTGTGAAGATCTTATTCTTGAGAAGGACTTCGTTAAACACACTAGGCACGATTAATTATGATGTTGTTCAATCAATCAATCAATCAATCAATCAATCAATCAATCAATCAATCAATCAATCAATCAATCAATCAATCAATCAATCAATCAATCAATCAATCAATCAATCAATCAAGCAAGCAAGCAGTCAGGTGGCAGATATGGAAATGTATCCAACATTTCCCGTGAAAAATTATTCAAATTTCTTACTCTTTGTCCTATGAATGAATGTTTTCCCCAATTGTCCTCTTGAATTGCGACTTATGTTCACATTATGCTCTTTCCTGCTTTTAAAAGCTCCGCTCAATCTTATTCGTCTACTAACGTCATTCCACGCCATTTTTCAACCGAGAGCTCGGAAGCAGTCAACCAGCCCTGAGTTTGTAACATTCTCGAAACACTACTCCTTCGTCGGAAATCACCCAGAACAAATCGTGTTGTTTCCATTGGATCTTTTCCAGTCCTTGTAGCAAGTGTTCCTGGTGTGGGTCCCATACTCTGGAGTGATATTTTAATTGGAGTCTTGCCAGAGACTTATTCGCCCTCTCCTTTGCATCGTTAGTCACTAGTGAAAACATGACGACCTTTCAGGTGGCTTCCTCTGGGTATATCACACTCGTGCTTCAGAAGTTGCACAATTAAAATTTTACAAATGTTCAACAGAAGGCAGAAGAAAATCACTTGCAATTTAAATGTCTCTGGTGAAGTAACGAATTCACTTGAATTCAATGTCGGTTGCATGAATCGATCATTGCGCTTTGAGACACAACTTTGTGAAAAACTCGGATCCTGAAAGTGATGCTCAAAGTGCAGCAAATATTTGTCGAGGATAATCTGCCTGTGGCCTGAAGTGACCATGCTGGACGTCTGTTCAAGAATGTTGTTCTGTATTCAAATGCAGCCTCAAAGTAAGGTTGTGGTAGACAAAATTGTAGCGCTTGTAAGAAAAATGCCTCGTACTAAAGAAAAAATAAACAGATATCATGTAATCTCAAACCTTTGCTCAGGTTACAGATGGCAGTAATAACATAATTTACACCGTGTTTGTGTGGAAACTGAGCAGATTTCAATGGTCATCCTCACAATTCGGGATTCAATTGAGAATACAGGGCAAGTAATATGTAAAATGTTGGATGGTGACCTGAAAAAAGGAAAAATCCACGGGAAAATTGTGTAGGCTCTGCATGTGACAATGCAAGCTCTATGACTGGTGTTCCCAAAGATATAAATTCACTTCTTTGCAAATATTTATGGACACGTCTATGCTTTATCATCTTGTGGGTATAAGTGCTCAAAAGGGCCGTAATTGTCTCGCAGAATGCCAATATCGAACAGTATTAATTTATATTTACCGCTATTCGCTAAAGTGTTCCAAGTGGCAAAATATATTAAAAGTTTGTCAAAAAGTCTTTCGAGAAGAGCCTGGCAAAATATCGAAATACGTTTCGACTGAGTGGTTTACTCTACTATAATGAGATGAGCAGTGGAACCTTTTGAAAAGAGATGAAGCAGGCGGTATCAGCAGGTTACTCAGTTTGAAATAGGCCGTGTAATAAGGTTACGAGGAGGTGGGTGCCCTTTTCGTGATATTGCAGAAAGTCCTGACAGAGATGCATTCGCAGTCCATCGGTGTTGACAACAATGGTCACGAGAAAGCACTGCCTCGAGAAGACCGGTGTCCGGCCGCACACGGGTCACAACGGAAAGGTTCGACCGCCGTATTCACTGCATGGCTGTGGTGCATCGTGCTGCATTCCCAACAAGATAATGCCCGTCCTCATACCGCTGCTGTCACCAACATGCTCTACAGATAATCGACCAGCCACCCTGACCTCCGGCCATTGAGTATTACTGGGACATAACGGGACGACAAATACAGCGTCATCCAATACCTGCTTTAACCGTTGCTGATTGCAGCAGGCGTGAACTCCATCCCACAAATTGGCATACGACACCTGAATGACACAATGCATTCAAAAAAGTGGCGACTAAAGCAGTTATTGATGTATCCCCATGTCACATGTCTTCTAGAATCTGAGACCTGGAAGCTAGACAATTTCTTAGCCTAAATTGCATTCCTCTAAACTCATCTCCTTTTGGTGTTGGAATTTCATTTTCCGCCAGTGTCCGTCTCCATGGCTAAATGGCTAGCGTGTTGGCCGTTGGACACTATGGGTCCCGGGTTCGATTCCCGGCATTGTCTGGAATTTCAACGGGAAATGTGTGTATATGACGACTTCATCATCATTTCATCCGCATCACGAGGCGCAGGTCGCCCTAGTGTATCAAAACAAAAGACCTCCACCAAGACTCTCCGGAGGCCACAAGCCATTATTATTTTCCGCCAGTATACATCGACCTATGCAAACATTTCCTACGGATCGTAATGATATTCCTCAATAATTTATCCCTAACTACGTCGAATCTGTGGAACCGCTCGGTACATCGAGTTAACATTTTATGAGTTTTCTTTATTGGATAACGTACGTCAGATGACAGCAAAATTATTCCAAGAGTACGCTATAGGCGAGCGGACAAACTCTGCCCGCGTTGTAAATCACGATATGGCGGATAAATTGGCAGCGAAGACAATTACTTTTACCAATTTGGCAGCACTGTACAGTTATCTTTTCTTTTTTCCGCCAAATGAATTCTCTGTTATCGAATACTTCCTCTCCCAATCGATTACTTAATACACAAACAACAGTCGCACACACGTTCTGGTACAACTCTCAGGAGCAACTTCACACACGAGAGCCGGAAGTTGTACCACGGCAGAATGACGGGAAGTTTACTCGTAAAGTAAGAACACTGTATTGAAAGAGAAGGAGAGTGCAGTTAACCCTCCTAAAATGTACACTGCCATGCAAAATTCTCTGTTACCTTTATTAGCCACTCGATGCGCCACTATGTCCGCAGCCACGAGAGTGGATTCGCTTGCAGGACGGGGTAATTAAGCCATTGAGCCATCAGATTTCTAATAGGCGAAGTTCTGTGACATGATGACGGTTTCATTTATCATATTGTAAAACTGAAAAAAATACACTGCAAAAGGAAGAATGTCAACTCTTTAAATACATGTTTCAACCTGATCAAGATAATACTGGGTGATATTTCCAAGCAGATTCGTAGTTTCTTGCGGCCTGGTGGCGGAAGATGAGTGGAGATATCCCCATATCAATAACAGGAGACTTGCCGTTAGCATCGACCATTGCAAGTAGCACAATAGAAAATATCCCTTGCACTTCAAGAATAGACATTCTGATCTTGAAAGGTGCCATCAACTGCTGCTGCATAGTTAGGGACACCCCAACACTTCAGATTTCTGGTCCCAGTGTATGTGATCAGGGACAGGCAGAGAAAGAGGCACAAGTTTCTTTTGTAGCACAGCGAATGTCCCAGGTACGAACGTGCGTATAGCAGAAGGGGAGATGCGGTAACCAAATTACAGTGACCTGTATGATTCTCCCGTGGCCAGACATGAAAGATAATGAAAAATATGCAGGAAAAGCCAAATAGAAATAAGTGCATTCATGTAGTTCAAATTCACAACTGAACAGGTCAAACAATTCTTCGTGCGAATATTTTAGTTTGGGCCTTTCAGAAATCTTTTTTTTTTTAAGTTTTTGTCTTTCTTTCGGTTTAAGTTTAACCAACAGAACCATATTTTACGCTGTTACACATTTTACAGAAAGAAAGAAATTATATAGGTACGCATGCAATAAAGTGTTTTATGCAGGGCAGGATACAGGTGCCATGTTTATCTGTCGCAGGAGGTGAATGCAATGGAAGGTAGAAAAGTATGGGAGATCACTACAAGAGGGATAAGCTACATAAGGCAGTGTTTGTAAGAAGGAAAGGGCTTTTTACTAGGAACGGTTGAGTTTTTAGATGTGTGGATAATGAAAGGATCAGTTTTACGAACATTGTTACTGATGAGAACAATATAAAGAATTTCGCGTGGCTATTTCTAGCCGGGTGCACCCTTTGCAAGGCAGACCCACCGATGAGGGTGGGCGGCATCTGCCATGTGTAGGTAACTGCGTGTTGTTGTCCTGGCGGATAGTGTTATGTGTGTTGTGTGAGTTGTAGGGACGTTGAGGACAGCACAAATATCCAGTCTCTGAGAAAAGGGAATAAAACATTTAAGGTCAAAATCCCCGACCTGGCCGGGAATCGAATCCGGGACTCTCTGGGACAAAGGCCAGCACTCTAATCATTTAGCCATGGAGCCGGACATGCCAAAATGTGTCGTCAACTTCAACTACAGAATCTGAATTTGGTAACTTAGAAGGACTGGCAGAAGGTACCCCAATCGAACGATTGAATGAACAACCTTCTCGCGATTAATCTTCTTTGCATTCGCACACTCCATTCTCAGAATGTCTGCATTTCAATTCCCGAATTCCAAAAGGAGGAAACTAAATGGTGCTCTTAATAAGTATTTGAAAAAGCAGGACGACAGAGAACATTTTGAAAGATGACGATGAAAATGACATGTTTCTTGAAACCTTGGCGGCTACTCTAAAACAATTCGTCAGATCTCGCCACTCGTATGAAAGCCTAAATATTTGTAATCCTTACAGAAATGGAAGTACAGAACTAGCAGCTACCGCATTCACAAGTATATGGTATGAAAACCAGACGGCCTATTCTTCATCAGCATCACCAATCACTTCTCACTCAAGAGCTTACAACGCTGCCAGTGACATAGTTCACACCTTCTAAGATGAGTCGCCTGACTATTAATACTGAACATATAGCGATATGTATAATAATATTGCTTAAAAATAAAATAAACACCATAAGTGCATTTCTTAATTTTATTATTTGCTCACTTACCTCAGAGTTGAGGAAAATTTTTCGGCAGCTGTAAAAGGTGATTTCTCTCTGCTGCAGGAGGAAGTCATCAAGTACTCTTCTGTTAGGTTCAAAACGAATCTGAATCTTTCGCGGGTCAATCTAAAACACACTTACGAAAATGGTAATTACAACACTGCAGAAGGAGTTCCATTGCCCCCACAACAGCGACGTGTAAGGCTGGCCGGGTGACGAGAAAGATCGACGTGCGTCGACGAATGGCATACGGTCTTCTTTAGTGATGGATAGCGCTTCTGTGCTGCGCGCAGTGATCGCCGGAATCGTGTGCGCCCACGTAGAGGGGAGAGGGGCAGCCCAGATCTTATTGTCGAGAAGCACGCAGGGCAGACACCAAACATTATGGTGTGGGGAGCTATTGGCTTTAATGTGAAATCACAATTAGTGGTTGTTGATGGCACTATGACTGCTCGACAGTACGTTGATAGGGTACTCAATCCAGTGGTTATCCCTACGATGGCGAACATTGCTAATGGGATGTTTCAGCAGGACAATGCCCGGGTTCACACTGCACGCATCACCAGAGAAGCTCTCCACGACATCACAACCTTAGAATGGCCCGCCAGATCCCCGCACCTCAGTCCTATTGAGCATGTGTGGGACATGATGGGTCGACACCTGGCCAACCGTCCTCAGCCACCCACAATTCTGGAACAACTGACCCATGCAGTGCAGCAAGCACGGGCCACAATTCCTAAGGAAGCGATCCACGGCCTTATTGACTTCATGCTTCGCCGAATTCATCAATGAATGCAGTTCCTGGTGGGCACATCCTGTATTGATAGTTGTCCAAACTTGTGGTCAGAGGGACCTGAAAGTGTAATTATCGAATCACAACACTCGTCCTGCATGTTCAATTGCAGCAATGTAGCACCACTCATTCTCGGTGTTGCCATTTCCATTTTCTGCTGTGTATCTTTTAAACTTTTGATCTTCGTCAATGAGATGGGTACTGATAAAAAGCTTTTTTAATCCTCCCACTTTTGTAAAATGTCACTAACCTCCTTTCTGAATTTCGCGTATTTGTGAAACATACAGCCATCTTCCTCATCATCATCCATTATATGCTCCACAATAAGCATTGCAATCATCTGCCTTCTTCGGTTTTCATCCATTTCAGAACACTCAGGCGCTGTCCGTTCGTCCACTGAGTAGATTGACCCGCTACCCCTAGCAAAACAAAAACACGTCGCGTAAACACGACTCGCGTTTGAGTCGACGTGATTGAACAAACACGGCTTCCTCGGAAGGAAAGCAGGGCTTAAGGGGTGGCGAGAGCGCGATCAGCTCACAATGATTATTTAAGGAAAGCAGCTGAATATATGTTTGTGAATTATTATTCGAGGCTTCAGATGTGCTTGGCCTATCTAGTAAAAGTGTTAGCGGAAGTCGGGTTCGATTCACGGTGCTGCCAGAGATTGAAGAAAGGCTGGTTTAGTAGTAGCACCTCACCTCTGCCAGAAAAAAGCTCCTCCAGTTCAGGAGAAGTGCTCGCTTTTACACGACTCTGACCATACGTAGGCTACGCTGATCTTTCGTAGGTAAGATAGTTTCTACACATAAAGTGCGCGCGTGTGTGTGTGTAACGTTCACATGATGTGTGCTAGAATTGTTTTAGCGTTGCTACTTTCAGATTTAGGGGCTGAAAACTGACTTTCATCCTCACCCTAAACAGTATATTCCAGCTTGAGAGACTGATATGTAATAGCAAATTCTTGCTCAGAGAGGAAAGCAATGGGCTTAACGTTACGCTGACCTTACATTTCATTTTCCTCACTTCATTGATATCTAGACCAGGCCATTCCTAATCGTAGAGCTGTTAAAGATCCAACCAACTTTTCAACTAAACATACATATTAATTCCCCTTAAATGTTCTAGGTAAAATATTATTTTAATATTTCTGGGTTGCTTGATATGTGATAGCAACTTCTAGCTCAGTGTAGAAACTACAGGGACGCATGCAGTTAACGACTCTAAGTAAAAAGACTCTTAATAGAATAAATATTAAACCGTTAGTTCCTAAAAAAAATGTCAACAATTTATCCTTTAACAGGATGAACTCGCCCATGGTGTTTTCTTCTTTTTCATGATAAAATAGTTTTGAGTGGCCTTGCCTTTAGCAACCTATCATAGTAACCAAGTAAATGTTATATATTTAATTTAATGTTGTATTCTTAGATGTTAGGTGTGTAAAGAATGCCTAATGTAAGTAGCCATAGATTCTACCCCCTGTGGGTGGGGGCAGTAGAGAAACACCCACGGTATTCCCTGCCTGTTGTAACATCCGATTTGAATGGGCTCCAGTGGCTCGCATCTTGGGAGTGTGGTTTGCCGACCACGGGGTCCTTGATTGAGTCCTGGCATTGTTCCACTAACTTGTACCAGGCTTCTTGCTTTCATCTCTCCTATCCGAACTTTCTTGGTCAAATCTTGTTATTTATGGACCTCGACGGTATTAGAGCACTCGCGACCGAGGGAGTCTTTCATCTTCATGCCCTTCGTGACCTTTGTCTTCCTTTGACGATACATAATATTTCTCTCTGATTAATCTTATACAGAGAATGGTTGCCTAGTTGTCTTTCCTCTTAAAACAATAATCACCACCACCAGCCATACTACCTCACAGAGTTTGAATGACGTCAGCAATTAAACTGCAGGTGTGCTGAAGATCACGTTCTGCAAGACATCAACATGTGTAGACTGAAATCGTATGCATTTCTTCACACATCTGAGAGAGAAAGAACATCCGACAGCTCTCTCATCAAGAGTACGTAAAAATGCTTCGTATCCTGTTTGTTTGAGAATATATTAAAACTATGCATTCTCACGCTTAAATCCGAGTATGTATCTAAAAATCTTGGGGTACTTTTTACATTCAAGACCCTAGTTGCTGTTGGTGTACTACTGCTGCTAGTCATCTAATCTCAAGTAAGTAAAGATTTTATTGTGTTCTAGAATTTAGTGATATGCTTAACATGATTGTGTTTAGAGATTCTACACAGTTGAAACTAGTAGATGTCCTCAAACACAAGCTTATACAAGAGTAATACTGTCTTCTAAACGTTGCCAGGCACTGGCTGCACGGGAACATACGTAGTACAGTCATTAAATTCTGAGACTTGACGCCTGGAGGATAGGCACTCACACGACTCTGTGTGTTACACACGATGCCGCCTACACAGAACAACATCCATCCTCAAAATAGTCGCCGTTGGCCGTTATGCACGTTTGCCAACGTTGGTATAGCTGCTGGATGCACCACCACTGGGAGGAAACACCATGATTCGTCTCCAGTTATTATCCGGTTCAGAAACGTCGGATCATCGTCAGCACTACTGAAGAGGTCACCACAAATAACCATGCGATCTTCACGTTGGTCTTTCGACGGTATTCGTGGCACACTGGGCTGTGTAACACGAGATATGTTGAGGTCATCGTCAGAATTTTGTGGAAAGTACCATGGCTGATCCCTATTGCTGTTGCGAGATCGTCTACCGACTGGGAGCGGTTGGCACGCACCGACGTTGCCGCTTCTTGGAACTTGATTTCCGTTCGAACTGCTTATAGTCGACCAGTACGCACATCATCTTCCAAACTGTCGCGTCCTTGCACAAAACTTCGGTTCCACCTAAATACAACACTGCGACTCAATGCGTCCTCACTGTAAACCTGTTGCCATCATTTCAAACCTTTCGGCAGCGGTTTTGCCTAATTTCTGGCAGAACGTGATGTATTCCCGTTGCTCAAACTGTGACATGTCAAGGTGCGCCTTGCGCGTTCAAATCACCATCACATCAACGAACGTGCGTCTGGTTCTAGTGCATGCACACAACTGTCTCTTGCAGGGAAGGGAGACTGACTGACATGGTACCATACCATGGCGGCAACTATGCGCTATAGTGCACCACAGCGCCATCATGTGATTAGTCTCAGAAATTAATGACTGTACTACGTATTATTACTGTGCTGAAGCAAGTTTATGTCTGGATAGAATGCTTTGATTTGAAATAGTTGAGTACGTATATTATGAATATTTTAATATTATCTCAGCTATCAAAATTTAAATCTCAACGTTTCTACTAGGAATCGAAGCTTTGATAACTATCAGTGAATGATTTAGGTAGTCTTATTGACAAATTCACTGTAATAGGAAGAAAGTACTATAATGTTTAAAATATCACTTTAATAGTTAATGCAAATACACAATCCTTTACACTGTCATAGGGAAATACACGCTTTATCACCATAGATACGGTATTTTCACCTTTTCACGATAAAGTTTAAAAGTCACTTCCTTACTATATTAAGTATTGAGAGTAATACTTTGATACACTTCTTTGCTAATTTGAGGGAAAAGGTTAAATCAAAGTCTAAGTATTTCAGTGCAGTTGCAGGATATGTGCGGGCACTCAGATGTAATTGTGCCCTCGCAAAGAAATGCGAATGAGCATTTCAAAACACATAATTTACCGTTGACTAAATTGTTATATGTACTCGAGTTTGGAGGTTGTTCATTAAGCTATAGCCCTACAGAAAATAAATTACGTCTTCATTTTCCTAGTTTCATTTTAAATTTACTTAATATTTTGAATTTAAATCTTTACTTACCTGCGAAAAGAAGAACACCAGCAGAAGCAGTACACCAAGCAGAAACTAACAAGGAAAGACTACACCCTGCGTCCAACCGATTACAGCGATCTTCAGTGTACCTTATGGAGAGCACTCTAAAGTAACTCGTGTATAAGTGTTTAGGTGAATCGGCTTTAGTTTCGAAAAAGGAGGACTAATGCCATGAGCAGGTTCCGCTTCGGACCAAGTGAGGTTGATAAAACACTAAAAGGCGAACACATTATGACTTAGACATTAGGTGGCGCACCTGACATGTTTAAGTGAAATGTCTTCGCCTTCTAGAATTGTTTCACCTCCACTTGGTCCCTAGCGGATCATGGGTCATAACATTGTCCTCATGTTTTCGATAGCGAAAGCGCGTTGACCTCAAACCTTTATACGCGAGGTACAGTTGAGGGTCCCCCCAAAGGTACGTACATCAAAGCTCGTTGAAGTCGGTTTGGCTGCAGGGTCTGCCCTCTCCTTGTACTCTAGGATCGTGAAGCGATCTTCTGAAGCAGAGTCAACCTCTCCATTCTGAAACAGAAAAACCTACACGTTTCAATACACGTGTAACTTTGGAACCCAAAATATGAGCTTATTTCTACTCTTGTATGAGTACATTGATCAGTGTTGAATCTCTAAGCAAATAATGTTAAGATTTTTCTAAAATAAAACCTCACACACCTGAAAAAGAAAATACTAGTAGAAGCATTACAACGGCAGCATCTAGGACCCTCAAGCGATCTACTCAAGCCCGGATAACTTCAATAATCTGAAAGAATAAAAATCGCACACTTGTTAATAAGCATGTGAAAATGGACCGCTGAAGTGAGATTTTTCCTGCTCTCGTATGAGGTTGTGTTTGAGCACATCTATAACTAAATTTCAGTAGACAATACAATCTTTACTTACTTGAGAATGAAAACACCAGCAGTAGCAGTCCATCAAGCAGCATTTAGGTTCGTGAATATAAAAATGTACTCCAAGCTTTCTTCATATATACTCAGATATAAGCGTGAGAAACCTAGTGTCTGATCATTCTCATGCAAACCGGATACGAATTTTTTTTTTTTTTACTTACTGTTGGTAAGAGAGCTGTCGGATCTTCTTTCTTAGATAAGAGTGAGAGAATGCATACGAATTTAGTTTTCACATGCTGCTGTCTTGCAAAACATGACCTTCAGAACACCTGCAGTTTATTCGCTGACGTCATGCGAAACGTAGTGTGGGAAAGCATGACTGCTTACATAATATATTATTTATTCAGATAACACCTAAAAATGCAACATTTTACTGTCGGCTTAGAAATACATATATAACTGTTACCTACAGTATGTTACTATGAGAGTTTGCAAAAAGCGAGTCCACACAAAACCATTTCATACCGAAGGAAAACGAGTCGTGAGTTCATCATGTTAAAAGATAAATTATGCTAATTGTTGGTTTCTTGAAACTAACGTTGTAAAGAGTTATTACATTAGGACTAAGAGTTGTTCTACCTGGTCAAAATCAAAGTCGTTAACTGCACACTGAGCGAGAAGTTGCTATTACATATTAAGCCAATAAAAAATTCCAAAATCATGTTTTTACATAAAAAGGTTAAGGGTAAATTAATACGTATGTTCAGTTGGAAAAGTGTTTGGATGTTTAACAACTCTACTATTAGGATAGGTCTAGGCTAGATTACAACGGATATATAGATACAGTGTCGCCAACTCGATTCGATTTCTGATTAACCCTGAAACTGCGCCAGCACCGCCATGTTCGTCCCTGGCACTGTATTGTAAACACAATGTTTTAGAAGTCGTAGGTCGCACAGTTGGTGAAAATGCCCGGTTGTAAAACTTTCGGCTTTACCAACAGGCCGGGGAAAGGAATTACCATGAACGTATTTCCCAGGGACCCAATTCGAAGAAAGCCACGGGCTGCCATATTTAAAAGAAAATGGTGGTCTCCTAATGAAACATCGCCTTTATGTGAAGAAAGTCCAACACAATTCTCTCGGCAGCCCTGAAAATGATTTTCCGTGGTTTCCCATATTCACACCAGGCAAATGCTGGGCCTGTGCCTTAATTTAAGTCCACGGGCGCTTCCTTCCCACTCCTAGCACTTCCCTGTCCCATCGTCGCCAAAAGACCTATCTGTGTCGGTGCGACGTAAAGCAACTAACAAAATAACATACTTTTCTTAAAGTAATCTAAGTATCCACAATATAGTTGCCTGGAATTATCGGTATCTCATTTTATTTCACTGGGAACCCACCTTGAACTACATATGTGGGAAAAAGTAGAGAGGATGAGAAAAGAATTCTGAGACGTAATGCCGTTCCTACAATTTTCTATACTAAACTATGGTGGTAATCATACACGAAAGGGCAATTGTGTCCGTGTTTCCCTTTTGGCTGAAATATCCCGGCAATTCCGGTTCCTATATTCTAAGGCCGAAAAGCCATAGTCATCGTTTTAAACATGGTTTAGCATCAAGTTGAAAAAAGTGTCAACACTTCCTATCCTCATTAGCAAGAATCGCGCCTATCCTCACTTTGACATTTCTACAGATAGCAGATTGTAGTGGACAAACACAACAGGGACGAATACTTTAAACAACGAAGCATTGTATGATCCAATCTTCCACTATTGCGTCTATTTGTAGTATTACTTCATGAATGAAGTTCGGACGTCTCTCTTAAACATAATGCTAGTTAGTCTTTTAGATCAGAATTCTGCGCTTATCGCTTGATTCTGATGAAGGTAGCTTATAGGATTTGGACTTTAAATAAACACTTGTTACTTCAGCTAGTGGTTCAAGTCATCATACCTTAATGAACCATTCCCTGAGTAAATTTGGAAAATATCTTTTCCAAACAATTTTTCATTATTTTGGTAGCAATGCCTTTCTTAATTCTGCGCATTCAGTACGGAAGATTCTTCATTGACTTGATGAGATACGTTTCTCGTCAGAATTAGGACAGAATATAAAGAAGGTATGTGTACATGACTGTCATTATAACGGCACTGGTACGAGTCAATTATGCTGATATTCAGATCTCACAGTATAATGGTAAGTACAGTTTACAATATAAAATCCAACTTCCGAGGGTTCTTAGAAAATAGATTGAACTGTTCTATTGTTTATACAATTATATCTATGAAAGAGTATTCCGTTTATTGTTTATTGTCAGTTTCTCTTTATCCTTGTAAAAATTCCACGCTACGAGGGGGGGGGGGTCAAACCCCCGGTAAGCGCTTCCTGGTTACGCCCCTGCTTCTAAACACACTTCCTATCTTACACGTACCACTGCGGTTAAAGTGAAAGCCATCTGAGCACAGATCCCAATCTCCAACCGACCCATTAGGATCTAGAAATCTCACTTCCAGTTTCCCAAAAACCTGCCCCATATTCTCATTTAAATCCCCGATCACCTTCCCTGCTACACAGTACTCCACTGATAACAAACTCCGCTTACACTTCCCCTGCGTTGCATATTCCAGATCTTTCGCATCCTCAGCTATGTAGGTAGTTACAACTGCTTGCTTACGTTGTGCGTACCAATGTGAAAAACTACCACAGTTCTATTTTTCTCCTCCTTCTCGTCTCTTTCCTCAACATCTGCCTTTACCTCATTTCTCACAATGGAATCGCCCATGACCAGAGCCTCACATCTACCCATCTCATATGATTCGACAAAGTATGAAAAATGTGTACCTTTTCATTGTGAATTGACCGTCATCGATGTGTATATCATGAATCCTCAAGACAAAGCAAGTTCTTCAAGCTGCGACAGGCGTGTGTAATACGATTGAACGTTCTCTCCATAGCAACTCCAACAATAACAACATTAACAATGGGACAGCGAATCACATCATGCTGCTACAAAATAAGTTAAATGAAGACTCGGCATTTTCCTTTATGAGTAGTGGTGTTGATTATTGTTTTAAGAGGAAGTACATCTGGGCAACATTCTCTATTAACACGAATCTCACTGAAAATCTGGAAGGTGTCCGACATTTCGAAAAATAAAGGTATCGGAAAATGAAAGACAAGGTGTAAGAAGGGTATGAAATAAAACTGCTCCATAGGCCTCAAATGTTCTAATACCGTTGGGGTCGGAAAAGATCAAGTGTTAACTCAGGGTATTTGAAAATAATGAGCCTGGCAAAACTATGTGGAAGCAATACCAGACTCAGCTAAGGGCCCCGTGGTTGCCAAAACATGCTCCCAAATGAAATGCCTTTGAGGCTTTTTCTTTGATATATTTCTCATACCTCAAATGACTTCAGAGCCGTTTACTCCCAGTTGCACCAGCGAGGCAGTATTATCGGACCTTTTATGTTTTCTTATAGATATAAATGATATGAGTAAAGGAGTGGAATCGGAGGTAAGGCTTTTTGCGGATGATGTTATTCTCTATAGATTGATAAATAATTCACAAGATTCTGAGCAACTGCAACGTGACCTCGATAATGTCGTGAGATGGACAGCAGGCAATGGTATGTTGATAAACGGGGTTAAAAGTCAGGTTGTGAGTTTCACAAATGGAAAAAGTCCTCTCAGTTTTAATTACTGCGTTGATGGCGTGAAAGTTCCTGTTGGGGATCATTGTAAGTATCTAGGTGTTAATATAAGGATATACCTTCATTTGGGTAATCACATAAACGGTATTGTAAATAAAGGGTACAGATCTCTGCACATGGTTATGAGGGTGATTAGGGGTTGTAGTAAGGATGTAAGGAGAGGGCATATAAGTCTCTTGTAAGACCCCAACTAGAGTATGGTTCCAGTGTATGGGACCCTCACCAGGATTACCTGATTCAAGAATTGGAAAAAATCCAAGAAAAGCAGCTCGATTTGTTCTAGGCGATTTCCGACAAAAGAGTAGCGTTACAAAAATGTTGCAAAGTTTGGGTTGGGAAGAATTGAGAAAAAGAAGAAGAGCTGCTCGACTAAGTGGTATGTTCCGAGCTGTCAGCGGAGAGATGGCGTGGAATGACATTAGTAGACGAATAATTTTGAGTTGCGTTTATAAAAGTAGGAAAGATCACAATATGAAGATAAGGTTGGAATTCAAGAAGACAGACTGGGGAAAATATTCATTTATAGGAAGGTGAGTTAGGGATTGGAATAACTTACCAAGGGAGACGTTCAATAAATTTCCAATTTCTTTGAAATCATTTAGGAAAAGGCTAGGAAAACAACAGATAGGGAATCTGCCACCTGGGCGACTGACCTAAATGCAGATCAGTGTTAATTGATTGATTGAAATCTAGGTATAAAATTAATATCTCCTTAACACAGCTACCATCACCAACACCATCAGCCATGAAATGGAAATCCACATATGATAAAACGAGCGGGGTGAAGACATAATGAATGCCAGTAACAACATCGACTAAGGAAATTCGGTTGGCTTTACTTCTTTGTCATCTTCGGCATCGAAATTGTTGGGATTGAAGGTATTTGGTTTAGTAGTGGTCGGAGTGGAACTCCGGTTGGGAGGTTTGAAAATTGGTAGCAATTTTCTTTACGTTGCACCGACACAGCTATGTCTTATGTCGACAATGGGATAGGAAAGGGCGAGGAGTGTGTTGGAAACTCTCGTGGTCTTGATAAAGGTACAGCCACAACATTTAACTAATGTGAAATTGGAAACTACGTAAAAACATCTTGTGCCGCACCAAGCCTGCCTTGGTGATGGACTTCCTTTATTTTTACTTATCCTTGACTGCCGTTGTCGCCATTAGCGATAACGTTACCGAAATGTGACGTGATACTTATAGTTTCTCCTTGAAGATGGCGCTGTAGCCATCTGTGTTGTGATTGAGTCTGTCTCTCGCTCCCCGGGTATTAAATTTGTCTGCTCGTGAAACGAACAATGGAGAGATCGGAAATAATGAGCAAACTGGGATTTGAAATGTGCTTTTTGATCTACGAATTGCTCCTATCTTGTATTTACTTATTTCAACGCTCGGCGTTGGGCTGGGAGTCATTATTCTGATTGACGTAAATATTTTTGAGATTCCGTATGTGCTGCTCCCAGGTATTTCAATTTATTTTATTTCACGTGCCATAGTTACAAGAGTGGTTCTATGTGATTGTATTTCCGTAGTCTTTTATTACCTGTCTTTGCGGGTTCTTAATTTATTTATTTTGTGTGTGTTTTAAATGTGTTCACACGCGCGAGAGCGGAGAGTGGTATCTACCTATCCGTTTGTTGCGTCTGTGCGTTTATGAGTTCTGAGACCATGCTCTTCTGTTTTCTCGTCGTTTTGAATCATGGTTGAGCATTGGTATTGTACCGGGAGGTACACTTCAACTCCGCTCATTCAGAACAAGCGCCTTAATGAACTCCTCTATCGACCAAAATGTGAAATTGCTACTACATAAATTTGAAACCTTAATCAGGAGATGTCACTACCGAAGTGTTAATTGTGTTATTCTGAAGTTGCCTAAACTGACTGGTTTTATTTGCTGTGTGTTTGTTTACATCAAGAAGTTTGGACATTTTTCGACTGATGTCACTACCAAAAAACTATAGTCATGCACTCTGGTGCAAGGTAAAAAAAGTGTTATTGAAATAAATTTTGTGTTTATTGGTTTTCTCAACTTTCATTCGTTTTTAATGTAATTCTAGGTTTGCCTCATTCCGCCAGTTTTGAATTTTCTGTAATTAATTTTCAGCCTATCACATTCTTCTTGTTCGGTTTTGAGTGTAACTTTTGGGTTCAACCAATAAAAATGAGAGGGTGTGTACGGATTAGCCCAGAATCCTCTCGAACCTTCCCTGAGGGTATATAAGTTGCGGCTTTTCGAGGTTCCTTGCCTATTGATCATCGTCTTTCTGGGTGTGTATGTTAAGGCAGGAGGCCGGCAGAACATCTACCAGGTAAGGGCCACGTAAATCCAATCTTTCTTGCTGTTTCCGCATACTTATCCAAGGAGAAGTTCCAAATTTCCAAGTATGTAACAGTTTTAATGTAAACTTCTTCCATTACATGTAACATTTCATAAAATCTTTAACTGTAATTCGGGGATAGGGAGTGAGTTACCCTCTCGAGCACCCCTTCATCTTGGTTTGAGGTGACGACGGTTTCGCGACCTTTCTTTCCTGTAATATATTAAAGTTATTTCCATGCGAGCCACCTCAGTAGTTTAGGACTAGCCCCAGTTTCATCGGCTGAGAGCCCTGTAGATTTTAAATACTTCATTATCTGTGAGCGCAGTGTACGCCTCCATTCAGGTTGTGTTGGGGCCATTTATTTAACCTGATCTATTTTCCGCAAAGGCCCAGTAGGTTGGGTACTAGATACCCTTGTGTAAAATTATTTCCATTTGTAATACGTGCCTTATGAGGCCAGAGTGTGTAAGATTGTGATGTAATGTTGCCTTGAGTAGGCTGTAAGAAATCGAGATCATGTAAGCTCATTTCAAGGTTTTGTAATAGTGAAGGGTGCCTCTTTAAGACTAGAAATTGTAATTTTGGGAGCAAGTGCTCTTGAATTAGAGGATTTCTGACCTTGCTTAAATTATTCCTCATTTGTGAATTTCGTAAACTTGAGCTTGTGGCTCAGAAATTGTAAATCGAGGGCTTGAAGACCAAAATTGTTAAATTCCCTATTCTGGGGTGTTCCAACCTTGTTTGGCATTGTATCTGAGATATCATTGTTATTGTCACCTAGCGAAAATTTGTTAAGTTCGTTGTTTTGAAGAAATACAACCTCAGTTCAAGTTTTAAATTCATTTTGATATTGTAGATAGAACCGTTCGCACCAGAACCTCCTTTCACCTCACTGCGATCTATCAAACCTCAGTAACAGGTATATTGCATGATTTGATGCCACGGGGTTTAATCCATGTTTGTCCACGTGCGGCAAGTTGGACGTCCCGGTTAGCGGGTCGACGAAATTTATGACTGCTACGATTATATTTGGACCAGCCTTGCCTATTTTTTCGGCGGTCCAGCATTGTATCTGTGTTATTCGAACCAAGCTCGTGAGTTCATGATATCCGTCGCCATCCTGCGCGAACGTATACGTCGCATGCCTGGACACGCCGACCTAGTCTGGGTCGATTATTATATTGGGTCTCTGTTATGCGTGCTCTGCTGTCTGCCTGAATGCGGTTTATAGTACTCTCCGTATCCCGTAATTTTACTTTTACTCTCTTTTTCAGTTCTGCTTTCTTTTTATTTGGTCGTTCTGCTGCTCTATTGTCGGCGCTTGCATTTTGTTTTTGTAACTTTGGCAATATCTTCTTGGATATTGATTCTTCTCCTTTGGGAGACGGTGCTTTGGCGTTGTTTTTGTGACGGGCTAGCATCGAGTTGACGCTCATACGCAGCACTGAAATACTGACTTTTGATATGTGCGCGGTTCGTAATTATACGATTATATTATCCCATGGTGGTTCCATTTTCTGGTTCCTTTGGTAACGTATCCCACGTCACATTTTCATGCATTTTTGGACCATTGTATTCGTATGTGGTCGTACTGAATTGAATTGGGCGACTGTGTGCACGCTGGCCGAGAAATATAGCAACCTACTGTGTTATTGAACATGGACCTACTCGATATGCATTTTGCCTGCAGTTGTGTAAGTAACTTCTTAAAGCAGCTTCCTTTTTTTGTATTAATTTTAGTATGGTGTGTTGATAATAAACCCCGTATTTTTGATGCATTCTTTTATTCATGGGGTTATGGGTTATTGCCTTTCTGTCCTCTCCCCTTTTTGTCTACGAGTGGATCTAGCTCCGAACTGTCTTAGTTCGTTCCAGTCCGTCCACGGCAATTTATTAAAGGAGGTAAGTGAGGTAGGCATTTGTGGTTATGTCGTGTATCTTCATGTGTTAAGGCAGCGGGTCGGGGGGGGGGGGTTATGTGATTCTTCAGGGCTGTCGAATGTTGGGTTCGAACTCAATATCTCCCGAATGCAAACTCACAGCTGTGCGACATTAAATTCACAGCCAACTCACTCGGTGCTGTAAAAATTCCCACTTGATGAGTTAGACGAAAATCAGCTCCATGAACTTTACAAACGTTCCTATTCATCATACCTGAAGTTCGTAATGAAAATATAACTTGTTCTCTTCCCGTCCCTGAAGGGGTGCGGCGGGCGTCCTAGACGGTGACGCCGTCTCTCAGGCCAGGAGATTTGAGATGTGCTGTGGCCAATACTAGGAGCTGTCTCGCATTCGCGTTAGTGCAGGTTGGAAAACCACGGAGAACCGTTATCAGGTGAGCCGACGTTGGGAGTCAGCCCCGATTTCAGGGGTGTGGATTCACCGGTCCTCTACTCGGTTGGACGGTCGGAATGTAGAGTTGTTGAGTCAACTCGGCCATGCCTAATAATGAACTCGTGTTTAATTCACTACCGAGGAATATGGCAACTTTTATTACTTCGCCGAGTATTTAGCTTATAGTGAGCAACCAGTGACGAATTCATTAACCGAGCAATGGCGAAACAAAATTTGTTTTGAGGGGAAAGCCATGAAATTCACAGACCACAAAAATACTAGCAATGGAGAAAAATATTTTTTCTTCTATTTTTTTCGACGTCACTCAGGCACAGAAATGTCTTATGGTGACGATGGGACAGGAGAGGCCTAGGAGGAGGAGGTGCTGGTGGTGGTGGTGGTGGTCGTGGTGTTGATTACCGACCATTGCAAGTAGCACAATAAAAAATATCCCTTGCAGTTGAAGAATATAATTTCTGATTTTGAAGGTGTCATCAACTGCTGCTACACAGTTAGGGAAACCCCAAGACTACAGACTTCTGGCCCCAGTGTATGTGATCAGGGGGAGGCAGAGAAACAGGCACAAGTACGAACGTGCTTATAGCAGAAGGGGAAATGCGGTAACCAAATTGCAGTGACCGGCATGAATCTCCTGTGACTAGAAACCTGAAGGATAATGAAAAATTTGCAGTAAATGCCGCACAGAAATAAGTGAATTCATGTTGTTCAAATTCACAACTGAACAGGTCAAACAATTCTTCGTGCGAATATTTTAGTTTGGGCCTTTCAGAAATCATTTTTTTTAAGTTTTTGTCTTTCTTTCGGTTTAAGTTTTACCAACAGAACCATATTTTACGCTGTTACACATTTTACAGAAAGAAAGAAATTATATAGGTACGCATGCAATAAAGTGTTTTATGCAGGGCAGGATACAGGTGTCGTGTTTATCTGTCGCAGGAGGTGAATGCAATGGAAGGTAGAAAAGTATGGGAGATCACTACAAGAGGGAAAAGCTACATAAGGCAGTGTTGGTAAGAAGGAAAGGGATATTTACAAGGAACAGTTGAGTTTATAGGTGTGTGGATAATGAAAGGATCAGTTTTACGAACATTGTTACTGATGCCAACAGTATAAAAATTTCGTGTGGCTATTTCTAGCCGATGGCGCCCCTTGTGAGGCAGACCCTCCGATGAGTGTGGGCGGCATCTGCCATGTGTAGGTAACTTCGTCTTATTGTCTTGGCGCATGGTGTTATGTGTGCTGTATGAGTTGTACGGATGTTGAGGACAGCACAAACACCCAGTCTCTGAGGAAAGGGGTTTAAACATTTAAGGTCAAAATCCAAACCTGGCCGGGAATCGAAGCCGGGACTAGCTGGACCAAAGGCCAGCACGCTAACCATTTCGCCATGGAGCCGGACATGCCAAAAATGTGCCATCAACTTCAACAACAGAAACTGACTTAGGTAACTTAGGAGGAGGTGAAGAAGGTACCAACGACTGAAAGAACAAACTTCTCGCGATTAATCAATCATCTTTGCATTCGCACACTCCATTCTCAGAAAGTCAAACGTCTGCATTTCAATCCCCGAAATCCAAAAGGAGGAAACTAAATGGTGCTCTTAATAAGTATTTGAAAAAGCAGGACGACAGAGAACATTTTGAAAGATGACAATGAAAATGGCATGTGTCTTGAAACCTTGGCGGCTACTCTAAAACAACTCGTCAGATCTCGCCACTCGTATGAAAGGCTAAATATTTGAAACCCTTACAGAATTGGAAGTACGGAACTAGAGCTACCGCATTCACAAGTATATGGTATGAAAACCAGACGGCCTACTCTTCACCAACATCACCATTCACTTCTCACTCAAGAGCTTACAACGCTGCCAGTGACACAGTTCACACCTTTTAAGATGAGTCGCCTGACTGTTAATACTGAACTTATACAGATCTGTATAACAATATTGCTTAAAAATAAAATAAACACCATAAGTGCATTTCTTAATTTTATTATTTGCTCACTTACCTCAGAGTGGAGGCAAAAATTTTGTAGCAGTAAAAGGTGATTTCTCTCTGTTGCAGGAGGAAGTCATCAAGTACTCTTCTGTTAGGTTCAAAACAAATCTGAATCTTCCGCGGGTCAATCTAAAATACACTTAAGAAAATGATAATTGCAACACCATGAAGGCATTGGTCTTTGTGTTGATTTTCAAGTTATAGAACGATGCCATATAGGTATATAAACGATCAAAGTTTCAGACCCATTGGATTGTTGCTACAGGTCTCCCCACGTGATTGGTCATGGAGGAATCAACTCCAGTGTACGGACTCTGGTGTAACGTAGTTGACTTGCAGTCTGTGCAGTGAAGTGTTCCCCGTCAAACATGCCTCGACGACAGAGGAGAACACCTTATCAACAACTGCCGTATTTTGAGAGGGCTCGGATATTTGGGCTATGTGACGCAGGAAAATCGCTAAGGATTGTCGCTGCTCGTCTTAGCCGACAGGCATCTACGGTACAACGTGTATGGCAGCAGTGGTCAATTGAAGGTACCCACACTCGTAGACCTGGCACAGACCCAGCGCGACAGACAACTGTGAGAGAGGATCGCCGCATCATTCGGATGGCCCGGATGGAACCCCAATCAACAGTAGCGCAAGTTCGAGCAGCTGTGGCACCCCACGTTACACAACAAACAGTTGGTAATCGCCTGCGTGCAGCTGGCTTACAAGCCCGTGTCCCTGCAGAAGGGGTTCCATTGACCCCACAACAGCAACGTGTAAGGCTGGCCTGGTGACCAGAAAGATCGACGTGGGTCGACAAATGGCATACGGTCTTCTTTAGTGATGGATAGCGCTTCTGTCTTGCGCGCAGTGATCGCCGGAATCGTGTGCGCCCACGTACCGGGGAGAGGGGCCGCCCAGATCTTATTGTCGAGAAGCACGCAGGGCAAACACCAAACATTATGGTGTGGGGAGCTATTGGCTTTAACGTGAAATCACAATTAGTGCTTGTTGATGGCACTATGACAGCTCGACAGTACGTTGATAGGGTACTCAATGCAGTGGTTATCCATATGATGGCGAACATTGGTAATGGGATGTTTCAGCAGGACAATGCCCGGGTTCACACTGCACACCACGACATCACAACCTTCGAATGGTCCGCCAGATCCCCGGACCTCAGTCCTATTGAGCATGTGTGGGACATGCTGGGTCGACAACTGGCCAACAGTCCTCAGCCACCCACAACTCTGGAACAACTGACCCTTGTAGTGCAGCAAGCATGGGCCACAATTCCTCAGGAAGCGATCCAGGGCCTTATTGACTCCATGCCTCGCCGAATTCATCAATGAATGCAGCTCCTGGTGAGCGCATCCTGTATTGATTGTTGTGCAAACTTGTGGTCGGAGGGACCTGAAAGTGTAATCATCGAATCACAACACTCGTCCTGCATGTTCAATTGCAGCAATGTAGCACCACTCATTCTGGGTGTTGCCATTTCCATTTTCTTCTGCGTATCTTTTAAACTTGTGTTCTTCGTCAATGAGATGCGTACTAATAAAAAGCTTTTTTTAATCCTCCCACTTTTGTACAAATTTCACTCACCTCCTTTCTGAACTTCGCATATTTTTGAAGCATATAGCCCTCTTCCTCATCATCATCCATTATATGTTCCACAATAAGCATTGCAATCATCTGCCTTCTTCAGTTTTCATTCATTTCAACACACTCAGGCGCTGTCCGTTCGTCCACTGAGTAGATTGATACGCTACCCCTGGCAAAACAAAAACACGTCGCGTAAACACGATTCGCGTTTCCGTCGACGTGATTGGAAAGCAGGGCTTAAGGGGTGGCTTGAGCGCGATCAGCTCACAATGATTATCAAGGAAAGCAGCTAAATATATGTTTGTGAATTATTATTCGAGGCTTCAGCTGGGCTTGGCCTCTCTAGTAAAAGAGTTAGCGGAAACTCGGGTTCGATTCACGGTGCTGTCAGAGATTGAAGAAAGGCTGGTTTAGTAGCTGCACCTCACCTCTGCCAGAAAAAAGCTCCTCTGTTTCGGGAGAAGTGTTCAATTTTACACGTCTCTGACCACACGTAGGCTACGCTGACCTTGCGTAAGTAAGATAGTTTCTACACATAAAGTAACCTTCACATGATGTATGCTAGAATTGTTTTAGCGTTGCTACTTTCAGAGTTAGGGGCTGAAAATTGACTTTTAACCTCACCCTAAACAGTTTATTCCATCTTGAGAGACTGATATGTAATAGCAAATTCTGGCTCAGTGAGGAATGCAATGGGCTTAACGTTACGCTGACCTTACATTTCATTTTCGCTTCATTGATATCTAGACCAGGCCATTCCTAATCGTAGAGCTGTTAAAGATCCAACCAACTTTTCAACTCAATATACATATTAATTCCCCTTAAATGTTTTAGGTAATTTTTTTTAATATTTCTGGGTTGCTTGACGTGTAATAGCAACTTCTAGCTCAGTGTAGAAACTACAGGGACGCATGCAGTTAACGACATTGACTTTGACTTAGTAAAAATACTCTTAATTGAATAAATCTTAAACCGTTAGTGGCTAAAAAATGTCAACAATTTATCCTTTAACAGGATGAACTCGCCCATGACGCTTTCTTCTTTTTCATGATAAAATAATTTTGAGTGGCCTTGCCTTTAGCAACCTGTCATAGTAACCAAGTAAAAGTTATATATTTATTTGGATGTTGTATTCCTAGGTGTTAGCTGTGTAAAGAATGTCTAATGTAAGTAGCCATACATTCTACCCCCTGTGGGTGGGGGCAGTAGAGAAACACCCATGGTATTCCCTGCCTGTTGTAAGAGCCGATTTGGATGGGTTCCAGTAGCTCGCAGCTTGGGGGTGTGGTTTGCCGATCACGGGGTCCTTGACTGAGTCCTGGCATTTGTTCCACAAACTTGTACCAGGCTCTTCGCATTCATCTATCCTATCCGACCTTTCCTGGTCATCTTTTGTTCTTTATGGACCCCGACGGTATTAGAGCACTCGCGGTCGAAATGTCTTTCATCTTCATGCCCTTCGTGGCCTTTGTCTTCCTTTGACGATACATAATATTTCTCTCTGATTAGTGTTATACAGAGAGTGGTTGCCTATTTGTACTACCTCTTAAAACAATAATCACCACCACCAGTCCTGCTTCCTCACAGAGTTCGAATGACGTCAGCAATTAAACTGCAGGTGTGCTGAAGATCACGTTCTGCAAGACAGCAACATGTGTAGACTGAAATCGTATGCATTTCTTCACTCATCTGAGAGAGAAAGAAGATCCGACAGCACTCTTATCAAGAGTAAGTAAAAATGCTTCGTATCCCGTTTGCTTGAGAATATATTAAAACTATGCATTCTCACGCTTAAATCCGAATATGTATCTAAAAATCTTGGAGTACTTTTTACATTAAAGACCCTAGTTAATGTTGGTGTACTACTGCTGCTACTGATTTAATCTCAAGTAAGTAAAGATTTTATTGTGTTCTAGAATTTAGTGATACGCTTAACATTATTGTGTTTAGAGGTTCTACACAGTTGAAACTAGTAGATGTCCTCAAACACAGGATTAAACAAGAGTAATACTGTCTTCTAAACGTAGCCTGGCACTAGCTGCACGGGAACATACGTAGTACAGTCATTAAATTCTGAGACTTGCCGCCTGGAGGATGGGAACTCGCACGACTCTGTGTGTTACACACGATGCCGCCTTACACGGCGTACACCTACACAGAACAACATCCATCCACAATATAGTCGCCGTTGCCCGTTATGCACGTTTGCCAACGTTGGTATAGCTGCTGGAAGCACCACCACTGAGAGGAAACACCATGATTCGTCTCCAGTTATTATCCAGTTGACAAACGTCGGATCATCGTCAGCACTACTGAAGAGGTCACCACAAATAGTCATGCGATCATCACGTTGGTTTTGCGACGGTATTCGTGGCACACTGGGCTGTGTAACACGAGATATATTGAGGTCATCGTCAGAATTTTGTGGCAAGTACCATGGCTGACCCCTATTGCTGATGCGAGATCGTCTACCGATTGGGAGCGGTTGGCACGAACCGACGTTGCAGCTTCTTGGAACTTGATTTCCGTTCGAACTGTTTATAGCCGATCAGTACGCACATCATCTTCCAAACTGTCCCGTCCTTGCACAAAACTTCGGTTCCACGTAAATACAACACTGCGACTCAATGCGTACTTACTGTAAACCTGTTGCCATCATTTCAAACGTTCCGGCAGCTGTTTGGCCTAATTTCTGTGCAGAACGTGATGTATTCCCGTTACTTAAACTGTGACAAGTCAAGGTCCGACCGGCGCATTCAAATCACCGTCACAACAACCACCGTGCATCTGCTTCTGTCTCTTACAGGGAAGTGAGACTAACTGACCATAATATAGTGCACCACAGCGCCATCATGCGGTCAGTCTGAGATATTAAAGACTGTACTACGTATTATTACTGTGCTGAGCAAGTTTATGTCTGGCATGATTGCTTTGATTTGAAATAATTCAGTACGTACATTATGAATGATTGAATATTATTTCAGCTATCAAATGTTAAATCTCAACGTTTCTACTAAGAATGGAAGCCTTGATAACTGTCAGTGAATGAGTTATGTAGTCTTATTGACAAACACACTGTAATGGGAAAAAAGGTACTATAATGTTTAAAATATCACTTTAATAGTTTACACAAATACACTTTGTTACACTCTCATAGGAAAATACGCCCTTCATCACCCTAGATACGGTATTAACCTTTTCAAGATAAAGTTTTAAAGTCACTTAATTGCTATAAGTATTGAGAGTAATACTTTGAAACATTTCTTTGCTACTTTGAGGGAGAAAGTTAAATCAAAGTCGAAGTATTTCAATGCAGTTGCAGGATATGTGCGGGCACTCAGATATAATTGTGTTCTCGCAAAGAAATGCGAATCAGCATTTCAAAACGCATAATTTACCGTTGATTATATTATTATATGTACTCGAGTTTGGAGCTTGTCCATTAAGCAATAGGCCTACAGAAAATAAATTATGTCATCATTTTCCTTGTTTCATTTTAAATTTACTTAATATTTGGAATTTAAATCTTTACTTACTTGAGGAAAGAAGAACACCAGTAGACCAGTACTCCAAGCAGCAACTAACAAGGAAAGACCACACCCTGCGTCCAACCGATTACAGCGATCTTCAATGTACCATATGGAGAGCACTCTAAAGTAACTCGTGTATAAGTGTTCAGGTCAATAGACTTTAGTTTCGAAAAAAGAGGACTAATGCCATGCGCAGGTTCCGCTTCGAGACCAAGTGAGGTTGATAAAACACTGAAAGGCGAACACATTTGGACTTAGACATTAGGTGGCGCACCTGACATGTTTAAGTGAAATGTCTTCGCCTTCTAGTGTTGTTTCACCTCCACTTGGTCCCAAGAGGATCATGGGTCATAACATTTGTCCTCATGTTTTCGATAGCGAAAGCGTGTTGACCTTAAACCTTTATACACGAGTTACAGTTGAGGGTCCCCCCAAAGGTACGTACATTAAAGCTCGTTGAAGTCGGTTTGGCGCATGGTCTGACCTCTCCTTGTACTCTAAGATCGTGAAGCGATCTTCTGAAGCAGAGTCAACCTCTCCATTCTGAAACAGAAAAACGTACACGTTTCAATACACATGTAAAAATGGAACCCAAAATATGAGCCTTTTCTACTCTTGTAAGAGTACGTTTATCAGTGTTGAATCTCTAAAACAATAATGTCAAGATTTTACTAAATTTAAAACTTCACATACCTGAAAAAGAAAATACTAGTAGAAGCAGTACAGTATCTAGGACCCTGAAGCGATCTACTCAAGCCCGGATAACTTCAATAATCTGAAAGAATAGAAATCACACACTTGTTAATAAGCATGTGAAAATGGACCGCTGAAGTGAGATTTTTTTCCGCTCTCGTATGAGGTTGTGTTTGAGTACATCTATAACAAAATTTCAGTAGACAACACAATCTTTACTTACTTGAGAATGAAAACCCAGCAGTAGCAGTCCATCAAGCAGCAATTAGGTTTGTGAATGTAAAAATGTACTCCAAGCTTTCTTCATATATACTCAGATATAAGCGTGAGAAAGCACAGTGTCAGATCATTCTCAAGGCGCGTACACACTTGCGAGCATCTTGCCAGCCGAGCGCCTCGCGAGCCGCTCACACTACGATGCTCGCAAGTGTGTACGGGGTAACGAGCGTAAAGCGAGCATGTTTTGAGCCGCTCGCTGCCGAGCCGACTGGAGTCGGTTTTCTAGGCGAGCACAAAGGGATGCTCGCGCTCAGTGTGGACGGCCAAGGAATGTGCTCGCAAGTGTGTACGGCTACAGTGAGCATCCCGCGAGCATGGCGGCCTGGTCGGATGAAGATGTGCTTACTTTAATAGACACTTATTGGACACATTCTGTTTTGTGGGACCCGAAAAATGGCGATCACTTTAAAAAGAATGTGAAAGAGGATGCATGGCGGGATATTGGCACAACAATTCGACGACCCGCGGATGAATGTAAAAAGAAAATTGTTTCTTTGTTGGCATCACTCCGGAGGGAAAGGAGCAAAGAGAAAAGCAGTCGCACTACTGGAAAAGGTAACTTCTCGTGTTTAAATAAAATGAAGCTTGAACTTCCTTTTTGTACATGATCTATTCATTTATTATCTGTTTAAAATAACAACTGTAATAAACAAGTAATGATATAATAATCAATAAATATCAAAAGTGAACACAGGTTGCAATTCAATAGGTAGTACCTATACAATACCGTATTCAATAATATTTTGTACAATTATCTTTTTCTTTTAAAGGAGCTACGGAAATTTACAAAAGCCGATGGTTTGCGTATGAAACTTTGGGGTTCCTCAATGAAAGATATAAACCAAGACAGACGCTAAACACAGAGAGTATTTTTCCTTTTCTTTATCTCGTTTAAGCGTACGTATTTTGCCATGGCAGAGCTCCTTCATTCATGCAGTAGTCAGCTATTTCATCTCTAATTTTGTTTACGTAAGCAGAAGATCTCCTAGGAACATTTTGTAGCCGTCTCATGGAAGTCATCTCTTCATTGTGTCTCCATGTTCCTTCAATTATTTCTCCGTTCGCTTCATGGTCTAGTGAACCGGGTGGTGTGTATAGGTTGGGGGAATGAATCCTCAGGTAACGTGCTAAGAGCTATTATTATTTTCTCATTAATAATTATTAATACATTATTTTTTCCCATTGGCTTTATGTCCGCTTCTGTGGTGTAGTGATTTGTGTGATTAGCTGCTACCCCCGGAGGCCCGGGTTCGATTCCCGGCCCTGGAACTTTATGTCCAACATTAATTCGCTTTTTGTACAGCTCAGTGCGCCAATACCGACGAGGTTTATTTTGCTTATTTAAATAGGCTATAATCACAGCTGCGCCACTTGCTACCATCACAGCAAGCAGAGTTTAATGCTCAGAAGACATCTTTGCATGGAATTCACAGACTGATCCTGCTTCCAAATGGCGAGCAATCGGCGAGCAAATGGCTCAAGCAGTGTTCGTGAGCCGCTCGGTTCGCAAGATGCTCGCAAGTGTGTACGCACCTTTAAGGAAACCGCATCCGAAGTATTTTATTTTACTTACTGTTGATAAGAGAGCTGTCGGATCTTCTTTCTTAGATAAGAGAGAGAGAATGCATACGAATTTAGTTTACACATGCTGCTGTCTTGCAAAACATGCTCTTCAGCACACCTGCAGATTATTTGCTGACGTCATGCGAAACGAAGTGTGGGAATGCATGACTGCTTACATAATATATTATTTATTCAGTTAACACCTAAAAATGCAACATTTTACTGTCGGCGTAGAAATACATATATAACTGTTACCTATGTTACTATGAGAGGTTGCAAAAAGCGAGTCCACACAAAACATTTTTATACCGAAGGAAAACAAGTCGTGAGGTCATCCTGTTAAAATAAATTTAGGCTAAAGGTTGGTTTCTTGAAACTAACGTTGTAAAGAGTTATTAAATTAGGGCTAAGAGTTGTTTTACCTGGTCAAAATTAAATCAAAATCAAAGTCGTTAACTGTACACTTAGCGTGAAGCTGCTATTACATATTAAGCCAATAAAAAATTCCAAAATCACGTTTTTACATAAATATGTTAAGGGTAAATTAATACGTATGTTCAGTTTTAAAGGTATTTGGATCTTTAACAACTCTAGTATTAGGCTAGGTCTAGGCTAGACTACAACTAATATATAGATACAGTGTGGCCAACTCGATTCGATTTCTGATTAACCCTGGAACTGCGCTAGCACCGCCATGTTCGTCCCTAGCACAGTATTGTAAACAAAATGTTTTAGAGGTCGTAGTTCGCACAGTTGGTGAAAATGCCCGGTTGTTAAGCTTTCGGCTTTACCAACAGGCCGGGGAAAGGAATTACCATGAACGTATTTCCCAGGGACCCAATTCGAAGAAAGACACGGGCTGCCATATTTAAAAGAAAATGATGGTCTCTTAATGAAACATCGCCTTTATGAGAAGAAAGTCAAACATACTTTTCTCGGCAGCCCTGAAAATGGTTTTCCGTTGTTTCCCATATTCACACCAGGCAAATGCTGGGGCTGTGCCTTAATTTAAGTCCACGGACGCTTCCTTCCCACTCCTAGCACTTCCCTATCCCATCGTCGCCAAGAGACCTATCTGTGTCGGTGCGACGTAAAGCAACTAACAAAATAACACACTTTTCTTAACGTAATCTAAGTATCCACAATGTAGTTGCCTGGAATTATCGGTATCTCATTTTATTTCACTGGGAACCCACCTTGAGCTACATATCTGGGAAAAAGTGGAGAGGATGTGAAAAGAATTCTGAGACGTAATGACGTTCCTTCAATTTTCTATACTAAACTATGGTGCTAATCCTACACGAAAGGACAATTGTGTTCGTGTTTCCCTTCTGGCCGGAATATCCCGCCAATTCCGATTCCTATATTCGATGGACGAAAAGCCATAGTCATAGTTTTAAACATGGTTTAGCATAAAGTTGAAAAAAGTGTCAACACTTCCAATCCTCATTAGCAAGAATGGCGTGTATCCTCGCTTTGACATTTCTACAGCTAGCAAATTGTAGTGGACAAACACAACAGGGACGAATACTTTAAACAACGAAGCATTTTATGATCCAATCTTCCACTATTCCTTCTATTTGTAGTATTACTTCATGTCTGAAGTTTGTACGTCTCTCTTAAACATAATGCTAGTTAGTCTTTTAGATCAGAATTCTGCGCTTATCGCTTGATTCTGATGAAGGTAGCTTATAGGATTAATTTAGACTTTAAATAAACACCTGTTACATCAACTAGTGGTCAAGTCATCATACCTTAATGAACCATTCCCTGAGTAAATTTGGAAAATATCCTTTCCGAACCATTTTTCATTATTTTGGTAGCAATGTCTTTGTTAATTCTGCGCATTCAGTACGGAAGATCCTTCATTGACTTGATGAAATAAGTTTCTCGTCAGAATTATGACAGAATATAAAGAAGGTGTGTGTACAGGACTGTCATTATAAAGGCACTGGTACAAGTGAATTATGCTGATATTCAGATCTCACAGTACAAAGGTAAGTACAGTTTACGATATAAAATCCAACTTCCGGGTAATCATAGAAAATAGATTGAACTGTTGTATTGATTATACAATTATATCTGTCAAAGAGTATTGCGTTTATCGTTTATTGTCAGTTTCTCTTTATCCTTGTAAAAATTCCACGCTACGAGGGGGGGGGGGTCAAACCCCCGGTAAGCGCTTCCTGGTTACGCCCCTGCTTCTAAACACACTTCCTATCTTACACGTACCACTGCGGATAAAGTGAAAGCCATCTGAGCACAGATCCCAATCCCCAACCGACCCATTAGGATCTAGAAATCTCACTTCCAGTTTCCCAAAAACCTGCCCCATATTCTCATTTAAATCCCCGATCACCTTCCCTGCTACATAGTACCCCACTGATGACAAACTCCGCTTACTTACTCTTCACCTGCGTTTCATATTCCAGATCTTTCGCATCCTCAGCTATGTAGGTAGTTATAAGTGCTTGCTTACGTTGTGCGTACCAATGTGAAAAACTACCACAGTTCTATTTTTCTCCTCCTTCTCGTCTCTTTCCTCAACATCTGCCTTTACCTCATTTCTCACAATGCAATCGCCCATGACCAGGGCCTCACATCTACCCATCTCATATGATTCGACAAAGTATGAAAAATGTGTACCTTTTCATTGTGAATTGACCGTCATCGATGTGTATATCATAAATCGTCAGAACAAAGCAAGTTCTTAAAGCTGCGACAGGTGTGTGCAATACGATTGTTCGTTCTCTCCATAGCAACTCCAACAACAATGGCCCTTCTCAACATTAACAATTGGACAGCGAATCACATCATGCTGCTACAAAATAAGTTAAATGGAAGGCTCGGCATTTTCCTTTATGAGTAGTGGTGGTGATTATTGTTTTAAGAGGAAGTACATATGGGCAAGCATTCCATATTAACAAGAATCTGACTGAAAATCTGGAAGGTGCCCGACATTTCGAAGAATGAAGGTATCGGCCAATGAAAGACAAGGTGTAAAAAGGGTATGAAATAAAACGGCTCCCTGGGCCTCAAATGTTCTATTACCGTTGGGGTCGGAAAAGATCACGTGTTAACCCAGGGTATTTGAAAATAATGAGCCTGGCAAATCTATGTGGAAGCAATACCAGACTCTGCTAAGGGCCCCGTAGTCGCCAAAACATGCTCCTAAATTAAATGCCTTTGAGGATTTTTCTTTGATATATTTTTGTCATACCTCAAATGACTTCAGAGACCGTTTACTCCCAGTTGCACAAGCGAAATCTAGGTATAAAATTGATATCTCCTTAACACAACTAGCATCACCAACACCCCCAGCCATGAAATGGAAATCCACATAAGACAGAGCTATATAAAATGAGCGGGGTGAAGACATAATGAATGCCAGTATCAACATCGACCAAGGAAATTCGGTTGGCTTCTCTTCTTTGTCATCTTCGGCATCGAAAATGTTGGAATTGAAGGTATTTGGTTTAGTAGTGGTCGGAGTGGAACTCCGGTTGGGAGGTTTGAAAATTGGTAACAATTTTCTTTACGTTGCACTGACACAGATATGTCTTATGTCGACAATGGGATAGGAAAGGGCTAGGAGTGTGTTGGAAGCGCCCGTGTTCTTAACTAAGGTACAACCACAACATTTAACTAATGTGAAACTGGAAACTACGGAAAAGCATCTTGTGCCGCACCAAGCCTGCCTTGTTGATGGACTTCCTTTATTTTTACTTATCCTTGACTGCCGTTGTCGCCATTTGCGATAACATTACCAAAATGTGACGTGATACTTATAGTTTCTCCGTGAAGATGGCGCTGTAGAGATCTGTGTTGTGATTGAGTCTGTTTCTCGCTCCCCGAGTATTAAGTTGGTCTGCTCGTGGAACCAACAATGGAGGGGTCGGAAATAATGAGCATACTGGGATTTAAAATGTGCTTCTTGATCTACGAATTGCTTCTATCTTGGATTTACTTATTTCAACGCTCGGCGCTGGGCTGGGAGTCATTATTCTCTTTGACGTAAATATTTTTGAGATTCCGCATATGCTGCCCCCAGGTATTTCATGTGCCATAGTTACAAGATCGGCTCTACGTGATTGCATTTCCGTAGTCTTTTATTACCTGTCTTTGCGGGTTCTTAGTTAATTTATTTTGTGTGTTTTAAATTCTTTCCTTTCTTTCTGTGTACAGCGCGAGAGCGGGGAGTGGTATCTACTTAACCGTTTGTTGGGTCTGTGCGTTTATGAGTTCTGAGACCATGCACTTCTGTTTTCTCGTCCTTTTGAATCATGGTTGAGCACTGGTATTGTACCGGGAGGTACACCTCAACTCCGCTCATTCAGAATAAGCGCCTTAATGAACTCCTCTATCGAGCAAAATGTGAAATTGTTAGTACATATATTTGAGACCTTAATCAGGAGATGTCACTACCGAAGTATTAAGTAATTGTGTTATTCTGAAGTTGCCTAAACTGACTGGTTTTATTTGCTGTGTGTTTCTTTACATCAAGAAGTTTGGACATTTTTCCACTGATATCACTGATGTAACTTTTGGGTTCAACCAATAAAAATGAGAGGTTGTGTACGGATTAGCCCAGAATCCTCTCGAACCTTCCCTGAGGGAATATAAGTTGCGGCTTTTCGAGGTTCCTTGCCTATTGATCATCGTCTTTCTGGGTGTGTGTGTTAAGGCAGGAGGCCGGCAGAACATCTACCAGGTAATGGCCACATACATTCAATCTTTCTTGCTGTTTCCGGGTACTTATCCGAGGGGAAGGTGCGAATTTCTAACTATGTAACAGTTTTAATGTAAACTTCTTCCTTTTCACGTAACATTTCATAAAGTCTTTAAACTAATTCGGGGATAGGGAATGAGTTACCCTCTCGAGCTTCCCTTCAACTTGGTTTGAGCTTACTACGGTTTCGCGACCTTTCATTCCTGTAAAATAATAAAGTTATTTCCATGCGAGCTACCTCAGTAGTTTAGGACTAGCCCCAGTGTCATCGGACGAGAGCCCTGATTTTTTAAATATTTCATCTGTGAGCGCAGTGTACGCCTCCATTCAGGTTGTGTTCGGGCCATTTATTTAACCTGTTCTATTTTCCGCAAAGGCCCTGTAGTTTGGGTACTAGATACCCTTATTAAAAATTATTTGAATTTGTAATTCGTGCCTTATGAGGCCAGAGTGTGTAAGATTGTGATGTAATGTTGCCTTGAGTAGGCTGTAAGAAATCGAGAGCATGTAAGTTCATTTCCAGGTTTTGTAATAGTGTAGGGTGCCTCTAGAAAAATTGAAATTTTCATTTGGAGCAAGTGCTCTTGAATTAGAGGATTTCTGACCTTGCTTAAATTATTCCTCGTTTGTGAATTTCGTAAACTTGAGCTCGTGGCTCAGAAATTGTAAATCGAGGGCTTGAAGCCCAAATCTGTTAAATAAATTCCCTATTCTGGGGTTTTCCACCCTTGTTTGGCATTGTATCTGAGATATCATTGTTATTGTCACCTAGTGAAAATTTGTTACGTCCGTTGTTTTGAAGAAATACAACCTTCCGTTCAAGTTTTAAATTCATTTTGATATTGTAGATAGAACCGTTCGCACCAGAACCTTCTTTCACCTCACTGCGATCCATCAAACCTCTGTAACAGGTATATTGCATGATTTGACGCCACGGGGTTTAATCCATGTTTGTCAACGTGCGGCAATTTGGACGTCCCGGGTAGCGGATGGACGAAATTTATGACTACTACGATTATATTTGGACCAGCCTTGCCTATTTTTGCGGCGGTCCAGCATTGTATCTGTGTAGTTCGAACCAAGCTCGTGAGTCCATGATATCCGTCGCCATCCTGCGCGAACTGTGGCGTGATAAGTCAATGTGGGGTGCCAATAAATATTTTATTCATACCAGTGGCAAAAGGAACGAAAACCTTGGCATAGAAAATGAGATGGTCGACCCACAACAACAAAGATCGTCAAAAGATAATCATTGAGGCACCACAACGCTCAAGGTAAACCAATGTTATTTCACTGGTGGTGACTTGTCGGACCACGGAAAGACTTGCGGCCAATGCCTCGTTGGGTGAAACCTAGTATATCAGATTTTATCATTCACCAATCAGCAGAGCCAGTGGACGCCGCGGTGGGCTACCCGAGAGGGGTGTCCGTGGTAAGTACAATTTTTTTGTTTTAAAAAGAAGAAGGGAAAAGGAAAAGGTAAAGAATGAGATAGAACGCACAACTGACCAAATGTAAGAAAAGGAGAATGGTTTTAAAACAAGTTGTATTTTAAACTTCAAATGACTAGAATAAGCAGGGTACAACAAGCAAAGAAGGGGAATTACGAACTGTTGACAAGGGCTCAGCCCGTTTGACAACCAAGACACAATCAAGAATAATAATTATTAAGATTTCTTGGGAACTATTATTATGACTTTCAAGAAAAGCCCAAGACCAAGGTTCGACAGGGAAAACTAGAATCAACACCTATTTAAGTACACAAACACTTTAATTAAGAAACAAAGCCACTAAATCTTTATATAAACAATGATTTAAGGCCACCCGTATAATCTTCATTTTGCACCCAAAGGAGGGCAGGAGAGTTATAGCGCATCGGAGGACAAGAATTTTTAGAACTCGATATCCGAAAGGAAGAAAAGGAAAGAAAAAGGAAGCGGAGAAAGGAGGGAAGAAGAGAAAAAAAAGGAATGAAGAGGGGGGGGGGGAATCCTTCCAGGCTGCTAAGACGCTATCACGTTGGCAATGCAAACGACCACTCAGGTCAGTAAAAAGTTCAAGGTGTGGCAACACTACTCTCACTTGTCCAAGCACAGTTTATTCTGGCGTATGAGATTGATAAAAGTTCCAGTCTGAAGGACTTAGTTAGAATAGAAACCAGGAAACCCCTAAATAATTTAACATTCAAAGTTCAAATCTTGATATTGACCGCGAAAGATATAAAATGTTGTAACTTTTTGCTCACCCAGTCTGTTGGTAAATCAATGCAGCAATTCACAAATAAAAGTAGGTAAAACGTCGCAACGGACCAGCCCTTGGAGAACAGTTCCGCTCTCTCCACTCGAGTTGTTTTCCAACTGAATATCTGACCGCCGAGAGTAAGGAATAGCTTGCTTATATAGGTGGTGAACATATTCGAGAAGTTACTCGATGAAAAATACGTATGTGTGACGTCACAACCAGGAAGCAGCAGCAGTGCCAGAGAGCAGGCCAGTTAGTGAACAGCTGGGCGAGCAAGCAGATGAATGTGACAGAAGGCAGAAGGTAAGACGTAGTAGAGCGGTCGTAACATATTCCCACCACTCGGCGAATCCGAAGGATGGGGGAGATGACGATGATGATCCAGAGGCGGAGAAGAAATTCCCATGGTGACCACGGAAGATACCATCGCCGGAACTCGTAGAACGATGAAGCAGAAACGGAAAGCAAAAACCAAACAGGCATAAGCAGCGAAATAAAAGGAAAAGTGAAGAAAGGGAAAAATAGATGGAAGGAGAGAGAGAGAGAGATAAGGAGGGAAAACAAAGATGGTAGAAAGTAGAAAGGAAGAGAAAGGTGATATGGAGGGAAATAGAGAGTTACAAAAAATAGACATATATACATTAATAAAAAAGGAGTGGCCTTAATGTATATATATGTATATGGAGAGAGAGATACAATAAAAATAAATATTTTAGAACAATATATGTAATTTAAAGTAAAGTTTCCCATATGAGAAATCAAAAAAGGGAATGTAAAACCCCTAAAATTTATATATGGGAGAGTCAGACATAGGGGGAGGGTGAGTGGAGAGAGCAGAATTGAGTGAGCAAGAGGAAAGAGAAAAAGAAAGTACAAGTATAGAAAACTCAAAATGGACAAATGAAAGAAGATAAAAAAACCTAACCAGAAGGAACAACAAAGGCAGCCTGGAAGAAATCTCTATCCCTAACCCTCAGGAGCGGAAGGAAGGAAAAATTTCTTCATCTGAGAAAAATGAGCTTTTTTAACCTCAGTAGGAGTGTCAAGGGATTGGAGGAGGGCAGTGGTCGGAGAAGGAAAAGAGAGGATACGGAAAGGATCAATCCAGCGAGGAGAAAGCTTTGCAGATAAATTTTGAGAAGTAGAACTAATGGGATGATTCTTTAATAATACAAAATCAGAAACTTGAAAAGATGGGGAACGGACTCGGGAATTACAAGCCTTACGATGAAGATCTCTGGCGTGAAGAAGTTGTTGAAGGGCTTGATTCAGTTGAGTATCAGTGAGAAGATGAGAGGGGGTATCCAATAATGAGGATAAATTCCAAGATAAAGAAAGGGGTGTGTGTAACTCTCTGCCAAGAAACAACTTGGCAGGAGTAAAGGAGGTAGAAGAATTAATAGTAGCATTTAATGCCAAAACAAAATAGGGGAGTTCGGAATCCCAAGACTTATGGCCAGTAGAATGAAAAATAGAAAGAAAGGTTTTGAGATTTCGATGGTAACGTTCTACAATGTTACCCTGAGGATGATAGGGGGAAGTAAAAACTTTCTTGATACCGTGAGAGAAACAAAAATTATAAAAGGCCTTAGAAGTAAAAATAGAGGCATTATCGGAAATTAATATTTGAGGAAGACCAATGATAGGAAAAATCTGAGTGGATAATAAATTAATAATTATTTGGGAAGAAATATTACGTAACGGACGAACAATAAGAGACTTGGAGAAACCGTCGAGCAAAGTGAATATATAAGCATTAGCTTTTGAGGATTTTACTAACGGGCCAACAATATCAATATAGAATTTTTCAGCGGAATAAGTGGCAGGAGAAGCGGCATATGTCCCATAGGGTTGGTGGTTGAGTGGCTTATGTTTTTGACAAGAATCACATAAACGAACCCAAGAATATATGTCCTTTCTCATGTGTGGCCAAAAAAATAAAGAGGCAAGACGAGCATAAGTTTTGGCCATTCCAAAGTGGCCCCCAACAGGGGAACCATGGAAATACTGAAAAATCATAGGACGTAAATTTGAAGGAAGAACGAGGCGAGAAATAGCACTGGAATAGGTTTAAAAATAAGAAGATGATTCTGCAAACGAAAAGGACCAGAGTAATTTGGAAGAGAAAGGTCTTGAATGAGCTGTTGACAATACGGATCTTGTTTCTGATGGTCCACACAGGACTGAAAAGAAAGGGGAAAATTAGTAAGGGAGGAAATAGAGGTAATAGCATTAACAGGCAAAGAATCAATTTCAGAGTCATGGGATTGAGTATCTTCAAAAAGGCGGGATAAAGCATCAGCAACTGAATTATGAAAACCCGATACAAACTTAAGCGAAAATTTAAAGCGAGATAACCAAGGAGCCAACGACCAGTACGACCTATTTTAGGAGCATTATGAAGCAACCAGGATAATGCTTGTTTGTCGGTCTGTAATACAAATTCGCGATGGTCCAAGTATTCGGCAAGATGTTCAATAGCCAAAAGAAGCCCCAGAGCTTCTCTTTCGTAGACAGAATATTTTCGTTCTGCAGGAGAAAAAAGACGACTAAAATAGGCAATGGGTAAGGTTTGGCCATTACAAGTTTGTTGTAAAACAGCACCAAGAGCGACGTCAGAGGCATCAGTTGAAAGTTCAAAGGGGAGGGAAAAATCGGGGATTTGCAAGAGGGGGCATGAGAAAGTTTGGATTTTAAGGTATCAAAAGCAATTTGTTGAGAATTAGTCCAATGAAATATAACGCCTTTTCTTTTAAGGAAATTTAATGGTTCCGAAATTTGAGAAAAATTAGGAATGTATTTGGCATAAAAGCCCACCATGCCTAAAAAGGAGCGCAATTGTTTCAAATTCTGAGGAGGGGGAATTTTATGAATGGCGGAAACACGGTCAGGATCAACAGCGACACCCTGTGAGCTGAGGATATGACCAAGAAATTTGATAGATGTTTGAGCGACAAGAACCTTGGAAGGGTTAACAGTCAAGCCAACGGAACGAAGACGTGTAAGATCTTCACGTACATGCAATAGGTGAGATTCGAAATCAGGAGAATAAACAAGGATATCGTCAATAAAAGGAAACAAATATTTGTACTTAAGATCGGAAAATAAAGAATCAACAAAACGCTGCATGATCTGAGATCCAAGATTTAACCCAAAGGGAACTTTTCTGAACTGATATAAACCAGTAGGCGTAATAAACGAAGTGTAGCGAGAGCTAACATCATTAAGGTGAACCTGATTGTAAGCAGAGTTGAAGTCGAAAATTGTAAAATAATGAGAATTAGAAAAATGTTGGAAAGCGGATTGTAATTTAGGCATCGGATAGGCATCATACAGTATACGGGCGTTTAATTTTCTATAATCGACTATAAATCGAAAGGAGCCATCAGGTTTATTAACAATGAAGGCAGGAGAGGCATAATTGGAGGAGGAAGGAACGATAGTGCCATCACGAAGCATCTTATCAATTAATTCATTAAGAATCTTCATCCTAGGAGGACTAAGAAAATACGGAGAGGAGCGAACCGGAGTAGTGTCAGTCAAATCGATATGGGCTGTGAAGTTCTTAACAGTCCCTAAGTTAGGGGTGATCACATCAGAAAATTCCTGGAGGAGAGACTGTACCTGATCAGAATAAAGAGAATTAATTGTGAGGGAGGAAGACTGATGGGAAAAGGGATAATCAAAAGGGTTTATCAACGGAACAGATTTGGATGAAAAATGAAAAGAAACCTGGGAATGAACGGAATCAAGAATGAGACCAGTGTGAGGAAAAAATCAAACCCTAAAATGAGAGGAGACGATAAATGTTCAACCACAAGAAAAGTAAAGGGCCAGGAAAAATATTGCATTTTAATGTTTAAAGATATAGTGCCAAGGACATGAAGAGGTTGGTTTGATGCGGAAATACATTGTCGAGAAGATGGAGTATACTGCAAATGAGGAAAATTGGCTTTTGATTCAAAAAATGGCAGACTAATAAGGGATACGGCAGCACCTGAATCTAAGAGAGCAACTGATGGCAAATTATTCACAGTTATCAACACATGAGAAGTACAAGGAAGAAAAGAAGCACTAGAAGAAAACGGAGGAACATTTTCAGGAGGAGAAAAAGTAAATGAAGGCAGGTTTTCCCCAATAATACGATGACTGCCTAACGACGTGGGTGGAAGGCGTTTCCCGAAAGTGAGGCAGTACAATACTTAGAAATATGTCCCTGACCTTTACAACGAAAGCATGTTATAGTTGAACGATTTGTTGATGAAGAAGGAGAGACAGAAGGCGAAGGTAACGAAATAGGTAGGGGAGGGGGTACGATACCAGGTGGGGGAATAGAAGAATAATATGAAAGATCTCCTAAGGAATTAATGACATGAGACTGAGCCAAATTGTGTAACTGAAGCATGGTAGTGGGGGGGGTTAAGTGCATCGAGGAGCTGACGAAAGGAAGGAGCAGCATAAAAACGGACAATTGAAATTAATTCAGAAGTATTACAAGCAATGTTCAGTACATCACTATAGGTAGTAATAGAATCAAGATAGTCATGTGTAGATTCAGTAGGTAGTTGGTGGCGACGGACAAACTCAGTGCTTAATTTGTAACGAATCTCATAGTGCAAAAAATAATTATGTATGATAGTCCGTAAGTGAAATCATGAAGAAAAATTAGACATATTATCAAGCCAAAATTTTGAAAAGAAACCATTAGTTTTAGCCGACAAAAGACCAATTAATTGAGGAAAGGAAGCAAGTGTAATGTTGAAAAATTTTCTCACAGACAAAAGCCAAATGGTCAAGCTGCGAGGATCAGTAGCTTGTAGCTGAGGTACAAGAAGCAATGATTGCTTAACTATCTGAATATTAAGTGCACTGTCAACAGAAGTAAGATGGGGGAGGAAGAAAAATGGGATGGTGGAGATGGAAACATTGCATGTTGTTCAACGACTGGAGGAGATTTTATGTCATCAGAAGAATGCATTAGTGAATCCGAAGAAGGAGAGAAAGAAATCAAGTCCCCGATAAGAGGGTTCGGTAAGGACAGATTAAGATATGAGGGAAGTGGTGAAGAATTAGAACTGTCACCCAGAGGAAAGTTATCCGAAAAACATGCCATAACGATAAGGAAAAGAAAAACAGAGCGTATAATTAATGGAAAAGATTGTCTGCTACCATTTGTGGCGTGATAAGTCAATGTGGGGTGCCAATAAATATTTTAGTTTAGTAATGTTTAGTAATGTTTTATTTTACCTGGCAAGATTAAGGCCTTCAGGCCTTCTCTTCCATCTAACCAGGAACTGAAATATACATATGTTGCATTGTATTACAATAACTACGTCTAATACAAATTAAATTAATAATAATACAAGAATGGTGAGATTACATTAAGATGAAATGAATTAAGATTAAATTAATAAATTAAGATTAAGTTAAGATTAAATTAAGATTAAATAAATCAGACATAAAAAGGGATAAATTCTTAAAACTAATATCCTACATGTAAAAAAAAGGCAGTACATAACATTTGATTTTAAAGACAAATCGGATAAAAATTTTAGACTCTCTACCAGGACATCCATAACAATAGAATGGTTGTAAGTAGCAGCATCAAGTTTACAGATGATCCTTACTGGTGCATAAAATGTCTCCAAAGTGCTTCCTTGAAAGTGTGAATAGCGCTTAACCCCCTGATATTTTCGGGAAGGAGGTTCCACTCACGGCAGGCAATTACTGTGAATGATTTATCATAGATGGCAGTTCTGTGGGTAGGTAAAGCAAGGATGGAATTATTAGTGGATCTGGTGTTAAGACTGTGATAAGAGGATAAGTATTTGAAATATGAAGTAAGGTAAAATGGTTGTGAAGAATGAAGGATTTTATGGAGATGGCATAGGGAATGCACAGTGCGACAGATCTCTAGTCGGGGCCAAGATAGATGGTTATATGAAGGAGTTACGTGGTCATAGTACCGTAGGTTACAGACGTATCTCACACAAGCATTTTGACCACGTTGTAATCTGCTCAATAACTTGCCTCGAGCGTCTCTATAAATCGCGTCACAATAGTCGAAATGAGGGAAAACCAGACTTTCTACCAACATTTTTTTTAGTTTTTCAGGAAATAAGTATTTATACCCGCGCAGCATGTGCAATGCAGAGAATATTTTCTGGGTGATGTTCGTGATATGCGTTTTCCATGACATGTCATCATCGAAAGTAATGCCTAGGACTTTTACTGATGACGTGAATGGTATGTTAGTATTACACAACCTTATAGATGGAATCTCTGGTCGATTGACCTTCGTGAGTAGTTTTGGGTATCCAAGGATGATGGCTTGCGTTTTAGCTGGGTTTAACCTAAGCCCACATCTCAAAGACCAAGAAGAAAATGATGTTAGATCCTGATTGATTTTGTCTATGGCGGAAAGTATTAGATTTGGAGATGTATGGAGGTACATTTGTACATCATCAGCATAAATATGGTATTTGCAATGCGTTAGGTTTTGGGAGACATCATTAATGAAAATGGAAAAAAGAAGGGGTCCTAACACTGACCCTTGGGGCACACCACACTGCACAGACCGCCAAGTTGATTTGTTTATTCTATCTGTAACACACTGCCAACGGCCATGCAGGTAGGAATGCAACCAAAGGAGGGCGCTGTCCGAGAAATGGAGGGAATACAATTTCGAGAGCAAGATGTCAATGTCAACAGAGTCAAAAGCTTTGCTCAAATCTAAGAGTATTAAAACTGTCACTTCCTTGTTGTCCATAGCTTCTCGGATGTCTTCTGTGACCTTCAGTAGTGCCGTTGTAGTACTGTGTGCTTGACGAAAACCAGATTGTAGTGGGTCAAATAAGTTGTAAGTCGTCATGTTATTTGTCTATGAGCGATGAACTCTAGCGCTTTGGATAAAGCAGAAAGTATGCAGATGGCTCTGTAGTCAGATGGTTCAGAAGGGGAAGCTACTTTTTTTAGAGGACGTATAATGCCCGCTTTCCATATTTCGGGAAATGTGCTGTCTACAAGGGAAGAGTTAAATATGTTAATTAGTGCAGGTAATATCACATCCAGAATAATTTTTATCATCTCTATTCCTATCCTGTCATTTCCTTTTGCCGTTGATGTTATCCGATTTATAGCAAACCTGACTTGTGAGTGGGTTGCTGGACGGAAGTAGAAGTTTTCTCTATCTGTTCGCGTCTTTGCATAATTCCCGTCTAGAACTTCCTGTTTCAGCGCTGCATTTAATGTGCAGTTAGATGAAAAATGATCGTTCAGTTTTTCCAAGGGTATATTTATTTCGTCATCGTCTCGTCCTTTGGTAATTCCAAAGCTCTTTATGGATTTCCACAACACAGCTGTTGAAACATTTGGTTGAATTAAACTGTGGGCGTGTCGTAGTTTCGCATTTCTAATCTGTTGGGTCGTAGCGTTTCTCAGCCTCTTATAGTTCAGTAAATTGTCAGGAGTGCAATGTTTCTTAACTCGTCTATAAGTAGCATCGCGTTCAGCCATTAGTGCTCTAATCTCATCTGAGAGCCAGGGAGCTGGCTTCCGCGTAACTCGAGCCTTCTTTTCAGGGGCGTGTCTATCATACAGTTCAGTCATATGTTGATTGAAGAGAGTTACTTTGTCATTTATGTCTTTAAGTTTAAATATGTCATGCCATGGCACTGCAACTGCGTCTTGTAAAAGTTTAATCTTATCAATTCTTCGTAGATCTCTATATGAAATTATTTTCGATTTGAACTTGGGACTTTTAATAGAATAGGCCATAAATATAGCATCATGTCGCGATATACCCGGGACACTAATTTGACCGTGATGAAGAACTAATTCAGGTTGGTTAGTGGCAATGAGATCAATTAAGGTGTGTGATGTGTCTGTGTGATGTGTAGCGTTGAGAGGGAGAAACGTTAAATTGCAAGCTTTAAATGATGTTAAAAGTTGGGTTGTCTGAGGAGAGTTAGGTTCAAGAAGGTTTATGTTAAAGTCGCCCATTATAATTATATTTGAGTAATCAGTGACTAAATCTTGTATTTGAGTCTCTAGATCGCATAAAAAACCCGCTTTCGGTGGCTTATATACTACACCCAGAAGACATTTAACTTCACTCACAGTTATTTCCAGGAACATGAACTCAGGTTTTCGCTCGTACGGACCTGGAGACCTATAGATTATTTTAGGGCGTAAGCTGGTCATAACATACGCAGCGGTACCCCCGGAGGGCTTATTTAATCTGTCGGATCTAAGAAATGTATAACCCGCCAGCTGCAGTCTTTCTATTGCGTGATGTGGTTTTAACCAAGATTCAGAGATTAATATTGCGTGGAAACTGGGAGGCATAAATAGGGCTTTTATTTCGTCCATTCGCTCCTCCGCAAGGAGGCTTTGAGCGTTTATATGGCAAATTTTTAAAGCATTACTGTACGGAGAAAGCTGGTGGTTAATGATGTCCCTTGTCGACTGGGAATGGCAAGAAAGCTCAGATGACAATAGGTGTATGTTGCCTGCACAGCTGGTTCCAGCGACATTGGGGGAGGGTGGAGTAAGTGAAAGGTTTTGAGGAATGTTTGCAAGGAAGAGGGGAGCCTGTTCGTTTGTCTCAAGTTCGTTATCAGGGGGACTGTAAATTACGTTGTTCTCCGTTATGTTGGAGATGAATATGACAATAATGGGAATGAAATGGAAATAACAATTTACAGCGATCAATACGATAATGGCAATGTGTCAATAATGTAAGTGGAAATAAACACGACAAAAATAAGGCACTGAACCCAGTCTACCGCTACTAACACCAATCTACCACTACGGCAAGCAAAAGTAAGCTATATTACTAATTACGTTCTAATAGAGAGTTAAAGTTAAAAATTACGGTATACTACAAGGTTAACTCTAAAATTAAACTACAATAGAAAGTAACAAAATGTTGTGATCATTTCTCCCGCATATCACTTTAGTTCATTTAACTGTTCCATAGTGCACACTTTAAACTTATGTGATCCTATTTTTATATTGATTACTCCATCAATGCTCCATACCTGGCGTACACCGAACCTCGAAATTGCCTCCTTGAGGACTGCGAGTCTTGTTGCAGTCAGATCCTCTCTTATTGTGACCGCCGTTCCCTTAAGGCCTCTTTTCTTGTGGAAGATTTCACTCCGCTTACGGTAGGAAACGAATTTCACTATCAGAGGTCGTGGCTTCGCACCCAGTCGTCTTCCAATGCGATGGCTCCTGTCAATGTCCCGAAGGTCAAGGTCGACACCAAGATCTCTTGCGATGCTTATTGCGATGACATCGGGATCTTCACCTTCCTTTTCCGGAATGCCGAAAATACGAATACTTTGCCGGCGCTGGTATTGCTCCAGTTCATCTTGCTTGTTTTTAAAGTCGCTTTTAATTTTTACAAGTTCCTTGTCCTTAGCCTGAAGCTGATCTTGTAATAGTTTGACACTTTCCTTGTATTCCGCTCTTAGTTCCTGGAGCTGCAACATTAGGGGCTGTAACTGTTCGGCTACGGCTACGGCTACGGCCTGCTTAACGAGTTCTTGTATGCTGGCGCCATGCGGCGGGCTGGCTTGGGGAAGCTTCTTAGGAGCCATTATGACAACTTAGTAGTATAACACTGATAGTTTACTGTAGTTAGCTGCACACGTTGAACTTCAGCACGAATGTAATAACGTCTTTATCACTTCAAGCACGTTGAACTTCAGCACGAATGTAATTCTTTATCACTTCAAGCACTATATCACCTGCAATTTACAATTTTTGCGAGAGAAAGTTTGCCCGCGACTAGCAGCTAGCGGCCATATTCATACCAGTGGCAAAAGGAACGAAAACCTTAGCATAGAAAATGAGATGGTCGACCCACAACAACAAAGATCGTCAAAAGATAATCATTGAGACACCACAACGCTCAAGGTAAACCAATGTTATTTCACTGGTGGTGACTTGTCGGACCACGGAAAGACTTGCGGCCAATGCCTCGTTGGGTGAAACCTAGTATATCAGATTTTATCATTCACCAATCAGCAGAGCCAGTGGACGCCGCGGCGGGCTACCCGAGAGGGGTGTCCGTGGTAAGTACAATTTTTTTTTGTTTTAAAAAGAAGGGAAAAGGAAAAGGTAAAGAATGAGATAGAACGCACAACTGACCAAATGTAAGAAAAGGAGAATGGTTTTAAAACAAGTTGTATTTTAAACTTCAAATGACTAGAATAAGCAGGGTACAACAAGCAAAGAAGGGGAATTACAAACTTTTGACAAGGGCTCAGCCCGTTTGACAACCAAGACACAATCAAGAATAATAATTATTAAGATTTCTTGGGAACTATTATTATGACTTTCAAGAAAAGCCCAAGAGCAAGGTTCGACAGGGAAAACTAGAATCAACACCTATATAAGTACACAAACACTTTAATTGAGAAAAAAAGCCACTAAATCTTTATATAAACAATGATTTAAGGCCACCCTTACAATCTTCATTTTGCACCCAAAGGAGGGCAGGAGAGTTATAGCGCATCGGAGGACAAGAATTTTTAGAACTCAATATCCGAAAGGAAGAAAAGGAAAGAAAAAGGAAGCGGAGTAAGGAGGGAAGAAGAGAAAAAAAGGAATGAAGAGGGGGGGGGGAATCCTTCCAGGCTGCTTAGACGCTATCACGTTGCCAAAGCAAACGACCACTCAGGTCAGTAAAAAGTTCAAGGTGTGGCAACACTACTCTCACTTGTCCAAGCACAGTTTATTCTGGCGTATGAGATTGATAAAGGTTCCAGTCTGAAGGACTTAGTTAGAATAGAAACCATGAAACCCCTAAATAAATTAACATTCAAAGTTCAAACCTTGATATTGACCGCGAAAGATATAAAAGGTTGTAACTTTTTGCTCACCCAGTCTGTTGGTAAATCAATGCAGCAATTCACAAATAAAAGTAGGTAAAACGTCGCAACGGACCAGCCGTTGGAGAACTGTTCCGCTTTCTCCACTCGAGTTGTTTTCCAACTGAATGTCTGACCGGCGACAGTAAGGTGGTGAACATATTCGAGAAGTTACTCGATGAAAAATACGTAGGTGTGACGTCACAACGAGGAAGTAGCAGCAGTGCCAGAGAGCAAGCCAGTTAGTGAACAGCTGGGCGAGCAAGCAGATGAATGTGACAGAAGGCAGAAGGTAAGACGTAGTAGAGCGGTCGTAACAGAACGTATACGTCGCGTGCCTGGACACGCCGAAATAGTCTGGGTCGATTATTATATTGGGTCTCTGTTCTGCGTGCTGTGCTGTCTGCCTGAATGCGGTTTATAGAATTCTCCGTATCTCGTAATTTTAATATTACTCTCTTTCTCATTTCTGCTTTCGTTTTATTCTGTCGTCCTGCTGCTCTATTGTCGGCGCTTGCATTTTGTTTTTGTAACTTTGGCAATATCTTCTTGGATATTGATTCTTCTCCTTGGGAGACTGTGCTTTGGCGTTGTTTTTGTGACGGGATAGCATCGAGTTGACGCTCATACGCAGCACTGAAATGCTGACTTTTGATATGTGCGCGGTTCGTAATTATACGATTATATTATCCCATGGTGGTTCCATTTTCTGGTTCCTTTGGTAACGTATCCCACGTCACATTTTCATGCATTTTTGGACCATTGTATTTGTATGTGGTCGCACTGAATTTAATTGGGCGACTGTGTGCACTCTGGCCGAGCAATATAGCAACCTACTGTGTTATTGATCATGGACCTACTCGATATGCATTTTGCCTGCAGTTGTGTAAGTAACTTTTTAAAGCAGCTTCCTTTTTTTTTGGTATTAATTTTAGTATTGTGTGTTGATAATAAACCCCGTATTTTTGATCCATTCTTTTATTCATGGGGGTTATGGGTTATTGCCTTTCTGTCCTTCTCTCCCCTTTTGGTCTACGAGCCGATCTAGCTCCGAACTGTCTTAGATCGTTCCAGTCCGTCCACGGCAATTTATGAAAGGAGGTAAGTGAGGTAGGCATTTGTGGTTATGTCGTGTATCTTCGTGTTTTAAGGCAGCGTGTGGGGGGGGTATATGATTCTTCAGAGCTGTCGATGGTTGAGTTCGAACTCAATATCTCCCGAATGTAAACTCAAAGCTGTGCGACATTAAATTCACAGCGAACTCACTCGGTGCTGTAAAAATTCCCACTTGATGAGTTAGATGAAAATCAGCCCCATGAACTTTTCATATTCATCATACCTGAAGTTCGTAATGAAAATATAACTTGTTCTCTTGCCGTCCCTGAAGGGGTGCGGCGGGCCTCATACACGGTGAAGCCGTCTCTCAGGCCAGGAGATTTGAGATGTGCTGCGGCCAATACCAGGACCTGTCTCGCATTCGCGTTAGTGCAGGTTGGAAAACCACGGAAAACCGTTATCAGGTGAGCCGACGATGGAAACCAGCCCAGATTTCAGGGGTGTGGATTCACCGGTCCTCTACTCGGTTGGACGGTCGGAATGTAGAGTTGTTGGGCCAACTCGGCCATGCCTAATAATGAACTCGTGTTTAATTCACTGCCGAAGAATATGGCAACTTTTATTACTTCGCCGAGTATTTAGCTTATAGTGAGCCAACCAGTGACGAATTCATCAACCGAGCAATGGCGAAACTAAATTGAAAGCTTTTTGCAGTGGTAGTGATGGCGGTTTGTTTTGAGGGGAAAGCCACGAATTTCAGAGACCACAAAAATACTAGCAATGGAGAAAAATAATATTTTCTTCTATTTGCTCTACGTGACACAGGCACAGAAATGTCTTATGGTGACGATGGGACAGGAGAGGCCTAGGTGGTTGTGGTGGTGATTACTGTTTTAATAGGCTATCTCCAATTAGGCGTACATTCTCGTCGTTCTATAACCCATCTGTGCGGTTTAAATTTACGAGTTCTGAGGTTGATTTTGTTGAAGAAATACTTTGTTTGATTTCGTTCTGGTTTTGTTCTATATCCTCGCAAACGCTGTGGATGAACTGTGATTTATCATTCCTACAATTACGCTGTATATTTCTACAAAGAATCCTGTACGTATTTTCGTCCGGAATGGATGGGTTCCTTCTTTCTTCAATCAGCTGCAAAGTCGTGTTTGATATTCAGGGATGTTTTTCACTCGGTGTCCTCCTTGCTGTCTCTCGGAGAGATGAGGAGACAATATCTTTCATTTTGTCCGACGTCTGACAAGGTGATTATTCTTCCTTTAGTAGCAAATCTGGGAAATTTGGCCGTGCAAGTTGCCCGAAGCGTGCAAGAGATTCCTGGTTGGTGAGTCTAAACTTTCTTTCTCTTATCTTCTTGGTGACTTTCAGTTTTAGCCATATTTTAATGGACAACAGATTGTGGTCAGTACCACATTCCGGTCTAGGAAACGTCTTACAAACAGATGTCTTCCAGCGTAGTCTCACCAATATATATGAGTCATAAATTGGTAAATGGCGAATGAGTTCTACACGGTTTAATACTATATAATGATGAGAAGATGTTCCGACGAAGAAGGAGCTTCGTAAATTTTCCGGATACGCATAATGCTCTAGTTTTGCTGTACGTTTGAGTTCTGTATTTTTGCAAATTCATTGTAAGCTACATGTAGTCAGAACATAAACGTTGTGAGACGTTATTTTCTGCCGAACGGTGCTGAGCACAGCCAAGGTAAGTAAAGGAAATGTACTAAATTATACATTTTCATTCCTTCCATGTATTTGTTCTCAGGTTTGAAACTTTGTTTACCGAGCTCGATAGCTGCAGTCGTTTAAGTGCGGCCAGTATCCAGTATTCGGGAGATAGTAGGTTCGAACCCCACTATCGGCAGCCCTGAAGATGGTTTTCCGTGGTTTCCCATTTTCACACCAGGCAAATGCTGGGGCTGTACCTTAATTAAGGCCACGGCTGCTTCCTTCCCACTCCTAGCTCTTTCCTCTGCCATCGTCGCCGTAAGACCTATCTGTATCGGTGCGACGTAAAGCAGCTAGCAAAATAAAAATAAATAAATAAAAATTTAAAAAAACTATGTTTTCAAATGTCATGGCTTTATTTCAGAGAGGTTAAATTACTGGTGCAAGTTTCCAGCATCTACAAGTGGCTATTATGTCGATATGACTGGCAACCTCAACATCAAGAATATGGATTTTTATAAATTTCATAAGGAAAACATGAAGGAAGCTCTGAAGCAGTTGAAGCACGTGTGATGCTGTAAACTCTTCCGGTTTTTATGTTTGTGAAGATCTTATTCTTGAGAGGGACTTCGTTAAACACACCAGGCACGATTAATTATGATGTTGTTCAATCAATCAATCAATCAATCAATCAATCAATCAATCAATCAATCAATCAATCAATCAATCAATCAATCAATCAATCAATCAATCAATCAATCATTCAATCAATCAATCAATCAATCAATCAATCAATCAATCAATCAGGTGGAAGAGATGGAAATGTATCCAACATTTCCCGTGAAAAATTATTCAAATCTCTTTCTCTTTGTCCTATAAATGAATGTTTTCCCCAATTTGTCCTCTTGAATTGCGACCTTATCTTAATATTATGACCTTTCCTGCCTTTAAAAGCTCCGCTCAATCTTATTCGTCTAATAACGTCATCCTACGCCATTTCTCAACCGAGAGCTCGGAAGCAGTCCACCAGCCCAGAGTTTGTAACATTCTCGAAACACTACTCCTTCGTCGGAAATCACACAGAACAAATCGTGTTGTTTCCCTTGGAACTTTTCCAGTCCCTGTAGCAAGTGTTCCTGGTGTGGGTCCCATACTCTGGAGTAATATTTTAATTGGAGTCTTGTCAGAGACATATTCGCCCTCTCCTTTGCATCGTTAGTCACTAGTTAAAACATGACGACCTCTCAGGTGGCTTCCTCTGCATATGTCGCACTCCTGCTTCAAAAGTTGCACAACTTAAAAATTTACAAATGTTCAGTAGAAGATAAAAGAAAATCACTTGAAATTGAAATGTTTGTGGTGAAGTAAACAATTCCCATGCATTTTTCATTCAATATCCGCGGCATGAATCGATCATTGCGCTTTGAGACACAACTTTTTTGAAAAACTCGGATCATGAAAGGGATGCTCAAAGTGCAGCAAATATTTGTCGAGGATAATCTGCCTGTGGCCTGAAGTGACCATGCTGGACGTCTGTTCAAGAATGTTGTTCTGGATTGAAATGCAGCCTCAAAGTAAGGTTGTGGTAGACAAAATTGTAGCGCTTGTAAGAAAAATGCCTCGTACTAAGGAAGAAATAAACAGATATCATGTAATCTCAAACCTTTGCTCAGGTTACAGATGGCAGTAAGAACATTATTTACACCATTTTTGTGTGGAAACTGAGCAGATTTCAATGGTCATCCTCACAATTCGGGATTCAATTGAGAATACAGGGCAAGTAATATGTAAAATGTTGGATGGTGAACTGAAAAAAGGAAAAATCCACGGGAAAATTGTGTAGGCTTTGCATGTGACAATGCAAGCTCTATGACTGGTGTCCCCGAAGATATAAATTCAATTCTTTGCAAATATTTATGGACATGTCTATGCTTTATCATCTTGTGCGTATAACTGCTCAAAAGGGCCGTAATTGTCTCGCAGAATGGCAATATCGAACAGTTTTAATTTATATTTAACGCTATTCGCTAAAGTGTTCCAAGTGGCAAAATATATTAAAAGTTTGTCAAAAAGTCTTTCGAGAAGACCCTGGCAAAATACCGAAATACGTTTGGACTGAGTGGTTTACTCTATTATAATGTGAAGAGCAGTGGAACCTTTTGAAAAGAGATGAAGCAGGCGGTATCAGCAGGTTACTCAGTTTGAAATAGGCCGTGTAATAAGGTTACGAGGAGGTGGATGCTCTTTTCGTGATATTGCAGAAAGTCCTGGCAGGGATGCATTCGCAGTCCATCGGTGTTGACAACAATGGTCACGAGAATGCACTGCCTCGAGAAGACCGGTGTCCAGCCGCACACGGGTCACAACGGAAAGGTTCGACCGCCGTATTCACTGCAAGGCTGTGGTGCATCGTGCTGCATTCCCAACAAGATAATGCCCGTCCTCATACCGCTGCTGTCACCAACATGCTCTACAGATAATCGACCAGCCACCTTGACCTCCGGCCATTGAGTATTACTGGGACATAACGGGACGACAAATACAGCGTCATCCAATACCAGTTTTAAGCGTCGCTGATTGCAGCAGGCGTGAACTCCATCCCACAAATTGGCATACGACACCTGAATGACACAATGCATTCAAAAACGTGGCGACTAAAGCAGTTATTGATGTATCCCCATGTCACATGTCTTCTAGAATCTGAGACCTGTAAGCTAGACAATTTCTTAGCCTAAATTGCATTCCTCTAAACTCATCTCCTTTTGGTGTTGGGATTTCATTTTCCGCCCGTGTCCGTCTCCATGGCTAAATGGCTAGCGTGTTGGCCGTTGGACACAATGGGTCCCGGGTTCGATTCCCGGCATTGTCTGGAATTTCAACGGGGAATGTGTGTATATGACGACTTCATCATTTCATCCGCATCACGAGGCGCAGGTCGCCCTCGGGTATCAAAACAAAAGACCTCCACCAAGCCTTTCCGGAGGAAACAAGCCATTATTATTTTCCGCCAGTATACATCGACCTATGCAAACATTTCCTACGGATCGAAATGATATTTCTCAATAATTTATCCCTAACTACGTCGAATCTTTGGTACCGCCTGGTACATCGACTTAACATTTTATTAGTTTTCTTTATTGGATACAGTACGTCAGATGACAGCAAAATTATTCCAAGAGTAAGCTATAGGCGAGCGGACAAACTCTGCCCGCGTTGTAAATCACGATATGGCGGATAAATTGGCAGCGAAGACAATTACTTTTAAAAATTTGGCAGCACTGCTCCGCCATATTGTACAGTTATCTTTTCTTTTTTCCGCCAAATGAATTCTCTGTTATCGAATACTTCCTTTCCCAATCGATTACTTAATACACAAGCAACAGTCGCACACCCGTTCTGGTGCAATTCTCAGGAACAACTTCACACACGAGAACCGGAAATTGCACCACGGCAGAATGACGGGAAGTTTACTCGTAAAGTGAGAACACTGTATTGAAAGAGAAGGAGAGTGCAGTTAACCCTCCTAAAATGTCATTTTCAAAGTACACTGCCATGCAAAATTCTCTCATACCTTTACTAGCCACTCGATGCGCTACTCTGTCCGCAGCCACGAGAGTGCACTCGCTTGCAGGACGGAGTAATTAAGCCATTGAGGCATCAGATTTCTAATAGCCGAAGTTCTGTGACATGATGACAGTTTCATTTATCATATTGTAAAACTGAAAAAAAATACACTGCAACAGGAAGAATCTCAACACTTTAAATGCATGTTACAATCTGATCAAGATAATACTGGGTGATATTTCCAAGCAGATTCGTAGTTTCCCGCGGCCTGGTGGCGGAAGATGAGTGGAGACTTCCCCACATCAATAACAAGAAACTTGCCGTTAGCATCGACCATTGCAAGTAGCACAATAAAAAATATCCCTTGCACTTCAAGAATATACTTCCCGATTTTGAAAGGTGCCATCAACTGCTGCTACACAGTTAGGGAAACCCCAACAATTCAGATTTCTGGTCCCAGTGTATGTGATCAGGGGGAGGCAGAGAAACAGGCACAAGTTTCTTGTGTAGCACAGAGAATATCCTAGGTACGAACGTGCTTATAGCAGAATGGGAGATACGGTAACCAAATTACAGTGACCGGCATGATTCTCCCGTTGCCAAAAATCTGAAAGATAATGAAAAATATGCAGTAAATGCCGCATACAAATAAGTGCATTCATGTTGTTCAAATTCACAACTCAACAGGTCAAACACATCTTCGCGCGAATATTTTAGTTTGGGCCTTTCAGAAATAATTTCTTTAAAGTTTTTGTCTTTCTTTCGGTTTAAGTTTAACCAACAGAACCATATTTTACGCTGTTACACATTCTACAGAAAGAAATTATATAGGTACGCATGCAATAAAGTGTTTTATGCAGGGCATGATACAGGTGCCATGTTTATCTGTCGCAGGAGGTAAATGCAATCGAAGGTAGAAAAGTATGGGAGATCACTACAAGAGGGAAAAGCTACATAAGGCAGTGTTGGTAAGAAGGAAAGGGCTTTTTACTAGGAACGGTTGACTTTTTAAATGTGTGTATAATGAAAGGATCAGTTTTACGAACATTGTTAGTGATGAGAACAATATAAAGAATTTCGCGTGGCTATTTCTAGCCGGGTGCACCCCTTGCAAGGCAGACCCACCGATGAGGGTGGGCGGCATCTGCCATGTGTAGGTAACTGCGTGTTGTTGTCCTGGCGGATAGTGTTATGTGTGTTGTGTGAGTTGTAGGGACGTTGAGGACAGCACAAATATCCAGTCTCTGAGAAAAGGGAATTAAACATTTAAGGTCAAAATCCCCGACCTGGCCGGGAATCGAATCTGGGACTCTCTGGGCCAAAGGCCAGCACTCTAATCATTTAGCCATGGAGCCGGACATGCCAAAATGTGTCATCAAATTCAACTACAGAATCTGAATTTGGTAACTTAAGAGGACTGGAAGAAGGTACCCCAATCGAACGATTGAATGAACAAACTTCTCGCGATTAATCTTCTTCCCATTCGCACACTCCATTCTCAGAAAGTCTGCATTTCAATTCCCGAATTACCAAAGGAGGAAACTAAATGGTGCTCTTAATAAGTATTTGAAAAAGCAGGACGACAGAGAACATTTTGAAAGATGACGATGAAAATGACATGTTTCTTGAAACCTTGGCGGTTACTCTAAAACAATTCGTCAGATCTCGCCACTCGTATGAAAGCCTAAATATTTGAAATCCTTACAGAAATGGAAGTACGGAACTAGCAGCTACCGCATTCACAAGTATATGATATGAAAACCAGACGGCCTACTCTCCATCAACATCACCATTCACTTCTCACTCAAGAGCTTACAACGCTGCCAGTGACACAGTTCACACCTTTTAAGATGAGTCGCCTGACTGTTAATACTGAACTTATACAGATATGTATAATAATATTGCTTAAAAATGAAATAAACACCAAAAGTGAATTTCTTAATTTTATTATTTGCTCACTTACCTCAGAGTTGGGGCCAAATATTCGGCAGCTGTAAAAGGTGATTTCTCTCTGTTGCAGGAGGAAGTCATCAAGTACTCTTCTGTTAGGTTCAAAACGAATCTGAATCTTTCGCGGGTCAATATAAAATACACTTAAGAAAATGGTAATTGCAACACCATGAAGGCATTGGTCGTTTGTGTTGATTTTCAAGATATGGAACGATGCCATGTAGGTATGTAAACGATCAAAGTTTCAGACCCATTGGATTGTTGCTACAGGTCTCCCCACGTGATTGGTCGTGGAGGAATCAACTCCAGTATACGGACTCTGGTGTAGCGTAGTTGACTTGCAATCTGTGCAGTGAAGTGTTTCCCGTCAAACATGCCTCGACGACAGAAGAGAACACGCTATCAACAACTGTCGCCGTTTGAGAGGGCTCGGATAATTGGGCTATGTGAGGCTGGATTATCGCTAAGGACTGTCGCTGCACGTGTTGGCCGACAGGCATCTACGGTACAACTTGTATGGCAGCAGTGGTCAAATGAAGGTACCCACACTTGGAGACCTGGCAGAGACCCTGCGTGACAGACAACTGTGAGAGAGGATCGCCGCATCATTCGGATGGCCCGGGACCTGAAAGTGTAATCATCGAATCACAACACTCGTCCTGCATGCTCAATTGCAGCAATGTAGCACCACTCATTCTCGGTGTCGCCATTTCAATTTTCTTCTGTGTATCTTTTAAACTTTTGATCTTCGTCAATGAGATGTGTACTGATAAAAAGCTGTTTTTAATCCTCCCACTTTTGTAAAATGTCACTAACCTCCTTTCTGAATTTCGCGTATTTGTGAAGCATATAGCCCTCTTCCTCATCATCATCCATTATATGTTCCACAATAAGCATTGCAATCATCTGCCTTCTTCGGTTTTCATCCATTTCAAAACACTCAGGAGCTGTCCGTTCGTCCACTGAGTAGACTGACACGTTACCCCTAGCAAAACAAAAACACGTCGCGTAAAAACGACTCGCGTTTCCGTCGACGTGATTGAACAAACACGGCTTCTTCGCAAGAAAAGCAGGGCTTAAGGGGTGGCAAGAGCGCGATCAGCTCACAATGATTATTTAAGGAAAGCAGCTAAATATATGTTTGTGAATTATTATTCGAGGCTTCAGATGTGCTTGGCCTTTCTAGTAAAAGAGTTAGCGGAAACTCGGGTTCGATTCACGGTGCTGCCAGAGATTGAAGAAAGGCTGGTTTAGTAGCAGAACCTCACCTCTGCCAGAAGAAAGCTCCTCTAGTTCGGGAGAAGTGCTCGCTTTTACACGACTCTGACCATACGTAGGCTAGGCTGACCTTTCGTAGGTAAGGTAGTTTCTACACATAAAGTGCGCGCGCGTGTGTGTGTGTGTAACTTTCACATGATGTGTGCCAGAATTGTTTTAGCGTTGCTACTTTCAGAGTTAGGCGCTGAAAATTGACTTTCATCCTCACACTAAACAGTTTATTCCAGCTTGAGAGTCTGATATGTAATAACAAATTCTTGCTCAGAGAGGAAAGCAATGGGCTTAACGTTACGCTGACCTTACATTTAATTTTCCTCACTTCATTGATATCTAGACCAGGCCATTCCTAATCGTAGAGCTGTTAGAGATCCAACCAACTTCTCAACTAAACATACATATTAATTCCCCTTAAATGTTTTAGGTAAAAAATTATTTTAATATTTCTGGGTTGCTTGATATGTGATAGCAACTTCTAGCTCAGTGTAGAAACTACAGGGACGCATGCAGTTAACGACTTTGTCTAAGTAAAAAAACTCTTAATAGAATAAATATTAAACCGTTAGTTGCTAAAAAAAATTCAACAATTTATCCTTGAACAGGATGAACTCGCCCATGATGTTTTCTTCTTTTTCATGATAAAATAGTTTTCAGTGGCCTTGCCTTTAGCAACCCATCATAGTAACCAAGTAAAAGTTATATATTTATTTGCATGTTGTATTCTTAGGTGTTAGCTGTGTAAAGAATGCCTAATGTAAGTAGCCATACATTCTACCCCCTGTGGGTGGGGGCAGTAGAGAAACACCCACGGTATTCCCTGCCCGTCGTAAGAGCCGATTTGAATGGGCTCCAGTGGCTCGCATCTCGGGAGTGTGGTTTGCCGACCACGGGGTCCTTTATTGAGTCCTGGCATTGTTCCACTAACTTGTATCAGGCTTCTCGCTTTCATCTCTCCTATCCGACCTTTCTGGGTCAACTCTTGTTATTTATGGACCTCGTCGGTATTAGAGCACTCGCGACCGTGGGAGTCTTTCATCTTCATGTTTTTCGTGTCCTTTGTCTTCCTTTGACGATACATAATATTTCTCTCTGATTAATCTTATACAGAGAATGGTTGCCTAGTTGTACTTCCTCTTAAAACAATAATCACCACCACCAGTCCTGCTTTCTCACAGAGTTCGAATGACGTCAGCAATTAAACTTCAGGTGTGCTGAAGATCACGTTCTGCAGGACAGCAACATGTGTAGACTGAAATCCTATGCATTTCTTCACTCATCTGAGAGAGAAAGAAGATCCGACAGCTCTCTCATCAAGAGTAAGTAAAAATGCTTCGTATCCCGTTTGCTTGAGAATAGACTATACTAAAACTTTGCATTCTCACGCTTAAATCCGAGTATGTATATAAAAAGCTTGGAGTACATTTTACATTCAAGACCCTACTTGCTGTTGGTGATTTAATCTCATGTAAGTAAAGATTTTATTGTGTTCTAGAATTTAGTGATACGCTTAACATTATAGTGTTTAGAGGTTCTACACAGTTGAAACTAGTAGATGTCCTCAAACACAAGCTTATACAAGAGTAATACTGTCTTCTAAACATAGCCTGGCACTGGCTGCACGGGAACACACGTAGTACAGTCATTAAATTCTGAGACTTGACGCCTGGAGGATAGGCACCAACACGACTCTGTGTGTTACACACGATGCCGCCTACACAGAACAACATCCATCCTCAAAATAGTCGCCGTTGGCCGTTATGCACGTTTACCAACGTTGGTATAGCTGCTGGATGCACCACCACTGAAAGGAAACACCATGACTCGTCTCCAGTTATTATCCAGTTGAGAAACGTCGGATCATCGTCAGCACTACTGAAGAGGTCACCACAAATAGTCATGCGATCATCACGTTGGTTTTGCGACAGGATTCGTGGCACACTGGGCTGTGTAACACGAGATATGTTGAGGTCATCGTCAGAATTTTGTGGCAAGTACCATGGCTGAACCCTATTGCTGCTGCGAGATCGTCTACCGATTGGGAGCGGTTTGCACAACATCTTCCAAACTGTCGCGTCCTTGCACAAAACTTCGGTTCCACCTAAATACAACACTGCGACTCAATGCGTCCTCACTGTAAACCTGTTGCCATCATTTCAAACGATTCGGCAGCGGTTTTGCCTAATTTCTGGCAGAACGTGATGTATTCCCGTTGCTCAAACTGTGACATGTCAAGGTCCGACTGGCGCTTTCAAATGACCATCACAACAACGACCGCGCATCTGCTTCTCGTGCATGCACTCAACTGTCTCTTGCAGGAAAGGGAGACTGACTGACAAGGTACCATACCATGGCGGCAACTATTCGCTATAGTGCACCACAGCGCCATCATGCGGTCAGTCACAGAACTTAATAACTGTAGTACGTATTATTACTGTGCTGAGCAAGTTTATGTCTGGCAAGAAAGCTTCGATCTCAACGTTTCTACTAAGAATCGAAGCCATGATAACTATCAGTGAATGAGTTAGGTAGTCTTATTGACAAATACACTGTAATAGGAAAAAAGTACTATAATGTTTAAAATATCACTTTAATAGTTAATGCAAATACACAATCCTTTACACTCTCATAGGGAAATACACGCTTCATCAGCATAGATACAGCATTTTCAACTTTTCACGATAAAGATTAAAAGACACTTCCTTACAATATTAAGTATTGAGAGTAATACTTTGATACACTTCTTTGCTACTTTGAGGGATAAGGTTAAATCAAAGTCTAAGTATTTCAATGCAGTTGCAGAATATGTGCGGGCACTCAGATATAATTGTGCCCTCGCAAAGAAATGCAAATCAGCATTTCAAAACACATAATTTACCGTTGAATAAATTGTTATATGTACTCGGGTTTGGAGGTTGTTCATTAAGCTATAGGCCTACAGAAAATAAATTACGTCATAATTTTCCTAGTTTCATTTTGAATTTACTTAATATTTTGAATTTAAATGTTTACTTACCTGCGAAAAGGAGAACACCAGCAGAAGCAGCACACCAAGCAGCAACTAACAAGGAGAGACCGCACCCTGCGTCCAACCGATTACAGCGAGCTTCAGTGTGTCTTATGGAGGGCATTCAAAAGTAACTCGTGTATAAGTGTTTAGGTCAAAAGGCTTTAGTTTCGAAAAAGGAGGACTAATGCCATGAGCAGGTTCCGCTTCGGAACAAGTGAGGTTGATAAAACACTAAAAGGCGAACACATTATGACTTAGGCATTAGGTGGCGCACCTGACATGTTTAAGTGAAATGTCTTCGCCTTCTAGAGTTGTTTCGCCTCCACTTGATCCCAAGAGGATCATGGGTCATAACAATTGTCCTCATGTTTTCGGAAGCGAAAGAGTGTTGACCTCAAACCTTTATACACGAGTTACAGTTGAGGGTCCCCCCAAAGGTACATACATTAAAGCTCGTTGAAGTCGGTTTGGCCGCAGGGTCTGACCTCTTCTTGTACTCGAAGATCTTGTAGCGATCTTCTGAAGCAGAGTCAACCTCTCCATTCTGAAACAGAAAAATGTACACGTTTGAATACAAGTGTAAAAATGTATCCCAACATATGAGCTTATTTCAACTCTTGTATAAGTTTTTGTATGAGTACATTTATCAGTGTTGAATCTGTAAGCCAATAATGTTACGATTTTACTAAATTTAAAACTTCACATACCTGAAAAAAGAAAATACTACTAGAAGCAGTACAACGAGCAGCATCTAGGACCCTGAAGCGATCTGCTCAAGCCCGGTCAACTTCAAAAATCTGAAAGAATAAAAATCGCAATTTGGTTAATAAGCATGTGAAAATGGACCGCTGAAGTGAGATTTTATTCCGCTCTCGTATGAGGTTGTGTTTGAGCACATCTATAACTAAATTTCAGTAGACAATACAATCTTTACTTACTTGAGAATGAAAACACCAGCAGTAGCAGTCCATCAAGCAGCAATTAGGTTCGTGAATGTAAAAATGTACTGCAAGCTTTCTTCATATATACTCAGATATAAGCGTGAGAAAGCATAGTGTCAGATCATTCTCAAACAAACCGCTTCCGAAGTATTTTATTTTACTTACTGTTGATAAGAGAGCTGTCGGATCTTCTTTCTTAGACAAGAGCGAGAGAATGCATACGAATTTAGTTTACACATGCTGCTGTCTTGCAAAACATATCTTCAGAACACCTGCAGATTATTTGCTGACGTCATGCGAAACGTAGTGCGGGAATGCATGACTGCTTACATAATATGTTACTTATTCAGATAACACCTAAAAATGCAACGTGTCGGCTTAGAACAACATATATAACTGTTACCTATGTTACTACGAGAGGTTGCAAAAAGCGAGTCCACACAAAACCATTTCATACCGAAGGAAAACAAGTCGTGAGTTCATCATGTTAAAAGATAAATTTAGGCTAAAGGTTTGTTTCTTGAAACTAACGTTGTAAAGAGTTATTAAATTAGGGCTAAGAGTTGTTTTACCTGGTCAAAATCAAAGTCGTTAACTGTACACTGAGAGAGAAGTTGCTATTACATATTAAGCCAATAAAAAATTCCAAAATCATGTTTTTACATAAAAATGTTAAGGGTAAATTAATACGTATGTTCAGTTGGAAAGGTATTTGTATCTTTCACAACTCTACTATTAGGATAGGTCTAGGCTAGACAACAACTAATATATAGATACAGTGTGGCCAACTCGATTCGATTTCTGATTAACCCTGGAACTGCGCTAGCACCGCCATGTTCGTCCCGAGCACAGTACTGTAAACAAAATGTTTTAGAGGTCGTAGTTCGCACAGTTGGTGAAAATGCCCGGTTGTTAAGCTTTCGGCTTTACCAACAGGCCGGGGAAAGGAATTACCATGAACGTATTTCCCATTGACCCAATTCGAAAAAGCCACGGGCTGCAAAATTTAAAAGAAAATGGTGGTCTCCTAAAGAAACATCGCCTTTATGTGAAGAAAGTCAAACATACTTTTCTCGGCAGCCCTGAAAATTGTTTTACGTTGTTTCCCATATTCACACCAGGCAAATGCTGGGGCTGTGCCTTAATTTAAGTCCACGGACGCTTCCTTCCCACTCCTAGCACTTCCCTATCCCATCGTCGTCAAGAGACCTATCTGTGTCGGTGCGACGTAAAGTAACTAACAAAATAACATACTTCTCTTAAAGTAATCTAAGTATCCACAATGTAGTTGCCTGGAATTATCGGTATCTCATTTTATTTCACTGGGAACCCACCTTGAACTACATATGTGGGAAAAAGTGGAGAGGATGAGAAAAGAATTCTGAGACGTAATAACGTTCCTACAATTTTCTATACTAAACTATGGTGGTAATCCTACACGAAAGGACAATTGTGTTCGTGTTTCCCTTTGGCTGGAATATCCCGGCAATTCCGATTCCTATATTCGATGGACGAAAAGCCATAGTCATAGTTTTAAACATGGTTTAGCATAAAGTTGAAAAAAGTGTCAACACTTCCTATCCTCATTAGCAAGAATCGCGTCTCTCCTCGCTTTGACATTTCTAAAGATAGCAGATTGTAGTGGACAACCACAACAGGGACGAATACTTTAAACAACGAAGCATTGTATGATCCAATCTTCCACTATTCCTTCTATTTGTAGTATTACTTCATGTCTGAAGTTTGGACGTCTCTCTTAAACATAATGCTATTTAGTCTTTTAGATCAGAATTTTGCGCTTATCGCTTGATTCTGATGAAGGTAGCTTATAGGATTAATTTAGACTTTAAATAAACACCTGTTACATCAAGTAGTGGTCAAGTCATCATACCTTAATGAACCATTCCCTGAGTAAATTTGGAAAATATCCTTTCCGAACCATTTTTCATTATTTTGGTAGCAATGTCTTTGTTAATTCTGCGCATCCAGTACGGAAGATTCTTCATTGACTTGATGAAATAGGTTTCTCGTCAGAATTATGACAGAATATAAAGAAAGTGTGTGTACATGACTGTCATTATAACGGCACTGGTACGAGTGAATTATACTGATATTCAGATCTCACAGTACAAAGGTAAGTACAGTTTACGATATAAAATCCAACTTCCGGGTAATCATAGAAAATTGATTGAACTGTTCTATTGATTATACAATTATACCTGTCAAAGAGTATTGCGTTTATCGTTTATTGTCAGTTTCTCTTTATCCTTGTAAAAATTCCACGCTACGAGGGGGGGGGTCAAACCCCCGGTAAGCGCTTCCTGGTTACGCCCCTGCTTCTAAACACACTTCCTATCTTACACCTACCACTGCGGATAAAGTTAAAGCCATCTGAGCACAGATCCCAATCTCCAACCGACCCATTAGGATCTAGAAATCTCACTTCCAGTTTCCCAAAAACCTGCCCCATATTCTCATTTAAATCCCCGATCACCTTCCGTGCTACACAGTACTCCACTGATGACAAACTCCGCTTACACCTCACCTGCGTTTCATATTCCAGATCTTTCGCATCCTCAACTACGTAGGTACTTATACCTGCTTGCCTTACGTTGTGCGTACCAATGTGAAAAACTACCACAGTTCTATTTTTCTCCTCCTTCTCGTCTCCTTCCTCAACATCTGCCTTTACCTCAAACTATGGTCCCCTTTCCTCAACATCTGCCTTAACCTAAACCCATGCTTCCCTTTCCTCCACACATTGTCCCTACATTTCTCACAATGGAATCGCCCATGACCAGAGCCTCACATCTACCCATCTCATATGGTTCGACAAAGTATGAAAAATGTGTACCTTTTCATTGTGAATTGACCGTCATCGATGTGTATATCATAAATCCTCAAGACAAAGCAAGTTCTTCAAGCAGCGACAGACGTGCGTAATACGATTGAACGTTCTCTCCATAGCAACTCCAACAACAATGGCCCTTCTCAACATTAAAAATGGGGCAGCGAATCAAATCATGCTGCTACAAAATAAGTTAAATGGAAGACTCGGCATTTTCCTTTATGAGTAGTAGTGGTGATTATTGTTTTAAGAGGAAGTACATATGGGCAAGCATTCTATATTAACACGAATCTGACTGAAAATCTGGAAGGTGTCCGACATTTCGGAATATGAAGGTATCGGCCAATGAAAGACAAGGTGTTAGAAGGGTATGAAGTAAAACGGCTCCCTAGGCCTCAAATATTCTATTACCGTTGGGGTCGGAAAAGATCAAGTGTTAACCCAGGGTATTTGAAAATAATGAGCCTGGCAAATCTATGTGGAAGCAATACCAGACTCGGCTAAGGGCCCCGTGGTCGCCAAAACATGCTCCCAAATTAAATGTCGATAAGGTTTTTTCTTTGATATATTTTTGTCATACCTCAAATGACTTCAGAGACCGTTTACTCCCACTTGCACAAGCGAAATCCAGGTATAAAATTAATATCTCCTTAACACAACTAGCATCACCAACACCACCAGCCATGAAATGGAAATCCACATATGACAGACCTATATAAAATGAGCGGGGTGAAGACATAATGAATGCCAGTATCAACATCGACCAAGGAAATTCGGTTGGCTTCACTTCTTTGTCATCTTCGGCATCGAAAGTGTTTGGATTGAAGGTATTTGGTTTAGTAGTGGTCAGAGTGGAACTCCGTTTGTGAGGTTTGAAAATTGGTAACAATTTTCTTTACGTTACGCCGATACAGATATGTCTTATGACGATAATGGGATAGGAAAGGGCTAGGAGTGTGTTGGAAGCACCCGTGGTTTTAATTAAGGTACAGCCACAACATTTAACTAACGCGAAACTGGAAACTACGGAAAAGCATCTTGTGCCGCACCAAGCCTGCCTTGGTGATGTACTTCCTTTATTTTTACTTATCCTTGACTGCCGTTGTCGCCATATGCGATAACGTTACCAAAATGTGACGTGATACTTATAGTTTCTCCTTGAAGATGGCGCTGTAGCCATTTGTGTTCTGATTGAGTCTGTCTCTCGCTCCCCGGGTATTAAATTGGTCTGCTCGTGGAACCAACAATGGAGGGATCGGAAATAATGAGCAAACTGGGATTTAAAATGTGCTTCTTGATCTACGAATTGCTCTTATCTTGGATTTACTTATTTCAACGCTCGGCGCTGGGTTGGGAGTCATTATTCTGATTGATTTAAATATTTTTGTGATTCAGGATGTGCTGCTCCCAGGTATTTCAATTTATTTTATTTCACGTGCCATAGTTACAAGAATGGTTCTATGTGATTGCATTTCCGAAGTCTTTTATTACCTGTCCTTGCGGGTTCTTAGTTCATTTATTTTGTGTGTGTTTTAACTGTGTTCACACGCGCGAGAGCGGAGAGTGGTATCTACCTATCGGTTTGTTGTTTCTGTGCGTTTATGAGTTTTGAGACCATGCACTTCTGTTTTCTCGTCGTTTTGAATCATGGCTGAGCATTGGTATTGTACCCGGAGGTACGCATCAACTCCGATCATTCAGAATAAGCGCCCTAATGAACTCCTCTATCGACCAAAATGTGAAATTGCTACTACATATATTTGGGACCTTAATCAGGAGATGTCACTACCGAAGTATTAAGTAATTGTGTTATTCTGAAGTTGCCTAAACTGACTGGTTTTATTTGCTGTGTGTTTGTTTACATCAAGAAGTTTGGACGTTTTTCCACTGATGTCACTACCAAAAAACTATAGCCATGCACTCTGGTGCAAGGGAAAGGAAGTGTTATTGAAATAAATTTTGTGTTTATTGGTTTTCTCTACTTTCATTCGTTTTTAATGTAATTCTAGGTTTGCCTCATTCAACCAGTTTTGAATTTTCTGTTATTAATTTTCCGCCTATCACATCTTCTTTTTCAGTTTTGAGTGTAACTTTTGGGTTCAACCGATAAAAACGAGAGGGTGTGTACGGATTAGCCCAGAATCCTCTAGAACCTTCCCTGAGGGTATATAAGTTGCGGCTTTTCGAGTTTCCTTACCTATTGATCATCGTCTTTCTGGGTGTGTAAGTTAAGGCAGGAGGCCGGGAGAACATCTACCAGGTAATGGCCACGCAAATTAAATCTTTCTTGCTGTTTCCGCATACTTATCCGAGGGAAAGGCCCGAATTTCTAACTATGTAACAGTTTTAATGTAAACTTCTTCCTTTTCATGTAACATTTCATAAAGTCTTTAACTGGAATTCGGGGATAGGGAGTGAGTTACCCTCTCGAGCTTCCCTTCATCTTGGTTTGAGGTGACTACGGATTCGCGACCTTTCTTTCCTGTAATATATTAACGTTATTTCCATGCGAGCCACCTCAGTAGTTTAAGACTTGCCCCAGTTTCATCGGCCGAGAGCCCTGTAGATTTTAAATATTTCATTGTCTGGGAGCGCAGTGTACCCCTCCATTCAGGTTGTGTTCGGGCCATTTATTTAACCAAGGCCCAGTAGGTTGGGTACTAGATACCCTTGTGTAAAATTATTTCCATTTGTAATTCGTGCCTTATGAGGTCAGAGTGTGTGAGATTGTGATGTAATGTTGCCTTGAGTAGGCTGTAAGAAATCGAGAGCATGTAAGCTCATTTCAAGGTTTTGTAATAGTGAAGGGTGCCTCTGAAAAACTAGAAATTGTAATTTTGGGAGCAAGTGCTCTTGAATTAGAGGATTTCTGACCTTGCTTAAATTATTCCTCATTTGCGAATTTCGTAAACTTGAGCTCGTGGTTCAGAAATTGTAAATCGAGGCCTTGAATTGTTAAATTGAATTGTTAAATTCCCTATTCTAGTGTGTTCCACCCTTCTTTGGCATCGTATCTGAGATATCATTGTTATTGTGACCTAGTGAAAATTTGTTAAGTTCGTTGTTTTGAAGAAATACAACCTTCAGTTCAAGTTTTAAATTAATTTTGATATTGTAGATAGAACCGTTCACACCAGAACCTCCTTTCACCTCACTGCGATCCATCAAACATCTGTAACAGGTATATTGTATGATTTGACGCCACGGGGTTTAATCCATGTTTGTCCACGTGCGGCAATTTGGACGTCCCGGTTAGCGGGTCGACGAAAAATATGACTGCGACGATTATATTTGGACAAGCCTTCTCTATTTTTACGGCGGTCCAGCATTGTATCTGAGGTGTTCGAACCAAGCTCATGAGTCCGTGATATCCGTCGCCATCCTCTGCGAACGTATACGTCGCGTGCCTGGACACGCCGACCTAGTCTGGGTCGATTTTTATATTGGGTCTCTGTTCTGCGTGCTGTGCTGTCTGCCTGAAGGCGGTTTATAGAACTCTCCGTATCTCGTAATTTTAATTTTCCTCTCTTTTTCATTTCTGCTTTCTTTTTATTTGGCCGTTCTGCTGCTCTATTGTCGGCGCTTGCATTTTGTTTTTGTAACTTTGGCAATATCTTCTTGGATATTGATTCTTCTCCTTTGGGAGACTGTGCTTTGGCGTTGTTTTTGTGACGGGCTAGCATCGAGTTGACGCTCATACGCAGCACGGGAATACTAACTTTTGATATGTGCGCGGTTCGTAATTATACGATTATATTATCCCATGGTGGTTCCATTTTCTGGTCCTTTGGTAACGTGTCCCACGTCACATTTTCATGCATTTATGGACCATTGTATTCGTATGTGGTCGTACTGAATTGAAATGGGCGACTGCGTGCACTCTGGCCGAGAAATATAGCAACCTACTGTGTTATTGAACATGGACCTACTCGATATGCATTCTGCCTGCAGTTGTGTAAGTAACTTTTTAAAGCAGCTTCCCATTTTCTTGTATTAATGTTAGTATTGTGTGTTGATAATACACCCCTTATTTATATCCATTCTTTTATTCATTCTCTCCCCTTTTTGTCTACGCGCGTGTCTAGCTCCGAACAGTCTTCTTTCGTTCCAGTCCGTCCACGGCAATTTATGAAAGGAGGTAAGTGAGATAGGTATTTGTGATTATGTCGTGCATCTTCATATGTTATTGCAGCGGGTCGGGGGTATGTGATTATTCATGGCTGCCGAAAGTTGGATTTGAAGTCAATATCCCCCGAGTGCAAACTCACAGCTGTGCGACCTTAACCTCACAGCCAACTCGCTCAATGTTTTAAAAATTCCCACGTTGATGAGTTGGACGAAAATCAGCTGCATGAACTTTACGAACATTTCTCATCATCCTACCTGAAGTTCCTAATGAAAGTATAACTTATTATCTTTCCGTCCCTGATGGCGTACGGCGGGCCTCCTAGACGATGAAGCTGTCTCGCATTCGCGTTAGTGCAGGATGGAAAACTACGGAAAACTTTTATCAGGTGAGCCGACGATGGGAACCAGTCCCGATTTCAGGGGTGTGGACTCACCGGTCCTCTACTCGGTTGGACGGTCGGAATGTAGAGTTGTTGAGCCAACTCGACCACGCCTATTAATGAACTCGTGTCTAATTCACTGCCGAGGAATATAGCAGCTTTTACTAGTTCCCCGAGTATACAGCCTGTAGTGAGCCGTCCCGTGACGAATTCATCAACCGAGTAATGGTGAAACTAAATTGAAAGCTTTTTGCAGTGGCAGTGACGGCGGTCGCATGATTGAACTGGCGCGCTTGGCTGCGCTGACTGCGGCGTGTGCTCGTCTCTCTCGTCGGGGGACCGCGTCACTGATCTTCTTTCTTATTCCGTTGGTAATTGATGAAGTGATATTAAGAGAAATAATTTAATTTCAGCGTTGATAGTGGATCAAAAAGGCTATAACATAAGGTTTTTGCAGTGAAAATAAGGGGTAATCAGTATACTAAGGGAAGGCAGGTTACTTTATATACTGTAGTTCCAACAACAATGATGTTGGTGCTAGAAAAGTTGAACGCACAAATCGGTTCTACATCAAGCACGTCTAAAGAAGCGAGGATAAGGGCAAGATGGTGGTGGTGATTTTTGTTTTAAGAGGAAGTAGAACTAGGTAATCATCAACTCTGAACAGTGGAATATATTGAGTCACCGCCGTCAAAACAATATTGCACAGGGTGCTCAAAGGCTCCCGGTGCTTTGTACAAGCATTGACTTCGGTAGCAGGCGTATTACCACATGGGAGGGAAATGAGGAGACAACAGTTGATGGTAGTCAGTTTTTCAAGATTGTGTTTCTGTACGCCAAGACGATATCGAAGTTCAATAATCGAAAAGTGTCAGATAATCTACGAACAAAGCCTTTCCATACTCTAAACCCGCGTACGTCTAGTGGTTGACAGTAAGCTGTGGCACCGGGAGGGATCATCATCAGCTGCACGGTATCGTCATTTTGTGTAGATTTATATTCAGAAAAGGAATCCGGAATGAGCGCCACTTTACCGGACGCTGCATTTTGCTTGAATACGTCATTAAACCATTCGTTCACTTATATAGATCTCATTTTTCCCGATTTGGTGCAATCAACATGAACATAATCGTGGAAACACATGTTCTCTTTCACCATCTTACGAAACACAACTTCCGACTCCCTTCCGGTGATGCATGAAGGAACCATAAGTTCGACGCTTGCAGTAGTTCTCGGCATTACTGTAAGGAGTAAATGCGTGTGGTGGACATCACAGGGTGAAATGCGGTAGGTTGAACCAACTCTGATCACGTTTACACACGTTTTCGGGACCGTACAACACTAAAACAGATTTAACACTTTCTACGAATATTTCTGCTGCTGTCATTGTTTCTACTCTATTTCATCCTTACAGATGTTAATCCCCGCTACACAGCGCCACAGAGCTTCCTACAGTTGGGTACCCGCGTGTGGCATGCTTTAAGCCCTACGCTGTTGAACAGTACGAGTTGCAGGTAGGGCGTGAAGTGGCGGCCTGTCGACGTGTGAACGTAGCGGAGCGGGCAATGCAAACTTTCAGGCTTTCTGTAAGCGGCATGAATTAATTTCCGAAGAAATGAGAAAAAAAATACGTAAGTTGGGTGTCCATATTGCAGTCTGGCCAGTTAAATCTGCTATCGTAACGGAATAAAGCATACAGCCGGTGTCTTCAGGCCGAGTTTTGGGCGGCGGTAAATAGACTGACCCACTATAAGGACCAACGGCTACGGGCGGAGGAGTCCTCATAGAAGGGAAATGGGCCATCAGTAGAGAAAATGCCACTGAAACCCCATATAAACTGTAGCGTCTCTACTCCAGAGGAGCGGCTACAAAAGACCTCCGTTCTCCATGTTAGATGCGGCCTACAAGTTTCAGCTGGCAGTAGCTCTAAAATGCCTTCGGGGGAGGTGATCCCATCGTAATAAAAGCCTATATGATGACAAATGTACTGAAGCCTCATGAAATACTAGGGCGTTCCCCACAAGCGACGCGCAGTTCTTGTGATGCTGGGAGAAATGTGAAAAATGGGCGACCAGCAACCAAATACATTAAGATAGCGACCATCGTTGTTGTGTCACTAACAGGGAAAGTGGAAGAAGAAGTAGATTTTAGGGATGACAAAGACGTAGCATTGCTGGGAATCAGTGAGGTCAAATGGAAAGGAAAGGTGAGAGGAAACTAAAGAAAGGATAAATCCTAGGCTATAGTGGAGGAAGAGAAGCAAATATGGTTTCAATCTCATAATAAAAAGACCTAAAATAATACCTAGAATTGGTGGAATACATAAATGACAGGTCAGAATGAGATTTGAAACTGGTGTTACGAAATGAACCCGATTAACTCATTTTGAATACTCTTTGATTCGCCACTAAACACACTTTTTATCTTAGAATAGTGGTGTTGTATTTCTGCAGGGCTCCTTGATACCAGCAATGTCAACAATTCCTTAAAATCACCACGTTTTATTGAATATAATGTTTCGTCATAACCACGAAGAGCTAGTTCTTGCTTAAATAGAGCACTGCATCAAACACACACTGAAGGAATAGCCTATTTAAACTACATTTTCATTGAACTGTGCAATATACAGTCTAGCATTTTCCTTCAGGGCATCAGAGATCGTATTTTGGTTTCTTTCCAAAGTCTTCAAATCTAGCAGGCATTTTATATTTTCTGCAGTGCATGAGTGCTTATGTAAAGAACGTGTTATATTAAAAAGGGCTGAAAATCCTTTTTTATTCAAAAACGCTATTTTATTGCCCTGGTGGAAGGACGCGGTAAAGGGTATAGTTAAACGGATGAAGCAATATTGGAAAAATATTTGAGAAACAGAACAACAGAAAAACAAAATACAGGCACTGCAAGAAGGAGTACTCAAAAGTGGTTCAAGAAGAGACAAAGATATTCTGGAAAAAATCACTGAATCTCTGCAAGAAGATACAACCGGAAGCTAAAAGATCTTATTCCAGTGAGAAGGAAAGAAGAAAAATCAAGGTGAAAGTGCTAACTTCATTAAAAATGAACAGGAGGATGTGATGACAAAGAAACAGGATATATGGCAGAGGTGGAGAAAATATTTGAACAGCATTACAACGCGCAAAATACCTCGGTACAAGGAGGAATCGAAGAACCAGATTTAGTGCAGATGGAGTATTAGGAAAACAAGGTGTCCATGGCAGAGATTGAGTGTGGCAGTTAAAGGATGAAACGAGAAAATGCGGCTGGTCACCATAGAAATGATAATATCAACTGGAGTATTTGGTCTACAGTGGTTGTATAGACTCTTCAGAGCGATATGGAGAGAAATGTCTGTTCCAAATGAGTGGACAAAACTGGACATTATACCAGTTTTCAAGAAAGGAGGCAGGAAGCAATGTGAAACTTACGGAGGGGTGACACTGATACATCATCCTTGATAGAATCTTGGATAAACGAATAAGAGACAGAGTAGAGGGAATATTGGAAGAACACCAGAATGGATTCAGAAGAGACAGGTCCACATTTCACCCAATATTTTCATTGCGTCAAATGATGGAAAGGTATTGGGAATATGGAAAGGACAATGTATTAACATCTCTAAATATTGAAAAGGCATATTACCTTGTCCCAAGGAATTTGGTGTAGGAAACATTGACAGAGGCTCGGAATGGGATTGAAACAATGCAGATGGTAACAGCATCGTATCACAATTGAGAAAGCTTTGTTAAACCTAAAGTGGGGCAAACGTAATGGTTCAGAGTTGAGACAGGCTTAAGACAGGGGAGTGTACTGTCTCCCTTACTCTTCAGTATCATCATGGGTAGAATTCTACATAATGTCAAGGAAGGATGATGGGTGAACAAGTAAAGTCTATGCTCTTTGCTGATGACATTGTTGTTTGGGGAGATAATGACATTGAAGTACAGACACAAGTTGATTTATGGAATGAGGAGATAAGAACATTTAGAACATTTATTCAGAACATTGCAGTCTCTTACTAACTCTACCATGTGAAATGAAAATAAACTATTTCTATTATGTGGACACTTACATGGGCGGATGACCGGGCCACATACAATCGACCCCCTTTGAACATGAGGGGATAAGACATTTTGGAATGAAGATTAGTACTGCGAAATGCAAGACGAGAGGTTACACAAATTCCAGGGGAGTAATAAAAATAGGAAATGAACCTCCTGAAGTAGTGAAACATAGCAATAAATTTGTTTAGAAACGCAATAACCTTCAAGATACAAGAGAATGGCAGCTTGAGTTAACGCCTCTGGTTACTTCTGTGCAGCTTATACACGCCGTTTATTTTTGATAATGTAACTATGTATATACATTCATCACGGGGGGTGAAAGTGAGATACAACAAAACTACAACATGCCGTACTTCAGTGCCGTGCCACTTGGAAGCGCTGCAGGGGGAACAGCCGCGTCATCATTGACTGGTTTGGGCTCGTGTCCTAATCTCGTATCGTCATTGCGAAGAATCGGACCATTCTCCTCATGAAGCGAGAAGAGAGATGTTCGGAGATATTCAGTTCTTGAATAATAGATGAATTAGGTCGCTTTTCTGTCCAAGGTACATCTCCAACACCACACCTAAAAGGTGTCGATACGGTCTTCATCTCTTGCCTTGAGAGTCCAGGTCTCGGAACGATAAAGGAAGAGAGAGAACCCTAGTGAATCAACTAGTCTAATCTCTCTTCTATTTGTCATTGCTCTGCAAGGCGGTACCTCTCCTAATCTTTTGCCTGAACTTCCGGTATCACAGATGGTCGACCCAAGGTACAGTATATAAAGTCATTTACCAATTCCAGTTCCCTTAATCGACCTATAAGCTGGATCTGTGCCGCTCTGAGAATTACCATTAGTTTGCTGAAGCTCAGGTTGATCTCTAGCCCATATTCTAAACTTGATCTTCTACAATTGCTTGTAGTATTCTGCAAGTTCATCTTTCCTGCTGGAAAGGTGAGGGGTGTCATCAGCTAGCGCAGGTTGCTGATTTTTCGTCAGCCAATTGATATGCCACAAGTACAGTCATTGAGAGCTTTCTTCGTCACATGTTCAGCATAGATGTTGTATAGGAAAGGTGATCATATGGAGCCGTGCCGGATACCCTGCGAAACAGTGATAAATCCTGAAATGCCGCCATCTACATTTACAGTTGCAATGTTGTTTCCATACGAAATATTCGACAATGACATTATATGTTGTGGAATGCCAAATTCTACAAGAACCTCCCAAAGTTTATTCCGGACAACACTATCAGAAACTTTCTTGTAGCAAGAAAGCATATTAGCACAGGAACACCGAACTCACGGGATTTTTCAAATGTTTGCCTCCTATCCTGCTTACTCAAGGGATATGTGAGGCATTATATAAGACTTGAGGCGTTGGTTTATGATGTACAATAAATTCTTACTTGCATGAGGTATCAGAGTAATTGTAAGATATTTGGAACAATTCCTGACTGGCCATTTCTTGTACAAGGGGATTAAGATATAGCTTATCTAATCTTTTAGCCATTCTCTAGTCGCCTATAGCCTATTACACAATGAGTGCATCAAGTTCAAGCCTTCTTAACCCATTTCTTTAAGCAACTGTGAAGAAATACCATCCAGTCCCGGGGATTCCCTTTTTTAAATGATTAATGGCGTTCTGATTTCGCTTTGTGGAATATAAGGTTCTAATGCAGAAGGCCCTTCTTATTGAGGGACTGCTACATCATCATTTCTTCCAGAGTACAGCTTTTCGCAGTATTGTTTCCACCTTTTATCGCAACTTTTCTGTCTCCAATTAGGCGTCCATTCTCGTGTTCTATAACCCATTTGTGCGGTTTAAATTGACGAGTAATGATATTGATTTTGTTGAAGAGATCCTTTGTTTGATTTCGTTCTGGTTTTGTTCTATATGCTCGCAAACGCTGAGATTTATCATTCCTACAATTACGCTGTATCTTTCTACAAAGATTCCTGTATCTATTTTCGTCCTGAATGGATGGATACCATGTTTCTTCAGAATACTTCTTCCTTCAATCAGCTGCAAAGTCGTGTTTGATATCCAGGGATGTTTTTCACTCGGTGTCCTACTAGCTGGCTCTGGGAGAGATGAGGAGACAATATCTTTCATTCTGTCCGACGTCTGACAAGGTGATTATTCTTCCTTTAGTAGCAAATCTGGGAGCTTCGGCCGTGCAAGTTGCCCGAAGCCTGCAAGAGGTTCCTGGTTAGTGAGTCTGAACTGTCTTTCTCTTATCTTCTTGGTGACTTTTAGTTTTAGCTGTATTTTAATGGACAACAGGTTGTGGCCACTGACACTGGTGTCTGACTCTGCTCATGGAAGCACGCAAGTAAATCGGCTCTCTGTTTAAGCGAATTTTGTAGGTGAACAGAAGCAGTGTGTGGTGTGTAAAAGTGCAGATCTGTGGAACATGTGCCAGGGTTCAGGTTGAGACCAGTTTTAAATCGATATCGTTGTGTATATCAGCATAATATTAAAAATGGGCCGTCATCCTAATAAAACTAGCAGCGGTAGTGCCAGCAGTGGTGCCAACGAAATCGAACAGGCGGTGAGAAAGGTAGTGGACGAGGCCGTGCTCTCCGAACGCTTCGTGGAAAGTATTGTAAGTGCAGTGGCAAGACAGGTGACGGAAATTGTGGTGAAGGAACTTGAGCGTAGTCTCCAGTTCAATGCTGAATTGGTGAATGACCTAAACAAAAAACTCGAGTGAAGCAAAAGAGAAATAAAACATCTCAAAGAAGAAGTTGAGGCGAAGTGCGACTCCCTGGAACAGTATCAAAGGTGGTCAAGTTTACGTCTGTTTAGTATTGATGAAAGTGAGGGTGAGAACACAGACGACATTGTTGTGAGCCTCTGCAATAAACTGGACGCCAAGGTAACCAAAACTGACATTGACAGGAGCCACAGAGTAGGACCGAAGGTGCCAGGAAAACCTCGACCCATCATTGTGAAGTTCACGTCCTTCCGCTCCAGGCAAGAGGTTTTCACACGGAAGCGCCAACGATACGAGAAGACTTGACTGCAACTCGTCTAGCAATTCTGAAGGCAGCCATCACTGTTCATGGACTAAGGAACACTTGGACTGATCACGGGGATATCATAATTAAGTTGGCAGATGGTACAAGGCGTCGTATCAACCGCATGTGTGATATTCCTAGATTGTAATCTGCAAACATCACCACATCAGTACAGAACTATATTCGCTTTTAATGTGAGTACCGAAATATTGTCTTCCCTTGCTTTCATAGTAGGAATTCACTACAGTTAAGTTTCACTTTCTCTTTCTCCTCTCTCTCTCTCTCTCTCTCTCTCTCTCTCTCTCTCTCTCTCTCTCCTCTTCCTCTCTCCCATTCATCAATCTCCCATAACACACTTCCTATCACATCTTTTACTATATCAGGTATCTGTTTTCCAAGTATAACATCGCTAGTTAGAACCCTCTAATTTAAAATTTGATTCATTTGTGTGATTTACCTTGTATAATCTGTTTGTAGTGTGTTCTGTCATTGTTATTAGCTTTGCACTGTCTTTTATTTCTCCAGTGATCAGTATTGCTTGAACTGTATTTAACCGTAGTCCTCCCGTTAGTACTGTTTTAGTTTTAATTTTCTGTTCCGAAGTTGGCATACCTTTTAACACAACAAGGGCATGCTTCTGACGACAGCAGGTCTAAGCGCATTCCTTTAATTCCATCCCCTTGCTCCCCTCTTCCGTTAACCGTTCCCTTCACTCACATAGGTGCTACAGCAAACCCAGGTCCTATTTCAGCCGCTACTATCTTGAAGGAAACCGTGGAGCTCTTAATGTTTGCCACTGTAATGTGCAGCCTTTACTCTCCCAAACGCGCATGGATGAAATGCATAACCTGTTTTCTACGCGCCAGTTCCATGCAATTCTTATGTCTGAAACGTGGCTGAGCAGCAAATGCCCCAGTTCAGCTGTTGACATACACGGGTACGTCCTTGTACGAAATGACCGCGGGGGGAAAGGCGGGGGGGGGGGGTGGCTGCTTATGTTGCCAGAGACCTCAACCCTCAAGTAATTAGCCATTCACCTTCACAGTATGAACGTAAACCAGAGTTTTTGTTTATAGAGATAACACTGTCTAGAACGAAATGCTTGCTAGGAGTAGTTTACAAGCCTCCGAAAGTAGGGTATTTGACCGACCTTGAGACTGAAATACTAAACCTTCTGCCAGACTATGAACACGTTATTGTAATGGGCGACTTCAACACAAATTTGTTAGAGAGTACCGCAGCTTCAACTCGACAGTTTCGTAACATTTTCGAAGCATGTAACATGACAATTTTACCTCTCGGACCAACCCACCACACTAATAGCAGTCACACCCTTCTCGATCTAATAATAACAAACAATTCAGCGAAAGTCCTGCATCATGGACAGACATCAGCCCCGGGGCTATCTGGACATGACATAATCTACCTGTCCTACCAATTACAAACTCCGAAACCAAGGTCGAAAATATTATCATTCAGGGACCTCAGACGAATTGACGCAGATTAATTAGAAGAAGATGCTCTTTCCGTGCCGTGGATGGAGATAAATCGCGCCAATAATCTACAGGAAATGGTCTCAAAATTTAATAACCTAGTAACGCAACTCTACGATCGGCACGCCCCAGTGCGTACGGGAAAAGGTTCCAGAGCTCCTAAGCCGTGGATAAATGACGAAATTCGCCACTTAATGGCTAAACGAGACGCTGCTCATAGACGATACAAGCACTACCCAACGGAAGTGAACCACCAGACTTATAAAACACTGCGTAATAAAACGACCTCTAAAATTCGAAGCGCTAGACTACGTTACGCCCATAACTTGATTTGACCTGACGTACGGCCTGCGACGATGTGGAAATCTATGAAATATTTTGGTATCAATAACCAGAAATCTAACGATGAACCAAATGTTAACGTTAAATTAAATAGTTTAAATTTCTCCGCGAGTGCACTCCAGTGGATCAGATTCTATCTCACCGGTCGCCAGCAGTGTGTACTTAATAACAACAATGAATATTCAAATTGGCGTACGGTCGACGTTGGAATACAACAAGGATCTGTACTGGGCCCCCTATTTTTCTCTTTGTATATAAATGGCATATCTTCCGGATTAAAACACTGCAAATACCACTTATACGCTGATGACCTACAGATATATATACACAGCAAACCCGAAAACCTACACTCAGAAACACGTCACCTGAATGAAGACTTGATGACCATTGATATATGGGCCAGAAATCACGGATTAAAATTAAACCCATCAAAATCCAATAATTATTGCTTACCCTAAATTACTTTGCAAGCTCAATCGAACAGCGTTAAGACAGTTGTCCATAAGTGGTACTCCCATACAGTATAGCCAAAATGTAAGAAAGCTTGGCATAATATTTGACGAACATCTGTCCTGGTCTGCCCAAACTATATCTGTGTGTAGGAAAATATACGGAACGCTACGCTGTCTCAGTAAATTCAAATTCGCTTTCCCTTTTAAACTAAAGAAAATTCTTGTTGAATCACTCGCATTACCTCATTTTGATTATTGCGACATAGTTTACAACAACCTAGGAGTAGACTGGGGAAGGAAATTACAGTGCGCTCAGAATGCCTGTGTAAGATTTATCTGTGGACTTCGTTACGCTGACCATGTCACACCGTCTTACACGCGGCTCGGGTGGCTTCGCCTGCAAGAACGACGCACACTTCATACTCTTTGCTTCTTGCATACTATTCTTAAAAGTTCTCAACCAGCCTATCTCCGTGATCGAATGAAGCTCCTCTCCACAGACCATAACAAAAATACCCGATCCTGCAGCACCATGTGTTTATCACTTCCTGTACACAGAACAGCAATCTACGCGAAATCATTCACCGTTACCGCAGCCCGACAATGGAATCTCTTACCAGTGGACGTCAGAAGCATGTCCAGCAGCTTAGCTTTTAAACATGCCTGTGTCGAAATACTAGGTAAACATGCATGAATCATCAAATTATGACTTGAAAACACCTACTCCTACCGCCTCTTCATCATCATTTCCCTCTTCCTTTCACATATATTCTTCTTCTTCCTCTTCTTCTACTTCTTACTAATCCTTCTCTTCACCTCTCAACTGAAGGCGATATTTCGGTGTACTGTAGAAATGTATATATTTTCTAAACGTTTTCTTAAGTAGTTGTTATAGTACTCATTATTCATAATTATACTCTTAGTACTCATTATTCATAATTATATTCTGCACTTTACGTACGATTTATATTATATAGATGATATGATCTTTTTTTTTTAAAGTTACTGTTACTATTGTCCATATTATCATATTATTGTCATCAGTAGTTATTATTAAGTGTTATAGGTTAAGACTGGTTAAGTGTAAGAAAGGGAGTACATCCCTAACTTTGTCAGGATAAATAAAACATATTACTTACTTTCTTACTTACATTCCGCTATAGGAAAGGTCTTACGTACAGATGTCATCCAACGCTGTCTAACCAATATATATGAGTCGTAAATTGGAAAATGGCGAGTGAGTTCTATACGGTTTAATACTATATAGCGATGAGAAGAAGTTCCGACGAAGGTGGAGCTTGGTAAATTTTCCGGATACGCATAATGCCCTAGTTTTAGAGTTCTGTATTTTTGCTATTTCATTGTAAGCTACATATAGTCAGAACATAAACGTTCTGAGATGTTATTTTCTGCCGAACGGTGCTGAGCACAGCCAAGGTAACTAATGGAAATGTACTTGTGAATAGTGTATTAAATTATACATTTTCATTCCTTCCATTTATTTGTTCTCAGGTTTGAAACTTTGTTTACAAATGCCATGACTTTATTTCAGAGAGGTTAAAGTACTCCTGCAAGTTTCCAATATAGACAAGTGGCTATTATGTCGATATGACTGGTAACCTCAACATCAAGAATATGGATTTTTATAAATATCATAAGGAAACAATGAAGGATGTTCTGAAGCACGTGTGAGTGATGCTGTAAACTGTTCCGGTTTTTATGCTTGTGAAGATCATAATCTTGAGAAGGACTTCGTTAAACACACTAGGCACGATTAAGTTATGATGTTGATCAATCAATCAATCAATCAATCAATCAATCAATCAATCAATCAATCAATCAATCAATCAATCAATCAATCAATCAATCAATCAATCAATCAGGTGGCAGAGATGGAAATGTATCCAACATTTCCCGTGAAAAATTATTCAAATCTCTTACTCTTTGTCCTATGAATGAATGTTTTCCCCTTTTGTCCTCTTGAATTGTTACTTTATATTCATATTATGATATCTCCTACCTTTAAGAGCTCAATCTTATTCGTCTACTAAGGTCATTCCACGCCATTTCTCAACCGAGAGCTCGGAACATTTCTCTTAGTCAAGCAGTCAACCAGCCCAGAGTTTGTAACATTCTCGAAACACTACTCCTTTGTCGGAAATCACCCAGAACAAATCGTGTTGCTTTCCCTTCGATCTTTTCCAGTCTTTATAACAAGTGTTCCTGGTATGGGTCCCATACTCTGGAGTAATATTTTAATTGGAGTCTTGTCAGAGACTTATTCGCCTCTCATTTGCATCGTTAGTCACTAGTTAAAACATGACGACCTCTCAGGTGGCTTCCTCTGCATATGTCGCACTCCTGCCTCAGAAGTTGCACAACTTAAAATTTACAAATGTTAAGTAGAAGGCAAAAGTAAATCACTTGAAACTGAAATGTCTGTGGTGAAGTAACGAATTCACATGCACTTTTCATTTAACACCCGCAACATGAATGGAGCATTGCGCTTTGTGAAAAACCCTGATCTCGAAAGCGATGCTCAAGGTGCAGCAAATATTTGTCGAGGATAATCTGCCTGTGGCCTGAAGTGACCATGCTGGACGTCTGTTCAAGGATGTTGTTCTGGATTCAAATGCAGCCTGAAAGTAAGCTTGTGGTTGACAAAACATAGCGTTAGTAAGAAAAATGCCTCGTGGTAAGGACGAAATAAACAGATATCATGTAATCTCAAAACTTTGCTCAGGTTGCGGATGGCACTAATAACATTATTTACACCATGTGTGTGTGGAAACTGAGCAGATTTCAATGGTCATATTCGCAGTTCAGGATTCAATTGACAATACAGGGGAAGAAATATGTAAAATGTTGGATGGTGAACAGGAAAAAGGAAAAATCCACTGGAAAATTGTGTAGGCTTTTCATGTGATAATGCAAGCTCTATGACTGGTGTTTCCAAAGGTGTACACTCATTTCTTTGCAAATATTCATGAACATGGCTATGCTTTATCATCTTCTGCATACAACTGCTCAAAAGGGCCGTAATTGTCTCGCAGAATGCCAATATCGAACAATTTTTAATTTATATTTACCGCTAGTCTTTGAAGGGAGATGAAGGAGGCGGTATCAACAAGTTACTCAGTTTGAAATAAGCCGTCTAATAAGGTTACGAGGAGTTGGATGTTCTTTTCGCGATATTGCAGAAAGTCCTGGCAGGGATGCATCCGCAGTCCATCGGTCTTGACAACAATGGTCACGAGAAAGCACTGCCTCAATAAAACTGGTGTCTGGCCGCACACCGTCCATTACAGACGGCATGACTGAGATGCATCGTATTGCATTCCCAACAAGATAATGCCCGTCCTCGTACCTCTGCTGCCACCAACGTGCTCTACAAAGACTCGACCAGCCGCCTTGACCTTCGCCCATTGAGCATTACTGGGACATAACGGGAGGACAAATCCAGCGTCATCCAATACCAGCTTTAAACGTCGCTGATTTGAATGATCAAGTGCAGCAGGCATGAACTCCATCCCACAAAGTGGCATACGTCACCTGAATGACACATTGCATTAAAAACATGGCCACTAAAGCAGTTATTGTTGTATCCCCATTTCACATGTCTTCTTGATCTGAGACCTGGAAGTTAGACAATTGCTTACCCTAAATGGCATTCCTCTATACTCATCTCCTTTTGGTGTTGGGATTTCATTTTCCGCCAGTGTCCGTCTCCATGGCTAAATAGTTAGCGTGTTGTCCGTTGGTCACAATGGGTCCCGGGTTAGATTCCCGCCATAGCCTGGAATTTTAACGGCGAATGAGAGTAGGCCTATATGACGACTTCATCATCATTTCATCCTCATCACGAGACGCAGGTCGCCCACGGGAGTGAAAATAAAAGACCTGCACGAAGCCTCCCCGGATGCCACACGCCATTATTATTTTCCGCCAGTATATATCGACGTATGCAAACGATTCCTACAGATCGATATGATATTCCTCGATAATTTATACCTAACTACGACGAATCTGTGGTACCGCACGGTACATCCACTTAACATTTTATGAGTTTTCTTTATTGGATACCGTACGTCAGATGACAGCACAATTATTCGAAGAGTACGCTATAGGCGCGCGGACTAACTCGGCGCGAGTTTTAATTCACGATATAGCGGCCAACATGGCGGCCAAGTTGGCAGCACTGCTCCGCCATTTTGTACAGTTATCTTTTCTTTTTTCAGCCAAATAAATTCTCTGTTATCGAATACGTCCTTTCCCAATCGATTACCTAATACACAAACAACAGTCGCACACACGTTCTGGTACAATTCTCAGTAACAACTTCACACGCGAGAGCCGGAAGTTGTACCACGGCAGAACGGGAAGTTTACTCGTAAAGTGAGAACACGGTATTGAAAGAGAAGGGGACTGCAGTTAAGCCTCCTAAAAATTTATTTTCAAAGTTCACGGCCATGCAAAATTCTCTCTTACCTTTATAAGCCACTCGATGTGCTACGCAATCCGCAGCCACGAGAGTGGACTCGTTTGCAGGACGGAATAATTAAGCCCCTGAGCCATCAGGTTTCTAATAGGCGAAGTTCTGTGACATGATGACGGTTTCATTTATCATAGTGTAAAATTACTGAAGAAAAATACACTGCAACAAGAAGACTATCAACAATTTAAATACATGTTTCAATCTGATCAAGATAATACTGGGTGATAATTCCAAGCGGATCCGTACTTTCCCGCGGCCTGTTGGCGGAAGATGAGTGGAGATTTCACCACATCAATAACAAGAAACTTGCCGTTATCATCGTCCATTGCAATTAGCACAATAGAAAAATATCGCTTGCAGTTGAGGAATAGACTTTCTGATTTTGAAGGGTGCCATCAACTGCAGCTACACAGTTAGGGAAACCCCAACACTTCAGATTTCTGGTCCCAGTGTATGTGATCAGGGTTTATGTCAGGTCAGGGTCACCCTGCTACCGTATGTGACAGTAGACGGTACTACCTGCGACTGTCTGGCCGAGGGTCAGGCGGCCAGTACCAAACCTGGCAAACTAGGGGGGAACCAACGGCTACGGGCGGATGAGCTCTCCCTTAGTAGGTTTGATGAAACCTTTGTGTAGGAAATGACACATAAATTCATCAAGTTCAGGGCACTCTCTTACCCTTGGGGTGGAAAACTTCCCCTAAAATCAGATGAACCATATTTATTGAACGGCATAGCAAGTCCTCAACGGCGGACCAGGCGTAAGGACAGGAAGTCCCTCCTCGGCTGGAATGGCGGACGAAGGCTGCAGTGACTAGGAACCCTTCAATCGTCTTGCATCGGCTTGCCATTGAAAACAGTTCTTAAGTCATCAAGTACAGTGCGTTTGTTGAAGTGCACCAACACACTCACTCTAAAGGAATCTCACGCACAGCAGTCTTCCAACAACAGATTGACCCTTCCAAAAGTCCTGCGGCCATCAGGAAGTTGCGACGGGTGCAGGATTGGTGATGTCTGGAAGCCTCTCGTGATAACTTGGCACGTAGGCGGTAGATGTGTGATCGGTCGTCTTGCTTAGGATTGTGGCTGTAGAGCAATTCGGTTGCTGCATCTACGACTGAGCAGTCCTATTTAGGGTCCACTCTGCTCACCTCACATTGGGAAGGGGCTAGAAAAGGTGCCCTAAACATAGTCAGCCACTTCTAGTACCGATTGGATAGCCGCGTCCAGTGGTATCACCTCAATGCGGTCGAACAAGAAAGAAATTATATTTTGCTACATGGAATGTAAGAACGCTTAATGATGACCCTTCAAATGAGAGACCCGAAAGGAGAACAGCCCTTGTGGGTAGAGAGTTACGAAGATACAATATCGACATAGCAGCACTCCAGGAGACCCGCCTTGCTGAAGAAGGTCAGTTGAATGAAAACGGAGCAGGATACACTTTCTTCTGGAAGGGTAAACCTACCAGTGAACACCGAACACATGGAGTGGGCTTTGCTATCAAGAATAAGCTTCTCAGAGACCTGCAGGAGCTTCCAACTGGACGTAATGAACGCATCATGACATTAAGACTTCGATTAAATGGCGACCAGCATGCCACAGTAATTTGCGCATATGCCCCCACATTAGACTCTGATGATGACATCAAAGAAACATTCTATTCAGATCTGGATGACATCCCATCAAACATCAATCGACTAGATAAAATCATCTTGCTTGATGATTTTAATGCCAGAGTGGGAAAGGACCATAAAGTATGGAATGGTGTCATTGGCAAGGAGGGAGTTGGCAGTGAAAACTCCAATGGTATTAGACTCCTCTCAAAATGTGCTGAGTATGGGTTGATAATCACCAACACCATCTTTCGCCAAAGGGATCGCTTCAGAACATCATGGCAGCATCCTAGATCGAAACATTGGCACCTCATTGACTATGTGATTGTCCGCAAGCAAGATCTACGCGATGTTCTCATCACCAAAGCAATGACAGGAGCTGATGACTGTTGGACAGATCACCGACTTATTAGATCAGTGATGCATTTATCACTGTCCATCCAGAGGAGGAAACAACGGAAGAGCTTCAGACATACTTTTGACACCGATAAGTTTGGCAATGCAGAAATTACTTCAAAATACAGAGAGCTCCTTCATCGGACTTTGCCGAAGGAATATCAACCTGATGTAACGCAACACTGGGAGAGTCTGAAGACCACTATTCAAGATGCTTGCAAAGAAACAGTAGGATATAAGACCAGAAAACATCAGGACTGGTTTCATGAAAATGATGAAGAAATTGAAGCATTGATCTCACAGAAGAGAAAAGCATTGCAAGCATGGCGAAGGGACATGAACTCCCACTCTAAGAAACAAGCCGTAAATATTGCCAAAGAAAATGTCCAAAGAAAAACCCGTGAGCTCAAGAATGCATGGTGGACAGCAAAGGCAAAAGAGTTGGAATATCTAGCAGATAAAGCTTCACGACAGTTCTTCCAAGCGACAAAAGCGGTTTATGGTCCCACCACCTTTGGGAGGAATCCTCTTTGGTCCAGCGATAAAAGTATACTTTTAAAAGATCAGCACTCCATCATGAATAGGTGGAAAGAGCATTTTGAAGACCTCTTGAACCAGGATTCGATTATTGATGAACAGGTGTATGATATATTAAAACAAGCTCCCATCAATGATGAACTCGGCTCCCCACCAACATTAGATGAATTTAAGCATGCTGTCAATCAAGCAAAGCGTCACAAAGCCTCTGGTCCTGATGGTATACCAGAGGAAACTCTCAAAGAAGGTGGTGAGGAACTAGTAAGACACATACATGAACTGATTGTCAAAATTTGGAGCGCAGAAGAAATGCCTCCTGATTTCAGAGACAGTCTGGTAGTTCCCATATTTAAGAAAGGGGATCGAACAAAGTGCAGTAACTATCGGGGAATATCTTTACTGTCGTGCCTGGGAAAGCTTATTGCTCGAATCTTGGCAAATCGTATTGTACCCCTGGTGGAGGAAAATACTTCCAGAGAGTCAGTGTGGCTTCAGGCCTTCTAGAAGAACCACAGATATGATATTCACAGCTCGTCAACTCCAGGAAAAATGTAGAGAACAAAATAGACCTCTTTATATTGCCTTTATTGATCTTACTAAGGCATTTGACTCTGTGAACCGAGAAGCTTTGTGGAAAATTTTAGCTATATATGGCTTTCCGCAGAAATTTATTGCCATCTTGAAATTGCTCTACACTGATATGATGGCAGCTGTCATTGGCAACGGCTCTATTGAAGAGCCATTCCATATCAATACTGGTGTTAAGCAAGGCTGTGTGATAGCCCCCACTTTGTTTTCCTTGTATGTTGCCACTGTCATGGAACTTGTCAGAGATGATCTCCCTCCAGGAATTCATATAACTTACAGGATGGATGGTAAACTTTTTAATTTGAGCCGTTTAAAGGCAGGAACTCGGACATCGTCTGCAGCATTAGTTGAGTTACAGTACGCTGATGATAATGCTGTCGTAGCTCAGACACAAGAAGAGCTTGTGAGAATCCTGAATGCTTTCTCTGATGCGTACAACAAGATCGGACTGAAACTGAATACCAGCAAAACTCAGATCCTATACCAACCAGCCCCTGGGGAAGGTCAAAGAGATATCAATGTCACAATTGATGGAGTGAGCCTTCAAGTTGTAAACACCTTCCCATACCTTGGCAGCACCCTCTCATCAAGCGCAAATATAGATTCAGAAATCCAACACATAATTAACCGTGCACGAGCAGCCTTTGCTAAGTTAAGATCTCGAGGTTTTGACAATCACGATTTCAATATCACAACAAAGATTCTTGTGTACAATTCTGTTGTAGTTCCAACCTTACTCTACGGATCTGAATCCTGGACATGCTACAGTCGACACCTTAAGAAGCTGGAACAGTATCCTCAACGTTGCTTGAGGAGAATACTGCAAATAACTTGGCAAGACAGGCGCACAACTATCAGCGTTCTTGAAGAGGCACGCGCAACCAGTAGAGAATTGATTGTTTTAAGACGCCAGCTACGATGGACAGGCAACGTAGTTCGCATGCCCAATAATCGCATTCCCAAACAAGTGTTTTACTCTGAGCTATCAGTAGGTAAACGCTGTGTAGGCGGTCAGAGGAAGCGATTTAAAGATGTAATGAAGGCTAACTTGAAGAGATGTAACATTGATGTTGATAACTGGGAGAGCTTAGCGCTTGACCGTTCATCCTGGAGATCACTAGTCCATTACGGCACACTGTCTTTTGAAGAAAACCGCCGACGTACAACGAATGACAAGAGGCAACGTAGGAAAGAAAAATAAATGCTGAGAAGACATAGAAATAACAAGACTGCTCCACCTGGGACTACCTGTCATCACTGTGGCAAATTGTGTAACTCCCGCATTGGACTGTATAGTCACCTCCGAACACGTAGAGGAAGAGACATCCTACCTGGAAGACAAACCTACTCGATTACGAGTGTTTGCTATCATCATGTGATCAGGGGCAGGCAGAGAAACAGGCACAAGTTTCTTTTGTAGCACAGCGAATATCCCAGGTACAAACGTGCTTATAGCAGAAGGGGAAATGCGGTAACCAAATTACAGTGACCGGTATGATTCTCCCGTGCCAGAAACCTGAAAGATAATGAAAAATATGCAGTAAATGCCGCATAGAAATAAGTGCATTCATGTTGTTCAAATTCACAACAGGTCAAACACCTCTTCGTGAAAAACATTATAGTTTGCGCCTTTCAGAAATCTTCTTTAAAGCTTTTGACTCTCTTCCGGTTTAAGTTTAACCAACAGAACCATATTTAACGCTGTTACACATTTTACAGAACGAAAGAAATTATAGAGGTACGCATGGAATACAATGTTTTATGCACGATAGGATACAGGTGCCATGTTTGTCTGTCGCAGGAGGTGAATTCAGGGGAAGGTAGACAAGTATGGGAGATCACTACAAGAGGGAAAAAATGAAGGGAATGCTGCAATAGGCAGTGTTGATAAAAAGGAAAGGGCTTTTTACTAGGAACGGTTGAGATTTAGATGTGTTGTTAATGAAAGTATTAGTTTTACGAACATTGCTACTGATGCGAACAATATAAAGAATTTCGTGTGGCTATTTCTAGCCGGGTGCATCCCTTGCAAATCAGACCCTTCGATGTGGGTGGGCGGCATCTGCCATATATAGGTAACTGCGTAAGTGTAGTGTATGTGTGGTGTGTGAGTTGTAGGGACGTTGAAGACAGCAAAAACACCCAGTCTCTGAGGAAAGAAAATTAAACATTTAAGGTCAAAATCACCAACCTGGCCGGGAATAGATCCAGGGACTCTCTGGGCCAAAGGCCAGCACGCTAACCATTTAGCCATGGAGCTGGACATGCCAAAAATATGCCATCAAATTCAAAAACAGAAACTGACTTTGGTAACTTAGGAGGAGGTGAAGCAGGTACCCCAATCGAAAGACTAAGAGAACAAACTTCTCGCGATTAATCATCTTTGCATTCGCACACTCCATTCTCAGAAAGTCAAACGTCTGCATTTCAATCCCCGAAATCCAAAAGGAGGAAACTATATGGTGCTCTTAATAAGTACTTGAAAAAGCAGGACGACAGAGAACATTTTGAAAGATGACGATGAAAATGACATGTTTCTTAAAACCTTGGCGGCTACTCTAAAACAATTCGTCTGATCTCGCCACTCGTATGAAAGCCAAAATATTTGAAATCCTTACAGAAATGGAAGTACGGAACTAGCAGCTACCGCATTCACAAGTATATGGTATGAAAACCAGACGGCCTACTCTTCATCAACATCACCAATCACTTCTCACTCAAGAGCTTACAACGCTGCCAGTGACACAGTTCACACCTTTTAAGATGAGTCGCCTGACTGTTAATACTGAACTTATAGCGATATGTATAATAACATTGCTTAAAAATAAGATAAACACCATAAGTGCATTTCTTAATTTTATTATTTGCTCACTTACCTCAGAGTTGGGGCCAATTTTTCGGCAGCAAGGTGATTTCTCTCTGTTGCAGGAGGAAGTCATCAAGTACTCTTCTGTTAGGTTCAAAACGAATCTGAATCTTTCGCGGGTCAATCTAAAATACACTTTAAAAAATGGTAATTGCAACACCATGAAGGCATTGGTCGTTTGTGTTGATTTTCAAGATATGGAACGATGCCATATAGGTATGTAAACGATCAAAGTTTCAGACCCATTGGATTGTTGCTACAGGTCTCCCCACGTGATTGGTCGCGGAGGAATCAACTCCAGTATACGGACTCTGGTGTAGCGTAGTTGACTTGCAATCTGTGCAGTGAAGTGTTTCCCGTCAGACATGCCTCGACGACAGAGGAGAACACGCTATCAACAACTGTCGCCGTTTGAGAGGGCTCGGATAATTGGGCTGTGTGAGGCTGGATTATCGCTATGGACTGTCGCTGCACGTGTTAGCCGACAGGCATCTATATAACAACGTGTATGGCAGCAGTGGTCAAATGAAGGTACCCACACTCGTAGACCTGGCACAGACCCTGCGTGACAGGCAACTGCGAGAGAGGATCACCGCATCATTCGGTTGGCCCGGATGGAACCATAATCAACAGCAGCGCAAATTCGAGCAGCTGTGGCACCCCAGGTTACACAACAAACAGTTGGTAATCGCCTGCGTGCAGCTGGCTTACGAGCCGTGCCCTGCAGAAGGAGTTCCATTGACCCCACAGCAACGACGTGTAAGGCTGGTCTGCTGACGATAAACATCGCCGTGGGTCGACGAATGGCATACGGTCTTCTTTAGTGATGGATAGCGCTTCTGTCTTGCCCGCAGTGATCGCCGGAATCGTGTGCGCCGACGTACCGTGTAGAGGGGGAGCCCAGATCTCATTGTCGGGAGGCACGCAGGGCAAACACCAAGCATTATGGTCTGGGGAGCTATTGGCTTTAATGTGTAATCACAATTAGTGCTTGTTGATGACACTATGACTGTTCGACAGTACGTTGATAGGGAACTCAATGCAGTGGTTATCCCTATGATGGCGAACATTGCTAATGGGATGTTTCAGCAGGACAATGCCCGGGTTCACGCTGCACACATCTCCAGAGAAGCTCTCCACGACATCACAACCTTAGAATGGCCCGCCAGCTCCCCGGACCTCACTCCTATTGAGCATGTGTGGGACATGATGGGTCGACAACTGGCCAACCGTCCTGAGCCACCCACAACTCTGGAACAACTGACCCATGGAGAGCAGCAAGCATGGGCCACAATTCCTCAGGAAGCGACCCAGGGCCTTATTGACTCCATGCCTCCACGAATTCTTCAATATATTGCAGCTAGTGTTGGGCACATCCTGTATTGATTGTTGTCCAAACTTGTGGTCAGAGGGACCTGAAAGTGTAATCATCGAATCACAACACTCGTCCTGCATGTTCAATTGCAGCAATGTAGCACCACGCATTCTCGGTGTTGCCATTTCCATTTTCTTCAGTGTATCTTTTAAACTTTTCTTCTTCGTCAATGAGATGGGTACTGATAAAAAGCTTTTTTTAATCCTTCCACTTTTGTATACGTTTCACTAACCTCCTTTCTGAATTTCGCATATTTATGAAGCATATAGCCCTCTTCCTCATCATCATCCATTATATGTTCCACAATAAGCATTGCAATCATCTGCCTTCTTCGGTTTTCATCCATTTCAACACACTCTGGAGCTGTGCGTTCGTCCACTTAGTAGATTGACACGCTACGCCTAGCAAAACAAACTCGCGTTTCCGTCGACGTGATTGAACAAACACGGCTTCCTCGCAAGGAAAGCAGGGCTTAAGGGGTGGCGATAGCGCGATCAGCTCACAATGATTATTTAAGGAACGCAGCTAAATATATGTTTGTGAATTATTATTCGAGGCTTCAGCTGGGCTTGGCCTCTCTAGTAAACGAATTAGCGGAAAATCGGGTTCGATTCACGGTGCTGCCAGAGATTGAAGAAAGGCTGGTTTAGTAGCTACACCTTACCTCTGCCAGAAATAAAAGCTCCTCTACTTCGGGAGAAGTGTTCACTTTTACACGACTCTGACCAAACGTAGGCTACGGTGACCTTTCGTAGGTAAGATAGTTTCTACACATAAAGTGCGCGCGCGTGTGTGTAACGTTCACATGATGTGTGCTAGAATTGTTTTAGCGTTGCTACATTCAGAGTTAGGGGCTGAAAATTGACTTTTATCCTCACCCTAAACAGTTTATTCCAGCTTGAGAGACTGATATGTAATAGCAAATTCTGGCTCAGTGAGGAAAACAATGGGCTTAAAGGTACGCTGAACTTACATTTCATTTTCCTCACTTCATTGATATCTAGACCAGGCCATTCCTAATCGTAGAGCTGTTAAAGATCCAACAAACTTTTCAACTAAACATACATATTAATTCCCTTAAATGTTTTAGGTAAAATTTATTTTAATATTTCTGGGTTGCTTGATATGTAATAGCAACTTCTAGCTCAGTGTAGAAACTACAGGGACGCATGCAGTTAACGACTTTGACTAAGTAAAAAGACTCTTAATTGAATAAATATTAAACCGTTATTTGCTAAAAAAAATGTCAACAATTTATCCTTTAACAGGATGAACTCACCCATGATGCTTCCTTCTTTTTCATTATAAAATAGTTTTGAGTGGCCTTGCCTTTAGCAACCTATCATAGTAACCAAGTAAATGTTATATATTTATTTGGATGTTGTATTCTTAGGTGTTAGCTGTGTAAAGAATGTCTAATGTAAGTAGCCATACTTTCAACCCCCTGTGGGTGGGGGCAGTAGAGAAACACCCACGGTATTCCCTGCCTGTTGTAAGAGGCGATTTGAATGGGCTCCTGTGGCTCGCAGCTTGGGGAGCGTGGTGTTCCGATCACGGGTTCTTTGGCTGAGTCCTGGCATTTGTTCCAGGCTCCTCGCTTTCATGTATCCTGTCCGACCTCCCTTGGTCAACTCTTGTTCTTTATTGACCCCGACGGTATTAGAGCACTCGCTGTCGAAGTGTCTTTCATCTTCACGCTCTTCGTGGCCCTTGTCTTCCTTTGACGATACATAATATTTCTCTCTGATTAGTGTTATACGGAGGACGGTTGCCTAGTTGTACTTCCTCTTAAAACAATAATCACCACCACCAGTCATGCTTTCTCACAGAGTTCGAATGACGTCAGCAATTAAACTGCAGGTGTGCTGAAGATCACGTTCTGCGAGACAGTAGCATGTGTAGACTGAAATCGTATGCATTTCATCACACATCTGAGAGAGAAAGAAGACCCGACAGCTCTCTTATCAAGAGTAAGTAAAAATATTTCGTATCTGGTTTGCTTGAGAATATCCTAAGACGATGCATTCTCACGCTTAAATCCGAGTATGTATCTAAAAAGCTTGGAGTATATTTTACATTCCAGGCCCTAGTTGCTGTGGGTGATTTAATCTCAAGTAAGTAAAGATTTTATTGTGTTCTAGAATTTAGTGATACGCTTAACATTATTGTGTTTAGAGGTTCTACACACTTGAAACTAGATGATGTCCTCAAACACAAGCTTATACAAGAGTAATACTGTCTTCTAAACGTAGCCAGGCACTAGCTGCACGGGAACACACGTAGTTCAGTCATTAAATTCTGAGACTTGACGCCTGGAGGATAGGCACTCACACAACTCTATGCGTTACACACGATGCCGCCTTACGCGGCGTACACCTACACAATACAACATCCATCCTCAAAATAGTCGCCGTTGGCCGTTATGCACGTTTGCCAACGTTGGTATAGCTGCTGAAAGCACCACCACTGAAAGGAAACACCATGATACGTCTCCAGTTATTATCCGGTTGAGAAACGTCGGATCATCGTCAGCACTACTGAAGAGGTCACCACAAATAGTGATGCGATCATCACGTTGGTTTTGCGACAGGATTCGTGGCACACTGTGCTGGGTAACACGAGATATGTTGAGGTCATCGTCAGAATTTTGTGGAAAGTACCATGGCTGACCCCTATTGCTGCTGCGAGATCGTCTACCGACTGGGAGCGGTTGGCACGCACCGACGTTGCAGCTGCTTGGAACTTGATTTCCGTTCGAACTGTTTATAGCCGACCAGTACGCACATCATCTTCCAAACTGTCCCGTCCTTGCACAAAACGCCGGTGCCACCTAAGCACAACACTGCGACTCAATGCGTCCTCACTGTAAACCTTTTGAAACATTTCAAACGTTTCGGCAGCGGTTTTGCCTAATTTCTGGCGGAACGTGATGTATTCCCGTTGCTCAAACTGTGACATGTCAAGGTCCGACTGGCGCATTCAAATCACCGTCACATCAACGACCGTAAATCTGCTTCTAGTGCATGCACTCAACTGTCTCTTGCAGGGAAGGGAGACTAACTGACATGGTACTATACCATGGCGGCAACTATGCGCTATAGTGCACCACAGCGCCATCATGTGATTAGTCTCAGAAATTAATGACTCTACTACGTGTTATTACTGTGCTGAGCAAGTTTATGTCTGGCAAGAATTATTTGATTTGAAATACTTGAGTACGTATATTATGAATGTTTTAATATTATCTCAGCTATCAAAAGTTATATCTCAACTTTTCTACTAAGAATCGAAGCCTTGAAAACTGTCAGTGAATGAGTTAGGTAGTCTTATCGACAAATACACTATAATAGGTCAAAAGTACTATAATGTTTAAAATATCACTTTAATAGTAAATGCAAATACACTTTCTTACACTGTCATAGGAAAATACCCGCTTTATCGCCATAGATACGGTATTTTCAACTTTTCACGATAAAGTTTAAAAGACACTTCCTTACTATATTATTAAGAGTAATACTTTGATACTCTTCTTTGCTGCTTTGAGGGAGAAAGTTAAATCAAAGTCTAAGTATTTCAATGTAGTTGCAGGATATGTGCGGTCACTCAGATATAATTGTTCCCTCGCAAAGAAATGCGAATCAGCATTTCAAAACACATAATTTACCGTTGACTAAATTATTATATATACTCGAGTTTGGAGGTTGTTCATTAAGCTATAGGCCTACAGAAAATAAATTACGTCATCATTTTCCTAGTTTCATTTTAATTTTACTTAATATTTTTAATTTAAATCTTTACTTACTTGAGGAAAGAAAGACACCGGCAGAAGCAGTACACCAAGCAGCAACTAACAAGGAAAGACCACACCCTGCGTCCAACCGATTACAGCGAGCTTCAGTGTACCTTATGGAGAGCACTCAAAAGTAACTCGTGTGTAAGGGTTCAGGTCAATAGGCTTTAGTTTCGAAAAAAGAGGACTAATGCCATGAGCAGGTTCCGCTTCGGACCAAGTGAGGTTGATAAAACACTAAAAGTCGAACACATTATGACTTAGATATTAGGTTGCGCACCTGACATGTTTAAGTGAAATGTCTTCGCCTTCTAGATATGTTTCACATCCACTTGGACCCAAGCGGATCATGGGTCATAACAATTGTCCTCATGTTTTCGATAGCGAAAGCGTGTTGACCTTAAACCTTTATACACGAGTTACAGTTGAGAGTCCCCCAAAGGAACGTACATTAAAGCTCGTTGAAGTCGGTTTGGCCGCAGGGTCTGACCCCTCCTTGTACTCTAAGATCTTGAAGCGATCTTCTGAAGCAGAGTCAACTTCCCCATTCTGAAAAAGCAAAACGTACACGTTTGAATAGACATGTAAAAATGGAACCCAAAATATGAGCTTATTTCTACTCTTGTATGAGTTTATGTATGAGTACATTTATCAGTGTTGAATCTCTAAGCCAATAATGTTATGATTTTACTAAATTTAAAACTTCACATACCTGAAAAAGAAAATACTAGTAGAAGAATTACAACGAGCTGCATCTAGGACCCTGAAGCGATCTACTCAAGCCCGGTCAACTTAAAAAATCTGAAAGAATAAATATGGCACTTTTGTTAATAAACATGTGAAAATGGACCCTGAAGTGAGATTTTTCCTGCTCTCGTATAAGGTTGTGTTTGAGCTCATCTATAACTAAATTTCAGTAGACAATAAAATCTTTACTTACTTGAGAATGAAGACACCAGCCGTAGCAGTACATCAAGCAGCAACTAGGTTCGTGAATGTAAAAATGTACTCCAAGCTTTCTTTATATATACTCAGATATAAGCGTGAGAAAGCATAGTGTCAGATCATTCTCAAACAAACCGCATCCGAAGTATTTTTTTTTACTTACTGTTGATAAGAGAGGTGACGGATTTTCTTTCTTAGATAAGAGAGAGAGAATACACACGAATTTAGTTTTCACATGCTACTGTCTTGCAAAATATGGTCTTCAGCACACCTGCAGATTATTTTCTGACGTCATGCGAAACGTAGTGTGGGAATGCATAACTGCTTACATAATATATTATTTATTCAGATAACACCTAAAAATGCAACTTTTACTGTCCGCTTAGAAATACATATGTAACTGTTACCTATGTTACTATGAGAATGTGCAAAAAGCGAGTCCAAAGAACGTTTTTATACTGAAGGAAAACAAGTCGTGAGTTCAACTTGTTAAAATATAAATTTAGGCTGAAGGTTTTTTTTTAAAGTAACCTTGTAAAGAGTTATTAAATTAGGGCTAAGAGTTGTTTTACTTGGTCAAATTCAAAGTCGTTAACTGCACATTGAGCGAGAAGTTGCTATTACATATTAAGCCAACAAAAATTTCCAAAGTCATGTTTTTACATAAAAATGTTAAGGGTAAATTAATACGTATGTTCAGTTGGAAAGGTGTTTGGATGTTTAACAACTCTACTATTAGGATAGGTCTGGGCTAGACTACAACTAATATATAGATACAATGTGGCCAACTCCATTCAATTTCTGATTAACCCTGGAACTGCGCCAGCACCGCCATGTTCGTCCCTAGCACTGTTTTGTAAACACAATGTTTTAGAAGTCGTAGTTCGCACAGTTGGCGAAAAAGCCCGGTTGTTGAGCTTTCGGCTTTACCAACAGGCCGGAGAAAGGAATTACCATGGACATTTCTCTAAGGGACCCAATTCGAAGAAAGCCATGGGCTGCCATATTTAAAAGAAAATGGTGGTCTCCTAATGAATCATCGCGTTTATGCGAAGAACGTCCAACATAATTTTCTTAAAGTAATCTAAGTATCCACAATATAGTTGCCTGGAATTATCGGTATCTCATTTTATTTCACTGGGAACCCACCTTGAGCTACATATGTGGGAAAAAGTGGAGAGGATGAGAAAAGAATTCTGGGACGTAATGCCGTTCCTACAATTTTCTATACTAAACTATGGTGGTAATCATACACGAAAGGGCAATTGTGTTCGTGTTTACCTTTTGGCTGGAATGTTCCGGCAATTCCGATTCCTATATTCTATGGACGAAAAGCCATAGTCATGGTTTTAACATGGCTTAGAATAAAGTAAAAAAAGTGCCAACACTTCCTCTCCTCATTAGCAAGAATCGCGTCTCTCCTCGCTTTGACATTTCTAGAGCTAGCAGATTGTAGTGGACAAACACAACAGCGACGAGTACTTTAAACAACGAAGCATTGTATGATCCAACCTTCCGCCATTGCTTCTATTTTTAGTATTACTTCATGTCTGAAGTTCGGGCGTCTCTCTTAAACATAATGCTAGTTAGTCTTTTAGATCAGAATTCTGCGCTTATCGCTTGATTCTGATGAAGGTAGCTTATAGGATTAATTTAGACTTTAAATAAACACTTGTTACCTTAACTAGTGGTCAAGTCATCATACCTTAATGAACCATTCCCTGAGTAAATTTGGAAAATATCCTTTCCAAACAATTTTTCATTATTTTGGTAGCAATGTCTTTCTTAATTCTGCGCATTCAGTACGGAAGATTCTTCATTGACTTGATGAGATACGTTTCTCGTCAGAATTATGACAGAATATAAAGAAGGTGTGTGTACATGCCTGTCATTATAACGGCACTGGTACAAGTGAATTATGCTGATATTCAGGTCTCACAGTACAATGGTAAGTACAGTTTACAATATAAAATCCAACTTCCGAGGGTTCTTAGAAAATAGATTGAACTGTTCTATTGATTATACTATCTTTCAAAGAGTATTGCGTTTATTGTTTACTGTCAGTTTCTCTTTATCTTTGTAGAAATTCCACGTTACGATAGGGCGAGGAGAGTCAAACCCCCGGTAAGCGCTTCCTGGTTACGCCCCTGCTTCTAAACACACTTCCTATCTTACACGTACCTCTGCGGTTAAAAATAAAGCCATCTGAGCACAGATCCCAATCTCCAACCGACCCATTAGGATCTAGAAATCTCACTTCCAGTTTCCCAAAAACCTGCCCCATATTCTCATTTAAATCCCCGATCACCTTCCCTGCTACACAGTACTCCACTGATAAAAACTCCGCTTACACTTCTGCTGCGTTGCATATTCCAGACCTTATGAATCCTTAGCTACGTACGTACTTGTACCTGCTTGCCTTACGTTGTGCGTACCAATGTGAAAAACTACCACAGTTCAATTTTTCTCCTCCTTCTCGTCTCTTTCCTCAACATCTGCCTTTACCTCAAACTATGGTCCGCTTTCCTCAACATCTGCCTTAACCTAAACCCATGCTTCCCTTTCCTCCACACATTGTCCCTACATTTCTCACAATGGAATCGCCCATGACCAGAGCCTCACATCTACCCATCTCATACGATTCGACAAAGTATGAAAAATGTGTACCTTTTCATTGTGAATTGACCGTCATCGATGTGTATATCATAAATCTTCAAGACAAAGCAAGTTCTTCAAGCTGCGACAGGCGTGTGTAATACGATTGAACGTTCTCTCCATAGCAACTCCAACAGTAACAACATTAACAATGGGACAGCGAATCACATCATGCTGCTACAAAATAAGATAATTGGAAGACTCGGCATTTTCCTTTATGAGTAGTAGTGGTGATTATTGTTTTAAGAGGAAGTACATCTGGGCAAGCATTCTCTATTAACACGAATCTGACTGAAAATCTGGAAGGTGTCCGACATTTCGGAAAATGAAGGTATCGGCCAATGAAAGACAAGGTGTAAGAAGGGTATGAAATAAAACGGCTCCCTAGGCTTCAAATATCAAGATCAAGTGTTAACCCTGGATATTTGAAAATAATGAGCCTGGCAAAACTATGGTGAAGCAATACCAGACTCAGCTAAGAACCCCGTGGTCGCCAAAACATGTTCCCAAGTTAAATCCCTTTGAGGCATTTTCTTTGATATATTTGTTATACCTCAAATGACTTCAGAGCCGTTTACTCCCAGTTGCACAAGCAAAATCTAGGTATGAAATCAATATCTCCTTAACACAACTACCATCACCAACACCACCAGCCATGAAATGGAAATCCACATATGACAGACCTATATAAAATGAGCGGGGTGAAGACATAATGAATGCCAGTATCAACATCTACCAAGGAAATTCGATTGGTCTCACTTCTTTGTCATCTTCGGCATCCAAAGTGTTGGGATTGAAGGTATTTGGTTTAGTAGTGGTCGGAGTGGAACTCCGGTTGGGAGGTTTGAAAATTGGTAACAATTTTTTTTACGTTGCACCGACACAGATATGCCTTATGGCGACAATGGGATAGGAAAGCGCTAGGAATGTATTTTAAGCGCCCGTGGTCTTAATTAAGGTACAGCCACAACATTTAACTAACGTGAAATTGGAAACTACGGAAAAGCATCTTGTGCCGCACCAAGCCTGCCTTTTTGATGCACTTCCTTTATTTTTACTTATCCTTGACTGCCGTTGTCGCCATTAGCGATAACGTTACCGAAATGTGACATGATACTTATAGTTTCTCCTTGAAGATCTGTGTTGTGATTGAGTCTGTCTCTCGCTCCCCGGGTATTAAGTTGGTCTGCTCGTGAAACCAACAATGGAGGGATCGGAAATAATGAGCAAACTGGGATTTAAAATGTGCTTCTTGATCTACGAATTGCTCCTATCTTGGATTTACTTATTTCAACGCTCGGCGCTGGGCTGGGAGTCATTATTCTGATTGACGTAAATATTTTTGAGATTCCGGATGTGCTGCTCCCAGGTATTTCAATTTATTTTATTTCACGTGCCATAGTTACATGTTTGCATTTCTGTAGTCTTTTATTACCTGTCTTTGCGGGTTCTTAGTTAATTTATTTTGTGTGTGTTTTAAATTCTTTCCTTTCTTTGTGTTCACACGCGTGAGAGCGGAGAGTGGTATGTACCTATCCGTTTGTTGGGTCGGTGCCTTCATGAGTTTTGAGACCATGCTCTTTTGTTTTCTCGTCGTTTTGAATCATGGTTGAGCATTGGTAATGTACCGGGAGGTACACTTCAACTCCGCTCATTCAAAATAAGCGCCTTAATGAACTCCTCTATCGACCAAAATGTAAAATTGCTGCTACTTAAATTTGAGACCTTAATCAGATGTCACTACCGAAGTATTAAGTAATTGTGTTATTCTGAAGTTGCCTAAACTGACTGGTTTTATTTGCTGTGTGTTTGTTTACATCAAGAAGTTTGGACATTTTTCCACTTTTCTCAACTTTCATTCGTTTTTAATGTAATTCTAGGTTTGCCTCATTCCGCCAGTTTTGAATTTTCTGTAATTAATTTTCAGCCTATCACATTCTTCTTGTTCGGTTTTGAGTGTAACTTTTGGGTTCAACCAATCAAAATGGGAGGGTGTGTACGGATTAGCCCAGAATACTCTCGAACCTTCCCTGAGGGTATATAAGTTGCGGCTTTTCGAGGTTCCTTGCCTATTGATCATCGTTTTTCTGGGTGTGTATGTTAAGGCAGGAGGCCGGCAGAACATCTACCAGGTAAGGGAGACTTAAATTCAATC